>NW_022681469.1:27584598-28834598 GCF_009764315.1 Trachypithecus francoisi | reverse complement strand
TTTCACCATGTTAGCCAGGATGGTCTCGATCTCCTGACCTTGTGATCCACCTGCCTCGGCCTCCCAAAGTGCTGGGATTACAGGCATGAGCCACCGTGCCTGGCCCAGTGTATTCTTTTAAGCTTTTTTGTATATTTGATATAAAACCTTTATATACTTTGTATATATGTGTACATACACAGACTCTTTTTTTGGATGTACAAATACTCTGCTAACTACAAGGCAATCTTGCCAAAAAACTCAAACATGAATTTATGGGAAAGAGAAGGGGTTATATACACTACACCGCTGTATGTAAACTACACCATAGGGATGCATTCAGCAAAACCCACACTATGGGAACCTCTACAAGACAAACAATCCAGTTCTTATGACAAATAAATTGCAAAGGGAAAAAAAAGAGGGTGGATGGGAAGCATATAGCTTAAAATAAACTGAAATAACCAATTGCAATGTATTACAATATTCGAATCCCAATTCAAACAAACATTGCCAAAAAATTATGTATTTTTATGAGATAGCTGGAAATTTGAACAGACTTAATATCTCATAACACAGGAAATATTAAGGCTAGGCAGCATGGTGGCTCACTCCTATAATCCCAGCACTTTGGGAGGCTGAGGAGGGAGGATTGCCATAGCCAGGAGTTCAAGGCTGCAAGGTCTATACACTCCTGCACTCCAGCCTGGGTGACAGAGTGAGCCCTGTCTCAAAAAAAAAGAATATTAAGAATGATAATTGTGGCTAGGTGCGGTGACTCACGACTGTAATCCCAGCACTTTGGGAGGCTGAGGTGGATGGATCATGAGGTCAGGAGTTCAAGACTAGCCTGACCAACATGGTGAAACCCCATCTCTACTAAAAATACAAAAATTAGCTGGGGCATGGTGGTGCGTGCCTGTAATCCCAGCTACTCAGGAGGCTGAGGCAGGAGAATTGCTTGAACCTGGGAGGTGGAGGTTGCAGTAAGCCAAGATTGCAGCACTGCACTCCAGCCTGGGCGACAGAGAGAGACTCCATCTCAAGAAAAAAAAAAAAAAAAAAAAAGAAAAGAATGATAATTGTATTGTTGTTATGTATGGTTGTATCAGTTTTCTAAAGGCTCAGTGGGACACGGTGGTTCATGTCTGTAATCCCGGCGCTTTGGGAGGCTGTGGTGGGAGGACTGCTTAAGCGTAGGAGTTGGAGACCACCCTAGGCAACATAGCAAGACCCTGTCACGGGAGGCTTATCTTTTAGTGATATACAAAGAAATATTTACAATGAACTGATAATGACATGAGGGCTTGCTTCAAATAATACAGGAAGAAAGTGGATAGGGTATGGATAGGGCAGGGGCTGGCCAGGGACTAGTGATTGTTGGGGCTGGGTGATGTGTACAAGCGGCGTGTGTATACTATTTTGTCTAGTGTTGTGTATGTTTGAAATTCTCCTTATATAAAATGTTTTAAAAAGTCATGAAAAATGTTTATTCCTGAACCCTGCTCTAACCTTAGGGGAAAGGGAGAACACTATAATATTTTCAAATTAAGATTTATGATAAATTTGAATACTATTTCTAAAACTTGTCTTAGTCATGAGAACCTTTAAAAAGTTTATTCAAATTTAAAAAAATTCTAACTTTATGAATTGCTCTGTAAGTAGAGAGGCATAGAGGGTGTATGGGGGCGTCAGGGAGGCTACATTTCCTGATTCTCAAGTCAATCTCCTCAGAAGAGCACATCTTCCACCAAATAATAAGAATATAACAGAAATATAAGGAAGGAACTTATTAAATAGGAATCATAAAAATTAAGAGAAATAAGGCTCAGCATGCTGGAAATATAAAGAACGTCTTAGTGGCACCCATTCTGACGAGTCTAAAAGTAGGAAATGAGTGAAATATGCACTGGAGCCCATTTAGCTCATATTTAAGTTTCCTACACAAAATAAAATTATTAAGCCAAAATTAACACGTATTTATAACACATAAATTATACTTTTAATTAAAATGGTTTTTCCTTGTTAATCTGTACTGATAAATTCCAGTGTAGTAAAAAAGCTCTCATTTTTTCCTCTTCCAAACAATAATTACCTTTGATCCTTTCAAACAAGTATTCCTGATTTGGAGTAAGGTCTAGATACTGAACAATTGTGTTCAAAGTCGGAATGAGAGGGGCTTTAACCAGGGCGGCTTGTTTCAAGCTAGTAATACTAGCTTCTGTTAAAACAAAACACAGAGAACACAGATCATTCTAAAAGTGAGTTTCCAAAAGAACTTAAAACGCTCTTCTCATGTGTTCATATAGCTGGTTCCTCACTGCCTTCAGGTCTTTATACAAGTCAATGACGTCTCCCCTGACCACCCTACCTCAAATTTCACCCCTCCTCTCTAAACTTTAGGAACACTACCCTCCTGTGCCTTTTTTCTCCTTAGCACTAACCACTGTCCAATGTACTGTTTTTTTTTCTCTTTTTGTTTTTTGAGACAGTGTCTTGCTCTGCCACCCAGGCTGGAGTATAGTGGCACAATTACCACTCACTGCAGCCTCAATCTACTGAGCTCAAGCAATCCTCACACCTCAGCCTCCTGAGCAGCTGGGACTACAGGCACATGTCACCATTTTTCTATTTAGTAGAGACAAGGTCTCACTATATTGCCTAGGCTGGTCAAACTCCTGGGCTCAACCAATCCACCGACGCTGGACTCCCAAAGTGTTGAGATTATAGGCGTGAGCCATTGTGCCTGGCCCAAAGTACTTTATCTTTTTTATTGTCTATCTCATCTACTAGAATGAAAGCTTAATGAAGGCAGGGATTTTAGCCATTTTGCTCACAGCTGTATCCCCCAATGCCTAGAATAGTATTAATACTTGGCACAGATTAGGCACTCAATGTCGAAGGAATACATGAAAGAAAGCAGTAATAGTTCATCTTAATTTGCACTATCTATATTACCTACACCCATTCCTGGCAAGGTAGCCAGATTTACACCTGCAACATCCCCTCCCCTTCCCCAGAGAAGCAGCCAAACCGATTTTGGCAAATCTATAAACAACTAATATACAGAAAATTTTATAGGACATGTATAAAAAGACACACAATCATTTTCAAAATAAGTTGAATTAGAAGTTGCCCATTATGGCAGGACAAGCAGAAGCTTTTTATGGTAGTGATTTCTCTTATCATATCCTGCAAGATAATTATGCATAGAAATTTAAAAAGCAATTAAAAATTTCAAAATATCCAAACTTACTAGCAATATCCAATGTTAGGAAAAGCATTCTTATATGTGTCATGGTTGCTAAAGTACAAACTGGTATAAGCTTTTTGAAGAGATGTGTATCTTCTAAACCTTAAAATATGTCCAGATGCATTGGCTCATGTCTGTAATCCTGCACTTTGGGAGGCCAAAGCGGAGGGGCTGCTTGAGCTCAGGAGTTCAAGACCAGCCTGGGCACCCTGTCTCTACAAAAATACAAAAATCAGCCAGGTGTAGTGGTGTGTGCCTGTAGTCCCAGCTACTTGGATGGGGCTGAGGTGGGAGGATCTCTTGAGCCCAGGAGGATGAGGCTGTAGTGAGCCATGAGAGCACTACTGTATTCCCTCTTGGGCAAAAGAGCGAGACTGTCTTTTAGAAAACAACAACAACAACAAAAATCTTAAAATATTCATACCTACTGACACATAACTCTACTTCTAAGAAATTATCCTAAAGAAATAATTACAAATGTATACAAAGATTTAGGTAAGAGGATATTCACTGCAGCATTAATAGTAAAGGTAATTATTTAATAACTAAGTTACAGTATATATATTTTAGGCAATTTATACGGTACCCTAAAATTTTACCTTTAGCAGATAAGAAAGTTGATGGAAAATTGCTATTATTACATAGTCTTTACGCTTTATACAACTTTGTGATTAATATCTGCTAAGAGTCTTGGTCTTATATCTAGAATATAAAGAAAATATCTACCACTCAACAAAAAGACAATCAAATTTAAAAATGGGTAAAGGAACCAAAAAGACATTTCTTTTGAGATGAAGTCTCGAAGTCTCGCTCTTGTCCCCCAGGCTGGAGTGCAATGGCGCCATCTCGGCTCACTGCAACCTCCGCCTCCCAGATTCAAGCGATTCTCCTGCCTCAGTCTCCCAAGTAGCTGGGATTACAGGCGCCTGCCACCACGCCTGGCTAATTTTGTATTTTTAGTAGAGATGGGGTTTCACCAGCTGGTCAGGCTGGTCTCGAATTGCTGACCTCAGGTGATCTGCTCGCCTCTGCCTCCCAAAGTGCTGGGATTACAGGCGTGAGCCACCACGCCCAGCCAAAAAAGCCATTTCTAAGAAGATATACAAATGACTGATAAACACATGAGATGTTCAACATCAGTAGTCATCATGGAAATGCAAATCAAAACCAAAATGAGACACCATTTCACACCTACTACAGGATGACGATAAAACATATGACAAGTGTTGCAAGGATGTGGAGAAAACAGAACCCCATACACGCTGGTGGGAATATAAAATGGTGCGGCTAGCTGCTTTAGAAGAGTCTGGCAGTGCCTCAAAAAGTTAAGCAGTTATCGTACAGCTCAGCAATTCCATCCCTAGGTATATACCCAAGAGAAATGAAAACATAGGTCCATATAAACACTTGTATGTGACTGTTCACAGCAGCATTATTCATAATAGCCAAAAAGTGCAAACCACCTAAATGTCAATCAACTGATGAATAAGCAAAATGTAGTAGATCTATTTTGAGTATTATTCAGCAATAAAGAAAATGATGTAGCTGGGCCTGGTGGCTCACACCTGTAATTCCAGCACTTTGGAAGGCTGAGGCGGGCAGATCACAAGGTCAGGAGATCGAGACCATCCTGGTTAACACGGTGAAGCCCCGTCTCTCCTAAAAATACAAAAAAATTAGCCGGGCGTGGTGGCACGCACCTGTAGTCCCAGTTACTCAGAAGGCTGAGGCAGGAGAATAGCATGAACCCAGGAGGTGGAGCTTGCAGCGAGCTGACATTGCACCACTGCACTCTAGCCTGGGCGACAGAGCAAGGCTCTGTCTCAAAAAAAAGAAAAAAAAAAAGATGTAATGATATATTTTACAACATGGACAAACCTTGAAAGCACTACGCTCAGTGAAAGAAGTCACAGTCATATTCATATTCTGTGATTCCATTCATACAAAATATCCACCACAGGCCTATCTATAGAGACAGAAAATAGACTGGCACTTGCAAAGGGCTGGGAGGAATGTATAGAATGGGGGGTGACTGGTAAAAGGTGGAGAGTTTCTTTTTCAGGTGATGAAATGTTTTAAAAGTGACTACGGTGATGGTTGCATAACCCAAGACTTCAGACTGTACATTTTAAATGGGTAAATTATAGGGTAGCTAAATTACATCCTGATAAAGCTGTCACATTAAAAAAAACAAATTAGATTACAGACATTTGGGGTTTTTCACCTTAAGGTAACAAAATAAGTTAAGCTGTCCATTACAAGAAGAAGTTTTCCACTTGGTAGATTTACTAATAGAAATCCAACACTGGGCTCCGTTTCCACATACCTCCTATCTGTAGCTCTGGACAACCCATTCGTCTCATCTGTGTGCTGACAGACTCAATCTCTTGAACAAGTGGCACTAATATTGTCTCATTGATCCACTAGGAAGAAATAAGGTACAGATTTTGGATACATAATTCCAAAGCAGCTCTCAAACAATTACTTTCTTTTTTATAAGCAACTCTAAGAATTTTTTTTTACTATCTTATAGTTGAATATTAAATCATAAAGTATAGTGAAAGAGAATGAAAGTAATAGCTACCAGAAATCAAGAGATGGTTAAATAAATACACCACTGGAGTGTAAATTAACTAAATTACATTCCTTTTTATTTTTATTTTTTTGAGATTGTTGCCCAGGCTGGAGCGCAGTGGCGCGATCTCAGCTCACTGCAATCTCCGCCTCCCAGGTTCAAGGGATTCTCCTGCCTCAGCCTCCTGAGCAGCTGGGATTACAGGCACCTGCCACCATGCCCAGCTAATTTTTTGTATTTTTAGTAGAGACGGGGTTTCACCATGCTGGCCAGGCTGGTCTTGGACTCCTGACCTCAGATGATCCGCCCACCTTGGCCTCCCAAAGTGTTAGGATTACAGGTGAGAGCTACTGTGCCCAGCAACTAAATTACATTCTTAAATAACATGTTTTTTTTTTTTTCATGGAAAAAAAATGTTAAATTTTTCTTAAAATTTTCTGATTATTATGTTTAGCTAAAAGGATAATCTTCAGTTTACATTTGTAGGGTAGCTATTCACACATTTATTAATGTAGTGTTTATATTGGTTTGCAATCAGTAAGACAGTTTTTCAAACTAACTGCTTAACTCTCAGCAGGCTCACCCAATTCCCTAGCCATGTGGAAAAACAGAGACTTATTACATTTGAAACTGGCTTGTGAATATTTGAATATTACAATATTACTTTAGGACTAGGACTTTCAAATGCCTTTTGCATGGCTAATGTAAAACTAACGCTGGGATGTGAAAAGATTGTCTAAGGATACATC
Source organism: Trachypithecus francoisi (assembly GCF_009764315.1). Lineage (NCBI taxonomy): Eukaryota > Metazoa > Chordata > Mammalia > Primates > Cercopithecidae > Trachypithecus > Trachypithecus francoisi. Next base: position 28,828,042 of record NW_022681469.1, on the reverse strand, counting down.
CCATCTGATTTGTGTGTTGTTATTTTGTGTGTGTGTTTGTAGCAACTTCAATGACCACTTCTGTTTCCATGCTTTTGTTTATCCATAAAATAATGAAAAAATGTTTCCGATGAAATACGATATAAACAACTGAAATAAAAACCTGGGAATTTAAAAGATTTTTTGTAATCCATGTAAGGAAGCGTATTTCGATCCACTGGCAAGACTTGAACTGAATTAACATGAAGCTATTTACAGGCTTTATCCCACTGAGTGTAATTATTCATATGTTTTTCTGCATAAGTATTAATGTGGTTGATTACTGAGTGTTAACTAGACTCTGGTGTCATAAAATATACAGTACAGGTATACATGTATTGCTTTAAAAAAAAATCCAAAAACTCTACATTTCATAGCACATGGTAGCCTAGGGACTTCAGATGAGGAAATGTATTTGCATTTCTTCTTCTTCTTTTTTTTTTTTTTTTGAGACGGAGTCTCCCTCTGTCACCCAGGCTGGAGTGCAGTGGCCAGATCTCAGCTCACTGCAAGCTCCGCCTCCCGGGTTCACGCCATTCTCCTGCCTCAGCCTCCCGAGTAGCTGGGACTACAGGCGCCGCCACCTCGCCCGGCTAGTTTTTTTTTTTTTTTTGTATTTTTAGTAGAGACGGGGTTTCACCGTGTTAGCCAGGATGGTCTCGATCTCCTGACCTCGTGATCCGCCCGTCTCGGCCTCCCAAAGTGCTGGGATTACAGGCTTGAGCCACCGCGCCCGGCCTGCATTTCTTCTAAGTAGCTAATACTCCGTCTGACTAAGACTTCATATTTTAAACATGTTAGCATTTTTAGACTAGCCTATAACAGAAACTACAACAAACTCCAGTTCCAGGAGATGATTTCACTCATTTATTCTTCCAACATTTACTATATGCATCTTAATTTGCCAGCCACTCTTTGGCCGTAATGAAATCATCTAACATGTCCCAGAGAGAGGTCTAGGCCCCACCCTTATAAATTCTAATTGAGTAGGTCTAGGATTGGGTTCAGGAATTATCTGTAAAATGCCATCCAGGTTTCTGGTTCAAGAAAGTAGGCTACCATTTTTTGCCCCTCTATTTTGATACCCTATTTAAATAACAGTAAAAGGATAAAAAATGAGCACAAGTGATTTCAAAATAGTTCTAGAAGATGCAGAGTGGATGGATGCGTGTTGAAGGGTGAAACAACAGAAGCAGCAGCCCCTTCAGAAGCTAAGTGGAGCTCCATATAACGGAAGGGGAAGTCCATATGTCTAACAGAACCCAGGACACACAGGTACTGGAGAAGGTGAGGGGAAGACGTGGAGTTGGAAATAGGGAACTAACTCACTCTGTATATGGAAAAGCTGGCCCAAGATTAGAGGGTTCTTCTCTAGAAAAACAGAAATCACAATCTACTTTGAAATAGCTTCAAGCATACGTTGTCTTCTCTAACTCTTTAAGTTTTCTGAGGGCAAGGGCCTCATTTTTGTTTCCTCTCACAATTCTAGGTACATAAAAGGCTCCAACAGAAAAGCTCTTTGGAAAATAAAATTGAGAACCGGAAACGGGAAGACCTTAATAACTAAACATATTATTCCTTTATCTTCTCAAAACCTATCAATTTACTCAATATGGAGGAAGAAAAAATCTCATGAAAATAAATACCATACAGTAACAGTCATGTTTATCCTTACATATGTACCATTTATACTGTACCTTTATAACTGTAATATTCTAATTTATAATGAACTCTAAATGATATTCCAATAACATGCTTTGCATATTAAGAGGCACTGATATTGTCCAAAAAGTAATGTCAGAACTTACATTTCTAAATTTAGCTGTCCATGAATCCATATGATCAAGAAGTTGTCTATTCATAGCCACTCTTGCCCAAACCTATAAAAATTCATGTTTAAAATGAACAATCAGTGAGGAAAAATCTTGCTAGAAATCATCATTCTTTCTCCCATCCTAAAAATATTTAATGAACTTAGAAAAAAAAGTCCCAAACATCAATATTCATCTAATTAATATTCAGTAATTTTCTTATTACTCACTTATAAATGCTGTTCACACACAGATTTATCTTTAAAAGTTCCGGCCGGGCGCGGTGGCTCAAGCCTGTAATCCCAGCACTTTGGGAGGCCGAGACGGCGGATCACGAGGTCAGGAGATCGAGACCATCCTGGCGAACACAGTGAAACCCCGTCTCTACTAAAAATACAAAAAACTAGCGGGCGAGGTGGCGGGCGCCTGTAGTCCCAGCTTCTCGGGAGGCTGAGGCAGGAGAATGGCGTAAACCCGGGAGGCGGAGCTTGCAGTGAGCTGAGATCCGCCACTGCACTCCAGCCTGGGCGACAGAGCGAGACTCCGTCTCAACAAAAAAAAAAAAAAAAAAAAAAAAAAAAAAATAAAAGTTCCTTACATTGGTATGAGATGCAGTCTCGATCTGTTGCCCAGGCTGGAGTTCAGTGACGCAATCTCGGCTCACTGCAACCTCTGCCTCCCAGGTTCAAGCGATCCTCCTGCCTCAGCCTACTCAATAGCTGGCACTACAGGTGCATGCCACCATGCCGGGCTAATTTTTGTATTTTCAGTAGAGACAGAGTTTCACCATGTTGGCCAAACGGTCTCTATCTCCTGACCTCATGATCCACCCGCCTTGGACTCCCAAAGTGCTGGGATTACAGGCATGAGCCACCACACCCAGCCCATTTTTCTTGCTTTTAAGAACAAAATAAAAATTCCATATTTGGTATTAAAGTGATGGAATTACTGACAAATGTTCTAATCCAAATATATTTTAAAAGCAAGACTTCTGTATGTGTTAAGTACAATTATATACCTGAGAGCCTTTTTATAATCAATGTAAAAATATGTTTCGGGCAGGGCACTAAGGTGAACTGTGTGTCATAAAATGTATGATATAATTTAGTTTTTAGTTTTAGGTACACAAAGTAAGACAGGAGCTTTCCCACTGCTTAATGTGTGCCAGATTTATATTTCTGTCCAACAGAATGGAATATTACAGAAAATATGTTCCACAAGTAGAACACTTTCTAGCAATGCATAAATCATAAATATTAAGTTACTTTTATTTTCCACTTACCTCTTCTGCAGCTTGTTTAGAGCTGAGATCGGCTTCATCTTTGTTAGCACATGGGGCCTGAGACCTACAGGCAAGCTGATACTGAAACTTCTTTAAAGTTTGTGCATAATCCCCCACAGAACGACTGTAGTTCCAGAAAGTAGGACTGCTGGAAGGAGAGGTAGAATCTGGGCTCCCTAGAATGAGAAGATAAACAGTATCAGTGTGTTGTAGCAATTCTGACATCTAGAGTTAACACTTGTATCTAGGCAATGGCAATCCAGGAATCAGAAGACCAACCCTCAAGGAGATTCTCTTCTCCCTAACATAATTTTCTCTTTAGAGAACACAGTCGGCTTGTGATTAACAATTTAAAACAGTATTTTCTAAGCCGTATTACTTTAAGAGTCATAAGAACAATAAGCAGTCAAAAGGAATCTGTCTAGTTTTGTTGAAAAATTAAGCTTGTTTCATTCTCCAAGACTTTTTTTTTTTGGGTGGAGTCTCGCTCTGTCGCCCGGACTGGAGTGCAGTGGCCGGATCTCAGCTCACTGCAAGCTCCGCCTCCTGGGTTTACGCCATTCTCCTGCCTCAGCCTCCCTAGTAGCTGGGACTACAGGCGCCCGCCACCTCGCCCGGCTAGTTTTTGTATTTTTAGTAGAGATGGGGTTTCACCGCGTTAGCCAGGATGGTCTCGATCTCCTGACCTCGTGATCCGCCCGTCTCGGCCTCCCAAAGTGCTGGGATTACAGGCTTGAGCCACCGCGCCCGGCCTCTCTAAGACTTTTAAATCATTTAGTAAGAAACAAACAGACAAATTTCTTTAGGAAATAAATAGGCTAAGCAAGTTCTTTGTTTGAAGTTTCTAGAAGCTCCTTCTGAATGGGATAACTATAGCCTCCTACTAAAAGATTACTCTCCTGGTAACAGGCTAAACATATTTGTCCCTGTACTTCACTGTTTTATTTAACAGCCTGTGGTAATTCCTGAGTTGTATTAAAAGACTATCTGATGGTTATCCTTCTAAATTTATAAATTTACTTTTAAGAAATGTAAAAAAAAGTTGTATTTAGGAATGTACTCCTACAGAGGCCTCTGAACCAGGATACTCATCACACTTCAGGGTTATAGTTTTTGTCTGTTTTCCCAAATAGAATTGAGTTCCTTGAAAGCAGGGAATATTTTTTTTCCCTAGCATCTAGCATAGTGGCTAAATAAATAAGCAAGTTCTCGACAACAATTATATGGTATTGGCTGGGCGCGATGGTTCAAGCCTGTTATCCCAGCACTTTGGGAGGCCGAGACGGGCGGATCACAAGGTCAGGAGATCAAGACCATCCTGGCTAACACGGTGAAACCCCGTCTCTACTAAAAAATACAAAAAAACTAGCCGGGCAAGGTGGTGGGCGCCTGTAGTCCCAGCTACTCGGGAGGCTGAGGCAGGAGAATGGAGTAAATCCGGGAGGCGGAGCTTGCAGTGAGCTGAGATCCGGCCACTGCACTCCAGCTGGGGTGACAGAGCAAGACTCCGTCTCAAAAAAAAATACAAAAAAAAAAAAACCCAATTATATGGTATTTATAAAGGGCTTATATTTTCAGAGTTTAACTGATATAAAAAATATCAATTGGTACTTTATACCCTCAAACAAAACTCATAAATAGAAACAAGTTTTTTTTTTTTAAATCTTAGCAGAATTCTGAAAGGAATGACTGGAAAATAATAAAACTCATTTTCCTTATGTTTACAGGCACAAAGAATTAGAAATCATCAAAGGGATATGCAGCAATATTTCAATTCATCAAAATTTGGAAGGTTAGCTAGTAGGAGTGTTGGTGAATGTCGTATGTTTCATCCTGGCATAAAAAGCTACATACAGTAAAGAAACATCACACTTCGTATGAAATAATGGCAAAACTGACTTTAGGAATGAATTAATGTTAAGAAAAGCAGTTGCCAACCAACACAAATGATTTAATAAATAGAGAACAGAAATGGAAAGAAACATGGTCATAACAGAGCATAAAGTTATCCTATTTTGATTAATCACTGCGATTATTAACTTTAAGAAACATAGGTTTTCTATGAAAAAACCTGTATTTGAGAAAAATTTCATTAAAGATTGGCTTTAGACAATGAATAGAAATAGGAAGTTCCAGTACCTCCCGGCATTAGTCAAAGCAGAGAAAAAATGTACATAGCAAGTAATGACAAAATAGGGCCTTTCCATGATGCATACCACCACCACCACCACAACAGCACACAATCTACAGCTGGAGAACCTCAAAAAACTAAGAGTCAAAGCACATGGAGATTTGGAAATCTGGCAACACAGCAAACCAGACAACCTAAAACATCTCCCACATAAATATCTAAAAACATTTATTAAATAAAATACGTTCTTTAGGCTGGTGCGCGGTGGCTCATGCCTGTAATCCCAGCACTTTGGGAGGCCAAGGTGGGCAGATCACTTGAGGTCAGGAGTTTGAGACAAGCCTGGCCAACATGGTGAAACCCCGTCTCTACTACAAATACAAAAATTAGCCAGGTGTGGTGGCACATGACTGTAATCCCAGCTACTTAGGAGGCTAAGGCAGAACTGCTTGAACCCAGGAAGCAGGGGTTTCAGTGAGCCGAGATCACCCCATTGCACACCAGCCTGAGCAACAGAGCTAGACTCCATCTCAAAAACAAAAAAAAAACTCAATCTCAAAAACAAACAAAAAAAATTACTAAAATGAGTAACGGAGCTTGCAAAAAAGTAAGGCTATGAATAGCCAATGGTTAAAAATGAAAAGAGAATTAAAAATCAAACCAGCCTGTAAGAGGATGCTGTGGCTGCTCTAAAGAATTTTGTAGGCCTTGAGAAATCTATTAGCTTGGAATTCATTGCCCAAGTGGGAAATGGAGATAAGGATTTGGGCCCATAAGAGGTAGAGAGTTGGGCTGACTCCTTTCTCTACCCCTAGTCCCTGCTGCTGGTAGAGGACCAGGAATCTCAAAGGGCCACATTCTGAGTAGATAAGAAAAAAATGTGTTCAATGGGACCAGGAGATAATGAAAGTTTGTCTGTCATAGGTTGTTGGGAGATTTAAAAAAAAAAAAAAAAAAGCAAAGCACCCTGAGATTTAAAAATCATAGACACATCTTCACATGGGTTTAGAGTGCCCATTCATATTACCTGTGAGGTCCAGGAATCTCCAAGCTTAGAAATTACTTAACTTAGCTCAAGGTCAATAATACTCCTAAAGCACCTGACAGAGGCAAATACAAAACAGCTAGGAAGAGACAAAGCTTCCATCCAGCCAAGATAAACTTACCAGAAACAAACAGAAATTACATCAAATACAAGGAAAGAAGCCTCCAGGCATAACAACTAACAAGACAAAAATGGTCAGTATTTAACTTCCAAGAACTTTAGATAATTGAACTATTGGACAAATAACTTTAAAAAGGTGTGTTTAAGCAACTGAGACAGAAAAAGGAACTGAAAACATAAGAATAAAAAATATTCTACAAAAACCTGGCATATTTGAAAAGAACCAAATAAAACTATAAAATGAAAACAAGTGGCTGAAATTAAAAAACTCAATGGATTGGTTAAATAGCAGTTTAGACATTACTGAAGAAAGAGCTGATGAGTCCACAGTGACTAAACCAAAAAAGTTGGGGTGGGGGTAAAACAGAATGCTCTTCTTTAGAGAAGAATGCCAAACTATGAAATGTAGAAATAAATAATTAGAAAATCTCCACTTTAGCCAGGCGTGGTGGCTCACACCTGTAATCCCAGCACTTTCGGAGGCCAAGGCGGGAGGATCACGAGGGCAGGAGATCGAGACAATCCTGGTTAACATGGTGAAACCCCGTCTCTACTAAAAATACAAAAAATTAGCCGGGTGTGGTGGCGGGTACCTGTAGTCCCAGCTACTCGGGAGGCTGAGGCAGGAGAATGGTGTGAACCTGGGAGGCGACGCTTGCAGTGAGCCAAGATCACGCCACTGCACTCCAGCCTGGGCGACATAACGAGACTCTGTCTCAAAAAAAAAAAAAAAAAGAAAGAAAGAAAGAAAGAAAGAAAGAAAATCTCCACTTTATGATCACCACTTTATCAAGGGCAAGGATCATCAATACATGCTAAAATCACTAGGTAAAACGCTGTTACGGAAACAGGACATAAAGGGAAAATCATGAAGAAATCCAGTTGCTATCACCTTAACCAAGTGATCCAATTTTATTACACATCACCGACAAAGAGACAAAGCAGCATCACGCATCTCCTGATGTCATACACTGAAAAGGACATGCCACCACCTATGTTGTATTCTTGCCAGAAAATAATATTTAAACAGAATCTAATAGTCACAAAATGATCAAACAAATCTGAATTTTCAAAACAATAGCTTGGTGTCTGCAAAATGTAAATGTCATAAAAGAAAAAAAAAAAAACAAAAAAACGCCCCCACAAAACCCAAACTATCCAAATGGTTTAGATTTAAGGGGACAACAGAAGCACAAGTAAATGCAGTATGTGATACCTGATTGGATCCTGCATCAGTAAAAGAAAAAAAAAAAAACAGCACTATAAGGGTCAGTAATAGGTCAACTGGGGAAATGTGAATATGAACACCTGTAGTATTTTAAGCATGACAATCATATTGTAGTTATTTGGTTTTCTTCTTTGAGACAGAGTCTCGCTCTGTCACCCAAGCTGGAGTGCAGTGGTAAGATCTTGGTTCACTGCAACCTCTGCCTCTCGGGTTCAAGCGATTTTCCTGCCCCAGCCTCCAGAGTGCCTGAGATTACAGGCTCGCGTCACCAAGCCCAGTTAATTTTTTAGTAGAGGTGGGGTTTCATCATTTTGGTCAGGCTGGTCTGATCATGAGGCTCCTGACCTCGTCGTCCACCTGCTTCGGCCTCCCAAAGTGCTGGGATTACAAGTGTGAGCCACTGCGCCCAGCTCACATTGTAGTTATTAAAGGAAAATGTCTTGTTCTTAGGAGATGCATGTGAAATACTCAGGAATGAAGTGGCAGGATGCCTGTAAGTTCCTTTCAAATGATTCAGCAAGAAAGTGTGCATGAGAGAGAATATGAGGGCTGGTTTTTTACTACTGGAGAAAGTTACAAATATGAAAAGTGGGGAGGACAGAATAAACTGTATAGCTGCACTGGAATTGGAAATAACATTATAAACTCATGGTTTTTTAAAAACATAGACAGAATAATACATATAGATGTGTGCATGTACATATATCTGTTATGTGTCTATAGGAATATTTCCTAGAGGACCTGGAGTAATGATACCTCAATAACAACAGTGTGCCCAGATATTAATTTCTAAGTATCGTTCTCCATTAAAAGGAATCAGGGCTCTTAGAGAAACAGACTGACTCTGGAGCTAGCCAGGGACAACACAAAATGAGCCTGATGTTTTATGGTGCTAGAAAGGTAGTAGGGGTGGGGGGATTAGCTCAAAGAATGATGGTATCATGTCAAAAGAACAGAGAAGTCAGCTTACAGAGGATCCCACTAGCCCAATCTAAGACAATCTAATCATCAACATAAGTGATATGATTAGGGAGAAGAAACCTTTATCTTACAGAATACCAACAAATAAATGTAAGAGGTGGCTACACAATAATGTAAATGTACTTACCACCACTTAATTAAACACTTAAAATGGCTAATATTGGGCCAGGCACGGTGGCTCATGGCTGTAATTCCCAGCACTTTGGAGGCTGAGGCAGGCAGATCACCTGAGGTCAGGAGATGGAGACCATCCTGGCCAACATGGTGAAACCTCGTCTCTACTAAAAATAGAAAAATTAGCCAGGCATGGTGGCAGACGGCTGTAATCCCAGCTACTTGGGAAGCTGAGGCAGGAGAATCGCTTGAACCTGGGAGGCAGAGGTTGCAGTGAGCTGAGATCTACCACTGCACTCCAGACTGGGCGACAGAGCAAGACTGCATCTCAAAAAAAAAAAAAAAAAAGGTTAATATTATAAATTTTATGTATACTGTATTAGTTAAAAAAAAAAGAAAAATGTTAAAGGAATAAATAAACATAGAAGAAATGATGAAATTGGAAAGCCCTATGATAACCAACATAGTAATAATTTTGAAAATAATCTTAAAAGGATGTTAGAACTAGTAAGTCAAAGTTTGATGGGGTCAGGCACAGTGGCTTACGCCTGTAATCTCAGCATTTTTGGAGGCCAAAATGGGTGGGTTGTGTGGGCTCAGGAGTTTGAGACCAGCCTGGGCAACATGGCAAAACCCTGTCTCTACCAAAAACACAAAAATTCGCATGGCATGGTAGCATGCATCTGTAGTCCCAGCTACTCAGGAGGTTGAGGTGGGAGAGGCACCTGAGCCCTGAATTCAAGGCTGCAGTGAGCCAAGATTGTACCACTGCAATACAGTGAGACCTATTCTCAAAAAAAAAAAAAAAAGTTTGATGGGGACCAAATATTTATGTAGTTTTAGATAAGTAGCTTCCCACAAAATACTTATCATTTATTAATTTGCACAAAATACTTAATTTTCGAAAACCTATGGGCACAGAAGGGCTAAAAGAATAGGGATAGAGATAGATATACCAGACAGATACTAACCAAAAAGAAATTAATATAGATGTGCCAATGTCAGACAAAATAGACTTTAAGGCAAAAAGCCTAAGAGATAAAGATAAAAGGCATAATTCACCAGAATGATATTCACAATTCGGAATTTACATGCATGTAACATAATCTCATATGTATATTTAGCAAATCTGACAGAACTGTGAGAAAACATTTAATGGAAGACAATCAATGGGAGCTTTTGGCATACTTTCTTAACAACCAATAGATCAGGCAGATAAAAATTAGTAAGATAAAGAATTTAAGAATACCATCAAGAAGTGTGACAGTGAACAAATATAGAGGCCCAAATTTAGAGATTCTGCATTCTGTTCAACATACCAAAGCCATTTACAGAAACGTGATCACATAGTAGACCTAAAAGCAAGTCTCAAACGAACAAACACAAAATTGATAGGTACAGATCAGATTCTCTAACCACAGTAAAATTAACTTAGGAGGCAAAAAAGGTAACCAGGCCTTTTCAGGCTTGAAAATTAAAAGCAACATCAATAACACTTCCAAACAATAATAATATTACTTCTAAATAGCTCCTACTGGGTCAAAGAATAAAAGTGAGGTCAGAAAATATCTAGGTATTACAAACATGTGTCAAGGATACATAGGTTCTTTGTATTATACTCTGTATTAAAGTTTCAGTAGACTCAAAATATTTCAAATTTTTTTTTAAAAAGCATGTATCAAAAATAAGAAGATAATATTGACTGGTTTCTGTAGTATCTGTGGCACTTTCAGGCAAAATGAAATTAAAAATCACTGGTGAGACTTCAAGCGACACAAAGAGCCATGGTCCAATAACCGGCTTCCTTAGTAGCGCCTAATATGCTTTCCATGAAAGTTCCTGACAGGGAAAAATCATTACTCAGTTCAATAACCTAATTTGGTTTCAAATAACTGACTCTGTAATAATCAAATCCACCCCAAACAGATTAAGATCTGCTAACACTCTTTCCCAAGGTAAACTATAGGCTTTACGGAAATACTAAGACGCAAGTTTTAAAATGTTCTGAAAAACAGCAGCGCTTCTCAAGTGAATACATGCTCTCTCTTTCAGCCTGCTCTGCCACACCAAACTTCCAAAGGACTACCTGAAAAGAGACAGCTATAATTTGAGTAAGTTTACTATGCACTGCTTCAAAACATTATTTTGTAGCCTCAACTTTAAATAGAAATTGTAACTTACATTATACAAAAAAGCTTTCAATCTTACTGTAGGTTCAAGATTTCTTAGTTTAGCTATATTTCACTTCTTAAATTGTGAACTTAATTCTAACTGCATAAAATTATGCTACATATAAAGTTAAAAAAGTGCTAACAAAGTCTGTTAGTATGGATATTAAAATAATGAAAATAATAGGTTAAGGATTAAGTGACACCAAAATTATGTATAGTATATATAAAGAAAATATATAGGTACCCAGCTTAACCCTATGCTGTTTCTCCTCTTCACTTCTAAGAAAAGTATCCAAAGTCCGTAGGTCGGTCATGTAGTCTTCTTTGTCAGTAGGTGAGTTGTAGACGGTAGGTGAAGAACGGTAGCGAGATCTCAATCCACTGCTCTCTACTGGTCCAACAGTGGTAGGGTATGGAGAAGGAGGAGAGGGGCTAAAGCTCGCCAACTATACAAAATAAAAGATGTTTACGTTATTTTTCTTTAATTGAAATTCATTTTGTTTTGGTTTTTGACTTAAGTAAAACATCTGGTAGAATGGCAAAAATCCACAACACTGACAACATCAAATGCTGATGAGGTTGTGGAACAACTGAATCTCTCATTCTTTGCTGGTGGGAATGCAAAATGATACAGCCACTTTGAAACCCAGTTTGGCAGTTTCTTACAAAAGTAAATATTCTCTTACCATACAATCTAGTAATTGTGCTCCTTAGCATTACCCAAGGAGTTGAAAACTTACATCCACACATAAACCTGTACGTTTATGGCAGCTTTATAATAGCCAAAACTTGGAAGCAACCAAGATGCCCTTCAGTAGGTGAATGAGTAAATAAACTGGCAAAATTAGGTAATGGAGTATTACTCAGCACTAAAAAGAAGTGAGCTATCACTGGGCATGGTGGCTCACACCCGTAATCCCAGCACTTTGGGAGGCTGAGGCGGGAGGATCATCTGAGGTCGGGAGTTTGAGACCAGCCTGACCAGCATGGAGAAACCCTGTCTCTACTGAAAATACAAAATCGTCCGGGCATGGTGGCTCACACCTGTAATCCTACTCGGGAGGCTGAAGCAAGAGAATCGCTTGAACCTGGGAGGTGGAAGTTGTAGCCAGCTGAGATCGCACTATTGCACTCCAGCCTGGACAACAAAAGCAAAACTCCGTCTCAAAGAAGGAAAAAAAAAAAAAAAAGAAAAAAAAGAAGTGAGCTATCCAGCTATGAAAAGACATACAGGAATCTTAAAATGCATATTGTTAAGTGAAAGAAGCCAATCCGAAAAGCTACACAGGTATGAGTCTAAGTACATGACACGCTAGAAAAGGCAAAACTATGGCAGCAATAAAAAAATAAAAAAAAAACAGTGGTTAACAGGAATTTGGAGGAAAAGAAGAATGAATAAGTGGTACAGATTTTTTATTCTGTATAATACTATAATTGTGAACACATCATTACACATTTGTCCAAATCCATAGAACGTACAACACCAAGAGTGAACCCTAATGTAACCTATGCACTTACGGTGATAACGACGTATCAATGCAGGTTCATCAGCTGTAAGAAAGATACCACTGTGAGGGAGTATACTAATCATCGGGGAGGCTATGCGTGTTAGGGCAGGGGATGTACACGAGATCTCTTGACTTTGCTGTGAACCCAAAACAGCTCTAAAAAATAAAGTCCATCAAAAAAAAAAAAAAAGTAACTCATGGAGCCTAGGAGTTAGAGGCCACAGTGAGCCATCACCGTGCCGCTGCATTCCAGCCTGGGTGATAGAGCAAGACCCTGTCTCTTAAAAAAAGAGGCCGGGCGCGGTGGCTCAAGCCTGTAATCCCAGCACTTTGGGAGGCCGAGACGGGCGGATCACGAGGTCAGAAGATCGAGACCATCCTGGCTAATACGGTGAAACCCCGTCTCTACTAAAAATACAAAAACTAGCCGGGCGAGGTGGCGGGCGCCTGTAGTCCCAGCTACTCGGGAGGCTGAGGCAGGAGAATGGCGGAAACCCGGGAGGCGGAGCTTGCAGTGAGCTGAGATCCGGCCACTGCACTCCAGTCCGGGCGACAGAGCTAGACTCCGCCTCAAAAAAAAAAAAAAAAAAAAAAAAAAAAAGTAACACATGCATATTTTTAAAAACAGAAAGTGTAAATAAAATAACATCTGTAACTCTGCCACCCAGAGATAATATAATCCTTTTTCATATTTTATGTATTTTACAATCTCTAAAATATACACAGCTTTGTCAATGTTATATGAAGATAGCTATACATAAATCTTTGAATTTCTGATGGCCTCCTTTAACAGATTCCTAAAACTGAAATTATTTGGTGAAAGCATATTAACAGTTACTTGATATACAAGAATTTTAAAAACTGGACATTTAATTTGCATTTCCCTATATTTATGATGTTAAACACTTAAAAAATACAATTACTGGTCACTTGGATTACTTATTTAAATGTTTACTCAAGTACATTTACAATTTTTTTCTATTGGGGTCTCATGATCACTTTATATTAGCTTGCAATAAGTTAAAGATTAATCAGTCTTGTAACTGTTTAATGCTGTTTGAAAATAAAAATGTTAATTCTCTTCCACACAGATTTCTTTTATTTTTAAAATTAACATATTACATCCTTATATACACTATATCTGGGCTATTATTGCATTAATTGGCCTATTTTTGCCTAGAGGCCATAATATTTCACTTATTAAGTTTTAATGTCTATGGGGAAGTATCCTGTTACTCAAAATTTTCTTGGCTCATTTGTTTTTCTATATTAACTTTAAAATCAATGAGTAACTTGCATAAATCTATTTTTAAAAAATGGTAGACTGGGACTAATTAGAATTGCATACACCTTATACATTAGCATGTAGGGAGAAAATCTTTATAACAATATCTTTTTATCCAAGAACATTTTCTCTCTTCATCTAGCATCTCTTATATTTCTTGGCAATATTTTGGCCCACTTCTAAAGCTCAATCTTGGGATCTTATGTTTTTTAATCAATTATGAAAGGAATTTGGAAACCCCTATAGATCTAATTAAATAATGCTGGCATATATATAACTGTAAGCTATTGATTTTCGATATTTACCGTGTATCCAGCCACTTAACCAAAGTTTTTAATATTAAAATGGGTGTTTTTAGGAAACAGCTTTTCAAACTTTAAGTTTTAAATGAACTCCTGAATATAATGTATTAATAGATTTCTTGCATTGCTAGGATAAACTGTACCTGGTTATCAATTATTCCTTAAAAGTTATTTTGAAAAGAAGAAAAAGAAGTGTAATTTCTGTGAATTCAAACCGTTATTTAGTTTACAACTTTCACATTGTCCTATTTATTTTTAAGTTTTTTTGGTTTGTTTTTTACAGATCCCAGGGGGAACTATTTTGTGCTTTAAGTTTTATTACATTCTATAAAGTAAAATAGGTAGTGGTGTTCTCATCTTTTCTGTATCTGGTAATAATTCATATTGAATACCAAGTATTCAATATGAATACCAATATCAATATTCATATTGAATACCAAGATATACTTGATATACCAAGTATATCTGGCAATCATTATATATGTCAGACAATGTGCTAATTATGCTTAATACATACACTGTCTTACTTTATCTTTTCAGTAACAGGTACACATGATTACTATATTTGCCTTATGAGTTTACATAACTTGCTGAAGATCATATCAGGATTTCAATCCTGTTTTCTAACTCAAGTTGATGTTAACATGTTGTTTTACTGGATCAGAATTAGCTGTCTATACCCCAGCAAAATATTAATAACTTTTAGAAGATGGGTAAAAGATACACAGGAGTTCACTATATTAAAACTGGTCTCTTCACTTTTGTGAGTTTGAGATTTTCCATAATAAAAAGTCTATAAAGTAACTGTTTCTTCAAAGTTTAAAAGAACTCAATAATAAAACTTAAGAGCCCTACAGTCTTCTGGGGATGTATGTGATGTATCGTTTTTAAATTTTCTCTCTCATTTTCGTCTTCTACTTCTTAGCCAATTTTTGGCTTTTCTTTTTTTCCCAAGAAAAGTAATGTATTTCATCAACTTTTCTAAGTTATTAGTTTGGCTCAACAGACACTGAGGTAGCATCTATATTCCATATACTGGGCTAAGGAAATAAAGATGAATAAAAACACATAATCCTGTGCTCAAGAGGGTTACAGTCCAGAGGGAAAAAAGTGAACATTATTATAGACTGAATGTCTGTGTCTTCCCCAAATTCGTATGTTGGAGCCCTAACCCCCAATGTGGCTGTTTTTGAAGTAAGAGGATCATTAGCCTAAGTGAGGTCATTGGAGTGGGGCCTTGTTCTGACAGGCTCAGTGTCCTTACACGAAGAGATACCAGAAAGGGTACGGGAGGGCAAAGTGGCTGTCCATAAACCACAAAGAGCCCTCACCAGAAGCCAAACTGGCAGGGACCTTGATCTCAGACTTCTAGCATTCAGAACTATGAGAAAATAATTTCTGTCAGGCCACAAAGCCTGTGGCATTTTTTAATGGCAGCCCAAACAGACTAATACAAGCAACTATTTTAAAATACTATGCTTTGTTTGATATATCATTATGCAAATATTCTAAGGTAGGAATGTAAGTAGCTACAAACCATAGTATGGGGCCAAGTGTGGTGACTCATGCCTATAATCTCAGCACTTTGGGAGGCTGAGGCAGGAAGACTGCTTGAGTCGAGAGGTTTGAAACCAACCCAGGCAACATAGCAAGACCCCATCTCTACCAAAACAAACACCATAGAGTGTTTCCTCAAAAAATTAAAAATAGATATATAAACTCTACTTCTTAATATTTACCCCAAAGAACTGAAAGCAGGGACTCAAACAGATAAGCCATACAGCCATGTACACTGCAGCATTCACTCTTCATAAAAGCCAAAAAGTAGAAGTCATCAACATATGAGTGGATAAACAAAGTGTGGTGTATACATACAACACAGTACTATTCAGCCTTAAAAAGGAAGGGAATTGTAACACATGCTACAACACGGATGAACCCTGAGGACATTATGCTTGTGAATAAGTCAGTTAAAGGACATATACTGTATGATTCCACTTACATGATGTACTTAGAGTATCAAATTCAGAGAGACAGAATAGTAGTTGCCAGAGACTTAGGGGGTGGAAAAAGAGAGTTAACTGTTTTCAATGGGCACATTGTTTCAGTGGGGAGATGAAAAGTTCTAGAGACAATGATGGTGACAGCTGCACAATTTGAATGCATTTAACGCTACTGAACTATGCACTTAAAAATGGTATGTTTTATCATCATTAAACAAACAAAGGATGATGTTAAGAGTGTTTTCAGCAGAGAGAATAACTTAAAAGATGAGTAACAACACAGAGACATGAAACGTTATGGTAATAGCTATTCTCTGCTCTTACCATAAAACGTAAAAATATTCATTTTGGTTTAAACTTCTCTATATCCTTTTCTATATCTTCCATTTCAATTTCTCCTTAAGTCTATGTCTTATTTGCCCTGCTGATTGGACAGATTTGTCTATTTTATGGGATTTCCCATGTACACAAAAAAAAGTCTTAGATAATAACTCATTAACATTTGCTTTTATCATTTAAAAAATAGCTTTACTGAGATATAAATTCACACACCACACAATTCACTCATGTAAAGTGCACAACTCAATGTGTTTTAGTATATTCACAGGATTATACAGCCATCACAATCAATTTCAGAACATTCTTTTCCTTCCTCCCACTAAAAAAGAACTGATCAGATATCAATCTCCTTTTCTCCTTCCTTTCCACCCCAACTTTAGATAACCACTAATCTTCCTGTCTTTATAGATTTGCCCACTCTGAACATTTCATATAACTATAATCATATAATATGTGGTCTTTTGTGACTGGCTTCTTTCATTAGCATAGTGTTTTCAGGACTCATCCACGTTGTACCACATATCTATCATTTTTTCTGTATCCTCCTTGTTATAATTTTATAATTTTGACCTGAATTCTTAGTACATCTATTTTTATTTTTTAAAACAAAAATGGGCAGGGCGAGGTGGCTCATGCCCGTAATCCCAGCACTTTGGGAGGCCGAGGTGGGTGGATCACTTGAGGTCAAGAGTTGGAGATCAGCCTGGCCAACATGGTGAAACCCCATCTCTACTGGAAATAAAAAAATTAGCTGGGCATGCTGGCGGGTGCCTGTAATCACAGCTACTCAGGAGGCTAAGGCAGGAGAATCGCTTGAACCCAGGAGGTGGAGGCTGAAGTGAGCTGAGGTCGCACCACTGCACTCCAGCCTGGGCGGTAAGAGTGAAATTCTGTCTCAAAAAAACTTCCCCAAAAAACAAAAATAAAAACATTTAAGGTTAAGAATTTACCACTGCATATAGCTTTTACTATATCCACAAATTCTGATACTGAAGCATTCTTGTTTTCCTAATTTTAATTTAACCTAATAATTTGGTGAGTATTTTAAAATATTTTAGTGGTATTTTTCAAACTTCTATTTTTAATTTCTAGTTTTTGTTTTGGTCAGAAAATACAACATGTACAATTCCATGACCATCTCAAATAGAATGGTACAATATTCAATAGTATTCTTATGGAGGTTGTCTTATTAAATTTTATTGCTCCAATCTTTTGTGTCCTTATTTGTTGCCTAGTTTATCAGACACTGATAATGCTACAGTCTTCCAATACAATTGTGTGTATTGATTTCATTTTTCTAAAGGTTTTTGCTTTACATTTTATGATGCTGTACTATTCAATATACAGGGATTGGGATTGTAACTATTTCATCTTATGTATTATTTCTTCCATCAACTTAAAATGACCTTTTGTCTCATATAATTCTTACTCCTCTGAAGTTATACATTGTTAATACTACCACCTTATTTTTATGTTTTCCTGATATGCCTTTGTCACCTTTACTTTCTTTTTTTTTTTTTGAGACAGAGTCTTGCTCTGTCACCCAGCCTGGAGTGCAGTGGCACTATCTCGGCTCACCGTAAGCTCTGCCTCCAGGGTTCACGCCATTCTCCTGCCTCAGCCTCCCAAGTAGCTTGGACTACGGGTGACCACCACCATGCCCCGCTAATTTTTTGTATTTTGTTTAGTAGAGAGGGGGTTTCACCGTGTTAGCCAGGATGGTCTCGATCTCCTGACCTTGTGATCTGCCTGCCTCAGCCTCCCAAACTGCTGGGATTACAGTCGTGAGCCACTGTGCCCGGCCGTCACCTTTACTTTCTTTTGATATTTTCCTGATACATCTTTTAAGACTTAAAAAAAAGAAAGATTACTAAGGTTAAAAAAAACTCAATTCATTATTTTTTCTAATTTGTAAATATAAAGATATACAAGGCAGAAGAAATGACTGGAAAAGAGTAGGTACAAAGGGAGAGTTAATGTAAGAAAAAAATTATTTCTTTAAAAATAAAAATTATACTTGATATTTTGGTGTTGTCACTTCTTTTGTACAAATAGAACATAAGCTTGATTTATCTGTTTTTGAAGCAAAAATGAAATAGTATTTGACATTTTTTGTTCTAACAGTCCACAATGAAACTGCTACACACAACATTAAAAACATAGCAAGTAAACAGAATCACCCAGAAGACTCTAATACGCAAAATCACATGTAATACAAAGAAGGCTCCAAGTCAATTAAAGGTAAAAATAATTTATGATATTGGGACAACTAGTTATCAATTTTAGCATAAAATAAAAATGAGTAAAATTATCATCTTATACTATAGTGGGGGGGGAATTAATTCTGAAGGTGAGAAAATTTCTAAACTTAAAAACAGAGCAAACCACAAAGAGATAAACAGATAAGACTATTAAACATTTAAAGTTTCTGTATATATATATATTTTATACTCTATAATTAAATAGCAACCCAAGAAAAAATATCAGATTATACAGACCCAAAACACGAGTAAAGAAGGAGAACTTCCTGATTTAGCTATGTGGCTTTGAAAGAAATCTTTGTTAAAAGTTACAATAGACTATTGTCATGTTTCTTTTCTTTTCTTTTTTTTTTTTTTGAGACAAGAGCCTTGCTCTGTCGCCCAGGCCGGAGTGCAGTGGCCTGATCTCGGCTCACTGCAAGCTCTGCCTCCTGGGTTCCGGCCATTCTCCTGCCTCAGCCTCCCGAGTAGCTGGGACTACAGGCGCCCGCCACCATGCTCGGCTAATTTTTTGTATTTTTTAGTAGAGACGGGGTTTCACCGTGTTAGCCAGGATGGTCTCGATCTCCTAACCTCGTGATCCGCCTGCCTCCCAAAGTGCTGGGATTACAGGCATGAGCTACCACGCGCAGCCTGTCATGTTTCTTATTACCAGAGATTCTTTTTTTTTTTTTTGAGACGGAGTCTCGCTCTGTCGCCCGGGCTGGAGTGCAGTGGCCGGATCTCAGCTCACTGCAAGCTCCGCCTCCCGGGTTTACGCCATTCTCCTGCCTCAGCCTCCCTAGTAGCTGGGACTACAGGCGCCTGCCACCTCACCCGGCTAGTCTTTTGTATTTTTTAGTAGAGACGGGGTTTCACAGTGTTAGCCAGGATGGTCTTGATCTCCTGACCTCGTGATCCGCCCGTCTCGGCCTCCCAAAGTGCTGGGATTACAGGCTTGAGCCACCGCGCCCGGCCTGATTCTTTTTTTTTTTTAAATTAACTTGATGGTCAAGAGTGAGGTAAAACAAATTATCTTCTACATTTCTGTGACAATGTAAATTGGTACAGTTCTTTTGGATAGACACTCCCATCCCAAATTTATGAAGAATTTTATGTACAGGGCTATTTAGTACACATTAAAAAGTTTTTTAAAAATGAAAATGACTTAAATATTCAAGAGTAAATCATGGTATACCCATTAGATGAGTATTAAATAGCCATGAAACAGATTATTTTTGTGTGGCAGGACTATAATAATTTTCCTTCTATTTTACTTTTCCAATTTTCTTTTTTTTTTTTTTTTTTTTGAGATGGAGTCTCGCTCTGTCGCCCAGGCTAGAGTGCAGTGGCCGGATCTCAGCTCACTGCAAGCTCTGCCTCCCGGGTTTACGCCATTCTCCTGCCTCAGCCTCCCGAGTAGCTGGGACTACAGGCGCCCGCCAGGTCGCCCGGCTAGTTTTTTGTATTTTTAGTAGAGACGGGGTTTCACCATGTTAGCCAGGATGGTCTCGATCTCCTGACCTCGTGATTCGCCCGTCTCGGCCTCCCAAAGTGCTGGGATTACAGGCTTGAGCCACCACCGCGCCCGGCCCCAATTTTCTATAAGGATCATTTAGTATCATCTTGTGAAAAATTATTTTTAAAAGTCGCATTTACCTATGAGTTATGAATTTTCATTACATATATACTTTTTCATAAAAATTTAACTTGTACAAAATTTTCAAAATTCTATTACCTGCCAAAATTAATTTTAATATTGGATAACCAGTAGTATGGAATTTCATTACAAAGAAATATGTAAATGGTTAAGGGCAGACAGTGTGTCCGTTTCATCTCCAGAGACTCCTCTTTTAACTAGCAGCTATAGAGATGTCAGTCCAACACAGTAGCGACAGCATCTGAAATGACCACTCTTCTTTCAATGCCCCACTTATAGTAATAGTTTTATGCTTCAGGAATGAGTCAAAATTTCAATTTGTCAATCCAGTTTCTATTAATCCTAAAAATTAGAACAAAATTTCACATTACTGTGGGAGTGGGAATGAAAATTCCCACTATTCCATGGAAAGTGTCCATACTCAAGAATCATTTGTACTCATTGGGAAAAAAAAAACCCAACCATGTGACAATCCCAGTTTTTAGATTAGAAGACACTCCAACATGATAAAACACACTAAAACTCTAAAAGGATATACAAAGGCCTCACATGAAGAAGGAAAGAAAGAGGGAAAACATGAGTAAAAGCAACCAAAGTAAAAAATCATGGTTTCAACTTGTTTTAAAGACTTCTGAAAGATCGTAGATGGTGAACCTAAGTTTGTTATCTCTGCAAATGCTAATTTTTTCTGTTTAAGATGCTGTGTTTGAGATATTGTGTTTTTTTTTTAAACTAGATATTCTTGGTTTTTAAATGGGTGTTCTGGGCAAGTCAAGTCTCAGTTTGCTCATTGATAAAATAAGTTTTGACTCATTAGGTGATTTTTAGTATACCTCCCAATTCTAAAATAATGTGACTAGACAAGAGAAGAGAGTCATTACCTTATTATAACCACTGACAGGCGAGTAGGTCACTCCAGGGCTATAAGAACCACTGCCACCTGAGGACAGACCTTGCAGCTGAGGACTATAACCAGTCATACAGCTGGTGGTGAACTTGGGACTGGTACTGGGTGAACGAGATGGGCTATAACTCAACACACTCTGACCCTGAATTGAAGGAGAAGGTGGAGCAGGAGGGATTTGGGTTGCTGCCAGATCATGTGGAGGAGTAGTCTGTACAACTAGAAGGAAAAAAAAAAGCAACATATGTGTATGTACATACAAATAAAATTATATGAAAATATATTTAAGCAACTAAGTCTTTTTCTTCAGGGAAAAAAGTTAACAGAGTTACTTGGTTGTTAAATCACAGAATGTATTATTACCAAAGGACACAAATTAGGTGTTTACCATTTTCAGAGTGCAAAATTAGAAACTGGTTTCAACTCAGCAAGTCAGTCATTAATTTTAATTGCACCTGAACAATGGAACAAACTTACATGAAATAGTTGACTGTATACAAGAAGGAATGACAATCATTGGTCATAAGAAAATTTATTGTATCCTGCTTAAGATAGCTGATGTCCCCTCCAGCTCTGAGTCTACGAAATGGGAAAATTAAATTGAGAAAGATTTATTGTCAACCTTTTCCCCACCTTTGCAAGAGATGTAAAACACTCACCAGCTGTTTTCAACCCTAAAAGCGTTTGCTGTCCAGGACTAACAACCAGACTTGTTGGTGCCACAGTATATTTGAAATATCTCCAAAAATCAAATAAGGCATTAAGGCTGAAGAGAGATGCAAGAGCAAGCTCTGGAAGAGAATAATTTTTTTTTTTTTTAATAAAAGGGGGGTGAGGAGGGCATTTATTGGAGAACACAAAAACCTTCTATACTTAGCAAACTAACTAAAATTACCTTCTTATTCTTACCTTCTTATTCCTCATAAAAACTATAACTTAACGAATGTCTATTATCTGTAGGGCAGCTGGGCATGATGGCTCATGTCCATAATCTCAGCACTTTGGGAGGCTGAGGCAAGTGGATCACCTGAGGTCAGGATCAGCCTGGCCATCATAGTGAAACTTCATCTCTACTAAAAATATAAAAACTAGCCAGGTGTGGTGGCGCACACCTGTGGTCTCAGCTAGTTGGGAGGTTGAGGCAGGAGAATTGCTTGAACCTGGGAGGTGGAGGTTGCAGTGAGCTGAGATCCTGCCACTGTACTCCAGCCTGGGTGATGGAGCGAGACTCCTTCTCAAAAAATAAATAAATAAATAAATAAATAAGTGTAGGTAATTTACTAGTGAGTTTTAAAATAGCACTAATCCTAGCAACCCTGTACAGTAAATATTTTCACCTTCATTTTAAATATAAACCAACACTCATTCAGAAGCCAAGTGACTCTTACAAGAGTATAGAGTTAGTGAAGCCATGATTCTAACTGAGGTCTGCTGATCGCCAAATCCCTTGCTCTCCCAACATGGCACACTATCTCCCTGTGAAAGACTTTAGATTAAAGTGTATAGACTATGAAATTTATTTTAACATCCATAAAGACTCTTTATACCCAAGGACTATGGGAGAGCAGACAAGAAGAGAGGAAAGAATGTGACAACTGAGGAAGGCATCAATGAAGCAGAAATCTGGGCTGGTCCTGAAAGGTAAAAAGGTAGAGGCGCAGAAAGGGCATTTCAGGAGAGTAACAAAAACAAATCTCACTAACCTCTGAACCTATTTTTCTTCACAGAACTCATAATTACCTGAAGTGTTGTTTATTAATTTGATTGTCTAAGAGAATGTTCCTTTCATAATACCAGGGTTTTACCTTGCTCTCTTTCTGGTGTATTCCCAGTTTTTACAACCCAGCAGGCAGTCAAATACTTGTTGAATAAGGAAATGTATACTAAGCTGAATTAAATCTGAAAGCAGTTTTTCATTGATAAATGTAAGTTACAGTGAAAATTAATTACTTACCAATATACCAGAGGGGCCAGTATGTCACATTGTAATATGAACTAATCAATTTTCCAGTCCTGAAAAAAAATTAGAAAGGCTTTCCAATGAACTTAAAAACACCAAAAATCAAAAACAAACACAAAAACCTGTGGAACCAGTCACCAGCTTCTTAACTTTTCACTTTTTTTGGGCTTCACTTACATTTCAGTATATATCATTCCAGCCATAGATACATTTAGGAGTCCCCAGGCTAAGACCACTTTTCTAGCCTCTGTTTCTTTTCTCATCTTGATGGTTCTGTCAATAAGGGAGGCACTAGGGTGTGCCTCCCCCTGCATCTATGAAAAAAACAAAAAGCACAGGAATTAACCAAAAGAAACTATTGCTCTATTTAAAAACCAAATTTTGCATCCCTTACAAAGGTAACTGAAACTACATATACCTTCTCTCATCTTTAAAATGTTTTACCAAAACTTTTTCCATTTTAGTATCAGTATATAAAAAGGGAACCCAAAATTATACATAACTTCATTGGCATCACAGTATAATCAACAGAGAAGTGGCTGGCTATTTATTTATTTAGAGACCGAGTCTTGCTGTCTCCCAGGCTAGAGTGCAGTGGTGCGATCTCGGCTCACTGCAACCTCCACCTCCTGGGGTTCAAGCAATTCTCCTGCCTCAGACTCCCCAGTAGCTTGGATTACAGGCGCCCGCCATCGTGCCCGGCTGATTTTTGTATTTTTAGTAGAGATGGGGTTTCAATATCTCGGCCAGGCTGGTCTCGAACTCCTGACCTTGAGATCCATCCGCCTCAGCCTCCCAAAGGGTTGGGATTGCAGGCGTGAGCCGCCGCGCCCAGCCGTGGCTGGTTATTTAAGAACAATTTAATACTTCCAATACATAAAATGTCTTTATTTTGTAATTTAAGGATTGATGATTATGTCTGGAAATACTTTGTATTTTGTTTTTGGGGTATGTTACAAGGACTAGGCAGAAGGCTAATTTCAGAAACTCAAAATATCAAGTTTTGGGAGGCTATATTCCATATCTCCTGTAAGTCATAAGGACTCTTTTACATTCTCATGCAGACGCCATTACTATCTAAACAACTCTGCATTTGGACGGCTGCACTCCAGGGATCTCCCTTTTGTGTGTGGATAAAGGATAAGGATTTAAGTTTTAGAAGGGCACGTACTCATAATGGGGTAGTGAGGGGAGTGAGAGGGAGAGAGGGGAAAACGTGCATTGTTTTGGTCCACATTTGGGATTTATAATTCCTTCAGCTAGGCTCAACTCTTACAGACAGTGCAAAATTTGTTCCAGCGACAAGGAGTTGTATCACATAGGGGATAGAGCAATAGCCTTCGCGCCACTCAGCCCCCCGCGTCCCAATTTCCCAGTCCAGAGTTTCCCTCCCGGGCTCCTCGGCACGAACTTCAGCAACCCTATTGCTTCTTTCTTCCCTTCCCCTAGAGAGGCGGGACGCCTAGTCATATCCCCCCTTGGCTAAACCCCGAACAGATTAGGAGGCGCGGAACTCCCACAACCCGCGTGGATTCCAAAACAGGAAGCACAAACATGACCCCGAAAACGCACCATGTCCTCTGGACGGAAAACGCAGACTCCCGCCACTCTCTTTGGGCATGCGCGAAGCCAAGGGCAAGAGGGAGGTGACCGGCAGGCGGCTCTAAAGTTACCGGAAGAACTGGGCAGTCTCTTCTCGCGAGAAAGGGAGGGGTCGCAGGCCCTGGCTCTAGCAGCGTTACCAGGGAAACAGGTCTTGGTTTTGTGGCTCATACTCAGCTGCGGGAGAAAGCTAAGCAGCAAAATTCAGAGAACCCGCAGTAAAAATAATTATAACGAGCTGAATTTTGTATCTATTAATATAATTTTAGCTTCCGTAGGGCATTTATGGACATGTGTAAACTGATTAAGTAGGGTGGCTCACCATAGAATAGAGTGGCGTGATAAAGTGGCCAGACACCATCAGTGACAAAGCATTTCTTTCTTTCCCCTGTGCTAAAACATCTGTGTCAAGAGTTCTGACCCCATGTAAATTCTTTTTTTTTTTTTTTGGTAGAGACGGGTTTTCGCCACGTTGGCCAGTCTGGTCTCTTATCTCCTAACCTCAAGGGATCCTCCCGCCTCAGCCTCCCAGACGCCTGCCGGCCTCCCACTGCCTTTTGGGATTACAGGCATGAGCCACCGTGCCTGGAGTGCAGTGGCTGGTTCTCAGCTCACTGCAAGCTCCGCCTCCCGGGTTTATGCCATTCTCCTGCGTCAGCCTCCGAGTAGCTGGGACTGCAGGCGCCCGCCAACTCGCCCGGCTGGTTTTTTGTATTTTTTAGTAGAGATGGGGTTTCACCGTGTTAGCCAGGATGGTCTCGATCTCCTGACCTCGTGATTCGCCCGTCTCGGCCTCCCAAAGTGCTGGGATTACAGGCTTGAGCCACCGCGCTCGGCCGTCTGAATTCTTAAATAATCTGTTTCATAGGGTGCAGCAGTAACAAGCACACCCAAAATTTGTTTTATTGAAGTTGCTGGTGGTTTTGAGATTAAAAATAATAACAACACGTTTTCCTATCTATTTTTTGGAAGAGCTTCTCATCCTGAGGAAAAGGTTCGGCTTTGTTTCATTTAGCACAAGTGTGCCGCTGAGCGAGGTGCAGGGATACAGAAAATAAGAGCCCCCTGGTTACTACCCAGAGGAGCTCAACCCCAGCAGAGGCCCAAAGATGCATTTCGAAGGCAGGTGAGGTGGGTGCAGTGGGCCCCAAGGAGGCACGTACAGCCCAGCCCCAGCTCTTGCAAGCCTCCTGGAGGAGATGACGCGTTAGAGAGTCAACAGCCAGAAGCCCAGGGCCTGGGGATTTGTTCTGAAGTGTGCCTCTAATAAAAACATTAAGCCATGTCACAATAAGCTACTGGATTATTACATCATGTATGCCCAATGGCCAAAGTTTTTCCTAAAATGATCTTAAGGTTAATACCGCGTGGTATTGTATATTAATGAAAATCGGCAGGTACCCTGTGCTCTTAAAGAGCTAACTTTTTTAGTTAAGTTTTATCATTTTTAGATTGCTTTAGCAGCAATGTTGTTTTGCTCTAGTTTTAGATTTAGAGATGAACTAACTTGAAAATTGTTCAAAGTGAAAGGGCTCAAGGTACAGTCAAAATTAAAATACCAGCCGGACGTGGTGGCTCACGCCTGTAATCCAAACACTTTGGGAGGCCGAGGCGGGCGGATCACGAGGTCAGGAGATAGAGACCATCCTGGCTAACACACTGAATCCCCGCCTCTACTAAAAATACAAAAAATTAGTCGGGCGTGGTGGCACATGCCTGTAATCCCAACTACTCTGGAGGCTGAGGCAGGAGAATTACTTGAGCCTGGGAAGCCGAGATTGTGGTGAGCCGAGATGGTGCCACTGCATTCCAGTCTGGCCCACAGAGTGAGACTCTGTTAAAAAAAAAAAATAATAATAACAATAATTAGAATACCGGGTTCCCACCCACTCCGTATGTGACTTTCCTAAGAAGAAATTGTATGCATGTGACATAGTTCATAGTAGTTCATAACGGGCACATCTGTGTTTTTCCCTCTTTATGTAATCTATAAACTGTTGTGCATTTATTCAAGGCTTAAAAAAGAACACTACTGACCAAATGACAGTGAGCATTATGTATTAGGGCTGCCATAACGAAATATCATAGACAGGTGGCTTAAACAACAGAAATTTTTTTTTTTCATAATTTTGGAGGCTGGAAGTCTAAGATCAAATTGTCAGCAGGGTTGGTTTCTCCTGAGGCAGGTCTCCCTGCAGACGGCCACCTTGTATTGTGACCTTGATTTCTGTGCTCGTGAATCCTTGCTGTCTTCTTATAAGGATACCAGTTGTATTGGATTAGGGCCCTACCCTTATGACCTCATTTAACTTTAATTACCTCCTTAAAGGCCTGGTCTCCAAATAGAGTCACACTGGAGGTGAGGGCTTCAACGTATGAATTTTAGGGAACACAGTTCAATCAGTAATACATTAGAACTGTCTATGATAATTTGCAATGGCATGATACATATAAAAGAGTCTGAATTAAAATGAGTGGATACAATAAACACTTAGATGTAAAGATAGGAAAATATAGTATATACAAGTTTTAGGAAAAAAAATTAAGGCAGAACGCACCATATTGAGGTATGGGGGAAAATACCGTAAACATTCACAGAAGTAATTTGAATAAGCCTTCCACAAACTTAGAAATCCAAGAAGCATTTGTCAGTTCCTAGAACAGTTGCTTATTATATGTCATAATAAGTTGCCAAGGAAATTGTCATACATCATAGAGGGAGTGAAGTAGTTCCCAGTCATCTTTATCCCTTTGAGCGTGGTTTATTTTTTGAGCAAGGAGCCATCATGGGAGACCTTTTTTCCTTATTTTGGGAGGTAGATCCTCCTCCCATACCTTTAAATTGTGCCATTCCAAATCAGGATTATGAATGCCGGAAGGATGACTCTTGTGGGACCATAGGGAACTTTCTGCTTTGGTATTTTGTCATTGTATTTGTCCTGATGTTCTTCTCTAGGGCTTCTGTCTGGGTAGGATATCTTTTTTCTCATTTTAAATAATATGTTTACTGTACACTAGGAAAATTTCCATAAAATACATTTACTATACTTTGATGAAACTACTTTTAAAAGTTGTTTAGTTTTAAAAAGAATGCAATCTTATTCTGCAGAATCTGGGAATATGGAAAAGGATGAAGAGGAAAATATAAAGCTACAGTTATCCTCTTTCCCAGAGATAACCGCTGTTAACATTTTGGAGTATGTTCTTCCAGTTTGTTTTTTTTCTCTCTCTATCCCAATATATATCTCTCCATTTCTCTGTCTTTGATCTTACATGGTTGGCATTATATTGCATATATTTTCATATCCTGCTTTTTAAGCTTAATAATATATCGGAAATACTTCTCTAAATTATATTCACTCAGCAGCACTTTTAATGACTGCAGAATTTTCTGTCTTTTGTTTGCACCAAAAAATTCTGCAAGTTTGAAATATTCAGATTGTTTACAGTTTATCCATATGCTGGCATAAACCTCCCTGCTGGTTAATGACTTCCAAATCCCTTTTCTAGCCATGTGATTCTTATCAAAGATACAAAAGTTGTCATATTGATAGGATACATGCTGTAGGATTTTGGGGTTTTTAGAATGAGGCAATACACTTTCTGCATAGAATAAGATGCAGAGCTAGACTAAACAGAACTAAAGTCACCACTAAAATGCCATCGTCTTAAGAATGAGATATCCTACTTTATCAGGAATGTGATGCTTCCAACATATTATGAGTAACCAAGCTCTTTTTTTTTTTTTCTTGAGATGGAGTCTCGCTCTATCACCCAGGCTGGAGTGAAGTGGTGCAATCTTGGCTCACTACAACCTCTGCCTCCCGGATTCAAGTGATTCTCCTGCCTCAGCCTCCCTAGTAGCTGGGACCACAGGCGCAAGCCACCACGCCCTGCTTATTTTTGTAGTTTTAGTACAGATGGGGTTTCACCATGTTGGCCAGGCTGGTCTCAAACTCCTGACCTCAAGTGATCTACCCGCTTTGGCCTCCCAAAGTGCTGGGATTACAGGCATGAGCCACCACGCCCAGCGGTAACCAAGCTCTTATAATTCGCTGACATGATATCCTTGCTGGTCATTAATTCCAGGCTGATGATTAAGAAAACCACCATCAAGTAACATTATAGCCAGAGCCCTGTGCTGGCAGTGGTCAGTAAGACTTAGTGCTCTATGAGTTCTGGATGGGGTGGAGAAGGTTTGTTATGTCCATGCCAGCTGGATTCCATTCTAATAATCAAAGACTTTTTGATAACCCACCACCTCCTGGTGAAGAAGAGCTTTCATCTAAAGTCTAAATGCTTCTTAAGGTAAATACTTAGCCAAAAGGAGATTTAGAATAGTGATAACTTATATGTGTCTTAGACTCCCTAGCTAAGTATATTGAATTTGTCTGGCCTGGCAAGCAAAGCTACTTTAGAAAATTAACAAAAAAATTGAAATTGATCAGTGGCAATTTCATCATGAATTAAGAGGTCTAAGCTATTTTTTTTTTTTTCTTTTTGAGACGGAGTCTCGCCCTGTCGCCCAGGCTGGAGTGCATGGCATGATCTCAGCTCACTGCAACCTGTGCCTCCTGGGTTCAGGCGGTTCTCCTGCCTCAGCCTCCTGAGTATCTGAGATTACAGGCGTGCACCTCCACGCCCAGCTAATTTTTGTATTTTTAGTAGAGACAGAGTTTCACCATGTTGGCCAGGCTGGTCTCAAACTCCTGACCTTGTGATCCACCCGCCTCATCCTCCCAAAGTGCTGGGATTACAGGTGTGAGCCACTGCGCCCGGCCCAGTCTAAGATATTTTTCTGCTCCCTTGCTTGCATCAGCTCTCGGGAGTCATGCAGCCTTGAGCTTCCAGGACCTCAAGAGAGCATGTGGTCCAGCCTCCTGTCTGTAGGCAAGTAAGTTATCATTAACCCTCCCCCACCCATTTTTTATTGATAAGGCCCAAGGAAATTAAGTGACTTGTCCAATGTCACAAAAGTGTTAGTGACAGAAGAGGAATATACCCAGATTTCCTGTCAAATTATTTGTTTGCATCAAAGCATAGTCTGAAATGTCCACTTAGATCTACTCAGTCCTGATTAAAACCTTAATTATGTTTGAGGTTTCATCTTTCACTTTGTACCCTTGTGACGGCTACAATCTGCTGGGCTGCTTCTTCTGAAGGCTCCCAGATTTGAAATCTGAGAACCATATGAGAGCTAGTAAAGGAGGATGGAATTTTTCCTTCACTTTGAACTTCTTCGTTTTCTCTGCTAAACTTTGAGACTTTATTTACAAACTTTGAGGTAACGGTAAAAGCGCGATGGAAATGTGGTAATTATCCTCCAACACGAAGCACACTGATTTCCTCTGAATTTGCCACTTTTTAAAGCAGCATTCACCCTTTTGCTTTCAGACTATAAATACTATATTTAGTTTATATTTTTATATTATGTTTATTCATATTGTTAGTGTGGTATTTTTCTGGACAATAGCAATCCATACTCCTTATTTTGTTTATGTGGAAACTGAGCTTAAGAGGTGTTAAGTGGCTTGGAAAAATCAGAGTTGTTAGTGGCAGAAAGAGAGCCATGGCCCACATTTTCTACTCTGCCCCTCAGGGCAGGCACTCCTGCTGTTTTCACTCACTGAGTCACACACAAAGACAGTTAATAAAATGCTTTTCATAACCACAGTTCATATGATCCCACTTAGTTTAATGCAAAATCTTTCTTTTGATTTTGTGGTTATGTTTTGATTTGACATCAAATGTGAGAGCTTTCTGTGGAAATGATATAAACCTAATAAGTGTTTTTAAACACCTTCTCCCGTCTATTACAAAAGTACACATTATATAGAAAATGTGGAAATTATAGGGCAGAAGACAAAACAAAATAAAAATCACTCCAGATTATGTAGAAATAACCAACTACTGTTAACTTTTAGGTTTATAAACTTCCAATTCTTTTGGGTTTTTTCCTTTTCTATAACCTAATCTAAGTGATACATATTAAATTTAAAATATTTAAGCCCCTTCCAAAAGCATTTTTTAGAAAGTGGTATCTTTCTTTTTTTTTTTTTTTAAGACAGAGTCTCGCTCTGTCACCCAGGCTGGAGTTCTGTGGCGCGCTCTTGGCTCACTGCAAGCTCCACCTCTCAGGTTCACGCCATTCTCCTGCCTCAGCCTCTCAGGTAGCTGGGACTACAGGCGCCCGCCACCACGCCTGGCTAATTGTTTTTGTATTTTTAGTAGAGACAGAGTTTCACTGTGTTAGCCAAGATGGTCTCGATTTCCTGACCTTGTGATCCGCCCGCCTCGGCCTCCCAAAGTGCTGGGATTACAGGCGTGAGCCACCATGCCTGGCCAGAAAGTGGTATCTTAAAAGAGAACTCCACTTTCAAGATTTTTGGAGAATGATTGCTGTAACCCAGAAAACAAAAAGGCACCTCATTAAAGATGCTTGCCTACCATTGCAGAGATCAGATATTAAGAAAAGAATGAGCCGAGGATCTTAGATTGCAGTTACAAATACCCAACTATGGCACTTTTCATTCCAAAGAAACTGGACTTCCACATAAATTCATTTTTTTCCTAATTGTAGACAATTTGAACAAATTGGGAGAGAAAAAGTCCATTTCAACACTTAAAGCCAACCATAGCTATCATTTTTTATGCTCCTTAAGGTCTTTTGTTTCTGTGCACAAAGCTTTCTTCTGAGGGTTATTTCTTGCTGATAGATTCCCGGAGAGAGAATTATATGTCAAAGGCGTTAATGAAAATTTCTAGTTTTTGTTATTTTCTGAAAGGGTTGGTTTATATCTGTGTCTTTTGGCAAAATCACTTTCAGCATCAGAAAATGGGACACTAATCTGAAAAATGGGACAAATATATTTATGGAGTATTGGGGGGCAGAATATTTGAAATTGGAACTATTCAAAGAAATCCATTTCTTCTGGTTGCCATATTCACAAATAATATATTATGATTACATTTTGGAGGAAACTTTCGGAGGGATTAAGGAGTTATTAAGTTCATGAATTCAGGTAAAGATCTTTGTGTATGGTAGATATCTTCTATCTTAAAGAACTATCAATAATGTACCCTGGTCAAACATCCTTTAAAAACTAAACTAATCTGGGCCGGGCACGGTGGCTCATGCCTATAATTCTAGCACTTTGGGAGGCCGAGGCAGGCGGATCACCTGAGATCAGGAGTTTAAGACCAGCCTTATCAACCTGGAGAAACCCCGTCTCTACTAAAAATACAAAATTAGCCGGGCGTGGTGGTGCATGCCTGTAATCCCGGCTGAGGCAGGAGAATCCCTTGAACCTGGGAGGCAGAGATTTCAGTGAGCCGAGATCGCGCCATTGCACTCCAGCCTGGGCGTACAGAGCAAGACTCTGTCTCAAAACAACAACAACAACAAAAAACTAAACTAATCTGAGTACTATCAAAAATTTTTAAACACTATTTCTCTGTAATGTGAATGGGTACAGGAAAGCTTTATAAGCTATAGCTCCTTATCAGTATTATTTTCTCTCAAGTCTGTTCCATTTTGTTTGTTTCAAAACATTTTGGTACATTCTGCTATCGAAGCATAGTCTTTTTTTTTTTTTTTTTTTTTTTTTTGAGACGGAGTCTTGCTCTGCCGCCCAGGCTGGAGTGCAGTGGCCGGCTCTCAGCTCACTGCAAGCTCCGCCTCCCGGGTTCACGCCATTCTCCTGTCTCAGCCTCCCGAGTAGCTGGGACTACAGGCGCCCGCCTCATCGCCCGGCTAGTTTTTTGTATTTTTTAGTAGAGACGGGGTTTCACCATATTAGCCAGGATGGTCTCGATCTCCTGACCTCGTGATCCGCCCGTCTCGGCCTCCCAAAGTGCTGGGATTACAGGCTTGAGCCACCGCGCCCGGCCCGAAGCATAGTCTTAATGGGAAGTGGAAGTAGGATCACTATAACAGGAACTCGATACATACTGGAATTAGCTTATTATTTAACCAGTAAGTACTTGTTTAAACTGAATGTTTAAAAGTAGACATTGTCAGGCCAGGCCTGGTGGCTCACGCCTGTAATCCCAGCACTTTGGGAGGCCAAGGCAGGCAGATCACTTGAGGTCAGGAATTCGAGACGAGCCTGGCCAACATGGTGAAACCCTGTCTCTACTAAAAATGCAAAAATTAGCCGGACATGGTAGTGGGCACCTGTAATCCCAGCTACTTGGGAGGCCGAGGCAGGAGAATCACTTGAACCTGGAAGATAGAGGTTGTAGTGAGCTGAGATCATGCCACTGCACTCCAGCCTGGGCAACAGAGTGAGACTCTCCAAAAATAAATAAATAAAATAAAATAAAAATCAGACATTGTCAATGGGCCTTGGCAATAGTGTTTTATAACAAGTACATATTATCATAAAACAACTGAGATCACTCTTACTAACCTATGTTTCTGAAACAGATGTCTGAGGATAAAAAGGATGAAGGCAGTGGGACAAGTACTTCAGTAAAGAAAGGTGAGAACCAGTGCCTATTTGTGGTGTTGCATGCCTGTAGTCCCAGCTACTCAGGAGGCTGAGGCAGGAGGACTGTTTGAGCTAAGCAGTTCAAGACCACAGCTTGAGCAACATAGTGGACCCAGTATCAAAAAAAAAAAAAGAAAGAAAAAAAAAGAAAGAAAGATGAAGAAAGAAATTTGTGCTGAGTGTGGAAAGCAAACAACAGAGATGAACAGCTTAGAGCATTGTCAGACTTTGCACACTAGAGAAGGCCCATTGGGATTGGGTGAGTTTTTGCTTTTGGACTCCCTAGTGCAGAGGGACAGTTTAGCTGCTTAGCAAGAAGCTATGAATTACTGGGAGGTAGAGCTCAAGTTCTTTTTTCACTGCTTAGCACTCTCCCTTCACATTGCTTGCCCTTCCCACACCCTCATTGTTAGTGCTATTACAGGATTATGAGCTGTCTATGACATCTTTTTCAACAACCTATAAGCAGTGGTGTGCTGGTAAATGTTTAACAACTGGCTCTCCAAAACTCCTGTGTGTACATATGCTTACTAAAAATTTTAC
This sequence comes from Trachypithecus francoisi, assembly GCF_009764315.1. Lineage (NCBI taxonomy): Eukaryota > Metazoa > Chordata > Mammalia > Primates > Cercopithecidae > Trachypithecus > Trachypithecus francoisi. Next base: position 28,794,303 of record NW_022681469.1, on the reverse strand, counting down.
TGATATAAAGGTTGCATGTCATCTCAGCACCCCCGGAGGCTGAAGTAGAACTGCTTGAGGCCAGGACTTCAAGATCAGCCTAGAGAACATAGCAAAACCCTATCTCTTAAAAAAAGAAAATTAGGGCCAGGTGCGGTGGCTCACGCCTGTAATCCCAGGACTTTGGGAGGCTGAGGCGGGCGGATTACGAGGTCAGGAGATCGAGACCATCCTGGCTAACATGGTGAAACCCCATCTCTACTAAAAATACAAAAATACAAAAAGTCGGCCAGGCACGGTGGCTCAAGCCTGTAATCCCAGCACTTTGGGAGGCCGAGACGGGTGGATCACGAGGTCAGGAGATTGAGACCATCCTGGCTAACATGGTGAAACCCCGTCTCTACTAAAAAATACAAAAAACTAGCCAGGCGAGGTGGCGGGCGCCTGTAGTCCCAGCTACTCGGGAGGCTGAGGCAGGAGAATGGCGTAAACCCAGGAGGCGGAGCTTGCAGTGAGCCAAGATCCAGCCACAGCACTCCAGGCTGGGCGACAGAGCGAGACTCCGTCTCAAAAAAAAAAAGAAAGAAAATTAGCTGGCATGGTTGTTTGCACCTGTGGTGTCAGTTACTTAGGAGGCTGAGGCAACAGAATCACTTGAGCCCAGGAGTTCGAGGCTGCCAGTGAGCCATGATCATGCCACTGCACTCCAGCCTGGGCAGCAGAGCGAGTTCCTGACTCAAAAAATTAAATAAATAAAAATTAAATAAGTAAATATATATCACACCATTTATAAATAATAAAATATACAATACTCCTTTTGGCCAATTTCATATAGACAACTGATTCTCACAAAACGCTCTCCTTGATTTTTGCCAGACCCTTGCACCTTAGCCAACCATGGCTGCAATTGATGAACAAGTATAGTTTCAGCGTGAATGTCATTTTCCTCTAAGCTAAGGAGTGAGATGAAAGCGAAGCAGAAGATAGATGTATGTTGGAACTTAACTTAGTTGTCAGTGATGTGAGTGACTTCTTTGATGGAATGGATAATAGTTCTAAAATACTGGAAGAATATTTCCTCATTTTGCAGGGTTAGTCACAATCTAGTGGCTACAGGGATGACACTGAAATGTAATGTGCATTAGTAACATGTTCTCCGTCATTTTCTTAAGCCTAGATAATCAACAAAACCATACATCAAGCCCTGATGTTTAGTGTTTGCTGATTTTCATGGTATAAATACTTTTACTAAAGCTGATTTTAAGCTACCCACAGCATGTCATTGAACATGGAGTTGGGAGGAGATGTGCAGTAGTGTATCCTTAACATAGAATTTCTGCCGGGCGTGGTGGCTCACACCTGTAATCTCAGTACTTTGGGAGGCCAAGGTGGGTGAATCTCCTGAGGTCAGGAGTTCGAGACCAGCCTGGCCAACATGGCAAAACCCTGTCTCTACTAAAAATACAAAAAAATTAGCTGGGCATGGTGGCATGTGCCTATAATCCCAGCAACTAGGGGGACTGAGGCAGGAGGATCACTTGAACCTGGGAGACAGAGGTCGCTTGAACCTGGGAGGCAGAGGTTGCGGTAAGCCGAGATCGTGCCACTGCACTTCAGCCTGGGCAACAGAGCAAGACTCTGTCTCAAAAAAAAAAAAAAGAAAGAAAACACAGCATAGAGTTTCCAACATCCAAATACAACAGACATAAAAAACCAGAAGAGCACACAGCATAATCAAATGCAGTAAGATAATTAGGAAGTGATAGGTTTTGAGTATTTATTACCTCTATTTTTATTAATTGAATGTATTTTAAGTTGTTATAATTTAGTTTTTAATAATGGCTATGTTTAACTATCTCACAAAATTACTGAAAGTTTATCAGCTCTTCTGAGCGGGTACAAGCCAACTTCAGCACACCACTACATAAAGGAAAGATCCTTCTTAGTTCCTGCTCCCCAAATCACATTCATATACGTGCTTGAATCTTTAAGAGTTCAATTTTCAAAGGAAAAAAAGTGTTCTTCCCCGGAAAAGTTTAAAGATCTTTTCCTTTGATATTATGTTTAGCATCCACAAAACTTCAAAAGTGATATGTCAAGCATCTATCTAAGCTCTCTGGTCTGCAGGAGTTGGGATATGGTACTGGAAAATGCAGTCAGCTGCCAACACTTGCAGGTGACTGGAGAAAAGCAATGGCTTGACAAATGGCTACTAAGAGTGAGCTATATGTGCACAGGCTTCTTAAGTAATAGGAATTTATAGTAACCAACAATGTTACTAACTTGATATGTTTCATTGGTTGTTAGCAAGCAAAGAGACTTCCTACAAGTGGCAAAGCAAAGACGGTGCCTGGGATCCCTCACAGACAATGAAGAAACCAAAGCAGAGCCAACTTACTCCTGTAACCAACTCAGAAGTAGCTTTGGTCAATGCCTATCTTGAACAAAGACGAGCCAGGCACCAGTCTCAGTTCAATGAGGTGAACCAGAACCAACATGACAGTGATACTACGGAGTGTGGCAGTGAAGAATCTAACTCAGAAGCCTCCTCATGGAAGGAGAGTGAAAGTGAACACCACCCATCACCAGACAGTATTAAGAGGAGAAAAATGGCTCAGAGGCAAAGGAATCTGGGAAGTTACCAAATGAGTGAAAGGCACTGCCTCCACTGCAAAGCCATGAGAACCAATGAATGGTTGGTGCACCATTCCCAACAAAAGGCTTCAGTAGCACCGCCAATGAAAGGAGACAGTCAAGAGGAAAGTTCCATATCTGACATTAACACGAAATTTAGTAAATTTTGAATTTTATCACGTTCTTCCCTCACTTGAAGCCGAATGAAAGAGATGAATAAAACATGAAAAATCACCAAAGCTCTAGGTGAGGAGACTTTTACAACAAAGTCTCTCTACCAACAAACAAAAACATACTTGGAACCCAAGAGGTAAAATCTCACACAATTCTTTGTTCAAAAAAAAGGCCATCGAATGTGTTTATGGCACCGTTAGAACACCAAAGATCTGTATCTGCGATGATTTTTTAATTTGAAATAGCACAAGACAGATACTTTATGTCTTGGGTGTATGTATTTTGTTTATGTCTGTAACGCGAATACGAAAGCTCTTTGAAAATATATTATTTATGTTGAGAAACCACTTAAATGTATTCAGATGTTTTGCTTATCTGACTGACTGAATGAACTAGATGAAGTTGGTTGGAATAGAATTGCCCCATCCTGTCTAGGTTTGACCCTGTAATAACTGTATTGCCACACATGTCAGCTAGGGGCTAGTGTGGAAGAGAAGCTCAAGAGGCTGGAATAAGATCTGATTCCTGGAGTAGGGAGAAGAGGCAGCATGACCCAGAAGGCAGTTGGGCAGTGGGCTACCCACGGTTGTCGTCCAAAGTGCACGGCAAATGTTAAAGGAAAAATTATTCTGACACTTGTCAAAATGGTCAGGAGGACTTCATTCAAGACTCTATTGCAATAGGGAGTAGAAATTGAGCTCCACTCTGAATACAACAAGGACAAGTGGGGATTTATAGCCAGGAGCCGGAGGAGGACATCGTAGGACAGGAAATTACTAAAGAGAGACATCAAACATAGGGGGATTCCTGCTAAAGTGACCTAACAGGATTCATGCTAAGGGCAGGCCAAGGACTTACACATCAAAAGTGGAGAATGAAGCCAGGTGTGGTGGCTTACGCCTGTAATCCCGGCACTTTGGGAGGCCAAGGTGGGCGGATCACCTGAGGTCAGGAATTTGAGACCAGCCTGGCCAATGTGGTGAAACCCCACCTCTACTAAAAATACAAAAATTAGCCGGGTGTGGTGGCATATGCCTGGAGTCCCAGCTACTCGGGAGACTGAGACACAAGAAAAGCTTGAACCCAGGAGGCAGAGGTTGCAGTGAGCTGAGATTGTGCCACTGTATGCCAGCCTCGGTGATAGAGTGAGACTCTGTTTAAAAAAAAAAAAGTGGAGGATGAGGAATTTGATTAGTTATTAAGGATGGGGAGACTCTCGATAAACTTATTCAGTAGAATTCTTGCCAAAATTGGGTTGGGCAGGTCAAAGACAGGATGGAGTCAAGATTGAGTCCTACTTAAGAAGAGGGCTCAGAGGAGCCTGAATAAAGTTTGGCCAAAGAGAGAGTCTTTGTCACAAGTTAGGCATAACCTAGGCATAGTTGGGGCTAGGTTTTCTAGTTAAGTGGGGCCCCCAGGTGTGGGGAATGTAAGCAGGCTTAAGTAAATGGGGGTCAATCTGGAGATCATCTTCCCAGAATAGAAATGGGAAATAGGGTGGATGGCAGGACCCCAGCTGGGATAGAAAACAAGGCCCAGATCCCAGAGGAGAGGGCTGGCAAGCACAAGATGAAGCAGCAGGGACTCTTATCTTGTGGCTACAGTTCAAAGCAGGGCCTAAGTCTTGGGGGAAGCTGGGTGCAGTGGCTCATGCTTGTAATCCCAGCGCTTTGGAAGGCCAAGGCAGGCAGATCATCTGAGGTCAGGAGTTCGAGACCAGCCTGACTGACATGGCGAAATCCCATCTCTACTAAAAAATACAAAAAATTCGGGCAGATCACAAGGTCAGGAGATCGAGACCATCCTGGCTAACATGGTGAAACCCCAACTCTACTAAAAAGACAAAAAATTAGCCAGGCATGGTGGCAGGTGCCTGTAATCCCATCTACTTGGGAGGCTGAGGCAGGAGAATGGCGTGAACCTGGGAGGCAGAGCTTGCAGTGAGCTGGGATCATGCCACTGCACTCCAGCCTGAGTGACAGAGTGAGACTTCGTCTCAAAAAAAAAGCAAAGCAAAAAATTAGCTGAGCATGAGCATGGTGGCACATGCTCATAATTCCAGCTACTCAAGAGGCTGAGGCAGGAGAATTGCTTGAACCTGGGAGGCGGAAGTTGCAGTGAGCTGAGATCACACCATTGCACTCCAGCCTGGGCAACAGAGCAAAACTCTGTCTCAAAAAACAAAACAAAACAAACAAACAACCACCACCACCACCAACAAAAACCTCTGATCTCCGAACGCTCAGGGATACTGATTTGAGTAATGATAATACGTCGGTCTCCCGCAAGCCAGCTCCGTGTGAATTACTCTTTCTCTATTGCAATTCCCCTGTCTTGATAAATTGGCTCTGTCTAGGCAGCAGGTAAGGTGAACCCATTGGACAGTTACAATAATCCTAATTTTCATGGCCTTTCATTAGTTTTACAAAGAAGATTTCAGTCCCTGAGCAAGGAGAGAGTTAGTTTTAGGGAGAAACTATTATCATCCTTGCTTCAAAGTTAAACTATAAAATAAATTCCTACACCTAGGAGTGAGCAAGGCCAACCAGCTCATGAGGCTAGAGGCAAGATGGAGTTAGCCATGCTGGATTTTTCTCATCATCATAATCTTTGCAAAGGTGGTTTCCACCTTATGACATCAGCTTGCCTCCTCTGCAGGGATTAAGCCTGGCCAGCTTAAGACAAAAAGGGGGAAATGGAGACTTAGCTGGAAGCATTGGTGAGGATAGAAATGAATTTTGCACTGACTGTTGAGAAACAAGGGACAGTAGGAACTAAAACAGTGAGGTCAACGGCCAAGGGTTTGAATGGAGGAGAAGGAGGAGGGGATCTGGTTTCAGACCGCGTGGGGAGTGAGAACTCTCATGTGAGTGGGCTGCCTTGCTCCATCATCCCAGGACATGGTGAACCATAGAATGAGGAGCAAAACCATGGTCGTGTGCAGATCTGGTGAGATGAGATGGTTATGAAGCTGGGACTATAGACACTAGTCATGGCTGGATGTTGCTTTTGTGCAGAGTCTGGTGTGGGCTCTACAGCAAGCTGAACACCATCAAGAAAACCAGATAGCAACTATGACTAATCCCCAGTGCCACTCCTTTATCTCCTGAAGGCGTACTATCTTCCAGCACACTCTAGAAGTAGTATTTTGAAAATGACAACCCATTAGCAGATTGTGAAATCAATTTAGTGGGTCGTGATTTGCATTTATTAAATAATAAACAAAAAGTTGGTTGGGTGCGGTGGCTTACACCTATAATCCCAACACTTTGGGAGGCCAAGGTGGGCGGATTACTTGAGGCCAGGAGTTCGAGATCAACCTGGCCAACATGGCAAAAACCTGTCTCTATTAAAAATATAAAAATTAGCCGGGCATGATGGTACATGCCTGTAATCCCAGTTGCTTGGGAGACTGAAGCAGGAGAATCGTTTAAACCTGGGAGGCAGAGGCTGCAGTGAGCTGAGATCATGCCACTGCACTCCAGCCGGGGCGACAGAGCGAGACTCTGTCTAAAAAATAAATAAATAAACAGAAAGTAACAGTGTATCACACATAACAAGGGTAAGTATTAAGTGTGTGTATGTAATGAATTGCAATGTAAAATGTATTTCTTATTATGTGTGATAAGAGAAAAGGACTGAGCACAGTGGCTCACACCTGTAATCCCGGCATTTTAGGAAGCTGAGGCAGGAGGATCACTTGAGCCCAGGAATTAGAGACCAGCCTGGGCAACATAGTAAGATCTCTGTCTCTATAAAAATATTTAAAAATAGAAAAAAAAAGATAAAATCAAAAGTCACCACTCTAGAGTAGTTTTCTTTGTGGATTTTCCCGTGTCATCCAGCGATACCACTAAATTAGTGAAGACAATATCACTCCATGCTTTCCCAATTGTATGCTAGGAATTAGTAAATCCTTAACCACACTATAGGATGGACCAACTGTCTAGATTAGTGAAAAGCTTGAATTAAATTATACTACTTTAAAAGAACTTCAGGTTTATTATTTTCAAATACAGAAAGTGGAAGCAAGCTAACCAACTGTTGCCTGGTACATAGGGGTGCGTTTTGGCTTGGTGAATAGACAAGAGTTATTTGTAACTGACATTTCAAAGAAGCCTAAGAAACAGGCCAGCCTTTGTTTAAATCATAATTACCCTGCATGTATGTAAAAAAATACTTCTACAGCTTTTCAAAACAACTGGTTCTTTTAAGCAGATAATTATTCCCCTTCCAATCTTGTTTACACTACTATTCAGAACTTCAGTGGACTTTTTTTTTTCCATAGATAGTACAAAGGTTAACTTCAGCCAGCCCTTCCTCAAATTATCACAAATTCCCAATTAGTGGATTCTAAACAGGGTTTCCCTGTAACAATATGCCGAAGACTTGCATGATGTGTTTTTTATTGCTTTGAATAACATCTGACAAGTTTCCAAGTACCAGGCCACCTGGATATTGTCTATCTGTCAGGAACATGTGGTCAAAGAGGTGGGTGGGAGGGTGAGGGAAATATAAATCAGGCCCATACATTCCTATACCATTAGAGGAAGACAAAATGAAGAAAATGCTTTTTTTTTTTTTCAAGTATCTATTACATACCAACTGAATCTTAAATAATAGGCACTTTTTGGTGTAAGGAAGAGTTGCACTTACGGTCTAAATTTAACAAAACCTCAGATGAAAATAGAAAGCTGACCTTTTTTGTATGTAGACTGGCAGTTATTGGAGAGGCCCAGGGAAGTTATTAAGAGAAAGATGCATTATAAAGAAATTATACTTGTCCTTTCTCGGTATTTCTTATTGCAAATTTCCACTCAGTGCACAAAAGGATAATGCATGAAACCCTTTTTTTTAAATAAAAATTTTATGATCCTGAGCAATACTGTTTTCAAGTTCTTTTATCCTCTGAGCACAGCCTCTTTCACAAGCTGTTCCTCAAGCCACCTTATTGCAGGGGCCTGTTGTCTCTAACTGTCTTTGTTTATTAGGGCCCTCTGTCACCATGGAGTTTCATGTGTTCAAAATCTTGATTTAGCAGTGAGAACACCAGACTGGGAGCCAACTCTGCTACTAATTAGTGTAAATCACAAAAGGGGAAGTGAAGAGATGAAAACCAGGTCCTCGTGGAAGGGTCTACAGCCAGGGTTACTGAGACTGACTGGCAGGTCAGAGGATTGAGGAAGAGACGAAAGGGCTTGGAGAAACGCCACTTAGGGCTAGTGTCTTTTTGTCTCTTTTCTCTGATTGTACCCCTTCAGATACAGAAAGGGTCTGAAGTAGCCTCCGTTGTTTTCCTTTCTTCCATTTTGTTCCATTGCTCTTGCTCTTTTACGTGATTTACAGTTAAGTTCTGATTGGTCTAAGCCAAGCCTAGTGGTGCCATTCTCCTGGTCCATGAGTGGCTGAAGGGTGGGCATGTAATCTGATTCTGGGAAGGGAAGTTTGCTGGGGGGAGCATTCTGAGAAAAAAGTTTGTTCAGTCTTTCTTTAAAAAGACATGTGGAGAAAAGAAACAGACCCTTTTCTTTTGGTGGATGCCAGCAAGTCTGCACGTGATGACTGGAACTGTGTGACAGCCAGCTCGTGTCTGTGAGGGCATTCGCCTGAGTACGACAGTGTGGAAATATGGAAAAGACTAGGTCCTGAGCTGCTGAATTAACAAATTCTGGAAGCATCCTACTTTTAGATTTGTGGCTAGGCAAAATAATCCCTATTGTTTAAGCATTATAAGTTGGTTTTTCTGTGACTTGCAGTTGATACACGGTCTTAGTCATCTTCTCATGTTCTGTAATTTCTAGAGCAGCTTCTTTTGCCTGGAAGGTGCTCTATGATGCCTAAGTTGTTAAAGAAAAAAGTATGTGTGCTTCTTTGATGGCGGGGCCCATGACTTTGTGTGTGTGGTGATGATGATCGTATTAGTCTGTTCTCACACTGCTATAAAGAAATACCTGAGACTGGGTAATTTATAAAGAAAAGAGGTTTAATTGGCTCACGGTTCTGCGGGCTGTACAGGAAGCATGGCTGAGGAGGTCTCAGGAAACTTTCAATCATGGTGGAAGGCAAAGAGGAAGCAGGAATATCTTACATGGCTGGAGCAGGAGGAAGAGAGTGAAGTGGGAGATGCTACACACTTTTAAACAACCTGATCTTGTGAAAACTCACTCTCCTGAGAACAGCAAGGAGGAAATACACCCCCATGATCCAATTGAAGTAGGATATTTCCCTGATCCCTTTGCAGGACTTATGAAGGGGGTGTCCCATTTACTCAGCCCACAGCTCTCAACTCCTCGTGGGAGGGACTGCGCGGATGAATGAGACAGGAACTGGAGGATACGAGCACTGGAGTCAGCTGAAGCCAGACCACTGGAGTCAGCTGGCACTGGAGCACTGCAGTCAGCTGGCGCTGGAGCACTGGAGTCAGCTGGCCACTCCAGCAGCAGCCGGAGTGAACTCCACTCAGACCCATTGTGTTCCACCCCTTGCTGGAGGGGTTGTGCAGGTGAATGGGTTCAGGAGCTGGGGCAAGTGCTTTGGGGGGCCAGCAGGAGCCAACTCCTTGCTGGAACCATGGCAGCATCTGTGGGGGTGCTTGCGAGCCCTAAAGCCCCAGAGGGTGTGTTACAGTGCTCTTTGAGCTCTGCCATCCACAGATGGTGGAAGTGTTAACAGCTCAGTGGGCCCTCTGTCTTTTTGCAGGAGGCGGCTGCCTTCCGCTAGTGAGAGCAAAGGGTCAGTGTGACAGCCTTTTCTATCTTCACTCTTGGCTCCTGAATTCTTGTCCAGCATCTAGGAGAAATGAGGTCACACAAACAAATTGAAGGATGGTAAACGTGGGGACTTTTACTGAGGATGAAAGTGACTCTCAGTGGGAAGGGGAGCTGCATAACGGATGGGGCAGCCATCTCTGGCTGGATTCTTCTCTGAAGTTACACTGGCAGACCATCCCTCTGAAGTCAAGCTGCTTCTCTCCAATGTCCAACCATAGTCTCTGAGGTACAGCTGCTTCTCCTCTCTGCCGGCTGAGTCAGGGATTTTTATGGGCACAGGATTTGGGGTAGGGCAGGCCATGGGTAGTTTTGGAAAATACAACGTTCAAGCAGGAAAACAGGAATGTAAGTTCTCACTTTGGGCTGCGATTTCAGGCTCTTTGGCTTAAGGGTGGGGCCCTCACTGGGGACCTGCCCTCTTCTGCCCAGAATTTCCCTGCCCCTTGTCCCTATCACAATCACCTTCCATCAGACCACTTCTCCAACAGTGGGGATTACAATTCGAAACGAGATTTGGATGGGGACACTGATCCAACCCATATCGATGCTGAGAGCTATTAACAGCTGAGGGAAGGTTTTGGTAAATGTTTTGGACTTTTTTGTGTTGCCTGTCTCCTCCCTTTTCCTTTCCAGGAGCCACTTTTCCCCCAATTCTCATGAATGTCGACACAATATGACACTGCTCTCTCTCACCTCACCTTCACCTCGACCAGGCATAGAGTGCAGTAGGACTCTTCCAAGCTGAGATGCTTCCTGAGAAGTTGGAATTGGGACCCGACAAGAGATCAGTCTCTGGGTAACTGCAACCAGAACAGGTTTTCAGGCTCTGCATTTCTCTCCATGTAGACTGGGAAACAGAAAAAGCAGATTATTACTGAAAGAAAAAAAGAAACAGATCTGGGCATGGTGGCTCATGCTGTAATCCCAGCAATTTGAAAGGCCATGTTGGGGGGACTGATTGAAGCCAGGAGTTCGAGACTCTACCTCTTTTTTTTTTTTTTTCCCCAGATGGAATCTCGCTTTGTTGCCCAGGCTGGAGTGCAGTGGTGTAATCTTAGCTCACTGCAACCTCCACCTCCTGTGCTGAAGCAGTCCTCTCACCTCAGCCTCCTGAGTAGCTGGGACTACAGGCACATGCCACTATACCCGGCTAATTTTTGTTTTTGTTTTTATTTTGAGGTAGAGTTTCACTCTGTCACCCAGGCTGGAGTGCTGTGGCATGAACTCAGCTCACTGCAACCTTTGCCTCCCAGGTACAAGTGATTCTTGTTTCTCAGCCACCCAATTAGCTGGGAGTACAGGTGCCCGCCAACATGCCCAGCTAATTTTTGTATTTTTAGTAGAGATGGGGTTTCACCGTGTTGGCCAGGCTGGTCTTGAACTCCTGGCCTCAAGTGATCTGTTCGCCTTGGACTCCCAAAGTGTTGGGATTACAGGCATGAGCCACTGTATCTGGCCTACTTTTTGTGTTTTTTGTAGAGATGGAGTTTTACCATGTTGCCTAGGCTGGTCTTGAACTGCTGGTCTCAAGGGATCTGCCCAAAAGTGCTGGCATTACAAGTGTGAGCCACTATGCCTGGCCAGACCCTGCCTCTTAAAAATAAAAATAAAAATAAATGAAGCAGAGAGGGGCAGAGAGATGAGATGGAAAGTTCTGATGTTTTTCAAATCCCTGATTCTAGGTCATTTCTAAGGCCCATCTGTTTACTCACTCATAGGCACCACGACACTTCACTAGCAGATTTTTATAATAAATTCCCCCTTTTCACTTATGCTGGTTCAAGTGGGATTGCATTACTGGAAACCAAAAAAATCCTTAAGGCAGTGGTGTGCTGGTAAATGTTTAACAATTGGCTCTGATTGTTAACAGCCCTGATTTTACAGCACTTGCTGATTTCCATGATATAAATACTCCCACTATCACTTATCTCAAGCTACCAAAGTGGCAGCATGAAGGTGGAGTTGGGCAGAGACAACTGTGGAGTCCTGATAAGTGAGCCACAGTGAGGAGGGGGCCCCAGGTGGGGGAGGGTCCCAGGTAGAGAAGAACAGTGAACAATTCTTCTGAGAGACAACTAATCACAAAAAAAACCCAGGCACAATGACCTCCGTGGACACAGCTATATCTTCTGTTCATAGTCCCATCAGCATGACCTTGTTCCACATGTAGCCCCCTCCAGCATGATCTTATAAAACGTCCCTTTAGCCCCTGCCTCTTTGCAGACAGCCCCTTCTCTGCTGTGCTGCCCATTGCAACCTTGCAGCATGTTTTCAGACCTCCAATAAATCTGCCTTTCTTTACCTACAACTGTCGAGGTAAATTCCTTTACCGCCTGTGCCACTGGCCCCAAATAGTCCCTACCCACTGCAACAAGCACATTGGTTTTGGGGAGCTGGTGGGAGGTGGCTCTAGCACACCACTGGCTAAAGAACACAACACATAACACATGTTAAATACCAGTTACGGAAAGACATTGCTTTGGACTGCGTTTCTGCAGTGACCCCAACAGACCAGACCTAAGACCAAAATGGAATCATTCATGCTAAAGTTCCAGGTCACCCAACCTACACTAAGTTGTTATCTGACCTTCAGAGAAATCAAGAGAAAGAGATAACAACCAATTTCCCAAACAGGCCAGTTAAAAATCTTCAATAGGCTGGATAATGCAGCTCTCCCTCTAAACCTTACACAAAAAAAAGTAACCTGAAGTAACCTGACATTGACTGATCGGTTACTTTTCTATTGTTCTGTGTAAAAGTAACGAATATACTCTTTGTTCTTTGTCTTTGCTTTCTTCAGCTCTGTGATGGTTGATACTGTCAACTTGATTGGATTGAAGGATACGAAGTATTGATCCTGGGTGTGTCTGCTATGGTGTTGCCGAAGGAGATTAACATTTGAGTCAATGGGCTGGGAAAGGCAGATCCACCCTTAATCTGGGTGGGCACCATCTAATCAGCTGCCAGTGTGGTTAGAATATAAAGCAGGCAGAAAAATGCAAAAAGATGAGACTGGCCTAGCCTCCCAGCCTACATCTTTCTCCTGTGCTGGATGCTTCCTTCCCTCGAACATTGGATTCCAAGTTCTTCAGTTTTGGGACTGGGACTGGCTCTCCTTGCTCCTCAGCTTGCAGACAGCCTATTGTGGGACCTTGTGATCATGTGAGTTAATATTTAATTTTTTTTTCTCGAGATGGAGTCTTGCTCTGTTGCCCAGGCTGGAGTGCAATGGCATGATCTTGGCTCACTGCAACCTCCACCTCCTGGGTTCAAGCGATTCTCCTGCCTCAGCCTCCTGAGTAGCTGGGATTACAGGTGCGTGCCTATATTTTTTTTTGTATTTTTAGTAAAGATGGGGTTTCACCATGTTGGTTATTTTTCTCTGTGTGGGATTATATTGTATTTTGGGGAGAGCTCAACTGTATTCCACACAATGTGAGTATACTGATTTAACCAATCCCTTATTTATTGCACCCAATTTTTCACTATTTCAAAGTATATTACAAAGAATATTCATGTATATGCCGTTAAATAAAATTTGTGGGAGGTCATTGTTTTGGACTGAGCTCCTGCCCCAGGCCCCAACAGATCAGATCAAACCAGAATGGAGTCACTCATGCTAGATGCCACATAATCAAACTAAATTTAGAAACCAACTAGTTTTCCAAAGAACAAGAGATTCACAGCATTTAATTGAAAGGGGCCAGTCAACCTGAATTGGCATGATATGAAAATCCCCTCTGCTTTAACCCTATAAGGAAAGTAACTTTGAAATGATCAATGTACTTTTTGCTCCTTGTTTTTGCTCTTTTCAGCCTTTTTCTGCCTATATAACCAACCCTCTCCGCTCAGCTCACCAAAGCACCTTTCTATTTCATAGATGAGACGCTGCCCAATTCATAAATCACTAACAAAAGCTGATCAGATTTTTAAAACTCTATTTGGTGAAATATTGTTCCTTGACAATACCTTTGTGGGCTCTTATTTTTTTCTGCTTCTAGGATAATACTTTCATAGTAAAATCATTCAAACATCACTGAAAAATATAACTCCCCCAAAAATGATTATTGTCCCCCTCTCCTGTCTCAATCTGTACCTCTGATGATAGTTAGCAGCTGGGGCTGGGCATGGTGGCTCACACCTGTAATCCCAGCACTTTGGGAGACCTAGGTGAGTGGATCGCCTGAGGTCAGGAGTTCAAGACTAGCCTGACCAATACGGTGAAACCCTGTCTCTACTAAAAATACAAAAATTAGCCTGGTGTGGTGGCATGTGCCTGTAGTCCCAGCTACTCAGGAGACTGAGACAGAATTCCTTGAACACAGGAGGTGGAGGCTGCAGTGAGCCCAGATCATGCTACTGCACTTCAGCCTGGGCAACAGAGTGAGATTTCATCTCTAAATAAATAAATAAACAGTAGTTGGAAGTATATTTCACCAGAATTTTTTTTTTCTGTGTATATATTAACCAGCTCATCCTTTTAAAATAGACTATACATATGGTCCAATTTACTTTTTAACTTAAAAATATTTGGGCATTTTCCATGTCAATACATATACTTAGGCTACCAATAAATGCTCATCAATAAGAAACCAGTTAAATTATGTTATAGCTGTACAATGGTACTATGCAGCCATTAAAAAGAAATGCGATAGATCTTTTTTACTTTTATTTGTTTTTAGAGACAGGGCTTCACTCTGTTATCCAGGCTGGAGTGCAGTGATATTGATCATAACTCACTGCAGCCTCCAACTCCTGGGCTCAAGTGATCCTCCTGCCTCAGCCTCCCAAATACCTGGGAATACAGGTGTACATCATCACACTCAGCTAATTTTTTTTTTTTTTTGTAGAGATGGGGTATTGCCATGTTACCCAGGCTAGTGTCAAACTCCTGGACTCAAGCAATCCTCCTGCATTGGCCTCCCAAAAAAGTGCTGGAATTACAGGCGTGAACCACCATGCCCAGCTGAGACAGATCTTTCTGAACTAACATGGAATGATGTATAAAATATATTTGTAAGGAAAAAAAGGCAAGCTGTTGAATAGTGCATGTTACAGTTTAAATTTGTAGAAGAAAAAATGTTTATCCAGTTGTCCTTGGATCTCAAATATATTTATTTCTAAATTGAGACACCAAGAGATAAAGTTTGAGAAGTGAATTCAGATAGTGAAGGATATTAGTTTTTCCAATGTATTCAGTTCATAAGTTTTGAATAGCACATAGCAAGCATTTGGATGAGGATAAATCATATCTCAAAATATTTATCTGAATGTGGTTATATGATTTGGAAAGCTTAAATTCAGATTACTGCATGTATTTATGTACAAAAATGGTCTGGAAATAATATGCATTGAGCTGTTAGTAGTAATTATCTTTGAGGATGGCATTTTCTTTCTACTTTAGCATAACCATTTTATTTGAATTTCTTACAATGCACATGGGTGCTTCTAATCAGAAAACAACATAACACAAATGTCATTTTTGAAAAACAAACTCTGAGAACCTGGAAACCTAAGCACAGACAATGCTATAGTGAATGTCTTTAGCTGTGTATCTAATTTTTTGTGTGTGCTACTAAAAGGATATTTCTGTTGGATGAATTCTTTTTTTTTTTTTTTTTTTTTGAGACGGAGTCTCACTCTGTCAGCACAGGCTGGAGTGCAGTGATGTGATCTTGGCTTACTGCAACTTTCTCTTTGATTCAAGCAATTCTCCTGCCTCGGCTTCCTAAGTAACTGAGATTACAGGTGCCCACCACCACACCTGGCTAATTTTTGTGTTTTTGTTGTTGTTAGAGATGAGAATTCATTACATTGGCCAGACTGGTCTCAAGCTCCTGACCTCAAGTGATCTGCCCACCTCAGCTTCCCAAAGTGCTGGGATTACAGGCATGAGCCACCACGCCGGCCTGTTGGACAAATTCTGAATAGTGGAATTGCTGGGTCACAGAGTGTGTGAACATTTTTAGTATTCCTAGACTGCCCTACAAAGAAATTGTAACCATTTTCTTTCCTACCAACAATGCTTTTGAGAGGACCTGCTTCACACATCTTCCTGATACTGATATCATCAAAAATTGGATCTATGCCAATCTAAAATAAGAAAAATATTTCATTATTTTATATTTATTTGTAAAGTTGACCATTTTTCATATATTTATTAGTTATTTGGAATTCCTCATCCATGAACTTTCTATTCATATATTCTGATCATTTTTCTACTAAGTGATTTGGCTTTATCTTATCTTATTGATTGATTGGTTGATAGATTGAGATGGGGTGTCACTCTGTCATCCAGGCTGCAGTGCAGTGGCACAATCTTAGCTCACTGCAGCCTCTATGTCCTAGGCTCAAATGATCCTTCTGCCTAAGTCTCCCAGGTAGCCAGGAGTACAGGCACTTCGTCTTATTTTTAAAGCTCTTTATATATGAGGAAAATTAGGGCTTGTGTTCCAACATTTTTTTCAACTTTTTACTTCGTTTACTGAGTTTTTTTTTTTTTTCTCGTGCTACAGAAATTTAAATATTTTTATGAAGTCCAAATATCAGTCTTTTCCTTCAAGGCTTCTGGATTTTATTTATATTATGCTTGAAAAAGTCTTTCCTACTTTTGAGTGAGATTAAGAAAATTTTTACAAGTGCTTTTTTTTCTAGTACTGTATGGTTTCCTTGTTTTATCTCTCAATTTTGTTCCATCTGGAATTAATTTTTATATGAAGAATTAGTTCATGTCACCTTTCAGATATACTCTTCAGGAATATATTTTTTGACATTTTATATGTGTTCTTTAATTTTTTTTTTTTCACAAACAGAATCAACAGGCCTAAGCCCAAATATGTGATCATTGTTAAAATGCACCCCTTCCAGCATGTCTAATGATTTCCAAGTTTGTTCCGATTGAACTATGTTTATGACTTACTCTTCTTATAACTAACATTAACACATTCTTTTTCCATGTATATACATTCAAATCATGTTCAAATACCAATGCACAGAGATACTGGTGCTGTTGGAACTACACAATGCAGTCATTTGAAATGTTCATTCATGAGCTCAAGTACAAAAGTCAAAATTCCGGGGGTTTAGTGGTGTCAGTGCATAATGTCCAAAAACTCTATTTATTTGAACACCAAACAGATGAGAGGAGAGACTGCTGTCAGTCAATTGCATAAAAGGAGATCAATGCTACAACAGGGGTCTGAACCAAGAACCCAACTTTCCTGAGAAAGCCACAGAAAATGTCACAGAGGTCGGTTAGAAAGACCAGCCCTTTAGGTTGGTCTTAAAATTGAAGAGGGTTTTAAGAATGTGTTTGAAGATTTGGCATCTGTTTTCAGGCAGAGAACCAAGTGTGTGTAGGTGGTCAGTCTAGAAGAGGCTCCCTTTACCTTGATACCATCTTTCTCTATCCCTTCCAATCTCTCCTCATCAAAGAAGGGAAGGAGCTGCTGCCAGCCACGTGAATCATGCTAATAATTGATTATTTGTCCTCATTCACAATAAAAATATTAATCCAATTCTGAATATGCATTCTACACCTTGTCTTTTTTTTTTTTTTTTTTTTGAGACGGAGTCTTGCTCTGTGGCCCGGGCGGGAGTGCAGTGGCTGGATCTCAGCTCACTGCAAGCTCTGCCTCCCGGGTTTACGCCATTCTCCTGCCTCAGTCTCCCGAGTAGCTGGGACTACAGGCGCCAGCCACCTCGCCCGGCTAGTTTTTTTGTATTTTTTAGTAGAGACGGGGTTTCACCATGTTAGCCAGGATGGTCTCGATCTCCTGACCTCGTGATCCACCCGCCTTGGCCTCCCAAAGTGCTGGGATTACAGGCTTGAGCCACCATGCCCGGCCTACACCTTGTCTTTAATTGTGTAACAAAAGGTTTTATGGCTGGGTGCAGTGGCTCATGTCTGTAATCCCAGCACTTTGAGAGGCCAAGGCAGGAAGATCACTTGAGGTCAGAAGTTTGAGACCAGCCTGGCCAATATGGTGAAACCTCATCTCAACTAAAAATACAAAAATTAGCCAGGTGTCGTGGTGCATGCCTGTAAGCCCAGTTACTTGGGAGGCCGAGGCACAAGAGTCACTTGAACCCAGGAGGCTGCAGTGAGCCAAGTTCGGGGCACTGCACTCCAGCCTGGGTGACAGAGCAAGACTCTGTCTCAAAAAAAAAAGAAAAAAAAAAAGAAAGAAAGAAAAGAAAAAGAAAAAAGCGTTTTCTGTCTTTAAAGGAACTTCAGATAAAAGCAAAGCAGGTCAGGAGATCTAATATGAGATGGCTCAGTGAACTGAGTTAGTGTTTTGTTTGGTAGCCGGGGGTTTTAGGTAGCCTGGAAGGCTGCTCCTCACCTGAAGAAGGTAATCGTCTCCTTTTTGTCAAGGTCTGGAGACTTCCTTCACAGAGGCCACCTTCTTCCACATCTTCCCAGTTGCATTTACAGTTAGTTTTCCTTCCTCAGCCCAAAACTCCTACCTCCCTCCTATTCCCAATACATATAAAAGCATTATCATACAGAAGTATTTTTTCAATATGATTTAAGAGTTTAGTCTTATTTTCTCTACTCCCTGAGCCCCAGGTCTCTGCACATTTGAAACTAATTAAAAGATTTGTATACCAGAATTCTTAGCAACCGTAAGTATACATCCCTGAACCTCCTATATAACTGAGAAGTGTGTGTCAAAAGACATAATTACAACAAATTGAGGTTAAAGATCTCAGCTGGCTTTATTTGCAAGTCTAGGATCAGGCAACACTTCATTCTATAGAATAGAACAAGTGTTGCAATGAATTGAGCTTGTGTTAGTCGGGGTTCTCCAGAAGGACAGAACTAATAGGATCCATATATATATAAAGGGGAGTTTATTAAATATTAACTCACGGCTGGGCACGGTGGCTCACACCTGTAATCCCAACACTCTGGGAGGCCGAGGCGGGTGGATCACAGGGTCAGGAGTTCAAGAACAGCCTGGCCAACATGGTGAAACCCCATCTCTACTAAAAATACAAAAAATTAGCTGAGGGTGGTGGTGGGCTCCTGTAGTCCCAGCTACTCGGGAGGCTGAGGCAGGAGAATCGCTTGAACCAGGGAGGCGGAGGTTGCAGTGAGCCGAGATTGTGCCACTGCACTCCAGCCTGGCAACAGAGCAAGATTCCGTCTCAAAAAGAAAAATAACCAATAACAACAGTATGCCTTTATATAGATCAAACTGTTAATTATCTCTAGGAATATTTTAACTTTCTTAGTAATGTCTATAATATCTTAATTGTTAATGTGCCGCATGAATCCTTTTACAGCTGGGATAAAAAGTTATCATTTGATGCTGGTTGAAATTGGGAATTTTATGATTTTTGTCTAGCTCTTGAGAAGCAACTACCTTACCCTGTTATATCAGGTAGTCTATTGTTTAATTTAATTTTTTTTTTTTTTTTGAGATGAACTCCCGCTCTGTAGCCCAGGCTGGAGTGTGCTGGCTTGATCTTGGCTCACCGCAACCTCCGCCTTCCGGGTTCAAGTGATTCTCTTGCCTCAGCCTCCTGAGTAGTTGGGATTACAGGTATGCACCACCACGTGGCTAATTTTTGTATTTTTAGTAGGGATGGGGTTTCGCCATGTTGGCCATGCTGGTCTTGAACTCCTGACCTAAAGTGATCCACCAGCCTTGACCTCCCAAAATGCTGGGATTACAGGAGTGAGCCCCTGTGCCCGGCCCTATTGTTTCATTTTTATGCATTAGGCTTTCCTGTGCATTTCTGGGAACCTATTATGATACAAGTAGACTGTTCAGATATCATTGTTTCCCCTCTAGACCAGTGCTATCCAATAGAAATTTATTGCAAGCTACATATGTAATTTTAAATTTTCTAGTAACTACATTTTAAAAAGGAGCATGTGCAATTAATTTTAATGCGATATTTTATTAACCCAATATATCCAAAATATCATCATGTGAACATGTAATGGATATAAAATTATTAATGAGATATTTTACATTCTAATTTCTACACTAAATCTTTTAAATCTGGTGTGTATTATACTTACAACATATTTCAATTTGGGTGCTAAATTTTCAACAGTTAAAATGTGTTCTACCAAAGCAATAAGGTATGTATGTATTTAAAGGGAAAGCTCTGCTTCAATTTTTAAACGTAAGTTAAAATTAATTTAAAACATCACTAGTGTGACCAGTCACACTTGCACATTTCAGGTGCTCCATAGCCACAAGTGACTGGTGGCTGCAACGTTGGGCATTGTAGATACAGAACCTTCCACTGGACAGCTGTGGTCTAGACATTGAGCTCCAGGCAGATACAGTCTCTTACTCATCTTTGGAGCTCTATGACTTAACAGTGCCTGTCACACAGTAGGAACTCCATAAATGAAGAATCCATTCATAGATCCTGGACTGAGGTCATCATGAGTAGCACACTGATGAAGGGTGAAAAGACACACCTTCACAACATGGCCATGAATGGCCCTGTTTACCTCCTCTTGAGCAGGACAAATAGTTAATATACGTGGAGGGATTTTGTGTTTGGTGTTGCAGACAGCAAATTATTTGCGGAATCTATTTGTTCTTCCCAACTGACTTAATATAAAAAAGAATTTTCATGATGGAATTTTAGACTCAAGATTGTCTTTGGTACAAGGCGGGAACCTGGTGTAACTCGGAACCAGGGGACTGACACAGTGGTTGTCTGCTGGGGGCAGGAGGGGGCAGCAGAGAGCCACCAGGGTGGTTGGCTTTGGGGAACCCAAAAGATGATGGATGAGTGGGAAAACGGAGTGCTAGGGTGAACCCAAATCACAAACTCATAGATCAAAAGGAAAGCCAGGCTAGAAAGCCAAACCAGGATGGAATCAATGTATAAGAAAATATGCTGGGAATCTGTGGTTTCCCTTATCACTTCAGTAGGAGATTTGATCTTTACTTTCTTTCTACTTAAATTGTAAACAAAACGAAGAAAATTGGCCAAGTGTGGTGGCTCATGCCTGTAATCCCAACACTTAGGGAGGCCAAGGCAGAAGAATCGTTTGAGGCCAGGAGTTTGAACCCAGCCTGAGCAACATAGTGAGACCCCATCTCTATTTTTTTTAATAATAAAAAAAGAAAATTAAAATTGCTGTTCACTACACAGAATTTTTGGTAATTTGGATAGCCAAATCACTGAGTTAACTTTTTGGTGTATTTCCTTCCAAAATAATCATCATTTTGAATGCATGTTTTGTTTTATAAGCTCCTTAAAAAAATTTTTTTTGTCTAATTCTGGGTTTCAAGGGGAATGCTTCTAGCTTTTGCCCATTCAGTATATAATGTTGGTTGCAGGTTTATCATAGATGGCTCTTAATGATTTGAGGTATGTGCCTTCAATACCTAGCTTATTGAGAGCTTTTAATAGGAAGGGGTGCTGAATTTTATCAAAAGCCTTTTCTGCATCTATTGAGATGACCATATAATTTTTGTCTTTAAGTTCTAAATTTATGTAATGAATCACATTTTCTGATTTGCATATGTTAAACTAACCTTGCATCCCAGGGATAAAGCCTACTTGATCGTAGTGGATAAGCTTTTTGGTGTGCTGCTGGATTTGGTTTGCCAGTATTTTGTTGAAGATTTTTGCATCAGTGTTCATCTGGCCTGAAGTTTTCTTTTTTTGCTGTTTCTCTGCCAAGTTTTAGTTTCAGTATGATACTGGTCTCATAGAATGAATTAGGGAGGAGTCCCTCCTCCTCAAGTTTTTGGAATAGTTTCAGTAGTAATGGACCAGCTCTTCTTTGTACATCTGGTAGAATTTGGCTGTGAATCCATCTGGTCCAGGCTTTTTTTGGTTGGTAGTCTATTTATCACTGATTCAATTTCAGAGCTAGTTATTGGTCTGTTCAGGGATCTGATTTCTTCCTGGTTCAGTCTTGGGAGGGTGTATGTGCCCAGGAATTTATCTATTTCTTCTAGATTTTCTAGTTTGTGTACACAGAGGTGTTCATAATATTCTCTGATGGTTGTTTGTATTCCTGTGGTGTCAGTGGTAATATCCCCTTTGTCTTTTCTAATTTATTTTATTTGGACCTTTTTTTGTTTTCAAGTCTCAATATCCTTCAGTTTAGCTTTGATTTTGGTTATTTCTTGTCTTCTGCTAGCTTTGGGGTTGATTTGCTCTTGGTTCTCTAGTTATTTTAGTTGTGATGTTAGATTGTTAAATTGAGATCTTTCTAACTTTTTGATGTGGGCATTCAGTGCTATAAATTTTCCTCTTAACATTGCCTTAGCTGTGTCCTAGAGATTCCGGTGTGTTTTATCTTTGGTCTCATTAGTTTCAAAGAACTTCTTGATTTCTGCTTAATTTCATTATTTACCCAAAA
Organism: Trachypithecus francoisi; assembly: GCF_009764315.1. NCBI lineage: Eukaryota > Metazoa > Chordata > Mammalia > Primates > Cercopithecidae > Trachypithecus > Trachypithecus francoisi. The sequence goes on along the minus strand of NW_022681469.1, from coordinate 28,772,391 downwards.
GTCAGTCTCATTAGTTTCAAAGAACTTCTTGATTTCTGCTTAATTTCATTATTTACTCAAAAGTCATTCAGGAGCAGGTTATTCAATTTCCATGCAATTGTGTAATTTTAAGCTATTTTCTTAGTCTTGAATTCTATTTTAATTGCACTGTGGTCTGAGAGAGTGGTTGTTATGACTTCAGTTCCTTTGCATTTGCCGAGGAGCATTTTATATCTGATTATGTGATTGAATTTAGAGTATGTGCCATGTGGCGATGAGAAGAATGTATATTCTGTTGTTTTTGGGGTAGAGAGTTCCGTAGATGTCTATCAGGTCTATTTGATCCTGTGCTGAGTTTAGGTTCTGAATATCTCTGTTAATTTTTTGCCTGGGTGATCTAACACTGTCAGTGGAGTGTTAAAGTCTCTCACTATTATTGCGTGGGTGTCTATGTCTCTTTGAAGGTCTCTAAGAACTTATTTTATGAATCTGGGTGCTCCTATGTTGGGTGCATATATATTTAAGAGAGTTAGGTCTTCTTGTTGAATTTAACCCTTTACCAATACGTAATGCCCATCTTTGTCCTTTTGATCTTTGCTGGTTTAAAGTCTGTTTTGTCTGAAATTAGGATTGCAACCTCTGCTTTTTTCTGTTTTCTGTTTGCTGGGTAGATTTTTCTCTGTGCCCTCTGTCATCACTCCTATTCAATATAGTATTGGAAGTCCTGGCCAGAGCAATCAGGCAAGAGAAAGAAATAATGGGCATCCACATAGAAAGAGAGGAAGTCAAAATATCCCTGTTTGTAGATGACATTATCCTGTATCTAGAAAACCCCATGGTCTCAGCTCAAAAGCTCCTTAAGCTGATAAACAACTTCAGCAAAGTCTCAGGATACAAAAATCAATGTGTAAAAAATCAGTAGCATTCCTATACACCAACAACAGTCAAGCTGAGAGTCAAATCAGGAATTCAATCCCATTCACAGTTGCCACAGAAAGAATAAAATACCTAGAAATACAGCTAATCAGGGAGGTGAAAGATTTCCACAATGAGATCTACAAAATACAGCTCAAAGAAATCAGAGATGACACACACAAATGGAAAACATTCCATGCTTATGGATAGCAAGAATTAACATTGTTAAGATGGCCATACTGCCTAAAGCAATTTATAGATTTAATGCTATTCCTATCAAACTACTGACGACATTCTTCACAGAATTAGCAAAAAAACTTTTAAAATTCGTATCGAACCAAAAAAGAGCCTGAATAGCTAAGGCAACCCTAAGCAGAGAGCACAAAGCTGGAAGCATGATGCTACCTGACTTTATACTACAGGGCTACAGTAACCAAAACAGCATGGTACTTATAAAGACAGATACATAGACCCATGGAACAGAGTAGAGAGTCCACAAATAAGGCCACACACCTACAGCCATCTCATTTTAGACAAAGCTGATAAAAACAAGCAATGGGGAAAATACTCTCTATTTAATAAATGGTGCTGGGAGAACTGACTAGCCATGTGCAGAAGATTGAAACTGGACCCTTTTCTTACACCTTATACAAAAATCAACTCAAGACGGGTTAAAGACTTAAACGTAAAATCTCAAACTATAAGAACTCTAGAAGACAGCCTAGGCAATACCATTCTGGATGTTAGAACAGGCAAAAGTTTCATGAAAAGCAATTGCAACAGAAACAAAAAAATGACATTGACTGGAAGCCTTATTGATAACAACAAAAAAGGAAATAAATTGACAAATGGGATCTTATTAAACTAAAGAGCTCCTGCACAGCAAAAGAAGCTATCAATAGAGTAAACAGACAACCTACAGAATGGGAGAAAAATTTTTGCAAACTATGCATCTGACAAAGGTCTAATATCCAGCATCTATAAAGAACATACAAATTTACAAGAAAAAAAAACCCCATTAAAAAGTGGGCAAAGGACATGAACAGACACTTCTCCAAAGAAGACCTGCATGTAGGCAACAAGCATATGAAAAAAAGCTCAACATCATTAATCATTAGAGAAGGTCGAATCAAAGCTACAATGAGATACTATCTCACACCAGTCAGAATGGCTATTACTAAAAAGTCAAAAAATAACAGATGCTGGCAAAGTTGTGGAGAGGAAGGAACACTTATACATTGTTAGTGGGAGGGTAAATTAGTTCGACCATTGCAGAAAGCAGTGTGGCTATTCTTCAAAGAGCTAAAAACAGAACTACCATTCAACCCAGCAATCCCATTACTGGGTATATACCCAAAGGAATAGAAATCGTTTACCATAAAGACACACATTTGCATGGTCATTGCAGCACTATTCACAATAGGAAAAACATAAAATTAACCTAAATGCTCATCAATGGCAGACTGGATAAAGAAAATGTGGTACATATACACCATGGAATACTATGCAGCCATAAAAAAGAGGATGAGATCATGTCCTTTGCAAGAACTTGGATTGAGCTGGAGGCCATTATCCTTAGTAAACTACTGCAGGAACAGAAAACCAAATACCTCATGTTCTCACTTATATTTAATAAGTGGAAACTAAATGAGGAGAACACACGGACACATAGAGGAGAACACTGGGGCCTACTGGAGGGTGGAGGGTGGGAAGAGGGAGAGGATCAGGAAAAATAACTAATTAGTACTAGGCTTAATACCTGGGTGACAAAATAATCTGTACAACAAATCCCCATGACATGAGTCTACCTATTTAACAAACCTGCACATCAACCCCTGAACTTAAAAGTTAGAAACAGGCCGGGCGCGGTGGCTCAAGCCTGTAATCCCAGCACTTTGGGAGGCCGAGACGGGCGGATCACAAGGTCACAAGGTCAGGAGATCGAGACCATCGTGGCTAACACGGTGAAACCCCATCTCTACTAAAAATACAAAAAAAACTAGCCGGGAGAGGTGGCGGGCGCCTATAGTCCCAGCTACTCCGGAGGCTGAGGCAGGAGAATGGCGTAAACCCAGGAGGCGGAGCTTGCAGTGAGCTGAGATCCGGCCACTGCAGTCCAGCCTGGGAGACAGAGCAAGACTCCATCTCAAAAAAAAAAAAAAAAAAAAAAAAAATTAAAAACAACAACAAAACCCCGAACATTTAATATTCTGTGAACATCTTTTCACATCTTTAAATTTCTTAGTATTTTCTTTCTTTCTTTCCTTCCTTCCTTCCTTCCTTCCTTCTTCCTTCCTTCCTTCCTTCTCTTTCTTTGTTCTTTCTTTCTTTCCTCCTTCTTTCCTTCTTTATTTTTTTGAGACAATGTCTCTCTCTGCCACCCAGGCTGGAGTGCAGTGGTATGCCCATGGCTCACTGTAGCCTCGACCTCCTGGACTCAAGGGATCCTCTTACCTCAGCCTCCCAAGTAGCTGGGACCACAGGTGCTTGCCATCATGCCTGGCTAATTTTTGTAATTTTTGTAATTTTTGTAGAGCTATGTTGCCAGGGCTGGTCTCAAACTCCTGGGCTCGCATGACCCTCCTGCCTTGGCCTCCCAAAATGCTGAGATTACAGGTGTGAGCCACCCTGCCCGGCCAGATTTCTTAGCATTCTTATATACTTTTTTTCTCCCCCGTAAAGAGGTAGGGTCTTGTTGCTATGTTGCCTAGGAAGGACTTGAATTCTTGGGTTTAAGGGATGGGATCCTTCCATCTCAGCTTTCCCAGTAGCTGGGACTACAGGCATGTGCCACCATGCCTGGCTGGCTCTTATATATATCATTTCTAATGGTAGCCTTATCTCTGGTGTGAATTTGCTCTGCTTGATTTAACCAAATGCCAATTAGAAGACAGTACGATTTTTCTAATTTTTCATCATTTTAAACAACATACATCCTAGGTACATCTTTGTGTGTATCCATGGTGATTTTCCTTAGAATAAATTCCTGAAAGTAGAATAATAGGCACAGAAGTACATATCTGTAAGTTTTTGCCTTTGAATTGCCAAATCCCACCCTTGGAACAGCTGTAACAGTATACACACTTCCTCTACTGCTCATTTCCTCAAACCCTCACCAACTTTGGGTAGTATTAAACACAAACAAACAAAAAACAGCCTACCACATTGGCTGGGCATGGTGGCTCACTCTTGTAATCCCAGCACTTTGGGAGGCCAAGGAGGGCAGATCACTTGAGGTCAGGTGTTTGAGACCAGCCTGGCCAACATGGTGAAACCTGTCTCTACTAAAAATACAAAAATTAGCCAGGTGTGGTGGCATGTGCCTGTAATCCCAGCTACTTGGGAGGCCGAGACATGTGCCTGTAATCCCAGTTACTTGGGAGGCCGAGGCAGGAGAATTGCTTGAACCTGGGAGGCAGAGGTGCAGTAAGCCAAAATCGTGCCACTGCACTCTAGCCTGTGTGACAGAGCAAGACTCTGTCTCAAAAGAAACAAACAAACAAACACAAACAAACAAAGAGAAACCTCCCCCTCAAAAACAACCTACCACAGAAACAAAACAAAACAAAAAACAAAAAACAAAAAACCTAACAGCTTTACTAACCTGATTGATGAAAAAAAAGGCATCTTATTTTTTAAAATATCATTTCTGTGATTACTGCAGGTATTGAACTTAAAAAAGAGTTTGGTCATCTCTCTCTCTGTGTGTGTGTGTGTGTGTGTGTGTGTGTGAGAGAGAGAGAGAGAGAGAGAGAGCTGCTTATTTTTGTCATTATTCATTTTTTTAGGGTTGGTCAAATGAAACAAGCAATTTTTAATGAATAAAGTTTGATAGAAGTAATTTCAATCCAAAATAATTAAGTTTTTTTTTCTTTTTTTGCAGGTTTTTAAAAAAAATTCTTTATTATACTTTAAGTTCTAGGGTACATGTGCACAATGTGCAGGTTTGTTACATGGGTATACATGTGTCACATTGGTTTGCTGCACCCATCAACTAGTCATTTACATTAGGTATTTCTCCTAATGCTTTCCCTCCCCCAGCTCTCCACCCCCTGACAGGCCCCAGTGTGTGATGTTCCCCACCCTGTGTCCAAGTGTTCTCATTGTTCAATTCCCACCTATGAGTGAGAAATGCGGTGTTTGGTTTTCTGTTCTTGTGACAGTTTGCTGAGAATGATGGTTTCCGGCTTCATCCATGACCCTGCAAAGGACATGAACCCATCCTCTTTTATGGCTGCATAGTATTCCATGGTGTATATGTGCCACATTTTCTTTTCTTTTCTTTTCTTTTTTTTAGACCGAGTTTTGGAGTGCCATAGCACGATCTTGACTCACTGCAAACTCTGCCTCCTGAGTTCAAGCGATTCTCCTGCCTCAGCCTTCCTGAGTAGCTGGGACTACGGGCATGTGCCACCATGCCCGACTAATTTTGTATTTTTAGTAGAGACGGGGTTTCTCCATGTTGGTCAGGCTGGTCTTGAACTTCCAACCTCAGATGGTCTGCCTGATTCTGCCTCCCAAAGTGCTGGGATTATAGGCATGAGACACTGCGCCTGGCCTGTATCACATTTTCTTAATCCAGTCTGTCATTTATGAACTTTTGGGTTGGTTCCAAGTCTTGGATATTGTGAATAATGTGGCAACAGACATACATGTGCATGTGTCTTTATAGGAGCATGATTTATAATCCTTTGGGTATATACCCATTAATGGGATCGCTGGGTCAAATGGTATTTCTAGTTATAGATCCTTAAGGAATTGCCACACTGTCTTCCACAATGGTTGAACCAATTTACACTCCCACCAACAGTGTAGAAGCGTTCCTATTTCTGCACATCTTCTCCAGCATCTGTTGTTTCCTGACTTTTTAATGATCGCCATTTTAGCTGGCATGAGATGGTATCTAATTGTGGTTTTTATTTGCATTTCTCTGATGACCAGTGATGATGAGCATTTTTTCATGTGTCTGTTGGCTGCATAAATGTCTTCTTTTGAGAAATGTCTGTTCATATCCTTTGCCCACTTTTTGATGGGGTTGTTTGTTTTGTTCTTGTAAATTTGTTTAAGTTCTTTGCAGATTCTGGATATTAACCCTTTGTCAGATAGGTAGATTGCAAAAGTTTTCTCCCATTCTGTAGGTTGCCTATTCACTCTGATGGTAGTTTCTTTTGCTGTGCAGAAGCTCTTTAGTTTAATTAGATCCTATTTGTCTATTTTGGCTTTTGTTGCCATTGCTTTTGGTGTTTTAGTCATGAAGTCCTGGCCCATGCCAATGTCCTGAATGGTGTTGTCTAGGTTTTCTTCTAGGGTTTTTATGGTTTCTAAAACCATAAAAAAAAATTTAAGTCTTTAATCCATCTTGAATTAATTTTTGTATAAGGTGTAAAAAAGGATCCAGTTTCAGCTTTCTACATATGGCTAGCCAGTTTTCCCAGCACCATTTATTAAAAAGGGAATCCTTTCCCCATTTATTGATTTTGTCAGGTTTGTCAAAGATCAGATGGTTGTAGATATGTGATGTTATTTCTGAGACCTCCGTTCTGTTCCATTGGTCTATATATCTGTTTCCGTAGCAGTACCATGCTGTTTTGGTTACTGTAGCCTTGTAGTAGAGTTTGAAGTCAGGTAGCATGATGCCTCCATCTTTGTTCTTTTCGCTTAGGATTGTCTTGGCAATGCAGGCTCTTTTTTGTTCCACATGAACTTTAAAGTAATTTTTTCCAATGCTGTGAAGAAAGTCATTGGTAGCTTGATGGTGATGGCATTGAATCTATAAATTACCTTGGGCAGTATGGCCATTTTCACGATATTGATTCTTCCTATCTATGAGCATGGAATGTTCTTCCATTTGTTTGTGTCTTCTTTTATTTTGTTGAGTAGTGTTTTGTAGTTCTCCTTAAAAAGGTCCTTCACATTCCTTCTAAGTTGGATTCCTAGGTATTTTATTTTCTTTGAAGCAATTGTGAATGAGAGTTCACTCATGATTTGGCTCTCTGTTTGTCTGTTATTGGTGTATAGGAATGCTTGTGATTTTTGCACACTGATTTTGTATCCTGAGACTTTGCCGAAGTTGCTCATCAGCTTAAGGAGATTTTGGGCTGAGACGATGGGGTTTTCTAAAATATACGATCATGTCATCTGCAAACAGGGACAATTTGACTTCCTCTTTTCCTAATTGAATACCCTTTCTTTCTTTCTCTTGCCTGATTTCTCTGGCCAGAACTTCCAATACTATGTTGAATAGGAGCGATGAGAGAGGACATTCTTGTCTTGTGCTGGTTTTCAAAGGGAATGCTTCCAGTTTTTGCCCATTCAGTATGATATTGGCTGTGGGTTTGTCATAAATAGCTCTTATTGTTTTGAGATATGTTCCATCAATACCTAGTTTATTGAGAGTTTTTAGCATTAATGACTGTTGAATTTTGTCAAAGGCCTTTTCTGCATCTATTGAGATAATCATGTAGTTTTTGTCACTGGTTCTGTTTATGTGATGGATTACATTTGTTGATTTGCATATGTTGAACCAGTCTTGCATCCCAGGGATGAAGCCTACTAGATCATGGTGGATAAGCTTTTTGATGTGCTGCTGGATTCGGTCTGCCAGTATTTTATTCCGGATTTTCACATCAATGTTCATCAGGGATGTTGGTCTAAAATTCTCTTTTTTTGTTGTGTCTCTGCCAGGCTTTGGTATCAGGATGATGCTGACCTCATAAAATGAGTTAGGGAGCATTCCCTCTTTTTCTACTGATTGGAATAGTTTCAGAAGGAATGGTACCAGTTCCGCTTGTACTTCTGGTAGAATTTGGCTGTGAATCTGTCTGGTCCTGGACTTTTTTTGTTGGAAGGCTATTAATTATTGCCTCAATTTCAGAGCCTGTTATTGGTCTATTCAGAGATTCAACTTCTTCCTGGTTTAGTCTTGGGAGGGTGTATGTGTCCAGGAATTTATCCATTTCTTCTAGATTTTCTAGTTTATTTGCCTAGAGGTGTTTATAGTATTCTCTGCTGGTAGTTTGTATTTCTGTGGGATCGGTGGTATCCCCTTTATCACTTTTTATTGTGTCTATTTGATTCTTCTCTCTTTTCTTCTTTATTAGTCTTGCTAGCAGTCTATCAATTTTGTTGATATTTTCAAAAAACCAGCTCCTGGATTCATTGATTTTTTTGAAGGGTTTTTTGTGTCTCTATCACCTTCAGTCCTGCTCTGATCTTAGTTATTTCTCGCCTTCTGTTAGCTTTTAAATTTGTTTGCTCTTGCTTCTCCAGTTCTTTTAATTGTGGTGTTAGGGTGTTGATTTTAGATCTTTCCTGCTTTCTCTTGTGGGAATTTAGTGCTATAAATTTCCCTCTACAAACTGCTTTAAATGTGTTTCAGAGATTCTGGTACGTTGTGTCATTGTTGTCATTGCTTTCAAAGAATATCTTTACTTCTGCTTTCATTTTGTTATTTAATCAGTAGTCATTTAGGAGCAGGTTGTTCAGTTTCCATGTAGTTGTGCGGTTTTGAGTGAGTTTCTTAATCCTGAGTTCTAATTTGATTGCACTGTGGTCTGAGAGACAGTTTGGTGTGATTTCTGTTCTTTTACATTTGCTGAGGAGCGCTTACAATTATGTGGTCAATTTTAGAATAAGTGCAATGTGGTGCTGAGAAGAATGTATATTCTGCTGATTTCGGGTGGAGAGTTCTGTAGATGTCTGTTAGGTCCTTTTGGTGCAGAGCTGAGTTCAAGTCCCGGATATCCTTGTTAACCTTCTGTTTCGTCCATCTATCGTCTGTCTCGTCTAATATTGACAGTGGGGTGTTAAAGTCTCCCATTGTTATTGTGTGTGAGTTTAAGTCTCTTTGTAGATCTCTAAGGACTTGCTTTATGAATATGGGTGCTCCTGTATTGGGTGCATATATATTTAGGATAGTTAGCGCTTCTTGTTGAATTGATTCCTTTACCATTATGTAATGGCCTTCTTTGTGTCTTTTGATCTTTGTTGGTTTAAAGTCTGTTTTAAGCTGGGCACGGTGGCTCACGCCTGTAATCCCAGCACTTTGGGAGGCTGAGGCGGGCGGATCACAAGGTCAGGAGATCGAGACCAACCTGGCTAACACAGTGAAACCCCATCTCTACTAAAAATACAAAAAAAAATTAGCCGGGCGCAGTGGCAGGTGCCTGTGGTCCCAGCTACTTGGGAGGCTGAGGCAGGAGAATGGCATGGGCCCGGGAGGCGGAGCTTGCAGTGAGCCAAGATCGCGCCACTGCACTCCAGCCTGGGCGAAAGAGCAAGATTCTGTCTCAAAAATAAAATAAAATAAAATAAAGTCTGTTTTATCAGTGACTAGGTTTGCAACTCCTGCCTTTTTTTGCTTTCCATTTGCTTGGTAGATCTTCCTTCATCCCTTTATTTTCAACCTATGTGTGTCTCTGCATGTGAGATGGGTCTCCTGAATACAGCACACTGATGGGTTTTGACTCTTTATCCAATTTGCCAGTCTGTGTCTTTTAATTGGGGCAGTTAGCTCATTTACATTTAGGGTTAATATTGTTATGTGTGAATTTGATCCTGTCATTATGATGTTAGCTGTTTATTTTGCCCATTAGTTGATGCTGTTTCTTCATAGCATTGATGGTCTTTACAGTTTGGCATATTTTTGTAGTGGCTGGTACCAGTTGTTCCTTTTCATGTTTAGTGCTTCCTTCAGGAGCTCTTGTAAGGCAGGCCTGGTGGTGACCAAATCTCTCAGCATTTGCTTATCTGTAAAGGATTTTATTTGTCCTTCACTTATGAAGGTTAGTTTGGCTGGCTATGAAATTCTGGATTAAAAATGCTTTTCTTTAAGAATGTTGAATATTGGCCTCTACTCTCGTCTGGCTTGTAGGGTTTCTGCTGAGAGATCCACTTTTAGTCTGATGGGTTTCCCTTTGTGGGTAACCTGATCTTTCTCTCTAGTTACCCTTAATATTTTTTCCTTCATTTCAACCTTGGTGAATCTGGCGATTATGTATCTTGGGGTTGCTTTCCTCGAGGAGTATCTTTGTGGTGTTCTCTGTATTTCCTGAATTTGAATGTCGGTCTGCCTTGGCTAGGTTGGGGAAGTTATCCTGGATAATATCCTGAAGAGTGTTTTCCAACTTGGTTCCATTCTCCCCTTCACTTTCAGGTACACCAATCAAACGTAGATTTGCTCTTTCCACATAATCCCACATTTCTTGGAAGGTTTGTTCATTTCTTTTTACTCTTTTTTTCTCTAAACGTGTCTTCTCACTTTATTTCATTAATTTGATCTTCAATCACTGATACCCTTTCTTCCACTTGATCAAATCGGCTATTGAAGCTTGTGCATGCATCATGAAGTTCTTGGGCCATGGTTTTCAGCTCCATCAGGTCATTTAAGGTCTTCTCTACACTGTTTATTCAGTTAGCAATTCATCTAACCTTTCTTCAAGGTTTTTAGCTTCCTTGCAATGGGTTAGAACATGCTCCTTTAGTTTGGAGAAGTTTGTTATTACCAACCTTCTGAAGCCTACTTCTGTCAACTTGTCAAAGTTATTCTCCGTCTAGCTTTGTTTCATTGCTGGTGAGGAGTTGCGACCCTTTGGAGGAGAAGAGGCACTCTGGTTTTTAGAATTTTCAGCTTTTCTGCTCTGGTTTCTCCCCATCTTTGTGGTTTTATCTACCTTTGGTCTTTTATGTCAGTGACCTACAGATGGGGTTTTGGTGTGGATGTCCTTTTTGATGATGTTGATGCTATTCCTTTCCGTTTGTTAGTTTTCCTGCTAACAGTCAGGTCCCTCAGCTGCAGGTCTGTTGGAGTTTGCTGGAGGTCCGCTTCAGACCCTGTTTGCCTGGGTATCACCAGCGGAGGCTGCAGAACAGCAAATACTGCAAAACAGCAAATATTGCTGCCTGATCCTTCCTCTGGAAGTTTTGTCCCAGAGGGGCTCCCGCCTGTATGAGGTGTCTGTCAGCCCCTACTAGGAGGTGTCTCCCAGTTAGGCTACACAGATGTCAGGGACCCACTTGAAGAGGCAGTCTATTCATTCTCAGGGCTCAAACGCCATGCTGGGAGAACCACTGCTCTTTTCAGAGGTGTCAGACAGGGACTTTTAAGTCTGCAGAAGTTGTCTGCTTCGTTTTGTTCAGCTATGCCATGCCCACAGAGTTGAAGTCTATAGAGACAGTAGCCTTTGCTGAGCTGCGTTGGGCTCCGCCCAGTTTGAGCTTCCTGGCTACTTTGTTTACCTGCTCAAGCCTCAGCAGTGGTGGATGCCCCTCCCCCAGCCTGGCTGCAGCCTGGCAGGTTGATCTCAGACTGCTGCACTAGCAGTGAGCAAGGCTCTGTGGGCGTGGGACCTGCTGAGCCAGGCACGGGAGAGAATCTCCTTGTCTGCCGGTTGCTAAGACCATGGGGAAAGCACAGCATTTGGGTGGAAGTGTCCCATTTTTCCAGGCAAAGTCTGTCATGGCTTCCCTTGGCTAGGAAAGGGAAATCCCGTGATCCCTTGCACTTCCCAGGTGAGGCAATGCCCCACACTGCTTTGGCTTGCCCTCCATGGGCTGCACCCACTGTCCAACCAGTCCAATGAAATGAACCAGATAACTCAGTTGGAAATGCAGAAATCACCCATCTTCTGCATTGATCACGGTGGGAGCTGTAGACCAGAGCTGTTCCTATTTGGCCATCTTGGAACAGAGACTCATTATTTAATTTTTACAAGACTTTTCTTATAGAATTTTGTAGGCGATTTCTACATAGTAAGGATATTAACCCTTTATTATACATGCTGTAAATATTTCCCCTTGTACATTATTTGCCTTTTCATTGTTTTTGGCATGTGATTTTTCAGAAAGTTTTATTTTATAAAATAAACTTTCTATTGTGAAATGATCTTTGGAATAATTTTAGATTTTCAGAAAAGTTGCAAACATAATACAGAGAGTTCCTGTATACCTTCACCCAGCTACCTGTAATTTTTTTCCCACCCACTAGATTACCAAGGATCCCCTAATGTTAACATCTTACATGCCCATGGTACATTTGTCAAAACAAAAAAAATCCCATAAGGTTTTAAATGTTCATGGTTCCAGAGAATTGAGCCTTGTTCATGGTTCCAGAGAAAGAAGAAACTGATACAACCTTCATCTTCCTGTAATGAAAAATTTTGTTTAAAGTTTGGTTGATTAAACTTTGATCTTGGCTCACTGCACCTCTGCCTCCTAGGTTCATCCTACTTCTGCCAACCATGATTTTATGTATTTCCCTGTGAGAGTACCAATGTCTATTTAATTCATAATCTTTTGAAACATATCATTAATAGTTTATTAATAGTGCTGTAGAACTCATTTTATTACAAATAGCTTTTCTCTTCTAGTATCAATCCCTTCGGGAGTCACACGTTATGGTGCAGACATGGCCAAGTCCAACAACCATACTACACACAACCAGTCTTGAAAATGGCACAGAAATGGCATCAGGAAACCCTCATCACAAACATATGCATCTTTTAAGGGGGTGGACCCCATATTCCTGAGGAACATCTGCTTTTCCAAGAAGCACAACAAGAAGGTCCTAAAGAAGATGCACGTGCCAAGGTTATCAAGGCCATTGTAAAGCCCGAGGGGGTTAAGCCCAAGATCCCAAAGGGCATCAGCTGTGAGCTCAATCGTCTTGCCTACATTACCCACCCCAAGTGATAGATGCAGAGGCAGATAAGGAGGTCCCTAGAGAACCTCTGACCCACCCCATAAGTGTTTACATCAGATGCTATTGTGCAGATGAGGGAACCTGCCCATGGTCTTGTCTGTGTATGCCTGCAATGGACTGGGGACCCACCTGTGCACTGGGAGAATGGGGTAGAGCCATGGGAATTTCGCGCCTTGGGCAACAGGAGGAGGCTGGCCTCTTCAGCTCGTGTGGTGTCATGGAAACATTTTGTGACGTGGGGGCCTGTTAGCAGGACCCCTCTTGCTTTGCTGAAATGTTTGTTTTCTTTTCACTCAACACATTTCACTTTACTCACTAGTCAACGTGCCTAATCTTTCCCAGTCTTGTGACAAGAATCTGGTTTTAGCTGAACTAAGGAGCAAAAATTCTGCAACATTTTGGTGCCTGAACAGGGACTTGAGGAAGGGTGAGTAAGATGTGAACCAAAACATCTTTTTCCCTTTTGCTTCTAAGCCTTTTTGTCCTCAGACTTTTTCTGAGGGTAGAGGAATCTGTGCGCCACCTGACCTCAGTGACTGCAAGTTCGTGCAGGATGGATGGGCGAATAGCAGCTCCCTGCTCCCCTCTTGGCTGGGGCTGGGGCTCCCAAGGGTGCTGAATGGCACGCTGGCCAGCGTTCCCGGCTATGCATCCATGAAATTTTCCCCTTCCCTGGCCTGGGGTCCAGCTCCATCAGACAGCAATTAAGTATCTCCCTGTTGCAGGAATCCATTTGCATAAGAATAAAAGGTTCTTCCAAAGGCATCTTTTTTTTTCTCCACCCTGTGGCAGTTAACACAGCCCTGCATTTAAGCTTTTTTTGTTTTGTTTTGTTTTCTTTTCTTTTTCTCTACCAGGTCAGGAGTTAAATTTTAAGTAAGACTTTTTTTTTTTCCTTTTTAGAAAACATTTTACTAGGCCGGGACCCCAACTAACACAGCTAATATTCTCTGTAAAGATTTTTTTTTTTGAGACAGAGTCTCGCTCTGTCACCCAGGCTGGAGTGCAGTGGCCAGATCTCAGCTCACTGAAAGCTCCGCCCCCCGTGTTTACGCCATTCTCCTGCCTCAGCCTCCTGAGTAGCTGGGACTACAGGTGCCCGCCACCTTGCCTGGCTAGTTATTTTGTATTTTTTAGTAGAGACGGGGTTTCATCATGTTAGCCAGGATGGTCTCGATCTCCTGACCTCATGATCTGCCCATCTCGGCCTCCCAAAGTGCTGGGATTACAGGCTTGAGCCACCGCGCCCAGCCCTCTGTAAAGTTTTGATTATGAAAAAGGATTTGCCAGGTTTGTATTAAGCTGTAGCCAATCTGGTGTGCTTTGCATACCTTTCCGTATGATCAGCAGCAAACTTTGCTGCTGGTCTCCATCTTGTTTTACATCTTTGGAAGTGTGACCTGTAACCACAAGGCAATGCTTTATTTTAGCATCTGCCATTTACAATGGCGGCCTAGATTCAATCCTGGCTTAGGGAATGAGTTCTTTCTGGTTTGACATCTGCATGACTTCTTGCCATTTGTTGATTCTCTTCCCCTCCATGAACTGCCTTGGATTTTCCTTTCTCTGAGCTTTTAATAAAGTTTGATAGTCAGAAATATTGGCTGCTTGGCACGGCTAAAGTTGGATAACAAGGGATTTAAAAGGACTTTCTTAAAGAGTGCTCTTCTTAATTAAAAGTAGATATCCAAGTTATGAGTATATTTAAAAAGCCTTTACGTTTTTCTCTTCTTTTTTTTTTTTTTTGAGATGAAGTTCCGCTCTTGTTGCCTAGGCTGGAGTGCAATGGCATGATCTCAGCTCACCACAATCTCTGCCTCCTGGGTTCAAGTGATTTTCCTGCCTCAGCCTCCCAAGTAGCTGGGATTACAGGTATGTGCCACCATGCCTTGATAATTTTGTATTTTTAGTAGAGATGGAGTTTCTCCATGTTGGTCAGGCAGGTCTTGAACTCCCAACCTCAGGTGATCCACCCACCTTGGCCTCCGAAAGTCCTGGGATTACAGGTGTGGCTCACACCCAGCTGTGTTTTTCTCTTCTTGAATCTTGTTTTGCTGGAAAAAGGTTTTTTTAATTAACTGAAATATTTTTCTTCATTTGCCTTACCACTCTTAACGTAAGCATGAGAGGGGAGAGACTTCTGTTTTCCTCATGGATCCCCGAGAATTAAAGGCGGATGGATCCCTTTCAAAATCTGTTTTTGCCTTCCAGCTGTATTTGTGTATTAGGCCCTAAAAATGGCATATTTTCCTAGCCTTGTTCTTAAAAGGCTCCACCCAGAAGCCAATAATCCATTTAGGAGATTGGCAAATGAAAAATCTTATGGCTACTGGATTTTCTTTTACCTCTCTGTTTAGTAGTACATGTATTGTGTATGTGATGTCTATAAAAAGAGCTCTAACTTATTGACTTAAAGAAGGATAAACACTTGGATCAAATAGTTTTTAAAGGGAATATAAAAGCTATAGTACCTTTTAGTTCATGTGACTTTAATCTTTGAGAAATACAAACAGCCTTAAAGATTATTGGCAAAATGCAGATATCATCAAAATGTAAATTTTTGCCTGGGGTTAAAGATTGTTTTGAATTAGATAAGATAAAGCTAAAAGTTTAAACAAGTTATGTAAGGTTTCTAAAAAATTGATCTTGCAAAATAAATTCTCTGTGTGAACGTTGACTAAATTCAAAAGGGTTATAAAAGTTTTTTGCTTTTTAAAAAAATTTTTGAGTCACCATTTTGGCAAAATAAATAACTTGTGGTAATCTGGAATTCTGTTTTATAACATCAACTGTTTTAAACCTCTAACATAGTTAACAGGCTTCCCAAAATCAAACTTCAGTTTCAAAATTGTCTTTCCTGACACTTAGCTTTTGGATGCTACAGAGGGCCCCTGGAGCATTCAGAAGAGAGGTAAACAGGATTAGTTGACATGTTTAGGTACATGGGATTCCCAAAATGATGTTTAATCTTCTTCAAGTTATATTTTAGGACATAATATTAATACATGTTTCAAAATTATATGGGATTTAAAAAATTCTAATGTCTAAGTATATGCTATCAATCACAATTAAGGTTGTTATGTATTGTAAATCACAGGGATAACCAAATTTCTTTGTCAATCATGTTTCTGATGGTAACTACCCTGGACATTTTGTTATTCACAGACCATGGTTGTCTTGTTTTGATCCTCCTCAAAAGACGATTTATAATCAGCTATAGAATTTTGACAGGTGCTCTCAAATGGAGGTTTCTGATAACTTTGGAGATTATGACATTGGAATAAAGGAAAAACACACAGATCTCATGAAGAGCTGAAATGTTCATGAATATCAAGCGAAACAAGAATTAACTGAATTGACTAAACTAATAGAAAATTAAAGTAATCTTTTTGACTTTTGCTTAGAACATTGCTGATCCTTATTTTCTCAGAGTCAAGGATACTTATTTTGAACTATTTATGGCCTTTAATAATTGAGTAAGCTATACTCCTGTGAATAAAATTTGGAGCATGTTTGTCTCTCTTTCTCTGACTGGCTTCTCTGGAATTTGTTTTGTTTTTTTTCTTTTGGAGATGGAGTTTTGCTGTTGTTGCCCAGGCTGGAGTGCAATGGTGCGATCACAGCTCACTGTAACCTCTGCCTCCTGGGTTCAAGCGATTCTCTTGCCTCAGCCTCCTGAGTAACTGGGATTACAGGCACCTGCCTCCATGCCCAGCTAATTTTTGTATTTTTAGTAGAGATGGGGTTTCACTATGTTGGCTAGGCTGGTCTCAAACTCTTGACCTTAGGTGATCCACTCACCTTGGTCTCCCAAAGTGCTGGGATTACAGGCATGACCCACCACGCCAGGCCCAGGATTTGGAGACTAGTTGTGAGTATTCTTAACTTATGGCAATATAGTTTCCATTAGTGCAATAAGAATCCATTTTCTTTTGCAACAGGATGCGATTGGAGAAACTGGTTGTTTTACCAAAGCTTTGACTGGATAAGTATGCTTCCCTTTAAGAGTCAAGTTCAACTTGCAGAGCTGATAAAAGCCCCTTGGGAAAACTGGCCTCATACCTTGTCTTCACAGTCCCTGTACAGGGTTCCTAACCTGTGGTGAGTAAAGAATGTCACATTCCAACAGGCCAGGAATCACATGCTCTTGGGACCTCAAGAAGGGAGGAGTTTACCCAACTCACAGGTATTTGAAGGTATAAATCCATGCCTGGGCTCAGCTTTAGAAAGTCCTATGTGAGATTCCTTGTGGAACAGAGTTTCATGAAAGCCAGTCTAAAAGGGCTATTTTATGCAAATAATCAGGCCAAGTATCAGACTAAAGTCTATTTGCAAACAACTCAGTCCTATCATGGTATATTTTTAACAAAATGAGGACCAAAGAGAGAGAAATTATGTTTTAAAATTTATCATACATTTGTCATTAAATTCTAGACTCATTAGTTGTTTTTAACTTCTTGCCTACATTTTATACTTATCGTGCTTATTCTTGTGAACTAATCAGTAATCCCTGGCTGCAGCTCAGAAGGAACAAACGGGATGGATGATGTAAAAATCTGGATCAATATTCTAGTTCTGAGCAATTAGCCTGTGAATCCTGCCAGGTGATGGGAATAAACAGAATGTCCATCAACTGGAGGTTTCCTTTTTGGGAAAGTAAGACCAAGGGAGTTAACTAAAGCCAAGCCCCACATATGCAAATCTCAGCAAGCGTAACTATAGCCACCAATTATCTGGGCATGTCACAGGACATCCTTTTCTCTCCCTGTTGGAGGATGGCTCAATTCCATAGTTTCACCTTAGTGTTCAATTTATGATAAGGAGTCCATGCAACACTGCCTCCCCCTTCCAGAGAAACATTTTTGTCCCAAACTCAACTCCAAGCTTCAGGTTGAAGCCCTAGAAGATAAAACTGGATCTGAGGGATTCAGAGATAGATGATAATGGAAGTTAAAAGGCACAGCAGAGTGTGACTGATTCCTGCTGATTAAGTCAAGCTTCCTGTTTCATGGATAAAGGTTATGCTAGTATCCGTGGCATAAATGAGGTCTAGAAAACTCGAAGACTACTGACGGCAGAGGAGATAGGGCATATGTTGGTGAGAGTGGATATTCTCACACCCTAGGCCCCCCTGTTAACATGTGTGAAAGCCACTTTGACACCCATGGGTGGCACCCTGTCACAGTTGCCAGGAGGAACACCTCACTTTCTCTCCCTCATGTACTCTGGATATTTTCTAGGAAGAGAAGGGAACCTGGATGCCTCGCTCCCCTCTTTCTAAATGAGTAGCCATTCATCTTCAGTCTGTACCCCTTTCAAATGCATCCTGAAGCTCTGGGGCTCCTTTGAAAAAAAGAAAACCTTCTTTTTTCCTTTTTCCTCCTCTGTGCTCTCTTCACTGATAGATAATTGTGTCTCTGTACTACAACACATTCTACTTGGATACATCTTCCAAACTGGAAAAAGTTAATTTTCCAAACCTTAAACTCATTGACTTAGGATTGGGCTTGGGGGAAGAGAAACCAGAAGTCTGACATGCTGATAAAAGGGTAAAAGCTTTTTATTATCAGTCGGGCTTTTGGCCTGCTTCTTCTTGTGCAAACTGGTGAAAAGCCTTGTGGTTTTTGAGCTGTCCTTACCCTCCCTTATTTCATTTTGAGACATGTTTTCTAATAACTCACGTTGTCTGTTCTCACCTTCAGGCCCTCAAGCTCCAAATGATCATGCAACTTGGGACTTGGACCATGGCCCCTTTTCCTGGGGACCCTTACATAGGCCTCTGAGGGAGATCTCACTGCCGTTATCCCAAAACAGTGCCCCCTGTCAGCATGAAGCAGTTAAGATTGGTCTTCATCCTTATCCTTATCTTCATCCTTATTCTAAAGGCAGTTAGATGGACTTCTTAGAGGGGGAAATAATAGATGCAGGAGGCAGATATGGGGAGGGGTTCCTGGAGAATCTCCGACCTGCCCCACAAGTGTTTACATCATACGCTTTTGTGCAGATGGGGGAACCTGCCCAGGGTCTTGTCTGTACCTGCCCGCAATGGACTGGGGACCCGCCTGTGCACTGGGAGGATGGGGTGGTGCCATGGGAAGTTCACACCTTGTGCCGGAGGAAGAACCTGGCCTCTTCAGCTCATGTGTGGTGGCCTGAAATCAATCTGTGAGGTGGGGGCCTGTTAGCAGGACTCCCTCTCACTTTGCTGAGAGTTTTTTCTTTTTTGCCCAGTAAACTCCACTCTACTCACCCTTCAATGTGCCTAATCTTTCCTGGTTGTGTGACAAGAACCTCGTTTTAGCTGAGCTGAGGAGCAAAAATTCTGCAACACAAGCTTGGGAATTGTGCTTGTGCCTGCATTGCCAAGGGTCTCAGACTCTGCCAGCCAAAGGCCAAGGCCAAGTATCAAAGCAAGGCTCAGGCTGCAGCTCCAGCTTCAGTTCTAGCTTAGACTCCAAATGGTGTCCAGGCTCTCACAAATGCTTCAGAGTAGAGACCTCTGTCTGCCAATATGAGGACAGAGGATTGGTGTGACCCCTGGGCTGCCATTTGCATGGGGCTGATGTCCGCCAGTGCTATTTGTACAAATAAACCCAAGGCAGGGGGACAAAAAGTACTACAAATAACCATGTTTCTACAGGCAAAGGCATTCAGAGTTTTGAGTTAGAAGTGCTTTAGAGTCTGGTAACTCTACCGAAGGCTTCAATCTGTGGTTCTTTCTCCTATGGTCCCATCTAGTGACCTACTCACCCTACCATTAGGCTATCTCACCTTCTGGGGTTAAAGGGCGAGAAAGGCGAAGTGTGCCTAACATCATCTTCATAGGGAGTGATATGCTATTAAAACACTTCTCTAAAGGGAGCTCTCATTTTTCTGTTTCTGAATTACATCTTCCTGGGGGATAGGTTGATGAAGAAGCATTTGGTCTAACATGGTCTTTTCCTAGAACCGAGTAGAATTACCTTGGTTAATTGGATGGAACAGTGAACCAGGGTCTGAGGCTGGAGCTCCTGGTGCCTGCTCTAGCCCAGATGAGCCCTGAGGCTTTGTGTAAGTCGCTTCTTCTCTCAGGGCCTCCTTTCCTCCTCTGCAAAGCAAGGAGGCTTCAATGATCTCTTTCCGACTGGAGATTTTCTTAGTGATTCTCAAAAACAGATTTTACTGGGGATGATGGATTTGTGATATGTGATATTGATTGTGGTGATGATTTCATCATGGATGTATACCTATGTCAAAACATATCAAATTGCATGTCTTAAATATATGTGGTTTATAGACTGAGTTTCTTAAGACAATGATAAAAATTTAAAAATAAATATATGCAGTTTATTATATGTCATGTATACCTCAATATGACTGTTTAAAAAAATAGATTTCACCCAGCTTGTATAGTGGTGAGGAGGCAGAAATGACGATGCCCTATTCTGATATATATCAGTTTATATTGTCAGAAACAGAAAACAGAGCTTTCTTAAGTTTTTCCTACAACCTCCTACGAAGGCTTGTGCTTTCTCCTTCTCTAACTTCCTCTATTTATTTTTTAAAATTACAATTTTCACCGTTCAAAAGACAAAATTGCATCAAATTCAGTTTAAAGATCTCAATTGGCTTTATTTGCGATTCTAGAATAGGGCAACACTTCATCCCATAAAACACAGGGAGTGTTCTCATGAGCTAAGCAGAAGGGCTTGGCCTTACAGACAAAGACGGGCTGGATAGCGCAGAAGCAAAAAACAAAGACTATTAGTCTTTCCAAGCTACTTTTCTTTTAAGGTGGGGACAGTCAGACACCACAATAGAAAAATGACTCAGGTGACTTCAGGCCACATTTTTTGTGTAAGGACTAAAGCAAAGGAACTTCATTATCATGCCTGTTGAAGATTTAAACTGGCCTGTTTGGGAAATTGCCTGTTATCTCTTTCTCCTGATTTCTCAGGTCAGTTAACAACCTCTCCTGGGTCCTTAGCATGGGTGGCTCTGCTTTGATTTTTAGTCTGATCTGCTGGGGTTTGGTATGGAAGCTTGATCCAAAATAATGGCCTTCTGTAATTTTTACTTGACACATCCATCCAGGGAATGTTTATTTTTGTCACTCAGGCATCATCTTTGAGTCCTTTGGACTCAGGAGGGAGGTGGGGGCAAGGCATCTTTTGGACTCCCATTATAGCTCTAAGCTCAACACCCTCCTCCACTGTTCTTCCCAGGAAGGAAAGAGAGCTAGCATGTTCCTAGCACTTAGAGTGGATTCAATCATTGAGTAGCACTTCTCAGCAGAAATTTCTTTTTGAAAGCTTAGCAGTAGGGGAGATAATCAAAACAAATTCTTACAGTGGACCTTCACACAGTGTCACAATGGATGGGGAGATGTTGTGGGGCAGCCATGGAGGTGGCTACCTGTCCCTGCTTTAACACTGGCTGGAACTTCCTTTCCCCACCTTCTCCTTCTATATCCAGTCATACACCAATTACTCACCATGGGCTCGTGTTTCTTCCACTGAAATCTCTCTTCAAGCCCATTGTTGGGAACAGGCCCCCCAAAATCTGGCCATAAACTGGCCCCAAAACTGGCCATAAACAAAATCTCTGCAGCACTGTGACATGTTCATGATGGCCATAACGCCCACGCTGGAAGGTTGTGGGTTTACCGGAATGAGGGCAAGGAACACCTGGCCTGCCCAGGGCAGAAAACCCACTTAAAGGAGTTCTTAAACCACAAACATAGTATGAGCGATCTGTGCCTTAAGGACATGCTCCTGCTGCAGATAACTAGCCAAACCCATCCTTTTATTTCAGCCCATCCCTTCGTTTCCCATAAGGGATACTTTTAGTTAATCTAATATCTATAGAAACAATGCTAATGACTGGCTCGCTGTTAATACATATGTGGGTAAATCTCTGTTTGGGGCTCTCAGCTCTGAAGGTTGTGAGACCCCTGATTTCCCACTTCACACCTCTATATTTCTGTGTGTGTGTTTTTAATTCCTCTAGCACAGCTGTGTTAGGGTCTCCCCGACTGAGCTGGTCTCGGCAGCCCATCTCAGACATTTCCTCTGCCATCCACAAGTCCAGAGGTGGTATCCTAAATCTGGGTTTCCCCAAGTGGCTCTTATTTGGCTCCCTGCTTAGAGGATCTCTGCCAGGCACCATCCTGCAAGGTTCACAATTTTTAGCATTGCCCTCATCAATCAGTTACCTGCTCAGAAACCTTCCAAGGCTCTCCATTTCATCTGGAGCAAACTCCTCTGTATGGATTGTGAGATCCTTTGCCCTCTAGCCCACCTTCTGGTATTTTACCTTCCCCACCACTCCCAGGGTCAAGTCCCTGCTCTGCTGGGCCAAGTTTCCTCCTTAACCCAGATGTGTATCATGTGCTCTCCCCTGGTTCCCTGTCTAGCTCATATTTTCTTACCACCAGAAATTCAGGCTCTTTTCACAATTGCCTTGGCAGATCCTGCCTGCCCAAAGTCTCGGCTCAAACTCCATTTTTTTTTTGAGAAGGAGTCTCACTCTATCGCCCAGGCTGGAGTGCAGTGGTGTGATCCTGGCTCACTGCAAGCTCAGCCTCCAGGGTTCACGCCATTCTCCCGCCTCCGTCTCCCAAGTAGCTGGGACTACAGGTGCCCACCACCAAGCCAGGCTAATTTTTTGTATTTTTAGTAGAGATGGGGTTTCACCATGTTAGCCAGGATGGTATTGATCTCCTGACCTCATGATCTACCCTCCTTGGCCTCCCAAAGTGCTGGGATTACAGGTGTGAGCCACCATGCCCAGCCGAAAACTCCATTTTTTCCAGGAAACTTTTATTGATTCTCCAAGTACATACTTCCAATTTATTGAACTCCTGTTTATTTGATAGATGCTGGGGACATGAGGATGAATGATGGCCTCTGCCTTTTGGTTTCTGTCTTCTCTCTGACTCCCAAGAGAATGAAAAACCAAGTTAATCCAGTCATTCTTGAAATCAGAAACACTGTGTATATATCTTTCCCCTTCAAGCATATATTTGAGAATGCAAACCCAGAGATTTAAAGTGTGTGCAGATAAATTTGACACACAGAGGACAGATGAAAATTTCCTTGCTGCTTGTTGTGGTTGAGTCTTTCTAGGCTTAATATAATGTGTATGAACAGCTAAAATTAAATAAACTATGGTTTCTAAAAATAAACAGGTGTATTTTCTTCTCAAGCAATGAAGAACAAAGTCAGATTAATGTAGATCTATGTTTATGAACAAGAAAATATCACCTTTGTTTAAAGAACAGTATACGCGATATGGTCTAATCTTTGTTTAAGAAAAAACTCGAAAGCAGAGAAAGAAATTTTTAAAGATATATGCCAAATGGTCTTCTTTGGATGGAAGAATTATTGATGATTAAAGAAAACACTTCCTTTTAATTCATACTTTTTATAACAAGCAACTTCATTGTTGCTTGTTATAGGAAATGTCATCAGAAAGACATTTTCATTTTGGGAAAAAGCACAGAAAGAGGGCTATCAATTTGGTGTAAATGCAGATGGATCCCTTTTGAGACAGTGCAAAATTGAATATTAAAAGGCCTTCTGTTTTGTTTTAATATAGAGTGAGGACTGGAATGGGTCACATCTACAGGGACACTCAGCAGATGTGAACTGAGTGATTGCAGTGTTTCAAGGTAAACATTATAAAAATAAACAAACGAGTAAGCTAATGGAATGTGATAGACAGGATGCCTGAGTAATTACTATAAATGCTCTGGCTTTTTTTTTTGTCAGAGACCCAGAAAAGACTAACCTCTAGGTCTATTAATCTGGCTTCTATCGCAGGGTAGCTAGTGGCGTTTTATGTTCTCAATCATAACTATACTGCCCTTGGTATGCTCTAGCAATTTTGGTCTCTTTACATCAAAGTTTGTTATCCTAGGAACTGAAAATGTACAGATTGGTGATATCACACAGGTGGATGTCTACAACCTTGAGAATTTCACATGCAGGTGGGAATTTTCCCATGTGGGAATTCACATGAGTTCTCAGAGGGCCAGCACATCACCCTCAGCTGCCATCCCTATAAATAAAGTTCAGGAAGGACTCTGAATTCTGGATTCCAGGAAAACCCATGGCCATGAGGTCGATCCTGCTTTTTGGTGCCCTTTTTGGGCATATCTACTGTCTAGAAACATTTGTGGGGTAAGTTATGCTTTCTGGTGCTTCTTTGAATTTTACTTACCTGATTGATGGAACCTTTGATTGTTACAGAGTAAATGGGTATAAGTGTTCAGTGTTTTCAGAGAAGTTCTCTTAGATTTGGGGATAAGTCGATAGTGGGAAAAATAGGAGTGGATGATCAAAAAAGAGATGAATGACACTTAAAGGTAAAGACAAAAGGGAAAACTGAACACACATAACCCTATTTCTCTCTGTCCTTACTCATTTTTCCCTCCAGTGATCAGACTGTAGGCTTGATAGACATCAAGGAAAATACAGCTGTGTAGCCATTTGTTTCAGGTAACTCAGCTGGTGTCAAGGCTACTCTCTCACCTCCTCCTGCTCTTCTGGGCTTTACCATTCACATTAGCCCTTGTCCCCTACCCGCCGATCTTTAGATTCAGCATCTAGGCGGTGGAACCTCATGAAGTGGAAATGCCAGGGCTATAGATTTCAGCTCAACTCCTCCTCTCCTGGCTTTGGAGGACTCATCTTTGCTCCGAAGTACTTTGCTTCATGATTCTATTAAGGGCTTTAGGCAGCATTTTTTGAAGAGTGTTCCAGGGAACTAAGAAAATAGTCAAATAAGTTTGGTTCCAAAAAGCCACTGGTCAAATAAATGTGGGAATCAGAGGGTTAAACAAACTGTAGGATTTCTAGGAGCTTTGGTTAAATCAGTGTTCATTATAAATCTATAAGAGGGGATCTAGGTTGCAGCATGTACCCTTTTTTTAAATTATCAACTACCCACTGCCTCCAGCTTGCTTGCTTGCTTGCTTCCTCTCTCTCTCTCTCTCTTTCTTTCCCTCCCTCCCTCCCTCCCTCTTTCCTTCCTTCCTCCCTTCCTTCTTTTCTGTCTCTGAGTAACTCAAAGAACTACTATTCTTCAGAACACACACCAGGAAATATGAGCCTATTGTATTACTTTTCTCAGTGCCTTCCCATTTTAAAGGAGGACTCCTGGGAGTCCATGCATTAACCAAAAATAATGAGACTTAAATGGAAGAATTTTCAGACCATTTGTGGCAGATGAGCCTCAAAGAGCTCATGTTCCATCACTTCTGTATTCCACTGGAGTTCGTAGGAAATTGCATGGGGCTTGGTTTCAGAAGACCCATATTCTGGTCCCTGTACATGGTTCATTGTATTGATTCCTTTCCCACTTTATAAATGGTTGGGACAATGACTTAGGAAGTCTGCCTACTTGGAGAAAGGCTAGAAGGGGAAGCTCTGTCACCAAGGGAATTCTTTGTAAAGATATGTGCTTGATTGTTTTGAGATTTCTCTTTCCTGTTCATCCTTCATTCCCTATGAAGGGTGCGTGTGTGTGTGTGTGTGTGTGTGTGTAAAGAGAGGCATGACACATAATTTGTCAAGGTCCCAACTATCTCTGGCCATGCCCCATGTTTGGGCCACATGAATGGGTTTTGGGAATAGAACCTTGATACATTTTCAGTTGACAAAAACAAGGAACAAACAAAACCCCCAAAACCATTAAAAACAAACCCTTAGGTCTACCCACATATGAACTGTTTCCTCTTACAAGCGCCAAATTATTCCACTTTTTAAAAACTTACTTCTGAACAACAGGAACAGGCAAGTATTAAAAGCTAACACTCCACGAGCAGCAGGTGCTATTTGATTCATTAGCTAAGGGAAAGGTAACTTTAATGGCAGGCTTCCTGCTAGGAGCAGGTACACCTCTTCATTATTATTTAGATAACATTTCTTGGGAGGAAATAATGCCATTGTATCACCTTCTCATTCTGGCGATGTGGGTTTAGTATACTATTTATTAGTTTCTGGATTGTCACAGAGATTACTGACCGTTGCATGAACCTGTTATACACAGAGACTAACAGGTGCAGAAAGCAACAGGAAACAGTGTCCAGGTTTTGCTTTTAAGGTCACATTTGTGGTTAATTTTCTTTAGAGACCAAGTTCTTGAGATTGTACCAAGCAATGAAGAACAAATTAAAAATCTGCTACAATTGGAGGCTCAAGAACATCTCCAGGTATTTGATCTAGTGAGAGTTTCTGTTCCCAGAACGAATACAGTTAAACATGATTGAGATCTATTTTGGACTGTATTCTGACTCCCACGACATAGTGTGAAATGCTAACTCATGCAGCTGGGTACCTGGGCTCTGGTCCCAACTACAGGATACTGGGCAAGTCACCTACCTTCCCTGTGTCTCATTTTCTCATTCAGAGTAATGGTGATAAATATATCGTTCTTCTATCTCTCAGGTTTATTGTAAGAACGAAAGGAGATATCAAATGTGAAAGTTACTTTCAAAATTAAGCACCCTTAGTGCATATTTCCCTTGTAAAATAATTTATAGCATTTATATCCTATTATTAAATGAATTGGATCACTAGAATCCCAGCTTTAAAAAACTGCCATCGTATTAATAATCTTTTCCTTCTGCCAGTTTTAATATCTAGCCATAGGGGCAGGGGAAACAATATAATGGATTTGCTGACACATGGATGTTTAAAAGCCGTTGTTGCAATATCATAGTGATTCCACAATGATTCCAAAACTTGTGGACTCAAGATAAAATTGATGCAAATTTATTTCTAGAAATCTATCAGTGCTGAACTGTCCATTCCCCAGAATAGCCCATTCATTGCCTTGGCTTGGACTTTTATCCCTTTCAGCTTGATTTTTGGAGATCACCCAGCACCCCAGGGGAGACAGCCCACGTCCGAGTTCCCTTTGTCAGCATTCAGGCAGTCAAAGCATTCTTGGAGTCCCAGGGAATTGCCTATTCCATCATGATTGACGATGTGCAGGTAATTATGCCACGGACTCACCTTCCTGCAGCTTGCTGGGCCACATGAACGTCAGTTCAGTTCCATCTTCTTTCATGCTTGAGTACTCTCTGCAGGGAAGGGACCTGTGGGTACCAATAGGACCTTCCAGCAGTCCGGGCTCCCCTTGCAAGGTGGGTAGGAGGACACTGTCTCTCTCCCTTTTGCATTTGGCACATGCAGAATATGGTAACAAAGAATTTAAGGGAAAGGGCAAAAGAGAGGCTACAGCATGAAATATAAAGTACAAACCAAAGGGTGTTAGGCAGAAGAAGGAAAAGAAGGAGTCTCACTCTGTCACCCAGGTTGGAGTGCAGTGGCACAATCTCGGCTCACTGCAATCTCTGCCACCCAAGCTCAAGCGATTCTCCAGCTTCAGCTTCTTGAGTAGCTGGGACTACAGGCATGCACCACCACGCCCAGCTAATTTTTGTATTTTTAGTAGAGGCGGGGTTTCACTGTGTTGCCCAGGCTGATCTCAAACTCCTGGCCTCAAGTGATCCGCCCGCCTCGGCCCCCCAAAGTGCTGGGATTACAGGCGTGAGCCACTGAGTCTGGCCTGATTTAGTTTTTGTTTAGAGGTTAACTCCGGCCCTGAGCTCCCAGAAAGGTAAGATGAGCCATAAGACCATGCCTGCAAATCCACCCTGGCACACCTGCAGCATCTGGCTGGTAGGAAGTCCCATTAATGCTCCATCCCCTTTCACAGTGGGGCCAGAATAAGGGAAAGTCACGACCTCAAAGCCTACAGGACAAGAAGAGGAAAGCTTGGTACTGGGGACCCGAGTGTTACCCTTTCCTTCACAATTACAGACTGAAATACATTGCTGTAAACCAATCATAGATAGAATTGTTTTATCTTAGGTCCTGTTGGACAAAGAGAATGAAGAAATGCTTTTTAACGGGAGAAGAGAACGGAGTGGTAACTTCGATTTTGGTGCCTACCATACCCTGGAAGAGGTAGGTGTTTCAAAATGAACATTACAGAGACGGGCCATTCTCTCCTCTAGGGACAAAGCTCATACTTCCACGTGGTGATTTAATGGCCTAGAAATTATTCTTCTATTATTTTCTAACTTCTCTAAGTTTCCTTAGGATTTCACAGCCAGTACCAGTGTCACTGGCTTCACACCCACTCCTGCTTACTGTAGGAGCTGAAGTCCACTTGCTCATCTCAACAGCCACCCACTGTGGAGTGTCTAAAGGGTACCCACAAGCAGACCCCTCAGGCTGGTGATCTTGCCCTAAGCCCCCTTGCTGACTTCTGACCTGTGCTGCTCACAAAGCCAGGGAAACCATCATGGCTGCCACTGACGATGCAATGAGGACACAAAGCCAAGTGAGAGCTGTGCTTCCGGGCTGCCACTGATGATGGAATCAGGGACCACCTTTGACGCCTCTGACTTCCATCCAAGTGTTACTGGTGGAGGGTGTCCAGGTTCTTGACGTCTTGAACAAAGAATTGGACAAAACGCACAAACAAAACAAGGAAGGAATGAAGCAACAAAAGCAGATATTTACTGAAAACAAACGTATACTCCACAGGTGGGGAGCAGCCCGAGCATAGGGGCTCAAAAGCCCATTACTGAATTTTCTGGGATTTAAATACCCTTTAGAGGTTTCCCATTGGTTACTTGGTGTACGCCCTATGTAAATGAAGTAGTAGCCTTCGATCAGTCTGATTGGTTGCAGAAAGCAGCCAGTCAGAGGCTGAAGTGAAGTTACAAAGTTATACTCCTATGCAAATGAAGACTTGGCTTGCAACCAACCTGACTTGTTGTGGGAGGGGACCAATTAGAGGTAGTTTCAATTTTTCATCTGCCATGCCAGAAAGAGGAGGGGGGGTAGGTGCAAAGGGATTAGCCCCTGGTCCTTTTGTTACTTGGGCATAGAAAGTTGGGGTTTTCTTTTTGATTTAGTTCTCGGGAGTCAGCCTGAATTGGCCTTAGGTTCCCTGCCTCCAGATCCTATCCTTCTGCCTCGCAGGGATGTGCTCTGTAAGACCTCATGGCAGCAAACCCTCATGGAGTCTCTGCTGTCTTTCCTGGGCTTTGTTGTTTCTGTGGAGACTATCCCCTTCCTGCATCCGCTACTCCGTGCTGCTGTGGGGATCCTGGGCAGTGCAGCATTTACCTCTCTGACACAGAGCCCTTCTCCAGGCCCACGGGAATCCATCTGCAATGACTTAAGAGCCGAGGGATGGAAAGGGGCCGGAGGGGATGGTGGTTGTAGGGCTAAGGGGTGGCATGGGGAGTAGGAAAGAGCCAGAGAAGAGATATCTGGTAGGCACCAAGTCTCCAAGTTGGCAGTTTTTAAATGCAAAAAGCGTTAAACATTTTTTTCTCCTAATTTATTTGATGGGAAAAGCTGATTTGACCTAAACTCATTTGGGAGCAAAATCTGACCTGAACTGCCTCACTGCTCATTTGTTTCACTGCCAGAAATATTAATGTGCTTGAATACGGAGCAATGTCCCATGTGTAATACATAATATATATTTCCTATTACCTTTCTAAAATTCTCCCCTGAAAAAAATATCTTATTTGAAATATATATGGCCTCAAGGGTTTCAGATAGGGGACTGTGGACCAGCACAGAGAATAAGGAAGAAAAGGAAGTGGAGCAAACAAGACGCCCTCCCTCCTTCCCTCCCAGACAAACTGATGTCTGTCTCCTACGGAGTGCAAATACTGGCAACAGCTGGAGGGACTGATTTCCTCCCGCTAGCTCTCCAAACGCACCCGGACACGTCTCAATCCCAGCAAGGGACATAGTTAGGGCTCCCCAGATGCACAAAATTTCAGTCGCCTTGAAAATAGGAGCTGGAGTAGCCGGTGGCCTTAGTGCGTCTGCAGCAGAAACCCCATTGTCCCCGGGCCTGATTTAGCCGGAAGACATTTTGTAGCGATCGCCTCTACATCCCTTTTGGGGTTGAGGGGGCACTACCATTTGTTTTCCTCTGCTAGCAAGGGCGAGAAACTCCACCTAAGGGCTGGGGTCGCCAAAAGCCACAAGTACCCCAGGGAAGTGTGTCATTTTGCTTTGCACAAAACTGCAAAGAGCCGGCTGGACTGCAGCCCCCGCAGACGCCGATAGACTCAGTAGCACTCAGCTGGATCCAAACCCTCCGACCCTATAGCTCGAGCCGCGCTGCCCCCTCCGCTGTGTCCCAAGGGAATGGGGAAAATCACCAGGGGATCAGATCTCATGCAACAGATGGTTCACTCGCAAATGTCTATTTATTCACTTGAAACATTTCAGATTTCCCAAGAAATGGATAACCTCGTGGCTGAGCACCCTGGTCTAGTGAGCAAAGTGAATATTGGCTCTTCTTTTGAGAAGCGGCCTTTGAACGTGCTCAAGGTACACGGTGCAGGGGCGGTTCTTCCTCTCGATGCTTCTAGAATTCCCCTCCTCCCAGGCTAGCCAACAGTCCCGGCTTGTGCTACAGAGCGGCTCCTTTTTATTACTTTTTATTTTTTTTTCTTTTCCTCCTAACCGGTCCTTGCTGGTTTTGAGTATCCACTCCCCCACCCCCGCCCCCTTCTTTTTCTTTCTCTCTGTTCCTGCGCAAGCTGACGCAGGTCTGCAGGAGTGAATTAATGCTCACGTTCTGAGAGATGAGCTCCCGGGGAACCGGGGCAAACGCGCCAATAGGAGCCGAGGAAGGGGGAGGTGCGGGCCGGGGGAGGTTGGGGGCTGGGGGCTGTAATTCATCTAGCTGAGAGTTCTCTGCCTCCCCTCCCCTTCTCTTTTTTTTCTTTCCTCTTTAAACACACACACACATACGCGCGCGCACACACACACACAAGCACACCAGTTAAAAAAGAAAAAGCACTAATTGCCTAAGCTGCATTTTTTCTTTTTCTTTTTTCTTTTTTTGTTTTTAGTTTTTAAAGAAGAGTTCTGGTCGTATGCAGAACAACTAAACCCTAAACCGCAAAGACAAATGCCCTGAACGAAGATCTTTTGAAAAAGGATATAGACGGAAAGAGGTTAGGGTTTGACGCCATCTCGTAACCTCTGACCGTCTTTGTGCACATAATTTCAAACTTTGCACTTTGTCCTCAAAAACAGTGAAAATTATTTCCCCAGATTTCCTAGAAAGAGTTTGTTAAGAGAAAAAAAAAATCAAAAAGAGGTAATGTCACAACTCCTCGCTAAATTTGGAAACGTTATGGCTGGGAACCAACTGACTAACTGGGACAGATGGATTTCTCCAGAGCGTTTTCCCAAAGCAGGCCTGAGAGGAGTGATTTGCCTGCTTTATACCACAGGGATACATTTGCTAATGTTTACCGCCCTTCTTTCTTTTTATTTCCTCTACCCGCACCCCCCGCCCACCAACTGGGTCAGAAAACCCCAGATTCTCTTCCACCGTGGTCTTCCCTGGCCTTCCCTTTTCCGGGGTGGTTCGGCGGTGGAAGATGCTGTGTTTTTGAAAGTTCCTGCTTTTTACGTTTGAGCTCTTTAGAGGAAAAGGCACTTTTAACTAAAACTCTTAGAACTCATGAACTGTAGTTTTTAGCAAGGATTTGCATTTCTCATTTACCTTATCTGCTGTGTTTAGAATGCTGCACAGAGATAGAAGTTGATGGTGCAAAAATAATCTTTTCCTCCCCATTTACTGATCCAATTGGCAAAGCCACTGTTTCAAATAAAACTAAGTCACTTAGATCATAAAATTTAAACTCTGGAAAGTACCTCCAGAGGTTTGCTATCATGTTTTTATGAAGGTCTCAAAAGGCTATCACAAGCATTTTTATAATAAAACACTATGATTGCATACATTTGGAAAATAGAGCAACAAAAGAAACAAAAAAGAAAAAATCCTCATAATTCTAATCCCACAACTATGGGATAATAGCTATTAACAATCTGTTGTATATTTTTCTACTTTTTTCTCTCTTTTCTTTTTCCTTTTCTCTCTTCGTCCTTCTCCTTTTCCTTTTTTCTCATATGTATGTGTGTATATAAATGAACTAGTTTCTTTAAAAATAAAAATGAAATCGTGTAATCCATTTTTTTCCAATTTTCAGCGTATGAAGATATTTTCCTGTCATTATCTACAACGATTTTTTACAAACATCGGAGAATTGTCTATGCCCCTCAGTCTGCATTTACACTTGCATTCGAAGAAGGGGACAAAAGAAAATTCTCCTTAAATGAGAGTTAGGCGACAGCATCACTGTCTGTATTTCCTTCTCTGTCAATCACACCAAGAACAGAGAGAGGGACAGAGAAGGATGGTCTGGGGTAGAGAGGAGGCAACCAGGTGCCATGGCGGTGGAGCCGTTCACATTGCCACACTTGCTTTTGCAGTTCAGCACCGGAGGAGACAAGCCAGCTATCTGGCTGGATGCTGGGATCCATGCTTGAGAGTGGGTTACACAAGCTACGGCGCTTTGGACAGCAAATAAGGTCATTTTGCCTAACATTCCTCGCTTATTTTACCTTTCTGGGGTCAGGCCCACTGAAACCCATGACAGTCCCAGTGGTCCTGATGGCTGGTGCTCTCAGCCAAAACCCTTCTCTTGTCACACGGGCTGGCAATGAACCCATCCAGCCTTTTTTGGTATTGCCCCATCCAGCACCCCAGGCTCCTCCCCTTGGGCAGCCCACTATGCGCTCCGCTAAAAGACACCACGATGTGGTGATTGCTGTTGAGTGAGAGAGGGGGGAAAAAAAGACTCAGGAAGCTAAAGAGGTGGAACGGGTGGCCAGGGAGGACTCTTGGGAGCCAGATTTCAGCATAAGAACCGACTAGAGAAAAACCACTTTGCTGCCTGGAACCCTGAGGGCTGAGGTGTGATGTACTAGAAATTTAAAAAATCATGAAAGGGAGTCAGCTGGAAAATACAAACAGGTGCAAGAAGAGTTTAACCCACAGATCCAAAGTGGAGTTGGCTAAGGGTGTTTGGGTTGTTCTGAAAATGTCCCAACTTTGATTTTGAAGGTAGGGTGTAGTAAGATCTGTCTTCCACAAGTTTGTTGGCATTAGAGTCAGGACATGGGGCTGGGAGTGACCTAGTCTGGTATTTCTTAAGTAATTCAAAAATGACATGCTATAAATCAGAATGTTAATTCATGAGCAGAGGAAATCAATCCACATCAGATCATTCAAGCATGTGCAACCACGTGCATACCGACTGATACATTTTTCCCTTCAATTAAAATGCGGTTACCTTTAGGGTATTATGAAATGGATATTTAACGGTTGAATAATAATGCCTTAGGATGGCTGAGCACAGGAAATGAATAAATTTTAATCCAGCAGAAACTTCAACTCAACTGCAGTTGATGGCAAGTAAAAATGTAATTCCTCAAATGGAATTTAACTGGTTCTCTGTGTCTTTAGCAATGTCTCTACATATTTAAGTAATCTGATGTTTGTTGTGAGTTCTTTCGGAAAGTTAGCCCGCGTAGGGGATTAAGGAATATCAAACAAAATTTCTTTGGTGCATAGGTCCACATAAGTCACATATATCACTGCTCACTATTGCAAAATGTCTCACTGGAATGAACAGGAAGAATGTTACTGCTTTTGATAGAGAGTAGATACATGATATCTGATTTTTACTCCATAGAAGTAAATTATTTTGACTAGAAATAAAAGTGTAGGCGCTAGCATATTCAACACATTAACATTGCAGGAGACCGTACTGCTGGGTGTCTGGAAGACTTTCCTTGACCAATAGTGATCCCCGGTTCACATCTGGAAAAAAAACACTCCCTTACTATTCTGTCCTGGGTTCCTGACAAAAGGGGTGTGTGAGGTTGACATGTATCTTGTCTTTGCTCAGATTGCCTGTGATTATGGAAAGAACCCGTCCATCACTTCCATTCTGGACACCCTGGATATCTTCCTCCTGCCAGTCACAAACCCTGATGGATACGTGTTCTCTCAAACCAAAGTAAGCCTGGATTTTTTCCCCTTCTTCAACAAGGACCTAAGGAGATATGTAGGAACTTCAAAAGTAAAATAAAAGTAGTCATTCGTTTCTTGATTTACTCTAAATGGAATGCCTAATTTCTCAGTAGTCGCCCAGAAATGAGGGATAGAGAAGTGGTTATAATCACTTCTTATTCCAATGCATGATGTCTTTACATGTTGCCTCAGCCAGAGCCCATTTCAGCTGTTAGGCTGGGCTATTAGAGCTCAGTGTTCACCGTGAGTCATCTAGGAGATTTGTTCCAATTATCTCTGCGTTTTTTGTGTTAGGATTGATAGAAAAGAGGAGGCGGATGTTACCTGCTGGCAATTAGATTGCAGTAGGATTTAGGTGGGCAGTACAGTGCATCTAGCGTTTTACTTAAAATCTGTGGGAGAAATCCTCCGTAATATCACTAAAAAGAGTTACATAGTTTTTTTCCCCTTAAAATCTCATTACAATACACTATTGTAGCAACTGTGACCCCACATATATTCAAAATGAATGACAGCTTCAAGTTTATTTTTAGAGAGAGCTAACTACAGTGGCGTTTTCAAAGACATTTTCAAAGAAACTCATACTAATACTAGTATTCATCCCATGAGATACCATATGAATCAAGGGTTCCATTGTCAAGTCTAGGAAACACCACCCACCATATCCGTTTCTTAGAAGTTCATAAAAAACAAGTCATTAACAATCCTTAGAAGTTCTGAAGAAAGTTTACCAAGTTAGCCCTATATTTTCCCCCAAATAGTCTCATCACAGAACCCTCTCTTCTGCTTTTGGTTGTTGCTGTTGGCCTTGGACAGAACTAGGATTCCATGACACGTGTTTGGCAGGTTCATTTGAGGAGATGGGGGTGTATTCATGTCTCACTTT
Organism: Trachypithecus francoisi; assembly: GCF_009764315.1. Classification (NCBI taxonomy): domain Eukaryota; kingdom Metazoa; phylum Chordata; class Mammalia; order Primates; family Cercopithecidae; genus Trachypithecus; species Trachypithecus francoisi. The sequence goes on along the minus strand of NW_022681469.1, from coordinate 28,737,988 downwards.
GATGAAATGACAGAGAAACTCCTAGCAGAACCTGTATGAGGACTGTCCACCACCGCCCCAACCAAGGGAAAGGAGTGTCCCAGAGAACTAGGGAAATTGACAGAATTCTAAAGGAACCTTCTGATCAGGCTGAATGACCCTCTTTCTTTTTTTCCATGTGCTTTTTGGGTGGGATCTGACAGAATCGTATGTGGCGGAAGACCCGGTCCAAGGTATCTGGAAGCCTCTGTGTTGGTGTGGATCCTAACCGGAACTGGGATGCAGGTTTTGGAGGTAAGCCCTGGGACTTGCCCCCAGGGATGGTCAACCCGTGGTCTGGCCTACAAACTGGTTCAGATGGCTCTGCGGTGCATCAGCTGGCTAAGCCCATCCAGGATTTAAGCCATTTAAAAACCTCTTTGAAAACACTTAACTAAATTCACTTCACAGGAGCACAGTACTGTCACAGAGCACTGAGCAGCATTTAATATATTTTGTCTCACATCTTGGTTTTCCCACAAGCTGTTGCCTGGTTAGCCTTCTGTGCAGCCGGAGCAAGACTTTGCGCAATGGCAGGAGAACTCAGGAAGCCCTGAGCCAGCCACTAGAGGGGGTTAGGATCTATTCCAAGGAGAAGCATTACATCATCTATGGATGCTTCGAGAAAGAAAACTAAAAAGAAGTACGTACACACAGGATGAAGAAACTGACTTTCAAAACAGATTCAAATATAAAATGTGAGCTTGCTGCCCTGGCTTTGTGACAGCTCTTACATTTTGGAGTTCCGTGGCAGGCTGGTTAGGGGCTCCTTTATGCCTTCAGCCACTGGAGAAAACCCCTTATGTCTCACTAACCATAGAATTAAAAATTTTTTCCCCCTCACTAGGCTATGATAAGATTGAGGTCAGGAGCTGTGTCTTTTTCACTGAAGTATTCCTAACAGCTAGCACAGTGTCTGCAATGCAGAAGGCAATCACTACGTATTTGTAAGACAAATTAATTAATTAGAGTTATGGAACTAAGATAGGACATATTAGAGAACTGCTACAGGATACGGATGAGTGGCAACTTCATTCATTGATTTTACAGTTCTTTTTTTTTTTAGTGTAGGGGAAAAATAAAGCACAATACTGAGCCATGGCCCACAGTTCAATGTCAATCCTCCCCAATATTATTTTCATTAAATCATTTTAAAATAAGGTGACATTTTGTCTGTATCACATGGGGAGCCTAGGGAATCCTAACCCCTACTCATCCCCTGGAAGTTTCTCTAGCAGTGAGAACCCTGGCCAGGCCTACAATGGACCCATTTCAGGGGTCTTGAACCACTCTAGTTGCTGAGACAATCAAGGCCAAATGTGGCCTTGTCAAATGTAGTCATGATTTCCTCACTGCAGAAAGGGTGTCAGAGGTTCCTTGCATTTGTGGCTTTGTGCCTTGGAATTACAGAGCATAGAATCTTCTACTCTTGGACTCTAAGAATTGGATGAGATCCCAGAAAATGAACTTGCTAAACTCCCACCCAATGCAGGAATTCCATCTATAATATTAAATCTAGCTTTTCTTCCAACAACTCCTACAGAGAGGAGATGATCTAATTAGATGGCTCTTTCTACTGTATAGAGAAACCATATTTTTTGAAGAAGAGATGTGTCCAGAATCACTTCAGTTAGGCTTTCTGACTATAACCTTTGGAAGACACTTGATCTAACACAATGACAATCTTGCCCTGACTTCCAGAGGAGAAAATTAGTGATGCATGGTGACCTCCTCCCTACAGTGTCTTCTTAGAGCTCGCTGTCCTCACTGGGCTACTTCTGCATCTCCCCAGGACCTGGAGCCAGCAGCAACCCTTGCTCTGATTCATACCATGGACCCAGTGCCAACTCTGAAGTTGAAGTGAAATCCATAGTGGACTTCATCAAGAGTCATGGAAAAGTCAAGGCCTTCATTACCCTCCACAGCTATTCCCAGCTGCTGATGTTCCCCTACGGGTACAAATGTACCAAGCCAGATAACTCTGATGAGCTGGTGAGTTTCTGAAACTTAATTTCAGCCCAGCAACAAACGTGCATTGTGTGGTCAAGTAAGTTTCAGGCATAAAGTCATACCCTGAGGTGGAGGTGTACCATTACAACGATGAATGAGACATAAAGTCAGACACAGAGAAGATTATGATATGCAGCCAAAGGTTTGAAAGACTCATTTTGAACTTTACTAAACTAAGTTTCTTTGGGAAATATAATTCATGAAGTTGTTGTTACCTTAATCTAGATGAGCAGGAGCCTGGTTTAAGCATAGATTCCCAGAATATGCTTTTCCGTTGCATATGGGGGAGAAAACCCTCGGATTTGGATATGAGACTCTTGGATTGGTAGTCAAATGCTCTAAGCTGAGCAATTCTGCTTCTCAGCAACTTGTCTTATACTTTCCTGGGGACTTTGGCTCTATGATCTACCATGATGATGCACTGGTATATGATGTTGGGGGTAAAATACTCACTTCCCTAACTTGATACCTTCTGTCACCCTTCCTGTTTCAGGAATAAGCCAACTGGCCCCAGCCTTAGATCAGATGGTGACATCTCAGGAGGCTGTTCACAATTGAGCAAGAGCTATCCCCCAGCTAAAAAGAATGTGCAAATATTTCCAATTTGGCTTTTAGGCTGGATTTGTGAAACCCATATGTTAGAAATAAGCCCAGAATTGGAACCTTTTTGTCAATTTACCTTCAAGTAGATTGTTGTCTGCAGCCCCACGCAGAAATAGGCTATATTATTCCCATTCAAGTGTGCCTTTCATCTCATCAGTTAGATTTGAGCTCTGTGAGGTTTTGATGGCAAGTATTACCATTCAAGGTCGTATCAGGGAAAAAGAATGTTCTAAAATGTTCTTTTTTTAGACCTAGATGACCTTAAATTATCTAAACCTGGTGCTCAAACCTCTCGCAGATAGTCAATCTAGGCTATGATTAGATGGCTTCCTGCCTTCAAGGGAGCCTATTCTGTGTCGGGGAAGGTTGTTAGGTTGTTAGTGTTCTTCTTTATAGAGAGCGAAATCTCTGTGTTTTTCACCTATCAGCCCTGGTTTATCATCTGGTTCTACTGAGCAAGCTTATTTCCCTTTAAGAGGTGAATCCACTATTACTTGAAGACCACCAGCCTGCTTCTTCTAGCTCTTATTTCTTCTAAATAACCTCAATTTCTTCAAGCATTCGTATTATGGGCTCAAGTTCCCTTACTATTCTGGTTGTTGTTTTCTGAATATGCTTCTTCAAGGGTGGTGTCTTAATCTGTTTGCATTGCTGTAAAGAAATATCTAAGACTGGGTAATTTATTAAGGAAAAAGTTTTATTTGGATTATGATTCTGTTGGCTGGAAGATTGGGCATCTGGTGAGAGCTTCAGGCTGCTTCCCACTCATGGAAGGCAAATGGGAGCTGGTATGGTGCAGAGATCACACGGTGAGAGAGGAAGCAAGAGAGAGAGTGGAGAGGTGCTGGACTCTTTTTAACAACCAGCTTTCGAGGGAACTAACAGAGCAAGTACTCACTCCTAACTGTGAGGACTGCACCAAGCCATTCATGAGAGATCTATCCTCATAATCCAAACACCTCCCATTAGGCCTTGCTGCCAGTATTGGGGATGAGATTTAAACATGAGGCTTGAGGGAAATAAACATCCAAACTACAGCAGGTAGCTCCCAGAAGTGAATGTGAAATGCGTGTTGTGGGTTAACCAGCACAGAGCAGAGTGTGACCATAACTACCCTCAGCCAGACTGTGCACTTCTGCAAATTCAGTTGAGGATCACATTAGTTTTTTGGCCGTAGCCCTGTAATGTTGACTCATGTCGGGCTCATTGACAAGAGTAACCCCCAGGCTCTCCAAGGATTCGACCAAGCCAGGTTTCCCCCATCTGGTAATCGTACAGTTGTTTTCCTGGATCCAAGTTCAAGACCTTACATTTATCCCTGACAAGGACAGTAAAGCCTCAATCAGTCAAAATTGGAAGCCTCAAATAATGGAAAATATTTTTCTGAGCTCTACTTCTTGGAAAAAGAGACAGCCATAGGGAAATAAGCCAATGTAGGGATCTAGTAAAAGAAAAGTCGGCTTCCCACATATGTCCTGGGGTCAGTCCACATTCTCTTTAGACCCCTTAAATCTACCCTATTTCTAGCCACACCCCTGACCAGGGAGAACTGGTGGCAAAATAATGAATCCATGAGTGTTGCAAACACCAGGATGATCACATAGACAATGAGGACCTTCATGTTGTATTTTCAAAGCCAATAGAAGTGAACTTGTGTTTACTTCCCAGTGAAAATGGTTGAAATAAAAAGGGTATTGTGCCTTCACCTCAATTAACTGGAGCATTAAGTTAGAGCATTCTATGTTCTGCTGTTGGGCAGCTGATCTCCCAAGAGACAAGTGTTATCTGTCTACCTTTCTTTGGTTCTCTTACTCTAGAGCGAAGTGGCCCAAAAGGCTGCCCAATCTCTGACAAGCCTGCATGGCACCATGTACAAAGTGGGACCAATCTGCTCTGTCATCTGTAAGTATCCAGTGTGCTGGAAGTTTTTACGAATGACCCATTAAGATGGCAGGCACCGTGTGAGTTTGGGTCAAAGCTTTTACATGCCTTTATGTGAAAGGGATAGGTCTTCATGCATGGAACCCAAACTTCCCCAATTTCCCTCAGTGAATCTAGTCTCCTCCATGAGATACTTACTGTGTGATGGCCGGAACAAAGGACTCCCTAAGTATATGTTTTGTGCCCTCTCCTGTGCTTGTTCAGATCCTTACAGCTCACTCTCATTCTGTAGAATTTCTTTATCTAAAAATGAGCCTTTATCAAGACCTGGCTCTGTTTCTTTTTTTGAGATGGAGTCTCGCTCAATTGCCCAGGTTGGAATGCAGTGGGATGATCTCGGCTCACTGCAACCTCCACCTCCTGGGTTCAAGCACTTCTCCTGTCTTAGCCTCCCAAGTAGCTGGAACTACAGGTGTGTGCCACCATCCCCAGCTAATTTTTTGTATTTTTAATAGAGACGGAGTTTCACTATATTGGTCAGGCTGATCTCGAACTCCTGACCTCAGGTGATCTGCCCACCTAGGCCTCCCAAAGTGCTGGGATTACAGGCATGAGCCACTGTGCCTGGCCTAAGACCTGGTTGTTTTATTATCTTCCCTTTCCTGGCTAAGAGGGGCTCATGCCTTTAGAATTCCGTGGACTGTGGGGGCAGAATGAGTGTGACTCTTGAAGGGACCCAGGTGGTTCTGTGGATAGACTCTGTTGGCAGCCACGTGTTGATGCAGAGTACGTGGAGATGGAGGAGGAGAAGTCAGGAATAGCAGCAGTGTGAGGAATAAGTCTGGGGAGCCTGCCGTCAGACTTTCTAGGCCCTCCTTTTCCCCAATGGATTGAGATAAAAACAAGAAACGACTACAGCACTTTGAGAAATCCCAGAGCATGCATGTGCAGGTTCTGAGTCCTTCAAAGGCACGGTCCCTTCCTTATGGACAAAGTTGGAAACTCAGGACCACACAGTTCCATGCCCAGGAGTTCTCTAATGCTTCCATGCCCAAGGATCCTTTGGAAACCAATGCCTTTAATAGGCACCCATTCTGTTGTTGTTGTTGTTGTTGTTGTTGTTTTTGGAGATGGAGTTTTGCTCTGTCACCCAGGTTGGAGTGCAGTAGCACCATCTTGGCTCACTGCAATCTCCACCTCCCAGGTTCAAGGGATTCTTGTGCCTCAGCCTCTGGAGTAGCTGGGATTACAGGCACCCGCCACCACACCCAGCTAATTTATTTATTATTTATTTATTTGTATTTTTAGTAGAGAGAGGGTTTCACCACGTTGGCCAGGCTGGTCTCAAACTCCTGACCTCAGGTGATCTGTCCGCCTCTGCCTCCCAAAGTGCCAGGATTACAGACGTGAGCCACCACGCCTGGCCACCCATTCTGTTTAACAGACTTTTAAATTAAGCATCTATTATATGTTAAGCATTATGCCAAGCACTGGAGACATAATGTGCCCACAAAGAACTCTTTAATAGAAGAGATGAACAGGAAGGCTAGTGAGCTTTTGTATTATGTGTGCAATAGTAGGGTATACAAGGTACGGAAGTATTAGAAAGTAGGGGGATTTGATGGAAGCAGAAAAACTTCATGTAGGAAGAGGGTAGGGTTGTAAAGACTGATCACTAGGAAGATAGAGAAGGAGAAAAAGGATGGGGCATTCTCAAAGTCAACAGCATATGCAAAGGCATAGAAGTATAAAACTGCATGATGGGTTCTGGGAGCTACAAGGAGGTTGAGATTGCTGAAACGAAAGAGGGAGAAAAGGGAGCTGGGGAAGTTCAGGGTTTTGTGTGCCATGGTAAGGGTTTAACCCAAAGGATTCTAAAAGCCACTGGGGGGTTTTCAGCAGGACGGTGAGGGAATTGAGGCATTGTGTTTAGCTAAAACATAGCAGCAGTGTGGATGGAGTGATGAGGGACTGCAGTAGAGACATCCCATAGGAAAAGGAGGAGGAGTTCAGGTGAGAGACGATGGCCCAAACTACAGCAGGGCCAGTGATGATGGAAGGGATTTAGGAGGTAAAGCCAAGAAACTTTGTCATTTATTGGATGGGGAGAGATCCTCACTGAAAGTCATTGAGTGGTGCCAGTCACTGAGGGAGAAGTCCAGGAAGGTGAAAGAGGGGTGAGATCGCAAAGATAATGAGTTCAACTGTGGACATATTGAGGCTGAGCTCCTTGTAGGGCATTCAAATGGAGATGGTCTGTAGGTTTTGGACTACATGCCCTGGGATTCTGTGGAGAGAGAGATTTGGGAAGAGTTGGTATAGAGCGGGTGGTTGGACCAGTAGAGCAGGGAGAACATTTGGAGTGAGAGGAACCCTTGGCAAAGCAGGGAGCAAGGTGTTAAGCCACAGAAGGGGTTAGCAGCAAGGGCTAGGCAGAAAGGCAGAGAACCCTGGATGTCAGAAACCAGGGGAAAAGTAATTATTGAAAAGGAGGCAGTGGTCAACAATGGTGAAGGCCATGAAAAGTCAACTAAGATAAGGACAGGACATTTGCCGCTGAATTTTCATCACTAGTTTACTAGTGACCTTTACCCAGAGCAGTTTCAGAAGAGTGGATAAGGGAAGGAGAGCAGAATGGAAGCCTTTTTTCTTTTTGAGATAAGAGATGTATTTATTGACTATGGGAAAGAACAAATAAAGAGGGAGAGGTGGAAGATACAGGAGAGAGAAGAAATGACCAGTGCAGTGAGGTTCCAGAGCTGGGGAAAGGAGGACAGGCAGAGGTGGGCAGAAGTTGTGGCTCAGGATGGAATGAGAGAAGCATGTCTTTGGATGTGTTGCGGGCTTGGATGTAGCCACAGCCATAGGAGGGGTGATGGCGGGAATCATGGGAATGCACCCTTGCCAGTCATGGTTTTCTTGTTTTGAAACAGAGTCTCGGTCTGTCACCCAGGCTGGAGTGCAGTGGTGCACTCTTGGCTCACTGCTACCTCCGCCTCCTGGCTTCAAGAGATTCTCCTGCCTCAGATTCCCAAGTAGCTGAGATTAGAGGTGTGTGCCACCATGCCAGGCTAATTTTTGTATTTTTAGTATAGATGGGGTTTTGACATGCTGGCCAGGCTGGTGTTGAACTCCTGGCCTCAAGCGATCTACCCACCTTGGCCTCCCAAAGTGCTGGGATTACCGGTATGTTCAGCTTTTTAAAATTAACATCATTTCCTCTACAGTTTTATGAATTTACATTCTAATTTTTTGTTATTCCATAATGTTGCTATATCCCGATTACTGAGTCTTTGGATTGTTTCATCTTTTTGCTAAATAGTGCTACTATAAACATGTTTGTATAAACTCCTTTTTCTCTTAGATGATCTTTTTGGAGTATATTCCTGAGGCAAGATTGTCAAGTTAAATGGAATGAACAGCTTTGGCGCTCATGTTACTTTTTGTTTTGTTTTTTTTTTGAGATGGAGTCTTGCTCTGTCACCCAGGCTGGAGTGCAGTGGTGTGATCTTGGCTCACTGCACCCTCCTCCTCCTGGGTTCAAGCAATTCTCCTGCCTCAGCCTCCTGAGTAGCTGGGATTACAGGCGCCCGCCACTATGCCTGCTAATTTTTGTATTTTTAGTAGAGACAGAGTTTCACCATATTTGTCAGGCTGGTCTCAAACTCCTGACCTCGTGATCTGCCCTCCTCAGCCTCCTAAAATGCTGAGATTACAGGGATGAGGCACCACGCCCGGCCTCTTGTTACATATTTTTTACGCAGTTCTCTGGGAAGACTGATTTGCTTACAGTTGCTGAGACCTTTTTAACCGTGCTCCACATGGGATTGTCCTCCCTCTGATCAGGGATACCCCCAGGGAGAAGGGCCTTCTGAGTGGTGGCAGTGGGGACAGAGGATGGACCCAGCTTGAGACATGATGGCAGCTTAAGATTGAGGAATGAGTGCCTTTGCTTGGCAGCTTTTGAGTGGAGGCTGGAGTTCAGAGTGTCAGCCGAATAGCATTGTGTATCCCCGAGACCCCTACATAGGTCTCAGCCATTTTATTACAAGGAATCTAGCTTTTCATCCATCTTATCTGAAGGTGTTTACTAGTAAGATAGACCTTGGAAGCTGATGTTTAGTATGTTTTCTTTGGTGAGGTCACAGAAATGGAAGATATTTCCAATAAGCAGATATTGGACAGGTGTAGGATTTGCTGTATGATCTTTTGGAGCCCGACTATGAATGGCCCGGCAAGTTCTAGCTGCATCATTGTCCACAGCTGACTCTTATCCTGGCCTCATTCCAGCTGGGACAAGTTCTACCTCTAAGCACTAGTTTTAATTCAGCACTTTTTGCTTCCTGCCCCAGGTCAGTATGCAGCTCTGGGCAGAACACCTGCCTTACTCCACCTAAGAGGTGGCCATATGGTTCTAGTGGGTGAGGTATTTCCTGGGCAGCTTCCCATCTGGAAAGGGCTTTGAGGAGTTGTGCTATAGTAGGTGTTTGGTTCAGAAGTTGTTCTTTTTTTTTTTTAATTTTTTTTTTTTTGAAACAGAGTCTTGCTCTCTCACCAGGCTGGAGTGCAATGGGGCGATCTTGGCTCACTGCAACCTCCACCTCCCAGGTTCAAGCAATTCTTCTGCCTTAACCCCCCTGAGTAGCTGGGATTACAGGCACGCACCACCATGCCTGGCTAATTTGTATTTTTAGTAGATGTGGGGGTTTCACCATGTTGGCCAGCTGGTCCTGAACTCCTAACCTCAGGTGATTCGCCCACCTTGGCCTCCCTAAGTGCTGGGATTACAGGCATGAGCCACTATACCTGGCCCAGAAGTTGTTCTTTGAATTCTTTCTCAGACAGGCATAGTGGGGAAATAAAACACAGAGCTTGAGTACAGAGCCCTGGGTTTGAGTTATAGCACTGCCGCTTTGGAACCAAGTAGCCATGGTCCAGTCACTTATTCTCCCTTGGTTTCTTCATCTGTGAAATAGGTTGTTGAGAGTTTCAAAAGATACGTGGAATACAAGTGTTCCCTAATTCTAAAGTACTATATAAACGACGATTGTTCATTTCCTGATAAATGCTCTCCCACAGGTAACTCCGATCCTTAATGTGGCCTAACTTTTTTGATTGCATCCTGGTCATTTATTGACAATGATAGTTATAAACATAACTGACATTTATTGAATGCTTATTCTACATACGTTATCCTAGCTCCTTCACTTAATATCTGTTTTTATTTTATTGTTTTATTTATTTTTTTAGAGACAGGGTCTCACTCTGCTGCCCAGGCAGTGGCAGTACAATGGCAGGATCATGGCTCACTGTAGCCTGGACCTCCTGGGCTCCAGCAGCCCTCCTACCTCAGCCTCCTGAGTAGCTGGGACCACAGGCATGCGACACCACACCCAGCTCATTAAAAAAAATTTTTTTTGTAGAGACAGGGTCTCACTATGTTGCCCAGGCTGGTCTCAAACTCCTGGGCTCAAGTGATCCTCCTGCCTTGGTCCCCTAAGTGTTGGCAGAGAGCCACGACGCCTTGCCACTTAACCTCTTAATCTCAGTTTCCTCATCTGTAAAATGGGAATAATGTTAGTACCTACCTAGAGATTCATGGACCAGTTTAACATAGAGCCTAGCACATTGAGGACACAGCCAACTAGTGTCATCACAACCATTATGCTATTTAATTCTCACTGCCCTGTGAAACAAGTAGTAATATCATCCCTATGTAACAGGTGAAGCATCTGGAAACAAATGACTTCGTTTAGGTCACCCAGATAATGATTTATAGGGTTGGGATTTTATCTGAGGCCAGTATTCTGTCTACAGTGGACCTCTTAGTGTGATTGACTGTGTCACGTAGCCACACCAAAAGGTGTGAGTCGGTAATTTTGGTCCAGGGAGGATTCAGTTCAAATCCGCAACCATTTAGTATTTATTATTTACCAGGCATTAATTTCCAAGCTGCTCTGCTGGGTGAAGGCAAAGACAAAACTCATGGGATTTGACAATATTAATTTACAATATTAACCTCTAGCCCTATTCTTTTCTGGTACAACCTCTCTGGTCTTTCCAGCTCCATTCTTCCACCATCTGTGCCCTAGCCAAGTCCTCCTGTGACCTCTAACTGCCCTTCCTGGGAGGGGCCACAGGGCTGGTCCCTTGCTCGGCTTTTCTGAGTCATGACTGATTCGTAGGTTAATGCCATCTTCCTTCATCATCTGTCACATCAGCAGCCACACAGATCTCAGGTGCACATTACTGTGTTGGCTGAACCCACTACACAGAGGTGCCAGACATGCGACTTGGTAGCAGAGCGGAGCCTGCCACACCCTTAATGCTGAAAGTCCCCTGAGGATAGGGACCGAACCTCTTACTGCATTTATAATCCCTCCACTCCCACTAGAGAAAACCATGTCTGTACCTTCTGAAGAAGGAAGTGGTGTGGCCTACCTAAGGTGGAGAAGAGGCCACTTAGGATGGCGTGGGTAAAACCACAGGCTCCTAAGAACACCAAAGGAAGGCTCAGTTCAGTGTCCATTGAATAACACCTTTTGCTTTTCAAATTATTGTATTTTTTCATAAATGTGATCCTCTACTAAACTCTTCCCCCTCTTACAGTTCACACGTAGGGGCCTGGCTTACCTATGGAGGTAGAATTTAATATAGAGGTTCCATTGCTGTGAAGGCTAGTGGGAGTTGCGTAACCAAACTTTATTCTCATTTGCCCTTCAGACCAAGCCAGTGGAGGAAGCATTGACTGGTCCTATGATTACGGCATCAAGTACTCATTTGCCTTTGAACTGAGAGACACAGGGCGCTATGGCTTCCTCTTGCCAGCCCATCAGATCCTTCCCACAGCTGAGGAGACGTGGCTTGGCTTGAAGGCAGTTATGGAGCATGTGCGAGACCACCCCATTAGGGCCCTGAGGAAGAAACAAGAGCCATTAAAATCTCTTTGGTTTGAAGCAACGTTGGGTTGTATTGTTTATTTTTTTAAGCCTGATCTGGGAGCACTGTTTCTCCATTTTCTGCTGCCCTCAAACACAGCAAGTCATGGCATTGTACCCCTTCATCTTTTTAAAAATCCATCCTGAGGCCAGGTGTGGTGGTTTTACACCTGAAATCCCAGCACTTTGGGAAGCTGAGGTGGGAGGACTACTTCAGCCCAGGAGTTTGAGACCAGCCTGGGCAACATGGGGAGACTTCATCTCTAAAAATAATAATATTAAAAAAAAATCCATTCTAAGCAGAGTGTTCCCAACATCATTTGACAATTTTTTTTTTTTCTTTTGAGACGGAGTCTCGCTCTGTCACCTAGGCTGGAGTACAATGATGCGATCTCGGCTCACTGCAACCTTTGCCTCCCAGGTTCAGGCAATTCTCCTGCCTCAGCCTCCTGAGTAGTTGGGATTACAGGTACCTGCCACCACACCCAGCTACTTTTTGTATTTTTAGTAGAGACAGGGTTTCACTATGTTGGCCAGGTTGGTCTTGAACTCCTGACCTGAAGTGATCTGCCCATCTCGGCCTCCCAAAGTGCTGGGATTACAGGCTTGAGCCACCGCGCCTAGCCCCATTTGACAGTCTTTTATTGTGTTAAATTATATATAAAACTTACCATTTTGACCATTTTTAAGTGTACAATTCAGTGACATTAAGTACATTTACAACGTTATGCCACCATCACCATCATCCATCTCCAGAACTTTCCTATCATCCCAAATGGAAACTCTTCCCCATCAAACCATAACTCCCCATTCCTGTTGCCCTTTAGCCCCTGGCAACTACTAGCTACTTTCTGTCTCTATGAATTTGCCTATTCTAGGTACTTCATATAAGTGGAATTAAACAGTATTTGCCCTTTTGTGGCTGGCATTATTTTATTTTATTTAGCATAATGTTTTCAAGATTCATCCACGGTGTAGCATGTGTCAGCCCCTCCATCTTAAGAGTGTAGCATTTTAGGGCTAGCAATGGACTTTCAAGTTCATTTATTCAGTAAATACTCATTAAGCAACTGCACTGTGCCAGGCCTTGTCCCAGGTGCTATACCTGGTTCCATCGTTGCCTTTGGTTTTTCCTTTCCTGGTGTGTTGTCCTGTTTTATGAAGACTGGTGGGGCAGGGCATGGTGACTCAGGCCCGTGATCCCAGCACTTTGGGAGACTGAGGTGGGAGGATCCCTTGGGATCAGGAGTTTGAGATTAGCCTGAGCAACACAGTGAGACTCCGTCTCTACAAAACAAAACAAAACAAAACAAAACAAAACAAAACAAAACAAAACAAAACAAAAAGCCTGTCATGGTGGCAAACATCTGTAGTCCCAGCTACTTGGGAGGCTAAGGTGGGAAGATCACTTGAGCCGAAGAGTTTGAGACTGCAGTGAGCTATGATCGCACCACTGTACTCCAGCCTGGTCGACAGAGTGAGACCCTGTCTCAAAAAACAAACACACAAACTGGTGGGGACCCAAGCCAACAACATTCCTTTTTCCTGGTTGCCCCCCTGTCGAGCCTCGGTCTCAGGTTGCACGCAGTTTCTCTTTGGATATTGGCTTCTATTGGGGATTTAGGTTTTCTTCATGTGGATGATTTTCCCTGGGAGAAAAAGGTAAGAACTAAATTTCAGCTTGCCTAGAATTCTGGGTCCTTGATTCTTCCACTTCACATCTCTTAGATTTGGGTCTCAGTTGTTCTTGTTGCTAACTGCAAAGCTAACATCGATCTCAGTGACACGGAGCCCACGCTTTGTGGTGGACAGGGTGGGTGTAGGAATTCAGTTTAAATGTTGAGAGGACAGAAGGACCCTGAGGGAGCAAGAGGAGATGATGGCCCCTAACTCCACAGCTCCTGACAAAGGCTCTCTCTGGGACCACACTTGAGATTCTGTACCCTCTTTTTGACTAGGCTGGTTCTCAAGCCCTGGCTAAGCCAGGCTGAGCAAAGATCCTGCGAAGTCATCCCTCCCACCTTGATATCCAATCAAGTTCCTCATCCCCACCTTTGATGTGTAAGCCCTTGGCCTGCCTTTAGCAAGAATCCCCCTACCTCGATGTCTTCTCTTATTAATCCCACATCCTCTCTGTTTTCTTTGCCGTATTCAGTTTAAGCACGATAAGTCTCTCCTAGTGAAAGTGCCATGGTCCTAATCATAATCTTGAATTAGGTCTTACATTTTGACACATGTCAGGATAGTTTTTCTTTAACTCTCTCAACTGTGACCCTTGGTTGTGTCCACTCCCCTTGTGTGGGTGTGGAAAGCATGTAGACTGTAGGGAGGGTGGGACGGGAAAGACCGTGGGAACTGGGGCTCCCAGGACAGACTCAAAGGTCCCGGAGGCCCTGAAGACGTTATGGAGATCATGAGTGTCTTCCATTTATTCAGCTGTGAGTTGGTAGAAAGGATACCAGACCCACAGTCTAGGAAGTATAAGAAAGTCTTATTATTTATTTATTTATTTATTTATTTATTTGAGATGGAGTCTTGCTCTGGTGCCCAGGCTGGAGTGCAGTGGCGCGATCTCAGCTCACTGCAGGCTCCACCTCTCAGGTTCACGCCTTTCTTCTGAGTAGCTGGGACTATAGGTGTCCACTACCACGCCCGGCTAATTTTTTGTATTTTTAGTAGAAACGGGGTTTCACCGGATTAGCCAGGATGGTCTCGATCTCCTGACCTTGTGATCCACCCACCTCGACCTCCCAAAGTGCTAGGATTACAGGCATGAACCACTGAGCCCGGCCGAAAATCTTATTATTGATAAAACCATTAAGCCTTCCCTATAGTTCAGACCCCAAGGAACACTGATTATTTATTCAGACTAAAACATCCTTTGTATATCATTTGCCTGATACAGTTCTGTTTTCTTAGTGGGGTCATAAGAATTAGGCTTCAGATCCATAAAAGAGGCCACAAACCTCTTGCCTCATCCTGACCTGCCCTGGTGAAATCCTCTGGCAGGGCTTGTCAAGCATGTGGTCTTGGAGCCAGCTCAGGGTTGCTTTGATAGTCTTAACTTTTCTGTTTTTTTATTCTAGAGGTAACTCTATGCCAGGTTTATAATCTGACCTCTCCTATCAGGATAAATTCCATCCAACACTGTGGAACTTTCTTATTCACTGAAAAAACACTATTTAAATGCCAAGTGATGAGCAATATGGTACCCTTGGCACAGACTTTTTCAGCTCCTGGAGCAAGTTCCTGATCTTGTAAATGGAGAGGCTCAACCTTTGTCACTTGAAAGGAATGGGAGAGGCATTGATGAGGCCTGCCTGTCACACTGTCAGAGTTGCAAGGGTGGTTGGGAATCGCATTAGCATTTTTGAGGACTTGAGTCACTCTCAGATGCTTTATAAATACAGCTTGACTCAGCCACTGTATGACTGACTCCCCGGGAACATGAGGTGGACACTGTTCATTGGGGCCCTCATTGGGTCCAGCATCTGTGACCGAGAAAAATTTTTTGGGTGAGTTCCTTTTGGACTTCTTCTTCTTTGGTTATTTCAGAAATATGGGAGCCAAATGGAACTGAAAATGAATGGCTGATCATAGTTCACATGGAGGAAGGAGGCCTGGGCTCTTGTTCCAGCTCTGTCCCGGTGTCATCCTGGGCAAGTCCACTCTCTTCTCTGAGACCCAATTTCATCTGTGAAATCAGGACTAGATGATCACTGCAGTCTCTCCCCAGCTCCCTCATCTCCTGCCAGTTCTTTTTCTGCCTAGTTCTTATTTATAAGGTCAGTTCCAGGCATCTGCTTTCTTACTCCTACCTTATTAATTACTAAGAGTTACTGGTTACTGAGAGCTACATTATTAATTACTAAGAGTTACCGGTTACCAGAAATGGTTTGTTTCCAATTTCCGCCATGCTTAAAGGGAAACCCTGGGTCTCAAGCTTGTTGGTTTCACTTCTTTGTTAATGGCGAAGGCTTTGCAGAGCTGGTGCTTTCTCTTGATCTGTAGTTCAATGCTCTACCCCTGAGCTATACCCTCTTCTGAGCTGGTGCTTTCTCATTGGCTTCTGGGACATAGAGATTTCACAGGTCTTGCCTAGACACAGCTATGAAAATGACATGCAGAGACACATGCCTGTACCCCGTGTGTGTGCATGTGTGTGTGTGTGCATGTGTGCTTCACGCAGAATGCTTTGAGGTTTGCAGGGGAGAGGACATTCGGGTGGTAGGAGAGATAAAAGGGATACCATGGTGCCCTGTTAGAAGACTGAATTATAATAACTCATTACTGTGTAATACTTTGCCATTTGCAAAGAGCTTTCATGTACATTATCTTTTGGATCACGCAACAACTTTGCCAGGCAGGGGTGTTATTTTCTTCCATTTAAGCATGAAAGAAAAAATTGGCCTTGGAAATGTTAAGGAACACGCCCAAGGCCACTTAGTTGGGAAGCAGGGGAGCTGGAACTCTGAACGTAAAACTCTTTTTGCTGTAACACAAGTTCGTCTCCAAATAAAATCCTGTATCTCTTGGATCTATCTCTTAGTTTACTTTCTATTTTACTATCTGGCTAATGAGACTTTGGGGTTGTTTTCTGAGGTAATTATTTATATGAGATTGACTAATTTTTATGATGATGTCTTCTGTTCACACCTGTGTCTCTATTGCCAAACAGCTTAGAGGGGTTAGGCGTAGCAGGTGGCCAGGGATGATTTTCCCACAGGTGGCTCATCAGAAGGTGTGTAGTGACTAGACTTACTGCCGTGTGGGCTGACGCATGGAACTGTCAGGCTCCCACTGCAACTATTCATGTGGCTGAAAGACCTCTGTTTCGCAAGATACAGACCTTTCTTGCAATGTGGTGGGCACCTGGGCTGCAACAGCTGGGCCAGGCCCTAGAATGCTCTCTGCAGGAATTTTGCACAGAAAAAGCTGTGTGCCTGAGCTGACTGCAGATGGTTTTAACTGATAGTGTCATTCTCATCCCCAAATCTGTTCTCACACTACAGTAGGAAACCTAGCAAAGGTAGTAGAATTCTTCCTGGGCTCTCTAGAGATGTCCGGGACACCCAGCTTTTAGAGCAAAGGGAACATTTAGAGCAAGGAGAAGCTGGCCTCTGAGCACTCGAGTGGTTGGGAAACCAGGCTCTGGATTGGCTGCTGAAGATGAGGATGATGGTTCTCCCCACCACCCACCACCCCTTCCCCTTCCTTATGTCTGCCTTACCTATCTTCCCAGTCTCTCTTGCTTTACTGGAGTCTTCTGCCCTGGTCTTCAGAGATCTTCCGGATGGGACAATGGCCAGGATGCCTAGAGGAACTGGGCAGGCAGAGAACAGGAACCATTTGCAGAGCTGGTTATGGCATCAGCAGCAGTTGGCAGGCATCTAAGGGTTCTGTGAAACCATCTCTTAATATTATTTGTGGTGGCTGCTAAGCCTGGCTAGGGAGGCAGATGAGAAAGGCACAAAGAATGGGCCACTTGGCTGCCAGCATGGTGAAAGGGGAGGGATAGATGCTCAGTCACCAAAGTGGGTATTGACTGTCCAAAGCACAGATGCCTGTGAGGGTGAGGGAGCAGGGGTGCCAGCCATTGCACTGGCAGCAGCTGGACGCCCTGGCTATTGGAGAGGATCAAGTTAAGAGGAGCTGCGAGAACACCTGTGTGGAGCAGGAGGGGCAGACATGGCTGCCTGTAAATCCCAACACATCCGACTCCTGGGCCAATCTTCCATCTTCAGAAAGAGCTCAAGTCTTTGAGTGAATACCCAGATAGTGGAGATAGGATGTGCTCCACCATCTTGAGTCTCATGAACTGACAAAGGTATTTTCCAAATACAGACAAGGACAGTGAGGGCAAGAAAAAGGCTGCTCTTCACATGGCACCCCTCAACGTCCTCCCTGCTTTCGGGTGTTGCTGTGCTTCTGTTCATAAGGATAATGCTACTGTCGGGTGCAGTGGCTCACGCCTGTAATCCTAGCACTTTGGGAGGCTGAGGCAGGTGGATCACCTGAGGTCGGAAGTTCGAGACCAGCCTGACCAACATGGAGAAACCCCATCTCTGTTAAAAATACAAAATTAGCCAGGTGTGGAGGTGCATGCCTGTAATCCCAGGTACTTGGAGAATCACTTGAACCCAGGAGGTGGAGATTGCAGTGAGGTGAGATCGTGCTATTGCACTCCAGCCTGGGCAACAAGAGCAAAAACTTTGTCTGAAAAAAAAAAAAAAAGAATATTGCTACCCACTCCCACCACTGCCAATGTTCAGCACTATCTGAAGACTGTTAGGACTTTTCCTCCTCTGGTCAGGAAAAGCTTCATGAGTGATGTGAGTCGATCCTAAAGATTACATGGGACTAGATGGGCCTGACAGATGAGAAAAAGGATGGATTGCAGGCAGTGGGAACAGCGTGTACAAAAGCATACAAAAGTACATAGTGAGTTTGTGCTGGGTCCGAGGTGGGGTGGAAGGGAGAGGTGAAGAAGAGACAGATGAAATGGGCTCCACTCTGCACCTGCTCTTCTGCCCTGCCGCTTTGCATGCTACAGATATTTCTTTGACCTCTGTAGCTTGGCTGATTAGAGCAGGATGAAATGGGTTTGCAGATTTAATCATCCTCAGGGCCAGGCAGAGACACGGTGTCCCATTGTCCTGGACTGTGCCCAGGAATGTGCACAAGTTTTGTTGTGAAGTCACCACTTTGGAAAAACTAAAACGCATGTGTTGGGTGAATGCATAACATGATTTTCATACTCAAAGAGCTTCTTATTCTTACATCCTCCTTTATTTTCTCCTCCTATTCCTTCTTCCTCCCTTTCCTCTTTGTGATTGCTGTAGCCAGTGCTGTATTTTACACATGCCTAATTGTGCTAATAAATATGTCACCACACAAGATCTTTGTAGAAGCCCCATTTTTTTTTTGAGACAGAGTGTTGTTCTGTCAGCCAGACTGGAGTGCGGTGATGCAATCATAGCTCACTGCAGCTTTGAACTCCTGGGCTCAAGCAATCCTCCTGCCTCAGTCTCCCGAGTATAGAATTGCCATTTTAAAGATTCCCCCTTTTTGGAGTGTTGGTGGTAGGTTGTGATAGAGCATGAGTTCTGCAGACGGGCCCTTGTCCCCATCCAGGAGTAAAGATTTCCTTTCTGTTTTTAAAATTTATTTATTTTTAATTTTAATTTTTTGAGATGGGGGTCTTGCTCTATTGCCTAGGCTAGAGTGCAGGGGTGTGATCATAACTCACTGCAGCCTTGAACTGCTGGCTTCAGTGATCCTCCTGCCTCAGCCTCCTGAGTGGCTGGCCTACAGCTGTGAACCACCACGCCCAGCTAACAGTTTTTCATTTTTTTTGTGGAGACAAAATATCACTATTTTGTGCAGGAGGATATTGACCTCCTGACCTCAAGCAATCCTCTCACCTTGATTTCCTGTAGCACTGGGATCACAAGTGTGAGCCATGTGCCTGGCTCCTTTCTGTCTTACAGCGGTGCCTTTTTTTCAAGGGTGCTTGCCGAGGTCAGGGAAAGATCAGGTTTGATGCCTCATCTTCGCAGGGCGGCAGGTTCAACTCTTGGCAAGCCTGTAGGGTTCAGACTGAGACCTGCCTACCCAGTGGTATCTCTTCAGGGCCCTCAGCAGTGCCCACAGGGTGCAGTTACCTGCTCCCCTCCAGGACCCTGTGAGGACCAGGTGGGTTAGGAGAAAGGGAACCCTCCGCACTGGCACCTCCTCCTGGCCAGCCACCTGCAGCAAGAACGGCTCTGCAGTGGACCTTGACTCCTTGAGGCTGGCCTAGACCCACTGGAGAGCCCCTGGAACCTTCCAGAACCCAGCAAAACCCTGAAGGGCCATCTGGATGAAACCGGTTTTCTGCTGAGGAGCTGCCCCATGGGGCTGCACGCTCAGCTCCCTGTGACAGCCATTCACTCTCAACAGGTCCTTGAGTCACAGCGGCTCTCTTTGCATTCACTTGTGTCAAAGGGATGACGCAGTGACAGCATCGAGTGCGGATTCATTGGGGCCGTCACCTAGCAACAGCCTAATGGCTCCCCTGTCTCCCCAGCCAGCTGAGAGCACAAAGGCAGCTTTTCAGGCCCCGCTTTCTCCCACCCACACACAGGACCTTGGGGGCCCGCTACCCCTGCCGCCGCTGCGGAAGCTAAATCACGTATATGAAGCAAGCTCAGGACAAACGACAAAGGGGACTGAGACTGGCCGGCCCCGTCTGTGTCCTTTAAGGGTACCCTCTCTCCCCGTGGGGAGGAGTGGATCCCAAACCCAGCCTCAGCACCATGGGTCATAGTCAGTTTCCACCCAAACGAGCCTTTGTATGGGGTTCTGGAGCTGGAAGGGACTGAGCGAGCACCCAGCCTCGCCTGTGTTTTAAGAGGGCACAGCTCACCCTCCCAACATGGAGATGCTGTTTTCTTTCCAGCACGGAGGTGCCGCCAGGGTTTCCGTCCTCAGCCCTGACAGTGAAGAAGTGCTTCTTTATGTCTTGAGTTAGCTTTGCGTGTAACTCAGGCACATTCCTTCCTGTAAAATATATATGTTTTTCATTATAAAGTAATATGACCACATTACAGAAAACAGATACAAGGGGGAAAAAAGTAAGTCATCCATAATCCCACGACCCGAACATAAGGGCTGTCAGCATTTGGTATATTTCCGCTGTCTGTTTTTCTTCCAATGCATCTGCTTTTTCCATACTTATAATCATGGCATACATACAATTTTGTGTCCTGCTCTTTCACTTAATATTTCCCTTAAAGTTATGCCATAAGCACTTTTTCATAGTTGCCATGTAGCCTCATTTTTAATGGCCATACATTAAAACCAAAGACTAGACCATTTCCTTTCTTTCGGCCTGGTTGCGTCTGGGATAGGAGGCTTGGGGTTTCTTTGCCAGCTGAAAGCTCATCATTATCTTTTGCTCTTTTTCTCTTTTTTCTTCTTCCCCAGGGACCAAGTTTTTAGGATTAATGTCAGAAATGGAGACGAGATCAGCAAATTGAGTCAGCTAGTGAATTCAAACAACTTGAAGGTATCTGCTTCTTTTTAGCTCTCCTGAGTGTTTTCTAACTTTGGTAGGAGAAGACTCTTGCTCTACTGGTATTATTATTTTTATTTCCGAGGAGTCTCTGAATATAATCCTGTGTGAGTCCACTGGCCATTTACACAATTGAGGGGGCCAATAGGAGAAAGGGAGTACTGTAGATGACATCACAGCTGTGGTGTCCTGGGAGAGGAGATGCTTGAACAGTATATGCCCCATCCTTCTAGCTGCCGTCCACTTATGATGCTCGGTCTCTGACAGATGCTGCTTGTTGGGCGGGTCCGACCAGACACAATGGTGAAACGGGCAAACTTTGACCTTGAGCAGAGCCCAACCTCTCAGGGATCACCCTGGCTTTTGGCAGTGTTCTAGAAGAATGAGCTCATTGTACATTTTACCTGAACTGTCCTTTAACCTGGTTTCATTTCTGTTCCCTTCAGCTCGATGTCTGGAAATCTCTCTCCACCTTCAATCGGCCTGTGGATGTCCTGGTCCCATCTGTCAGTCTGCAGGCAGTTAAATCCTTCCTGAGATCCCAGGGCTTAGAGTACGCAGTGGCAATTGAAGACCTGCAGGTAGGTAGACTATGCCCCCTGCCTCCTGGTCTCGCATAGGACCAGGCAGCCAGTCCAGAGTAGACCGTAGTGATTTGCAAGTTCTGGTTTTATCCTTTTCTATTTTATGGATGAGGAAATGGAGGCAAATGGAAGTAAAGTGCAGCGACTTGTTAGAGGAACAACATTTTGTAGTAGAAAGGGCATAAATAGGCCAGGGAACCACACAGATTTGGATCCAAATCCTGATTTTGCTAACTACTAGTGCTGTGTGCTATGTCTTTGGACAAGTTATTAACCTGCTGAGCCTCCATTTCTTCATCAGTAAAATGGTGATAGTGAGATCTTTGTCAGGTGATTTGTTGAGAAGATTCAGGATTAAATGTATGTAAAATGTCTAACAGTGCCTGGCATATCCTAGATCTGCCATTAAGTCATAAGTCCCTCTTTCTTTTCTTCTTTGAAGTCAAGTGGCAAGAGCAGAGCAGGGGGAGGGTGTGGGGGACCAGCCACAGAGGCACCCCTGGAGACAGGGGGAATGTCATGGATAGCCCTAGCAGAGGGAATGCCATCCTCTGGCCTCATGACCTGTATCTGGCTCATGCTCTCTCCTTCACTGAGGTGGGTTATGGACTAATTGGTGATCTGGCCTGGGAGTTTCCTGATGGCGTTAGCAGCTATGAGCTTATTAATCATCCTCACATGTCACAGACATCTGCCAGGAACCTTCAAAGTATGAGTGGTTATAAGAATTTCTTTGTTTCTGAATGGTTTCCCAAGCTGTGTATTTCAGAGGCACTGGATACCAGATGCAGGCTCATGTCTAGAGAGTTCATACTATAGAATAGCCAAAGAGCGCGTATGTTGCTTCCAGGGAGTAAGTGGATTTTGAATGAGGCCATGTAAATTGGGTACCAAGAAGTAAAAAAAATTTTTTTTTTCTGAGATGGAGTCTCTCTCTTTCACCAGGCTGGAGTATAGTGTGCAATCTTGGCTCACTGCAACCTCCAACTCGCTGGTTTAAGCAGTTCTCCTGCCTCAGCCTCACGAGTAGCTGGGATTACAGACACGCGCCACCATGCCCAGCTAATTTTTGTATTTTTAGTAGACACAGGGTCTCACCGTGTTGGCCAGGATGATCTCGATCTGCTGACCTCATGATCTGCCTGCCTCGGCCTCCCAAAGTGCTGGGATTATAGGCATGAGCCACCGCGCCCAGCCAAGAAGTAAAATTTTATAAATATATGAAAGAAATCTGACCCCCTTTTAAACCTTGACATTTGTGCTGCTTGATGGGTTGAAGGGGCCGCCATCTTGGCTGACCCACATGCCAAGATATGACAGAAAAAATGTAAAACCTGCGTCTGTAGTGGATCACTTCACAACATTGCTGTGTGTTTTCAGGCCCTTTTAAACAATGAAGATGAAGAAATGCAACAGAATGAAGGGCAAGAACGGCGCAGTAATAACTTCAACTACGGGGCTTACCATTCCCTGAAAGCTGTAAGTGTTTCAGAGTGGGTTAAGATCAAGGTTCTCTGCCTCCTTAATTTTGTAACGTCTCTCCTTACTTCCAGGAGACATTAGTCTTCAGCACAGTATCCACTCACTGAGGGGCTAAGATGTGTACACTTCAATTCCTGTCTAATTCTTGGATTGCTTAACTCCTACCAGCACCTGAGTGTCATGAAATACAGCCCGGCTATTTCCTCCCTCAACCATCCTTCTTTCCTTAAGCAACTCCTTCAGAACACCATGAAAATAATTGCAATAATTTCTAGTCCTTGTAATTCAAACTTCTTCTATCCTACCATAATCCCTCTATTTTACTCACTCAGAATAAAATGTTACTTATTCTAGGCAAGTAGACAAGCGGCGATTTCCAAGGTTAACCAAATATTTCCACTCATTTATCATAACTATTTATGATGTATATATTTTTTCCATCATGCATTTTGGTGCTGTGTTTAGTTAGGAACCACTTGATATAGATGGCTGACTTTCAAGGTAAGCCAAGCCTTCAAATGAAAAACTTGAAGTAGAATAATTTCCTGGGATACTGGAACTTAAGAAATCAAGAGAGGCTGTAGAATAGAACTGTACCATGAATGCAGTACAGTTCTCTTACAGCCCTCAGTATCTCCATCCATCTGCAGACAACTAGCTCAGGAACACTCCCCCACATCTAAATTAGTGTTCCCCCTGATGTACCTTAATACATGTTGCTCTTGATATACAGACATGGTGCTGTTGGCATGCATTTCACAAGGCGTGTACTTCAAGTGGTTTCTCTTCTTGAGGGAGGATTTCAAAGGTTGACTATTTCCACTTCTTTCCCATGCTTGTCGGTAGCTTTGTTTATTGCATACACTTCCAACGACTCTGACCCTTGATCCCTCTTGCGACCAGTGACATACATCTGCAAAACAGCTGGTTAAAGTTAGGAGTTCAGTCTCAGGCCACGGACGAAAGCAGAGCTCAGAGCCCACACAGGGATCAAGCCCGTGATATAAGCCTCATGAACATGGGGCCCTTGCCAACTGAGCTAACCAGTTGCAAATGTCACCCAAGACCCTGGAGGGGCCATCGCCTCACCTGCCGGCTGCTGGAGCCTCACTGTCTCTCACCTGCTCACCTCTGGTTTCTCTGGTTTGAGGCGCCCTTTACAGCAATCTCGTCCTCACTGCGAAGCCCTCTGCTGTGAATAGCTGTGCCACCACCATCCTAGCTCAGTCACATGCAGTTCTTCCTAAAAACAGCTTTTAAGAACTCGTATTCTAGGCTGGACACGGTGGCTCACACCTGTAATCCCAGCACTTTGGGCGGCCGAGGTGGGCAGATCACTTGAGGTCAGTAGTCTGATCAGGACCAGCCTGGCTAACATGGTGAAACCCCGTCTCAACTAAAAAAATACAAAAATTAGCCAGGCATGGTGGCAGGCACTTGTAGTCCAAGCTACTTGGGAAGCTGAGGCAGGAGAATCACTTGAAACTGGGAGGTGGAGGTTGCAGTGAGCCAAAATCACACCACTGCACTCCAGCCTGGGCAACGGGGCCAGACTCCGTCTCAAAAGAAAAAAAAAAGCTCATACTGGCTCATATAACCACTTAGGCTTTCTTAGGTCTCTAGTGGGAATTTCACGTTGGTCTCTGCCAGAGTTTCTGGTTCCAAAGCCATTGTCTGTGTTGTGGCAGTGCTGGACAGTGTGAATTTGCACCCCACACCTGGACACAGCTTGGTGTTTTGAAAGCAGTGAGTGTGGCCCAAGGCTCAAGGCAGCTATCCTTGCTTTGCCTCCACTCTCTAGGGTCAGTGGGTAGAGTGGGTAGAATTTGTAGGCCCTTTTTGTGGCCCAAATTGCCCATTCCTAGCTCTCAGGTTCCAGCTCCTTGTGCCATGCTGGGTCCTATAGCTCCCCTCCTAGTCTAGGTTTGCCTAAGCCTGTAGCACCCAAGGCAGAGATGGTGTTCTGTGGCATCGTCTCCCACCCTCTACCCTCCTAGTTAGTTCCTTCTTTGTTTCTGGCACCTACAATTTCCTCTTGTTTAGCTTTTTAACTTGGCTGTGAATCATTGTCCTTGTATTTTACCTGGTTTGCCTATGTATTTGGAGGTGGTTTCTTGCTTCTGCTCAGTCTACCATATTGACAGCAAGTCTGATACACCCTTTAAGCTTGACTTTGTTCTATATTAATTACACATTTTCCTCCTCTGTATAGTTCCTTCTTCCAGTCTTACGGCCGAAACAAATACATTTGTTTATTTTCTTTTGGCCCTCAAGTGGTTTGAAAACTAAGATGGATAAATTCTATTTAAATTGAACTTTTTTCCCCAAAAGCAAATAAGGGTATTCTTAGCCATTTATTTACCTTTCTTCACTTGCACTCTCAAAGCCTTTAGATAAATTATCTCCAAAGTGGGGCACATGTATCCACAGGGTGTAAGCAAGATAGTCCACAGGGATGAAGGAAGAAACGATTACAACTTCTATTTATATTTCTACATATGTTTATGTTTATTATTAACACAACCATTTCAATTGTTTAATAATGTGCACAGTATATTTGTATCATTGTGTGTGTGTGTGTACATATATATGGTGCATGCTAATTTTTTATTATTTTTGAGTAGAGAAAGTGATCACAGAATTTTAGAGAGTACTGGTTTAAGAGCTTTGGAGCGCTTTCTTTTTATTTTTTATTTTTCAGACAGGGTCACTCGTTGCCCAGGCTGGAGTGCAGTGGTGCATTCACAGCTCACTGTAGCCTAAACCTCCCAGGCTTGAATGAATCTCCCACCTCAGCTTCCCGAGTAGCTGGAACCACAGACACACGCCACCACAGCTGGCTATTTTTTTTTTTTCATTATTTGTAGAGCTGGGGGGGTCTCCTTACTTTGCCCAGGCTGCTCTCAAACTCCTGGGCTCAAGTGATTCTCCCACCTTAGTCTCCCAAAGTACTGGGATTATAGGCATGAGCCACTGCACCTGGCTTGTTTTTATTTTATTTTATTATTATTCTTAACTTTTTAAATTTCTTTCTTTTTTTAAGAATCTTATTCTTAAATTTTTAAATTTCTTTCCTCTTCCATATTTTTTTATGAACTATTTTTATTTTTTCCATGTTTCTTGTAAAGATGGCGTCTCACTATGTTGCCCAGGCTGTCTGAAACTCCTGGCCTCAAACAATCCTGCCGCCTCAGTCTCTCAAAGTGCTGGGATCACAGGCATGAGTCACTGCGCCTGGCCCCTTGTCTTTGACTGTCCAGTCTAGTACAGTGACAAAGGACACAGTGTTAGAGCAATATTGCAAAAGCCTCTCTACTCTAGTTTAGTGGACTACAATTTTGTGAACAAATAAAGTGTGCTACTCTCTAGAAAACTGCAGAAAAGGACTATTCAGGCAGTTCTCATAATCAGCATTTCCATGCTGATAATATGGTCAACTCCAAGATTAGAGTCCCGGAAGAGATAATTAAGACCAACAAAGTAAATCACAGATACCCAGCCAGAGCTGAGCAGATTTTTAAAATGTCCCTGGGTTCACTCTTTCATGCTTCAGATTTACCACGAGATGGACAACATTGCCGCAGACTTTCCTGACCTGGCGAGGAGGGTGAAGATTGGACATTCGTTTGAAAACCGGCCCATGTATGTACTGAAGGTGAGGCCACATGCATTTGGAAGGGTCTCCTGGGTCCTCATGTCCAGGACCCAGCCTCAGACCTCTGAAAAGGGCAGCTTTTTGAACTCCTTGACTTCAGGGAGGAAAGCGAGATCAGGACACATTGTACCTGGGCTGGAATTTGGTCTGACAGAGTCCCCTGCTTTTGTCTAATGTAGGGGGAGTTAGAAGGACTCATCCAAGTTTTGGCTGAAAGACAGGATCAGAGGGAGGCGATTAGTATTCCAGAAAGCTCTCAGATGGGACAGAGTCATTTACTTTCATTCTCACCTCTGTAAATAGCAGGACAAGTTGGGATGGGCCTGACTTCTATTCTGCTTGCAGGGGGTGCTTATTGGAAAATCAACCTAGGAAGTGAATTTGAGGGTTGGTGTAATTTTAAGCACAGCTTCTGATCCTTGGCTGCACAAAGCCTAATTTCTAAATATTTCTAACAAATTCAAGACTATATTGGCAAAAGAGGTAAAGAACTATGATAATGACATAAATTACATAAAAATCCAGCTGAATGAATAAGAAGGAATTTGGGCATATAACCCATGGAACACTGATGGTGCTAAGAATTTGCCAAACCCTCAGCTTCATGTAAGTCCCAAAGAACTCAGGCTTATGGCACTAAGCAAATTACCAGTGGGAGAGGAGACCTGCCACGGAGCTGGATAATTACATTTAAATATTTTGCCAATCTGATGGAGACCTTGGCTTCATTAGCACCAAGCTCTGACCCAAGGGGGCCCAACACTATGGCAAAGGCAGGAGCCAGGATTCATGACTGCCATTTACAAAGAGCTATAGCGAGCCCCGCTTCTTCTTAGTTTAAAACCAAATTCATTTATCTTATCGACCGAAACAGCCTGGTTTGTGTACCCTTGTGTCTCTCGCTGTTGGGATACCATTTGAGGTCTTTCAAGAGACATAACATTATCTCTAATGGCACCAGCATCATAAAACACAGTAACGATTGTTTCCCCCTCCCATTTACTCGGAATGCTGGAGAGGTTCAGGCTGCCTGGAGCTGCAGCTTGGCCCCGCAGCCAACCAATTAAGCTTCCTGGTCACGGATAAGCTCGATAAATAGATGGTGCCCTTAGGAACATTTGGTCTCTGAATTATCTTAAATGAATTAAATGAATGGGAGAGAGCTGGAGAGAGGAGAAGTGAGCAGAGATGTGGGCAGGCGGTCATTTTTGAGCCTTTTCTCCCTTCTGCAGTTCAGCACTGGGAAAGGCGCGCGGCGGCCGGCCATTTGGCTGAATGCAGGCATCCATTCCCGAGAGTGGATCTCCCAGGCCACTGCAATCTGGACAGCAAGGAAGGTCATGTCGCCTGGTATTAGCCAAGAAGGCTGATGGGCCCGGGGTGCCCCTGAAGCATGCCATGCAGCTGGGCCTGGGGCACGAGATGGGAGGGTGCTCTGCTAAGACTCAGTCGGCTGGGGGGCCTTTTCAGATTGGAGAAGCAAATGATCAAAGCCCCTTGGTCAGCTCATTGCAGCCAAATGATTGCGTTCCTGCTGGTGCGCAAGCTGATATGCAGCAGAGGTGGGCCTGAGCCTCTGAGCGCAGTCCACCCCGCAGAAAGGGAGTGGAGCAACACCCAGAGGAGGCCCGATAGGCCCTTGGGGACCTCACGCCATCTCCATCTCCTAGAAAGGCTGCTGGGAGGGCAGCTACTCAAGAGGCTGAGGCAGGAGAATCCCTTGAACCCAGGAGGTGGAGGTTGTGGTGAGCCGAGATCATGCCACTGCACTCCAGCCTGGGCAACAGAGCGAGACCCTGTCTTAAAAAAGAAAAAAAGAAAGAAAGAAAGGCTGCTGGGAGAGGAGGAGGGTTGCATTTGGAGGACACATCTTCCCTCCCTCTTCATTGGAGGTTCAAATTCCTAAAAACTATTCCTCCTGGAAGGAAGGAATAAAGCATGTACCCCAGGACTCACTGCAGTGGATGTCATTAGCAGCCATGACCCCAAGCAGCTGTGTCTCTCCAGGATTTGAAGGGCTCAGAGGGCTTTGCAGAGAGCAAAGCCTTTGAGGGTGGCAGGGAGGCTTTTGAGGTTAGATGCTGTTCTAGGAGCATCCATTCTAGCTGGATGCCGGGCATCTTTAGAAGATACATGGTTCAGCCCTAATGACCCATCCTGCTATGGGATAGCTGACAAGCATATTGTCTCTGCTTAGATTGTATCTGATTACCAGAGGGATCCAGCTATCACCTCCATCTTGGAAAAAATGGATATTTTCTTGTTGCCTGTGGCCAATCCTGATGGATATGTGTATACTCAAACTCAAGTGAGTATTGCCAAATGGGCTGGGCTTGGAGACTGTTGAATTCCTTGCTTTGCCACTAATTGTCTGACCTTGGAGAGAATTACCACAAATGTGCACCTTATGAGCTTCCTTGGGATTTCATCTTCTAGTCATCCTCAGAGCTGAGAATCACCAGGGGATATTTTTTCTTAGAGAAAATAGTCTAATGAACTCCCTATGATGGGTCTTAACAATGACCAACATTTTACTAATCTTCTTTTCATCTCTTACCCTCCCACACATTTTTTTTCCTGACGTGTTTAAAACAAATTCAACACATTATGTTATTTCACCCTAAACTAGTTTAGTATGCATCTCTAACTGATGATAGAAAACAAAACACAAAAAACAAAAAAAACCTTAAAAAACCCCGTGGCGCTACTATCACCTTTAAAGGAATAATGGAAGCTCTTTAATATCATCTAACACCACCCCCAGTTATCTTAAAAATGGAGGTCGAGGCCGGGCACGGTGGCTCACGCCTGTAATCCCAGCACTTTGGGAGGCCGAGGTGGGCAGATCATGAGGTCAGGAGATCAAGACCATCCTGGCTAACACGGTGAAACCCCGTCTCTATTAAAAATACAAAACAATTAGCTGGGCATGGTGGTGGGTGCTTGTAGTCCCAGCTACTTGGGAGGCTGAGGCAGGAGAATGGTGTGAATCCGGGAGGCGGAGCTTGCAGTGAGCCGAGATTGCAGCCACTGCACTCCAGCCTGGGCGACAGAGCGAGACTCCGTCTCCAAAAAAAAAAAAAATGTGTTTTTAAGAGTCAATTTGTTCAAGTGAGGACCCAACAAGGTCTGTGCATGCACATGGTGCTGTGTCTCTGCAGTCTCTTTCATTCTACAACAGCACCCACCTTTTAAAAGTCTCACTCATTTAGGGGAGAAGCCAAGTAATTTGCCCTGTACAGTGTCTCACATTCTGAATTTGGCTGATGGCTTCTTTGTTATGCCATTTAGTTTGTTCCCTTATCTGTGGTATTTCCTATTCACAGATTGCCAGGTCTAGAGCCTGACTGGATTCAGGGGAATTTTTTAGGCAAGCAAGAAATGGGCTGTGCACTTCCAGTTACATCTGTTATCATGGAGGCATGTAGTGTCCATTTGTCCCACTTCTGCCAAAGCCAAAAATGATTCAGTGGTTTCAGGTAGTTTCTGACTGGTTCTAGCACCTGAAGGTCTCATCAGTACATTTGGAAGAAGTCCTTCTCTTAGAGCCAGAAGGGGAAATACTCCTCTCTCTGTGGGAGGAGAGACGACTGCTCAGTGAGCACCGGAGCCCCAGGACCCTCACGGCAGAACTGCGAGCAGCCTGCCCTGCCTGCGTGCTCTTCAGTGCTCTGATCTGCCTCGGGTTGTTTGTCTCCTCCTGGCTTTTTCAGAACCGATTATGGAGGAAGACGCGGTCCCTAAATCCTGGAAGCTCCTGCATTGGTGCTGACCCAAATAGAAACTGGAACGCTAGTTTTGCAGGTAGGTGTTGGGGAGACAGTTCTCAAATCCTGCTGTCCCTGGGCTCGCCTGGTCTACCAGTGCTCTGAGCTGGCCGGGACAGAGCCCATTTCCACTCTGGTTCCGTTGCTGCGTCACTGAGAAACTGAGGAGCACTCCTTAGGCTCTGACTTAGTGTTTTGTTTGTTGCTGTTGTTGTTTTGAGATGGAGTCTCGCTCTGTTGCCCAGTCTGGAGTGCAGTGGCGTAATCTCAGCTCACTGCAACCTCCACCTCCTGGGTTCAAGTGATTCTCCTGCCTTAGCCTCCTGAGTAGCTGGAACTACAGGCACACGCCACCACGCCTGGCTATGTTTTGCATTTTTTTTAGTAGAGATGGGATTTCACCATGTTGGCCAGTTTTGATCTCCTGACCTCATGATCCACCTGCCTCAGCCTTCCAAAGTGCTGGGATTACAGCCATGAGCCACCGATCCCAGACTTTTTTTTTTTGAGACGGAGTCTTGCTCCATCGACTAGAGTGCAGTGGCAGGATCTTGGCTCACTCTCACTGCAACCTCCGTCTACCGGGTTCAAATGATTCTCCTGCCTCAGTCTCCTGAGTAGCTGGGACTGCAGGTGCATGCCACCATGCCCAGCTAATTTTTGTATTTTTAGTAGAGACAGGGTTTTGTCATTTTGACCAGGTTGGTCTTGAACTCCTGAACTCAGGTCATCTGCCCATCTCAGCCTCCCAAAGTGCTGGGATTACAGGCATGAGCCATCGCACCCAGCCTGTTTGTTGTTTTTTAAAATGTATTTTTGTAATTTTGAAAGGGAATGATAGTAATGTCTGTCCTCCTGAGAGAATGGTGGGACAGACCATCTTACATTCAGATTGTCGTCTACACTAATATTTTGAAAACGCCCTCTTCTAAGACATACAAAACGGGGAACCTTCCTTATCCCTGACCCTACCAGCCCTGCCTGGGCAAGTTCTGAGCGGGTGGAAGGACTCCTGGCAGCAACTCAGAAGAGACGAATTGGCACTGTCACTCCAATAGGCAAGACCATGCTGTGAAAATTCCACTCCAGTACCCTTAGATGTGTAGACATGAACCTTAGCAGCTGGCTGTCGTGGAAAGGGAAAGAGAATTAGGAGACTTGGGCTCTGAGTGCCGGCGATTTAAAAACCACCCTCCACAAAAGTGCCGACTGTGTACCAAGTACCTTCCCATATTTATCATATTTATTCTTCTCACCTAGCGAGTGAATTTTATGATCTGAAATGAGACGGTGGAAGCTCAGAGACAATCTCAAGATGACATGGGTGATCAGAGTTCTGATCTAAACTCACCTTCCAATTCCAAATCCAGACAGTTCCCTTTCACTGTTCCATGGCTGTGCTGATGGGGTTGGTTGGTTGTTTTGTTTTGTTGAGACAGGGTCATGCTCTGTCATCCAGGCTGGAGTACAGTGGCATGATCACGGCTTACTGCAGCCTCGACATCCTGGGTTTAAACGATCCTCCCACCTCAGCCTCCCGAGTAGCTGGGACTATAGGCACATGCCACAATGCCCAGCTAATTTTTGTATTTTTTTGTGAAGGTGGGGTTTTGCCATGTTGCCCAGGCTGGTCTTGAACTCCTGGGCTTAAGTGATCCTTCCACCACAGCCTCCCAAATTGCTGGGATTATAGGCATGAGGCACTGTGCCCGGCCCTGATGGTTTGTTTTTAATGTACTTCTTTTACTTGTATAGAAATACCACACAAACCAGTGGGGGAAAATAATGATTGTGGGAAAGGAACTGATACAAATGTGGGAACTCAGAGTTTCAAAGTTAAGTCAGATATTCCCACCACTGGGGTGATTTCAGTCACACTCATACACACACACACACACGCACGTGTGCACACACACACCCTAGAAACCCAAGGGAACCACATTATGAAGTAATACAGAAGGCAGTGTTTCTAAAAACCTGTCAAATAATTAAGAGATTTTAGCCACAACAATCGATTATTTCTGGCACACTTGGCCTTTAAGATCTGAACCAAGAGAATAAGTTGACACCAGAATAAATGGAGTCATTTTCATTATTTATTGGTATTCATATTAATTATCTAGACTACTTATTAATTACAACTTATTCTCAAGGGTGCTATTAATTATTTATGACAACTGCTGTTGGTACAAGGCAAGGTCAACTCCAACAGTTTTTCTCCTCAGCTGTAGCAGACCCAACACCCAACCCTCCCTCTTCCATGCCTTCTCTGCAGTCCACACCCACCGTGGACTAGGTGCTCTGGGCCGTCTCACTGTGGCCTGCCCATTCCCAACAAGACATTCCCAATGTCTTGCATTTCTGTGTTCCCGGATTATGAATTAATGTTTCTTCTTGGGCTATCCCCAACAGGAAAGGGAGCCAGTGACAACCCTTGCTCCGAAGTGTACCATGGACCCCATGCCAATTCAGAGGTGGAGGTGAAATCGGTGGTAGATTTCATCCAAAAACATGGGAATTTCAAGTGCTTCATCGACCTGCACAGCTACTCGCAGCTGCTGATGTATCCATATGGATACTCAGCCAAAAAGGCCCCAGATGCCAAGGAGCTGGTGAGTCACAGCTGCCTCCCACCCAGCCTGGGGCCTGCCTGACCCTCCTGGCGCTGCTAAGGTGGTAGCTCTGCAGCTTTATAGGGAGAGTCCAGGAGCCTGGGCATGCTTCATTGAAGGCCCAGTCTTCTCTCCCAGCCCTTTGGGATACGCTGTCATCTGCCGGGGACAGGAAGACAGTGCTCTTTATTTCTGTGTCTGCTATGAATTCCCTGAACCATGCTTGCCCCGCCTTTCCTTCTCCCTTGTTTTTCTGACTGCCATGTGTTGTGGACTCGCTGCTTACCAAGGACTGTGGGTGGCACCCGGGTGAGCAACGGGGAGAGCTCCTCACTCTAGTGAAGGAAGAGTTTAAGGAGGGTGAAGGCCACGGCCTGGGATGCTCTGTGTCTTGTCCAGAACGTGGGCCATCAGGAGCAGGCCTGACATCTGGAGGGTGACTGCAGGTGGCTGCCCAGGGCCACAGCCAGCCCTTAAGCCTCGGGCAGATGCAGCCCCTCCCAGGCTCATGGCAAAGTGTGGGCTTGATTCTGCTCCCCTACTCCCACCTGGCCTCTCGGGCAGGCACTCTACACAGGGATCATCCACCTATGGTGGTCCTTCTCCTCCTCTACTCTGCAACACCCAACTCTTTGAGAGCTTTCTCTTGAACATACTTGGTCTTCCCCTCATGTATGAGTGATGTCCCCCTTCTCAGGATAGGTGAAGATGGTGCCTTTACTAGATTCCTAGTGGGTCAGTGAGTAGCTCCAGACCCCCCATCTCTTCCAATCTGAGTACATAACGCACAGGCTTCCACTTCCCTCCTCATCTCCTCCCCCAAACTGGGAGTCAAGAACTGGGGGTGTGGTGGGAGAAGGAGTTGAAGGAACCATGCCACCTCCCTCAGTTTACAGTTGGGCCTTGGCACTGGGCGAAGGGGAAAGAAGGGACCAGAAAGGAAATCAGGAGAGGGGCCGAGAATCTTCCAAACCATCCCAGAGCAGAGCAGCTGAGGAAGGTCAAGCTTCAGGATCCATTTTTTCTCACTCCATGTTCCCCCTTCCCAGGACAAGGTGGCAAGGCGTGCAGCCAAAGCTCTGGCTTCTGTGTCAGGCACTGAGTACCAAGTGGGTCCCACCTGCACCACTGTCTGTAAGTACTCGCTTATTGATGAGTTACTTAGAAAACACTTTGAGAGGAAACTTGAAATGGAATGGGAGGAGAGCTGTTAGACTTACTTGTCATCTGATTGTTTTTGTTGTTAGTAATAGACTGAACTACATCATGCCTGTGTAGTGACAGCTGTTGCATGCAGTCCCCTTCATCAACATCATATCAAAAATTCCTCATGTCCATCCCTCCATTTTCAAGAGAAACCCACCTTTCAATTGGTAAACTGATGGTGGTAATGGAGTTGGGGGAGACTCCCTCATCTTCCTAAAGGAGATGAACAAACATTGAGCCTGGACAACATAGCAAGACCCCATCTGATATGGTTTGGCCATGTCCCCACCCAAATCTCATCTTGAATTCCCACATATTGTGGGAGGGACCTGGTGGGAGGTAATTGAATCACGGGGGCAGGTCTTTCCTGTGCTGTTCTCATGATAGTAAATCTCACAAGATCTGATGATTACTATAACAAGGGGTTTTCTTGCACAAGCCCTCTTCTTGTAAGAGTTAAAAAAGAGGAAAGAAACATGAAAAGCAGCTTAACAGTCAAAGACAGGTTTATTCCGGGAATAAACCTGAGAGGGGCTTCTGGCTGATTTCGGTCAGGAGTGTTCTTTCTCTCTTACAGACTAAGGGTATTTAAGGGTTTAGGGAGGGGGAGCTTATCGTAGGCTCAGAATGTTTCTGTGTGAAGGAGAGTTTTATTTCAGGGTTGGAATATCTGGTCGGAGGGGAGGTTTATCTTAGAGTTGGAATATTTCTGGTCATGTTGACATTATCCATTAGGCTGATGTTTGGGACTGATTTTTGATCAAGGGGAACTTAAAATAGTGGTGTTTGCCCAAGATGGTGATGCTCCTGCTCTGTCAATCCAGACCTTATAATTATAAAAGGACGAAGGGCGGCATGGTTTTTTTTTTTTTTTTTTTTTTTGGCTATTTCCTGCTGAGGGGGGCATGGAGAGATTTTTGGTCTCGGATTGTAGGAGTAATGCTGTCTGTAGATGCTTTTGGGTAGTAGTCTGTGAGATAGGCATGATTCTGTCAGTTAAATATCTTTGAAAAAGGTTGATTAGGCAGGGTAAGAACATTAGTCCTAGGCATATTATTAGGAGAGAGCCCAGGAATGGGATGGCCTGTGTTATGATTTTGTTTCCAAACCAATAATTCATTTGGTTGTTTTGCTCTTCCTTAGCTTTTTAGCCCTTTTTAAAAGTTTTTCAGCAGTGTTTCTTACTAGGCCTGATTGGTTGAGACAGAAGCAACGTTTCTTACCCAATGAGAGGCAGAGGCCCCCTTTTTCAGCTGTTATAAGATTTAATCCCCATTTGTTTGGCAGGACTACTCCAGCTAAGGAGTCTAGTTGGTCTTAGGCTTTTATAAGGCTTTGGGCTATATTTTTTAAAAAACCCTGTAGTTCTGTTGAAAGAGTTTTTAAAAGTATGCTAAAGAGGTGGCCGATCTGCCTGCTCCCAATCCAAGTATAGAGGTTACACTTATAGGCCACTATCAAAGGAATGACGTGGATGGCCCTCTTTTTTAAAACCTATTGGACGGGTGGAATGGGTAAAGGTTGATTAGGAGGAACTAGTTTAGTGGAGGGAGAAAGATAAACTAGGGCACAGGTTCCAGTTTAGTTGGTGGGGAGACAAAGACATGTGTTGGTGCCACACCAAAAGAACAAGCCTTCATTATAAATACAGGTGGAGATATGGAAAGAAAACAAGTGAATTAAAGATGGTGTGCCGTTTCTTTCCTGTGGTTCATTACTCCAGGTGGACAAGGAGGAGGCCAGGGAGACACCCACTATAGCAGAGATATAGGAAGAGTTATTTTTTTTTTTTTTTTTTTTTTTTTGAGACGGAGTCTGGCTCTGTCGCCCAGGCTGGAGTGCAGTGGCCGGATCTCAGCTCACTGCAAGCTCCGCCTCCCGGGTTCACACCATTCTCCTGCCTCAGCCTCCCGAGTAGCTGGGACTACAGGCGCCCGCCACTTCACCCGGCTAGTTTTTTGTATTTTTTAGTAGAGACGGGGTTTCACCATGTTAGCCAGGATGGTCTCGATCTCCTGACCTAGTGATCCGCCCGTCTCGGCCTCCCAAAGTGCTGGGATTACAGACTTGAGCCACCGCGCCCGGCAGGAAGAGTTATTTTTTACACAATAATGCAGTCGGACGTTGCGCCATTGATATACAACCATGGAAAAAGGTGGGCACCAGGGACAACACAAGTTGGGCCGGAGGCATTAGTTGAGGGAGAGGTTGTAAAACGAGCTGGTTGCAGAAATGCTCCGTTTGCTTCTGGTGATCCTTGGTAGTCAACTTCATTAGTTTGATGGTCAGAGGGGTTTTTAATAATGATAGTGCGGTTGCATTGGTTAGGTGTTAAGGACCCTACAGGAAAATTTTCCTTAGAGGCTGAAAAGCAAAGTGAGGCTTGTAGTAAAAGGGGGGTGTATTTAGTTATGGACCCTTTAATGGGAGGGCCTTGGGGCTTGAGGTGTTGTAGGGAGTTGTAATAGGTTTGAAATAATTTGTTGGCCTGATTGGCCCTGGAAGTGGGATAATCGCTGACCAGGGTGTCAGCTCTTTTAAAAAAGGAAGCTCCTTTTTGGAGTTTATAAATTAGGTTATGTTTCCTGTTAAAAGGTCATGAAGGGGTGTAGGAAGGGCTGTGTAAGCTGAGGAAGACAGCGATAAGCACATTCAGCATTCTGGAGCAAAGGAACAGTTAGCTTGCAGCAAGAGGGATCGTGCAAGGTTTACAGAGAGTTCTAGTTTGAGAGCAGCGAGGAGTGGTTGTATTGGTGAGGTTGATGTGATTAGGGAATTTATATTGAAAGAAACAAGCAAAAAGAGAAGAAAGTTATTTGGGTAGGAGTAAAGTCCCGGAAAGTTCCTTGAAGCCATAGGTCCCATAACACAGTAAGGAGCTGATCAGTATGTGGAATGGGAATTTTGTAAGGGTACCACTGAGGGGCTGTAATGAGGTTGGTTAGGAAGCGATGAAAAGTTTGGGAGAGAAAGAGACGTAAGCGGCTTACGTGGATTTCTCTTCCTTTTTCTTCGGGATTCCGGTGAGGTGAAGGGAAGTGGGTCCTATGGAGACACAAGAAAAGGCTGAAGGGGTTTTAGACTTGGTTGTTTGGGTATGTGGTGAAGGGAAGTCTGTTTTCTTGAGAAAAGTATAATGAAACCAGTTGGGGAGTCCTTGGAGTTTTGCTGCTGTGGGTGTGGTAAGGATGATCTAGTAAGGTCCCTTCCATTTAAGTGTGAGGGGGGGAAATGGGGGTAGGACTGGGATCTTTTACCAGAACCCAGTCTCCTGGCTGTAGGAGGGGATTAGAGGAGTCGGTTACGGGTTGTGGCAGGCATTTGTCAGCATATTCCCAAATAAAATGGCAGATGGTATGTAGAAGAGGGGAAATGAGAGGGGTGGGTAGAGGCGGGGCTTGACTCTGAGGTGGAACAAAAGGGATGAGTGGTCTTTCGGACGTGAGTTTAAAGGGGCTGAGCATTGGAGGTTTAGGTGGGAGTGCCTGAATTTTTAGAAGGGCCAAAGGTGAAAGTGTAACCCAGTTTGTATGTGTTTGGAGTGAGTACTTGGTGAGGGTGTTTTTTAGAATGTTACTCATTTTTTTTTTTTTTTTTGGAGATGGAGTCTCACTCTGTCGCCCAGGCTGGAGTGCAGTGGCTGGATCTCAGCTCACTGCAAGCTCGGCCTCCCGGGTTCCCGCCATTCTCCTGCCTCAGCCTCCCGAGTAGCTGGGACTACAGGCGCCCGCCACCTCGCCCGGCTAGTTTTTTGTATTTTTTAGTAGAGACGGGGTTTCACAGTGTTAGCCAAGATGGTCTCGATCTCCTGACCTCGTGATCCGCCCGTCTCGGCCTCCCAAAGTGCTGGGATTACAGGCTTGAGCCACCGCGCCCGGCCATGAATGTTACTCATTTTTTTAACCTTTCCTGAAGATTGAGGTTGATAGGGGATGTGTAGCTTCCAGGTCATTAGTAGGGCTTATGCAATTGTTTGAGTAATTTGATAAATGAATTCAGGGCCATTATCAGATTGGAAAGAAAGAGGCACCCCGAACCTGGGGATGATTTCTGTTATTAATTTGGAGGCGACAATAGAAATTCGATTATTGGATAGAAAAAGCCTCCACCCATCCCGAAAAGGTATTAGCTGGAACTAAAAGAAACTGAGCCTTTCTTCCTGGGGCATATGGGTAAAATTAATTTGCAGTCTTGTCCTGAAAGGTGTCTCCTGGCTTGATGGTTTGGGAAAGAAGGGGTTTAGTGTTGGAATAGGGTGATGCTTTCTGGCAAATAGAGCATTGATGGGAAATGGCTTTTAACTGTTCCTTTATATCTGGGGTTATGTGTATATGAGAACTTACGAAATGTTGTGGAGGGGAATGGCTACTATGGAAGAGATTGTGAATGTCTCATAAAAGAGTTGTTTTTTTCAGGGTTAGGTGGGACTAATTTGTTTTGTATGAACCAGTATGGGGGTTTCAATTGTGCCCCTGGCGTAACTAGTTGCTGTATTTGGTATTTAGGATAAAAGGAGGGGATATGTTGTATGAGGGGAAATAGGTATTGGGGAATTGGATGATTGGTTGAGACGTGTTTTGCTCGATAGTCAGCCTCACGGTTCCCTAAAGAAATGTGGCTTTTATCTGATTGATGTCCTTTGCAATGGATAACTGCAACCTTTTCTGGAAGTAAAGCTGCCTTTAGATGATGGATTATTTTCCATTAATGATAGGCGTTCCCTCGGCCATGAGATAGCCCTGCTCTCTTCAAATTTGGGCGTTGGAATGGATGATGTTATAGGCATATTTAGAACCAGTGTACAAATTAACTTGTGTGTTTTTTGCTAGGGTTAGTGCTCTTATTAGAGCAACTAATTCTGTTTGTTTGGAGGATGTGCCCAAAGGCAAGGGGGCAGACTCTACAACTCTTTTAGGTGGAGAGAGTGGGTATCATTATGTTATCCCTTAATGATGGCATATCCTGCTTGGAGGGAGGGTTTTTTGATGTGCTGCCATTTATAAACTAATTTGGGGCTCCCTTTATGTGAGTGGAAGTAAGGTGGTGAAACATGGTGAGAGAACTTTTAATTAGATCAGAGCACGAGTGTTGGTTGGGGTTTAAAATTGGTGTTGAGGCTGGGCGTGGTGGCTCACGCCTGTAGTCCTCCCACTTTGGGAGGCTGAGGTGGGCGGATCACCTGAGGTCAGGAGTTTGAAACCAGCCTGGCCAACATGGTGAAACTCCGTCTCTACTGAAGTACTTTAGCTGGGCGTTGTGGTGTGCGTCTGTAATCCCAGCTACTTGGAAGGCTGGGTCAGGAGAATCGCTTGAATCCAGGAAACGTAGGTTGCATTCCAGCCTGGGCTAAAAGAGCAAAACTCTGTCTCAAAAAAAAAAAAAGAAAGAAAAAGAAAAAATGAAGGTAAAAGAGTGGCAGGATTTGGGGGGTAGCATCTATGAAGAGAGAGAGAAGGTTGAAAGAGTATTGAATATAGGGCTTGCATGGGAGAGGATGAGATGGAGGTGAATGCCTTATGGCTGAGCATATCTTGTAGACTGTGAGAAGAAAATACCTGAAGGGATGTTTATCTGGGCTCAAGCAATCCTCCCTTGTCAGCTTCCCAAAGTGTTGGGATGACAGGCATGAGTCAGTGCACCTGGCCTATTGTACCTTTTGTATGTTCAGATTTGTTTAGACAGACAAATACTCACCATTGTGTTACAACTGCCAACAGTGTTCAGTACAGTAACATGCCATGCAGGCTTGTAACCTAGGAGCAATAGGCTACGCCATATAGCCTACATGTGCAGGAGGCGATGCCATCTAGGTTTGTGTAAATACATCGCACGATGATGAAAACATACCTCCGTTGTGAAGTGATGCATGGCTGTATAAACATGGCAGGTGCAACTCTGATCCCCCTTAAGGTGGCACCCTCCTTTGTTTTCTCTAAATTTGATAAGATAGGGTCTCACTCTCTGACCCAGTCTGGAGTGCAGTGGTGCAATCTTGGCTCACTGCAGCCTTGACTTCCCCAGACTCAGGTGATCCTCCCACTTCAGCCTCCTGAATAGCTGGTAGTACAGGCATACACCAACACGCCCAGCTAATTTTTTGTATTTTTTTTGTAGAGAAAGGGTCTCACTATGTTGCCCAGGCTGATCTCAAATTCCTGGGCTCAAGCAGTCTGCCTGCCTCAGCCTCCCAAAGTGCTGGGATGACAGGTGTGAGCCACCGCACCCTTCTTTCCCCTCTATTGCCTTTTCTATAATGGTGTCTCAATAGGTGATCCACCCTGAGAACCCCTGCAAACTCACTGCCGTTTCTGTCCTCTTCAACTCTCCACCCACTCTCCCCTCCAACTGGACTCATCCTCAACTGGCTTCGCTTCAGAACCCCTCTTTCAGGAAGATTCTCCATCCACCCCCGGGCCCTCCTCTGGACTCCATCTCAACAGTCTTGTCTCTGTTTCAGATGCCATCAGATGATGTTGGTGTTTGTGTAGCTAATTGCAGCAACAATCCATTAATAATTCATGGTTTCTTGATATTAGTGTTGCTAAGTGGGAACTCTTCAGACAACACACCTGGAGAGTTTCTCCATCCTCTGCTTAATTAGAACGGAGTGAGGGGCCAAAGACAGTTAAAAGAGACTTGATAGGTGCCCTTTGAGGATGTCCTTTCCAAAGATCTTTGGGGATCACCAGGGTCCCGGCCTTTGGGTCAAACACCAGCTTAAATAATGGCCTTGTCCTCCTGCATCATTCTTTTCTCTCCTCTGCAGCATAAACTTACAAAACTGGGAGATACTCATCAGATTCCTCCAACAGAAGAGGAGGAAGGCTCTCTCAAGGGCTGTCCAGGAGACATAAAATTTCCACCCTTTCTTTTCTTTTTTGAAATGGAGTTTTGCTCTTGTTGCCCAGGCTGGAGTGCAGTGGCGTAATCTCCACTCATTGCAACCGCCACCTCCAGGGTTCAAGTGATTCTCCTGCCTCAGCCTCCCGAGTCACTGGGATTATAGGCATGTGCCACCATGCCCAGCTAATTTTTGTATTTTTAGTAGAGACGGGGTTTCTCCAAGTTGGTTGGTCTGGTCTTGAACTTCTGACGTCAGGTGATCCGCCCACCTCAGCCTCCCAAAGTGCTGGGATTACAGGCGTGAGCCACGGCACCCCGCCAAAATGTCCACCTTTTCTAAGAGCCCATCTTCCATATTCTTTATAGGCCTTGTCTGTCCTCCTTGTTTTTCAAAAAAAGCAATCAATTTTTGTACAATAGCACTCTATCCAACGCCATAGGTTATGGTGTGTGCTACATACATAGTCAACGTTTGCCCTTTCAAGTGCTGGACCTTTTCCTAGATCACCATTTTAGAGGAAAATAATTCTAAAATGGATTTTACACTCTTCTGCCTTCTAAAACGGAGCATGAAGAAGAGATTTAAGCCCCTTTCTTCATGGTTAAGTGGACTTCTCCACCCCAGTTCATATATGCTAAAGGCCTACTCTGCCATCTTGGACTGCTTGGACCTTCTGCTAAATGGTCCCAGCCTGTTTTGCTTTTTTAATTCCAGTGTTTGCTTTGTAGAGTTTTATGTCTCCTTTCTCCTGCCAGAGTGTCAGCAGTAGCTTGTATTGCTTCAGGCCAACAGCCTCTAGCAACCCTTTCCCCTCCTCTTCACTGCTTCTGCTCCAGGAAGGGCTGGGAAACAAGTTTTTTGGGTTCATCTGACTCATGGATAAGGCAGTTCCATGTACTTTTTATAGTTCATAAGCATGGTGATTGGGTTTTCACGCTCATGTGTGACATATGCCTTCCTCCAATCTTGTTACAATGTGAGTGCAT
Organism: Trachypithecus francoisi; assembly: GCF_009764315.1. Classification (NCBI taxonomy): domain Eukaryota; kingdom Metazoa; phylum Chordata; class Mammalia; order Primates; family Cercopithecidae; genus Trachypithecus; species Trachypithecus francoisi. Next base: position 28,696,347 of record NW_022681469.1, on the reverse strand, counting down.
TACCCATCTGACATGGGGGAAGAAAGGGTGTTCATGACAGCATTATCTATAGTCACAAAAGACATGTATAGGGGCCAAGGGAAAACTTCCCCTTTGCCTTCTGAAGGTTCATTGAAAAATCAACTGACCAAAGGCAGATTGATAGGAGAAAAGGCGTAAAAAATTTTATTTTAGTGTGCATGGCACAGAGGAATCGCAAGACAATGATTACCCAATAACCCAATGGGGCACAGAAGCCTGTACACCTTTTTTCATACAGGAGGGAGGAGATGTATGGACTGGAGAGGTGGGAGGCAGACATTACAGGAAGGTGAGGGGCAGAGCTGCACAGGAACAAAGGTTGTCTTATTAAGCAGATAAAGTCCTCCAGGCAATCTCTTGGAGCTGCCCTCAGAAGAATAGATGAAGTCTGTCTGGGTGTGGTGATGATTCACAGTCTCATCTCTTCTGGTGGTTTATCTTTCTTGGTTATTTGATGAGACCTCTAGGGAGGCTGTTTAAGACAATTGCATTTCTTTTGGAAAGACACTTTCTCAGTCAGATGAGGAAATTTCCAATGACAGAGACAGTCCCTCCCTGTGCTTGGTAGTGGGGCAGGTATGGGGAATAAGAAGTTAGAGGGACCTTGATTTGGAGTCGGCTTCTGCGGGCTCTCAGCATGTCAAAACATCAGTCTTTGGGGTACCACTTTCTGAGCCCCAACCCTTGTAAGTGTCTAAAATGTCCGTATAGAGAATGCAGGATAAATACCATTTGGTGCGTTCACACAATGCAGCACTACACAGTCCTTAAGCGAATGAGGTAGATCTATGTGTGCTAAAAGGGAATACTCATCAATTGTTAATTGAAAAATACAGTGTGCAGAACAGCGTTAATAGCATGTTCCTTTTTTTTTTTTTTTTTTTAAAGAGTAGGTAGACTTTGAGCAGGGACCCAAATAAAGTGAAGTTTACAAAGTTTGTCATTTTGACTGCTCGGCAGAAGCCTTTTTGCCTCCTTCCTGAATCTCAAATGTGTTCTCAAATACTTGCACTTGCCATATAAGTAACTTCTAGAAACTTCTGGTACCATTGCTTTTCATTCAGTATTTTCTCGAGGTAGAGAAAGGCTCCCTCCACACAGGGAGGGAGCACGGCATCTCACTGGAAGCATCCCTAGAAAAATCACAAATGCTATTCAGGAATCACACAGATCTCAGGAACCACAGAAAAGCCAAAATACCCATATTTCCAGGTAACAGGCTTGTTTTTTATTCACTGGTTGAGGAGAGCCTGGGCTTTATTATCAGATGGACCTGGGTTTAGATTGCAGCTCCACCATTTTCCATCTGTACTTCCTTAGGTGAATTATCCATTCTGAGCTTGGATTTCCTCATCTGTAAAACAAGGACAATAAAACCTACTTCACTGAGTTTTTAAAGATTAGGAGATCATAAATGTGAAGTGTCTGATATAATGCCTGGCTCATGATAGATGCTCAACAAATGGTAGCTGCTATTGACATCGTTTTATTATTTAATGTCATCCAGGCCAGGCATGGGATTCACACCTTTAATCCCAGCAGCTTGGGAGGCTGAGGTGGGATGATCACTTGAGTCCAGGAGTTTGAGACCAGCTTGGGCAACATAGTAAGACCCCATCTCTACAAATAGATAAATTTGTATCTATTTACATACACTATGCAGGCATAGTGGTATGTGCCTGCAGTCCCAGCTACTTGGGAGACTGAGGTGGGAGGATCACTTGAGCCTAGGAGGTCAAGGCTGCAATAAGCTGTGATTATGCCACTGCACTCCAGCCTGGGTGACAGAGTGAGACTTTGTCTCAAAAAGAAAAAAAGAAAAGAATTATCTATATTTTGCACTCTTAGGCAATTTCTGAGCTAGCAGACTTTGGGAAGAAGCAGAAAAATGGGCCTCTTGCCTTTCATAAGCCTTTTGGTGAAGGGAAGTCCCAAGGTCTGTGCTGCCTTCTCTGTATCCATTCTCTTTTGTAATGTTAAAAAAAAAAATCCTAAAACTTAGCAGCTTAAAACAATCAACATACTTTTTCTTACAGTTTCTGTAGGGCAGGAATTCAGTGGTTTGGCTAGATGGCTCTGGCTCAGGATCCTTCATGAGGCTGCAGTCAAGATGCCTTCCAGGGTCACAGTCAACCCTAAGACTTGTGTATTAGTCTGTTTTCACACTGCTGATAAAGACATACCTGGGACTGGGTAATTTATAAAGGAAAAGAGGTTTAATGAACTTGCAGTTCCACGTGGCTGGTGAGGCCTCACAATCATGGCAGAAGGCAAAAGGCATGTCTTACATGGCAGCAGGCAAAGAGCAAATGAGAACCAAGCAAAAGAGGTTTCCCCTTATAAAACCATCAGATCTCATGAGACTTATTCACTACCACAAGAACAGTATGGGGGAACCACCCCCATGATTCAGTTATCTCCCACTGGGTCCCTCCCGCAATGCATGAGAATTCTGGGAGCTACAATTCAAGATGAGATTTGGGTGGGGACACAGCCAAACCATATCAGCTTGCATTTTTCATTCACTACTTCAGTTCCTCACTACCATGAACCTCTGTAGAGGCCTGCTTGAATGTCCTTACAAAACCAAATGACAACTGGCTTATCCAGAGTGAGTAATCCAAGAGACAGCAAGGCAGAAGCCACAGTGTCTTTTATGACCTGGCCTTGAAAGTCACATGGCTTCATTTCTGCAGCATCCTGTCAGTTACACTGGTGAGGTCAGCCCTATTTAATGTAGGAGGGAGCTGCACAGAGACTTGACTTCTAGGATCCAAGTATCATTAGAGCTACCTTGGAGGCTGCCTGCTGTACTCGCTCTCTATAGAGATTGGTTTTGAGGGACCAACAGGACGGACACAGTAAGTTAGTAATAAGGCGGGAGTAAGGGTTTCAGATCTCTTGGTTTGAGACCAGTGTGCACCTCAGGCCAGTGCAGGATGGTCTGAGACATAGGGATCAGGCTGATGATTTGGACTGATGACTTGAGGATCAAACTCTGGATTCCTGAAGGAACCCCAGGCAGGCAGAGTTCTTGGCCCTTTCCCATCTAACCCAGGAGGGAACTGGGCTTCAAGAGTGTTTTGTCCTCCGACTTACAGATCCAGCTAGTGGGAGCAGCATCGACTGGGCGTATGATAATGGCATCAAATTTGCATTCACATTTGAGTTGAGAGATACCGGGACCTATGGCTTCCTCCTGCCAGCTAACCAGATCATCCCCACTGCGGAGGAGACCTGGCTGGGGCTGACGACCATCATGGAGCACGTGCGGGACAACCTTTACTAGGCGACGGCCCCGCTCTGTCTGCATTTATTTGTACCCACACGTGCACCCACTGAGGCCACTGTTAAAGGAGGCCATTCCTTCCCGTGTGAGTCAGAGCCCTCTGGGTTTGTACAGCACACAGGCCTGCCCCTTTCCAGCCAGCTCCCTGGAGTCTTGTGTCCTGGCGGTGTCCCTGCAAGGAGTGGTTCTGCCAGCCTGCTCAATTTTGGTCCCGCTGTTTTTGATGAGCCTTTTGTCTGTCTCTCCTTCCACCCTGCTGGCTGGGCAGCTGCACTTAGCATGACCCCTTCCTGGGCGGCATGTCTCTCTCTACCTCATTTTTAGAACCAAAGAAAATCTGAGATGATTCTCTAGCCTCATCCACATCTAGCCAAGACAATGACCTTGCTCTGGTGGCACTGTGGGAGACACCGCTTGTCTTCAGATGGGTCTCAAAGATGACATAGAATTTCCTTTAATTTCTCTCAGTCTTCCTGGAAAATATTTTCCTTTGAGCAGCAAATCTCATAGGGGTGTCAGTGAAGGTCTCTTCCCTCCCTCCTGTCCTTTTTTTTTTTTTTTTGAGATAGAGTTTTGCTCTTGTTGCCCAGGCTGGAGTGCAATGGCTCGATCTTGGCTCACCGCAACCTCTGCCTCCTGGGATCAAGCAATTCTCCTACCTCAGCCTCCCGAGTAGCTGGGATTACAGGCGCATGCTACCATGCCCGGTTAATTTTGTATTTTTAGTAGAGACAGGATTTCTCCATGTTGGTCAGGCTGGTCTCAAACTCCCGACCTCAGGTGATCTGCCTGCCTCAGCCTCCCAAAGTGCTGGGATTACAGGCATGAGCTGCGGCGCTGGGCCCCTCCCCTCCTGTTTTAGGCCTGAATACAAAGTAGAAGTTCACTTCCCTTCACTGCACTGAGAATTTCTACATACTACAGTTCTTACCCCTCTCCTCCCTTTGTTATTCAGTGTGACCAGGATGGCGGGAGGGGATCTGTGTCACTGTAGGTACTGCTCACCCAGGAAGGCTGGGTGAAGTGATCATCTAAATTGCAGGATGGTGAGATTATCCCCATCTGTCCTAATGGGCTCACCTCCTCTTTGCCTTTTGAACTCACTTCAAAGATCTAGGCCTCATCTTACAGGTCCTAAATCACTCCTCCGGCCTGGATAATGTCACCGCCCTGGCACATTTCCGTTTGTGCTGTGGTGTATCCTGTGTTTCCTTGTCCTGGTTTGTGTGTGTGTGTGTCTGTCTATTTTGTATCCTGGACCGCGAGTCCCTAAGTAGAGCAAGAATTCATCAACCAGCTGCCTCTTGTTTCATTTCACCTCAGCACGTACCATCTGTCCTTTTGTTGTTGTTTTGTTTTTGTTTTTTTGCTTTTTCCAAACATTTCTGTAAATCTTAATCTCCTCCCTAGGATTTGTACAGCATCTGGTGTGTGCTTATAAGCCAATAAATATTCAATGTGAGTTTCGTGATCATCTCCATTCGTTGCCTTCACCTGAATGGAACCAAGCCATGGTTTTGAATATGCAACTCTTTATAATGTCAGAAGTCGACTTTAATCCCTGTCTGTATTGCATGACACGTAAGAAGTCCTCCTTTATCAGGCCAAGGGGCCTCCAGGGCAATGTTACCTTGGTGATTTCACTGTGGTCCTGGGTCTAGTTCTTAGCTTTTCAGCTCAAAAGCTTGATAGTCTCAGTGTCCATGTTGATTAAACTAGGGGATGCTGACTCACGCCTATAGACCTCAGATGAGGCAGATGATAAAATCAGAATGCGAATTTATTAATTTACATCGTGGCATGTAACTGTTGAGTGGATTGGATCCTCACGTCGGCCTGAGCAGTACATTCTTTCCCTGTAGGCAAGATACATGGGAAGCCAAATTATAATCAGAAGGTTGCTTAGTGAGCGGGCGTCAGAGCAAGGAAAGTTAATTAAAGTCTATGATTAGAATTTTTAACAGCACCTAGCTCTAATAGCATAATATATCCAGCTCTGTAGCCAGAGCACACCTGCCAGTCAGCCAGCTGGTCACTTGTGCTGGCTGGTTAGGGCTGCCTCAGACAGGGCTGTGCCTTGGCGAGCATGACCAAGCTTGCCTCTGTGGCTGGCCTGTAACCTGGGCCTAATTGTGGTCACTCCTCTCGGATTGAGATTATCCTTCAGATTCCTTAAGGGAAAGATTAATTTTAAAATTTTATTATTATGTCTTTCTATAGAGAGATGGGGCCTTGCTATGTTGCCCAGGCTGGTCTTGAACTCCAGGTCTCAAGCAATCCTCCTACCTTGGCCTCCCAAAGTGCTGGAATTACAGGTGTAAGCCACCACACCCGGCCAAGGGAAAGATTGCTTAAACAAGACATAAATGTCAGATACCAAAATGAAATTAAGAACTTTTGTTCATTAAAAGATACTATAGAAAGGGAGAAAACAAGTTAAAGGCCAAGAGAGGATGTTCACCATATTCCTAATACACACAACAGACAAAGAATGCATGAAGAACTTCAACAAATCAATAAAGAAAGCACAGATAAGCCGATAGAAAAATGCGCCAAATTGACCAAGCATTTTGCATAAGAGGAAGCACAGTTCGTGCACGGTGGTGCATGCCTGTAATCTCAACACTCTGGGAGGCCGAGGTGGGAAGATTGCCTGAGCCCAGGAGTTAGAGACCAACCTGGGCAACAAAGTGAGACCCTTGTTTCAACAAAAATAAAAACAAAATAAAAATAAAAAATTAGTTGGGTGTGGTGAAAGCACCTATAATCTCAGCTACTCAGGAAGCTGAGGTGGAAGGATCATTTGAGCCCAGGAGTTTGAGACCAGCTTCAGCAACATAGTAAGAACCCGCCCCCAATGTCTCTATAAGAAAAGGAAAAAGATTATCTGGGTGTGGTGGCATGCACCTGTAGTCCCAGCTACTTGGGAGGCTGAGGTGGGAGGATTGCTTGAGCCCAGGAGTTCGAGGCTGCAGTGAGTTATGATCCGCCACTGCACTTCAGCCTTGGTGACAGAGCAAGACCCTGTCTCTAAAAAAAAAAAAAAAAAAAAGAATAAGAAGCAGATATATCTGATCAACATATAAAAGGATGATTAGTGATTGAGGACATGCAAATCAAGACTACAATGGGATGCCGTTTTATACTCATTCAATTTACAAAAATCAAAAAGTTGGAGAGGATGTGAGTGGCAGGGTCTCATGCCTTATTGGTGGGCAGCTGAATTAGTAAAACTACTTTACAAAACAGTTTGACATTATCTTCTCAAGTTTACACCTTATGATCTAGCTATTCCACCCTAGGCATGACCTCAAGAAATTCTTGCAATTGTACAAGAGGAGACATACGAGAATGTTCATAGCAACATTGTTCACAATCGTAAAAACCAAAAAATAACTCAGAAAACCATCAGTGGGAGAATGGGTGAAAAGGTGTGGTACATTCACATACTGAGATATTATTATACAATAGTCAAAACAAAATTTAGTATGATTTCCTTTATAGAAAGATCCAAACACCGGAAAAAAAAATATGCATACTTTTAAAGAAGATATACAAATTTTGATGAAACTATATAAAAAGAGAAGCAAGTCATAGTGGACATGTCCAGACCCCACTTCCTGGCTGAATGCACAGATCCCAGCGGCTGTTAAGTATTGGCTGCCAATGTTCAGGGCTACGTCCCTCTCTAGAAAATTGCTCTTGGCCAAATGGGGGTTGCCTCACGCAGGAGGCTGCGCACCTGACTTTTCTTTTACCATCCTCCCAAATGTCCACCCATGACAGACTGGCTCAGGAGTACACATAGCTAGCTCTTTGCTTCAAGGTGAGAGCAACACTTTGTCACAACAAATGTTCCCGAGCTCCCATGGGGTTGGGCTAGAGCTCCAGACGATTTCAGGCAAGTCATCCTTGCTTAGCCTTTTTTTTCCTGCCCCGCCTGTTTCCTTCACTTGCCTCCTGAGACCACTCCCCTTCATATCACTTGCATAAGAATCTCCATCTCGGGTTCTGCTTCTAGGGAGACTAAGACCACAGGAAATGAAGAACGTGGGATTCCTGAATGATGATTCCTTCAAATGGAGAGAGGTAAAGGATGAGAGAGATAGACAGGGTCCTGTGGTTAGACGATGAACCTTAGATTTTGTTTTAGATTCTGTTTTTTTCAGGTGTTTATTACGTGTTGTTTTTTTTTTGAAGTAGAGATAAGGGTCTCCCTATGTAGCTTAGGTCGGTCTTGAACTCTTGGCCTCAAGTAATTCTCCTGCCTTGGCCTCCCAAAGTGCTGGGATTACAGGTGTGAGCCACTACACTCAGCCTATTATATGATTTTTAAAAAAACCTAATTAAGTAGCTAAATAAATAATTAAAAGAGGACCATGCGGCTGGGTGCCGTGGCTCACGGCTGTAATCCCAGCACTTTGGGAAGCCGAGGCGGGCAGATCACAAGGTCAGGAGATCGAGACCATCTTTCCTAACACAGTTAAACCCTGTCTCTACTAAAAAAAATACAAAAAAAAATTAGCCAGGCGTGGTGGCAGGCGCCTGTAGTCCCAGCTACTCAGGAGGCCGAGGCAGGAGAATGGCATGAACCCAGGAGGCAGAGCTTGCAGTGAGCGGACATCACGCCACTGCACTCCAGCCTGGGTGACACAGTGAGACTCCGTCTCAAAAAAAAAAAAAGGGGACCATGCATAGATCAATGAAGGGTGTGCCACTAACCATGGGTTGTAATTAATCTATTTCTATGGACTTGAAAAACAATTTTAAAAATGTTTATAAAGATACTAATTTTAAACGAAAATTGTACTATTCAACATGCATTTATTGAGTACCTACTATGTGCCAGAGACAGTTTTTTTTTCTTTTTTTAGAGGCAGGGTCTGGCTCTGTCACCACGGCTGGAGTCCAGTGGGGCAATCATAGTTCACTGTAGCCTCAAACTGCTGGGCTGCAGTAATCCTCCCACCTCAGCCTCCCAAAATGCTGGGATTACAGGCACGAGCCACGACACCTGGCTCTTGAGACAGTGTTATTATTTTATTATTGCAAACAAGAAGACAAAATCTGTTATTGCATGAAATTTCACTGTAGTTGGAAGTACTCAAGTAAAGTACTCAAGTAACTAAATTAAGAAGTTAATTTGGGTGAGGAGAGCTGCTATAAATAAAACAGACTGCTGTCAGGAGAGTGATGGGTGGTAGAGGAGCCTGTCTAGATTTGGAAAGCTAGGAAAGATAGTAATATAAACTATTCTTAACTTTATTCTTTGTATTCTTTGTTTACTTCCCCAAAACATGTGAAAAAGGTGGGCTAGATTTTTTATTTTGAGACAGGATCTCTCCTCTGTCACTTAGACTGGAATGCGGTGGCACAACCACAGCTCACTGCAGCCTTGACTTCCTAGGCTCGAGCAATTCTCCTACTCAGCCTCCGGAGTAGCTAGGCTAATTAAGAAAAAAAAATCATTTGTAGAGATGGGGTCTTTCTATGTTGCCCAGACTGGTCTGAAACTCCTGGGCTCAAGTGATCCTCCTGCCTTGGCCTCCAGAAGTGCTGGAATTATAGGTATAAGCCATCATTCCTGGTAGCGACTTACATTTCTGAAGCACATTTAAGTTTGAAAGGCTTTCATACCTCATCAAATCAGTCTGTAGGGAATTTTCCACCAGTAAGACATCAATGAGGATAGAAAAAGTATAATCTAACAATAATGAGGAAAAATGTCTTGAGTTCTCTTTTTTGCAGTACTGGGAAGGAGGGGTTTCTCCTAGCCACCTCCAGGTCTTGCACCCAATTCTCTTGGGGACCAAAAGAAGATCTTTGTGAAGTAGCTGACAGAATGAGGGATATCTTTGGGATTAGCTGTTGTCCAGTTGACACCAGAGCCCTTCATTGGACTGCAGTCCCCTGGAGGCAGGGAGCAGACCATAGCCACTTCTGTATTCTGGGTCACAGGTGGTGGAAAACCATGGAATGGACCAACTTTTTCACCAACCCGTATGACTTTGGCCCATGAGATAACCTCTGGGCTCCTCAGTTTCTCATCTTTAAAAGAATAACTACAGTGTCTGCAATGACTTATCAAGAGAATTAACTAAGCAAATATTAAAGCATTCAGTTATTTACCTGGCAGTAGAAGCTCTTGGTATGTGTTAGAATTATTGTCAGCTGGCACACGTTTGCCTATGCAACAAACCTGCACGTTCTGCACATGTATCCTGGAACTTAAAGTGAAATTAAAAAAAAAAAGATAAAAAATAAAAGAATTATTCTCAGCTGGGCCTAGCGGTTCACACCTGTAAGCCCAGCATTTGGGGAGGCCAAGGTGGGCAGTCTGCTTGAGCCCAGGAGTTTGAGACCAGCCTGAGCGAAAGGGCAAGGCCCTGTTTCTACAAAAAAATACAAACATTAGCCAGGTGTGGTGGCTATAGTCCCAGCTACTTGAGAGGCTGAGATGGGAAGATGGCTTGAGCTCAGGAGGTTGAGGCTGCAGTGAGCCATGATCAAACCACTGCACTCCAGCCTGGGTGACAGAGTGAGACCCTGTCTCAAAAACAAACAAGCAAGCAAACAAAAAAGAATTATTTTAACTGAGTGGTGGAAATTCATTTATAAATTAGGTCTTCAGCATTTTCCCTAAAGTGAGAGACTTATTTGCTTCAGATTGTTCATGAAATGTAATAACAAAGATCTCAACAGATCACGGAAAAATACTAGCTGGATGTTAAGTAATTTTTATTATTATTTGGGTTTGGAAATATTGGGGTTCTTTCTCTGGGATTTTTCCCAGGTTCTATAGATACCGAGTTTCCTTTATGAGATTAAGACAAAGGATCACTGCCTGAAACCTTCGCAGGTCCAGCTTCCAAACACAACCATGTCAAACATAGGGGGTCACTGGGTTTTACAGGTCTTGGAAAGGCCCTCTTGTAAATCGGTTTTGGGTGATGTTGAGGGCATGTTTCTTTTTTTTTTTTTTTTTTCTTTTTTTTGAGACGGAGTCTCGCTCTGTCTCCCGGGCTGGAGTGCAGTAGTGCAGTGGCCAGATCTCAGCTCACTGCAAGCTCCGCCTTCCGGGTTCACGCCATTCTCCTGCCTCAGCCTCCCGAGTAGCTGGGACTATAGGCGCCCGCCACGTCGCCCGGCTAGTTTTTTGTATTTTTTAGTAGAGACGGGGTTTCACCGTGTTAGCCAGGATGGTCTCGATCTCCTGACCTCGTGATCCGCCCGTCTCGGCCTCCCAAAGTGCTGGGATTACAGGCTTGAGCCACCGCGCCCGGCCGAGGGCATGTTTCAACTCTGGAATGTCCTATGTAGATTGCGCTTCTTTTATGTTACTATAGAAAGACTCATTATGCAGAATCATTTTTATCATTATCATCATCATCCTTATCTTTCTGTTTGATGAATTCTGGAATTTTGCCAACCCAGGCAGCTTGTAAAATAAATTCTCTCTGCTATTTGTACTGAGCCTTAAATCACGAACACCAGCTGTTTCTTGTATTTGAAGTAAAGCTTCAGGTATATTGGGGGCATCCAGGGAGCACAGGCGTTTTTTTCTTCTCTAGAACACACAGGTTCTGTGGTTCAGCTGGGCAGTTTGCTCCTTTAGTGCAGAAAGTGAATCTCATGCTTTTTTGTATCTCCTACAAGGCTTAGCTCAGCAGCTAGTAAATATTTGTTGATATGATTTGCTGCAGGACAGCCGGGTAACAGTTGCAGAAGCCATGCTCTCAACAAGTCAGGGCAAGAGGAAAAAAGTACTTTTTCCAACCAATATGATTAGTGGAAGTTTGGAAAATATATTGGAATGTATGTCCCTACGTTCTAAGAGAGACAGAGCATAAATTAAATATTCAGAGATAAGAAAGGCTTGGTATTGGTTAAATTGCTTGCAGCTTTATAGTGATTTATAGTTTTAAAGTGCTTTATAGCTATTGGATAATTAAATTATCACAATTACCCAGTGATAGATGCAGGCTGGGTATTATCATCCTTATTTAACTGTTGAGGCAGTTGAAGTGTTGAAGAGGCAAAGGGACATGCCCAGACTTAAGGCGATGGAAATGGCGTAGCAGATTGTCAGGAGCGGCTCTACAGATTGTTGCTAAGGTAGCAAAAGGGCAGGAGATGCTTTGCTGACTTTGGTTTTGAATTTGAATGCCTTTAAAATACACATAGCTCCTGCAGTCCCTCTGGTCTCACACTTTTGTATTTTGTGCCTGGCTCCTGAAACCTTTTAGTTTTCAGTTGTGCACTGATGAGAGGGAATGTAGAGAACAAAAGCCAGGTCTCCCTCGCTGGTTGAGGGGCATCCTGCTGTTCCTATAGGCTTTCCCACTATGGGTCGGGGCTCCGGATTGCCATCAGGAGAGTTATGGCTAATATTTTACTGCAAAACATCTGGAATGGGCTGAAGACTATTTCCAACCTTTAGGGACTTTATGCCTTTTTTTATTTTTTTTGAGACAGCGTCTCACTCTGTCGCCAGGGTGGAGTGCAATGGTGTGATCTTGGCTCACTGCAACCTCTGCCTCCCGGGTTCAAGCAATTCTCCTGCCTCAGCCTCCCGAGTAGCTGGGACTACAGGTGCCCACCACCATGCCCTCTTTTTGGTAGAGATGGGGTTTCACTGTGTTAGCCAGGATGCTCTTGATCTCTTGACCACATGATCTGCCAGTGTTGGGATTACAGATGTGAGCCACCGCATCCAGCCAAGGGACTTTATGTCTTTTCATAGGGATTCATGGCCTGTAGAATCACCTGTCCCCATCTTTGTTAGCCTCTCACATCCTTGGATGACAAAATGTTCACTTCTCTCAACAAGCAAATAGATGTATTCTGTTTGAGTATTTAAGCAATTCTGCCTAGCTTTACCATTAACCTCGGCTTTGGGCTTATAAGCCCTTCACGGGCAGAGCCAAGGTCTTAGTCATTGAGAATCCTCAGCACCTAAGCACACAATGGTACATCATAAAGAGGTATTGAATGAGTACCTACAGCGGGACCAAGTCCACATCGGATCCCAAAGAAGCCAGGGATATTCTTTCTGCTTAGCTCACCGGCTGCAGCAGTCTTCCTCCCTCCGCTCTGAGTACCTCGCCATGGCATTGTTCTTTCTGATGGATGTGAGACACACAGAGGTCAGGAAAAGCAAAGACCTCCTGTTCCCATTTCAGCAAATCTGTATTAGAAAACTCAGAGACACCAGGCTCGGTGGGAAAGGATAACGTGTCTCCTCACTATGAAGTTGTATTTCTTTTTTCTTTTCTTTTTTTTTTTTGAGATGGAGTCTCGCTCTGTCGCCCAGGCTGGAGGGCAGGGGCGCGATCTGGGCTCACTGCAAGCTCCGCCTCCCGGGTTCACGCCATTCTCCTGCCTCAGCCTCCCGAGTAGCTGGGACCACGGGTGCCGGGTGCCCGCCACCACGCCCGACTAATTTTGTTTTTGTATTTTTAGTAGAGATGGGGTTTCACTGTGTTAGCCAGGATGGTCTTTTTTTTTTTTTTTTTTTTTGAGACGAAGTCTCGCTCTGTCGCCCAGGCAGGAGTGCAGTGGCGCGATCTCGGCTCACTGCAAGCTCCGTCGTGATCCGCCCACCTCGGCCTCCCAAAGTGCTGGGATTACAGGCGTGAGCCACCGCGCCCGGCTGTGAAGTGGTATTTCTAAAATGCTTCCAGAGGCAGCTGGCGAGTGGACAGGTATTAACTTGGTTAAAGAGACATTAAAGAAGGAGGCACTAGATCTTCCTCCCTCCCTCCTGCCCCAGGGCCACCAATACAATCAATATTTAACAGACATGTCTCTGTATGTCCTTATGGGCTCTCTGGAACCTGACTCCTATCTAGGAGTCTTCTGTTTACTCTAGAAAACAAATGAAAGATACGTGTAGCCAGAAAGAGACTCACTCAAGCTGGAAAATGGACATTTTGCTGGGCCGGGGAAGGCCTGTGCATGAGCAGTGCTGGCCCTGGAAGAGGGCATTTCCTTCCCTCTTGCTGCCAGCACTGCAAAGAGATGGGAAGGCCCAGATGCCAGCTCTGCTGTCATGGAGGCCAACCGGACCATAACCTTTGGAAATTAAATCAGGAGATTGGGAGGAGGATGGCCAGAGCTGTTTCCCTTACTCCCAATAGAAGAAATAGAAACAACATTGGTCAGTGTTCTTCTGGGTCACTCATACCGGAAAGGGCTTTTACTCCAGCAATACTAAGATTTTACTTTTTATTTCTCTGATACTTGGATCCAAATACTCTTCACCAACAGCTACCATTGATACTTGAGCAATGTAAGGCTCAGAGGGAAGTTGTTACTTAGGACTTGACGGCCCTATGTTCTAAATCTTTGTTTTCAACATCCTGAAGCATCCCTCAAATTTCTCATGATCTCAATGCCTAGGGTATTTCTGTGGTCCTGGGAAAGGACAGGCCTTCCTCGTTTTTTTTTTTTTAATTTATTATTATTATACTTTAAGTTCTAGGGTACATGTGCACAACGTGCAGATTTGTTACATATGTATACATGTGGGCCTTACTGTTACTGCAAGAATCATCTTCCAGAGTCAGGCTACCTTCTCCTTCCCTACATGATACATTCCTGAACATATCCACCCCTCTATCTATCTATCTATCTATCTATCTATCTATCATCCATCTATCATCTATCTATATGTATGTATATCTATATAAAGCCTTAAGGATGCAAGTTTAGCAGTAGACACAGATTATAATGAGAAGTCTGTTTCCAGTGAGCCAAAATCCTGCTGCTCAAATGGAATGATAATTTCAGGCAAAACCAGGGAGCTTGTCAGAAACGGAATCTCTGGCCCTCCTCTAGATCTTCTTGCATCAGAGTCTGCATTGAATATAATTCCAGGTAATTCACATGCACAGCAAAGCTTGGGAAGCACTGAGGTAAAAAACATATTATTAATTATATCTCACCTCATCAACTTTTAGACAGGTGGTCTCCACCTTGGCTATACATTAAAATCACACAGGGGCTTTTAAAAACTACTGACGCTTGGAGCTTTACCCCAGACCAATGGAAACAGAATCTCTGGGCATTGGTTTTATAAAAATCCATCCAGGTGGTGCTAATGTACTGCCAAGGTTGAGGACAACCGTTTTAAACTCATTTCTGGCACCATTTTCCCAGTGTTTTTTACATCTGTTGAGAGACAGTTCTCCTTGGGCCTTTTATATTTCTGCATATCTAGATAATTCCAGATGATCTTTTTAAGAATGTTAGAAGAACAAACAACCTTGAAAGATAGACAATATCTCCCTCTGGAGTGAAGGACAGATTTCTTTACTGTCCATTATAATAAAAGTAATGTTCCTTCTAGAGCAAAGGGCAGTTAGGCTCACTGCCTATTATAAAAGATTTGGGGACTTCCGGCTTTAGTGCTGACATATAAAGAACTTGGAAACTCTTTCAACAAGAAATAAGCTGAATATGCTGACAGTTAATGGCTTTTATCAGACCTATCAGAGAACTGAACTCCCAAGGCACCTGCCACCCCCAAATCTGGAGAGACAGGCCAACCTTCTGCTCCAGGTACACAGCTGTGATCTGTGTACCTAGAGCAGAAACTGTTAAAGCCATAAGCTGGTAAAAACACTTACATGGTAATTTTGATGCAATTGGAGGCTGAGTGTGAACCTGCTTGAGATTGAGAAACTCCCGGGGGCCTGTAGCCTTAGGGGCTCCCCCGATATGTTTGTGGATCTTACCTCTAGGAACTCCACCAGGTTCTCGTAATGAAGAACCAAGAAAAAATCTCTGGTGTTGCCGGCAGGGTGGAGGAAAGGTAACCATTTTGAAATGCCCAGAGTGTTCTCCATGACAAAGGTCTACTCTGCTAGGAAAAGACTTTACCAGAGCCTTATCTACTTGAGGGAAGGGAAATTATCCAAATCCAGTCCCCTGCGATATTCCTATCTCACCCAAGAGAGGGGGGAAAAAACTAAGAAACACTTGTGAAAGTCACAGCCCAGAGACCTGCTCATCTCATAATCATAAGATGATAGAACATTTTTCTCCCCCCACATCCTACCACCACACCAAGAGGTATAATGAAACTGGATTAAAGCTGAAAGAACTGGAAGATGCTGACTTTCTCAGAGGAGGAGTACTTAGGGAAACCAAAAGACAGCTGGGGAGACAAAACCAAAGACCCCTGAGGAATTGGAAGCCTCTGGCACCAATAACTACAGAAAACATTAAGCACAACCCAACTCCTAGCCAGACTAATACAAAGTCTCACACTGAAAGCCTATTTACCTCCGTTTCTATTAGTCAATATATCATGTCCAGCTTTCAAAACAAATTTACAAGGTATATTAAAAGGCAAAACAAAACAAAACCCAAAACCAAAATCAAAAACATTGTCTGTAGCCGGGTGTGGTGGCACGTGTCTATAGACCCAGCTACTCAGCAGGCTGCTGGGGAGGATCACTTGAGCCCAAGAGTTCGAGGCTGCAGTGAGCTATGATAGTACCATTGCGCTCCAGCCTGGGCAACAGAACAAGACTTTGTCTCTGGAGAAACAAAACAAAACAAAGCAAAAGCTATCTGAAGAGAAAAAGAAACCAAACTCAAACATGATACAGATTCTGGAATTATCACACAGGGAATTAAAAATAACAATGATTAGAGCTGAGTGTGGTGGTTCATGCCTAAGTTCCAGCTACTTGGGAGGCTGAGGCAGGAAGATTGCTTGAGCCCAGGAGTTTGAGTCCAGTCTGGGCAACATAGTGAGACCCTGTCTCTAGAAAAAAAGTAAAATAAATAAAAATAAAATAACAATGATTGATGTGTTAAGTGTTCTAAGGGAAAAGACAGACGGGTAATGTAAGCAGCAGAAAGACGGAAATTCTAAGAAAGAATTAAAGGAAAGTGTTATAAATCAGAAACACTGTAACAGAAACAAAGAATGCCTTTGATGGGCTCATTATTGGTAAACCAGAGACAGCCAAGGAAAGCATCAGTGAAACTGAAGGGGGAAGAAAACACTTCTCATATTGAAATGCAAAAGAGAAAGGATGAAAAAACCCAGGACAGAGCACCCAAGAACTGGAGGACAGTTTCAAAAGGTATAACGTACATGTAATCAGAATGCCAGAAGGAGAAGAGAGAACAGAGCCAAATAAATATTTGAAGTCATATGCTTGAGAATTTTCCAAAATTAATAGATACCAAACACATATCTATGAAGTTCAGAGAAAACCAAGAAAGATAAATACCAAGAAACTATACCTAGGCATAACATAATTAAACTGAAAAAAAAAAAAAAATTGAAGTCTTGAAAGAGCCTGAGGGAACACTTTACCGCTTTACCAATAGAGAACAAGAATAAAAACCACAGTAGACTTCCGGTCAGGAACTATGCAAGCAAGCAGAGAGTGAAGTGAGGCTGGGCGCGGTGGTTCACGCCTGTAAGCCCAGCACTTTGGGAGGCCGAGGCGGGATGATCACCTGAGGTCAGGGATCTGAGACCAGCCTGGCCAATATGCCGAAACCCCGTCTCTACCAAAAATACAAAAAGTAGCTGGGCGTGGTGGTACATGGCTGTAATCCCAGCTACTCAGGAGGCTGAGGCAGGAGAATCGCTTGAACCCAGGAGGTGGAGGTTGCAGTGAGCCAAGATGGTGCCACTGCACCGCTGCACCCCAGCCTGGGTGTCAGAGCAAGACTCTGCTTAAAAAAAAAAAAACAAAAGAGAAAGAAAAAGAGTGAAGGATAAATATTTTCGCAGACAAATATTAAGGGAATTCATCACCAGCCTATCTGCTCTACAGGAAATGTTAAAAGAAGCATTTCAGTGAGTAGGAAAATAGTATAAGTCAGAAATTCAGATCGACATACAGAAAGGGAAGGAGCAGGAATAAATGAAAGTAAAATAACTTATTTTTCTTATTCTTAATTTATCTAAAATATAACTATTTGTTTAAAGCGATAATAGTAGCAATGCATTGTGTGATTATAACATATGGATAAGTGAGATACATTTCAGCAATGTCATAAGGGGCAGGAGGAAAAACTGGGAATACTTTGTTACGAGGTACCTGCTCTACATGTGAAGTAGTCAAGTGTTATTTGAAAGTGAATTTTGGCCCGGGGGGTGGTGGCTCATGCCTATAATCCCAACACTTTGGGAGAATGAGGTGGGAGGGATCACCTCAGGTCGGGAGTTCTTACACCAGCCTGACCAACATGGAGAAACCCCGTCTCTACTGAAAAATACAAAATTAGCTGAGTGTGGTGGCACATGCAATCCCAGCTACCCTGGACGCTGAGGCAGGAGAATCGCTTGAACCTGGGAGGTGGAGGTTACAGTGAGCTGAGATAGCGCCATTGCACTCCAGCCTGGGCAACAAGAGCGAAACCCTGTCTCAAAAACAAAACAAAACAAAACAAAACAGTGGGTGGGGGAGGAATTTGATCAAACACTGGGGAAATTTTGCCCGATTTCCCAGCCAGACATGAGGTTACAAAGGCAGAATGTCGCTCACAGTGGTGCTCAGCAAATAGCGTTTTGCTTCCTAATACACAGCTTTCAAGGACTGTTAAATTCTGCAACATCTATCACCATGAATTTCAATAAATTTCAATTTTAAAAATCAGATTTTGCCACCCAGAAATATGTGAAAGAAGAGGTACTTATACAAACAAAAGCATGGTGGTGGCAAGTTTACAAAATAAATTGATGTAAGAACTCTAGGCAGAATTCTTCAGATTTTTTCATCCTGCACCCCTATAATTTTTAAAAAATCTAGCTTGTCACACCCAACATATGTAACTATGTATTTATACATTCTGTACAAATGCCACTGTACTCATATTATATATTTTGTAAAACATAAAAATTAAGATAAAAACAATGAGATAAAAATATAGCTTATAAGTCTTAATAGCTCCTTCCTTTATCCCCTGGTAGGAATGAATGCCTCACTCTGGAAATCACTGCATTTGATTGAAAATGCTTCTAATTCTTGACTCTGGTTTACCTGGAGCTCTCTAATAGATCTGAATAATCTCATAAACGAATGCCTGCCTCTTCAGGTAGACCAGGTAGGCAAACTATGGCCCGCAGATCAAATCTAGCCTCCATAGCCTTCAAGCTAAAAATGGTTTTTACATTTTTAAACATAAAAAAGACTCTTTAGGCTGGGCACAGTCGCTCATGCCTGTAACCCCAACACTTTGGGAGGCTGAGGTGGGAGATCCCTTGAGCCCAGGAGTTCAAGGCTGGCCTGGACAATGCAGCAAGACCCCGTCTCTATTTTTTTTTTTTTTTTTTTTTGAGATGGAGTCTTGCTCTGTCACCCAGGCTGGAGTGCAGTGGTGTGATCTCACTCACTGCAAGCTCCGCCTCCCAGATTCATGCCATTCTTCTGCCTCAGCCTCCCGAGTAGCTGGGACTACAGGTGCCCACCACCACGTCTGGCTAATTTTTTGTATATTTAGTAGAGATGGGGTTTCACCATGTTAGCCAGGATGGTCTCGATCTCCTGACCTCGTGATCTGCCAGCCTTCGCCTTCCTAAGTGCTGGGATTACAGGCATGAGCCACCATGCCCAGCATTTTTTTTTTTTTTTTTTAATTAAAGGGAAAAACAGACTCTTTAGTGAGAACAGGTTGCTCTATCTTACCTTCCGGACCCCAGAGACTTAAATACTTATTTTTTGGCCCTTTCTGGAAAAAGTTTGCTGGACCCTGGGCAGGGAAAGCATGTGGGTCACCTTTACCTTTCCTCTAAATGGTGAGGCCTTGGAAAGCTCCACACAGGGCTGTCCAGGTGGCTCTCCAGGCCCAAGGGGTTGGCCTTGGCTGCAGCTGCATCCCTTCCTTGGCCTGTAGGCTACCAACCCACTCTCTCGCTGGGAGCAGGCCTCAGCCTGTGCTCTTGGGCACCTCATGGTGGTCATTAGCTAAGTCCCAGATGACCAGACACTAGGCACCCACCCAGGGAACCCCCAGCCCCAGCCCACTTCCTCACAGTATCTCTGAGGAGTTTGGCAAGTGACATGTCCTGGCCAGCCATTCCATAGCTCTTACTGCCCTGTGACTGGTAGGGGGTCTGGCCTCTATCCAGAAACCCAGCTGGCAGGGAAGGAGTAGGTGTAGTGTGGTTGAGAGGAAGCCAACTGGGTGCCTGGATGGAGGCAGCCATGTGGCGGAGGGTTGCCCAATAGTCTATCATCAACTTCTGGGCATATATCTGGGCAGGAACATATGTCCTGGGGGAGAGGGAGGCAAGACCTTGGTGTTGGAGGCCTGCATTTGAAGATGACACCAAGGGAGGTAGGTCCCTGGTTGTGGGTGGTGAGAGTGAGGTCCAGTAACTAAACATAGGGAGCAGCTCAGAGCAAAGGTTTAGGAGCTCTGGGCTGACAGAGGCAGAGATGAGTGGAGCAGGCAAAGGTGAAGGTCCTGGATGCGAAGGTTTGTTCCCTAAACTTTGGGGAGTCATTGGAATGTGTGAATCAACAAATCAGTCAACAAATAGGTCCTGGGCAGTGGCCTGGCTATGCCAAGAGTTCCTGGAATGATGCAAATGAATATGACACAGCCCCAGCCCACGAAGACTTTGTTTTGTGTTTGCAGATGCCTGTAAAGAATTAGAATCTATGGTGTGTGATGGAGGCAAAAGTCATGATTAGCTAAACTGGGGAGATGTGGTCAGTAGGCTCGGGTTCCCTGCGGTGGGTGGCCCCAGACTGGGATTTTGCATGAGAAAGTAAATTTTGAACCTCTAATCCAGAGCAGCATTAACCTGCCTTTTAGGCGTTTCATTGTTTTCTTGGATTTTTAATATTTCATTTCCTGAAAGCACCTGCTTGGCATATTTCTGAAAGGTGGGATAAGGCTGTTTTTTTGTTAATTAAATCACATTTTGACTGCACTAGGGGAGCTTTCATCTTAAGAAACAGTGGCAAATCTTCTCGAGAATCAAAGAACCCTTTTAGAAAGGGAATGATGATGATCCTGCTGTTCTTTTTTTAAAGATTACACTCGATGTATTTATTTTCCTAAAACACCCAAAGGGGACTTTTGGAGACTAAAACATAATTTAGTTTGGAAGTTTTGTTTGCGGATATTGGAGCACCTCACTCGATCTCTGGAGACCCCCAGGTGGTCCCCAGCCAGACATGGGAATTAATGCCTTTAACGAGGACGGGTTTCAGGGCTAGAATCAAATTTCCTGCAGTCCCCCCATCACAGTTTGTCGAGTTAACTCCTTCACATCTTACCTAACTCAGCTCAAATGCTACTGTTTGGCTGGGTGTTTTTAGCTTTAATTTTGTGTATGTGATAAAATATACTTAACATAAAATGTACCATTTTGTTTTTAAGTGTAGAGTTCAGTGGCATTAAGTATACCTACACTGCTATGCAACCATCACCATCATCCATCTCCAGGACTTTTTCCTCTTCCTAAACTGACACTATATCCTCATTAAATGACTTCCCATTTGCCCATTGGCAACCACCATTCTGCTTGCTGTCTCTGTGAGCTGGACTACTCTAGGTATTAAATGCCACTTTTACAGCTTCTCTTTAATTTAAAGGATTACTCAGCACGTCGTATGAAGAGTCGGAGTTCTACAAGACTTGTTATAAAAAGCAACAGAGTCCTGCTCCTCACTTTCTTCCCTGGTCTTGCTCTCTGGCAATAACCACATTGAGTTCTTCTAGCCTTGATGCTCAACATTCATAAGACTAGGTAAAGTGCTTATATTGCTACTTCTTGATTTTTCAGTTTTGGGCATTTTTGATTGCTTCTCACTATAAAAAGTAAATTAACCTCCCTGTATTTCCTTTAAAATATGTTTTGTTTTTTGTTTTTTTTTTGAGATGGAGTCTTGCTCTGTTGCCCTGGCTGGAGTGCAGTGGCGCAATTTTGGCTCACCTCCCGGGTTCATGCCGTTCTCTTGCCTCAGCCTCCCGCAAAGCTGGGACTACAGGCGCCCGCCACCATGCCCGGCTAATTTTTTGTGTTTTTAGTAGAGACAGGGTTTCACCGTGTTAGCCAGGATGGTCTCGATCTCCTGACCTCGTGATCTGCCCACCTCCGCCTCCCAAAGTGCTAGGATTACAGGTGTGAGCCACCACGCCCGACCTAAAATATGTTTTATTGTGAAGTATATCATATGTACAAGATCCTGTATAAAACTTCAGTGGCTGTTAAAAATAAAATTAACAGCCGGGCACAGTGGATCACACCTGTAATCCTAGCACTTTGGGAGGTCAAGGCGGGCGGATCACCCGAGGTCAGGAGTTTGAGACCAGCCTGGCCAACATGGTGAAACCCCATCTCTATTAAAAATACAAAATTAGCTGGGTGTGGTGGCAGGTGCCTGTAATCCCAGCTACTGGGAGGCTGAGGCAGGAGAATCACTTGAACTTGGGAGGCAGAGGTTGCAGTGAGCCAAGATCACATCACTGCACTCCAGCCTGGGCAACAGAGTGAGATTCTGTCTCAAAAAAAAATTAAATTAACACTCTTACCCTATCATTCAGCTTAAGAACAAGAATGCAACATTATTCGAGTAGCCTACACATGCCCCTCAAATGTACTCCCTTTCCTTTCCTTTTCTAGACAAAACCACTAATCATGCTAATAATTTTCTTTCTTTTCCTTGTAATTACTGCATATGGGCATATTCCTAAACAATATGCTGTTTTGTGGATGTATGTAAATGGAAACACAGTGTGTTCTGACTTGCTTCTTTCGCTCAACATTACGTTTTTTGAGGTTCAACCATGTGGATGCATGGCGCTGTAGTTGACTCCTTTTCTCTGCTCTTTGTATTCTGTTGTATGACATCTCCATTTATTCAGCCAATCTTGTACGCATGTTCTGGTGACATGTGCAAGAGTTTCTCTCTCTTTTTTTTTTGAGACAGGGTCTCCCTCTGTCATCCAGGCTAGAGTACAGTGGTGTGATCACAGCTCACTGCAGCCTCTACCTCCCAGGTGCAGGCCATCCTCCCACCTCAACCTCCCAGGTAGCTGGGACCACAGGTGCACACCATCACACCTGGATGATTTTAACTTTTGTAGAGATGGGGTCTCACTCTGTCACCCAGGTTGGAGCACAGTGGCGTGATGACATTGAGTTTTCTTATTTAAGAATAGAGTATACTGTTCGATTTGTTTGGAATGTGAGCATTTTCCAATAGTTTTGTAATTGTCTCCAGGAGGCACGGAGACCAAAACAACTCCATCTTGAATGCTAATCTGCCATGTTGACTTCTGGTTGCCCCCAGATCGGGGAAGGCCTCAGGATTTCCAGTTTGTCTGTTGTTCCTTGTGTGGAGTATGTGCTTGCCGTGAATCCTGCCCTGGGGTTGGTACAGCCTTGATGCTATCACCCTTCCACTGTCCTACAAATCCCTTCAGAGTTATCCTGTCCCTGTGGTGTATGGGCCATGGGTCTCGGGGGTAGTGGTGCAGGAATCACCAGCTTGTCTCACCAACACCTGATACATAGACATGACTTCTGCTTCTAAGTCCCTATTAAATGTTTCTTTCTAAAAAACAGATTTGTCGGCCTCTTTCTTGGACCTCTCAGCTTCCTAAGACTTTGGGGGCAGGTTTGCATATACCTGTTTACTTCAGAACAGAGAGGATTGCACATTGCTTGTTAGAATTATTCCTGATTTTTTTTTTTTTTTAAGAAGGGGTGTCCCGAGTAGCTGAGACCACAGGTGCATGCCACCATGTCTGACTAACTTATTTCTATTTTTTGTAGGGACAGGGTCTCCCTATGTTGCCCGGGCTGGTCTTGAGCTCCTGTCCTCAAGTGATCTTCCCTCCTTGGCCTCCCAAAATGTTGGGATTACAGGCATGAGCCACTGCACCTGGCTATATGCTTTCTTTTATTAGTATTTACCTGAAATATCTTTTTTCCATCCTTGACTTTGAGTCTCTCTTTGTTCTTATGTTTTAAGAGTGCCTCTTGTGAAACCATATAGCTAGTATTTTTTTCTTTTTTTTTTTTTTTGAGACAGTCTTGCTCTGTCGTCTAGGCTGGAGTACCGTGGCATGACCTTGGCTCACTGCAACCTCTGCCTCCTGGGTTCAAGCAATTCTCCCACCTCAGCCTCCTGAGTAGCTGGGATTACTCCCACACCATGCCTAGCTAATGTTTGTATTTTTAGTAGAGACGGGGTTTCACCATGTTGGCCAGGCTGGTTTTGAACTTCTGACCTCAGGTGATCCACCCACCTTGGCCTCCTAAAGTGCTGGGATTGCAGGCCTGAGCCACCACGCCTGGCCATATAGCTAGTATTTTAAATAAATCATATGGTCATTTTTGTCCTTTATTGAAGAGTTAAATCCATTTACATTTAGTATTATTAGGCAAGTTTCTTCTTTTTATGCCCTTTCAATTTGTTCTACTTTGTTTTTTTTCTAGGCTCTGGAGTATCTTTATGTTCTACTTTTTAAAATTCCTTTTTGTAAATCTTTTTTCCTCATCTTTTTCTGGTTTATGTTTCCTCCTTCATCTCTTTTTATCTTTATCCTTTCTACCTGTTTGAAAGTTGTGTGCACTGGGCCTATTCTTCTAGTTGTTGCTCTAGCTATTTGAACACGCATATTTACCAAAATCTAAAAAATTGTCAATATCTCTCCGTTCTCCCAACAATTCCAAGACCTTAAGACACTTTAACTCTGATGACCTGCTTGCAGATAACATACTATTCTTGTCCAGGACTTAAAACTTTGCTGTTAGATGATGCTGGGAAAAATGTTTCCTGAGATTTCATAACCACAAGTAAGCTCCCCAACATGAGTCTGTGGTTTAAGTTTATGCTAACTATACAGTCCAAAAAATACCTTAAATTATTTAATTTAGAGTGGTCTCAGGTTGGTAGTGTCCCCAGCAACTTACAGAAGTAAATGCAAATCTTCTCTGGAAGAACCCACCTTCAACCCAGGCCTCAAGGGATTCTCACAGATAAATGTTCAAGGAAAATGATTGGTTCACAGATACGTGGCATGAAAGAAAATGCACCATGAGTGAGAACCAGCAGAAAGAATACGCAGCAGAAATAGACTTAAAATATCTAGGAACTGTAATTATCTGACACAGAATATAAAATATCTGTCTTATACATTTAAAGAAATAATCAATAAATTCTAAAATAGATAAGAAATTCAAGTCATTTGGGCTTAAATAAAAAAAAAAAAACAAATAGAACTTCCAAAAATAAGAAATGAATATCATATTGTGTTGACTATAAAACAGGATTGATTTTATAAGATGCACCATAATTTTATGTGCCATCAACAATACTGCTGATTGTCATTGCAAGATGCCACCAATTGTAAGATGTATCCTGATTTTAGCAGTGTTAAAAACGTGAAAAAAAAAGATTGCAGAATCAATGAACCTTAGCAATTGAAATGTAAAACTTCACAGATCAATTAAATTGCAGATTAAACTCAGCCAATGAAAAAATCAGGTAATTGGAATAAAGACACAAATATTTTTTACAGATAAATTGTCCAGAATGTAGCCCAGAGAGATCACACAATGGAAATATAACAGAATGGTTATGAGTCTTGGGGGCTAGAATGAGAAGGTCTAACATCTATCCAGTCAAAAGTTTCAGATGAAGGTAATAGAGAGGAGAAGAGGCAATGTTTAAAAATATAATGGCTGAGAAATTTGGAAAATAATGGAAAGCGAGTGACACTCAGATAGAGGAATTCAAATGATTCTCAAGCAAGACAAAACAAATTTCCATACCTGGACATATGATGGTGCATCTGAAGAATATATGATAATAAAACTGTGGACCATCAAAAGCCAAGAGAAGATCTTCAAAGAAACCAGGAACAAAGAGAGGTCACCTTCCGAAGAACAGTAAGTCAACAACTGATTACCTTTTAGCAGCAAAAATGGAAGCCAGAAGACTGTGGGATAATATTTTCAATGTGTTGAAAGGAAAACAGTAATCAGCTTAGAATTTCTATCCCAAAAAACCCTTTCAAGAATGAGAGCAAAATAATTTTTTCTTTCTTTCTCTTTCTTTCTTTTTTCTCTTTTTTTCTTTCTTTCTTTCTTTCTTTCTTTCTCTCTCTTTCTTTCTTTTTGTTTTTTTGTTTCTCTCCTTCCTTCCTTCCTTCCTTCCTTCCTTCCTTCCTTCCTCCCTCCCTCCCTTCCTTCTTTCTTTTTTCTCTTTCTTTTCTTTTTTTTTTTGAGATAGGTTTTTGTTCTGTCACCCAGGCTGGAGTATGGTTCACTGCAGCCTCAAAGTCCTGGGCTCAATCGATCTTCTTGCTTGTTTCCCGAGTAGCTAGGACTACAGATGCATGCCTCACCATGTCCAGCTAATTTTATTTTATTTTTGCAGAGATAGAGTCTCCCTGACTTACCCAGGCTGGTCTTGGACTCCTGGACTCAAGTGAACTCCTGGGTTCCTCCTGCCTTGGCCTCCCAAAGGACTGGGATTACAGGGTGAGCTGCTACACCTGGCCAAGAATTTTCAAATAAGTAAAAACAGAAACCTTCACTAAAGGAAGGTTTGAAAAGATAGATTTGAAGCAGAGGGAAGATGATTCTAGATGCATGGTACATGCATCCAGTAGGAAAATCAAGAACACCAGCATTCTGAGAAGTTCTCTGAGGCAAAGCTTGCTTACCTCTTTGGTGTCTGTCTGGCTTTTCCTCCTTTTGGGGATCTGTAGATTCTTATATTTGTGCCAACCCAGCGATGGCTTTAAAAAAGTTGTTACTCAAAATATTTTATCCTGCATTTGAGTTCTTTCATTTGGGCAGGATTGCTTAGGTATCTAACCTACCCACCTGCAGGAAATAAAAATCCTCCAATAAAATTTATAATTTAGGGAAACTCTTCTTCAGTCTATATGGAGCCCATGTTACCCGTCCTCATGGTACAATGTGCCTTTCCCTTGTAGCGCAAACACCAGCTACAGTTTTACACTTATGTGGAGTGAGATGGGCTCCAATCACCAATTATCTGCATGCTATTTAAATTAATTGTCTACTTACCCCTTTAGAAATGTAAGGGCCAGATATGTGTTGCTTTCTATTTTGCTTCCAGATTTTAGCAAGTGCCTGGAAAATAGTAGGTATTCAGTGGACATTTACTGAGTAAATGATTAGGCGAGTAATTAATTATGAGTGAAAAGCCAACCTGAGGTATTAGGTCAAGCATAGCTATGTGTCTCTGCTTCAAATCCAGCCATAAGCTGATAATTGCAGTGCATAAGCATGATAATTGGGTGCTCACGCATGCGTGTGTGAGATGTATCACCCTCAAACCTTGTTACCATATCAGCACATTACCCGTCCAACGTGAACTTAGAGGAAGCAAAATCAAAAACAAATCCAGCCATTGGAGATGGCGCTTTCAGTGTTGGCGAATTCCCAGAGAAATCTGCTGTCCAATGTGGTAGCCATTAGCCACATGTGGCTATTTAAATTTTATTTAAATTAATTACAGTTAAATACAACTCCAAAATCAGTATTCAATCACACTAGCCACATTTCAAGTAGGCTATCCTACTGGGGGGTGTGGACATAGAACATTTCCATTATCACAGAAAGTTCTATTGGAAGCTGTGTCATAGAATTCTCAAAAATTCCTAACTGCTTCTCTCTCTTTCTTTTGCTCTTATTCTTTCTCTCTCACTCTCTCTCTCTTTTCCCACCCTTAAGCCAAGTACAAGGATAGTTGTCTCATTATTGGTGGCTTAAAATGATGTTTTTGAACAAGAAGACGCTGGGTACTTTTGGTGACTAGCACTATCTCTGTTTATTTCCTTTTAAACTCCTGAGCTATTGTTTAGCAATACACCCTTTTATCTCCATTGCTACTGAA
Source organism: Trachypithecus francoisi (assembly GCF_009764315.1). Taxonomy (NCBI): domain Eukaryota; kingdom Metazoa; phylum Chordata; class Mammalia; order Primates; family Cercopithecidae; genus Trachypithecus; species Trachypithecus francoisi. The sequence continues at coordinate 28,669,170 of NW_022681469.1, read as the reverse complement.
GCTGAATGTTACTTGGGTGGAAAGCATAACTGCTTTCTTTTCTACGTCCTTAAACCCTTTGCTAATATTACTGTTTGAGAGTCCCCAAAGCCAGGGTTCTAGGAGAGTTTGGCATGTCTGAACAGCTGAACTACAAAATAATGGAGTAGGGCAGGTTGGTGGGGGAGCAGGGCGTTCTGTCGATAAAAGAGCTGCCTTCTCTGGACACATAGCCAGTTAATTGGCTATTCGGAGATACTATGGATGGGGAGAGGGGGCTTCTGAGAATCGCCGGTGACAGTTAAGTGGCCTATTGTTGACGTCCTCTGCTGAAACGACTTGGTTGGATTCAGCCTCTGCCTTACCCCCACCCCCTGTGGATTTCCTGTTAGATTCATCATTTGCCATTCAAGCATCATCTTTCACTTTCTCCTTCCAAGATGACTGCTTTGTGTACTGGCCCCTGCTTTACTCCTGCTATTCCCAGACTATAAAGGGAACGTGTGGGGCTTCAGCAGGACTGAGAAATTGACTCTGCTGTCTGTTGAGAACTATAATAATGACTGCGGTGACCTTCATGTCTAGCAGAAAACCCACGATCTGTGCTAGCACAATGATGACCACCTGAAGACAGAGAAAAGGGAATCTTGATTGAATTCCTTCTCATACAATATATAGTTATTTCCTTTGTTCTCCTCTCCATTCTCTTCTCTTCCCCTTCTCCCCATTGCCACTGGAGGACTGATCTCAAATGTGGCTGTGACTAAAAGTTAATGCCTTTGAAATAATAATACATTGCATTTTGCAGGCTTTACCAAGCCAGTTCACTCAAGTTGCCTCATCTGTACCCCTCCAAACCCTGTGAGGTAGGGAGGGGAGGTATGATTTACCCCATTTGATGGATGAGTAAACTGAGATTTAGAGATTAGGGCAGCTGCCCCAGATATTTTAGACAGGAAGTGAGCACCCAGTCTCTGTCTCTAAGCCCAGTGGTCTTTCAATGGCGTCCACACCCTTATGTGTAAGGAGGATATGGCCCAGGGAAAGCATGAGTGGGCTAGGAGAGAAGAAGAGCAGAAGAGAGGATGCTATAGAGAAGGGAGGAAAGGAGGGTGTCCCAGGGCTGCTGGCTACTCTGGTCTTTCTGCAGAGCTGGAGGCTTTGACGCTCACAAGGCGCTGCCCTGGCAAACCTCCTGAGAGAAAAGAAAAGCTAAGGGCCTGTCTTCCTCCTTCTCTCTTCCCTCTCCCTTTCCCAGGAGAGGATGTGCTGGGTTGGGGCAGGGCAGCCCTAGCTCTCCCAAGGCCTGGCATGTGGGAGCCACATGCTGGGTGCCCCAGACAGCCTAATGCTCATTCTCAAGCTGGACCTTCCAGCCTCTAGGTGCTGTGCTGTCCTGAAGCCCAGTCCATGGTGCCCAAGGAAAGCCCCTGAAGCTCACCAGGAGGAAGACGCATGCAGGGCACTCCCGGAAGAGGGACGTGCCCTGGGCCATCCCCCATGGACAGGCGGACACTCCTGGTCTTCAGCTTTATCCTGGCAGCAGCTTTGGGCCAAATGAATTTCACAGGGTGAGTGGCTGCTCCGCAGCGGGAGGGAGGACTGGTTGGGAGGAGGGGACTGGATGTCCCAGCAGGAGGTGGCTGCCCCACTGGTGCCTGATCAAGGCGGAGAGTCAGGATGTGGGTTCCTGCCCTGAACCCACTTCCAGCTTCGCAGCCTCCCACTCTCATGCTCCGGGGCTGGCTCGTTGGTGGTCCTCCCCAAATCCAGAGTTCTTAATCCAGAGTCCAGGAGGAAACCCCTGGGGCTCCAAGAATCCCCTGAAACCACATGCAACAGTTTTCCTATACAACAGAGGCTTCTTCAGGGAGGAAGCGTGCATAGCTTTCCTCTGATTCTCAGAGAAGTTGTAGCCCCCACAAGACTATGTACCTCTACCAAAAATGGATGTGGGTGTCGTCCTCCTTTGAATGACAGGAAGTTCTAGTATTACACACCAGGCCCTCTGTGGATGTACTTTGAGCCTCCCCAAGGTCCGCAGGTGGATGCCCCACCACGCTCCACAGTAGAGAAGGGGAGACACAGCAAGCGTAAAGAGGGGGTTCCTCACCCACGGTCTCAGAGGCAGCCTGTGAGGGCAGCAACCCCATCCCAGGCGTCACACCCCAGAGCCCACACCACAGGCCTCTTGGTTACGCCACCTCCCACCCACCTCCATCGGGAAGGGAAGGAGCTCAGCTTCCTCCATGTCAGGTGGGGTGAGGTTATCTGATCTCACCTTCTGGGCATTGAGACTGACTATGGCCTTGGGGCCCCCACGCGAAGAGCCCTTGGGGTCACCCCTGGTCCCCCCAGCCTCTGTGTCTACTCCTTTCTCCCCTTCATTCCTTTCGTTTGACACACTGCCCCCGTCCGCATTCCTTTCCCTTCCTTCTTCCCCTGGCTTGGCCTTCAGTCCAGCAGTAGCACTGACAGGCTTTATTTAGCCCCTGAAGTGGTCTGTCCTTGGGGCTGGAGAGCTCACTGGCTCTAGGCTGAAGGACCATGTGCTTCTCAGAGCTGCCTGCGAGTCCTGGCTGCTCAGGGCTCCTTCAGCCTCCACTCGGGCGGTGCCTCCCGGCCTTCCCCCTCTGCCTTCAGCGGGTCCTCTGCTCCATTCTGCCCCTTCCAAGTGACACAGCCTTCCAGGGATCCTTCTCCGCAGCTTCCTCCGCCCCCCCTGTGTTTTTCTAGGGACCAGGTTCTTCGAGTCCTGGCCAAAGATGAGAAGCAGCTTTCACTTCTCAGGGATCTGGAGGGCCTGAAGCCCCAGAAGGTGAGGACTCCTCAGGCTTGAGGACACCCCCCACTCCCTCCGCAGTGGCTTATACCTTCAGCTCCTTGTTCTGCCCCCCTTTACCCCAAACCTGCCCTCCTGAGGTCCCTGCAAAGAGCACAGGCCTGTGGGAAATCACATGTGGCTCCTCTTCAGGAAAACTCAGGGACACTTGCCCAGAAATTTGGGCTGCCTTTTTAGGCCGTGTCTCCTCTAGCTACCCACTCTCTCCTGGATAGGGAGCTGCTACACAACCCGTCAGGGCACTGATCTCCAAACGGCAGGAATTTCCTAAAGCCACACGGATGGCGGGGGGAGGGGGAAGGAACACAGTGTCTCTGGGTGGGATGCCATGTTGCGTGGAGATTGGACACGTTGGCCTCCCAAGTGAAATAGCTTAGCTTGGCAAACCTGTATCTTATCTGAGTTTGTCCCTGTCAGCCTGAGCATCTTTTCTGAGAACACTTGTCCTCTGCAGGTTTTCACAATGGAAAACATTTCTGTTGACTTTGACTGTTACATAGAAGGGTTTTGTTAGGGGGCCACTGGAACCACCAGATATTTCTGGATGTGGTCAAAGCCCTTGCTCCTACTTGTCTGAGTGTCCCGTCGACTGGGGCTCATGATGTTTTATGATCATTCTCTCCATTTTACTAATTGAAAAATAGGTGTCACAAAAGGCTGACCTAGGGACCCAGATCCGGCCTCTCCTACTTCTGTGGGGATGGGAGCAATGACGCTTCCCTTTCCTGACCAGGGTTCTTGTCCGTGTTCATGTCCCAGATGATGGGCGGCCTCATCCTGAGGACTCTTTAGGACTCTTTAGGTTCTCTGGATCCAGGCGAAGTTGCAATGAGTGTGAGTGAGGTGTGGAGGTGACAGGGCTTGAAATTAGGGAAAGAACCTCAGTGCCTTGGGGATTTTGTTTGGCGCAGTCTTTCCGCTCAGCCTTAGGGTTTCATTATGGAACTGGGGCCCTTTTAAGTGTATGGTAGTCCCTCCTGATTGACAGTCAACCTAAAACATTACATGGAAAATTTCAGAAAGAAAAAACTCATCACTTTTAACTTGCAAACTGTTCTGAGTAGTGTGATGAAGTCTCGCACCTGCACGCTGTCCAGGCTCCCCTCCGTGAGTCACTTAGTGACCATTTCGGTCATCAGACCGACTGTCGCTGTGTCACAGTGCTTCTGTTCGTCTAACCCTTATTCGACTTAGTAATGGCCCCAAAGTGTAAGGGTAGTGATGCTGGCATTTGTTCTAATTGCTCTATTTTATTATTAGTTACTGTTTTTAATCTCTAACTGTGCCTAATTTATAAGTTAGGGCCAGGTGCGGTGGCTCATGCCTGCAATCCCAGCACTTTGGGAGGCCAAGGTGGGCAGATCTTCTGAGGTCAGGAGTTCAAAACCAGCCTGGCCGACATGGCGAAACCCCCGTCTCTACTAAAAATAGAAAAATTAGCCAGGCGTGGTGGCACGCACCTATAGTCCCAGCTACTCAGGAGGCTGAGGTAGGAGAATGGCTTGAACCTGGGAGGCAAAGGTTGCAGTGAGCTGAAATCATGCCATTGCACTCCAGCCTGGGTGAAACTCCATCTCAAAAAAAAAAAAAATATATATATATATATATATATGTAAGTTAAACTTATTATAGGTCTGTCAAAAACATAGAGTGAATAAAATCTAGTATTTAATAGCACAACAGGGTGACTATAGTCATAATAATTTAATTGTGTATTTTAAAATAACTAAAAGAGTGTACTTGGAGTACTTGGATTGTCTGTAACACAAAGAATATGTGCTTGAGTGACAGATACCTCATTTGCCCTGATGTGATCATTACATATTGTATACCTGTATCAAAATATCCCATATACCCCAGAAATATATACACCTAATATGTACCCACAAAAATTAAAAATTACAAAAAACCTGTATCCCAAGTCTGTATGTATAGGAAAGCGCATAGTCTATATAGGATTCAGTACTATCTGCCGTTTCAGGCATCCGCTGGGAGGTCTTGGGACATCACACCCCGTCCCCATCTCCTACGTAGAAAAAAGGTCTCTACTGGCTGAGAGATTCTTTGGCTCTCTGGGGTCACCTACAGGATTGTGTGGAAGGACATGGAGTAATGCAGCTGTCTCTCTTTCCTTGGTGAACAAGGTGGACTTCTGGCGTGGCCCAGCCAGGCCCAGCCTCCCCGTGGATATGAGAGTTCCTTTCTCTGAACTGAAAGACATCAAAGCTTATCTGGAGTCCCATGGCCTTGCTTACAGCATCATGATAAAGGACATCCAGGTGAGGCCCTGCCCCAGCAAGGGCTCTGCCTTCTGCCTTCCTTTCTGGTTGGGGCCCAATATGGAGGAGATATTCTCGGGGCTAAAAGTGGACATGTGGTTTCTGGGTCTCCATTGGTGTGTTTGTGAACATGCTGTGGAAGGCAGTGAGCCACTCGCTTCTCAGAATCTGAAGCTAGGACAGAGTTCATGGGGGAAGCACTCACAGTGTGGGAGTGGAGAGGACGCCTGTGATGAGTCCTCCTGGGGAGGGATTTGCAGCAATAAACAGCAAAGGTGCCGGGAGAAGGGAGACAGGAGGATGTAGCTGGGGTCTTCCCAGGGGCACCGTGGGAAGGTGCCTCTGGATAACTTCTTCCTTTGCTTATCTGACCACTCCCTCCTGTTCCCGCTGTGTCTCAGCCATCCAATGCCTGGGGGAACGGCTTTACTTCAGAGGATTGGGAAATGGTGAAAGAAGCAGAGAGATCACTGGTGTGGTTGCCTTCCCCTGACCTCCACCGCATGGCTCTCTGCACAGGGCATCTCCCCCAGGCAGGATTCTCCCAGAGGAACCACTTTGGGAGAGCAGAACCGCTCTTGGGTAGGACAAAGGTAGCCTTCATCCTGGACACCCCAGTCTCCCTGCTGCTTTCCCTGAGTCTTTTCTGAACATCATGAAATTCTGTTTCAATTGTTCTATTTGCCAGGATATCTTAAAGAGCCCCTGAAAGGTGCTGGCAGCACAGCCTCCTTCCTAGAGATCTCTGTGGGTACCACTGATTGGTTAAGCCTCCCTGGCTGCATCTTTCTGCAGCAGCTGCTGCTGGCCGTGTACCTGTGGAAGTGGATCCATAAAGATTCATTCCCAACCTTGTTGTACGGTGCTAATCTCCCCTAAGGGCTCCGAGTGTGGGAACACAGAGCCTCCCGGAGCACACACACTTGACACTGTATGTCAGGATCAAGGCATCAGGCAGCATTCCGTTCCCATGCGAGCGCAGGGCTGGGGCACTTTGGTCCTTTCAAAGACCTTTATTCCTCATCAGGCACATCTGTTTCCCGCTCAACATGTGGGGGTGGGATATTTCTCTAATGAAATCCCCCACAAGCAAAAATGGGGAAACTCCCACAGACAAAAGAGGCTACCACATCAAAAGAAATAGAACTGAATTCTCATTTTTAGCCCAGGCCTCTATTTTGAAGTTTCCATTTCCCTGGTTCAGCCCTACCCTGGGAGCTCCACAGCATTTGGCAAACAGACACACAGAGGTCTCTAAAAACTTTCTGTTGATTTCTGCACATCAGGGACTGCCCCAGAGTCCCCTCTGAGCCTCCCCCACTGGCTTTAGCCTGTCCTCTCCCCACATCCGCAGCCCCGAGCCCCTCTAGGGCTTTGCCCTCCCTTTCAGGAAAATGCTCTGACCTCTTAGCCTTGATCCAGCCAGGCAGGATTTTCACCAACTCGCTCTTCCTGCAGGGATCAAGCACTTACTGCCATACTTGAGATCATATTTTGGCTGAGAGGGAGCTGGGGGTGGGGGTGGCTGGTGTGTTGATGTGTTGAGGGATTGATGATGGGGAGGGGTCCAGGAGGAGGGAAGCTGAGATTTGCTAACAGGACTGAAAGGGCTTTGCACCCCTCAGGTTGTTGGCGTCCAGTCTTGTATTTCAGATACAGAGGCACGGGCGTGATTTTCTCCCTGTCCTCTGGATCCCCTCAGCCAAGTACTTGGCAATGTCCCCTGCAGGGTGGGCCCTCCGTGGTTGTCTGCCGAATGACTTGCTCAGTTGGGGAGTTCAGGACAGGCACGACCTTATTCACATGTGGGTCTTTGTTTCTCTGGCCCCCTCCCCTCAGCCAAGGTTCAGCTCCACGCTCTGTATCCATCTTCCTACCCCAGCACCCACCATAGGACTTGCTGCTTCATTAGAGCTTGATACATGTCAGTGGAACTAATGGACATTCATTAGGAGGAGGAAAGAAAAGAGGAGTGGTGGTGTTTGGCGGCTAGGATCAGGCTGGAAAACCTCGATGCTGGTTTTCACTTTGGCCAGAGGCAGGGGAGATTTTGGAATCTTTCCCTCCCTCTGCCCTGTGATCAGAGGGATGCTTGAGAAACGTCAGGCAGGGCCATTCATTCCACTCACAGACACAGAGAGCCCTACTGTGTGCTGCGCATTGGGCAAGGGGCTGGAAACACAGAGATGAAAAACCTGGCCCTGTATCCAGGAGAGCCGGAGGGTCGCGGGGGCCAGGGATGGAGGGGAGTAAGCCGGTGGTTACAATGGAGTGGATGAGGGGCTGATGGAGTGAGGGCGGTTGCTATGGGAGCGCATACACGAGGCACTGCACGCTGTGCTTCTGAGAAGGCGGTAATTACGGTGCGCTGAAGAGCAGGTAAGGGGGGCTGGCCAGAGGAAGGGGGGCTCCCACCCCGATTGGCGATGAAGCCAGACCCCATCGCAAAGAGTGCTCTCCACCATGTGACGAGGTCAGGATTTTATCCCGAAAACTAGGAAGGAGTCACCGGAGGTGCTTTGACATGATCAGATTTGCATTTCAGAAAAACCACCCTGACAGTGACAGTGTTGAGTTGGGGACAGGGCCAGGGAGAGACTGACAGGCAGGAGAGTGGTGAGGAAATTGCAGTGGGCCAGGCAAGAAATTATCTGATTCCGAGCGAGCTCTATTTGCATTTAATTTTTCTTCACCTCCTCGTTCTTTTCAGCCCTTTGGTTTTTTTTTCCCCCTAGGATGAGTCACCATGGAAAAGCTTCACTTGAGCAATCAGCTCTGTGGCTTTTAATGGCTTTTTTTCTGATTACAAAATTAATAAATATTCATGTTAGATAATTTGGAAAATAGTGGAAAGCACAAGGAGAAAACAAATATCACTCATGCTCTGACCATCCAGAGCAGAATACAATTGGGTGTAAATATTGCTTTGCCAATTTCCCTCACCCTAGTGGATCACTCTCATCACCGTGCAATTAGAGTTATTTCTCCCATTTACAAAAACCCTCTCTTGATCCCTTCCCTCTCCCCTCCAGCCATCACCCCATTTTTATGCTTCCCCATAGAGTGAAACTCCTGAAAACACTGACTCTCCCTGTCATCTCCATCCCTTTCCGCCGGCAGGCTGCCTATCCCCTCACTTCACCAAAGCTTCCCTCGACAAAGTCACACACAACTTCCAAATCCAACCCAGTGGCCAACTCTCAATGTTCCTCTTCCAACAGCACAACTGGTGGCTCTCTCCTTCCTGGAGTCTGTCTCTTCTCCTGGCATCTGTGTTCTGTCTCCAGCCAGCACCTCCTCTCCTGGATCCAACCGCCTACTCAGTGTTTCCACCTGGGGGTCCAATGGGCGTCTCCAACTTTCCAGGTCCAGACCAAGTTCCCCTGGCCCTTCATCAGTGCCTCCACGGCCCTCTCTATCTCAGGAAATGGCAACACCATCCTTCCAGTCACTCAGACCAGAAGCTGGGAGACATTCTTGACCCCTTCCTCAAACCCCCATCAACAACAGATTTATTGCTGTCTTCAGGATGGATCTTAGCACATCCCCACAACCCCCTAGGGCCCATGCGCCATCTCGTCGCTCACCTGGGTTCTTCCATTCGCTTTCTAACTGCTCTCCCCACTTCCCCACCTTGACTCCTTATTACCTAGTCTCTAAACAGCAGCCAGAAAGGTCCTTTAAAACTATTGCAAATTCAAGCATGTTGTTCCTCTGCTTAAAATCCAACTAATTTGGAGTAAAAGCCAAAGCCCTTGCAATGGTCGTAAGGCTTTCTTTTCGTTTTATTTTATTTATTTATTTTGAGACAAGATCTTGCTCTGTCATCCAGGCTGAAGTGCAGTGGCACAATCGTGGCTCACTGTATCCTTGAACTCCCAGGCTCACTCCATCCTCTTGCCTCAGGTTCCTAAGTAGCTGGGACTATAGGACCACATCACCACACCCAGCTAATTTTTCTATTTTTTGTAGAGATGGGGTCTGACTATGTTGCCCAAGCTGGTCTTGAACTCCTGGGCTCAGGCAACCTGCCAACTTCGACCTCCCAAAGTGCTGAAATTACAGGTGTGAGCCACCACACCAGACTGCTTATCTTGTTTTAAACTGTACCCTTCTTCTTCCCCACTTCCCCAACTTCCTCTTTCCTTCCCATTTCACTCTTCTTGACATTTACCATTTTCTCATTGCTTATATAATTTAATTCTTTACTTCTTTAAATTATTATCTTGCTAGCTGAAGAGTACAGTTTTTATTTGTTTGTTTTGTTTTTGAGACAGAGTCTCACTCCATCACCCAGGCTGGAGTACAGTGGCATGATCTCGGCTCATGCCTCCGCCTCCCAGGCTCAATCAACTCTCATGCCTCAGCCCCCTGAGTAGCTTGGCTTATAGGCACACACCACCACTCCTGGCTAATTTTTGTATTATTATTATTATTATTATTATTTAAGTAGAGACAGGGTTTCACCATGTTGGCCAGGCTGTTCCCAAACTCCTGGCCTCAAGTGATCCACCTGCCTCAATCTCCCAAAGTGCTGGGATTACAGGCATGAACCACCAGAGTTTTTTTTTTTTTTTTTAGATGGGGTCTTGCTGTGTTGCCCAGGGTAGAGTTCAGTGGCTGTTCACAGGGACAGTCATAGCTCACTGCAGCCTTGAACGCCTGGGCTCAAGAGATCCTCCTGCCTCAGCCTCCTGAATGGCTGGGACTGCACGTGTGCACCACCATGCCTGGCTTGAACAGCAGAGTTTTAAAGGTAGAAATGCTGTTGGCTGGTCTGAGGGTGAGTGGCAGCTCCAGAGAAGAGAAGAAGACAACAGGGAAGATTGCAGGAGAAGCCAGGGAAGACAGGAGCAGTGATGGGCAAGACCCTGGGAGAGGCAGAGCCTGGCTGCATCATGGGGGTAGGGACAGAAGAGGACCCAGGCCCCTCTGTTGGGCCACATGAAAGGCAGGTGCTGACTGACTCACCCAGATGACCATTAATGGGGGCTTTCTGCCTTCCAAGTCCTACAGAAGCTATCCTACCTCTGGAGAACCCAGACTTCCGGTCATGGCTTGTAATGCTCCCTCACAAAGCCCTGGAGTCATCCCAAAGTTATTATCATCCTCCTTGTCATTATCACCCTCCTCCTCCTCATCATAGCTAACATTTACCAGCAGTTACTACATGCCTGGCAAAAGTCTAAGCATTTAGCATGTATTAGCCCTTCTAATCCTCATGAGAACATTGGGGTGTGTGTGTGCGTGTGTGTGTGTGTGTATGTGTGTGTGTGTGTGTGTGTCTGTGTGTGAGATGGAGTCTTGCTCTGTCGCCCAGGCTGGGGTGCAGTGACTCAACCACCGCTCACTGCAACCTCTGCCTCTTGGGTTCAAGCAATTCTCCTGCCTCAGTCTCCTGAGTAGCTGGAATTACAGGTGCCCGCCACCACACCCGGCTAATTTTTGTATTTTTAGTAGAAAGAGGGTTTCGCCATGTTGGCCAAGCCAGTCTTGAGCTCCTGGCCTCAAGTGATCCGCCTGCTTCAGCCTCCCAAAGTGCTGGGATTACAAGTGTCAGCCACTGCACCTGGCCCTCATGAGAACATTTTAAAGTATATGCTAAAGTATGTGATAACATGACCTCCATTTTACAAAGGGGAAACTGAGGCACAGAGAAGTTAGTAATTTGATGGAGTTGGTGGCAGGATCAACAGACAGGGAAGCCTTGTGGTTTGGCCTTGACCTCTGAGGGAGTCCATTCTGAAAATATCAGATCGGCAGCCTCCCCCCACGTCCAGTGCCACAGGACTGGATTTGCTACTGGCCACGTAGCTGCTACTGCAGATGTTAGGCCTGGAAGAGAAGGCCAGGAACTGGGGAGGAGAGGCAGCAGCTGCTGTCCCAGAGCCCCCAGCCCACTCTATTTTCAGGAGCTGTGTCCATTTTGCATCTGTGGCTGGGGTTGGGCTGTGAGAGATCCTGCTCTCACAGGAACTGGAGCCCCACTGCCTCCTCCCCTGCCCAACCCGGGAGGGCTGTTCTTCCCTTAGGGCCCCCATCCTTCCTGACTCATCGTAAATTAATTCACACCGAGGTATTGCTTTCCCTGTCAGGTTATGGCTTCCAGGGAGGCAGATGGCTTTTACTTCTGAGTTGGTTGGTTTCTTTGTTTTGTTATTTTTTCCTGAGAAGCCTGACAGGGCTGTCATTAGGCATTCCTCAGCCTGTGGCCAGACCGCATTCTTTGGTCACCCATCCCCTTCTCTCAGTCCCAGGAATGGAGCAAACGCTGGTGCATTTTCCAGGCCAAGGCAGATTCCTGTTCCTGGAAGTGGGGCCAGCTGTGAGGCCTGAGAATTTCCAGTTTGAAAGAGGGTGTCACCTCCATTCACAAGGCTGTGAGGGTGTCTGGAAAGTTATTTGCAGTTTGGTGCTAACTTCCCATTTGCCTCCAAGCTCTTATGTGGAACAAAGGACAGTCTCCTGGGTCCTGTCTTCCTGTGGGTGTCCCAGGCTGTGTGGGGAGAATTGGGTCCTCTAGTCCTTTTTTTCCTGATTTCTCCTCCCTGTCCTCCACTTTCACCCCCACTTCAGGCTTCCACCAGATCCTTGGAAACCCTTTGCCTTGTCCTCAAGGCTGGCAGGCTGTTCTCTTCCTTGCAGCTGCTCGTCACCGCTGATGGCACCAGGCACACATTGGTCATGGTAGGCTGTTGTGATTTGGGTCGGCTTCCTGAGAAGACAAATTCCTTTTGTTAGAGCTTCCCACAAGTGTTTGCGAAGGGCCAGAGAGGCCCCGGGCTCCTCCGGCCATGTCTAACTTACCCAGCAATCCCGGCTTTGCCCCTGGCCAGCCAGTGCAGCTGGAAAATATCACAACTGTAATTGCCTTGCATGGAGTCGGTGCTCAAAAGTAAAGTGAGCCCCAAACATCAATTTCCAGTCCCATTTTGAAATCTATGAACCTGAGCGTTGTGAGCAAGCCGACTAGGCCTCGGGGATGAGTGAGTCATTAGGCATTGCCTCATCTGTGGCAGGTGGGGCGGGGAGGCTGCTCTTCCTGACCGGGGTGGAAGACGCCACAGTAGCCATTAGGGCTTTTGGTTTTGCTATTGCTTATTCATCTAAAAGTTCTGGGCTGAGGCGGGCACATCACCTGAGGTTGGGAGTTCGAGACCAGCCTGACCAACCTGGAGAAACCCTGTTTCTACTAAAAATACAAAAAATTTGCCAGGCGTAGTGGTGCATGCCTGTAATCCCAGCTACTGGGGAGGCAAAGGCAGAAGAATAGCCTGAACCTGGGAGGCAGAGGTTGCGGTGAGCCGAGATCACGCCACTGCACTCCAGCCTGGCCAACAAGAGAGAAACTATCTCAAAAAAAAAAAAAAAAAAAGTTCTTACTTATTGAAGTAGCATAAGCACATTGCCAAAATGTGAAAATAAAGAATAGAAAAAATTTACTTCAAATCCACCTTCTTCTATCTTAGCAGGCATTGTGAACATTTTGGTTTATATTTTTGGCATTTTAGTGTCTTAGGTTCTTGGGTTCTTCTCAAGGGTCCTTGATTTTTCATTATCGTAAAAAACTTTCAAATTGCAAGAATGGAGTTTTTAGCTGTTGTTAACATTTGCATGCTCTTTCTGTCCACACACATGTCGACACACACAGACCTAAACATATCTGTGTATGTGTGTGTTTTTGTGCATGCATGCGTGTGTGTGTGTTTAGAAATGGGGTGTTGCTCTGTTGTCCAGGCTGGAGTACAGTGGTACGATCATAACTCACTCTCAATCATAGCTCACTCTAGCCTCCAACTCCCAGGCTCAAGCAGTCCTCCTGCCTCAGCTTAAGTAGCTGGGACTATAGGAATGCGTCCCCAAGCCTGACTAATTTTTTAATTTTAATTTTTTGTAGAGATGGGGTCTTGCTTTGTTGCCCAGGCTGGTCTCAAACTTCTGGGCTCCAGCAATCCTCCTGCCTTGGACTCCCAAAGCGCTGGGTTTACAGGTGTAAGCCACCATGCCCAACCTGCATATGTGTTATTACTGTTGGCCTTTAGTTTTGATAGTTGGCCTTAAGGAACCCCAGGGTATGGACTAAAATGCCTGGTTCTTGTCTCACCTCTGCCACTTGTTATCTTTGCTTTTACATCCCTTTACCACTCCAATCTGCTTTAGCTCTAAAACACAAATAGCTCATTTCTGTTCTGTTATCAGGTCATCTGACCAGATCAAGTGAGATCATGAAGATGAAGCTTGGTTAACTAAGGCTCTAGCCCCCAAATAAGTCATCGGCAAGATTTAGTTGTGGCTCGGTGCTGCAAACAAAGGGCAATTTTGGTTAATGAAGATGCTTTCTCAGCATCTTCAGTGGCAGAGGACCTGAGTACCTCCCACACTGGACAGTCTGTGCTGAATCCTGGGGTGTCTTGGCTTCTGGATGTCATTATAAGGGCATGAGCTTGGGTGAAGGACACTAGCTCATCTCACTGTGACCCAAGCAGGGAAAAATGTCTCAAGATTTTTGAGACATTTGAAATGTAGGTGGTCTGAGCAGTGAGTGAGTGATTAACCCAGCCAGGTATTGTACTGCCCTCTGTATGGGCAGCGGGAAGTACCATGTAAGACTTGAATGCTAACTCCACGTTGATACCCAAGGGCATTGCTTTTGACTCACCCAGACTTGTGTTTAGGAGGTAAGTGAAAGACCATTGGCACATTAATCATTATTATTTAGACTGACTTTGGTCATGCCTGGCTTTCTGAATGGCTTGTATACCAGTTGTCTAGGCTATTTCCTGGAAGTGGAGTCAATGTTGGGGGTCAGAGGAACCCTCTGCTTCCCCCAATGGGGTCAGTGCACATGGTTTGGCTTGGGTCCTGACTCAACAGAGTGCTTATTAAGTGCAAAAGCAATGTTGGCAGTAGACTGTGAGCACCCTTTTTTCCCCCCAAAACACCTTCAAATCCATTGTTACATTTTATCCTATGAGGTGGTAAGGCAGATATTGCTTTCCCAATTTTCAAGCTGAGGAAACTAAGGCCCCAGCAAATTCCACAGCCAGTTAGTGGCAAACGCAGACCTAGACCCCAGCTCTCTGGACTCCTTGCCCCATGCTCATTTGGGAAATGGCAGCATGACTGCCAGCTTGCCAGGCAGAATAATCACCCAGCAATCTGGACTTTCCTTCTGTTGTGCAGTTCACACTCATGGTGGCTCATTCTCCTGTGTTGCTGCTGTCTTTATGCACAGCCAGCGGAGGCAGGGCTCAGAAGAGGCATAGGCAGCCCAGCTCTCCCCTTCTTTTCCAATATGTGTTCCCCATCACCCAGGTGCTGCTGGATGAGGAAAGAGAGGCCATGGCAAAATCCCGCCGGCTGGAGCGCAGCACCAGCAGCTTCAGTTACTCCTCATACCACACCCTGGAGGAGGTAGGTCTGGTTGGTCAAGCTCTGGGCTCTCTTGTATCTTTGGTCCTCTTAGGGTTTCCTGATTCATGCAGAAACTAGTGAAGGACTCCAGGGTCATGGGAAACTGTGACTGACACTTGGGGACTGTACAGCAGACATTAGGTCAAGGTCTCTTAGGCAGAGAGTCATATTCAAAGATGTCCAGAAGCCAGAATTCAGATAGAGGGGACAGTAGTTCAATTGTACAGCCCTAGGCAGGTACAGAGCAGAGTAATGGGTCTACTAGGCAGAACACTAAGTCAGGGACCCATTATGGGCCAGAATAGAGCAGGTAGAAGCTGCCTTCATCTTGACAGAGCAGGAGCGTCGCCATCTTGAACTAACCACCATTCTAAGTTCCCTTTGATTAAAAAACTGCCTAATTCCAGTGCTTATAGTTAAAAAAAGGACAAAAATCATCCAGAAACCCCTCTCAGGTTGATTTCTCTAAAATAAACCTGTCCTTGACTGTGAAGCCACCTTTTGTGTTTCTTTCCTCTTTCTTTTACTCTTACACATATCCAATCCTCCAGTTAGGGACCTAGGGCTCTCAGCCTCTCCATGACCAGTCCTGGTGTTCAGTGGTCCCAGCCATGGGTGCTGGAGTATATAATATGAGGGGCAGGAAGCCAGGCACATTGGACAGTCATGTTTGTAGAATAAAAGAGAGGTGCCTTCACTTGGAGAAAGTTCATGATCACAGTTGCAGTCAGCCAGGGCAAGCAACTTGTTTATAAAGGAGAATGTACACAGAGGGCGCAGGGATGCCCATTCCAGAAAGGAACTCAAGGCACACTTCTCATTTTGTGTGTCAAGGATATGACATTCTTGATATCATCCATCTATTATCATCATCACTTTTGCCACTTCACAAGTCATGCAATAGAGAATCCACTTTCTTTCATATATTTGTTAATTTAATTACATGTACTGAAAGAACAAGAGAATGAAATAATACAGTCTGGCACTATTTATTGATGCCAAAGATAAATAAAACAAGAACCCTGTGTTCAAGGGGCTTACAGTCTAAAAGGAGCAAGAAGATAAAAACATCACTACAAAGTCTGTGAGATCTATCAGATTGATTGAATGGGCCAAAGAATGGCAGCAAGAGAGAATTTCCAACCAGAGAGAGCCATGTGGGTCAAGCCTGGGGATTTGAGCAGGCTCAGCACACACTATTCTTCCAGGCAAAGGCATAGCTCTGCACAGAGCAAGGAGCCTGGGAATCCAGCAAGATCACAACTCACTTCCTTTAGCTCTGAGGGAATGCTCTATTTTTGCAATTCTTTATCTGGTTCTTTTAGACCCTCTGAGGAGGTGGGAAACCATTGAAGAGAGTGGGAAAGGGCAGGGAGAACATTCAGAGAGTCCCCGGTGTTCATCCCACTTCCTGCTTAACTGCCAATCTTACACATGCCTTTCCTTTTAGATATATAGCTGGATTGACAACTTTGTAACGGAGCATTCCGATATTGTCTCAAAAATTCAGATTGGCAACAGCTTTGAAAACCGGTCCATTCTTGTCCTGAAGGTAAAAGCCAACAGCATCAACCTGTGGACTCTACATTGAGGGCCTCTGGCATAAGATTGAGCTCACGTGGGGCAGTGGCTGGGCGGGAGTTTCAGGGAGAAGGACAATATGTCTACTCCTGTCCCCAGGTGACCCATAAGCTTTGGGGTTGTGGCATTCAGAGATCCACCCTTGTAGGTATGAAGAGGTGACAGTGTGGTGACCTAGCCTGTCCTTGGTCAGGAAGTAGGTGGGAGGATGGCTAAGGAGCTGGGGCTGCAGAGTGGCAGTTGTCACCCTGGACTTGGGGTGTGAGTGTGGGTGAGTTGGCGTTCTATTACCTCAGTTGCTACATTCGTTCAATGGGAAGAGAGGTACACAGAGGGCCCATTTGCTAATGAGGTCATCTGGCTCAGACAGCCCTGCAGATATGCCTGAGTCTATAGAGAAGCCTCCCAGCCCTTCACAGGAGCCACTGGAACAGAAATCAAGCAAACTCAGCACCCTGCAGTTCCCTGGGTCATGAAGGAAGTAGGAGAGGTGAATGCAGAGCCCATCAGAAAGCAATTCTTAGTTTGAGCCCAAAAGGGCACCTGGGAGTGTGGACCCTGCGGGGCATTTAGCATCAGCTGTCAGGAAGGACAGGTGCTTGCTGCCGCTCTCAACAATTCTCTGGTGGGCTCTTCTGAACAGCCAAGTGGACCCACCTAACTTGGGATTTGACTTAACCTGTCCCTGCTTCCATTTCTCCAGGGGCCGTGGTCTTCTCTTTCTAATGCTGTCTGAAGCCTTGCTACTCAAAGCACGCCCCTGCATGGCAGCATCAACATCACCTGGGAGCTTATTAGAACTACCAAACCTCAGACCCTCCCCAGACCTACTAAGTCAGAATCTGCACTGGAATAAGATCCCCAGGAGACTCATGTGCCCATTAGAGTTTGAGAAACCCTGGTCTTAAGATACTTTCAATCCTGGGAAATTCTGTGCTTCTGGTTGGATCACTTTGCTCCCCAAGGGCACCACCATATTTTCAAAGGCCCTCACAAATGTGCATTTTTGGGCACACGGACAGGTACCTGCACACACACCCTCTTACCTAGTGTGTAAAACTGCCCCAGGCAGTGAGGATGCCTCGGGGGCCTCCTTCCAGGTAGCCTAGAGGCAGTAGCTGTCTGAGTTCAAACCTGTGTTTGGGGCCTGATTCTTTTTCTCAGTTCAGCACTGGAGGTTCTCGGCACCCAGCCATCTGGATTGACACTGGAATTCACTCCCGGGAGTGGATCACCCATGCCACCGGCATCTGGACTGCCAATAAGGTCAGCATGCACCTGTAGCTAAGGTGCACCCATGATGGGGGCTGCAACTAGGGGCAGGGACTTAACTATTTAAGGGTGCCTCTGGTTGAACAATTACACTCAGGGTGCTGTCTCCCTCCCGCCCTTTGGGGCAGCCACAGTGCACTCTTACCTTTTGCAGCACAGAGCTCACATTGATCCCCTGCCTTCTAGTTGTTTAATATCTAAGCCTTTGGTTCTGCATAAAAGATATACCTAAGGGGTTCCATGCCACCCTTTCCTGCAGCCACTGGCTGTGCAAATGTCCTGCGCCACCTCCCAGGAGATCAGTGGGGCCTCCCATCCCTCTTCACTCTTTCTTGCAGATTGTCAGTGATTATGGCAAAGACCGTGTCCTGACAGATATACTGAAGGCCATGGACATCTTTATAGAGCTTGTCACAAACCCTGATGGGTTTGCTTTTACCCACAGCATGGTGAGGGCACCTGGGAAGGATGGAAGGAGGGGGTCAGCTCTAGGGGGATGGAGAAAAGGTCACTGTACTTTGGGAACCAGCCCCTTCACAGCCTTTTTGCAGAAGTCCTCACCAAGGGCAGGAAGGCTGCTCAGGTACTGCACCTGCAGCCTCTTGCCCTCTGACCTCTTTCTTGCTGCCCAGGGAAGGCCACTATTGGCAGCCTATGCCCAGCCTCTCCCCAGACCCTGACTTCAACTACACAGTATCTGAGCTGTGTCCTTGGCCCAGCCCCATGCCAGCTCCATCCTGTCCTGGCAATTCCTTCCCTTTGCTCCTCCCTGCCCCACCAGGGTCCCCTACCCCCATAGGCCAGGATATCAGAGGCTCCCATTCCTGGGAATGGGCCCAGTGAATGAGGTCACCTGACCTGGGCTTTCCCAGAACCGCTTATGGCGGAAAAACAAGTCCATCAGACCTGGAATCTTCTGCATTGGCGTGGATCTCAACAGGAATTGGAAGTCGGGCTTTGGAGGTATGGCAACCTGCTGTCCTGGGGCAGGGTTGGAGAAGTGGTGTTGGCCCGTGGCAGGTTCTCCCACTCAGTCAGATTATGTTGACGCAACTTGGGAGGCACAGGACAATGTAGTCAGCTGATACGCATGAGTCACGGCCAGGGACAGGCGAGCACATATCTCAGACTGGCCGTGGGTATGGGAGAGGTTGTGTGTGTGTGTATTGAATGTACACGTGCCAAACCTTCATGGGAAACATTTAGGGGAGCCCCCAGCTCCTGAAATGAGGACTAACTACATGGGTCAAATCCTAAATATGACAGAGAAAGGCTTAATGGAGGTACTAAGTAGCCTTGCTTGTTGTTCAAAATCCAGAGTTTACGGTACTCCCAAAATATCCCTAGCCCTGCCCTGAAGGGAGCACAACACGAAGAAATGCCTCTGAACTCTTTCCCTGAGAGCTAGGACTGAAATCTGCCCTTTGGGGAGGCCAGGGCAATAGTTTCAAGTGTCCAGTAGAATGACCCACTTTTTTTTTTGTTTTCTTTTTTTGAGACAAGGTCTCACTCTGTCATCCAGGCTGGAGTGCAGTGGTGTGATCATGACTCACTGCAGCTTTGACCTCCTGGGCTCCAGTGATCCTCCCACCTCAGCCTCCCAAGTAGCCAAGACCACAGGTGTGCACCACCACACCCGGCTAATTTTTGTTTTTGTTTTTGTTTTGAGACAGAGTCTTGCTCCGTCACCCAGGCTGGAGCGTGGTGGCGTGATCTCAGCTCACTGCAACATCTGCCTCCTGGGTTCAAGTGATTCTCCTGTCTCAGCCTCCTGAGTAGCTGGGACTACAGGCGCCCACCGCCACGCCCGGCTACTTTTTGTATTTTTAGTAGAGACAGAATTTCCCCATATTGATCAGGCTGGTCTCAAACGCCTGACCTCAGGTGATCCACCCGCCTCGGCCTCCCAAAGTGCTGGAATTACAGGCATGAGGCACCTCGCCCAGCCAATTTTTGTATTTTTAAAACATTTTGTGGAGACGAGGTTTCGCCATGTTCCCTCGGCTGATCTTGAACTCTTGGGCTCAAGGGAATCAGCCGCCTTGGCCTCCCAAAGTACTGGGATGACAGGCGTGAGCCACCGCACCCAGCCTCGAGCAAATTCTTTATCATCAAGGCTGGCTTGAGCCTGGTTTTTATTTTTGACCCATTACTTTATGACCCTGGTGCATACCTACAGAGCTGTCTAATCCCAGTGAGGGGGAGAGGGCAGCTTTCTCCTGAGTTCCTTGGTGTTTTTCCCTGATTAATCTCCCTTGCCATGCAAGGGGCACAGGGATTGGGAAATTGGGGCCTCCAGAAAGCTCAGAGACAGGTCCATGGACCCTGGAAATACAGCAATTTGATGGGCAGGACAATTTGATGGGTCCAGTTAAGACAGAGATTCCAGAACAGACACAGCCCTCAGCCCCCAGACGTGGCATCTGCACTTCACTGGGGTCAGGGTTTGGCTCCACAGGGGATGGTGTCATTGCTGTTGATAATCAGACCTATAGGCTGGTGTCCAAACCAATGAGGTAGAACATTTAAATCCGGATGCCCATTGCTTTAAAAATCTGGCTTCTTGGAGTCTGTTCTCACTGAAAAATAAGGATGGCCCCAAAGCACTGAGAGTGAGGCCCCTGGCCCGGAGTGTGGGGGTTCTAACTGCTTGTGTAAGGGAACCAGACCATGCAAAATTAGGCATTTCCACCTCCAAATGAACAGACGCTTGCCTCAGCGGGGGCGTCCATGAGGCCCCTCAGCACTGACTGGAGTGAGTGCCCATGCACCCCAAGATAGGCTGGCTAGTAGAAAGAGAAATTACCTCTTAAAGAAAATAACCGCTGTGGGTCTCGCCACAGGAAAAAAAAAATCCGTATACACACAATGTACAAAACAATTATGGAAAAAAAGCCCAGAGGGGGCAAAAGGCTCCCATGATCCCACCACTCAAAGATCACTGTTTTTAATAATTTACCATGTCCTTCCAGAGACTTCCCCTTGCTACAAATTACATTTTTAGAGAAGGAAAAATAAATAGCTAATGAATCCATTAGCAGGTACTTGTGAAACAGGCAGACTCAGAGGACCTTGACTGTGAGCGTCAGAGATGCAGGCAGCTAATTCCCATTTGGCCAGGGGAAGATTAGTTTATTCTGCTTAGCTCAAACCAGAACTAATGGCCTGAAGTGTTTCTCCATATTTGGGCAAAGCCACCTGGTCGTTGGCAGGGGAACGGCTTTCTGTGCGTGGGCCGCAAAGGCAGACAAAGCCTTCAACCTCCCCCGCTCTGCGCATCTGTTGCTGTTTGTCATTCATCAAGTGGAGCAGGTGCAGGAGCTCCCGGCAGACACAATAAACAAGGCCGCTGTTAGCTGGGCTGATTCCAGCCTGGGGGCTGCCTTTCACCCCCTAGGTCTGCTGGCACCTCCCCTTCTAACCAGGGTCCCCATCCCAGGTGAGGACCACCAAACCGAGAGGGGGTGTGCTCCCTGGGCCTCCCTGGGGCCAGCAAGAGTGTGTGTCTGGGTTGGTGACTCAGGCTGGACGACTTTGTTTATGGTTTTGTTATTGCCTTAATTGAATGGCTGTTTAACGAGTAACCTGTAGCCCATCCCTCCCACCCATGCCTGGCCTCCTGTGCATTCTTGGGGAGGACCCGTGTGCTGCATTCCTAGAGCATCATCTGAAGTGGTCCATGGGCCAGCCCCCCACCCCAGGAGTCAAGAGGAATGCTGTGGCCTCCTCAGGAGACTTCAGAAGTTGAGGCAATCCCTGATCTCTGGACAGTGCCACCATTCCAGGGAAGAGGAGAGAGAGGAGAAACTGGGATGACTCCTTCCAAGTGTGTCCTTAGCCTACAAAGTCTTGACCAGCTCAGTGCAGCCCAACCCTCCCCTCGGGAATAAGGGAAAACAGAGGAGGAGCGGAAGAGGAAGAGAGAGATGGGGTGAGGGCAAAGAATCGGGGGGAGATGGGAACAAATGGAACTTGGGAAAAGAATAAAAGCCCTGCTCCTCTTTGTTCGCTCCCTCATCTTAAGTCCCCAAGAAGAATTTTCAAAGACTTCTTTGCACCGCTGGCTCCCAGAACAGCCTCAGGCAACTATGCGGAACTATTCTCCTACATTGATTTCCCATGTCCCCAGACCCCAAGTTCATGGCTCACCTGGAGCTGTGGCTGTGGCAAAGCTTGAGCTTACACTGAGTCTGAGTCCTCAACTGACGGCACACCCAGGAAGGATCAGCCTAAAGGTGTTGCTGCTCAGTAGGGGAAGCGAGGGTTGGGGCAGAGACTTACAGTTTCCTCTGGATGCAACTTCTGAGCCAGGCCCACCTTCCTAAAGGGACTACAGGACAAGCCGAAGGGGCTCCCTGCAGGGCTTCAGAACTGCGGGGTATGGTGTGGCTGCAGTCCTCTGACATTAGACTAGAGGATGCAGCAGTAACAAATATCCATCCCGATCTCAGTGGCTTAACACAACAAAAGTTTGTTTTTCATGCACACAAAGTCCCATATGAATAGGTGACTCTCCTTGGCAGCTTTCTTCTAGCAGTGAGAGAGGGATCCAGGAGGCTGTTTCTATCTAGAATTTTGTTTTTGCTTCCAGCCACACAGACAGAAAAGAACATGGAGAAGTCACACTTGCTCTTAACAATCTCAACCCAGAAGTGCCATGTCATTTCTGTTCACCTTTTCATTGGTCAAAGTATGACCTCAGTCATGCTGCAAAGGAGGCTGGGAAATGCAGGGGAACACATGGGTATTTTGTGAGTGCCATCTGTGTCGCACGTGGGGATTCAACTCTTTGGGTGGCTTTATTTTACTTCCAGGAAATGGTTCTAACAGCAACCCCTGCTCAGAGACTTATCACGGGCCCTCCCCTCAGTCGGAGCCAGAAGTGGCTGCCATAGTGAACTTCATCACAGCCCATGGCAACTTCAAGGCTCTGATCTCCATCCACAGCTACTCTCAGATGCTCATGTACCCTTACGGCCGATCGCTGGAGCCCGTTTCAAATCACAGGGAGTTGGTGAGACTGGCTGCTTAGGGCTTGGGGAGAAGAGACCCCTTCTCAGGAAAATCCATATCTGTCATACTCCCAGAGGGCTCAGATTGTTACTTGGAATACAAGGGTCTGGACTGATAGACCCCATGGTGCAGGGAAGGGGTAGGGGGAGCTTGCTGTTCTCATGTGTGATCAAGTTCAAAGCCGGAGATGCTGTGCTCCCTTCTCACAAGGGTCATCTCCACCTTCAACTACCAGGACTCCTAAATCCATGCTTCTCACCAGGTGGTGAGGGTGGGGGAGTGTGTGGGAGCCCTGGGGAGCCCCTGCCTTTCACCCTGCCGATGTCATCTTGCAGTACGATCTTGCCAAGGATGCGGTGGAGGCCTTGTATAAGGTCCATGGGATCGAGTACTTTTTTGGCAGCATCAGCACCACCCTCTGTGAGTGAGACTTCCCTGGCCCTGCTTCAGACACCACATCCACCTGGGGTTGGCCGCAGGGCAGTGCCATGGATCTAGCTGGGCTGGCCCAAAGCTGCCTCCCAGCTGGATAGAAGGGTTAACAGTGGTACCCAGGCAACTGTTTCTTGGCAGCTTTTGTGCACAGCTCCCAATGCCTGGCTTACTGCAAGGTTCCTAAGCCTGGTAGCCTGCAGGAGCTTTCTTTCTGCAGGAGTAGAGAATGGGTTAGGTGCATGGCTGTGATCCCGGTTGAGGCCTGGGCAGGAAGCCCTGTGTGGCCTGGGGTGGGTGGGGGTTTGGCTCCCAGGGCCCACTTTCCACTCAGGATGCCTCTGTACCTTGCAGCCACATCCCCTTCTTCCTTTTGGAGTCACATTTTGGACTTTTTGTTTCTAGATGTGGCCAGTGGGATCACCGTTGACTGGGCCTACGACAGTGGCATCAAGTATGCCTTCAGCTTTGAGCTCCGGGACACTGGGCGCTATGGCTTCCTGCTGCCTGCCACACAAATCATCCCCACGGCCCAGGAGACGTGGATGGCGCTCCGGACCATCATGGAGCACACCCTGAATCACCCTTACTAGCAGCACGACTGAGGGCAGGGCAGGAGGCTCCATCCTTCTCCCCAAGGTCTGCGGCTCCTCCTGAAACCCAAGTTATGCATCCCCATCCCCATGCCCTCATCCTGACCTCTTAGAAAATAAATACAAGTTTGAACAGGCTTCACTGCCTCTCATGTTGGCTACCACCCCTATGGGCTCAGCACTGACAAGGGGACGAGAGAGCTGCTTCTCACTCCCCGGGGGTGGGGCTTAAATGTGGGGGAAGCCTCTTTACTCTCCATGCTACCTTCAGGACAATAAGGGGATAGAGGCTGTAGCTTTTCTCCTCTTGCAGTGTTTTCAGGGCCTGGAACAGAGAAGGCACACATTGTCCCAGCATATTTACATTTTAAGATGCCCCTGGAGGGGACAATGTTTGCTCTAAAGGAAAGCATTTCTGATGGGGGCATTTCTGCCACCTTGAAGGAAAGGTTGGCCCAGACAGGCCATCTCCGCCTCGGTTGGCTTCACTTCCCATGCAGGGAGGGGGCAGGAACACATTTTGGAAGTTACCACTCACCCCATAACCCAACACGAACGAGTCATTGGTTTATGACCTGCTCCCCCTGAGGTGTCCTCAAAGGCTCCCTTGGTCTTGGGAACACAGGCTCAGAGCTAGTCAGAGCCAGCACATCAAAGCACTGCATATCCAGGAAGAAAAGCTTCTCCTCATCCTCGTCATCACCGACACCATCGTGGTTGTCATCCGTGAGCTGTGTTAAGTAGGCACTTCCCCTAAGAGAGTTAAAGGGGCACTCCTGTGAGATACTAAAGAGGCGCTTTCCCCCAGCCCCAGGCTTCCTTGTACCTTTTGCCTCTTCATTCCGCCTGCTGCTTTCTGGGAAATGATGGGACTGGCAGGCTGTACTGGACAGCAGGGATAGTGGGGCTGTTTGCTCTGCCCTCAGGAAGGCAGATAACCCCTAGAAACAGGAAGAGCCAAATGAGGTTGTGTAAATCTGAGGCAGAAACATTAGTCGTGAGAGCAAGACTTGCATCTGCAAGAGCCAGGCTCTGTGTGTGTTTGTGTGTGCATGTGCGTGTGTGTGCACGTGTGTACGTTCGTGTGTGTGTGTGTGTGTGTGTGAAACTGGATGGCCACAAGCCAACCCCTGGAGGACACAGAGACAGAGAAGAAAACAGAGTGAAACAAAAATATTTGTGTAGAAGGCATAAAAGTTATAATCACAGACTCCACTGTGTAAAGGTGTAACTTGCTTTATTTATCTCTAGTGTATATTAACTTAGCCTCCCTTTCCATTCAGCCTGTGGAAGGAGATAGTGCTTTGGCCATTTGGTAGAAGAAGGGGATGGGAGATGATCAAAACCCCAAGTAAGGTTCATATCCAATATGGCGTCTAAGCAGCAAATGACTAATGGCTGAAGAAGGAGACTAGACAGAGGATTAGAGGCAGCCATAGGGGCCGAGCACTTCTCAGTGGTGCAGCTGTGGAGAGCTCTGAGCAAAGAAACAAGGTTGGCAGGTGAGGAGGCCTAGGACAGAGGCCAGAAGGCCAAGCCGGGGCTGTGCAGCCAGTGGCCATGGTGGCACAGTGGGCACTGGCTGGGCATGCAGATGCCCAAGGCCAGCTGTGCCACATGGAAGCCCTGAGGAAGTGAGGGTAATTAACCCCTGAACAACCCAGATCATCTTCAGGGGAACAACCAGCAGTGGAGGAGGAGAAAATCTTGATTTTGGCTGAAGTTTCCCACAGGAGACTTTTTTTTTTTTTTTTTTTAAAGCTGGGATTGGTCTGAGTGAGCTAGAATTTCCAACCCAAAGTTTTCTGCTGCTAGTGGAAATTCGAGGTCATGGGCTAAGTTAATATGAGCTAGAGGTAAACAAAGCAAGTTATACCTTTGCACAGTGGAGTCTGTGATTATAACTTTTATGTTCTCTATACAAATATTTTTATTTTTCTTTCATCTTCTTGGGGAGGGTATTCCTGGTATTAACAAGTTCATTTTTTTAGATAAGGAAAGCAAGGTTTGGAGATGTTTTAAAAGTCATACAAGGCCACGTGGAGAGAAAATTGTTGAGAAAGATTTGAACTTGGGTTTGTCGAACTCTAAAACCACTGTAACCATTTGTCCAAGCGCGGCCAGTGCCCCATCTGCAGCAGAATCCAGGGAGACTTGTTTAACAGGAAGGGATTTGGTTCCATCTCCAGACTGAATTAGAATATCTGGGGCTAGACACCCCAAATCTGCATTTTTACCAACTGCCCAAAGAGTTTTGAGGTATCTTCAAGTACCCACTGATCCCTGTTCCCCTGCCTCCCAGGAAGAATATATTCCAGTCTGCCCGGGAGGAGTTGGGCTTTGGGTCTCCCAGCTCTGCCATTGTGCACTGGGGCTGGAGGTGGCTGCCACAGAGGGAGGCCAGTCACTCTCTAGAGTACTTCCTGGGGGCTGCCTTGGCCCTAGCCTAAAGCAGTGTGGTCTGCAGACCACAGGTCTCACATCACCTTGGAGCTTAGTCCCAGCACTACTAAATCCAAGTCTCTGAGGGGTGGGGCCTAGGAGATTCGAATGCCAAACTGGAGAAGAACTGGCCTAGGGGCAGGAGGCCTGGACTCTGATGAGCTTCCCAGTAACAGCCAAAATAAACTCTTTTCTAGCACTTACAATGTGCCAGGCACAGTGCCAAGTGCATTAGGGGATTCAACACGTCACCTCCTCACAGCTCTCAGAAGCAGGACTATTACTGTCCTTATTTTCAGACAAGGAAGTGACTCAGGCTCAGAGAGGATAGTTGCTGAAAGGCACACAGGTCCTGAGTGGCAGGGCTGGGACTGACCTGCAGGCTGGTAGATCATCATCTGCCTTCAGGACCTGAACCCGACTCAAGGCCAAGGCTCTGCAGGATCAGGGACGAGGAACTTGTTCTCACAGCCAGCTCGGCCAGATCTCCGAGCAGCCATCAAGCTCACAAAAGTTGAGGCTGAAACTGCTGTCCAGATGGAGGTCGATGGAGGTCTTCTTCTTCTTCTTTTTTTTTTTTTGAGACGGAGTTTTGCTCTTGCTGCCCAAGGCACGATCTTGGCTCACCGCAACCTCTGCCTGCCGGGTTCAAGTGATTCTCCTGCCTCAGCCTCCTGAGTAGCTGGGATTAAGGCATGTGCCACCATGATAGGCTAATTTTGTATTTTTAGTAGAGATGGGGTTTCTCCGTGTTGGTCAGGCTGGTTTCGAACCCCCAACCTCAGGTGATCTGTCCCCCTCAGCCTCCCAAAGGCTGGGATTACAGGCATGAGCCACTGCGCCCAGCCCCAGATGGAGGTCTTCTTAAAAAGCCCAAGGCGCTACCTGGTGGCCCTGTCTACCTCTCCTGCCTTGTGCCAGTTCCTCTTGCCTCCCTGCTCACCAGCTCCAACCTCGCCGGCTCCTCTCAGTTCCCTCAACATCAGTGCTCCTGTCCAGTGGGCCTCACTGGTGGCTTTGTGTGTGCTGCTTTCCTGGAACATTCTTTCCTCCCTCTCTCCTCCTTCAATATCCTTTCCTCACAAATCCTAGGACCACCCACTGGAAGTAGAGCTTCTCCTATTATTCTCTTTTCCAATACTTCATTTATTTCCTTCAGAGCAATGCAGTGATAATAAATAACTAACTGACCTCTTAGTCTACTGCTGTCTGTCACCACCCTCCTGTGTGAGCTACATGAGGGCAGGGGCCATATCTGTGTTGCTCACTCTCTCTGCACCTGTCAGCACTGGGCACATAGAAGATTCTCTATATTTGTTAAAGACTGTTTCTCCTCAGCCTAGTAAAATTAGGACTAGGTTTCACTTTATGTGGCAGAAGTCCACCTTACTGTGGCTTAACCAGATAGGGGTTTTATTTCTGTCATATAACAAGTAGCCATGTGAGGTGGGCAGTCCAGGGCTGGACAGTGACTCCTGGGTGTACTGGGGACCCAGACCCTTCTGATCTCTTCTGCTTCACCATTCTGCTCTATTTTGACCTCTACTTTCAAGATGGCTGCTCTACCTCCCTTGTGATGGAATTCCAGGCAGGAAGAGCAAGGGGCCAACAAGTGAGCCAGCAGAGGTGGCGGGTCCAGAGACTTTGCCTTACACTATATTTGTTGAAACTCTGTCATGTGGCCATGCCCAACTCCAAGGGAGGCTGGAAAATTGCTCTCTAGCTGGGCATATTGCTGCCGCAAAGAAAACTGGAGTTCTGTGGGCAAGGAGGAAGGGAAGAACGGATATTTGGAAGGAGCCAGCAGAATCTGCAGCAGCTTCTCTGAGGGGCAGGGAGGATCTGAAGAGGCCTCAGAATCTGTTTCCTGCTCT
Source organism: Trachypithecus francoisi (assembly GCF_009764315.1). Classification (NCBI taxonomy): domain Eukaryota; kingdom Metazoa; phylum Chordata; class Mammalia; order Primates; family Cercopithecidae; genus Trachypithecus; species Trachypithecus francoisi. Next base: position 28,641,449 of record NW_022681469.1, on the reverse strand, counting down.
CGTTTATCAAGGACTTAATCCCAAAGCCATAGAATTTTCCAGATGTTTTAGCCCAACCCGCTCATTTTTGCAGTTATGAAGACAGGGGCCTCTGGATCACAAGATTTGCACAAGGCCCCATGTGAATTTAACAGCTGGGAGAAGACTAAAGCCAGGGGGCTGCTCTAGTCCCAGCCCCACTGCAGCTTCCTTCCACCACAGATTGAGGGCCCACCCTCCTGGGTCTCCTCAGCCTTCAGCAAGCCCAGAGAGTTGATGGCGGGGGTTTAAGTTTATCAAATAAAAGCTCAAGATGTAGACATGCAAGTTGTAGAACTGTTACAGAAGAGCCTTCTCCTTTTTATAAACCCTGAACGTTTTCCCCCCATTTTCTGAAGTATATAATGCTAAACAGCAGCTCCGTTTTTCAACATACTGCTTGGTGGTGGTTTCTTTCTTTTTTTTTTTCCAACAAACTGCTCTTTTTAGGTATGTTTTTTCATCCTCTACACCAGCAAAATTTATGAGCATTTATTTAAAAGAAAAAAGCATTGGAAAAACTGAAGAGAGAAAGAGCAATTCTACATATGGAAAGCTATAAAGAACCACAGCAAATGTGCTGCGGTTATTGCTTTCTTAAAAAAACAAACCAGGCAGGCAGTTTGGAATGTGAGGGGCCTGTGTGAGGCCAGGCTGGCCGGGAGGCTGCGGGGGCTGGGCCGGTGGCAGGGATCCAGGGAGTGCAGTGAGGGGCCCTTCACGCCCCAATCCTCCTCCATGGCCCCTCTGACCGCTCCAGCGAGAAACAGGGCCAGACAGAAAAAGACTTTACTGAGAACATTTAATTTAATGTAAAAATGCTCCTTTAGGAAAACAAGAAGGCCCAGGCAGCCGGTCAGCACAGGCTGGGAGAGAATGCAGCCTGTCGGAGCTTCCCAGACTGGTGGTGGGGACCACACCAGCATACAGTCAACAGCAGGCAGGAGGAGGCCTGCAGGGCTCCAGGGCCAGAGGCTAGGACGGGCAAGCCAAACCGGATTTGGGAAACGTGTTATCATTTCCAAGGACCGTCCTGAGTACGTGGGGTTGGAGAACCTTGAAGGCCAAACAAGCTGCCTGGATTTGTCCTTCCGGACGCCTCCCCGCCCATTATTTATTGCTGTCACTTTGTTGACGTTCCAGAGCCAGGCCTGGCTGCTGCGGCTCCCAGACCCGGTCCCAGGCATGTTGGGACACGGGCCGGCTGGGCTCTGTGGAATGTTCCCAGGCAACAGGTCCACTTCCACGGTTGCAGCTGTGGGTCCTGCTGATACCCCTTCTGTAGCCGACTCATCCTGCCCTGTCCTCCAGCATAGCCCGCCTGGGTGGGACAGGCCTGCCCCCACATCTCAAACTTGGGGGGCAAAAAATGTCCTTCTGTGGAGGAGGCCCCTGAAGGAGAACTCCAGCTTGCTTGGTGGACTGAGGTTCTTCTTCCCTGAGCTTCTAGGATGTCCTTAGTTTGAGAATCCATTTCCTCTGGTCGTCCCTTGCCAGCCTCTTGCTCTGGGGCCTGCAATTCACCTCTTGCTCTCTCCTAACCAGCTCTGCCAAGCTCTGCAGCTCTCCCTCCGCCTTCCTTCCCTGTCAGACCACCTCTCTCAATTCCCCAAAGCATGGCTAAGACCATGGAGTAACAGTTCCCACAACTTTACTTACGATATGGAAGGCACATACAATATAGAAAATAAAACATGGAACCCGGACGCTGGATGTCTCTGGTGTTGGAGCTGCTGGTGGTTCATGTCCCACCACTGGTCACCCCAATAGGCCTTCACTCTCCTTGACCCTCAGCCAGCTCCCATGCTGCTGGGGTGGCCTGTGCCCCCTCTCACAGTGCGGACGCCCTCCAGGTGCTCCTGACGCCTATCAGGCTCCCGGAACCTGAGATGCACCCCTGCCCAGTTCCTCTTAGTGGCAGATCTCCATTCTGAGACTGGGGCTCTGTTCTCAAAGTTCCCTAAAGACCCTGGACACTGGAGGGTTTCTCTCTTCAGGGGACCCTTCCATCAGAGAAAAATTCAGCCTCTACTTCCAGAGAAAAAATACCACTAACCACTTTAAAGTTTGTTTGTTTGTTTTTCACTTTAAAGTTTTGACCGTCCTGCAGCTTCAAAGAAAATACACTAATAGGCTCTGCTGGACACTCAGTTATAAAAGCAAAATTTAAGGAGGCCACTAATTGGACCTTGTCCTCTCAGCCTCCCACAATGCCCTCGAGCCCTGGTGACCTCCCACTACCAGAGCCTTAGCAGGATGCTAAGCACACTGCCCTGGACATGCATACCCACTGCAAGCCCCAGGCCCTCCCTGGCTCAATCCTTACCTCCCTGCAAACCTGGCATCCTCTCTCCACCCTTACCAGACCTACCAGCATGGCTTGATTTGTTTTGGGGTAAAAAATTTAAGTGTGTCAGGTGCAGTGGCTCATGACTGTAATCCCAGCATCTTGGGAGGCTGAGGTGGGAGGATTGCTTGAACCCGGGAGTTTGAGACCAGCCTGGGTAACATGGTGAGACCTAATCTCTAAAAAAAAAAAAAAAAAAAAAAAAAACTTAAAAAATTAGCAGGGCGTGGTGGTGTGCACCTGTAGTCCCAGCTACCTGGGAGTCTGAGACAGGAGGATCCCTTGAACTTAAAAATTCCAGGCAGCAATGAGCTATGATTACACCACTACACTCCAGCCTGGGAAACAGGGTAAGATCCCATCTCAAAAAAAGAAAGGAAAAGAAAAAAAGGGAGAATAAGAAAAAAAGAAAACCCAAATATCCTAGCATTGTAAAGTGTCACCACTGGAAGGGACCACGGAGATTATTCTGACCAACTCCCCCATTTAATAGATGAGGAAACCGAGGCCCAGGTATGTGAAGTGACCTGCCCAAAGTCCTATAACGAGTTTGCAGCAAACCACTTAGAAAGTATTCCCGTTTTATTTTACTCTCTTCTGAAGTTAGAGAATGTCTTTGTATCACCTGTGCACTGTTCCCAGTCACATGTAACAGAAAACCAACTTGAAAAAGCTTGAGGAAAAGAAGAAATTAATTCATTGGCCCATCCAGAGAACTGGGGTTGGGGTAGGATGTCTAAGTCCACCTGAATCCTGTGGCCTCAGAGTGGGCAAGGAGTGGTCTCTAGGGGAAAATGGAGGTGCTGTTATTAGAAGGAAGAGGCTACCAGGCAGGGTGATGAGAGTGAGAGGTATGCACTGCAGTCCCTGCACAGTTTCTCAGACTTCCTTTCCATCTGCACAACTGTGTCATGTCCAACCCTGAGCACACCTGCTGAAGGGAGGCAGCTGAAGTCTCATCTCGCTATTACATCTGGCTCTTCTGACAGCACCCATCATGTTCTCTACAGGGATCTTTCTCCACTGTCCCCTATTGATTCCTAATGTGGACAATGGGGACCAGTTCTCCTTTTGCTTCTTTGACAATCCATGTTTGGGGATGTTCTGGCAGCAGGGCTGTCATGGATAGTTGTCCAGTTTGTGCACTGCTTAAAGTCATCCTGCAGAGAGAAAAAGGGACTATACCTGCCCAGACAAGGAGGGGTGCTGATATGGGCTGGCTGTGTCCCCACCCAAATCTCTTCTTGAATTCCCATGTGTTGTGGGATACAGCCGGTGGGAGATAATTGAATTATGGGGGCAGGTCTTTCCCATGCTGTTCTTCTGATAGTGAATAAGTCTCATGAGATCTGATGGTTTTTAAAAAGGGGAGTTTCCCTGCACAAACTCTCTCTCTTTGCCTGCTGCCATCCATGTAAGATGTGATTTGCTCCTCCTTGCCTTCCACCATGATCGTGAGGCTTCCCCAGCCATGTGGAACTGTAAGTCCAATCAAACCTCTTTCTTTTGCAGATTGCCCAGTCTCAGGTATATCTTTATCAGCAGTGTGAACATGGACCAAAATAGGCACCTTTCTGCATTTTACATAAAGGCTCTGATAGGCTAGAATTGTTCCCCTTTTCTGAAAATACAAACACTTTAAAAGCTTAATAGGTGCATCAGTTGGAATGCTTTTTTCAACAATAGAAACTCCAACTAACAAAAAAGAAAACTACATTCTTTCATATATATAGACCTAAACATATATATAAACATACATATATATAGTCTGAAGGTGAGGCAACAGACCTGACAGTATCCAGAGAAAGGTGCCCTTTTTTTGGGAGGGGGGAAACCTTTTCTTTCTCTTTTTTTTTTTTTTTTGAGACGGAGTCTCGCTCTGTCGCCCAGGCTGGAGTGCAGTGGCTGGATCTCAGCTCACTGCAAGCTCCACCTCCTGGGTTTACGCCATTCTCCTGCCTCAGCCTCCCGAGTAGCTGGAACTACAACCGCCCGCCACGTCGCCTGGCTAGTTTTTTGTATTTTTTAGTAGAGACGGGGTTTCACCGTGTTAGCCAGGATGGTCTCGATCTCCTGACCTCGTGATCCACCCGTCTCGGCCTCCCAAAGTGCTGGGATTACAGGCTTGAGCCACCGCGCCTGGCCTGAAACCTTTTCTAGAAGCTTCCTCACAGGCCTCCTCTCATGTCTCATTGGCAAAGCTGGGTCATGTGCCCACCTTTAAACCACTGACTTGCAAAAGCGAATGAGATTTCTTCAATTGTCTTAGACCAGTCAGAATTTGTCCCTGAGCTGGCAATGGCAGTGTTCCTGGGGGCAGATGCTGACTCACAATCTGGTTTGTTTAGCCAGGAAGAAAAGGGGAGGGACGCTGTGGGCCACAGTCAGCTAGGCTGCTGCAGGCCTCCCACTGTTTGCGTTCTGGCACTTGCCCATGACTCATTCTTGAATCTAGATCCCAGCCTGGTGGCTTCTTTCTCATGGCAATAGGTCCTGGTGCTCTATTTACCCAGCCCTCAGCCCGGTGGCCTCCATCTTTGCCCTTGCCTTGCTTGGACCAGTGTGAAACCATCACATGGAGTGGGAAGGCAGAACCCTAGCCCTCTGACCTAGGTTACATTCTAGCAAATCGGCCTTTACCAAGAGGTACCTTTTTGACTTCCTGAGGTGGTCAGGAGGGGCCCGGAGCATCAGGCTTAGCTCGCACCTGAGACCCAAATTCCTCTGCCATGATGCTGTCCACTTTCTGCTGGTGCTGGCCCTGATAAACTTGTAGCATCAAATTCATCCTTTCCAGCCTCGCAAAAAAAATATGACTCTTGGGCATCTTAAATTACTGACTGGAGGTACAAGAGGCTCCCTTGGTGAGTCTGCACCCTTTCCCCCAGGCCGCCCCCTTTTTCAGAGGTGTCATCTTTTCTGGAAGGAATTCACAAAAAGTCCAAGAACCAGCCAACATCCCCCAACATGTATAGTGTGAGCAAAAGAGATTCAAAATTATAGGACAGCTTCATATTTAGGAATATTGTTTTTATAATACAAACTAAAGAAAGACTCTACAAAACCTTCCTTCCCTATGGGGAGCAGGGTAGAGAAGCCCGAGGACCCTGTGGGGCACCAGAAGATGAGGAGTGGGGAAGACATGACTCCTGGCCTTGGGGTAACTTAATTATTTTTTTGTTTTAATTTCATTTTTAACTTTTTAGAGAGACGGGATCTCACTCTCTTGCCCAGGCTGGGGCAATCATGGCTAACTGCAGCCTTGGACTCCCAGGCTCAAGAGATCCTCCCGTCCCAGCCTCCTGAGTAGCTGGGACTACAGGTGCCACCATGCCCAGCTAAGGAAGTTTACTGTCTCCATGGAGAGACAAAAATAACATTCTAGGATCAATGAAGAAGAAATCAATGTCAGTTTGTGTTCAAGCACTAAATAGTGTGATGAACACCTTTCCCCACCTGGCAAAATCCTGTCACTAAGACTTAAGTTAAGCCGGGCATGGTGGCCCAAGCCTATAATCCCAACACTTTCGGAGGCCCAGGTGGCAGGGTTGTGTAAGCCCAGGAGCTCGAGACCAGCCTGAGCAACACAGCAAGACTCCATCTCTACAATAAAAAATTTTTAAATTAGCCAAGTGTGGTGGTGCACACCTATAGTCTCAGCTACTCGGGAGGCTGAGGTGGGAGGACCGCTTGAGCCCAGGAGGTTGAGCCTACAGTGAGCCATGATGGTGCCACTGCTCTCCAGCCTGGGTGACAGAGCAAGAACTTGTCCTAAAAAAAAAAAAAAAAAGCCTAGGTCAAATGTCACCTTCTTGGTCTTCCCTGGACTTTGTGCCACAGTGTGTGTCCTTTTAGCCCTCATGGCACTTTCATTACCACATCACAGAAAATGTGCTGTTTAGGTCTCTTGCAGGGAGGAGAGCAGTCCCCAAAAGTCCTTTGCACGTCTAATCCCGTATTGGTGACAGCTTCTTGGAGGACCTGTAGAGGACCAACAAGTTAGTTGGTCACTTCTGTCTTCCCAGCTAGACCGTGAGCTCCCTGAGGTCAGAGAACATCTGTATTGGGTGTTGTGTCCGTGTGGAGCACAGTACTTGGCCCAGAAGATAAGTATTGATTGAATAAATCGAAAAAGGGGTGAGCATTTAGAGAAGGAGCAGACAGGTGAGCCAGGAAGCAGCCGGAGGAAGCTCCAGCGAGCACTGCAGCGCTGCCAGGGGCCGGTGGGGCCAGCAAGGCTGTACAGGGGAGAGCAGGAGCCTCTGCACAGGCTCCACATCTGTTAAAAGCGGGTTTAGGGCTTTCTTACCTTCCTAGAGTTAGGCTCGGGAGAGAGTTGTGGGTAAATATAAGGGGGTCACTCTGCCTTGGCATGTGAGGGTTGGCCAGCTAGGGGGTAGGGTAGGGAGGCAGTGGGAGTGGACAGAAACTAGAATGGGCACTATGGCTGTCACCAGTGCCCAAGGTCGGGGTCCTGACACAGAGCAGAGCCTCGAGATGGTGCCAGGAAAGCCCTGGGGGCCCCGTGGATGAGGGTGGATTTGTGGGAGACGTCTCTAGGGTGAGATCAGCATCCAGAACCCAGTGAATTCCCTTGTGTGGGTTCCGGTTTCTCCTGGATACTGTGCAGTCCCGACAGGGGTCTGGGTGGCTCCCCCCGCCACATTTGCTATTCAGACGACATCTGGTTACTGTTCCTGTCAAGGGCAACCCTGACCTCAGGGCCCTGTAGCGGTGGGGGTGGAGGGAAATGCCGGCAAGGGTTGGGCTCCTGCCCCCGCTGCTGCTGTCCGGGCTGGACTCCCACAGGATCCTAAGGCCAGCAGGAGGGGGCTGGGAAGTCCCACAGAGGGGCATGTGCCCCGCACAGGGTCAGGGCAGCCTGGGCAAAGCTGGCGTGGTGAGAGGCCAAACAGACACAAAAGGTTAGTCCACCCTGCTGGTCTCTCCAAGCCATCAGGGTCCGTGGGAGGAGGAGGTGTCAGGCACTCTGCAGGTATCTGTGCCTCACACAGGTCTAATGGGGGAAAGCCTGGGCCTGCCCGAAGCCGCTGTGGGGACAAGAGGGCAGAGGCCTGGCTTGCTCGATCCCAGGAATGAAAAGCTGGTACTCAGGAGCATGGAACAAGGAGACGCCTAGAATGAGGCCCCAGCGGGAGCGACCACTTGGAGTCCTGGCTCCTTCTCCGCTGCCCAGTGGGCAAACAGAACCGCAGCTTTAGGGTGTGGGCAGGCAGAGTCCTGGCTGGGACTCCAGGAGGCCTCGAGCCCCCGCTGACCCTCAGGCCCCGCTGACCCTCAGGCCCTGCTGACCCCAGATGGTCGGGGGTGGAGCTCTGGCTTATCTCTCCAGCTGCCCAGTTCCCTGCCACTTTATCAGGAAGAGTGAGAGGGTGTCAGAGCTCAGAACTCCCACCCCAGCCTCCCCGTGGGACAGGACCCAGGTGCTGGGGGAGAACAGCCCTCGGGAGCAGCCAGGAGTCCTCGGTACTGGGAGGGTTTAAAAGCTGGGGGGCCGACTCGGCCTCAGTCTGACCTTCCCTACCGGCGGCAGCATGCGGGGGTTGCTGGTGTTGAGTGTCCTGCTGGGGGCTGTCTTTGGCAAGGAGGAATTTGTGGGGTATGGATGTGGAGAGGAGGGGGTGCTCTCTGAGGGTGATGGGGAGGACTCAGCCTCCAACCAGTGGAGGAGACAGACAGACACATGGCAACACAGCCAGAGAGGATGGCCTGGCACCACCTGGGACAGCTGGCAGATGAGGAACCAGGGTTGGGAAGAGGTTGTGTCTCCCAAGACAGTCTCCTGAGCCCTGGAGAAATCTGAGCTCTGAGGAGGAGTTTTCAGGAGAGGAGAAAGGAGGAGGCCTGGCTGGCTTGGAACAGAGAAATAGTTCGAACTGGGATCGAGACAGTAACAGTGTCTAGAAGTTTCTAAAGATGGGGAGAGAAGGGGTGAGGGAGCCCAGGCCTCTCCTTGCTGAGACCCTCAGTGCTTTCCCCTGCCCAGCCCAGAGGACCAAGCCCAGTCCAGGGATTCTGGGCTGCTGCCTCCCTCCTGCACCTGGGGAGTGCTCGTGGCCAGGGCAGGTGCGGTCTTGGGTGCTCACTCCCCACTCCCACTCTGCCCAGGCATCAGGTGCTCCGAATCTCTGCAGCCGATGAGGCCCAGGTGCAGAAGGTGAAGGAGCTGGAGAACCTGGAGCATCTGCAGGTCAGAAGAGGGGAAAAGGGCTCTCCGAGGCCCCAGGGTATCAGCTGGGGCCACCTCAGGTCCCCACCAGCCTCTGCGGCCAACTGTGCTTGAGCGCTCTCCACCCAACAAGGAGACATGGAATTGACCCTGTTAGGAAGCGACTTCAACCCCACAGCTCCAGAGTCTTGCTGCCCTTGAGCACCTAGGCAATGTGCCGGGCCCCTTTCCGGTTCCTCCCTCTGCCTTACTGTCTCAAAGGCCTCTCACTCTGCTCCTAGGCCATTTCCCTGACTACACTGGACTCTCCAGTCCCCAGGGTTTCCCCGTCTTTCTCTGCCCCTATTATCCCTGTCCCACCCCCAATTATATGAGAACTTCTGGCACCAACAGCGCCTCCCAGGCCAGCCCTGTCCCTGCTTGCTGTCCTGGCTGCTGCCCCCAGCCCGCTGTGACCGCGCCGGCTCTTGTCCTCCCCAGCTGGACTTCTGGAGGGGCCCTGCCCACCCTGGCTCCCCCATCGACGTCAGAGTGCCCTTCCTCAGCATCCAGGCGGTCAAGATCTTTCTGGAGTCCAATGGCATCAGCTATGACACCATGATTGAGGACGTGCAGTCGCTGCTGGACGAGGAGCAGGAGCAAATGTTCGCCTTCCGGTCCCGAGCGCGCTCCACCGACACCTTTAACTACACCACCTACCACACCCTGGAGGAGGTGAGGGCGCCCCTAGCGGCCGCTCCCCGCAGCAACCAGCTCTTCGTCATGGCTGGCAGGAACTGGGCAGGGGCAGGGCCAGGGCCAGCCTGGGTGTGCGCAGCACCTGCTCTGTTTCCATGTGGCCTGTGTGGTCGTAGCTCCATTGCATTGCAGGGCTCACAGCAGTCTGGGATGGTGGAGCTGCTAAGGGAAGCATCTGGGTGCCTAGAAGCTATTAAGGCCAGTTGTCTCTTCTTTCCCACCTCAGATCTATGACTTCCTGGACCTGCTGGTGGCGGAAAACCCACACCTTGTCAGCAAGATCCAGATTGGCAACACCTATGAAGGGCGTCCCATTTACGTGCTGAAGGTAACATCCACATGTGGACATACACATGGGAGAATGGACCCACACGTGGCATCCGTGATGGGCGTGGGCTGTCATGAAGAAATGACGGTCCCAGGGAACACGCTGTTAGATGGACTCCCCATGCAGACATTTGGAAAGGCCTGAGTCTCCACCCTGGTCTTTGCGTGTGTATCCCTGCCCATACACAGACTCTTAGGTGATCCAGTGTTTCCATCAAGTGTCACATTGTGGAAGGTATTGTGGAGTCTGGGTAGTCCAGATAAAGTGTTTTCTTGAGACAGAGTCTCGCTGTGTCACCAGGCTGGAGTGCAGTGGTGTGATCTCAGCTCACTGCAGGCTCTGCCTCCTGGGTTCATGCGGTTCTCCTGCCTCAGCCTCCAGAGTAGCTGAGGCTACAAGCACACACCACCATGCCCGGATAATTTTTTTTTTTTTTTTTTTGAGACGGAGTCTCACTCTGTCACCCAGGCTGGAGTACAGTGGCACAGTGGCACGATCTCTGCTCACTACAACCTCCGCCTCCTGGGTTCAAGCGATTCCCCTGCCTCAGCCTCCCAAGTAGCTGGGATTCCAGGTGTCTGCCACCATGTCTGGCTAATTTTTTGTATTTTTAGCAGAGACAGGGTTTCACAGTATTAGCCAGAATAGTCTCGATCTCCTGACCCTGTGATCCGCCTGCCTCAGCCTCCCAACGTGCTGGGATTACAGGCATGAGCCACTGCCCCTGGCCGATAATTTTTATATTTTTAGTAGAGACAGGGTTTCGCCATGTTGCCCTGGCTGGTCTCAAACTCCTGGGCTCAAGTGATCTACCCGCCTCAGCCTCCCAAAGTGCTGGGATTTCAGGTGTGAGCCACCACGCCCGACCCAGAGAAAGTGTTTTATTTGTGATGTCCCCCAGAGAACTGTCCGAGCAGCAGAACAATGGAAGGGCCAGGGGCCTGGCCAAGTCATATTCACCCCAAGCTTGGGCTGAGGGCAGGAGGCCAGGCTCTGTGGGATCCCTGTCCAGCCCCCAGCCCCACACCCATCTGAGTGATGGCCCCACAAGCAGAGCCTTTACCTGAGATACACAGAGAGCAGGTGGTCTCTGGCCCGGATTGGGGTCTCCTTCAGGGCAGTGAGATGAGGCCCCAGCTGTGAAATTTCCTCTGATCACTCCGCTGCTTCCTCTCCAGTTCAGCACGGGGGGCAGTGGGCGTCCAGCCATCTGGATCGACACAGGCATCCATTCCCGGGAGTGGGTCACCCAGGCCAGTGGGGTCTGGTTTGCAAAGAAGGTAAGGTTGGCGAGGTGAGAAGGGCTCTCACCTGGTGGGGCGTTAGTGTCCAAGGCCCACAGAAGCCTGGGCCTCCCTTTGCCCATCCAGAAGCAGTGACCACAGAGGACATGGGGGAAGGTATCCATTGCTGTGACTTGGCAGATGCCTGGCCCAGCCTACGCTGCCCCTCTGCCCCTCTAACCCCCCAGATCACTCAAGACTATGGGCAGGATGCAGCTTTCACCGCCATTCTCGACACCCTGGACATCTTCCTGGAGATTGTCACCAACCCTGATGGCTTTGCCTTCACCCACAGCAAGGTACCAGCCTTCTCCTGTCCTTGGGGGAAGCAGGATGGGCCTCTGGCTTCTAAGCCGCACAAGTAGCTCACACCTGATCTCAAGCCCCAGAAGTCAAGGGAGAAGCAATCAGACCTGTGCTCTAGCCGAGGGTGTCTCAACTGTGGCATGATTGGCATTTGGGGTGAATGATTCTTTGTCATGGGGGCTGTCCTGTGCATCCAAGGTGTTTCTAGCATCCTAACCTTATACCCATTCAATGCCAGTTGGAGCCCCCTCTTCAGTGGTGACAACCAAAATGTCTTCAGCTATTGCAAAATATCTCAGGGGAGGGTCAAGATTGTCCCCAGTGGAGGCCCACTGCCCCAGACCTTACTTCCTGGTCCTACTTCTGTTTTTATGGCAAATAAAACATCCGACTAATGACACAGGGCCACAATCTTGGCGGGGGACACCTCACGGCTTCTTGGCCACATAGAACCCTCTGGCCAAATGCCATCCTATGGCCTTCCCCACTCTCCTTCACCCGATGCCCCCTCTGCTGATCTTCCTTCCCGACAACCAGCTGGGAGTGGATCCCATCCCAAGCTGTGCCTGTAGCTCAGCTCCCTATCAGGGCACTAGTGTTGAGGGCTTCCGCCTCCAGGGAACCCTCCCCCGAGTCCACTCTGCTCTCTGCAGCCTCTGAACCACCCCCACCCGCACTGTGATGAGCGCCACATGTGCCTCGGGGTGGCTGATCCTGTTTTCTTCCTCAGGATCGCATGTGGCGCAAGACTCGGTCCCTCACAGCAGGCTCCCTCTGTGTTGGCGTGGACCCCAACAGGAACTGGGATGCTGGCTTTGGGTGTAAGGCCCAGAGTGTCTTGGGAACAAGGATGGGACGGCCTGGAATGGCTCCTCACCACTGCTCTTGCTCCCGCCTCTCTCCTGCCCCTGCAGTGAGGGGAGGTTGGGGGGTGGCAGCTCTGCCTCTGAGGGCTCTTGGGGATGGAGGCTGTGCTCTGAGAGTTGGTTGTTACTTGTCTGTAAAAGGCAAGTTCCTTGCAAATGGGCTAAGGTCTGAAATCCTATCTAGGGGGCTTCTAGCTTAACCTGAAGTCCTCCCTCCTTGGCCACGTCTCTGTGAGAACTAGTCTCCACTGAGGAGCCCGTCTTCCCTCCCTGGGTGTGTCCATCAGCTCTGCCCAAACCAGGCTGGGAGGGCAGCACCCCCAGGTTATAGAAGGCCTCTGGGCTTTCCTGAATCCAGGGGTGGGAGTGATCCCTTTTGTACCCACCTCACCCCCAACTCCATGCAAAGAACTGGATTCCAGAAGCCACAGAAACTGGAGGAGCCACACCACCATGCCCTCTGTCCCCTCACAGTGGCCGGAGCCAGCAGCAACCCCTGCTCGCAGACTTACCGTGGCAAGTTTGCCAATTCTGAAGTGGAGGTCAAGTCCATCGTGGACTTTGTGAAGGACCATGGGAACATCAAGGCCTTCATCTCCCTCCACAGTTACTCCCAGCTCCTCATGTATCCCTATGGCTACAAAACAGAACCAGCCCCTGACCAGGATGAGCTGGTAGGCACTGACCTCAGCATGGTCCCTCGTCCCCAAGATGGCTTCGGACAGGCCTGGGCTTTCCCCAGTTAGACCTGCGTAAGGCACAGATACCTCCAGAGTGCCTGACACCTCTTCCTCCCGCAGACCCTGATGGCTTGGGAAGACCGGCAGGGTGGACTACCATTTTTTTCTGAGAAATCGAGGCACAGAAGTGATGGAGTCACTTCTGTCATGTGACAGAGCAAGGGGCAGGGCTAGACTTCGATGTTAGGCACCACATGTGGAGGTACATGTGACTGAAGGGCAGAGAAGGCCAGCTGGACACACTGAAGGGCCAGAAAACTGTGCTGACAGGCTCCCGGGCTGAGCTTGCAGGCTAAGCAGGCTCTGTGCTCCCTGCGAGAGGCCCACGTCTGCAGGGTGCTTCTCCTAGGCTCCCCTGCCAGCCCCCAGACTACCCTGGCCATGCTGTTCCAGAAGCCTGGCCGTGACAGGTGGCCTTGCTTGGTGTTTTGTCCAGGATCAGCTTTCCCAGGCTGCTGTGAAAGCCCTGGCCTCTCTCTACGGAACCAACTTCAAGTATGGCAGCATCATCAAGGCGATTTGTAAGTGGCTATGTGGTCTCTTTTGGTGGGCCTGTGAGGAACATCTGCTGGCTCTTCCTGACCACAGGAGTATCCCTCATGGAAGGAAGTAGCCAAGGGCGCCCAGATCTGCCAACTGCTGGCGAGGGCTGTTCTGAGGGGTGGGCAGTCCTTTTCCGGACATGAACTCTGCTCCCTTTGATACTTTCAGACAAATGTGAATTCCTCTGACAGCTCTTGTCCTCTTGTGTTGGGGCCAAGTCTAGTTTTTTGATTGGATGGGGTGGAAAGTCCTGCTGGGATTTGTAGATCACCAGGAAATTCAACTTAAAAAAACACTTCTCGGGGGCCGGGTGCGGTGGTTCACGCCTGTAATCGCAGCACTTTGGGAGGCCGAGGCGGGCGGATCACGAGGTCAGGAGATCCAGACCATCCTGGCTAACACGGTGAAACCCCGTCTCTATTAGAACTACAAAAAATTAGCCAGGCATGGTGGCGGGTGCCTGTAGTCCCAGCTACTCAGGAGGCTGAGGCACAAGAATCGCTTGAACCCGGGAGGCGGAGGTTGCAGTGAGCTGAGAGCGCACCACTGCACTCCAGCCTGGGCAACAGAGCGAGACTCCATCTCAAAACAAAACAAAACACACCACCAACAACAAAAAAACACTTCTCCTCCAGTGCCCCTCAGTTAGAGAATAGGCCTGATTTATTCCTCACTTATTTATTCATGCACTGCCCCGAGAGGAGCATTACTGAATCAAAATGGAATTAACTCAACAAATGTTAATTGAACACCTACTATGCACCAGGCCCTGTTTCATGCACTTGGGATATAGCCATGAATGAAATAAGCAAAGATCAGGGAACTTTCTAGCCAGGGAGACTGACAATGAACATAAATAAGTAAATGATACAGTATGTGAGGTGACAAATGCTGGGGAGGAAAACTAAAACTAGACCAAGTGAGGTGAATCAGAAACACTGGGGTGGAGGTGGAGCAGGTGGGTTGAAGGGCAGGCCTCTTTGAGAGAGTGACATTTGGGCAAATATTGAAGGAAATGGGTGGAGGATATGGCAGCCAGGAGGCTACCCAGCTAGGAAGAGCCTTCCAGGCAGAGGAACATTCTAGAGCAAAGGCTCTACACTGTGATCTGGCCAGGGATGTTGCTGGAACAACAAGACTGGTGTGCCTGCCTCCAAGTACCTGAAGGTCGAAGCTGGGTAGAGGGCTGACGGGGATGAGCTGCGTACACACCTCACACGCTTCCTGCCTGAGTGCCTAGGTTTTAGTGGACAAGCAGGTCACAGTCTTAATTCAAGGTTGACTTCACTTTTGGACTCCAGGCCTTCTTTGGAAACTGATTCAACTCTGAGTCAAGGTTTTGCTTCATTCAACCTTGTCAAGTTAAATTCTGATATGCAACCTATTGCTCTCTCCCGGGCCAATTCAAAAGTGGCTTCATTACCCACTGTTAATTAGTTTCCCGGGCAAAGTTTCCTCCTAAAAGAAAGACAAGTGGCTTTTGCTTTGACTCTGGCTCTTTGCACTTTCCCCCTTGCAGACCAGCGCCCCAGGGGAACAAATCCTGGTTACCCAAACAAGGAACTCGGGTATATTTAGGGGCTTCACCGAAGTGGTTGTTGGACAGAGGCTGTGTTCAGAGGGGCTTATGCAATTGCAGAGACTTCCTTGCATCCCCCAGTGAATAGGGGAACCATTGCTGGTCTCCGCTTTGGACCTCTTGACTTAGATTTTTTAGTGGGAGTTTCTTGGAAGTGAGGCTGCTTGGTCAACAGCAGACCTTAGTAGACACTGACTCCACTCAGCATTGCACAAGGCACAGAGCTTTGGACAGTGTTGGATCGTTAACCCAACCCATGTAAATGTTCCCAAAGTGATTGACCCTTTCTTTCCTGTTTTACTCCTGCCCCAGATCAAGCCAGTGGAAGCAGTATTGACTGGACCTACAGCCAGGGCATCAAGTACTCCTTCACCTTTGAGCTCCGGGACACTGGGAACTACGGCTTCCTACTGCCGGCCTCCCAGATCATCCCCACGGCCCAGGAGACGTGGCTGGCGCTTCTGACCATCATGGAGCACACCCTGAATCACCCCTACTGAGCTGACCCTTTGACACCCTCCTTGTCCTCCTCTCTGGCCCCACCCAGGCAACCAAATAAAGTTTGAGTGTACCAGGAACAGAATCCTGGGGCTTGCATGTGGAATGCATGTGGCATGTCTGCCTCTTCAAGCTGGGGCAAAAGTGATTTAGTTCCTGCAGGCCTCACTGGAAATGTGTGGGTGGTTGGACTAGATGACCCCTACATTCCCCTGCATTCCAACGTCCTGTGAAGTCGTATCCAAGTGGCGTCTGTTTTAATTAGACCACCCTGAGTTCAGCTCACCAGTGGGATGATTTGTTCATACCTTAGTAGCAAGCAGCAGCCACAGCTGCTAACCAAATGCCTGGCACCCCACAGTGGCGTGGAATTCAGTGTGTACAAAGGTCTAGCTAGCTGTGTCCATTCATCTATAAAAGCAACAACCTGGAAGATGAAATATAATAATCCAGGTGGCCACTGCTGTCCAAAATAGATGTTGCAGTCAAGTAAAACCGATTACTAAAGAGCAAAATATCATCTTCCATTCCTGAATCACATTGGAAGAAAACAATTGGGTTAAATAAAATCATTAACTGAAGATAAAGAACCAATCCAAAGGCCAATGCCAAGACATTTAAAATTTTTAAATTTTTTTGGTAGAGATGGGGTTTTGCCATGTTGCCCAGGCTGGTCTTGAACTCCAGGGCTCAAGCAATCCTCCTACTTTGGCCTCCCAAAGTCCTGGGATTATAGGTGTGAGTCATCGCATTTGGCCAAGGTATTTTATTAACTGTATAAATTAATTATATATTCTGAAGATTTTGCCTTTAGGGATAGAAGTCATCCACTTTTCATTTGCCACATCCTTCCCAGTGTCTTCGGTACGCAGTTCTGCTCCCTCATGTTTCCATCCACCCCACCCCTTCCCATTCTCCTGTTGAGCCCACGGCTCCCAGGATTTAGCTTCCCTTCTTCAGCTTGGCGATCCTGATGCGTGTGATATTACAATTAGCAGCTAGCACAACTACGTAGGATATCCCAAATTGTTTCAAAGCAAGAATCTCCCTTTTGGGCTGGCCACGGTGGCTCACGCCTGTAATCCCAGCACTTTGGGAGGCTGAGGTGGGCAGATCACGAGGTCAGGAGTTCAAGACCAGCCTGGCCAACATGGTGAAACCCTGTCTCTACTAAAAATACAAAAAATTAGCCGGGCATGGTGGGGTATACCTGTAATCCCAGCTACTCAGGAGACTGAGCAGGAGAATCCCTTGAATCCAGGAGGTAGAGGTTGCAGTGAGCTGAGATCGCGCCACTGTACTGAAGCCTGGGTGACAGAGGGAGACTCCATCTCAAAAAGAAAATTTAATTATATTTAAAAATAATAAATGCTTGTGAAATGGAGACATGAAAGTTGTTGTCCACCTCAAAAAAAAAAAAAAGAAAAAGAAAAAAAAAGATTCTCCATATTGTTTCTTATATGGCTTCAGACGTGAATGTGGAGCAGGGGGTTCTCCCACAGACTGCCGGGAAAGTGAGTGGACTGGGGCTGGGGTGAGGGCGGCAGCTTCTCCCTCTAGCAGCCAGGCCAGGTTTCAAGAAGCATCCAGCTCTGTTGACTTGCGTCTTTTCCACATAAAATGGTGGCATGAAGGTCAAAAATGCCTTTAAAAAAAAAAAAAAAAAAGGAACATGGATGGAATTTTCATCTCGGACTTTTATTTAATATTGTTTTTGCTATCAACATTCTAAAAATAAAAAGAATGAGGGCTGGGCACAGTGACTCACACCTGTAATCCCAGCATTTTGGGAGGCTGAGGCAGGGAGATTGCTTGACCCCAGGAGTTTGAGACCAGCCTGGGCAACATAGCGAAACCCCTCCATCTCTACAAAAAACAAAAAATTAGCTGGGTGTGGTGGCATGCACCTATAGTCCCAGCCACTTGGGAAGCTGAGGTGGGAAGAACCCTTGAGCCCAGAAGTTTGCAGTTGCACTGAGCCATGATGGCACCACTGCACTCCAACCTGGACAACAAACAAAGTGAGACCCTGCCTGTCTCTTAAAAAAAAAAAAAAAAAGAATGAGGCTCTATGTATGTGTTGTTACATTTTGTATATATTTGTTACATTGTTACATTATATTGTTTACATAAATTTATAAGCATGTAAGTTTATGAGACAAGGTAAAACGGTGTTTCAGTCTTTACAGAAAGATGACCTAAAAGATTTGACAACACCCTCTTCAAGTTATCTTTTAGAAAATGCTTCCCTTCAATCTGTTTATCAAGAGATTATAACTCTCTTTTCAAAACCCATTTTAACTGCTTAGTTTGGGTGAGTAGGAAGCTGATCATCGTTTGTTTAATGAAGACTGATAAGAGAAGAAATATTAAGTTAGCATGACAATTTATCATTTTATAAAACTGGATCACTAGACTTTGATGGTAGAATTGCTTAATTTAAAATAAACTGTGCTTCCTGACAGCAGGAACCACCTTGTTTGGCATTCAACCCCCAAAAGCATTAACAGTACCTGATACATAGATGCCCAATAGATACCTGTTGAGTGAATGCTGTCTACTTTTGTTAGTGAATTCATAAATGTTATGATCTGTATGTTGTAGGCTTGCTGAAAATACCCTGCACAAGTTATTTTGAATTCCCAGAGTTGAGCAAGTAAGTCTTAAGAAAGCTGAAGCCAAGGAATGAATGTAAATTGCACAAGGGCAAGGATTGCTTTGTTTTGTTCACCATTTAACCCCCACTGCCTGGCCAAGTGCACAGCACATAGTAATAGTATTGATATTAATATCAATAATAATAAATGCTTGGCCAGGTACAGTGGCTCGTGCCTGTAATATCAATACTCTGGGAGGCTGAGGTGGGAGGATTGCTTGAGCTCAGGATTTCAAGACCAGCCTGGACAACACAGCGAGACCCAGTCTCCATAAAAAAACAATTTTAGGCTGGGTGTGGTGGCTCATGCCTATAATCCCAGCACTTTGGGAGGCCGAGGTGGGCGGATCGCTTGAAGTCAGGAATTTGAGATTAGCCTGGCCAGTATGGCGAAACCCTGTCTCTACTAAAAATACAGAAATTAGCCGGGTGGTGGTGCATGCCTGTAATCCCAGCTGCTCGGGAGGCTGAGGCATGAGAATTGCTTGAAACCAGGAGGTGGAGGTTGCAGTGAGCCAAGATTGCTCCACTGTACTCCAGCCGGGGTGACAGAGGGAGACTCTGTCTAAATAAATAAATAAATAAATAAACAAACTGAAATATATTAAAAAATAATAAATGCTTGTTAAATGGAGACATGAAAGTTTTTCTTTTTTTTTGTACTTTCAAGTGTGGGAAGAGATTTACATTTTGTTTGTAGATACATATTTTTACAAATCTATGGGTGAAAACACTTAAAATTCCTAAGTAAAAACATAAAGCTAAAAGAATTTTGGAAAAGACTGCAACTTAAAAATGAAGGTATTGATATCAAAATGTGTTAATACTATCCTAAAAGACAATTTTGGAAAATACTGCAACTTAAAAATAAAAGTATTGATATGAAAATAAGTATTAATAACTTTAAGGAGTTAAAATCATAAAAGGAGTTAAAAAAAAAAAGACGAATATTTCAAAAGAAAAATAGGCTATTCCACTAAGAAGAAACACAAACAAATCAATACATGTATGAAAGATACTGATCCTCTAAGTGATTTCTTGTTAGTTAAGGAGAAATGAAGATATTTTTCTCTCATCAGATTGGCAGAGAATAAAAAGACTGACGACTCCCGCATTAACATGCAGTGCTGGTGGCGTAGACATTGGCACCACCTTCCCGGAGGGCAAATTTGGCAATATAAATCAAAATAGTAAATGTATTGTGTCTTTGACCCAGAAAACCCACATGGAAGAATTTACTTTACAAAAATATTTGGATGGGTTCAAAAATATGTATGTACAAGATTGGAAAAGTAAAAAATAAAATGAACCTAGATAATTACCAGTCTTGATGCTGATCTGACACATCCACACACTGGAACAACATGAAACCATTAAGGGCTGTGTTGACATGGAAAAATGTTCACAACATACTAAGTGACAGAAACTGGCTATAAGATGGAAACGTTATAAAACGATTGTGGTGATGGTTGCACAATTCTGTAAACTTACTCAACATCATTGAATTGTACACTTAAAATGGGTGAATTTAATGGTATGTGATTTATACAATACAGTTACTTTAAAAAAGAAGCTGGATACAAAATATTGAGTCCAGATCCCATCTTGTTTAAAAGACAAACACACACACACACACACCACACACACACACACACACACACGCACGCACAGGCGTTCTCTCTCTCTCTCTCTCTTCCTGGAAGGAGATACCCCCAATAATAATTATGACTAACCTGGGTAGTGGTGGTGGTAGTTTTCCTTTTTATGCTTCTCAGCATTTCTTGCAATGAGCTTTTATGATCAGCTTTTATAATGGGCAGGGAGCGAAGGGAGCTATTTCAAACACAGTAGATAACCTGTGTGTAAAGTTACCTAACATCGGTTTATTATCAACATCAAACAGCTAACTGGCCATCTTAGTTTTTGCTTAGATTCTTTTAATTTGTCTAAACTGATATTTTTCTGCTCTGGTATCATATTTCATCATCTTGCCCAGAATGCTGCTATTTGTCTTATCTTGAGAAAAATGTACACTCCAAGATACAGCTGGAAGCAGCAGTGTTTCTACCAGAGGAAGAGATTACTCAGCTCATGCAGCTGGGGGCCATTCCCCATCCTACACCTTAATGCAGCTTGATGAAAATTCCCAAAAGCCCTTCCTGCTCACATTCAGTTCTTGTAGCAATCTTGGGAATTGATTATGCTAATGCCTATTCACCAGGGCCTTTGAAAGTCTTTTATTTTCAAATGAACTCATTTTACTTTCTACTTAGACCATTACATATGGTTCTCTAACGGCCTGTGGGCCCAATATTGATGGTCCATGAGAATCCTTAGGGTAGTCTCTTGAATTAACACTCAGATATGCATGGCTAGCTTTCTGTCTTTGGCCTAAAGTTAAAATGGGAATGTCATTGAATACAATCCAGATATGACCTCACTGGTCCTTCATCCAGTGCAGGGTTATTCATCGTCCTGGCAATTGTTTTGCAAGGGCGAGTGGGTCGAGGTGGATTTGAAGATGCACAGGGACTCTTGCTTTAAGAACTACAGCAACATCATTCTGTGAACACACTAAGACCCAGATGCTACTCAGATGAAGCTGTAACTACAGCTGTACCAACTGTAACATCCAAATTGGCCAAATCAAGGAGAAGCCCTCAGAAAAGCACAGAGCATGCATCATCAAATCTAAAGAACTGTCAAAGGGTAATGAATTCTTCCCCAAAGCTTTCAGGATCTGCATTAATTTGGCAACTCTAACACTGAATATCATCCAACAACCTCAGTGACTGGGATTGCCAAATGTTTATTGCCAAACTAAAAGGAGAAAATGGAAAGTCTTCTGCTTAACCACAGTAGTGGTATCAGCTACATTTTTAGAAGACGGCAGTAGAATAAGGGCTCTGCTGACAAGGACTGGAGCAAGGAGGTTTGCCTCTGCTTCCCCCGGGAACTCAGGCCTACGGCCATCCCCAATTCACGCAACTTATGTTTCAGCGGAAATCAGAAACATCACCACAAAGGAAAGAAAAGGTCAGGCACAAATCATATCAATATGGTTTACTGAATGAATGGCTCGGCCTATCAGGAAAACAGCCTACTTTTTTCCTCCTACAATATAATTAGAAGTTTGTAATTCTCATTCCTTAAGTGGTACTTCGCAAGGTGTCCATTAACAGACAAAATAAACCTCGGAAACCCTGGAGCACCTGTCTTCAAGACAGGACACCAGACACAGACGGTGGAAATGTGGAAATACGTATTCCCTGGAGCAGATATTTCAGTTCCTGAATTTCCATCGCCTTTTGTGCAGGCAAGCGGAGGAAAGTTTTCAAAAGAATCTCGGGTGACTAGGAGGGGAAAGGAAGCCAATAGCCAAGGGAAAGGTTCATTTTCACAGTAAATTAGAGGCACCACCAAGGGAGAAAACGGCTGTGCCCACCCAGAGTGAGAAGCACAGCGCGGAGTGGCTGAAAGAACACTCTCTGGAATCACAGTTCTCAGGCTGGCTCCTGGCTTTTCAACCTCCTAGCTCAGAGACTGAAGGCAAACCTGAATCACTTAATTTCTACCCGAACCTCAGTCTCCTCATCTGAAAATGGGGGTGCCTGACTCCCTGACTCATCAGACTGTTGTGGAAATTAAATGAGTCAAAACATATAATAAAGAATCTAGGAGCAAAGTAAGCTCTCCACAAACATTGGCTAGTATTATTATTTTCTGGAAATCTTAAAGATTTGAAACAAAAGAGAAAAATAACCCACTCTTGGATGGGGGTGGTGTATGGCCTGTGCGTGCTGAATTCTGGAGGATACTTTAAGCCTGGCAGAGACAGGGTAATAATACCCCCAACAGCTCTCTAGGTACTTCCTGTCGAGGGAGATCTAAAAACCTCAGGGTTTTGAATGCCTCGCCTCCAAAGGCAGGATACACAAGGGGGACAGAAGATAACGAGCTTTCTGGGTCTGCAGAATGACAGACTAGCACTGAGTGGCTACCACAGTGGGCATCACATCCAGACTTCAATCTTGACAGGTTCAATTCATTTATTCATGAACACTTATTAAGGGCCACTGTCATAGGGTTGGTGATTTTCACCCTCTGGGAGCTTATAGTCAAAATAATTGCAACAGGAAGACATATTGATTTCCTTTAAAAGATGCAGCCATCCATCCACAGCATTTGAGAAGTGGACTTCTTCACCTCACATTTTACCAGGTGCCTCAGGACGTTACACAGGTGAGAATTTGCTTCTGCACAGAACAAAGAGGATCAGCAGCAGACAGGGGGGCCATCAGGGGATCACAACGTGACAGATACAGTTTCTTTTTTTTTTTTTTTTTTTGAGACGGAGTCTCGCTCTGTCGCCCAGGCTGGAGTACAGTGGCCGGAATTCGGCTCACTGCAAGCTCCGCCTCCCGGGTTCACGCCATTCTCCTGCCTCAGCCTCCCGAGTAGCTGGGACTACAGGCGCCCGCCACCTCGCCCGGCTAGTTTTTTGTATTTTTTAGTAGAGACGGGGTTTCACCGTGTTAGCCAGGATGGTCTCGATCTCCTGACTTCGTGATCCGCCCGTCTCGGCCTCCCAAAGTGCTGGGATTACAGGCTTGAGCCACCGCGCCTGGCCGACAGATACAGTTTCGAAAACACATAAAATCATGCACTGAAGCCTGTTCTGCCTGAATTCAAGACTGACAAATTTCCACCATTACATTTTGTATGCTGTAACTGACCTGTGTATCCATTTAAAGATGTCGTAAGAATACTTTCAATAATTATTGTAAGTCTAGGAAAGTATTACTACCCAAATGTATTCTGAACATTTTGGAAGCACAATGTTATTTATTGCTTTTGCATGAAAAAATATTTGTTAGTGAAAAATTAATGGACCTGCATGTAAGTACTCAACATGCTCACATAATTAAACTGGTGAATTATAATTATACACGTTTCTGATGTTTCCTGGGGGGCGGGAGTATCATGGGAGTTAAATCTTTGAAAGAATTGGGAAGAAAATAAACACACATTAAAGACACTGAGAACGTTTTGGAACCGGGGAAAGAAAGGTTCTTAATGATTATCTTCAGAGTAGAGCAAGAAGGTGGTCATGGATTTAAATCTAGGTGGACAGAAACTAATTATTCGCTCTAAAAAAGTCAGATAACATAAAAGACAGAATCTATAGCCAATAAACAACATGACAGAAACCAAAACCAACACAAGAAAAATTACCTATGTATTTCTTCCTAGCCTAGGACTCTGATTTCACTTACATTCCACAAGGGAATTAGAGAAAACACGGTCTTTGTTTTGTTCTGTTTTCTTGGTCAAGTAGCCTAAAGTCTTAAGAATTTTTGTATAATTTAAATAGCACCACAGGAAAAATCCCTGAGCAACTAATGAATGTTATTTGTGCTCTTTTCATTCGGATTTATACCAAGCCCAATATGATTGTGCTGGTCCTGGCTAACCACTAAAGATTTAAAAAAAAAAAAAAAAAAAAAGATAAATGAATGCAGGCCATTTAAATCATTCTACACTTTTCAAGAGATTGAGCCTGACATTATTACAGCCCAGGGTGTTCCTTTTGTTCTCAAATAAGTAATGTAGCTTTCTCTTTTCTCCCTCACTTTCTGCCTCTCTTTTTCTCTGTGCTCTCCCTTCTTCCTATTTCCTTGCTTCTTTCCTTCTTTTCTCCCTTCCTTAAATACAAACCCCTTTAAAGCATTTAAGGTATGATTTAAACTTTGGCAATCACTGTTGTTCAGGTGGCACTGGTAGCTATACACGGATGAGGCACCTTCCGTCTCAGGGTTCAAAGCCCCAGACAAGGGCAGCTAGTCAACGCCTGAGACGCTGGCAGGAAGCCATGATCCAGTTGTTGAAGGTGGCTTCAATCCCAGCCTGAGCAGGAAAAGAAATCCAGGCTTTCTGACTGGAGAGCTGAGGCCCCCTGCCCTAATTGGACTGATTTCCTGATTCATTTATTTTAAAAAAAAAATGCTTTTCTAGGAGATGCAGCAAAAATCACACCAGTCTCCTGTGGCTCCCCAAATCATCTCGACAGAAAAGAAGAGAGAAGTTGGCAGTTTTCAGCGTATTCATAGCAAACAACAAATTAGTAACTATGTACTTTAATCTTCAACATTCATAATTGCACAAAGCATCACTGGTCATTTAAATAATACATGTCAATTAATCTAATGAAGAAACTGGTAAAGTAGAATGTAAAAAGCAATACCTCGAGCACATAAAGAATGTTTGATATTAACATTTAACATGCAAAGTGCAGAATTAGAACAGCTCTTTTCAGCATGGTTATTTAAAATCCTTACCAACAGGGCAAAGCAAACACTATGGAGAAATACACACAAATATATTCAACCCGCCAGATCTCTCAGGTGAGTGCACACCAATTCTAATAGGTCTGGCTGACCTGGCTTTCCACATATATACAGTGGTTTCTAACACTCCAAAGTTGACGATGGGACAGAATCGGAACATTCTGATGTTAATGGGGAGACCATTTACTTTCAAAATAGAATGCGGCAGGGAAGTCTCAACTCCTGACAAGTCACCTTTAAAACGGCATAACCAGAACTTTGTTACAGAGAAAAATATTTTTTCCTTAAAAATGTATATGTGGCAAAAATGGCTGAAAAGCTTGTCCATGCTAGGGGAAAGTTGAGTGTGGAAAAATGTGCATTTTTCTATCTACGCTGTAAAGAAAATACAAAGCCAGAGCATTTTGGCATTAGCAAAGCCTGAACTAAGTTCTCAGGCAATAAATTTATGGGGAAACATGACAGACTCCTCATTAAAGCTATGTGTACGTTGGCTGAATTTTATACAAGATTCTTGAATCTTGTGGAAAATTGGGCACGGCTTGACATCTGAACAATGTTCCTGGTTTGTTTGATTTCTAAAGCATCGGAAAATGTTGCACTTTGGAAATCAAGTAGAGAAGAATAAACACACTCTACAACAGAACTGGGTTGAATCTGAAAGTTATTTTTCCATATGTCTTTATGAGCTATTTATTATGTTTATTTCTCATACAAACACAGCCCCCATGCTAGGAATACTGTGGTGCATTTTTTTTTTTTTTTTTTGTGGCGAGAAAATAGTACTGTTAAGGCAAATCTTACCCTGTAGCAGTTACCAGCAGGACAGGCAATTTTCAGCTGGCTTTTCAGAAGCTGGTTGCCATGACAAAGAGCACAATTTATTCCTCAGTCCCTTATCACAGCTACGATCACAGACCATAAAAATTAACATGGCTCTTTTCCATCTGATTTCAGAGTTTCTCATCCTTACCTGAGGCCTTTTGTTCCCCCAATTAAATGGAATGAATGTCAGTCATTTAGCAATTCAATTAATGCTGATTCAAAATTCCAGCCAAAACCAGAATCTATAATCACAACTTCCTAATCACAGTTCAGTCATGAGAATGAAAAGTAAGCAGGAAATTGCACTAATTACTCAATTAGACTAATACTGTATTTCTAAGCAAGGGCTTACGAGGCTGTCAGCCCTGAGAAAGGACTTCGGAGTTCTCTTCACCTTGTGTGTCCACAGTTGTCCAACCAAAGCTGGTATTTTCAAGTGGCCATAATTTCTATCCATCTAACATGGATGGACTGAAGTTGGGCAATGGGCATTAAAACTAATATACTGACCACAAGTGAGGGCCGCTTTGGTGGGCTTCAAGGGTGTGGTGGCCAGGGCTTTCCCATGAGAGGCCCTCCTCCCCCGTGTGAAGACACCCACATGCACACCTTTCTGGCTCCAGGAAAATATCTAATAAGGGGGAGCATTCAGTGAGTGTACAGCTACTCTCCTCATCTTCAATTTGAGTGATGCACACAGGCACTGGCTTCCATACTCAAAATAGGGCCTGCAGTATGCTGGGCAGAGAGCTTCTTGCTGAGTGAGTCCATTGGGGTGGGGCCTGCAGGCGGCTGGAACCTAAGGCTCATCTGCACCCCTGGAAACAGCTTCTCACACCAAGACTGCAAAGAGAAGCCTTCATGAAGTCAAGAATAGTGAACAAAAAAGGCGGTCAGGAGGGGCACACGGGCAGATGTGACTGAAGTATTTACAAAACAATGAAGAGATACCCAACAAGCTGAACCTTATTTAAAAAAAAACAAAAAAACAAAAAAACTAAAAACTTAGATCCTTTTTTCCTATACAGTTTCACAAGACTTAAATATGCTATAAACAACAGGGAGGACACTAGAGCCTGTCACGCCTCTAGTTTTTGTGGTCACCTGTCAAAATTCTTCCCGAGGTGGCCTCCCGAGGGGAGAGGAACTGGAGATAGGGAGAGGGAAGAGGGCCTATCCCATACGTATGTCATGGTCTTTTCCTCTGCAGAAGTTTCTGGAAATGACCCAACTTGGGAAATGCTCAGGGGTTCCGAAAAGAGGAAAAACATTTATTTGCCTAAGTGAGACAAAGTCTTTACTTCCAGGGTTTGCCTTGCAGGTGGCCACTGCTGAGGGAGCGGGGGTTTGAATGGCTGGCAGGGCCCCCACCAGGCAGATTCTGAGTGCTTCGGGCACCAGGTACCTTGGAGTCTCTTCCGGAGGAGTTAGCTTGGTTCAGTCGGCCTGAAGGGAGCAAGAAAGAAGGAAGATAGCTGCAAGAATGATTCCAGGGACAATCTGCCAAGTACAGTTTTAAGCTAATGAAGCCCTGTGCAGTACCTACTTTAGGCCAATGATGACCTACTCCTCATCCTTGAGATCAGCCTGAAGGTGGGGAGGGGAACAGAAATGAAGGGAAACCCAGATAGGTTTTTTCCCTTCTTCTCCATCATCCCCAACAAACCTAGTCTGTCCTCCACTACTTCCTTCGTAGAGAGGATGCAGCTGAGGAGGGATTAGGGGAAAGAGAAGAAGACGCAGTATGGTTAAACGAAGGTAGGAAGACAAACCCCGGAGGCTCTCAGAGTGGAGAAGCAAATGCAGCAGAAGGAATTAAAAACTTTCCAAGAAAGAATCTGAATGTCTGATGTTTAACTCCTCAGTTTTGCCTGAGATATACTTTTTGATGAAGTCTCTACATTTTTGCCTGGGCGCAGTGGCTCATGCCTGTAATCCTAGCACTTTGGAAGGCTGAGGTGGGCGGATCACTTGTGGCCAGGAGTTCGAGACCAGCCTGGCCAACATGGTGAAACCCTGTCTCTACTAAAAATACAAAAAAACATTTCCCTGGCGTGGTGGTGGGCACCTGTAATCCCACCTACTCAGGAGGCTGGGGTGGGAGAATCGCTTGAACCAGGGAGACGGAGGTTGCAGCATTCCAGCCTGGGTGACAGAGCAAGACTCTGTCTCAAAAAAAAAAAGGCTCTACGTTTTTATCAAGTCTCTCTTCAATGCATAATTCTTGCCACTATCTGGGGTCACCTCCACTGCCTCCCCTCCCCAGCACCTGTGACACACCTCCCTAGTATTATAAGAATCTAAATATAAGAGATGAAGGTTTTCATATGATGAGGTGATATTCAAGGCTGCAAACCAAACATTATATTTAAAGGTCAAAAGATCTTACTAGGATGATCTGCAGGCCCTTGCTCCTCTTCCAGATAATATTCTATCTTTTTTAAGTCTTCTGGGGTAAATCTCCATTTATTCTCAGCTGGTAGGGGTGGCACTTTGGGGCTGGATCGTTTCCGGGCAGAACCAGGAGGAAGGGCCTGCTGGCAAGACGCTGGCAGGGAACCAGTAATCAGTCCTTCCGGGAATTTCTGAGCTAAGACTTTTAGACCTAGGTTTGGAAAAGCATCAGAAAAAGCTGCATTAATATGGCAAGGCCAAGCCAAAACCTGGAAAGAAGCCCGCATGTCTTCTAATCTCTGGTCATCAAGTTGAGGCCAACACAAGGACATGAAATTTTTCTTAACTATTTCATCATTAAGCAAATTATACCAGAAAATATTTGTTGTTACATGGGATTCTGAGAATTCCACAAGAAATCCTTTTGCTCAAGTCTTCCGCATTAGGGCTTTCTGACAGAGCCCTGAAGCAACATCAGGAATTAAAAACATGTGCTGATGAAGCTAAGGCAAGTGTCACATAACTCCTGACTCCTTTCAGCCAGCATGGCTTTTTCTCTTTCCAGAACACTGAATTCTGAGCACCAAGAGAGAAAAGGGGATGCAGGTGGGACTGAAGGATGATTGGCCTTTGAAGTCCCAAGCAGAGTATCACTTGCTCACCTCCGGAAAGCATGAAGAGGTTTTCAAATCCACGCTCGCACATGGTGGTGGCCGCCTGACTGGCCAGCCTTTCATCGTCATCATACAGAATGATGATCTTGCCATGGGCATTTTTCTAAGAGTCAGATGAGTTAAGGTTCCAAGGCACTGGGTTGATGTCCAAAGACTACGAGAAACTCCCAAGGAATAAAAGGTCAGTCTACCTGTCTGAGTTCCTGGGAACGATGGACAAGCCCATTCTTACCATCACACCAGCAGGGACCGGATGGTTTCCCGTCATGGAAACCACACAAACTGGCATTCGTTTTTTCTGCAAACTGATGTTACCATGGTCTAAGAGACAGCGCTAGTTACGGACTTTACATCCTTTAGCTCTCTTATCCTCACGACCCTGGAAAGTAAATATTGCAATCCCCATTTTACAGATGAATAAATAGAACAACTTCTATGCCTAATGTGTCCACTGAAGCCTATTTATGATAGTAAAAATGTGGGAGCCATCTAAAAAGTCCAAAATCAAGGAATAGTTTAGTAAATCATAGTAAATCTGAAGATATTACATAGCATCAAATATGTGGTTTACAGAAGGCTTGCATCAGCATGGGGAAATATGGAATATGAACTGAAAAAAAGCAGGATACTAAATTATATATACAGTAAGGTTTCAACTTCGTTAAAAAAAAACAAACACGCAAAAGACAGTCTGGAACAAAATATACTAATAGTGTAACAGGAGCCACTGCTCAACTGTGTGATTATAAGAGATTTCAATTTTCCTTTTAATAATTTTTGGTATTTAAATTATTTTCGGCCGGGCATGGTGGCTCACGCCTGTAATCCCAGCACTTTGGGAGGCCAAGGCAGGTGGATCACGAGGTCAGGAGATTGAGACCATCCTGGCTAACATGGTGAAACCCTGTCTCTACTAAAAATACAAAAAAAAAATTAGCCAGGCATGGTGGCGGGTGCCTGTAGTCCCAGCTACTCAGGAGGCTGAGGCAGGAGAATGGCATGAACACGGGAGGTAGAGCTTGCAGTGAGCCGAGAGCGTGTCACTGCACTCCAGCCTGAGTGACAAAGTGAGACTCCGTCTCAAAAAAAAAAATTAATTTTCTGCTTGTATAATTTTTATGAATGAAAAAATTAAAATTTTAAAAGAAAAAATTAAAATAGAAAAAAACCCTAAGTTCTGCCATGTAAAGTTTTCTGGGAGGAAAAAACTCTCTTAGGACTAACTCTCAATGGATCCTAACTCTTAACCTAGTGTTTTTTGGCCCAGGGCAAGACAGTTTGAAAGCGTCCGCCTCAAGAGTCAGGATTCTCGGCAATAGCTAGGAATCCAAATTCTAAAATATGCTCAGCCGAATAACATCAAAGGTCCTTCACAGCATTCTTACCAGGAGTGTGGTGCATGGTAACTTTGATTCTTATAATCCTCATACCACCCAATTCCTTAAAATGCAACAAAGGATACATATTCAAGAATATCATTTGAATAAGGGTTCATTGTTCTAGACAGAGTTGCAATTGGGTAACTGTAAGCTGCAAAGAGAAGAAAAAGTTTAGGAAGTCTGTTGTTCTCTTAATACAACTTGGCCTCAATTCCCAGCTGGTTTAAAATCTAAGAGTTAAATACATCTTCAAAATTCATGAGCTGCTGGGCACGGTGGTGCACACCTGTAATCCCAGCACTTTGGGAGGCCAAGGTAGGTGGACCGCTTGAGTCCAGGAGTTTGAGACCAGCCCGGGCAACATGGTGAGGCCTCATCTCTATAAAAAATACAAAAACATTAGCCGGGTGTTGTGGCATATGCCCCTAGTCCCAGGTACTCAAGAGGCTGAGGCAGGAGGATCACTTGAGCCCAGGAAGGCAAGGCTGCAGTGAGCCATGATCGCACCACTGCACTGCAGTCTTGGCCACAGAGCAAGATATTGACCAAAAAAAAAAAAAAAAAAAAAAAAATCAACGAGCCATAAACCTAAACACTTCTGTGAAGGCAAAGAAAGAGGGCACTATGAACAAAGTATGAAGCTTCATTTCCCTCCTTCTGACCGCCACCTGTGAAAATCAGCAGCCTCTCAGAGTATTTTATGGTGGAGCCAATCCTGTAGGATTCCATAATGGATCCAGCTAACGTACAGTTTGCTTAACTGTCTACCATGAGCTGTGGTTCCAGCCTGCCTAGACTCAAGAGCAGGCTCTCTGTTCTTGAGAGTGAGGCACTTTAAAGCCTTCTCTCTCTTACCTCCAACAATGTGGCACTGCTGGTAAGAATCTCTATCACGCACATCTAGCAGCAGGAAGGGGCAGTCAGGATAAGGTTTGTCTTTGGTATTGGGCTCTGCTTTCTTCACTGGCCCTTTGTCTACATCCAGTTCCCCAACACCACTGATGACACTGCAAGTGAAAAAGTAGGTCAGCAGAAACTAGTCAGAGGTTGGTGGCTTAAAGGTCAAACATGTTTCTTCAGAATAGTGAGATGAGTGCTCACTCTCTTTTCAAAGGGCGCTTCAAAGGGAAAGGAACATGGACGTGTGTCTCAGTTCTGCCTCTGAATGCAGGATCCTGTGGACTTCCTCTTCTACTACACTGGACCCCACACAGGAGACCCACATGTCCACACTCACCTTCAGACAATGCGTGTCAGTGCATTACATGGCTGAGGGGTTAGGGACTGAAGGGTGCATGCTGCCTCTAGCCACAAGGGCAGCATCAGAGGGAGAAAGAAGGGAACCGTGAATCCAGTGGGGCGAAAGAGGAAAGAATATGGTTGGTAGGACAGGAAAAAGGAAAGGCATTTCTTTCTAGGTATATTATAAGTAATTAAAGTAACAATAATGCTTTATACATTTCATACACATAGTCAGTGACCTATCTGCTATGGTATTGAGTCTTAATACTTCCATAGCTCTCTGTACTTACTTCAGTTTTGTAGGTTACAACATTGAGGTTGATGAGGCTTTAGATTTGGTGGCATTCATAGAATGAGACAGAGGAAGAGCTGGGATTAAAATGAGGAAGCTAACCACTACCACTAACAGTTCTGAGTCTACGGTCAATCAATCACCAAAACTGGTCACCGTCTTAATATTATAGGGAAAATGTGGTAAAAACATGAATCAAAGGAATAAGAGGACTAAGTGTTATGAACAAAATGGCAAGCAGTGAAATATCCTTACTGGAATAAGAAGATGGTTACTTTCTTAGGAAATACCAAGACATATATGCTAAATCATAGCTTAGTATGTACCTTAGCTTCCTTCCCATAACAGCAAATCAAATTCTGCGTTTAAATCCAATAAACACGATAACTCTGTGCTATATAGTGCATATTTTGTTGAACCAAAGGAGAAGAACATCTGTTTGATGAGAAACTGCATCCTCAGTGGAAGTCCTGTTGGCCTATCTCTTCTTGAATGCAATTTTAGAGTCCTTTTGCAAAAGTTAACTATAATAATATGAAGCTAAAAGAATAATAATAATGGTGGAATGATGATAGCAATTCTTTCTCTGGTAGAACTAATTTCTCTAGAACTATTTTATCAGTCAAAGGGATGGATATCTGCTGAAAATCAGTACTGTCTTGTAATCAACAGTTAATATTAGTGAGAAAGTACTACACGGACTAAAGTCCATGTAATCCATGGAATAAGGAGGCCTTAGAAGAAGGGGCAGAAGAATAAAATAAAAAGAAGGAACAGCCACATTCAGCTTTAGAATCAACACGAAGTACTGCTTTTTCCTTTGCACACTCAGTACCAGAGCACTACGTGTGGCACTGTCACTTCCGGACTGGGTATTATAAGCTGCAGCAGTCAGAAAAGGGGGAAAAATCATACTCTCTGAATCAAAAGATAGTATTTGTAAAGTAATTCCTCATAACAAACTTACACGTAGGAGGGAGAAGAATGGAACTGAGAAATGAAAATTAAACTCTCCTATTAATATATTCTCCATTAACTCAGTAAGAATGCAGTGAAAAAGATTCAGGAGGTGGCATTTACATAAAGAGAAAGTAGAAGGCTGGGATTAAAATGTGAGACTTTACTCCTGCCAGTTCTGTTTCTAAGGCAAGAAAAGAAAAGAAAAAAAAAACACAGATCCCTGAAATTGGCCTCTAGGTTAATATAAAGGCAAAACACAGTGAAAATATGAATCAGCTTCGAGTACCTCTGAAGGGTTGAGCGGCTGGAGTCCCCTGCTCCCGCGTTGTTTATGAGCTGCTCAGGGCTCGGCGACTGCTCACCTGGATTTCCTTTCCCGTTAGTCCTGGCAGTGGTTTCGGCATCAGGGTCTGAAGCTGCAGAATCATTGTCTAATATTTACAAATGAAGAAATAATTAGATTGAGCCTCAGGATTTGTGTTTACTTATTAGACAGTTCCAAAGACATGAAGTCAAGAAAAGGAAATCTTTTCATCATTATTAAATTGCTGTGGAAGTGCTAATGTACAAGTTCCCAAAGTGTGGTGGACCCCAGATATCCCCAAGGCCCTTCCAGGGATCTGCAAGGTAAAAGCTATTTTCATAAGATGTTACTTGTCTTTTTTACCGTGTTTATATTTGCACTGATGGTACAAAAGAAATGGTAGATAAAGCTGCTAGCACCTTAGTAAAAATCAGGGCTGTGGCACCAAACTTTATTGGCAATCATTGTATTATTCACCATCACACATGCATTCACAGTAAATAAGTATGGCAGTCACACTAAAAGACGGTCCCTGTTAAAGCAGTAACAGTTACTATTCTTATTAAATCTCACCTTGAAGTACATGCTTTTTTTAATGTTCTGTGTGATGAAGTGAGGAGTCCACATACAATTAAGTTTGCTACATACCAAATTACCAGGGTTATCTCAAGGAAAAGTATTAGTGTGATTGTTGAGTTGCAGGCTGAACCAGTAACTTTTGCTATGCACACCATTTTTGCTTGGAAGAAAAACTGACAGAAAAACTATGGTTAGTTAGACTTGAGTATTTGGCCGACATTTTCTCAGAAGTGAACTAAATAAGCCTGTTATTTCAAGGAACACTACTGATGGCATTGTTGCCAATGATTGTATTTTGAGCAAAACTCGAAGCTTTAGAAACTGTGTTTGCCATCAGGAAGTACGGGGAGCTGCTTCCCCATGCTTACAGACCTTTTTGGTAAGACAGATCGTGAGAATAATCTATGTGATTTTTTTGACAGTTGTATAATAAAATGTATTAACCTTTGGGAAGATCTTCATAACTCGATGAACCAATATTTTCTAAATGGCCAGTGCATGATGTTATACAATCATGCACAGGTAAAAGATTCAAGATATAAGACAGTTACACTGAAAGTGCCTGATTTTAATCTAACAGTATCAAAGATTCATCGATATGATTTCATATTCTACATTACAGCTAATCC
Organism: Trachypithecus francoisi; assembly: GCF_009764315.1. Classification (NCBI taxonomy): domain Eukaryota; kingdom Metazoa; phylum Chordata; class Mammalia; order Primates; family Cercopithecidae; genus Trachypithecus; species Trachypithecus francoisi. The sequence continues at coordinate 28,607,732 of NW_022681469.1, read as the reverse complement.
TAAAGAAACTAGCAGTTGTCAAGTTTTATCTGAAAGGGCTATTAAAATACTTCTCCCTTTTCCACCTACAGGTTTGTGTGAGCTGAATTTTCCTCACACACTTTAACCCAAACAGCATATCACAACAGACACTGCAGAAGCAGAGAGGAAAATCCGCGATCCTTTCATTAAACCAGACACTAAAGAGATTTACAAAATATGTAAAACAATACGTTCTCAGTAAAATTTTGTTTTGGAAATAATGCTATTTTTCATAAAAACATGTTATTTATGTTTGTAATGGGTTTAGGATTTTTATTTTTAAGTGAAATAATAAATACTGTTTCAGTTCCCAGTTTAAATTTTCAATACAATAAACATTAATAGACATAAAGCACATAAGCCAAAGCTCTTTGGGATCTTCAATAATTTTTAACAGAGTGGAGGAAGAGAACAAAATGTTTGAGAATTTGCTGTTCTAACCAATACAATAAGATTAAAAAATAACAATAACAACAGGCCGGGCGTGGTGGCTCACGCCTATAATCCCAGCACTTTGGGAGGCTGAATGGGGTGGATCACTTGAGGTCAGGAGTTTGAGACCAGCCTGGCCAACATGGCGAAACCCGGTCTCTACTGAAAATACAAAAATTAGCCAGGTGTGGTGGCAGGCACTGTAATCCCAGCTACTCAGGAGGCTGAGGCAGGAGCATCACTTGAACCTGGGAGGCAGAGGTTGCATTGAGCTGAGATCGTGCCACTGCACTGCAGCCTGGGCAACACAGCAGGACTCCATCTCAAAAAAATAAATAAATAAAAATAAAAACAACAAGTCTAATTATTAAAGAGGATATTATTTTGCATATGATATGATAATATACCTAGAAATTTTAAGAGAATAATACGAGAATAAGTGCAATAAATATGTGGTTAGATAAAAGAAATGCTAAAATATTTGTTCTATACACCAATTAAAAAATGACAGAAAAAAATCTCATATACAGTAACAACTGCAGTTATCAAACGTACTCTCCAAGAAATGAACCTAAACCAAATGTGAATAACCTATAAAAATGTATAAATCCTTTATAGGACTTATAAAAACATTACTTAGAGGCCTTAAAGACCTCAATGAAGACAGTGCATGTTCCTGATTGGGCAACTAAAACTAAAACATGAGTCCCTCCCAAAGTTAACTTTTGGCCTTAATACTAATCCCAAAGGGATTTTTTTTAAAACTGAAAAGGATTTAAAAAATAAGAAGAGCAAATACAGACACACACACACACACACACACTCACACACACACTCACACACACACACACACACACACTCACACACACACACACTCTCACACACACACACTCACACACACACACTCAAATCCTTTTTTCCTATTCAGTTTCACAAGACTGAATATATATTCTGGAAGCAATATATACCCATGGGTTTTTGATGTGTTGGTTTTTCATGTATATGAGGAAATAGGAAAATATATGTATATACATACATAATTAGGGGCGATTTGGAGACCTGCCTTATCAAATAGTAACATATGTTAAAAAGGTAGAATGATCAAAATAGTACAGCACTGCAACCAGAACAATGGAATATAATAGAGAACATGGAAAAGAATATAAACAAAAAGTCAATACATCCATATCATAAATCAGTGGGTAAAGGTAGAACTACTGAGTATATGGTGCTGGGAATATTTCTCAACTCTCTGGAAAAATCTAATTCAAATAATCACCTCGTGTCATATATCAAAATACATACCAGATGGTTTAAATGCAAACAAACAAGCCAATAGAAGAAAATGTAGGTAAATAATTTACCAACATTGAATTTTATGAGTCTAAAGCAATAAAAGAAAACAACAGTATGGGTTAATAGATTTGATCATGTAAAAATGCAACTTCATATATATATCAAAAACCAACACAAAGAAAATTAAAAGGTGAATAACAAATTAGGAGAAAGATCTGTAACACACATGAATTAAGAAGGTTAATATACTTAATTTATAGACTTAAAACATTAACTAGCTCTGTAATATAATGTGAAAAGAGTAAAAATGCAAATAAGATCATGTGCACGAGGTAAAAATGCAAACAAGATTAAATTGTTAACATAGAAAGGAAGTCTTTTCCCCACTGAAGACATGCAGGCCCTCCTGCCTCCTTCCCCAAGGGAAGTATCAGTGTATTAAACACTTTCACGTATTTAGGTCTCATTCCAGAAATAAAACATTTACATGTGCTTGCATATATTTTACTTCTTCCCCCTTTTACAAATCCAGGAGAATTCTATTCATATTATTTTATACTTTGGGTTTTTGTTTTATTGTTGTTTTATTTTTACTTAATATAGCCTGGAAATTGTTCCAACTAATCAAGATTTTTTCCTCATGCATTGTCAAGTTAGTATTGTTCTCCACTGTATAAAGATATCATAATTATTCAGAACTCTCACAAATCAGTAAGAAAAAGATGAACATCCTATTAGAAAGAAAGGAAAAAGAGCGTATAAACTCCTTAAAAGAAGAAATATGTATTTATGACCAGTAAACACACACACAGAGCATAATCTTACTATCAAATAAATAAAAATCTATTAGATACTATTTTTCATCTATTAAACTGGAGAATATTAACAGAAATGATAATTATTCAGCTTTGGCTGGGACGAGGAAAAACAGGTCTTCTCATTCATTCCTGGTGGGAATGCAAACAGGTAGAACTATGCTGGAGAGAATGTGGCAATCAGCACTGGGTATCTAAAATGGTTTCACCCTTTGACCCTCTGCAGCAATTTATCCTCAGGAAATAATCAGAATCATACAAACATTTACATATATACATTGTAGCATTATTTTATAAAGGTAAAAAATCAGAAAAAACTATAATGCCCAACAAGAGAATAATTAAATTATGGTATATCCAAAGGACAGACATTAGATGACAACACAATCTTTATAGTCATGCTTCTGAAGCCTATTTAGCGACATGGGAAAGTATGAATGAAAAAGGGATAATTGAAAACAGCACAATACAAAATTATACAAAGAATATAGATTTAATTGGGGTGAGGGGTTAGAGAGGGGAAAGTGGACCAAAACATACAGAGTGATTATTAGTTATTTAATTTGCTTCTTTATATACTTTTTACGGTTTCCTAACTTACTAGAAACACACTTTTAAGTTAGGCAAAAGCGATAAACATTATAAAAGGAGTGGTTTTTTTTGTTTTTAATCCCTTCAAAGATAGCCAATATGTATACAGATACAATCTGTTCCCCAGGCACTCCTGAGTGAATTATTATCTGTGTAGAGTACTAGAAAAACACTAATATTACTCACACATTATGGTGTCCTACTTTACAAGAGCCTACTTTGCTGCGCAAATTTATCTCAGAAGAGAAAATTGCATGTGCCCATATGTTCTGGTGCTGCAATCTCAACAATGAATTGAAGGACCAAATCTAGGTGCTTATATAACCCAGTTAAAATTGGGAGTACTTGTATGAGGAGACTCAATTATCTCTGTTACAAAGAGCTCTTATTTCTCTGCTTTGTGAGAGGCATCTGTCAAAGATAAATTCCTGTTGTTTTCAGATTCTCTTTATCCTCCCTAACAAAAACCAGCCCGGGGAAATGACAGTTGAGTTGCACAAACCCAGTGTTCAGACTTCCTGAGAAACTTGTCTTGAAATCAGAAGTCAAATTCCTGACCTACATCAACCTTAACAAAACACATTCCTCTTCAATAAACAGCCACACGCTGATTGCTGGGTACTTCAGGATAAAATAAAGACCTTAACTCTGTGTATTCTTTTCATGAGAGTACAACTAGGAGGTTTTATTTTCAACTTGGTATTTATGAAAGGAGATCTGGAGCCTACCTGTCTTTCTAGCCTTATCTCCTACCCAGTGCCTACTCGTCCCTTAGACCACAGGCAGATTGGATGACTCAATTCCCCAAACATGCCTGGTGTGCTGTCCTCTCCATGCCTCATCTTTAACTTGTACCTGTTGAGATTCTACCCCACTTCAAGGTCCAGTTCCAGTGCCTTGAGGAAGCCTACCTTGGTCTTCTTCCTTTTTTTTTTTTCTTTGAGACAGAGTCTAGCTCTGTCGCCCAGGCTGGAGTGCAGTGGTGTAGTCTCATCTCACTGCAACCTCCGCCTCCTGGGTTCAAGTGATTCTCCTGCCTCAGCCTCCTGAGTAGCTGGGATTACAGGCGCGCACCACCACGCCCGGCTAATTTTTGTATTTTTTTTGGTAGAGACAGGGTTATACCATGTTGGTCAGGCTGGTCTCGAACTCCTGAACTCGTGATCTTCCCCCCCTGGCCTCCCAAAGTGCTGGGATTATGGGCGTGAGGCAAGTGTGCCTGGCTGCCTACCTCGGTCTTCTAACTAGAAGTGTCTTTCCTTCCTTGGAACTCTCCCACAACATCCTGCACCTTTCCTAAAGGCACTTTTCAGTCCCTTAAGGGTACAACGAAGGCAGCAAGAAGACACTGGATGCTACTGGAGACACTTAGATTTGTAACCCAGGTCCCTTCCTTACTAGCTGTATCACTTTGAGGAGGCAGCTTAACCTCTGCAGCTTGGGCCTCTCATCTGTAAAGTGTACCTTCCTTCCAGAGTTTTTAAGAAGGTTAAGTAAGAAAATTCATGTGAATTCACCTTGTAATATACAGCCAACAAACGATGGTTTCCTTCCATTCCTCCATTTTAAAAGTCTTCCACCTTAGTAATTCTGTGGTACTGTTATCATTCAGCCCACCTAACACATATACATGTGTGCATGTGCACACATGTGACTGGCAATTTCATGTAAGCAGAGCTGTGCTTTGTTCATCTCTGTAGTCTCATAGCACTTAATGTGTAGGTACACAGAATGCTAAAAATATTCATTGAAAAAAGTAATTAGTATTTTAAACACATCTAAACCATTTGAAACTGTAAGTGTTAGAGCCAGAAAACCAGATGGCTTTTTACAATAAGAATGAACAACTAAAGTATCAGGTAGCATTTCCCTGAGAGTAACAATCTAATTACAAATAGACACATCAAAGTCCCAGTCCCTGGGAACAGACAGCAAATGTGTACAGGGTGAGTGTTTCAGTCAAATGGTCAGCCGGTTATTTTCCCCACACCCTCAATTCTCATTACCTTCCAGCCTTTGAATCTCCTCAGCTGTCACTTCCAGTGTTTGATCAGAGAGGGAAGCAACTTGGATGATCTGATAGAAAAAAGAATGAAATGTGTGGATGTTTGTTTGTTTTTAAACAGAGGCAATTTTGTCTTTTACAAAAGACGAGGAAACAACAAACATCAAAGATCTCTTGTTTGAAGAAGCTGTCAGTGTCCTCAACTGAAGACTGAATCTCAGGCCTCCTTCCTTTTGTATTGGTAATACACTGCAGATGATCATTTCAGAAGAAAAGCACACTTAGAACACTACATAAACTTAGAATGCTAACAGGATAGTTTAGGACAAGAAACACGAACAAGGGTTTAAAACCACATCTGTATATATCGTGATCCAAGCATTATACATTATTTCTTGAAAATGCAATACTGACCTAGCATAACATAGAATGGGATCAGCAATTCTCCACACAATGAAGAAGTAAATGTAAATGTAGTAACAGATACACTGATTACAGTGTCTTATACTTCTATACAGTATTCATTTTTAAAGCACTTTTCACAACTTAGCTCACAAGACCCAGGATTCAACTTGAGTTCTGCCGGTAGAACTCTTGCTTGGGAGCTGGAGAGACGCCTTCTCCATAATTTTCAAATAAAAGAAGAAAGTGACTTGCCCAAAATAACAAAACAGCTTTGGTAGGATGATTTGGAAAAGATCAGTCCAAGAAAAGGGGAAATCACTTGGTTTCCAGAGAAAAATGCTGAAACAATCCAGGATCCAGAATTATAGATTCTAACTATGAAGTTAAATGTATAAGGAAAAAACCCCTAAGCCACAAGTTTAATGAATTAAAAGTAGGGCAAACATTTACTTTACAGAATTCTTATCAAAGAAGAGAGAAAAATTTCTCACCATCCTCACGTGAACATACATACCACATACCAATTAATTTTCCCATAGCTGAACGACATACAAAGAATCAGAAGAAACTCCTTGGCAAACATTCCCTAGAGTTGAATTTAGAAATACTCACATAAAGTGACACGAATTAGACAGTCTTTACTCCAGGGGGAAGATCATGAAACTTACCAGCTGGGCAAAAGTTGTAACTTTTAGTCTCTTGAAAAGCTCATCTTTTTTGTATCTATAATCTGAAAAATACGGTAAGACAAATATTTATTTAGATTTATTTTGCTTTTTTAGAGCTACTCTTTCTAGCTGTCAAGTTACGTGGTCTTTCAAGTTATTTATATGCTTTTAAATCTATTATCTCATTTGAGCCTCATGATATCCTCAAAATTAGGTGTGGCAGGTAGTAGTATCATCCGTTCAATTTGTTTCCCTTTGCTTTGTCATTAGGAAGCTTGAAGTTTAATTTACAAACTACCTTTGGTCTAGTGACTACCCCTTGCCTTTATTTTATTAGTCTACCATTTTCCTTTAACTGAGTTGTCTCCACTTTGACCACATTGTACTCCATGCACTTTTGTAAGCCGCCTCAAATCCTTTTCAGAGCAAAGCAGGGAAGAAGTGTCTGTGTTTTACAAATGAGGACAGAGACTCAGAGAAGCTGAACAGCTGGTAAGACGTTCATGCCCCACTATTCTGACTCCAGCTTAAAAAGAGAGCAAAAATATTCCTGTCATTACACACTATGCTGGAGCCAAAGGACGACATTTCTACGTGTGTGCTTGGCTGGACACACAGTTGTGATTGGTTCTGATCATCTCTCAGCTTCTCTCCAACTTCAATTTGATAAAAATTAACCTATTCAGTTTCAGAGATGGAAAAGTTCTGCAGTTCCGTTGTACAACAGTGTGAAAATACTTAATGCTACTGACCTGTACACTTAAAAACCATTATGATGTTAGGTGTTCTGTGTTTTTGTTTTTGTGGTTTACCACCATTTTATTTTATGTTATTTTATTTCATTTATTTATTTATTTATTTTTATTTCTCTGTCGCCCAGGCTGGAGTGCAGTGCCGTGATCTCGGCTCACTGCAACCTCCACCTCTCAGGTTCAAGGAATTCTCCTGCCTCAGCCTCCTGAGTAGCTGGGATTATAGGCGCCCGCCACCATGCCTGGCTAATTTTTGTATTTTTAGTAGAGATGGGGTTTCACCATGTTGGTCAGGCTGGTTCTGAACTCCTGGTCTCAAGTGATCCACCCACCTCAACCGCTCAAAGTCCTGGGATTACAGGCGTGAGCCACAGCACCTGGCCCCACCATTTAAAAAGATAAACTAAAATAAAACCAACTTAGGCCAAGTTTGGTGACTCACGCCTGTAATCCCAACAATTTGGAAGGCTGAGGTGGGCGGATTACTTGAGTTCAGCAGTTTGAGACCAGCCTGGCCAACATGGCAAAACCCCATTGCTACCAATAATACAAAAATTTGTTGGGTGTGGTGGCGCACACCTGTAATCTCAGCTACTTCAGAGGCTGAGGCATGAGAATCAATTGAACCTGGGAGGTGGAGATTGCAGTGAGCCAAGATTGCACTACCGATTTCCAGCCTGGGCGAGAGTGAAACTGTGTCTCAAAAACAAACAACAAACAAACAAAAAAACAACTTAAAACATCAACATTTATTCCGTGCTGTCTTTACAGTTCTGAGCTGTAACTCAAATATAGGTACTTCCATACTTGTGTTAATAATTCTTCCCGTCACATTAAACAATTGTTAAAAACGAAGCCAGTCGCACTTTATCTGTTATCTGTTCCACAGATGTGTGTGAAAGGTTAGCGTCCTTAAACTGTTTTGAAGATGACAGTCAAATTCTGAATGGTTTTCAGTGTTGAACTCTGCCCACCCTTATCCTTTCCTCCTCACCTAGGTTTTTATATTGGTACCCGTGACTCCTTAAATGCTGCTTCATTATTTCAGAATTATTCAAGGTTAGCTGGTTAATTGCTATGGCCTTCACAGCATAAATGTCTTGTAAACCAAGACTCCTAGCAACAAAGGAAAGGATTAAAGGTATTTAAGATTATTTACCTGGTGTAACTAATCACTTCCATGAATTTTCCAAAAACCAGCACAGACCAGGTGGTTACTTTGGAGGATAATGTAATCTTGGTTTACCAAGCACCTTAAGACTCAGAGTCAGGAAATGATACTACTTTAAAAACTAGCCTTCTGTAAATATATCAAGGCTTTTTTGAAATAGGGAACTAAACTTCTCTGTTCTAAAATGTCTTAAAGAGAGCAATTGGTTAATAACAGACCATTACTTCTAGAAAATGCTTAGAGATGCTGCTTCTGGATACAACAAAGTAACAAACCTATAGGCAGTGGAACTTCTAAAACCTGCCGGGATGCAGACCCAAACAGGCCGAGCTGAGGCTTTACAAAGTACAACCGAATAACTACAGTGTTCCTTTTGATTGCCACCAACTTGCCCACCAAAAGTCATTTATGCAAATCAAAACAACAATAAATCAGCAAATGGAAACAGCTAACAGCTTTCAAGTAGTTTGCACTGTGACATTTATCCACTGATATTCTTCTGGTATGGTTACATGGTTTAAAATGCTTCTAAGCATAAAATGTATACTTTAAAATCCCCATGAACTAAACAGAGATTAATTTAAACAAACAAACAAAAAAAGACTGCTTTATTCTAAAGATTGGCATTTCTACTGTCTTCTGCACAAGCACTAGAAGCCCCCTAAATATTTGAACCTGAACTCTACGTACCTGGTTCTGGTTTAGAAGGACAGCCGTCAGTAGGACTTTCTGACATGATTACTCAGAGATGAAAGATCAAACTAGATGTTTTAAAGTAAGTTTAAATGTTTATAAAAAGGATGATTTGGAAGGCTCTGTCAGCCTGTCCTTGCAAGAGCGAACAGAGCTTTAAGAATGGAGCTTCTGCTGTGTGTCTTCGCCCAAACTCTGTGTTGAAGACAATCCTTGTTTCAGATACGTTATCAAGGTTTTCTTCTCCAGTAAGTCTAGGTTCTAAGTCTGTCTCTCTCGAGTTACTGGAAGGACAGAGACCTGACTATCTAGGATGTTTCACGCTGGGTCCAACTAGTGTCATCTAACCACCAGAAACCAAGAATGGGCTTTGTAAATTGTCAATAGACATAAAGTGTCTATTTTCCCCAGGTAGAGTTGAAAGCATATTCAGATTACAAAGGATTTCTGCATTTTCAGGGTTCTGTTGAAATGCGTTATTAGCAAAGGGAAGTTGGGCTCACAGTGGAAGACAAATCAAAGGAAGTAACAGAACAAGGTTTGTGGTTTCACAGAAAGAAATGGCATCTAAGGTAATCTGAGTAAAGTGATGGGTCTAGGGTATCATGAAACAAGGGAATATTCTCCTCCCTTTCAACCCCAAAGAATACTTACAACAGAAAATGGGGAAAGAGAAGGAAATATCTTCCAAAATGTAGATGCCAAACCAGAATCTAAAGCAATTCTGTCAGGGAGTCAGCACAAAGTGTGTGAAATGGGGTAACAGGAATCTCCTGCTCTACTAAAAGGAAGCCCTCCACTCCTACGGAGGGAAAGTGAAGTGAGCATTTTCAAGGCTCTGTTCCAAGGGTATTTCTTCTGGGAGATCACCTCCACGTAAAGTTTAGATATTAAAAGAAACCACACTGTACTTTGAGGAAATGTTCTAAGTGAGGTTCTGGCAACCTGGGCGGAATGGGACATTTTTATGGGACAAATTTCTAGTGAGGACATGTGAACTCACACTCAGCTGCAAATGGATGAAAGGTGACAGAGCTGACAAACCCCAAAAGAAGCAGGACAGCTGGATTCTGCCTGCCTTGGATGAGTTAAGGATGGCAACAATGAAGTATAGGTGAGTAAATGCGATCTTTCTCCAGAGTTTAAAAGTATATATTTTATATAAATATTTAAAATACATATACTTATGTAATATAAAATGTTTAGGAAGAAGAGAGAAGGATTCTGTGGCATTACATATTTTTAAGAAGTCTGTAGCATTAGCCCTTATAGCTGAACATGGCAAATGAAAACACAGCATAAAGCGGCTCCTGAGACCACATCTATTGGTTGGGGTTTCCCAATATTACAGCACTTCAAATGGAACTTTGATTTCAAATAAAAAGGTCTGCTGTGTAAGAAAAGAAAATGTTCTGATGTATTCTTGATGTGCAATTTTCTCTTACAAGAAGATGTACATTACCGCAGCCAAGTCCTGAACTATGATCAATCAGAGTACCTCTTTACCACCATTAACTACATATCCCCTAGCACTGGGTTCTCTTATTCAAGATAAGAGCAAATCCATCTTAGAAAATAGATGTTTCTACTTCTTCCTTAATTCTGGCCTTGAAGTGTACACTTTACATCAGTTTTGGATGCAGATTGAAAAATTATGATTTTGCGCAAGGGCAACGCACTCAATGACTGGTAGCATATCTTTGCAGACTAGCTTTTTAAAAGGACGTAGATAAAATATGATTTTTAATTAAAAGAAAACAGACTGCAATGAATTGATAATACATAACACTAAGTTCTCACGTCCCTGTCTTCCATGAATACTCTCATTTATACATACAAGAATGTTCTGAAGGAAGATATTATTACCCCTATCTCAAATAGAGACAAAATAAGACAGAAAAGATGAAATATCTTGAAGAAGGGCATGAAGATTGCAGTACAATGACACTAGAAGCTTAACCCGAGCTCATTCCACCAGATCTGACTCCACAGGCCAACACCAATGTCTCCTATGGGATAGAAGTAGGGCAGAATTTAGGCCTACAGGCCACAATCTAAGGAGCAGCCCAGTACAGCACCCAGGATCTCCCACAGCCCTTGAGGCACCTGCTAGGCTTATCGGATCATCCATAGTTCTCTGTGCCTGTCGGCTGTAGAACACAGTTGTTAGTTAAGAACCAACTTACAGAACAACTATAGACTTCCATTTTCCCAAACCATTATTAAGAGTGTTACTTACTTTTCTTAATCTCTTCGAGCTTCTCAGTATATTTAGTCATACTGTTACCTAAAAAGAAAATAAGGGTTTTAGATATACTTTAAATGGAAGCAAATGAGCACCACTGTGGAAACAGAATGGAGGAAAAGTATCCCCTAAGCTTTCCTGTCCTGTTCTTAGGGATTCTGGACGGCAGCATACAGGCCACACACAGTAAAATCTTTTGGATAATACAGCATTATTAAAAGTTGCAGAGCTGAGCGAAATGTTTTGGTAGAATGTGTTTAAGCTGGGATGCATACCCCCAAAACATTGAGAAGATCCAGGAGATACAGATGATCATTTTCTATCAATTTGTTTTTCAAGTCTAGGCTTTTCTCCTCCTTTTATCTCCCCTGCCCCTGCTGATGATCTTTTTGTGGGGAAGATATATAGAAGAGGAGCAAAAAGGAGGCAGTGTTCTTTGAATGTCTAAAATGTGCCTTTGTGGTTACCCAAGCAACCCTCTCCTCTCGGCTTTGTCTTCAGTTTCCTTCTCTTTCCTGAACTTGCTCTTCTACTATTCATGCTCACGTTGCAGTCTGAACTAGACTACACAGTCTACACACTAGTATTCACCATAGATTTGATGTGCTGAGAAACAACAGCAGATTCTCGCCACTGCAGAGAGCCCCCAGCCCTCATGTTTTACAGTATGTTTCTACAATACTAGCTACTGGCCAAGGTGGTTTGGAGGTTTTCAGACTTAAAAAACTCAGCCAGGAACCTTCTGGTTTCCAACTAAATTCTAGCTGTCACGCCAGGGGCTATTATTTTTTACTGGGTGTGCTTTGATTTGATTCAATTCAACGCAGCAAGCTCTTTCTGGTATGGCAAAAGGAAAACATTCAAAATAATTTCTCATTTCTAAAACTGTGCTCCTAGCTTTTTAAGCCTGGAGAGGATCTAGTCAGATGCAGCCCCAGTATCAGATAAAAGAAATGCTTTCAATTAATAGTAGCGTGAACTGACATTTTCAAGGACTATTCTGAACTTTTCTTCACATTTGGGTGAGAGGTAGAAAAAGAAAATCCTTGCTCTGAAACCCAAAATACATTTTCAAAAAAACAACTTATTTCTTTGGCTATTATTAAATCTTTACCATGAATTCACCATGGAATAAAAATCTACCATTGTTTTCTTTTTTCTTTTTCTTTTTTTTTTGGTCTTAAGACACACACTCTCTGTATCCAGGACCAGAAAGGAGGATTCAGAGTAGGCCTGGACCTGGAAGTTCCAAGAGAAATGAAGGCAGTCAGGGCTACTAGGAAGGCCTAAGCCTTCTCAAGAGGGACACGGACTACTTCTCAGAAGAGGCTCAAATCACCAAGATTAGAACCAAATACAGTCTTTCTTAGGTTCTTCAGACTGCAATTGACCTGAGATGTGACCAGATCTTCAGAGCAGAAGCCACGATTTCTTCCTGGACACACACATCTCTCCTGCCCACTGCAACTCTGAACTCAGGCGTGGACCTGCCTGGTCAATACAATGGGGGAAGAAGATGGCAAATCAATATCCTGTTCAGCTTCCCAAGTCTCGTTCTTAAAATATTTTACCCAGTAGCTTTAGGTTTTATGTCCCTGAGTCACCCACAGTTGCGTGTTATTGACGTGGCAGGTAGTTTCTTTCGGCTAGGGAAGCTTTAGGCAATCTAGTCAGAAAATGAGGGACAAAAAGGATCACCTGATTTGTCTGATGGCATGGCAATTTAGTAACTAAGCCAGGATTCTCATTTCCAACCTCCTGAAAAACACGTCTTTTCTTGTTGTGTTGTAAAAAAACACAATTAATCATGAGGTAAATTTGTAGGAAATGCTACTTCCTTAATAGTGAGAGGTGGGGATCATCTTGTGTTGTAAATTCCCTGAGGAATGGAAAACACTAGTAGCCAATCTTATTTATTCAGTCTTTATTATTGAAACACTGCATTTCCAAACCACAACCTTATTCATCCAGTCTTTATTATTGAAACACTGCATTTCTAAACCACAACATTATTTATCCAGTCTTTATTATTGAAACACTGCATTTCTAAACCACAACATTATTTATCCAGTCTTTATTATTGAAACACTGCATTTCTAAACCACAACATTATTTATCCAGTCTTTATTACTGAAACACTGCATTTCTAAACCACAACATTATTTATCCAGTCTTTATTACTGAAACACTGCATTTCCAAACCAAAATCTTATTCATCCAGTCTTTGTTATTGAAACACTGCATTTCCAAACCACAATCTTATTTATCCAGTCTTTATTACTGAAACACTGCATTTCCAAACCACAACCTTATTCATCCAGTCTTTATTATTGAAATACTGCATTTACAAACCACAGTGGTTTCTACTAACAAAGTGTCTACACTTCATTTCTCCATTAATTACAAACATTTCAGGGTAATTACACTTAACACTTTATCTTGTATCAGCTGACCCTCACCACAATGCAGGGAGGTAGGCCATCACGCCCACTATTTGTTTTCTTCCTAAAGGAGAAGGCTGAGAAACAAACGTTTTTTGCAGAATTATACAAATATTTGGTGAAATTCAGAACAAATCTGAGAGGACTACTGATGAGTTCTTTTCACTACAGACATTCATTCTATCCAAGAATGGGGAAAAAAGGAGAATGGAGGATTTCTTCCTTGTTTTAATTGGACAAATGAGATAGCAGGATGGCTGACACAAAAATACCCCTAAAAATGGTTTGAGAAATTATGAGAAGTGGCATTTTTATCCCACTTTATAAACTGCTTATATCTTAACTACGTAGCCTATCTTACTGTATCTAATTGCATCTGAAAATAGTTTCTGACTACTTTTTAAAAAGATTGGAAATGAATCCATTTCATAATTCACTTATTTATAAACATGGCTTTGTTTCATACAAAAGGAGCCTAAAAGACTATCCAAGAACCAATTTTTTTTTAATTGAAATTACACATTACTGCCAGATACATTTTCCCAGATAAGACTTTTTGATCAAAAAGAAAAAAAAAAGTCAGTGGCTCCCCATTGTGTCCTAACTAAAGCTGAAACTCCTTGCTGTAGCACTGGACACCAACTCACTACTTCTTAATGTTGCCTTAATTACTTAACTTGACAAACTCTTGGTCTTCCATTCTCTAACGTATCACCTTGCCACATACTCATAATAGCCCACCCAGCAGGAATTGACCTTTCCCTCTTCTGAGCTTCTACAGCACTTGGCTTACAACTCACAAGGCATTTATCACTGTATTGTCTTACCTACCTTACTAGACAGAAAGCCAAAGACTATTTATGGGCACGTACACACACACACACACACACACACAACATGCATGCATGCACAATCTTTATCCCTTCCATTGTCTAGCATAGGAGACACTAAAAAATATTTGCTGAACGATGGTCAGGTGCGCTGGCTCATGCCTGTAATCCCAGCACGTTGGGAGGCTGAGGAGGCAGGATTGCTTGAGCCCAGGAGTTCCAGACCAGCCTGGGCAATATAGTGAGACCTTGTCTCTAAAAAACACACACATACACACAAATTAGCCAAGCATGGTGGCGCATCCCTGTAGTCCCAGCTACTTGAGAGGTTGAGGTAGGAGTATCACCTGAGTCCTGGAAGGGGAGGTTGCAGTGAGCAAGAATGTGCCACTGCACTACAATGTGGGTGACAGAGTGAGACTCTATCTCAAAAAAAAAAAAAAAAAAAGGCCAGGCATGGTAGCTCACATCTGTAATCCCAGCACTTTGGGAGGCTGAGGTGGAAGGATTGCTCGAGGCCAGGAGTTCAAGACCACCCTGGCCAACAGTGAGAGCCCCATCTGTATAAAAAATAAAGAAATAAAGAAATAAATAGGCTGGGCGTGGTGGCTCATGCCTGTAATCCCAGCACTTTGGGAGGCCAAGGCGGGAGGATCATGAGGTCAGGAGTTCGAGACCAGTCTGACCAATATTAAATAGTAAATTTATATTTACAAATTACTAATTTATAAATAATAAATAGTAAAACCCCATCTCTACTAAAAATATAAAAATTAGCCAGGCATGATAGTGTGCACCTGTAGTCCCAGGTACTCAGGAGGCTGAGGCAGAAGAATCGCTTGAACCCGGGAGGCGGAGGTTGCAGTGAGCCGAGATCCCGCCACTGCACTCTAGCTTGGGCAACAGAGCGAGACTTCGTCTCAATAAATAAATAAATAAATAAAAAGGAAAAATATACATTTGCTGAATGAAATGAATGAAATATACTATGGAGATCTACTATCTGAAAAATCCTTATAATGAGTTATTTTATAATGCAAATACTTCCCAATGTGGTCTGAGTTTCTGCACACCTGATTTTCTTTAAACTATGTACAACTTGACTTATACACAGCATATGTTATGTGCTACGTATATGACTCATATTGCTTCACAACTTAAGCAACCTAGAAATGTATAAGGTAGAATTTAGCTTCTACTTTGTTTACTTACAACTAAAGTTCTGATAAAAGATATATAACAAAACTTTACAATTAGACTCAAGAGGAAGAAATAAGCCAACTATATCAATAGTGCTATGCAAAGACAGAGTACAACTGATTAAATGAATGAGTCATTCATTAGATTTTTTCCATTGTTTTCCTATAATTTAATAACATTATTTATACAGAGCCAATAAGAAAAGCAAGTGATTTTGTGCAGCAGTAATCTAAAGTAGATGAGATTTATAAGGCACGAACTCAGTTGCTAAGAGACAACTCCATGGCTTTATTTTTCTTCAATATTTCCCTCCTCTATGGAGAAGTTCTCTTGGCTCGGAAGAGCAGAAAGCATGAAAAGAGGCACAGTGGTCCTTTGTTAACCTCAATAAGTGATATGTGTGTATAGTGCTTTCTGGTTTATAAAAGCCTTTCACATATATTTCTTCCTTTGACGGAAGGAACAGAATTAAACAACAAATAAAAATGAAGAGTACCTAGTCTATAATGAGTTTGATGCTTACAATCAAGGCTATTAGCAAATATTCAGGAAAAGTAAAGCCTAAAGAAGAAAAGAGGGAATGAATAGTTTGTCTAGAGATAATAAAAGGAAGGTGAATTTTTAAAAAGACAAAAATAAGGCTAGAAAAGACTGAGTGGAGAAAGCCTACAGAATTTCAGAAAGCTAAAGAAATTGGAAATTAGATTGAATATAGATAGAAATGAGAGGACAATGCAGCCAATGAAAGACTGTGGGGACTAATAAAGGGAGAGCCCTGTGGTTTGGAAAGTGTCCCTTAATCAGCCTGCAGTGCTGCAAAACAGAAACCCAGAGAGGGTGCTTGAGAATATACAAGAACCCTGCGGTGGTGACTGAACAAAACGCAGCCAGGGATTTCATCAGAAGCATAATCCATTCATGGCACAGTCTGGCAGTGCTGGGGAGCTGGTAAGACACACACAGGCACCTACGGAACAAAAGAAATATTTGAAGTTCAAAATAATTCTGAGATTTCTAGCCATGGCCGCACATCAGTGTTTGAGTTCATATGAGAAGCAGAGCCAGAGGTATAAAAACAAAAAAATAATCTTTACCCAGGAGGAAGATAGCAGTCTTTGAAGAACTCAGTAGAAGGTGATTTGGGTGAAGGCAGGAGATATCACGAAATTCTTGATTTCTTGTGATTACTCTGAATTGCTTGCTGTTTGGTAAGAAAAGATGAAAGACCCATCTATTTAGCCTAAAAATGAGAAATGCTTACTCATTCCTGTGCCTATTTTCAATGCTCTGACTGCACAGCTTAAAAGCATACCACAGGTAGAAACTCCGTACTCTTACTTGGGCTATAAGGTCCCTTTTCTGTTTTCTTAACTCTTCATCCTTTTCACCTCATGACACTCATACAATGATACAATGTGGATACAATGCTGGGTTTGGGTTGATCCAGGCCCTGTTGGCTACCCAAAGGGCTGTAGGGATCTGTGTCTTGGCACGTAACACATAGGCTGCTGCACACCAGGTAGAAAACTTTTTCTGAAGACACAGGGAGGTAAGTCACAAAAACGCACAGAAATATAGGCATTAAAATAAAAATCTCTCCCCTAAATTGACTTTAGAATAATTTCTAAATTTGAAACAACAAAAAAAATTGAACACTAGAATAAGATTTCTCTCCCACACTGACTTTAAAATACTGTGAGTTTTAAGCAATGAAACATACTTTGGCCCTTCCAAAAGCTTTACAAGACTAGTTTGGGAGACTTCTGCTTCCAGGAAGATGGGGTAGATGTACTTAGCTACTCCTCCAGCTAAGAAAAAGAAAACCCTCGACAACCCACAGAATGGGAGAAAATATTTGCAAATCATATTACTGACAAGACTCTAGTATCCAGAATATATAAAACAACTCTGTTTTATTTTTATTTTTTGGAGACGGAGTCTTGCTCTGTCACCCAGGCTGGAGTGCAGTGGCGCAATCTTGGCTCACTGCAACCTCTGTCTCCTGGGTTCAAGCAATTCTTCTGCCTCAGCTTCCCGAGGAGCTGGGACTACAGGTGCATGCTGCCACGCCTGGCTAATTTTTTTGTATTTTAGTAGAGACGGGGTTTCATCATGTTGCCCAGACTAGTCTTGAATTCCTGAGCTAAGGCAATCCACCTGCCTTGGCCTCCCAAAGTGCTGGGATTACAGGTGTGAGCCACTGTGCCCGGCCAAAAGAACTCTTATAACTCAACAAATAAGAAGAAAAATAACCCAACGTAAATATGGACAAATGATTTGAATAGACATTTCTCCATAGGAGATATACAAATGCCAAAAAGGACATAAAAAGGTGCTCAAACATTATTGGTCATTAGGAACATGCAAATCAAAGCCATAATAATATACCATTTCATGCCCACACACAAAAAAAATATACCATACCATGCCACAAAAATGGTAATCAAAATGATGAACAATAACAAGCATTGGTGATGATGTGGAGAAAATAGAGCCCTCCTACATTGCTGCTGGGAATGTGAAGTGGTGTGGCTGCTGTGGAAAACAGTTTGGCAGTTCCTCAAAAAATTAGACACACAGTTACCATATGAAAAGCAATTCAAGTCCTAGGTATATGCCCAAGAGAATTAAAAACACATGTTCACACAAAAATTTGTACACTGATGTTCTTAGCAGCACTATGTCCAGTAAGTGTAAACAACCTAAATGTCCATCAACTGATGAGTGGGTAAACAAAATGTGGAACAGCTATACAACAGAAGATTATTTGATAATAAAAAGGAGTAAAGAACTGACACATGCTACAACATAGATGAATCTTGAAAACATTTCACTAAGTGAAAGAAGCCAGACATCAAAGGCTACATCCTGTACGACTGCATCTACATGAAATGTTCAGAATAGACAAATCCATAGATACAGAAAGCAGATTAGTGGTTACTCAACATAGTAAATATGTCAATTCTCCCCATGTTGATAAACAGGCTTAATGCAACTCCTATCAAAATCACAGCATTTAAAAAGTAAATGTAAATATGATTATTCTAAAATTTATATGGAAAGGCAGGGGAATTAAAATAGCTAAAATAACTGTATAAAGAAAAAGAAAGGCTGGGCACTGTAGAACACGCCTGTAATTTCAGCACTTTGGGAGGCCGAGGCGGGTGAATCACTCGAGGTCAGGCGTTCATGACCAGCCTGGCCAATATGGTAGAACCTCATCTCTACCAAAAAATACAAAAATATGAACCGGGCATGGTGGCGCCCGCCTGTGGTCCCAGCTACTTGGGAGGTTGAGGTGGGAGAATTGCTTGAGCCCGGGAAGTAGTGGTTACAGTGGGCTGAGATCACACCACTGCACTCCAGCCTGGGCTACAGAGTAAGACTCTTGTCTCAAAAAAAAAAAAAAAAAAAAAAAAAAAAAGAAAGTGGGCATAGTCAGTCTAACCAATTTTAAGTATCCAATTTACTATACTATACAGCTATAGTAATCAATACTATGGTATTGGCAGAAGGCAGACACATGCATCATGGGATCAGAATAGAGAACCCAGAAACAGACCCACATAAATATGCCCAACTGATTTTTGACAAAGGTGAACACAAAATTAAATGGAGAAAAGGTAACCTTTTTAACAAATGGCACCAGACCAAATGAATATCCATAAGCAAAAACTTAATCTTGATGTGAGTCACATCTCTTATATAAAAATTACCTCAAAGTTTATCATGAACTTAAACATAAAACTTTTAGAAAAAAAATCATGATAGAAAAAAAAAAGTCATTGAGATCGAGGCCAGGCAAAGACTTTTTAGACTAGACAACAAAATCATGATCCATAAAAGGAAAAGCTGATAAAATGGACCTCATCAAAATTAAAAAACTTTTGTTCTTCCAAAGACCCTGTTAGGACGATGAAAAGACAAGTTATGAACTAGGAAAAAATATTTGCAAACCACATATCTGACAAAGGACTAGTAGCTAGAATGTATAAGGAGCTCTCAAAACGCAACAGTAAAAAAGCAACTAAACTAATTAGAACATAGGCAAAAGATATGAACAGGTATTTCACCAAAGAAGGTATACAGAAATCAAATAAGCACATGAAAAGATATTCACCATTACCACAGGGAAATGCAAATTAAAACTGCAATGGGCTGGGTGCGGTGGCTCACGCTTGTAATCCCAGCCAAGGCGGGTGGATCACTTGAGGCAGGAGTTTGAGACAAGCCTGGCCAACATGACGAAACCCTATCTCTACTAAAAATACAAAAATTAGCCAGGCATGGTGGTGAGCACCTGTAATTCCAGCTACTTGAAAGGCTAAGGCAGGAGAATTGCCTGAACCCGGGAGGCAGAGGTTGCAGTGAGCCAAGATCATGCCACTGCACTCCAGCCTGGGTGACGGGGTAAGATTCTGTCTCAAAAAACAAAACAAAAGAAAACTGCAATGACATATGCCACCATACAGCTATCAGAACGGCCAAAATAAAAGCTGGTGACAACACCAAATGCTGACAAGGATGTGGAGAAAATGAATCATTCATCCATTGCTGGTGGGAATGTAAAATGGTATGGTCACTTTAAAAAACAGCTTGGCATTTTCTTAAACTACATGGGCAACTACATTCTGACCAGCAATTGTACTCCTGAGCACTTAACCCAGAGAAATGAAGATTTAGGTTCAAACAAAACTATGTGCATGAGTGTTTATAGCACTTTTACTTTAATAACCAAAAAGTGGAAACAACCCCGATGTCCTTCAACAACTGAACGGTTAATTAAACCTGGTACATTCATATCAGGGAATACCAGCTGTTAAGAAAATGGAACAAATTACTGATACGTGCAACAACCTGGATGAATATCCAGAAAATTATGCTAAGTGAAAAAGCCAATCCAAAAGGTTGCATACTGTATGATTCCACTTATACAGCATTTGTGAAATGACAAAATTACAGCAGTGTAGAACAGACTGGTGATTGCAGGGGCTAAGAAAGGGGTGGGAGTAGAAAGTGGATGTGGCTACAAAAGGGCAACATAAGGAATCCGTGTGGTGATGGAAATGTTCTGTATCTTGACTATATGTATCAAATGTCAATATCACAGTTGTGATAGTGCATTATAGTTTTGCAAAATGTTACCTCTATGGGAAACTGGGTAAAGTACACATGGAATCTTTCTGCATTATTGTCTACAAAATATATATGCACCTACAATTATGTTGAAATTAAAAGTTTAACAAAAAAGCCAGTTTAAAAATCTCAGGATATAAAAGGACATACGTATTTAATATATATTATAAAAAGCAGATATACTTTTATCTCAATATCAAAAAAATGAAATTAATCTTAGGCACCATTATTGAGTCAAATTTTGGTTATGAATTGAGAAATTAAAGAGGAAGAAGGGAGCTGTCCTTCACAAATCCCAGTTTAATTTCCAGGAGACAAAAAAAAAAAAAAAAAAAAAAAAACTATGAAGGCATAGACAAATCTATATATCTGAAATAAACCTCAGCTCTTAAAGTTTTAAATATAAGAAAGCATACAGATTCCAAAAGAAATTCCTTCCTTTATAGTAGTCTATAAAATAATATTTAGACTCCTCAGAAAAAATACAGCATTTTAAATCTAGGTGCTTACCTTACAGAATCACTTACTTCAGAAGGATGGATCACAGTTGCAATTAGGGGTTAGATGGGTAGAGATGAAAGAGTTGAGGGTTTTTGTGGCAGAAGAAACAAGGCTTGGGGGAAATACAGGAACAGTACGGCCTAAGAAACAGTACACCAGACTTGGCACCAGATCTCCAATATTGACTTCCTCATCCTGTATATAATCCTAGTTCTATCTCCTTTATTGAACTCCAAATAAATCACAAAATCCCCGTGCCACAATTTCCTCCTCTTCTAAGACAGAGATAATATTTTCACCTGCCCATCAAACAGGATATTTGCAAGGATAAATATCTGTACGGCATGGAAATGTCGGAATGAAGGGTACCAAGAAATAGCATCTGCAAATGAGGTGAATTTAAAACACTGAATTTAAGTCTATTTTATATGAAGAAACCAATGATTTTTTGAAGGAGACTGGAGAAAGAGAAACAAAATAAACAAAATGATTTAAACCAAGTCAACATCGTCATTTACTTTTCTCAATTGTCTTGAGGTTGCTGGTGGAAAATTCGGTATTGCTAAAGGCATACAGTACCCCAATCCACTAGCGAAACCATTTTAATCACGTGAATTTTCCACAGCAGGCTTTAAAAGGTTGAAAAAAACAAAAACAAACAACCAAAACCCCACAAGACGGAAAATCCATTAGGGTCTGTGCAGCAGTCTATCACAACACTGAAAAACGGGAACAGCGTGGAAATAAGCAGTTCATTTTACCTGCACTGCAGCACTAATTAAATTCTGACTGGTATTTCGGTTACTCATTCAAGTCTGTCTGCCTCCACTTGGATCTAAACTCTTTAACTAAAAAAAAAAAAAAAAACACAATTCATACTCATCTTTACATCTCTCATGGTCCATAACTTGGCATATGGTCAGCACTTTGCAAACACTGCATTGAACAAATATGCATGTGTCTAATCTATTACTGCCAGTTTAAAGGAATATACTTAAGGTATTCCAAAATAGAGGCTGACCTCCTGATATTTATTTAGCTAAAGCCCTGAAACTTATTGAACAATGGTTTTGATTTCTAGAATTTCATTTTCTCAGTTTACAATATTTCTTATGTGGTAAGGAATAATAAGCTAAATTATGTAAATATAAATTTTTACTGATACTCTGAAAAACATCTTTCAAGGATAAATCCTGAGCCCAGAAACACATCAGGCAAAATAGTTAGAAACTTTTAGCTGTGATTTATACCAGATATGTAGGGTTGCTTTCTGTCAATAATTAGCTATTGGATTTTTTTAAATTCTAATTTTCTAATCTTTACTCACCAGTGTCCAGTCTTGATTTGACATGCTGGTATCTTGGGTTCTGTGGTATCCTTTTCATCAGATACTAAAAAAGAAGGAAATTCACAATTAATTGGGTTAATGTAAGGATAAGGGTGGTAAAGTCAGGAGTCAGATACTCAAAAAATGGAAAAAAAAAAAAAAGGTAAAATTTCTTAGAAATTAAAGATGGGGCCAGGCATGGTGGCTCACGCCTGTAATCCCTGAACTTTGGGAGGCCAAGGTCGGCGGGTCACCTGAGGTCAGGAGTTTGAGGTCAGCCTGGCCAACACGGTGAAACCCCATCTCTACTAAAAATACAAAAATTAGCCAGGCATGGTGACGGGCGCCTGTAGTTTCAGCTACTCTGGAGGCTGAGGCAGGAGAATCGCTTGAACCCGGAAGGCAGAGGCTCCAGTGAGGTAAGATTATGCCGCTGCACTCCAGTCTGGGTGACAGAGCCAGACTCCAACTCAAAAAAAGAAAAAAAAAAAAAAAAGATGGAATGAGCTCCAGAGGTCCAATTGTCTTTTCAACACAGGATTTTTTTCGACAGCATTTCCATAGCTGAATATATTTATCCTGTTTCTGTCAGAAAACTTCCATATTTCGTCAAACTCATCTCAGAGCACTACATGATAAGAAGAAAAAAAAAAAGCTCCTAAAAAATTATTTCTTGGCCGGGGGCCGTGGCTCATGCCTGCAATCCCAACACTTTGGGAGGCTGAGGCAGGTGGATCACAAGGTCAGGAGATCGAGACCATTCTGGCCAACACGGTGAAACCCTATCTCCACTAAAAATACAAAAATTAGCCGGGTATGGTGATGCGCACCTATAGTCCCAGCTACTTGGGAGGCTGAGGTAGAAGAATCACTTGAACCCGGGAGGCAGAGGTTGCGGTGAGTTGAGATTGCGCCACTGCACTCCAGCCTGGGTGATAGAGCGAGGCTCTGTCTCAAAAAAATAAAAAAACATATTTCTTACATTGAGCCCAAATCAGTCTTTCTAATTTTCTTTCAGTCCACTGCTGCAACCCACTGTAAGTCATCTGCCTCTGTCTCAAGAAATCTGTTAAGATGACCAAAGGCAGTCATCCTGACCCTGTTTCATTTCACTTTCTTTATGATGGTTTCTAGGCCATTTTCTCTGAACACCCCTGAGATTTTATCCATCTCTCCCCTGCAGGGATCCAGCCCTAAGCACAGTGCTAAAGATGTGGGCAGGGCAGGCCCCAGGTGGGCAGGCTCCCGCTGCTCCCAAGTCTGTAGCTCCAGGGATGTCGACCATGGCATCTGCTCTCATGGCAGCTGAGGCTCACCTGGGGCTCAGTGCAAGTTTAGGTTCAGCAAAAATGCGTATGTCAGGTCTCCTTTGTGCTGCTCTCTGGTAGTTAACTCTTTGAATCCAAGCATAAGACATTAACCCACATTAAATTACAGTGGCGATTGTGAAAGCCATTAAGTGAGGAGAAGCTAATGAATAAAGGTATCATGAAATAGTGCTTTCTTGCTCAGGCCTTTTTCTGGCCTGCAGGTATGACAGTCCTTTCCTCAATAACAGGTAGCTGTGGAATATGAAATTACCGCAATGCCTTTTCGGCTTTATCTTCTGCCACCCTTCCTCATGTTCCCATGCTGAAGTTGCTGGGAATGTCTCCTTAATGCAGCACACTCATTCAGGTTGCCAGTCTCTGCAGATGTCTGCCTAGAATGCCTTTCCTTCACTACTCCTTGGGCAAAATGTATTTCCTCTGTAAAGCTATCCACTACAGAACTAGGCACTTTCTTCTCCCTGGCTCCCAGAATACTCACAGCCCGCTCCATTGTTTAAACCTCAATCTTCTTCCCTAGTCTAGGATTTCCCTGAAGGCAGGGGCAATGACTTACTCGTATTTGCATTTGCTTAGGACCTAGTGCATGGTAAGTACATTTATTGATATTCAGTGAATAAGTGAATACCGAAAATGAAGATTGTACTACAGCAACTATCTGGTTCCTTAGATGAGAACGTCGGACTTACAAAAACTGCATCCTTTGCCTTTGAAAACAGTTAACCACAGCATACTCTGTCGGGAGGATTGCAAAATAAACATTTACCTATAAAATAATGGTTCAAATGACCCACAAAGCATACAAACAATATGGGATACTTTAGTGTCTTACAAAATATCTGTTGGCCAGAGTTTTAGATTTCAGGACCAGGGAGAATTTTTTAAAACTAGAGGCACCTACAGTTATCACCTTTTAATATTGCCAAGGGCATAAAAAAACAAAACCAAAGCAAAAGCCTCACAACATCTGCTATTTTAACATCTAAAAGGTAAGGAAAAAAAAAGCCCAGAGTGAAAGGGTCAGTCCTTCAGTGTCATTAAAAACCATTCATGACATTGTGATTTTCACTTCGCCCCAGGCAAGTCACAGCTTTATCATCAACTCTTAGCATCTGTCCTCAGATTGTGTTTGGAACCATTGAGCTATTTTATCCTTAGAAAAAGGTTGGAAAGCTTGTTTCTCCAAATGATCAGTAACTTGTCTATATGAGAAAGTAATCTGTCTATATGAGAAAATCAGTAACTTGTCTATATGAGAAAATAACACCAATTTCAATTTCTTCCCTAGAGGAAGACAGAGCAGGTTCTTGAGCAAAAGATGGAAAACATCCAAAGACCGAAAAGTGGGACTTCAATACAAATTCCCCAGAGACAGACAATATCATGGCAAAA
Organism: Trachypithecus francoisi; assembly: GCF_009764315.1. Taxonomy (NCBI): domain Eukaryota; kingdom Metazoa; phylum Chordata; class Mammalia; order Primates; family Cercopithecidae; genus Trachypithecus; species Trachypithecus francoisi. The sequence goes on along the minus strand of NW_022681469.1, from coordinate 28,582,483 downwards.
TGAAACAAACAAACAAAGAAAAAAAAACAGGGAAAGTATGTGTCTGGTAAATTGAGTCAAGTAATGCTAATACTAGATTGCAGTTATCTTAGGCTAAGGGATTTTTTTTCTGCACTCTGTACTTTTTTTTTTTTTTTTTATCATTTCTATACTCTATTTCTGTTTTTACTTTTGTTTTGTTTTTCCCATTAGTTTCCTAGCAAAGTTTCTTTTAAAAATTCCAGGCTAGTCTCTGCTGAACCAAGGGGATTTGTCCATACCTAAGCCAAAATAGCTAAGAAGTGAGGGTGTCTCTGGGGACCAGGTGTGGTGGCAGCAGAATGATGAGGGGAGAGAGTGTGGACAGCTGCAGTGGCTGAGCCCTTCCCGCCCCCGGTTTTCCCTTACATAGACTAATGAGAAATCCATATGCTGCAGGAGAAAAAATGTAGTTTTTTTTCTGTGTTCCCACTGCAGTCCAATTTCTTGTTCCTGTCTTTCTAGTACCAACCGCAATGTAAAACTATTTGTGCTCCACTGCAAGCCGAGCACCATAGATTTTTATGGGATGGACATACTTTTTTTTCTTTAAAATTCTTGCTTTGTGGGGTGACTGCTTCTTGACCTACTGACCAACTGGCTTTCTTTCAATTACATAAACAGGATGGAATGGTGGAAAGTGAAGAAGCTGAAAAAAGAAGCTGTTTTCAAGGAAGACTGTTCATTGAACAAAGACTTATTGAGCACCAACCATTCATTCAGTGGACATTTACTGAGTGCCTACTAGGGGCAAGCCTCTGTGCTGAGGACAGAGAGGTGAAAAACACAGTCTTTGCCATCCAGCTTTCACTGACTGCTGGGAAGACAGACAAGGGGATAAACAGACATGAGGCTGCATGAGGAACAAGGAAAGGGAAGGAGGGGGTGTGACAAAAGCACATCTGATTGGCATCTAATCCAGGTTAAAAGAGTCAAGAACTGTTTCTTGAAGGGTCACTTCTGAGCTGAATTCTGAGGGTTAAAGTTAGTCAAGCTAAAGGAGTAGTGGGTGGGAGCTACGGGGTTTCTGGCAAGGGAAAAGCATGGCGAAAGAGTGGAGTCTCGAGGGAGTACCAACAGTTTTCAGGAATCTAACAGTAACTGGCCTGCTTGGAGCACAGCGGGAAATATGGGGACAAATGACGCTGGAGAGGCAGCAGGGGCAGATCACAAAAAGCCTCGCATACATGTTTAAAAAAAACTTGGGTTTCATCCTATAGATCAGTGGATCTCGAACAGGTACCATTTTGCTCCTTGTACCCCCAGAAACATCTGTCAATGTCTAGAGGCATTTTTGGTTGCCCCAACTGGGTGGTAGGAGGTGCTACTGGCATCTTAGTGGGTAGAGGCCGGGGTGCTGCTAAATACCCTACAATTACAGACAGCCCCACCACAAGGAATGAGCCCAAATGCCAATAGTGCCCAGGGTGGTGAAGATGATGAGGGGGTCACTGGAGAAGTTTGAAGGAGGAGTGACAAGATTATATTTCTGTTTTAGAAAGGTGACCCTGGGAGCAATATGGAGAATATGAATCAAGAAAGGAGGCATGAAAATCAGTTGAAAGGCTGTTGTGCTAAGAGGATCTGTAGTCCTAAGGAAGTGGCAATAAAGATGAAGAGACCGTTTCAAGAAATCTTTAAAATGTTAAATCAATATAATTTAAAATTGACTCATATAGTAACAGGACAGTGATACCATTCTCCAAAAAAGGGAGTTAAGGAGGAAGCACATATTAAAAACATAATATGGTCAGTTGGAGCATGCTGAGTATGAGATATCTGTGGCTTGTCCAAAATGGAACTATCGGCCGGGCACAGTGGCTCACACCTGTAATCCCATTAATTTGGGAGGCCGAGGTGGGAGGATCACTTGAGCCCAGGAGTTCAAGACCAGCCTGGGCAACACAGGAAGACTTTGCTTCCACAAAAAAAAATAAAAAATAAAAAAATAATTAGCTGGGCATGGTGGCATGTGACTGTGGTCCCAGCTGCTTGGCAGGCGGGGGTAGGAAGATCCCTTGAGCCCAGGTCAAGGCTGCAGTGAGCCATGTTCTTGCCACTGCAATCCAGCCTGTGTGACAGAGCGACATTCTCGCTAAAAAAAACCCCAAAAAACAAAATGGAAGTATCTAGTTGTCTATTTGGGTCTAGAAATCAGGAGAGATACCTGGGCTAGAAAAAAACAAGATTTGGTAGTTGTCAGCATACAGGCAGCAGAGGAAGCCGTGGAAATGGACAAAATCATCCTGGGGAGAGTGCAGACTGAAAAACCCCAACATTTAAGATCAGGTGGGGGAGAGGCACCTTGGATGAAACTCAGAAGAGGCCATACAAAAGTGGGTCATGAAAATTAAATCAGGAAGAAGGGAGTGGCCAACAGTGAACAATGCTGTCAAGTCAGAGAACAAGAGGTCAAGTATGAACAAGTGAACAAGAATGCTGTTCAGGTAAGAGACCAAGAGAAAAGTGAATTTGAATGTAGCACACCAGGACACTGTTGATGGCCCTGGTAGAAGCAGCTATGGGAAACTGGTGGGGCAGATGCAAAAAACAGCAGGTCAAGCATATGAGAGGCGAAGGAGGAAAGAGGACAGTAGCTGGATGATCTTTTCTTTTTCCCTTAAGATTTTCCCTTAAGAGAGTTGCTAAGGAATAATCTCTGTTGTTGTTATTTTGTTTTGGAAAAAAAAAAAAAAAAAAAAAGGAGAGACTTGAGGATGTATACAGGCTAATGGGCAAGATAAGAGAGTTTGAAAATAGTATGGAGAGAGTGGGAGAGGATGAGGTCCAGAGCCCAGACAGCAGGGTCAACTTTGGATCTATTTAAGATATAAGATAGGTAGGTGGTCAGAATGAAGTTCATCTGGAAGAGGCAGGACGTTGAGAAAGTTCATGTTTGTGGTATCATTACAGGGCTCTTTAAAAACAACCAAAAATGTCAAAGACTGAGGGTTTACATAAAAGAAAATGTCCTCCCTGTCTAACCACCACACCCCAGCTATTTCACTTCTACGTGACTTTCAAGACCCAGGGCAAACTTATCTTCTGGGAAGATTCCTCTGAAGGCCTCAGTGAAATGGAAATCTCTTCCTTGACTGAATATTCCCAGTTCTTTGTACCATTCACACTTCTTACTTCCTGCACTTGGGACAGGGGCTCTATCTTGTACAACTCTGTACCTACTACAAGACTCTCTGCTAATGAAACAGCAGTAAGTACCTGCCAAATGAAGACCTGAGCAACATATGTCACGTGGGCAGCACGGACATCAAGGGCTCTAGGGAGGAATGTCAAAGGAGATTGCTCATCCACTGGGGGTGATAAGAAAGACTTCATGAAAGAATGGACACTGGAGCTATGTTTTAAGGGTTGACCTTCTGTGGATAAAAAAGATGGGAAGGAGGAATGGCAAAAGTATTCCAAGTGGAGCAATTTTTAATAGCAAAGCCACTTTAAAAACAAGTTTAAAGAACAACAAATTGTTCTATTTGCTGGAGATGATTTAACAACAACAAACATGGTAATGCTGCTAACATTTATTGAACACTCACTATATCATCCGGCACTAAGCATTTTACCTACATTATCTCATTCCCCACAACCACTGTACATCTTCACTCCCGCAAGGGTTCTTAATACGGGGTCCACTGATGGGATTTAGGAAGTCTATGAGTCTCATGACACTATGCAAACTTTTGTGTATGTGTATTTTTCTGGGGAAAGGGTCCTTGGTTTTAACCAAATTTTCAGAGGGGTATGTAGCCCCAAAAGAGTTAAGAATAATTGGTATATGGAACCCTGTGATATAAGACTGGACAGAGACAGGTAGGCTGCACGTGGAGAAGCCTGAATGTAGGCTGAGTGGTCTGGACTAGGTCCTGAAGGCAATGGAAAGTGCCAAAAAAACCGAGCTGTGAGCTACACAATCTCATCAGTATTTTGGAAGATTATTAACATATGCAAAGTAAGACTGGACTTTGTGAACACACGGATGTTGGAGAAGAAGGGGTAAGAATGAGAAGTCAAAGACGGGATTTTTCTGAAGGAAAATATCGAAAAATGAATGAGCTTTTCAAGACTTTCCATCTCTCTCAAATGGGACTCACAAAGTTGTTTGTATTTCAACTGCAACATATGTAATAATACTTACACTTAAAAGATTTTTAAAAATACCATTATACATTTTGTTCAGACTGTCTACTTATTTTCTATGGAGAGAAAGTCCATAAAATGAAGAGAATGGGTACCAGTTTTACTACAGCCACATGTAAGGAAATCACATTTAAAATAGGCCTTTTAGAGAACTTTTCAAAATGGGATTTTAACCTGGTCTAATTACCCTGATCTCAAACACCAACCTTGACTCATGTCTCCATGTGCAGCAGCCCCTACCTTCTCAGCAGCTACCACCTGTAGCAGATTGTATTTTTCAAGATAGCCACAAAAAAATTTCCGATCCCACTTACACTATGACGTTACACCCCTCCCACTGAGGGAAGGGCTTCTGTTTCCTCTTCTGAATCTGGAGGGGCCTGTGACTATGAGGGAAGCAGTGTCAGATGACTTTTGAGGCTACATCATAAAAGGCAGTACAGCTTCCATCCACCTGGTTCTCTTGGGACACTTGGGGCCACACAGTCTGTGGTATTTTCTTATGGCAGCCCACAGAACTCAGCAGCTATGCTGTGAGGAAGGCCAAGCCACATAAAAAAGGCTATTCGTAGGTGATATGGCCAACAGCCCCAGCTCAGGTCGCAGAAAACAGATTGTATCAGTGGCCTAACATGTAAATGAAGCCTTCAAGATAAAGCTAGCCCTAGCTCCTGTCTGTCTGCAAAACCACATGAGAAATCCCAGTCTAGCTGAGCCAAGTCAACTTTCAGAATTACAAAAGCTAATAATAAATGACTATTATTGTTTTAAGCCACTAAACATGGGGTGATTCATTATAAACCAATATGTAATTGGAACATGACCCACCCTTATTCCCTTCTAGCCAAGCTCCTTGAAAGAAAGAAATCTACACTGGGTATTTTGTACCTTACTCTTCCATCCACTGCAACATGGCTGCTGTCCCCACATTCTACTGAGGTTCCTACAGCACTAAACAACATCAGCGATCCCCTAGCTGCTAAATATAATGGACATTTAACAGTCCTTAACTTACTTTAGCTTTCTATGCCATATGACACTGTTACAGATCCTCATCTTCTTCAGTTTCCATTCCCTTGGTTTCAGTGACATCTTTCTCCCCTGATTCTCCATTAACAAATGGATCATTCCTCTGTCAGCCATTTAATTATTGTGTTCTCAGGATTCCAACTTCTCAATCTGTAAGTTCTCTGTGGACTAACACTTAGGCTTAATTCCATGTATATGTTTCTGATTTCCAAATAGTGAACCTTAGCCTTGACTTCTCTTCTGCAGTTCAGATGTGTATTCATTTACTCGTTCAATAAGTATTTATGAAACAACTATTGTATGCCAGCCAATGGAACAATGCAGACAAGGTCTCTATTTTATGGTCTTGTAAGTATGCCCAAAAAAATAAATAAAATACAGATTATGACCTATGGGGTGGAGACAGCCAAATGAATGAATGCATCTAATGTCACTCCTTAAAGCTTCAATAAAACCTCATTAAAAAGATATTATTTTAGGGACATAAAGCCCCAAAAATAGAGTGGGAGAAGTGACAGCAATAGAGCACTAGAATTCTGAAATCTACAAAGTCAATCAACAAGTGAAAATGCCTTGATGGACTCAAGGTAGCTGAAGACTATGTATGGGGCAATAGGGAAGACAAAGAACAAATTCTTAAAAGGCTGAGGCATTGACAGCCTTAGGCAGCTCCAGAAGTGGGGAGTAGAAGGAGTGGCTGAAACAAAAGCTGGTTAAAGGCCTAAGGGCCTTTGAGAAGCAGCTGGATCTCCAAATCCCTCTCTCTCTGTGCTACCCACTGGATGATTGCCTCGGCCCAGTCCTGGCAGATATCTATAGATTTATTCCCTGGAAAAGATTTCTCGAGGGGGAGGTCTGCACACCGGGAAAGCCAGAGATATCATTACTGAAAATAGGGTTAATAGGTGAATAATGAATACCAACGTTGAGACTTAGTCTCCAGCTCTAATGCCTCCAGGAATTCAACTAGGCTTTTATCCTCAGGAGACTGGAGGGGTTCTCTGGGGAAAATGGCCAGCCTGAGAGGAAGGTACAGATTTGGGAGGAGAGTACCCCCAAATCATGGCCTAGCAAGATCATTCAATAATAAATCTTACCATCAGCAAGTGTCTCTCAAATATACAGAGATCTCAATCTTCTTTTAAAATCTCCTACTTGATTGAAACTTGTAATGTGGTCTTTGTAATAAATAAATAATAAAGTCTCCTACTTGAAAACATAAATTTACAACTGAGGAATAAAATAAGTCTGAGAACACTGCTATATTCTGAACTGTGTCCCTTCAAAATTTGTATGTTGAAGCCCAATGTGACTATTTGGAGATAGGGCCTTTGGAAGGCAACTAAAACAAAGTGAGCTCACACCCTTATCCAATAGGATTAACGTCCTTATAAAAGGAGACTCTAGAGGACTCCTTCTCTCCTCCTGCCACTGTGAAGACACAGTAAGAAGGTAGCCATCTGGGCGTGAACTCGGGAGGCAGAGCTTGCAGTGAGCTGAGATCGCGCCAGTGCACTCCAGCCTGGGCGACAGAGCGAGACTCCATCTCAAAAAAAAAAGAAGGTAGCCATCTGCAAGCCAGGAAGAGTCCTCACCAGAAACTAAATCAGCTGGCACCCTGATCTTGGACTTCCAGCCTCCAGAACCATGAGAAATAAATTTCTGTTGTTGAAGCCACCCAGTCTGTGGTATTTTGTTATGGCAGCCTAAGTTGAGTAATACAACATCTCCAACAAAACAAAAATAGCAAGTTGGAAGAAACAGAGACCATGCAGGGGAAAAGAACATTTAAGAAAACTATCATTAAAGAAATTAAAATACATGTCCATACTGCTCTAAAATTTACTGCAGTGGCCTCACGCAGTGGCTCACATCTGTAATCCCAGCAGTTTGGGAGGCTGAGACAGGCAGAACACTTGCGGCCAGGAGTTCAAGACCAGCCTGGTGAACATAGCAAAACCCCGTTTCTACTAAAAATACAAAAAAATTAGCCAGGTGTGGTGGTGTGCACCTGTGATTCCAGCTACTCCGGAGGGTAAGGTACGAGAATCGTTTGAACCTGGGAGGCAAAGGTTGCAGTGAGCCAAGATTGCACTACTGCACTCCAGCCTGGGCAACAGAGCAAGGCTCTGTGTCAAAAAAAAAAAAAATTGATTGCAGTGATGATTGCACAACTCTGTGAATACAGTAAAGCCACTGAACTGCACACTTGAAATGAGTGAGTTTATGCTATGTGAATTATATCTCAAAAAAGCTGTTACAGAAAAAAATGTAAAAAGTAAATACATTTTTAAAAAATTGTTTTTTGCTCTACAAAAGACCCTGTTACGAACATGAAAAGATAAGCTACAGACTGGGAGGAAATATTTGCAAAGCACATATCCAATAAAGGACTACTATCTCAAATATATAAACAGCTTTCAAAACTCAATAGTAAAACTATTCATTGTAACAGTGTTTGTAACTGCAAATAATCAAAAACAACTTAAATGATCACCATGGGGAAACTGATAGATAAAATGTGGTCTAGTCACATGCTAGATTACTATACAATAGTTAAAGTAATAAACTGGACATATTTATCAACATAGATGGATCTGAAGCATAATTTGCATGATAAAAGCAAATTGTATACAAATAGCATAACACTATTTTTGTAAAATTTTTTTTTTTTTTTGAGATGGAGTCTCGCTCTGTCACCCGGGCTGGAGTGCAGTGGCCGGATCTCAGCTCACGGCAAGCTCTGCCTCCCGGATTCACACCATTCTCCTGCCTCAGCCTCCCGAGTAGCTGGGACTACAGGCGCCCGCCACCTCGCCCGGCTATTTTTTTGTATTTTTTAGTAGAGACGGGGTTTCACCATGTTAGCCAGGATGGTCTCGATCTCCTGAACTTGTGATCCGCCCGTCTTGGCCTCCCAAAGTGCTGGGATTACAGGCTTGAGCCACCACGCCCAGCCAAAATTTTTAAGCTCACAAAATAATGTCTGTTTTACAAGAAAAATATGGCTGCTGAATTAGAAAGCTATACATTAAATATATGGGAGCAGATGTCTATAGTCCAAGGAGAAGAGTGGGAATAAAAGCAGTAAGAACCAAAATTGTCTATAACTGAAGTGTACGGATAATCAAATCATATCAGTCCATTTGTACAACTGAGGTCTTAGAGAACTAGCAAAACAAAAACACAAATAAAAAAAACTGTGATACAATCACACCAAATACTTAGGTAAGAGTTAAAAGGAAATCATTACATTGAGGTATATTTTTCTGACATGGAAAGATCTCCAGGATATATTGTTAAGTGAAAAAAAATCAAGTCAAAGAACTATATATAAAAATGTTATAACACTTATGTAAAACAAAACTACAAAATAAAACTCTTATATTTCTCTTCTTCCCTCAATCACCCACACGTTCAAATGTATAGAGACGGTTTTGGAAAAGATAACTATGAAAACATAATAAGTAGTGATATAAGAAAATGCCCTGAATTATTCATTAAAAGTATAGAATTAAAAATAAAGGCAAACAGAAACTCCAGGAAAAAACAAAAAGCAGTAAGAAAGGAAATATAATCCTACATTTCCTTGTTTTGCAATAATATTTACAGTCATCACCAACACAAAAGGAAACAAAAACTCAACAGTTAAGAAAAATAGAAAATAGGCAAAAGACACAAAGAGATATTTTACTGAAGAGGATATATGGATGACAGATAAGCACATGAAAAGATGTGCTTCGTATCCATTAGGGAAATGCAACTTAAAACCACAATGAGATGGCACTACACATCTATTATAACCATTAAAATAAAAAATATTGACAGTATTGAATGTTGCCCAGAGTATGCAAAAACTGAATCTCTCATACACCGTTGGCAGGAATGTAAAATGGTACAGCCTCTCTAGAAAAGTCTGGCAGTATCTAATAAAACTAAGTATATGTTTACCATACAACCCAGCAATTGTACTCCTGGGCGTTTATCCCAGATAAATGAAAATTAACATCCACACAAAGAGTTATACCCAAATGTTATCTTTATTTGTAATAGCTCAAAACTGATAACAACCAAAATGTCCTATACTAGTTGAATGGTTAAAAAAACTGCTGTACGGGCCAGGCATGGTAGCTCACGCCTGTACTCCCAGCACTTTGGGAGGCCAAGGCTGGTGGATCATGAGGTCAGGAGTTCAAGACCAGCCTGGTCAAGATGGTGAAATGCTATCTTTACTAAAAATACAAAAAATTGGCCAGGCGCAGTGGCAGGCACCTGTAATCCCAGCTACTCGGGAGGTTGAGTCAGGAGAACTGCTCGAACCCAGGCGGCAGAGGTTGCAGTGAGCCAAGATGGCACCACTGCACTCCAGCCTAGGTGATAGAGTAAGACTCCGTCTCAAAAAACAAAACAAAACAAAACAAAAAAACTGCTGTACATTCATATCACAGAATACCGATCAGGAATCAGAAAGAATGAACTACTGCTACATGCAACAACTTGTATGCGACTCAAGGACATTATCTTGAGTGAAAAAAAAAAAAGCCAATCTCAAAAGGTCACACACTGTATGATTCCATTCATGTAACATTGTCAAAATGATAAAATTATGGAGATGGTTACCCAGGGTTAAGATGATGAGAGGGAAGAAAGTAGGTGTGACTAGAAGAGTAGCTTGGAGATTATTTCTAGTAATACAATAGTTCTTTATCTTGATTGCAAATCTACATATGTGCAAATCTTGATTAAATCTACACAAGTGATAAAATGGCCTAGAACTATACATACATTGTACAAATTTCAATTCTCTAGTTTGATATTGTATAGTACTCAAGTAAAATATAATCATCGGGGAAAAATGAGTGAAGGATACATAGGACCTCTTTGTACTATTTTTTTTTTTTGCAACTTTCTGTGAATCTATACTTGTTTAGAAACAAAATGTGTTTTGAAAGTACAACAGAGCAAAAAAACAGAGCTCTTAAAAATTAGTAACATGGGCCGGGCATGATGGCTCACACCTGTAATCCCATCATTTTGGAAGGCCGAGGCAGGTGGATGGCTTGAGGTCAGGAGTTCAAGACCAGCCTGACCAACGTGGTAAAACCCCATCTCTACTAAAAATACAAAAAAAAAATTAGCTGGGCATGGTGGCGGGTGCCTGTGATCCCAGCTACTTGGGAAGCTGAGGCAGGAGAATCGCTTGAACCTGGGAGGCGGAGGTTGTAGTGAGCCGAAATCGTGCCACTGCACTCCAGCCTGGGCAACAGATTGAGACTTTCTCTAAAAAAAAAAAAAAAAAAATTAAAAACATGACGGCAGAAATTAAAAACTAAAAAGGATTGGAAGATAAAAGTTAAATAAAGTTAAATCTCCCAAAGGGAGCAGAAAGACAAAGATGAGGGAAACAGGAGATGAAAGTTAGGAAAATCAGAGAACCAGTCATATAGGTTATCTATATGAATAGAGAACATCAGAATAATGAATTCAAGAAAAAGAGGATGGAGAAAATAGGAGAAAGTTAAGAAAATTTTATAGACTAAAAAGACATAAATTTCTGGTGCCTATCAATATGAGTGAAAATAGAAATATCTTTGTAAAGTCACACTGGGGACAAAAAAAAGGTTCCACAAGCTTCCTGAGAGGAATTAGTCATGAAGCAACAGAATGGCTTTGGACTTCACAACAACACAAGGCACTAGACCACTAAGCAATGTTTCCAAGATGCTGATGATGGCCAGTTGTGGTGGCTCACACCTGTAATCCTAGCACTTTGGGAACCCAAGGCAGGATTGCTTGAGCCCAGGAGTTCAAGACCCTCTTGGGCAACACAGGGAGACCCCATCTCTACAAAAAATATTAAAAAATTAGCTGGGCACGATGACGCACACCTGTGGTCCCAGCTACTCAGGAAGTGGGAGGATTATTTGAGATTTGAGCCCAGGAGGTCAAGGATATAGTGAGCCATGTTTGCACCACTGCACTCCAGCCTGGGTGACAGAGCAAGACTCTGTCTCAAAAAAAAAAAAAAAAAAAAAAAAAGATGTTGATGATTTTCAACCAATAATTCTATACTCAGCCAAACTCACTGGCAAATAAATGTTAAGGTAGAATAAGAATATTTTTAGACATGCCTAACATTTTAGACATAAATTTTAAAAACTATCTTGCGAATTCTTTCTTAAGAAACTACCGGAAGTTGTGCTCTATTCAAACAAGAGAGGTAGCTGGGCATCTTTGTCTTGGGCACAAACAGAACCACATACAACATCCCTGCTCCTCTTTCCCCACACACCTAAAACTATTCCTCCTTTTCTTCCTCCCATATTCTTGCTCTCATTCATGGTGCCAGCACCAATGAGTAGTCTAAGCTGAGACTTAAGTCACCCATCACACATCTCTCAAAGCTAATCAGGAAATATTGATGATTTTGCCCCCTAAATATTTATCCTCAATTCCATCCCTAGTTCAATGGCCTTAGTTTAGATCCCTATCAAAATAGTAGCGGTGGCTCATGCCTATAATCCCAGCACTTTGGGAGGCCAAGGCAGGTGGGTGGCTTTGAGCTCAAAAGTTCAAGACCAGCCTGGGCAACATGGTAAAACCTCGTCTTTACAAAATACACAAAAATAAGCCGGGATTTGATGGTGTGCGCCACAGTCTCAGCTACTCGGGAAGCTGAGGCTGGATAATCGCTTGAGCCCGGGAGGTGGAGTTTGCAATGAGCTGAGATCTCGCCACTGCACTCCAGCCTGGGTGACAGAGTGAGACTCTGTCTCAAAAAAAAAAAAAAAAAGAAAAGAAAAAAAAGTAACCACTTAACCAATCTCATTTCCAGTCCTGGAGCCTCCTCAAACCCATCTTCCACAATGTAGCTACAGCCATCTGCCTAAAATGCAAATCTGACCATGTTACTCCCTTAATAACTCAAAAAACTTCTCAAATTCTGACCAGCAAACAAGATAAATATGTGGCAAACTGCCATTCTCCTCACCTCTCTCTCCTACCCCCATGAAAGACAATATTAACATTTTTTATTAATATTTTGATGGACAAATCATAACTGTATACATTTATGGGGTACAATTTGATGTTTTGGTATACACACACATGATGTGGAATGATTACATCAGACTAATTAACATATCCATCAACCCACTTATCATTTTTTTGTGGTGAGATATTTGAAATTTGCTCTCAATGAAATATACAATTTACTCTATTTTGAAATATACAATATAGTTGAACTTTGGACAACATGGGCTTGAACTGTGCAGGTCTACTTATACCCAGATTTTCTTCTGCCTCTGTCACCCCTAAGGCAGCAAGACCAACCCCTCCTTTTCCTTGCTCCTTAGCATGAAGACAATTAGGATGAAGATGTTTATGATGATACACTGCCACTTAATGAATAGTAAATATATTTTCTCTTCCTTATGATTTTCTTAATAATCTTTCCTCCACCTTACTTTAAGAATTCAGTATATAATACATACAACATACAAAACATGTCAATCAACTGTTTCTGTTATCAGTAAGCCTTCCAGTCAATAGTAGGCTAACAGTAGTTAAGTTTTTTTTGCAGTGGGGAGGGGAGTAAAAAGTTATACATGGATTTTCTACTGGGAGTGTTGAGTCTGCTGTAATTATTATTAACTATAGTCACCATGCTGTGCCAGAGATCTCAAAAACTATTCCTCCTGTTTAACTGTAACTTTATGCCCTTGGATCAACATCTTCCCATTTCTGCCTCCTTCTCCCAACCCTCCAGGCTCTGGTAACCACCATTCTACTCTCTAATTCTATGAGCTGGACTTTTTAAGATGCCACATATAAGCGAGATCATGCAGCATTCAGACATTACTAATTGACCATGGCTCTCTTGCAGAGCTTAGACTCAGCCTTACAACTTTCTCAACATAGTACCAGGCAGTCACCAAGAGATGAAACAGTTACAACTCCTATTTGGGATAAAGGCTAAGAACCTCAGCAAAACAGAGAAAGCTACAGGGGCCTGTTAGGAGTTCAGACACTCCTTACCTTCACTTGCGCTGTTCTACCTGGGATGCTGCTTCACCTGGCTAATGAATGGCCTTGCCACCCCTTTCATCTCCACAACCCTTCTTTCAGTCTCTCAGTTGAGTCCTACCTATTTTCTGATAACATCTTGCTCCTCGACCACACTGTACTCAAATTCTGTTCATAGTCTCCTTCACTAGATGCAATTTATTTATTGTTTATTTTTTTGAGACAGAGTCTTGCTCTTATCGCCCAGGCTGAAGTGCAATGGCACGATCTCGGCTCACTGGAACCTCCACTTCCTGGGTTCAAGCGATTCTCCTGCCTCAGCCCCCCGAGTAGCTGGGATTACAGGCGCCCCACCACCAAGCCCGGCTAATTTTTGTATTTTTAGTAGAGACAGGGTTTCGCGATGTTGGCCAGGCTGGTCTCGAACTTATGACTTCGTGATCCGCCCACCTCGGCCTCCCAAAGTGCTGTGATCCCAAAGGCTGAGCCACTGCGCCCCGCCCAGTAGACGCAATTTATTAAAAGACAGAGGCCTTGTCTTCTTTGTACCTCTAGCACCTACTGCACGGTAGAAGTCCAATAATGTTTGTTAAAACTGCCACAAATGCAGCAGGGAACTAGGGGTGAAACAGACGAAGAAACTGAAGGGTCCTATGGAGAGAGGGGTAAGCCTAATGTCCTATTTTGCCCGTTTTCCAAACGTTTGGTCAGCTTATTCCTGCTCTTCCTGTATCCCCACAATCAGAGATGCTTCCTGGCTTTCATCACGTGCCATTAGTGTGCAGCGGTTCCTTTGTCTTTTCTGTTTTGAAACTGTCACTCCGAGACTGTAAGCCATTTGAGGGCAAGGGCCGTGTCTTTGTGTACTTCGCTCCTCGCAGCCACAAGTACTGGCGTGCGTTCGCGGGGAGAGCTCGCTCCTTACCACGGGGTCCTGAACACGGCCCCGCGGCCCCCAGTCCCTCCCCGTTCAGCCCCTGCACCCCGACCCCTCCTCACGCCGGCCCCTTCCCGCCTTCCAGGCGGCGGAAGTCGCTGGCTGCTCTTCCCTGCCCACATGGAGTCTTTTCCGGTGCGCCCGCCCCCTCCGGCTCTCCGGCCGGGACCTGGCCCTCACCTCAGGGTTCCCAATGTGCCTCCGGAGGGACATATTTGCTCCAACCGACCACGTTCGGGGTTCTAGTCTCACCGGTTGCCTCTAACCCTAGCTTCCTACCCCCACAACCTCGTTCAGCCGCCTCCCTATACCCCCTTCTCCGATTGGCCCGTCTTCCCCGGCCAGCCAATGGGGGCCCCGTTTACTATCTCATCTTAGGGTCGCAGGAGGGCAAGACTCTGCTCAATGGTTGCCAAGGGCAACGCGGGACGCCGGCTAGCGAGGCCTTTTGTGCTCTGGGCCCGGGCTCGCCGGCTCCAGCCTTAGGGCGAGAAGAGGGACTTGGGGGGAGGGGAAGGCTGGCGCCTGCGCAAAGCCGGGGGCGGGGACAGGGGCTCGAGAACGGGGACAAAATGCGAGTTTTAGCTGATGTGGAACCATTAATATGACACAAGACTCCCCATCCCCCACCTCCGTTTTAAGGCCGTTTCAAGCAAACATCTGGGCTACTGATTCCACAATAGGGAATATGATATGGGCCAGGGTTGTTCAGCAGAAATGGGAGAGTATGGTTTATTATTTTCTGGTTAGGTTAATACGCAAATTATGCAAAATACGTGTGTAAATACAATAATTATCGGTGCTTTAAAAGCTTTTAGGCTAGCTAAAGAGAGACATCCTTAATTGCAAAGCACACGCGCCATTCTGTGGTTCATCGTTCATTTAACATACTTAATAAGCACCTTATGAGAAAAGCTGCAGTAGGTTTTGTGGAGGAGGGGAGGATGACTAGGACCCAATCCCGTCGTCATGGAAACCATTGTGACTCCTGCCACCAGCCACCACCTGTTCCCATTCCGGATCTGAAAACGAAGTCCTAGCACCTTTACAAAACAATTACACAGTTTGACTTGGCTTCTAAATGTCCAACCAAATCCATTAAAATTATTATTTCCTTTTACATGGAAGGAACAACACAGTAACCCTTTGTCCTTTGCTCTAACTTGTTTTTCCAGGAATGGAGAAAGGTTACTCTGAGCAGTTCATACTCGCCAGTTCTCTGTTAGTGAATAATGGCACACTTCTGAGCTACTTCAGGGTCTGTGAGATGTCCCATTCAGCAGCACGGCCTCACATGCCCTTGTCCTCTTAGGCACTTCAGCAACCCAACCTTAGGGCTACACCTTGGATCATGTTGCCACTCAGTGTTGCTTGACCAGAATCTTGAATTCTGGCCACAGCTGCTTCTTGCACTTGAGTCACTCTTTCATGTTTACTAAGTTTTGTCTTAATTTCCATAGTGTTTGCCAGTTCTTTAACCCCTCTAAAATTCTCAGTCTCACTCCTCTACTAAGGAAGGGTTTGAAGGCTGCAAAAAACTTCGAAGGCGGCAGAGGGAAGTATGTTAATCTAGAAGCTTTTGCATAGCAAGCAGAAACTTCTAGATTCATTACTATTTAGAATGTATGCTTACCTGGCACCTTGTAGGTAACCATCGAGATTATGGGTAGAATAACAGGGGAAAGGAGAGAGGGAGATGATGAGTGACTACACTCAAAGGTGGTGAGAAAGAGAGGAAAGGAGAGATTTAAAGACATTTGTAGGTAAAATCAATAGTATACATGAGAAGAGATAAGGGGTACGAGAAATAGAAATTCATCAAAGATGGCTATAGTTTCTCTAACTTGAGGAACTGAGTAGATGGGCGATAATGCATTAATCAAGTTAAAGAACAACAGTCAAAAAACCCAAACAGCAGAAAGTACAAGAAGATCCACCAGTCCATTCAACTTCCATTCTTCAGTGTTTTGGCTCACTTCTTTGTATGGTTGTCTCTCTTTTGTTCCAGAGGGTATAGGAACATCTGGTTTACTTGCCTCACTAGTCATTGTGGTTGTCACATTTGGACTGCACAGGAAGCATTATAGAGAGATTATAGAATCCGGCTGGTTCCTGAATCCAACTGACAGTGTGTCTGGGTGGGGTAATTTAAATAAATGTTCCTTCCCCAACCCCTCAGTTCTGATTCTGGTTTTGGTGGGGGGAGGTCCAAGGAGACTCTGCTTTAAAAGAGTCACCCCTTTCCTTCACATTTGGCTTCAATGGAATCCTTGGAAAGCTTAAAGCTATAAACCAAAAGATTTTTAACATCATGAATTTCTCTTTAGGATTCCTTTTGGGTCCTGCTACGCCAAAACTGGATCGAAATGAATGCCAAGTGCTTTGAAAAAACAGGCAAATGGTGGTTGCAGTGGCTAATGCCTGCAATCCCAGCACTTTGAGAGACCAAGGCGGGAGGATTACTTGAGGCCAGAAATTCAAGACCAGCCTGGGCAACATAGTGAGACCCTGTCTCTATTTGTAAAAAATAGGCAAATGGTACAAAATGATCATTGATAAAAGAAAAACATCCAATAAACATATAAAAAACACAGAACAAGATAGCTATCTTGTTTTCAACTATCAAATGTACAAAAGTTTTTTTCTTATTTTTTATTTAATGATAATGCTTAGTGCTGGCTAATGATTCATGAAACAACATGATCACATATCGTTAGTGTGAATATAAAGGAGCATGACAATTTTGAAGAATAATTTGAGAGTAGGTATTGAGAAGTCCTCACATCGTAATATGCTAAGAATTCTTCCTAAGGAAATAATTGGACAAATGTACAAACATTACATCCATAGATGTTTACTGGAAGTGTATTTAAAATGATAAAAATTGAAACAATCTAATTGATCATCAATTTAAAAATGATTAAATGCTGGCATATCTATAAAAAGTAATCTTATGGAATCATTTAAAAGTATGTTTCAAGGCATAATTAAGGCAGTGGAGAACTGTTCCTGATACAGTAAATGAAAAGAGCAAGAAACAACTTTTTATTTAATATAATCCTGATTTGCATGGAGAAAAATACAGGTATCTACAGAGAAAAATTGAAAAAAAAAATATAAACCATCTTTGGGTTATGGAATGCAGATATTTGTTTTATTCTTTATACTTTTGTGTATTTCACAAATTTTCTTCATTGACTGTGAATTAATTTTATAATTTAAAAATGACATTCTCACTCTAAGAAACAAAAAGCCTGATGTTGACTTCAGCCTGCGAACTGTCTATGGCTTTTGTGGGGGCTGATTTAGACTGAAACTGAGTTCTGAGTAATTCCTCTATCTGAAGTGCCACAGTGTTTGGCAGTAAAAGACTCTCCAGGCACTTTAGTAAGAGTCTTGCAATCAAAGTCGTGATTGCTAAGAGGTTCAAGCTTTGTCTGTAAGAGAAGAAATTCTGATTCTTTTCTTTAGAAGTTCCTACTTCCACTGATTAATCTTATTTTTCTCAAAGTTAGAAGTGCTCTTGCGAACTTCCATTTGTTTGATGTCTTCTTTTTAACCCTCTATGTGTTCCAAAAAGCTTTTATTCTCTGCAGAGCTGGTGGAAGCTCTAGATAGCTAAGTGTGGTTGGTTTAGGGCTATTTTGTGTTTTAGGTGATCATTTCCCTTCCCCTGGAACTAAATGGACATTTTGGTGTCCAGCAGGCTGGCCCGCTCCTGAACTTAAAGCCCTCTGGACCTTCTCCCATCCTGAATCCCTCTCCTCCAACCTCACAGCCCCCAAAGAACTCTCCTCTCCCACCCTCAGCTCTCAAGCCTGATTTCCTAACTGCAGCCAAACAGCCTCCCCTCAGACCTGTCTCATGATGTTACTTCTCTGATGTGGGCCTTGGCTACTTCCCTTGGCTTCATTTACCCTCATTCCCTAAATGACGTGCACTTCCAGATGCTTCTGGAACAATTCTGCCTAATCCAGTCCAGGCCCGGGGTCCTTCCCCTGGTCTCCAGAAATGGAACTACACCTGAGGCAGTGAACCCACAGATCTGCAGGGCCTACTCTGCAATGAAGTCCCTGCAATTGTGGTAGCAATTTGATTTCATTCCACCTAGTAGCAGAATGTGTCCGAGAGAGGGACATACCAGCCTTTGAGTGGAGGCCTGGCCCTTGCCTGCCTCCAGCTTAGGCTAGAGTTGAAGTACTTGGCCTGAGCCCAAAGGGCTTAACCATTCCTATGGCCCCTTGCAGAGGAATAATACCAGAATTTATTCCCAGAATTTCTTTGGGACGATCACAGGCTGTGTAACTTTCTGATGAAAGGAGGAAATTGGCATTCTGGTTGCTTACCTGATGGGGCTGGCATTCTTGCCTATGCAGTTCTGGAGCCACCTCTGTGGGCCACATGGAACTCCTAGCTGCGGCAGAAGAGATGCTTGATGGCCCTTCCAGTGAGATCTAAGACCTCCTTTGCCATCTGTGAGCAAACCCAGCGCATTTGGTCGTCACATGCCACGATCTGGTTTCTGGCACGGGATCTGCATAGAACAATGCTCTGCCACAGACTTACTTCCAAGGAGGCTCTTGAGCTGACCTGGGTCTCAGAACGGTCTGCCCCAAGGGGATGAAGGAGTCAGTGTTGAGAGGAACCCGTCTCGCTCTGGCACAATGCACAACTGGCGAGCCTGTGCCCTATAAAAAGGCCAGTAAATGTGGATTAACTGTGTCAGATATTCACGTTTCTCAAAATAATCTAGAAACCTAGGTTTTCATGTGAAACCTATGGGTCATTAACTTGTAATCCCTATGCTAGATGCTGCAAATGTAATTCCTGTCCTTCCTGGTTCTTAAAGAATCCACATCATAGCCGTAGTAAAAACAAAATGAAAACCGCATTAATGGAGTTCTCCTTTGATTTAGGATGTAAACAGTTGCAAGGGAACATCGCTCCCATCCTAAAATAAGAAAAATGAATAGTCTACAGAAATCATAAGTTTCCTTTTTTTTTTGAAACAGTCTCGCTCTGTCACCCAGGCTGGAGAGTGCAGTGGCGTGATCTTGACTTACTGCAATCTCTGCCTCCCAGGTTCAAGTGATTCTCCTGCCTCAGTCTCCCCAGTAGCTGGGATTATAGGTGCCCACCGCCATGCCTGGCTAATTTTTGTATTTTTAGTAGAGATTGGGTTTTGCCAAGTTGGCCAGGCTGGTCTCAAACTCCTGACCTCAGGTGATCCACCCGCCTCGACCTCCCAGAGTGCTGAGATTACAGGCCTGAGCCACTGCACCCGGCCAAAATCATAAGTTATCTTGTACTTCAGAGGGTTGAGGTCACAAAGCAACCACATAACCTAATTCCAAAAGTAACAAGCCCCACTGAGAATAGAAGAGATACGCAAACAATTTCACATTTGGCAGAGCACTAGGGGAAAGGTAACCATCATAGAAGTGGGGAAGAAGAAATCAGCTCAAATTTTCACTAATCCTAAAGGCTGAGTTTGGGCTAGCATATCAGTTTAGAATAACTGGGAGCCTGTAACAGCTAATTTTATGTGTCAACTTGACTAGGCCGTGGTACCCATGTATCTGATCCAACACTATTCTAGATATTTCTGTGAAGGTATTTTAAAAGACGAGATAACATTTACCTCAGTTGATTTTGAGCAGATTACCCTCTATCTGTGGGTGAGCCTTATGAAATCAGTAGAAGGCCTCAGGAGAAAAGAGACTGATCTCCTCCAAGGAAGAGGGAATTCTGCCAGCAGACCGCCTTTGAACCCTTCCCTGGGTCTCCAGCCTGCCAGACTACCTACCCTGCAGATTTTGGACTTGTCAGCCTCCATAACTGTGTGAGCCAATGAACCAGTTCTTTGAAATACATCTTCCTCTGTCTGCATACACACACACACTCATACACATATACACACGCACGCACACACTTACCCTATTGTTTCTGTTTCTCTGGAGAACCCTAATACAGAGCCCCGGACACAAGGGGAATGTATGTTTACTTGTTGCAATGTCTTCTCCAGCAATGTCCACTGAGTGCTCAAAAGAAAAATGGGGGCAAGATAGGAGACCAGAGAGAGTGCCCCTTGGTGGTGTACGTTTGCAGGACATGACTTGCTGCTGCTTCTGAAGACAATCACAAAACACTACCCATATTCTATGACCCTTCTCTTATTAAAGGGCTTTAGGGGAGGGGCAGCAGACTCCCAGGATGACCAGGGGAGGGGTAGAAGATAAACATGTCTACATCTGGGAAAGGAAAAGAATTCATCCTTTGTGCTCTCATGATATCAGTAAATATATAATGCTTCAGTGGGAGGGCAGAAGTAAAAGCTATTTGCTTCTAGGGTGGGGTTGGGAGGGTCAAAAAAACCTCTTGGGTGCAAGAACCTGATATAAAGTAGAGATAGACTACCCATGGGAGAGATACAGGTAAAAGTCTTCTGCCCAAGGCCCACCAAAGATACATGGCAGAGTTTGGCTACCGTGGGGCAGGTGAGGGGAGGAGGATAGGAATTTGAGGAGGTCCCATCCTCCAAGCCCAGGTGCATAGGCCTTGCCTAAGACTAAGACTGGACTAGGAGAATCAAGAATCACCACCTGGCTGAGCAACAACCCTAGTAACAAATAGCAAGCAACAACAGTCTATTGCTGAAGGAGAGGCAATACTATGGAGAGAAACCCCCACTCAACAGTACAGGTATGCAGGTACTGCTGAAAGCTGATGACAGAACAGGAATACTGAGAAAAACCCTCCATTCGCCACACTAAGCTCAAGACAGTGGCACTTTCTGGTGCACTGAGGTTAGTGATAGCAAAAACATAACTCAAACCAGCTCAACTGCTAACTAGATTAACTCAACCCTCTACAATACTAACTTAACAAAAGAAAGAGCATGGCCATTTCCAGGTACAAATGTTTACCTCATCTCTCATGGCTTGTACACATGATGTCCAGCATTCAATAACAAATTATAGTACAAAAAAAGAAAATAAAAACAAGACAGAGAGAGAGAGAGAGAGAGAGAGAGAGAAAAGAGAAGAGAAGAGAGAGAGAGAGAGAGGGAGAAAGCTTATTGTCAAGAGATAAAACAATCAACAGGACCAGGCTCAACAGAACCAGGCTCAGCAATAAGGATACATAAGACAGGGATTTTAAAATAACTACCACTAATATATTAAAAGATCTAGCAGAATAGAAAATACATAGGAACATATGGGTAATTTGGAGAATAGATAGAAACTATAAAAAAAGAAAATGTGAGAAATAAAAAAACACAACATCAAAAATGAAGAATCCTTGTAATAGGATCATCAGCAGGCTGGACATAGCTGATGAAGAAATCAATGAACTTGAAGATAGTATGATAGAAATGATCACAAATGAAACACAAAGAGGAAAAAGTTGAGAAGGAAGGTACAGAACTCATCATTAAAAAACTGGAGAGCAATATGAAGGACAGGATAGAGAGACAATAGGGAAGAGGAAATGTTTAAATATTTAATGGCCAAGAATTTTCTAAAATTGATGAATGATAAAGAACTACAGATCCAAGAAACTCAACAGCATAAATACAATCGAACTGAACAAAATCAAAATAAAATTTATCTATACACTCATTATAGTCACAGTGACAAAAACCCAAGATACAGAAAAAATCTCAATGGCAGCCAGAGAAAAAAAGTATTATATACAGAAGAACAAAGATAAAATTACAGTGAAATTCTTGACCATAGTTGTACAAAATGGAAAACAATGGAGGGACATTTTTAAGTGCAGAAAGAAGAAAAACAGTCAACCTTTAATTCTATACCCAAGGCAAATGTCTTTTAAAAATGAGAATGAAATAAAATTTTTAAATAAAAATTGAGAGAATTCATTGTCAATAGACTTGTATTACACAAAATGTTAAAGGAAGTTCTTAGACTGGGCAACATGGTGAAACCCTATCTCTACAAAAAAATTACAAAAATTAATAAGGTAGGGTGGCATGCACCTGTAGTCTCAGCTACTTGGGAGGCTGAGAGGTGGGAGGATTGCTTGAGCCCCAGAGGTGTATGTTGCAGTGAGCCGAGATCGAGCCACTGCACTCCAGCCTCAGCAACAGAATGAGATCCTATCTCAAAAACAAAACAAAACAAAAACAAAGGAAGTTCTTTGGCGGAAAGAGTATGATACTAGTGGAAATTTTGGTATACATGAAGAAATGGCTTGGGCACAGTGGCTCATGCCTGTAATTCCAGCAATCTGCGAGGCCAAGGCAGGCAGATCGCCTGAGGTCAGGAGTTCAAGACCAGCCTGGCCAACATGGTGAAAGCCCATCTCTACTAAAAATAAAAAAATTAGCCAGATGTGGTGCTGCATGCCTGTAATCCCAGCTACTCTGGAGGCTGAGACAGGAGAATTGCTTGAATCTGGGGGATGGAGGTTGCAGTGAGCTGAGATTGCGCTACTGCACTCCAGCCTGGGCGACCAAGCAAGACTCCGTCTCAAAAAACAAAACAAAACAAAAAACAAAGAAATGAAGAGTAATGAAAATAATAAAAAGCAGTATAAATTTAAAAGACAATTAAGTTTTTATTCTCTTTAAAAGAAAATTTACTAAGTAGAATAGTAACAATGTATTATGGGATTTATAGCACATAGAATTAAAATACATGACTACAATAACACAAAGGTTGGGAGAGGAATTGGCAGTGTACTGTTGGAACATTCTTAGGCTATACATGAAGTGGTATTTATTTCAAAGTAGACTCTAATAAGTTTAGTATACATATTATAAACCCTAGAGCAACCAGTTCTTAAAAAAGAGGCATAACTTGGCCGGGCAGGGTGGCTTATGCCTGTAATCCCTGCACTTTGGGAGGCAGAGGTGGGTGGATCACTTGAGGTCAGCAGCTCAAGACCAGCCTGGCCAACATAGTAAAACCCCATCTCTACTAAAAATACAAAAAATTAGCCAGATGTGGTGGTGGGTCCCTATAGTCCCAGCTACTCGGGAGGCTGAGGCAGGAGAATCACTTGAACCCAGGAGGCGGAGGTTGCAGTAAGCTGAGGTCATGCCACTGAACTCCAGCCTGAGCAACAGAGCAAGACTCTGTCTTAAAAAAAAAGGCATAACGAATAAGCCAATAGTGGATTAAAAAGATTAATTAAAAAATACTGTTATTCTAAAGAAGGCAGAACCAAAATAAAAAAGTGTTTAAATGGGACAAATAGAAAATGAATAGCAAGACCCAACCATATCAATAGCTAAAATAAATATAAATGGTCTAAACCAGGGGTAGATACAGTATGGCCCTCAGCTAAAATCTAGCCTGCTACCTGTTTGTACAAGAAAAGTTTTATTGGCCAACTGTGGTTGTGCCTGTAATCCCAGCATCTTGGGAGTTCAAGGCAGCCAAGAAGTTTGAGATCCTCCTGAGCAACATAGGGAGACCTTGTCTTTAGAGAAAAAAATTGTAAATTAGGCAAGTGTGGTGCCGTATGCTTGTAGTGCCAACTACTTGGGAGGCTGAGGTGGGAGTATCTGCTTGAGCCTAGGAGGTCAAGGCTGCAGTGAGCCGGGATCATGCCACTGTGCTCCAGCCTGGGTGACAGACTGAAACTGCAAAGAAAGAAAGAAAGGAAGGCAGGCAGGCAGGAAGGAAGGAAGGAAGGAGGGAAAGCGAAAAGTTTTATTGGAACACAGTCACACTCATTAATTTGATGATGTCTCTGGCTTCCTCTTTCACTACAGTGACAGAGTTAAGAAGTTAAAATAGAGACTGGAAAACTTACAAAGCCTAAAATATTTACTCTCTGTTCCTTTATAGAAAAAGTTGGTGGATCTCTGGTATAAATACCTCAATTAAAAGGCAAAAATTATCAGATTGGACAAAAAAGCAACTATATATGTACAAGAAATATACTTTTAGGCCAGGTGCAGTCACTCACGCCTATAATCGCAGCACTTTGGTAGGCTGAGGCAGGAGGCTCACTTGAGGCCAGAGGTTAGAGTCAGCCTAGGCAACATAGCAAGACCTTATGCCTACAAAAAATAAAACAAAATAAAATAAGAAAGACACTTTCAAAATAAAATTACAGATTGGTTAAAAATAAATAGAAGAGGCCGGGCATGGTGGGTCATACCTGCAATCTCAGCACTTTGGGAAGTCAAGAAGAGAGGATTGCTTAAGACCAGGAGTTCAAACCACCCTAGGCAACAAAGTAAGACCTCATCTCTATGAAAATAAAAGTAAAAAAATAAATAAAATCAGCTGGGTGTGGTGGTGCACACCCATAGTTCTAGCTACTCCAGAGGCTGAAGTGGGAGAATCACTTGAGTGCAGGAGTTCAAAGCTCCCGTGAGGTGTGATTGTGTCACTGCAGTCCAGCCTGGGCAATAGAGCAAGACCCTGTCTCTGGGAGGGAAAAAGTAAATAGGTGGAAAAACGCTTACCACCAAAAACACTAATGGAAAGAAAGCTGGACTGGGAAAAAGATAGTCTGTTCAACAAACAGTTCTGGGAAAACTAGATATCCACACGCAAAAGAATGAAGTTGGATGCTACCTTATACCATATATAAAAATTAACTCGTGGGTGGGCACAGTGGCTCACGCCTGTAATCCCAGCACTTTGGGAGGCCGAGGCAGGCAGATAACGAGGTCAGGAGTATGAGACCAGCCTGACCAACATGGTGAAACCCCGTCTCTACTAAAAATACAAAAAAATTAACCAGGCGTGGTGGCGCATGCCTGTAATCCCAGCTACTCAGAAGGCTGAGGCAGGATAATCTCTTGAATCTGGGAGGTAGAGGTTACAGTGAGCCTAGATCACACCATTGCACTCCAGCCTGGGCAACAGAGTGAGACTCCGTCTCAAAAAAAAAATTAACTCAAAATGGATCAAAAACCTAAATGTAAGAACTAAAACTAGAAAACATAAGGAGAAATCTTTACGACATTGAATTTTGCAATGAATTCTTAAATATGACATCAGAAACACACGCAAGAAAGAAAAAAATAGATGAATGGGACGTAATAAAAATTTAAAATGCTTATGCTTTGAAGAACGCCATCAAGACAGTGGAAAGATAAGCCACAGAATATGATAAAATATTTGCAAATCATTTATCTGAAAAGTGATTAATATCCAGAATATATAAAGAACTTCTAAAACTCAACAAGAACAAAACCCAAACAAGAAATCAGCAAAGGACTTGAATAGACATGTCTCCACAGAAGATATAAATATGACCGATAAGCACATGAAAAGATATTCATCATAGTTATTCGAGAAATGCAAATGAGGCCGGGCACAGTGGCTCACACCTGTAATCCCAGCACTTTGGGAGGCCAAGGCGGGTGGATCACCTGAGGTCAGGAGTTCAAGACCAGCCTGGCCAACATGGCGAAACCCTGTCGCTACTAAAAATACACAAATTAGCCTGGAGTGGTGGTGGGTGCCTGTAATCCCCGCTACTTGTGAGGCTGAGGCAGGAGAGTCACTTAAATCTGGGAGGCGGAGGTTGCAGTGAGCCTCCATTGCACCCCAGCCTGGGCGACAAGAGCGAGACTCCGTCAAAAAAAAAAAAAAGAAAAAAAGAAATGCAAATGAAAACCACAATGAAGTACCGCTTCATATCCAGTAGGATGGTCATTATTTAAAAGAAAAGAAAAGACAGAAAGAAAGACAGACCGAAAGAGAGAGAGAGAGAGAGAGAAAGAAAGAAAGAAAGAAAGAAAGAAAGAAAGAAAGAAAGAAAGGAAAGAAAGAAAGAAAGAAAGAAAGAAAGAAAGAAAGAAAGAAAGAAAGAAAGAAAGGAAAGAAAGAAAGAAAGAAAGAAAGAAAGAAAGAAAGAGAAAGAAAGAAAGAAAGAAAAAGAAAGGAGAAAACCAGGGTTGGTTAGAATGTGGAGAAGTTGGAAGCCTTGTGCATTGCTGGTGGGAATATAAAATGGTGGGCTGCTATGGAAAACAGTTTGGTGGTTCCTCAGAAACTTAAATATAGAATTACTAGATGACCCAGCAATTTCACTTCTCAAGGGTATATACTCAAAATAATTGAAAACAGACTCAAACAGAAACTTGTGTACCAATGTTTATAGCAGCATTATTCACACTAGTTAAAGACAGAACCAATCCAAGTGTCTATCAACTGATGAATGGATAAGCAAAATATAGTATATATGTATAATGAACATTATTCAGACATAAAAAGGAATGAAGCTCTGAAACATGCTATAACATGCAGGAACCTTAAAAACATGCTACATGACGTAAGCCAAACAGAAAAGGGAAAATGTGTGATTTTACTTAGGCCAGGTATCTAGAATAGGCAAAGTCATTCAAAGATAGAAAATAGAGTAGAAGTTACCAGAGGGGAGAGTGGGCAGTTATTGCTTTAAAGTTACAGAGTTTCAGTCAGGTGGGGTGGTTCATGTCTATAATCCCAGCATTTTGGGAGGCTGAGGCTGGTGAATCACCTGAGGTCAGGAGTTTGAGACCAGCCTGGCAACACGGTGAAACGCTGTCTCTACTGAAAATACAAAAATTAGCCAGGCGGGGTGGTGGGTGCCTGTAATCCCAGCTACTTGGGAGGCTGACGCGAGAAAATCGCTTGAACCGGGGAGGCAGAGGTTGCAGTGAGCCGAGATCGTGCCACTGCACTCCAGCCTGGGCGACAGAGCAAGACTCCCTCTCACAAAACAAAAACTTAAAAACAACAACAACAAAGACAAAAAACAAAGTTACAGAGTTTCTGTTTTAAAGTTACAGAGTTAAAGTTTTGGAAATAGGTGGTTATGCAATATTGTGAATGTACTTAATGCCACTGAATTGCAGATCTAAATGTTTAAAATGGTAAACTTCATGTTATGTACGTTTTACTACAATAAAAACAGACAGAACACAACTAAAGCTATACCGTCTATATTAATTTCAGAGTAGGCTTTAGAACCCTGCAGTGAACCTCCACAATGAGGCCTTTGAAATCCTATCCTCTGCCAATCGTTTCCTCTCAGTCTCTCACCATACCAAGAATTCTTGCCATTCTAAGGACAGCTTTTCAAATGTGCCGTGTTGTCTCTGCCCCGAGTCTTTGTGCCTGCTTGTCCTTCTGTTTGATAAGTTCTCCCACTCTTCATCTGGTTACCTTCTACTGTGCTTCAGGATAAAGATGGAAATCACTTCCTTCTGGAAGGCTTCCTGGTCTACCACCAACCCTCATCCCAGACTTTGGGAGGCGCTCTTTTTAAATGCATCTGTGGGCTGCCATGTTGTATTGTGATAGGCAACTTTCTTGTCTGCCTTCTTCACTAGCCTATCAGCTCCTTGAAGGCAGGGATATCATGTCTCATTCTTTATATTCCTAGTACCTCGTATGGTGTCTGGCATATGGCAGGCACTCAATCGATAGTTGTCAAATTAATATAATTATGGGACAATGCTCGTGAAGGAACATGGAAGACCAGGACATGGGAAGCCTCCTCCTTTAGCATACTGGTCATTCACCATCTTTTTTTTCTACTGTCTAGTGAATCAGTATGCAGGGCATTGTGGTGAAGTATCTCCCAATCTGATAAATAGTATCTTTTGATTGTTAAACTGGTTGAAATCCACACACAATGGATGTGAATAAATGTCTGCAAATATCATCCTGAGAAACAGGATGCAACAGTGCCTGGAAATCTAATCAAAGCATGACGGAATGTGAAGGAAAGCTGTAACCTAATCAATGGCCTTAACAGCCGAAGAAAGAATATGCGAGCAGAAGGGGGGTGGTCTATAGGGAGTGCTGAAAAGTGGAGCCAAGGAACAAACATTTGTCATGATGTCTCCAGCCCTGTCAAGGGAAAGAGTTGTTTTTTGACCCTTAGGCACAAGTATGCAGTCCACCCTATATCCCTATGGATGCCACAGAGCTCAGCCAATTCCCTCCCTTTGTTCTGATTTCATGCTCACAAACAACCTCCTGATTATAATTTGGCTTCCCATGTAGATTTTCCAACAGGAGAGAATGCGCTGACCAGTCAACATGAACATCTGGTCCATTTGGCAAGGAGTGTTCTCTTTGTATACGAATGCACTGGTGTTCTGGTTTCTATATCAGTCAGTTTACACACCCCAGGATCTGCAGAGGTGCTCCTTCTTCCAGCTCTTGCTAGGACTGCTAGCAAGGTCCTACTCCCCTTTGTTTGCACCCTTACGCAGCCAGTGTGGGCTGAGGACAAAGTATGAGGAGTCAGCCACAGCTCCTCCAGGTATAAACCCATCTTGCTTTGGGCTTACCTCTTCCTCATAGAGGTAAAGGGCTTTGCACCCACAGTCAGTACTGATGGGCAGGACCTTCCTGCAGGATTTTTCCTCTTCTTCAGAAGCCTGGTCTCTGCTCATGATACAGTGTTTTGTTTTTAAGATTCAGGGGGTACACATGCAGGTTTGTTATGTTGATATATTGTATGATGTAGAGATTTGAGCATCTATGGAAATTGTCATCCAAATGGTGAACATATAGATAGTTTTTCAAACATTGCCCCCTCCTTCCCTCCTTCCTTTTAGAGTCCTCAGTGTCTATTGTTTCCATCTTTATGTCTGTGTGCACCCATTGTTTAACTCCCACTTATAAGTGGGGACACGTGGTATTTTATTTTCTCTTTCTGTGTTAATTCGCTTAGGATAATGGCCCCCCAGCTGCATCTATGTTGCTGCAAAGGACAAGATTTCATTCTTTTTTTATGGCTGTGTAGTATTCCAGGGTGTGTATGTACCACATTTTCTTTATCATGATACAGTTCTCATCTTCCTGTACCGTGGCTCCCTGCTAATACATTCATGCACCTTAGCAATAATTTTCAAAGGTCAGGGATTAGGAAAAAACACTTCCAGAGAACATAGCTGATGTTGAGATGAGTCTGGCTGTGGTTCACCCTGTCAAGGACTCAGGCACAAGTGGAATGGAGGAAGGAGAAGGAGATGGCCAACCTCTACCCTGGCTGAGTTAGTCTTGTTGGGATGGATACTTGGATAATTTCTGTTGGTCCTCAGGCCTCCACCAATGTTCTGGTAGTGCTGTGGCTATTCTGGGGTGCTTTATCTTGATTGGCTGCTTTGAGTTCTGGAAAAGTTTAGTTGAGTTAAGTTAATGGAATTACTGAGAGGAAATGTCAAATAGATTGTTGTTGGACTAGAAAGAGGTCTTGTATACACTTTCAGGTTGAAAGGAAGATCCGTAGAAAGTAGAGAGAAGGAAGATGGGGTTGGTGAACCCTATCCTAAGAAAAGGAAAAACCCTGAAAAGTTGTAGTTAACTGGAGGAAATTAAGCATTTATTCTTCCTTTCTAGCAGGAACTGATTTCAGGGTAAGCAAATAGTCCCCAATTGATGAGGAAAAGCTCTGTCAGAAGAATGCCATCAAATAAATGCAGAAGGAATTATAAAATAAGAAGAGCAAAATTTTGGAAGCCCAAATAAAATGACTGATTCAGGCAAAAAGCTTCAATTGGTGTTAAAAAAAAAAATGTTGCGGAGCTAGATACTTGTATAGTACCAAACAAACACATCCCAGACAGCTTCTCAGTAGCAAGGAGGAAAAAACATATAATGAAGGGGTCAGGCTGTCAGCATCCTCATATCTGGGGGCTCAATCTTAGTGTTACTAATGGATAGTGTATTAGTCCGTTTTCATGCTCCTGATAAAGACGTACCCAAGACTGGGCAATTACAAAAGAAAGAGGTTTGATGGACTTACAGTTCCACGTGGCTGGGGAAGTCTCACAATCATGGCAGAAGGCAAGGAGGAGCAAGTCACATCTTACATGGACGGCAACAGGCAAGGAGACAGGAAGCTTGTACAGGGCAACTCCACCTTATAAAGCCATCAGATCTTTTGAGGCTTACTCACTTTCACTAGAACAGCATGGGAAAGATCTGCCCCCATGATTCAATGACCTCCCACTGGGTCCCTTCCACAACATGTGGGAATTGTGGGAGTTATAATTCAAGATGAGATTTGGGTGGGGACACAGCCAAACCATATCAGATAGTCAGCTAGATATTATGTGTCCCCTTATGTAACTTGATGGAGCATACAATATAATTTGTGGTATGTTCTAGCAAAATGTATTGAACTGAAACATACAGTTCATATATAACTTTTATATGGAAACAAGAGATGGAGGAACAAGCTGAATGGCATCATGAAGAAGCAATCGGAAAAATCAGAAGGACATTCTGCAGGATAATGGACCTGGCCTCTTCAGCAGGCCAAACTCATGGAAAAGGTACTGTGCTAGGTTCAAAGAGATTAAAGGGATATCAAAACAAGATGCAAAACATGGTCCTAGACTGGCCATCCATTAGGGCAAACTAACTGTAAAGAAAAATTTTTAAGCAAATGGAGAAATTTGAATATGATTGAGGGTTAGCTGAAATGGAAACTTACAGAAATGGAAAGGCAACTGAAGGTTCCAAAGAGTATATTTAGTAATATGTCATTTGGTTAAAACGTTACATATAAACATAAAGAAAGAGGCAAAAAGATATTAATGTGGGGCTTAGCGATTGTATATTCCCTTTTTCATTGAGATACAATTTACATACTATAAACTCGCCCATACATACCATATATTTACATACCATATCTTGCAAGATTGTGGCACCATCTCCACTATATAATTCCAAATTATTTTTATCACCCCAAAAAGAAGCCACATATACATTAGTACCCCATGTCCCCTTTCTTCACCCCTGGGGAGCAATAATTTACTTTGTCTCTATGGATTTGCCTATTACAGACAGTGTATGTACATGGAATCATATAATTTATATATTATATAAGTCATATAATTTATATATTATATAATATACCTATAATATAATGTGGCCTTTTGTAGCTGGCTTCTTTCTTTTTTTTTTTTTTTTTTTTTTTTAATTTTTAATTTTTTATTTTTTATTATACTTTAAGTTCTAGGGTACATGTGCATGACGTTTATATCATGTATACTCCCCAATGCAATCCCTCCCTCCTCCCCCCTCCCCATGATAGGCCCCAGTGTGTGATGTTCCCTTCCCGAGTCCAAGTGATCTCATTGTTCAGTTCCCCCACCTATGAGTGAGAACATGCGGTGTTTGTTTTCTCTTCTTGTGATAGTTTGCTAAGAATGATGGTTTCCAGCTGCATCCATGTCCCTACAAAGGATGCAAACTCATCCTTTTTTATGGCTGCATAGTATTCCATGGTGTATATGCCACATTTTCTTAATCCAGTCTGTCACAGATGGACATTTGGGTTGATTCCAAGTCTTTGCTATTGTGAATAGTGCCGCAATAAACATACGTGTGCATGTTCTTTGTAGTAGAGTAATTTGTAATCCTTTGGGTATATACCCAGAAGTGGGATGGCTGGGTCATATGGTACATCTAGTTCTAGATCCTTGAGGAATCGCCATACTGTTTTTCCATAATGGTTGAACTAGTTTACAATCCCACCAACAGTGTAAAAGTGTTCCTATTTCTCCACATCCTCTCCAACACCTGTTGTTCCTGACTTCTTAATGATTGCCATTCTAACTGGTGTGAGATGGTATCTCATTGTAGTTTTGATTTGCATTTCTCTGATGGCGAGTGATGATGAGCATTTTTTCATGTGTCTGTTGGCTGTATGGATGTCTTCTTTTGAGAAATGTCTGTTCATTTCCTTTGCCCACTTTTTGATGGGGTTGTTTGTTTTTTTCTTGTATATTTGTTTGAGTTCTTTGTAGATTCTGGATATTAGCCCTTTGTCAGATGAGTAGGTTGCAAAAATTTTTTCCCATTCTGTAGGTTGCCTGTTCACTCTGATGGTAGTTTCTTTAGCTGTGCAAAAGCTCTTTAGTTTAATTAGATCCCATGTGTCAATTTTTGCTTTTGCTGCCGTTGCTTTTGGTGTTTTAGACATGAAGTCCTTGCCCATGCCTATGTCCTGAATGGTACTACCTAGATTTTCTTCTAGGGTTCTTATGGTATTAGGTCTAACATTTAAGTCTCTAATCCATCTTGAATTAATTTTCGTATAAGGGGTAAGGAAAGGATCCAGTTTCAGCTTTCTACTTATGGCTAGCCAATTTTCCCAGCACCATTATTAAATAGGAATCCTTTCCCCATTTCTTGTTTCTCTCAGGTTTGTCAAAGATCAGATGGCTGTAGATGTGTGGTATTATTTCTGAGGACTCTGTTCTGTTCCATTGGTCTATATCTCTGTTGTGGTACCAGTACCATGCTGTTTTGGTTACTGTAGCCTTGTAGTATAGTTTGAAGTCAGGTAGCGTGACGCCTCCAGCTTTGTCCTTTTGACTTAGGATTGTCTTGGCAATGCGGGCTCTTTTTTGGTTCCATATGAACTTTAAAGCAGTTTTTTCCAATTCTGTGAAGAAAGTCATTGGTAGCTTGATGGGGATGGCATTGAATCTATAAATCACCTTGGGCAGTATGGCCATTTTCACGATATTGATTCTTCCTATCCATGAGCATGGTATATTCTTCCATTTGTTTGTGTCCTCTTTGATTTCACTGAGCAGTGGTTTGTAGTTCTCCTTGAAGAGGTCCTTTACATCCCTTGTAAGCTGGATTCCTAGGTATTTTATTCTCTTTGAAGCAATTGTGAATGGAGTTCATTCCTGATTTGGCTCTCTGCTTGTCTGTTACTGGTGATAAGAATGCTTGTGATTTTTGCACATTAATTTGTATCCTGAGACTTTGCTGAAGTTGCTTATCAGCTTAAGGAGATTTTGGCTGAGACAATGGGGTTTTCTAATATACAATCATGTCATCTGCAAACAGGGACAATTTGACTTCTTCTTTTCCTAACTGGATACCCTTGATTTCTTTCTCTTGCCTGATTGCCCTAGCCAGAACTTCCAACACTATGTTGAATAGGAGTGGTGAGAGAGGGCATCCCTGTCTTGTGCCAGTTTTCAAAGGGAATTTTTCCAGTTTTTGCCCATTCAGTATGATATTAGCTGTGGGTTTGTCATAAATAGCTCTTATTATTTTGAGGTACGTTCCATCAATACCAAATTTATTGAGCGTTTTTAGCATAAAGGCTGTTGAATTTTGTCAAAAGCCTTTTCTGCATCTATTGAGATAATCATGTGGTTCTTGTCTTTGGTTCTGTTTATATGCTGGATTACGTTTATTGATTTGCGAATGTTGAACCAGCCTTGCATCTCCAGGGATGAAGCCCACTTGATCATGGTGGATAAGCTTTTTGATGTGCTGCTGAATCCGTTTAGCCAGTATTTTATTGAGGATTTTTGCATCGATGTTCATCAGGGATATGGTCTAAAATTCTCTTTTTTTGTTGTGTCTCTGCCAGGCTTTGGTATCAGGATGATGTTGGCCTCATAAAAAGAGTTAGGGAGGATTCCCTCTTTTTCTATTGATTGAAATAGTTTCAGAAGGAATGGTACCAGCTCCTCCTTGTACCTCTGGTAGAATTCAGCTGTGAATCCATCTGGTCCTGGACTTTTTTTGGTGGGTAGGCTATTAATTGTTGCCTCAATTTCAGAGCCTGCTATTGGTCTATTCAGGGATTCAACTTCTTCCTGGTTTAGTGTCTTGGGAGAGTGTAAGTGTCCAGGAATTATCCATTTCTTCTAGATTTTCTAGTTGATTTGCGTAGAGGCATTTATAGTATTCTCTGATGGTTGTTTGTATTTCTGTGGGGTCGGTGGTGATATCCCCTTTATCATTTTTTATTGCGTCTATTTGATTCTTCTCTCTTTTCTTCTTTATTAGTCTAGCTAGCGGTCTGTCAATTTTGTTTATCTTTTCAAAAACCAACTCCTGGATTCATTGATTTTTTGGAGGGTTTTTTGTGTCTCTAGCTCCTTCAGTTCTGCTCTGATCTTAGTTATTTCTTGCCTTCTGCTAGCTTTTGAATGTGTTTGCTCTTGCCTCTCTAGTTCTTTTAATTGTGATGTTAGAGTGTCAATTTTAGATCTCTCCTGCTTTCTCTTGTGGGCATTTAGTGCTATAAATTTCCCTCTACACACTGCTTTAAATGTGTCCCAGAGATTCTGGTATGTTGTATTTTTGTTCTCATTGGTTTCAAAGAACATCTTTATTTCTGCTTTCATTTCGTTATGTACCCAGTAGTCATTCAGGAGCAGGTTGTTCAGTTTCCATGTAGTTGAGCGGTTTGGATTGAGTTTCTTAGTCCTGAGTTCTAGTTTGATTGCACTGTGGTCTGAGAGACAGTTTGTTATATTTCTGTTCTTGTACATTTGCTGAGGAGTGCTTTACTTCCAATTATGTGGTCAATTTTGGAATAAGTGCGATGTGGTGCTGAGAAGAATGTATATTCTGTTGATTTGGGGTGGAGAGTTCTATAGATGTCTATTAGGTCCGCTTGGTGCAGAGATGAGTTCAATTCCTGGATATCCTTGTTAACTTTCTGTCTCGTTGATCTGTCTAATGTTGACAGTGGAGTGTTGAAGTCTCCCATTTTATTGTATGGGAGTCTAAGTCTCTTTGTAGGTCTCTAAGGACTTGCTTTATGAATCTGGGTGCTCCTGTATTGGGTGCATATATATTTAGGAGAGTTAGCTCTTCCTGTTGAATTGATCCCTTTACCATTATGTAATGGCCTTCTTTGTCTCTTTTGATCTTTGATGGTTAAAGTCTGTTTTATCAGAGACTAGGATTGCAACCCCTGCTTTTTTTTGTTCTCCATTTGCTTGGTAGATCTTCCTCCATCCCTTTATTTTGAGCCTATGTATGTCTCTGCATGTGAGATGGGTCTCCTGAATACAGCAGACTGATGGGTCTTGACTCTTGATCCAGTTTGCCAGTCTGTGTCTTTTAATTGGAGCATTTAGTCCATTGACATTTAAGGTTAATATTGTTATGTGTGAACTTGATCCTGTCATTATGATATTAACTGGTTATTTTGCTCGTTAGTTGATGCAGTTTCTTCCTAGCCTCGATGTCTTTACATTTTGGCATGTTTTTGCAATGGCTGGTACCGGTTGTTCCTTTCCATGTTTAGGGCTTCCTTCAGGGTCTCTTGTAAGGCAGGCCTGGTGGTGACAAAATCTCTAAGCATTTGCTTATCTGTAAAGGATTTTATTTCTCCTTCACTGATGAAACTTAGTTTGGCTGGATATGAAATTCTGGGTTGAAAATTCTTTTCTTTAAGAACGTTAATATTGGCCCCCACTCTCTTCTGGCTTGTAGATTTTCTGCCGAGAGATCTGCTGTTATTCTGATGGGCTTCCCTTTGTGGGTACCCGACCTTTCTCTCTGGCTGCCCTTAAGATTTTTTCCTTCATTTCAACTTTGGTGAATCTGGCAATTATGTGTCTTGGAGTTGCTCTTCTGGAGGAGTATCTTTGTGGCGTTCTCTGTATTTCCTGAATTTGAATGTTGGCCTGCCCTACTAGGTTGGGGAGTTCTCCTGGATGATATCCTGAAGAGTGTTTTCCAACTTGGTTCCATTTTCCCCCTCACTTTCAGGCACCCCAATCAGACGTAGATTTGGTCTTTTTACATAATCCCATACTTCTTGCAGGCTTTGTTCATTTCTTTTTCTTCTTTTTTCTTTTGGTTTCTCTTCTCGCTTCATTTCATTCATTTGATCCTCAATCGCTGATACTCTTTCTTCCAGTTGATCGAGTCGGTTACCGAAGCTTGTGCATTTGTCACGTATTTCTCGTGTCATGGTTTTCATCTCTGTCATTTCGTTTATGATCTTCTCTGCATTAATTAGTCTAGCTGTCAATTCTTCCACTTTTTTTTCAAGATTTTTAGTTTCTTTGCGCTGGGTACGTAATTCCTCCTTTAGCTCTGAGAGGTTTGATGGACTGAAGCCTTCTTCTCTCATCTCGTCAAAGTCATTCTCTGACCAGCTTTGATCCGTTGCTGGCGATGGGCTGCACTCCTTTGCTGGGGGAGATGCGCTCTTATTTTTTGAATTTCCAGCTTTTCTGCCCTGCTTCTTCCCCATCTTTGTGGTTTTATCTGTCTGTCTGGACTTTGATGATGGTGACGTACTGATGGGGTTTTGGTATAGGTGTCCTTCCTGTTTGATAGTTTTCCGTCTGACAGTCAGAAGGACTGTCTGTTGGTCTGTTAGAGATTGCTTGAGGTCCACTCCAGACCCTGTTTGCCTGGGTATCATCAGCAGAGGTTGCCGAAGACAGAATATTGCTGAACAGCGAGTGTACCTGTCTGATTCTTTCTTTGAAGTTTCCTCTCAGGGGTGACGCCACCCTGTGAGGTGTGGGGTATCAGACTGCCCCTAGTGGGGAGTCTCCCAGCTAGGCTACTCAGGGGTCAGGGACCCACCTGAGCAGGCAGTCTGTCCGTTCTCAGATCTCAACCTCCGCGTTAGGAGATCCACGGCTCTCCCCAAAGCTGTTCAGACAGAGTCGTTCGGGTCTGCAGCGTCCCCGCTCTTTCCCCTAATGGACTGCAGCTGTGCGCTGTCCGCAGAGGTAGAGTCTACAGAGACAGGCAGGCTTCCTTGAGCTGCTGTGAGCTCCACCCAGTTCGAGCTTCCCAGCGGCTTTGTTTACCTACTTAAGCCTCAGCAATGGCGGGCGCCCCTCCCCCAGCCTCGCTGCTGCCTTGCAGATCGCCGCAGACGGCTGTGTTAGCAGTGAGGGAGGCTCCGTGGGCGTGGGACCCTCCCGCCAGGTGTGGGATATATTCTCCTGGTGTGCCTGTTTCCTTAAAGCGCAGTATTGGGTGGGAGTTACCCGATTTTCCAGGTGTTGTGTGTCTCAGTTCCCCTGGCTAGGAAAAGGGATTTCCTTCCCCCTTGCGCTTCCAGGTGAGGCGATGCCTCGCCCTGCTTCAGCTCACGCTGGTCAGGCTGCAGCAGCTGCCCCGCACCGATTGTCCGGCACTCCCTAGAGAGATGACCCCAGTACCTCAGTTGAAAATGCAGAAATCACCGGTCTTCTGTGTCGCTCGCGCTGGGAGTTGGAGACTGGAGCTGTTCCTATTCGGCCATCTTGCTCCGCCCCCGGCTTCTTTCATTTAATATAATGTTTTTAAAGTTCATCCATGTTATGGTATGTATGATTACCTCATTCCTTGTTGTGGTTGATTAATATCCCATTGTATGGCTATACCAAATTTTGTTGATCCATTTATTAGTTGATGAACGCTGGGTTGGTTGGACCTTTTTTTTTTTATTTTCAGATGGAGTTTGGCTCTTGTTTCCCAGAATATAGTGCAATGGTGCAATCTCGGCTTACTGCAACCTCTGCCTCCTGGATTCAAGCGATTCTCCTGCCTCAGGCTCCCAAGTAGCTGGGATTACAGGCATGCACCAGCCACCATGCCCAGCTAATTTTGTATTTTTAGTAGAGACAGGGTTTCACCATGTTGGTCAGGCTGACTTCAAGTGATCTGCCTGTGCAGCACTCCCAAAGTGCTGGGATTACAGGCGTGAGCCACCGCGCCGAGGGGTTTGACCTTTTGACTATTTTGGATAATGCTGCTATGAACATCCATTTACAGGTTTTGTGTGAACATACGTTTTCAATTCTCTTGGGTATATGCCTAGGAGTGGAATTTTGTCACATGGTAACTTTATGTTTAACTTTCTGAGGAAAAGCCAAACTGCAAGGCTGGGCACGATGGCTCATGCCTGTAATCCTAGCACTTTTGGGAGGCTGAGGCAGGAGGATTTCTTGAGCCCAGGAGTTCCAGACAACCCTGGGTAACATGGCAAGACCCTATATCTACAAAAGATATAAAAAATTAGCCAGGTGTGGTGGCGCATGCCTGTGGTCCCAGCTACCCAGGAGGTTGAGGTGGGAGAATCACTTGAACCCAGGAGATTGAAGCTGCAGTGAGCTGTGACTGTGCCACCACACTCTGGCCTGGGTGACAGAGCAAGACCCTGTCTCAAAAAAAAAAAAAAAAGAAAGAAAAGAAAAGAAAAGCCCAACTGTTTTCCAAAGAAGCTACACCAGTTTACATTTCCACCAGCAATGTATGAGGGTTCCAATTTCTCCTATCCTCTCCAACACTTGCTATTGTCCATTTGAAAAGTAATAGCCATCCTGGCCAGGTGCAGTGGCTCATGCCTGTAATCCCAGCACTTTGGGAGGCAGAGGTGGCTGGATCACTTGAGGTCAGGAGTTCAAGGCCAGCCTGGCCAACATGGTGATACCCCATTTCTACTAAAAATACAAAAAATTTAGCCGCACCCAGTGGTGCATACCTGTAATCCCAGGTACTTGGGAGGCTGAGGCAGGAGAATCACTCGAACTTGGGAGGCAGAGGTTGCGGTGAGCCGAGATCACACCATTGCACTCCAGCCTGGGTGACAGAGTGAGACTCCATCTCAAAAAATAATAATAACCACCCTACTGTGTATGAA
Organism: Trachypithecus francoisi; assembly: GCF_009764315.1. NCBI lineage: Eukaryota > Metazoa > Chordata > Mammalia > Primates > Cercopithecidae > Trachypithecus > Trachypithecus francoisi. The sequence goes on along the minus strand of NW_022681469.1, from coordinate 28,543,962 downwards.
GTGGTATCTTACTGTGGTTTTAGTTTTCCTTACCTGATGGCTAATGATGTTGAGCATCTTTTCATGTGCTTATTGGTCATTTTTATATCTTTGAAAAAATTTTTTGTTTGTTTTATTTTGTTTTGGAATAGGGTCTTGCTCTGCTGCCCAGGTTGGAGTGCAATGGCATGATCACAGCTCATTGCAGCCTCCAATTCTCATGCTCAAGCAATTCTCTAACCTCAGCCTCCCAAGTAGCTGGAACTAAAGGCACATACCACTACACCTGGCTAATTAAAATTTTTTTTGTAGAGATGGAGTCCTGCTATGTTGCCCAGGCTGGTCTCAAACTGCTGGGCTCAAGTGATCTTCCCTTCTCAGCCTTCCAAAGTGCTGGGGTTATAAGCATAAGCCACTGAGCCCAGCCTTGAAGAAATGTTTATTCAAGTCCTTTGCCAACATTAAAATTAATTCATTCTTGTTTTCTAATTGTTAAGCTAAAAGAATTCTTTTATATTTTCTGGACACTAGACTCTTATCAGACATGTGATTTACAAATATTTTCTCCCATTTTGTGGGTCATTTTCTCACTTTCTGGATCATGTCCTTTGAAGCACAAGAGTTTTTAATTTTTATGAAGTCCACTTTATCTATATTTGCTTGGTTTCTATTGTTTCTTGTGTCATATCTAAGAAACAATGCTTAACCTAAATTTATAAAGATTTACCCCTATAGTTTATTCTAAGAGTTTTATAGTTTTAGCTCTTACAGTTAGGTCTTTGATCCACTTTGAGTTAATTTTTGTATTTAGTATAAGGTAGGAGCCCAACTTCTTTCTTTTGTGTGGGGGTAACTGCTTGACTCAGAAACATTAGTTGAAAGGACTACTTTCTCCCTACTGAATTGTCTTGGCACCCTTGTCAAAAATCAGTTGACCATAAATGTATGGGTTTATTTCTGAACTCTCAAGTCTGTTCCATTTATCTGTATGTATGTCTACCCTTCTGGCAGAATCATACAGTCTTGAATATAGTAGTTCTCCCTTATTCGAGGTTTCACTTTCCATTCATGGTTTCAGTTACCCACAGTCAACCGTGGTCTAAAATATTAGGAAATTTTGAAAGCATGAGAGCACACATTCACATAACTTTTATTACAGTTTATTGTTATAATTGTTCTATTTTATTGGTTATTGTTGTTAATTGCTTATTTCACCTAATTCACAAATTAAACTTTATCATAGGTCTGTATGCACAGAAAAAAACATGGTGTGTGTGTGTGTATATATGTGTGTCTCTCTCTATATATGGCTATATATATATAGTTCAGTATCCACTGGGGGGCTGGGAACATACTCCCCATATATTGTAGCTTTAGTAAGTTTTGAAATTGGAAAGTGGAAGTGTGAGTCTTTCAACTTCATTATTTTCCAAGGTTGTTGGGCTCTTCTGTGTCCCTATATTTCCATTTGAATTTTAGAATCAGCTTGTCAATTTGTGCCAAAAAAAAACCCAAAAAGGCATTTGGGATTTTGATAAGGATTGCATTGATTCTGTAGCTCAATCTGCAGTGTTGCCTTCTTAACCATAATAAATCTTCCAACCCATGAACTATATATCTTCCCATTTATTTAGGTCTTCTTTCACTTATTCAACAATGTTCTATAGTTTTCACTGTACAAGTCTTGCATTTCTTTTGTGTCAGTAGAAGTAAGCTCTTACGGTCTTTGCACAGCCCTGGGTGCAAATATGCCCTAGGTATGCATGTAGACTCCTAGAGTTTAAGGAATATACAGATTTTTAAAAAGTTCCTGTGGACATTCCATTCCCAGATTTTTCTATTAAGCTTTTTGGTTGGTCTATTATTTGCTCCAACTGTTATTCATGAACTTAAGCAGCCATGAAGTTAAACAATTCCCTTTAATTGTTTCTGACAAACATCCCAGGGAAAAGGCTTTTTTGCACTGATGAACTCTAATCAAATAAAGCCAGCCTTGCAAGTAGGGTTCCCAGGAAACACCAGATAGGTAAAATAACGACAATTTCTTATGAATTTCTTATGAGTGAGCTAGAGCTCCTTCAAAGGGGTGGGAGGTCACAGGACTCCGTCCTCTCTGGTGGCTGCCGGCCTGCTGCTTTTTACTGCAATTGTGGGCTCTTTGTTTTCAAGGCTTCTGTGGAGCTAGAAAGAGGAGCATGAGAATGGGGAAAGTTAAATTGTCACAAAACTCATTGTTTTTACTGAGATTCAGCTGTTTTTCTTTTTTTTAAGAGATGGGGTCTTGTTCTACCAGCAGTCTGGAGTATAGTGATGCAATTATAGCTCACTGCAGCCTTGAGCTCCTGGGCCGAAGCCATCCTCCCACCTCAGCCTCCCATGTAGCTGGAACTACAGGCATGCACCACCATGCCCAGCTAATTTTTAATCTTTTCTTTTTTTTGTAGAGACAGGGTCTTACTGTGTTGCCCAGGATGGCCTCAAACTCCTGGCCTCAAGCAATCTTCCTGCCTTGGAGCCACTGCTCTCCTGGCCTTAGGTGTTTTTCTTGAATAAATGCTCTCTGAATGCTGTAAGCCTTTGGTTAATTTCCAGAGTTCTGAAAGGGTTGATCCTGACCATTTTTGCCGGTTTTCCCATTGCTTTCATGGAGGAGAAGATTTTGAGGTCCTTAGTCTACTATTCTTGCTAATATCATTCAGCAGTAGTACTTTCTTGGTGATGGTCATGTAGCAATTTATTTTGTAGTACTGGTTGGTCTCAATGTTCTAATTTTCCACAATATCCATGTGATATGTCTGCAATAATACATGGTCATTTACATAAAGTAAAAGAAAGGAACTCTAAAACTAAAGTCCATGAAACTTTAGTTGCCATTTCAGAGTAAGTCTGGCTGGTGAGACCAGGGACCATACACTAGAAACTTTCATTTACCTTTCCCTGATTGGTTACTTCAGTGATCACTGTCAATTTACCTGTAACAACTAGAAGTAAATACTTTTAAATGAGAAGTCTATCTGCATGTTTGTGGGGATAGCAAAGAGAACAAACAGTGTAGTGACTGTGACGCTCCAGTTAGTTTTGAGAGAGAGAGCTCCTTGGGATGGAGGGTTAATTGTTAGGGTAACCATATGCTGGTTTTCCTGGCACAATCCCAATTTATACCTGCTGTCACAGTGTAATAATTAAAAGTATCCACTTTGCACTCTCAAAAGGGTCCCAATTTGGACGATGAATGTTATGGCCACCTTAGTTTTTTTTTTTTTTTTTTTTTTTTTGAGACGGAGTCTCGCTCTGTCGCCCAGGCTGGAGTGCAGTGGCCAGATCTCAGCTCACTGCAAGCTCCGCCTCCCAGGTTCACGCCATTCTCCTGCCTCAGCCTCCCGAGTGGCTGGGACTACAGGCGCCCGCCACCTCACCCGGCTAGTTTTTTGTATTTTTTAGTAGTGACGGGGTTTCACCGTGTTTGCCAGGATGATCTCGATCTCCTGACCTCGTGATCTGCCCGTCTCGGCCTCCCAAAGTGTTGGGATTACAGGCTTGAGCCACCGCGCCCGGCCCACCTTAGTTATTGATAGCAGCAGCAGATGACTCAGGAACTACTGCAAGAATAGAAAACTTAGGGAGCCAGTCTAGGATTAGGAGTGGACGTAGGGATGACAGTTGAAAGGACTGAGCATGGCTCCCCAACAAATGCATAGAGGTTTCCCGCATCAGTGTCTCAGGTATCCCTTGGATTCTTGTCTCAGGGGAGTTCTTAATTCAAGCTGATACTTCCTGTGCTACTATAAGGCAATCACTAGATCCTCTTCCCACCTGCTCTGGCTAGCAAAGGAATTAAGGCCCACCTCCAGGCTCTTGCAGATATTTTCCATTTATCATTGGTAAGAGCGGCCACATGACAATCCCTTTCTGGGCTCCTTGGGCCAAGATATGACTTGGAATGTGTGGTACTGATTTCTCTGGTTGAAGAAGATGCTCTGTGATGGTCTTCCTGGTGTCTGCATCTTGGCTGAAACTGCTTTGGAGGTTCAGGGGAAAAGAATCATCGACTTCAAGGATTTAGGTGAGTGATCAGAAAGAGACAAACAGGTAAGTCTTGCTACCTAGAGATTAGGAAGATGAGGTTCTAATGATTCAGGGTGACTGTTAAATGCAAGGTTTGGCATGATCAAGAGCCTTCTTTGAATTCTTTTGGGTAGGCTGAAGACAGGAAGCACATTTCACTAGCTTTCCTTAAGTTTTTGGAGGAGAGGAACACCAGGTAAGCATTCTCCACCTGTGGGGCAAATATGTAGATGTTGCTTACTGAGAAAATAAAACACAACAAATCCCAGAATCCGGTGTGATCACCATAGCAATGTAAACCCTTTCTATGAAAGGAATGTTTCAACAAAGTAGTCAGGAAGCAAGGGTGACGTTTTCCTCTGAATGCCTGTTCTCACCCTCACATGCAATTATGCAGGCATAGGCCAATGACAGGCAGGAATTTTGTTGATGAGTGCACAGCTCTTTCAAAAAAAAAGCTGTGATTAGGTGTGGGGCAAATCAGTAGGTAGGGTCAAGCTCATCATAAGCCTATACTGGACTAGATTCACCTGGAGGGAGACTTGTTTAAAAGGTCTTTTCAGAGTATCTACAAAATTGTCTGCCTCATTTATGTTTTTTTCTCTCTTAGCTCGTTGATGTATTGAATTACATCAACTGACTTTAAAATGTTAAGCCAATCTTCCATTTTTGGGATCATCCCACTTGGTCAGTTTTATTTGTTGCCACATTCAATTTATTAATATTTTGTCTATGTTTATGTATGTATGTTCATAAGTGATATTGGCCTGGAGTTTTATTTTCTTGTCATGTTTTTGGTTTCAGTATCACCGTATTGTTGGTCTCATAAAATGAATGTTTTCCCACCTCTGTTTTCCGAAACTATTTGTGTAAGTTTGGTATTATTTTTTCCTTGAATATTTACTAGAAATCAGGGAAACCTCTCTCTTGTCTGGAGTTTCTCTTATAGAAATATTGTTGACATTTGACTTTATTAAGAATTTACACCCTTAAATTGTACCCATTTTAAGCATACCATCCAATGAATGTTGGTAAATGTATATACCTGTGTAACCACAACTACAATCAATTCTGTCATCCTTATAAGTTCCCCTAGGCTCTGGTCCAGGCAATATACATTACCCTGGTCCTAGGCTACCACTGATCTGCTTATGTCACTGTGGATTAGACTTGCATTTTCTAGAATTTCATTTATATGAAATCATATGGTATGGTTATTGTGGTTCATCATACTGTTTTTAAGACTTATCCATGTTGTAGGTATTAGTACTTAGTTACTTTTTATTGCTAAGTATGGACAAACTACAATCTGTGTATCTGTTACCTATTAATTGACCATTGGGCTGACTTCATATTTTAGCTATTAATAAAGTTACTATGAATTTATATGTACAAGTCTTTGTGTGGACATATGTTTTTATTTCTCTAGTGTAAATAAGAATAGAACTGTTGGGTTATATGGTAAGTATACATTTAACTTTGTAAGAAATTGCCAAACTGTTTTCTAAAGTGGCTGTACTATTTTATATTCCCATCCACAATATATGAGAGCCACAGTTTCTCAACATCTTCTCCAACACTCAGTATTCTCACTTTTAAAAATTGTAGTCATTCTAGTAGGTGCGTAGTAATAAATCATTGTGGCTTCAGTTTGCATTTCTCTGATGACTTATGATATTGCACATCTTTTTGTGTATTTGTTGGCTGTGTATCCTATTTTGTGAAGATCTCTTCAAATCCTTTGGCCATTTTTAATTGGGCAGTTTGTTTTCTTAATTCATGAGGTTTAAGAGTTCCACATATATTCTGAATACAAGTCATTTGTTTGATACATGTTGTGAATACTTGCTTTTTTGGGGTACCACTTATTATAAGTTGTATTTTTCAAGGACTTTCTCCATTTCATGTAGGTTTTCAAATTTACCAGCATAAAATTATTCATAATGTCTTCTTTTTTTTTTTTTTTTTGGAGACAGCATCTCACTCTGTCACCAGGCTGGAGTGCAGTGGCATGATCTCCGCTCACTGCAACCTCCGCCTCCTGGGTTCAAGCAATTCTCCTACCTCAGCCTCCCAAGTAGCTGGGATTACAGGCACATGCCACCATGCCCAGCTAATTTTTGTATTTTTAGTAGAGATGGGGTTTCTCTATGTTGGCCAGGCTGGTCTCGAACTCCTGGCCTCAAGTGATCCACCCGCTTCAGCCTCCCAAAGTGCTGGCATTACAGGCGTGAGCCACTGTGCCTGGCCTTATAATGTCATTTTATTATCCTTTTAATGTCTGTGGTATCTGTTGTGGTAACTCTTCTTCACTCCACTTATTAGTGATATGTGTTCTTTATCCCTTAATCAATCTAGCTAAGGGTTTGTTCGGTTTTATGATGCTTTCAATGAAGTATCTTTTTATTTTGTTTATTGTTTTCATTATCTGTTTCTTTTCTCCTTTGTTAATTTCTGCTCTTTGTTGTTTCTTTACTTTTATGGATTATGAGCTTATTTGCCTTTCTCTGTCCAGTTTTTGAAGGTGGAAGCTTAGGTTAATGATTTCAGATCTTCTTCCTCTGGATGAGGTGTAAGCTTCCCTATGAGCACTGCCTTGGCTGCATCCCAGAAATTTTAATATGCAGTATCGTATTTTCCTTATCATTTAATTCAAAATATGTTTTCATTGTCCTCATGATTTTATCCTTGATCCTGAATTATTTATGTTTGTGGTTTAATTTCCTTTTATATGGTGTTATGAAGATTGTACAAAAGAAACTTGAACTCTCGTTGGCATTTGATTCAGTGCTAGATAGCTTCAAGTCTTAGTTCCTGCCTGTGTTTATTGCCTCCTGCAGTACCCTGATAAATCTCACTCACCCTCAGTTCCCATAAGCACATGTGCCCTCTTGCTGCCTCTTTGAAATTTCATGCTAGGTGGAACCACTTTAAATCTCATGGTAGCAGGACTTTCTTTTTATAAACCATAACACGTTTGCTATTTACTCTGTCTGTATTCTGGACTTTGTCCCAGAGAGAGCCATCCTCTCCACCACTCACTTTGGGACTTCTACTCCTATGTGAGTAATTCATATTTATTTGATCATACCACAGAATAAAATTGAAGTGTCTCTATGCTATGCGGAATTACTATAATAAGAGTTTTATGAGTTCTATTTTAATGTATTTGTGGTCACAGAATACACTCTGTATGATTTCCATCCTTTGACATTTATCAAAACTTGTTCTGTGGCCTAACATACAGTTTGTAGTGGTGAATGTACCATGTGAACTTGAAAAAAAAAAGAGGCATTCTAAAGTAATTGGGAATATGTTCTACAAATGTCAATTAGGTCAATTTGGTTAATAGTGTTGTTCAAGTATTTTATATCTTAACTAATTTTCTGTCTATATGTTCTATTAATTCCTGAGAAAGGCTGAGATCTCCAACTATAATTGTGAATTTCTCTAATTCTTTTAGTTCCATTAGTATTTGCTTCATATATCTTGAAGCTCTGTTATTAGGTGCAAATACATTCAGTTTTGCTGTGTCTAGATGAACTGATTATTTTATCATTATGAAATGTCCTTTCAGCAGGATGAATTCTAGGATGACCCACAAAATGTCCTTCCTCTTGAGGGTACATGAACTGAATAATCTCCAGGACTTTAAGTATGATGGAGTTTACTTCCAGGATTAGGTTACATTATGTGGGCACTAGTGATCTTAAGATTGAAATGATTGGCCGGGCGCAGTGGCTCACACCTGTAATCCCAGCTCTTTGGGAGGCCGAGGTGGGCGGATCACGAGGTCAGAAGATCGAGACCATCCTGGCTAACACGGTGAAACCCCATCTCTGCTAAAATTACAAAAAATTAGCTGGGCATGGTGGTGTATGCTTGTAATCCCAGCTACTCGGGAGGCTGAGGCAGGAGAATGGCGTGAACCTGGGAGGCAGAGCTTGCAGTGAGCTGAGATCGCGCCACTGCACTCCAGCCTTTGCGACAGAGTGAGACTCCATCCCAAATAAATAAATAAATAAATAAAATAAATAATTATCTGGGTAGGTCCGTCCCAAGTATATGAAAGCAGAGAGTTTTCTGGAGCTGGTCACAGAAGAAGAGTCACAGATTTGGAGCTTGAGGATTCAATGCCCTGTTGATGGCTTGAAGATGGAGGGGACCACATGTGGAGGATTGTTGGTAGCCTCTAGGAACTGAGAGCTACTCCTGCCTGACAGCCAGCAAAGAAATGAGGTACTTGGCTGGGTGCAGTGGCTCATGCCCGTAATCCCAGCACTTTGGAAGGCCGAGGCAGGCAGACTTTATTATCCCAGGAGTTTGAGACCAGCCTGAGCAACATGGCAAAACCCCATCTCTACTAAAAGTACAAAAAATTAGCCAGGCATGGTGGCGCATGCCTGTAGCTGGAGCCACTCAAGAGGCTGAGGCAGGAGAATCGCCTGAGCCCAGGAAGTCGAGGCTGCAGTGAGCCATGATTGCATCCCTGTGCTCCAGCTTGGGCAACGAGAGTGAGACCCTGTTCAAAAAAAAAGAAAGAAAAAAAAAAAAAAAAGAGAGAGAGAGAGAGGAACTCAGTCATACTACCACAAGGAATTGAATTCTTTCAAGAACAAGAGTTAACTTGGAAGCAGATGTTCCCCCAGAACTTCCAGGTGAGAATTCAACCTGGCTGATACATGCCATACTGGACTTGTAATATACAAAACTACAAATTAGTACATGCGATTGTTTTAAGCTGCTAGGCTTTGGTAATTTGTTATGCAGCAATATCTCTATCAATACTCCTCATTCTGAAGTATACTTAATTTGATATATAGTCACTCTAGATTTCTTATGATTAGCTTTTACATATTATTTCTCTTTCCATCTTTTTATTTTACTCTCTTTCTGTCTATGTCAAATATGTTTCTTGTAGCCATCACAGAGTTGGGTCTGGTATTTTTATTCACTCTGATAATTTCTGCTTTATAATTGAATATTTTTATTCCTTTATACTTAATTACATATATGGTTTAGCTTGTGTCTACCACTTTGCTATTACTTTTCTATTTGTTCATCTTATTTTTCTTCTTTTTCTCCTTTTTCACCCTCTTTTGTTTTAATTGCTTATTTTTTAGTGTTTCATTTTATCTCCTCTATTGCGTTACTAGCTATGGCTCTTTGTTTGATTTTTTGGTGGTTGTTCTACGTATAATAATATTCATCTTTACCTTATTACACCGTGATATAAATCGTATTCTATCCCATTAAGTATGCAACTGTCTCTGTCTATATTCCCCTCCTGACCTTTGTGCTCTTGCCATTTTTCTTCTACATATTAAATCCCACAATGCATTGTTATTATTTGTATTTAAACAATTATACTTTAAAGGGATTACAAAAATGAGAACATTTTATTTATTTTAACCCACAAATTTACCATTTCTGATTTGTGTGTGTAGAGGGGTGGAAATCTAAGTTTCCTTTCTTCAAGAAGGAATGATTTTCCTTCAGGTATCATTTTCCTTCAGACTGAAAAATTTCATTAACATTTCTTCTTTTATTTTTATTTTTATTTATTTATTTTTTTGAGATGGAGTCTCGCTCTGTCACCCAGGCTGGAGTGCAGTGGCACCATCTCAGCTCACTGCCAAGTTCTACCTCCGGGGTTCACGCCATTCTCTTGCCTCAGCCTCCTGAGTAGCTGGGACTACAGGCGCCCGCTACCACACCGGCTAATTTTTTGTATTTTTAGTAGAGACAGAGTTTCACCGTGTTAGCCAGGATGGTCTCCATCTCCTGACCTTGTGATCCGCCCGCCTCGGCCTCCCAAAGTGCTGGGATTACAGTTGTGAGCCACCGCACCTGGCCCCATTAACATTTCTTATAGTATAATAGTGCTAGACACAAATGATTTCAGTTTTGTGTTTATCTGAAAGTCTTTTTTTTTTTTTTCTCAGACAGGGTCTTGCTTTGTCACCCAGGCTGGAGTGCAGTAGCATGAACATGGCTCACTGCAGCCTCCACCTCCCGGGCTCAAGCAATCCTCTTCCCCCAAGCAGCTGGGACTACAAGTGCATGCCACCATGCCTGGCTAATTTTTGGGGGGTATTTTTGGTAGAAACAGGATTTCACCATGTTGCCCAGGCTGGCCTTGAACTCCTGAGCTCAAGTGATCTGCCCGCGTTGGCCTCTCAAAGTGCTGGGGTTACACACGTGAGATTGCACCTCGCCTGAAAATGTCTTCATATCACCTTTATTTTTTAAAAAAATACATGTTTAATTTTGAAATAAATTTAGATTTACAGAAAAGTTGCAAAGATAACAGAATTCTCATAAGTCCTTCATTTTCCCTATTATTTATTTATTTATCTTTTAAGATGGAGTCTCGCTCTGTCGCCCAGGCTGGAGTGCATTGGGGCCATCTTCACTAACCACAACCTCTGCCTCCCGGGTTCAAGTGATTCTCCTGCCTCAGCCTCCTGAGTAGCTGGGATTAGAGTCACACGCCACTGTGCCCAGCTAAGTTTTGTATTTTTAGTAGAGACGGGGTTTTGCCATGTTGGCCAGGCTGGTCTTGAACTCCTGACCTCAGGTGATCTGCCTGCCTCGGCTTCTCAAAGTGCTGGGATTACTAGGTGTGAGCCACTGTGCCCGGCATTTTCCCTATTATTAACATCTTACATTACCATGGGACGTTGTCAAAACTAAGAAACCTACACTGGTACATTTCTATTAACTGAACTTCAGATTTTATTTGGGTTTCAGCAGTTTTTCCATTAATGTTTTCTTTCTGTTCCCAGATCCTATCCAGGGTCACATTGCTTTTTTTTTTTTTTTTTTTTAAATCATGTATCCTTAGTCTTCTTTGATGGATGATACTTTACAAGTAAGTAAAGGTCTTTGCATGTAAGGTTTTTTACAAGCAAGGTCTTTGCATGACCTTGACAGTTTTGAAGAGTTCTGGTCAGGTATTTTACAAAACATTCTTCAATTTGGGTTGTTTTTTTTTTATGTTGTTCTCATGATTAGATTAGGGGTATGGGGTTTTGGAAGGAAGACCACAGAGGTAAAATGCCCTTCTCATCACATCATATAAGGGGTACATCATGGCTATAGGACATCACTGGTAACATTAACCTTGACCATTTGGTTAAAGTAGGATTTGCCAAGTTTCTTCATGGTGTAGTTAATATTTCTTCCTTTCCACACTTTATTCTTTAGAAGTGAATCACTAAGTAAAGGAAGAAGGAATTAAATTCTACCTGCTAGAGTGGAGAGTATCTACATATATTACTTGGTTCTTATGTAAAAATTTGTCCCCTCGCTTTTATTTATTTACTTATTAAATTGTTTATTCAATCACTTATTTATATCAGTAGGGACTTATGTACATTTACTTTGTAATTTGGATTATAATCCAATACTGTTATTTATTTCGTTGTTTAAATTGTCCTAGATTTTGGCAGAACCCGAAATCTGGGCACTGGTTTTGTTCATTACTACCAGGATGTCATTGCTTAGTTCCTCTCAGCAGACAGAGCTAGGTAATATATGTAAGTATACTAACTCAAAGATTGTTTTTCTTGCTTTGCTGTCATTTTCCTCCCCAACAGTGAGAACCTGGCTCCCACCACTCACCCTTCACTTACTTAATTGCTCATCTCCCATATACATGTAAAGCAATTTCAGAATTGTTCACCTGTACTCCAATGAGAAGCAAATTTACCAATTAGAATACAGTGTTGATATACAATTTCTTTTGCCTTTAACCTTAAAGCTTCCACTTAAAATGCATTTTCTAAAGTTACTTAGTTCAGTTCCTTTTCTTCCACACCCTTAAGTGTGGTTATAACTTTATTACAAAATAAAGTTAGATTTATTTGTCATAGTTTACATTCTATCCTTGGATTCCCCCGACATCCTGGTTGATCAATAATCACTGTCATGATTACTGTAGTGTTATAGTAATAGTATATCTTGAAATCAGGTAATGTTCTTTATCAGAATTATTTGGCAATTCTAATTCCTTTGCCTTTCCTTGTGAATTTTAGAATAAGCTTGGAAAAAAGTCTACAAAAAAGTTGGTGGGGGCTGGGTGTGGTAGCTTACGCCTGTAATCCCAGCACTTTGGGAGAATGAGGTGGACAGATCACTTGAGGTCAGGAGTTCGAGACCAGCCTGGCCAACATGGTGAAATCCTGTCTCTACTAAAAATAGAAAAAGTTATCTAGGCGTGGTGGTGTGCACCTGTAATCCCAGCTACTCGGGAGGCTGAGGCAGGAAAATTGCTTGTACTCGGGAGGCAGAGGTTGCAGTAAGCCTAGATCGTGCCACTGCATCCAGCCTGGGTGATAGATTGTCTCAAAAAAAAAAAAAAAAAAGTCTGGGATTTTGATTGGTATTGCATTAAATCTATAGACCATATTTGGTAGAACTGACGTTTTGACAAAATATGAGTCTTCCAGCCCACAAGCATGATCTATCTTTCCATTTATTTAGATCTTTTATTGCTTTCATCAATTTTTTTTTAGATTTCCAAGTACAGATCTTGGACATATGTTGTTAGACTTACACCGAAGTCTTTTTTTCTTTCTTTTGCAGTGCAAGAGGTGCTATTGGAAAGGGCATTTGGTTGTTGTTTTTGGTTTCTTTGTTTCAGGTTCCAGTTGGTCATCGCTTGCATATAGGAATACAATTTTGTATGTTAACCTGGTATCCTGCAACCTTGCTAAACTCATTGATTACTTCCAAGATATTTGTTAGTGTAGATTCTTTGGGATTTTCTACATAAGTAATCATATTGCATGTGATTAAAGAAAGTTACCTTCATTTATTCTAATCTACAAACCTTTTATTTATTTTTCTTACCTGATTGCACTAATAGGACTTCAAGTATAATGTTTAATTGGAATGGTAAAGAGGACATTGTTGCCTTTTTCTGGACCTTAGAGGAAAAGCATTCGATCTCTCACCATTAATTAGGATATTAGTAATAGGGTTTTCTTTCTTTCTTTCTTTCTTTTTTTTTTTGTAGATACCATTTATTAGGTTAAAGAAGTTCTCTTCTATTTCTAGTTTGCCAAAAATTTTGACCATGAATTGATGTTAAATTTTATCAGAAGCTTTTTTCTGTATCTACTGATTTGGTCATATAGTTTTTCTCACTTTAGTCTATTAATATGGTGAATTACATTGATTGATTTTTGAATGTTGATATAGACATATTCCTAATATGAACCCCACTTTGTCATATGTATTGTCCTTTTTATGTATTGATGAATTAAGTGTGCTAATATTTGGTTAAGGATTTTTGTGTCTATGAGTTATATTATTCTGTAGTTTTCTGTTGTCTGATTTTTGTATTTAGGGTAGTGCTGACCTCATAAAATAAGTCAGGAAGTGGTCTGTCCTTTTCTATTTTGTGGAAGAGAATGTGCAGAGTTAGTATTGTTTTTTCCTTAAATATTTAGTAGAATTCACAGTAAAAACATCTTGCCATGAGTTTTTTGAGAAAGTTTTTAACTACAAATTTAATTTCTTTAATAAATATAGGGCTATCAGAACTATTCTTACCTATTCCTTCTGTAGTTTGTATCTTTTAAGGAATTGGTTCACTTTATCAAAGCTTTTGAATTTGGAGAGATAGAGTTGTTTGTAACATTGCCTTAGTATCCTTTTTAATATTGTCAGATCTCTCTCCTTTTATTTCTAATATTGGCAGTTGGTATCTTCTCCCTTCCTTCTCTTTGAGTCATGCTAATCTTTGGTTTTCAACAGAGAGGGCAGCATTTAGGGAGCCACAAACTTGCCTAGAAAATTATATAAGGACACAGTTGACTCAAGCATTGGTCTAAGAACATCAGCAGGTTTTTGATTGTCAATGAAAAATTGGATTTAGGCCGGGCGTGGTGGCTCAAGCCTGTAATCCCAGCACTTTGGGAGGCCGAGACGGGCGGATCACGAGGTCAGGAGATCAAGACCATCCTGGCTAACACGGTGAAACCCTGTCTCTACTAAAAAAAAATACAAAAAACTAGCCGGGCGAGGTGGCGGGTGCCTATAGTCCCAGCTACTCTGGAGGCTGAGGCAGGAGAATGGTGTGAACCCGGGAGGTGGAGCTTGCAGTGAGCTGAGATCCAGCCACTGCACTCCAGCCTGGGCGACAGGGTGAGACTCCATTTCAAAAAAAAAAAAAAAAAGAAAAAGAAAAATTGGATTTTGTAGTTATCAGGAAGCCCAGCCTGCTGATCCTGCTGGGGACTCCTATATCCAGCTGGAGGGTGAATTTATGTTCAAGCATAATTCCTTAGCAACTTGAGATACTTTAGTTGCACCAATAGTTGTGTCTTTTTAGACATTAGATTGGAATGATCTCCTGATGAGACATTAACTAATTGTCCAAGGTCCTGGAACTTTTTTTTTTTTTAGGGTATTGTTGTTGCCCAGGCTGGAGTACAATAGCTTGATCATAGATCACTGCAGCCTTGAACTGCTGGGCCCAAGTGATCCTCCCACCTCAGCGTCCCAAGTAGCTGGGATTACAGGAGGAAGCCACTGCAGGCATTTCAAGAGCTCATTCTTTTTAGATGGCTAAAAGTTGGTTCTTTGGGAATATCAATAAAGTTGATAATATGTAGTATACTAATCAGGAAGAAAAGAGAGAAGGCACAAACTACCAATATCAGGAATAAACGTTATAGGCGATATAATGGGGATATCACCACAGTACCTATAGGCATTAAAAAGATAATACTATTTATGAAAAAATGCGTGCCAATAAATTTGACAATGATACAAACCACCATCTCACTCAAGAAGAAATCGCTTACCTGAATTGTCCTACATGTGTTAAAGTCATTAGATTTATAGACTAAAAACCCTCTTCCCCCATAACATTAACCAGCCAACAAAACAAATCCCTCCAGGGCAAGATAACTTCACCGATAAATCCCACCAAAACTTAAGGGAGTAATAATACCAGTGCTATACAAATTTTTTCGAAAAATGGAAGAGGAAGAAACATTTCCCACCTTGCCTTGTTAGGTCAGCATTACCTTGATACTAGTATTGGACAAAGGCATTATAAGAAAGAAAACTATATTCCAGTATATTTCATGAACAGACACAATCTTAACAAAAGTTTAACAAATCAAACCCAAATCATAATACATCATCATCCCTAGTTGTCTAGCAATAGATGAATGGATAAACAAAATGCAGTTTCACAGCTTGCCAGGAGTTAAAAAAGGAAAGGAAGAAAAGAAAACATGGTATATATGCACAATGGAATATTATTCAGCCATAAAGAGAATGAAATCCTGTCACTCACGGCAACATGGATGCAACTGGAGGATGTTATCTTAAGTGAAGTAAGCCAGATACAAAGTCACACACCACATGTTCTCACTCATATGTGGAAGCTAAAAACCAGTTGATCTCATAGAAGTGAAAAGTAGGACAGAGGATATTAGAGGCTGGGAAGGGCAGGTGGAAGGAGGGAATAGGAAGAAATTTGTTAAAGAATACAAATCTATAGCTAGACAGAAAGAGTAAATTCCAGTGTTGAATTCCACTGTAGGTGACTATAGTTAACAATAATATGTTGTTTTTTATCCTCCCTCCCTCCCTCCCTCCCTCCTTTCCTTTTTTTTTTAGAGATAGGGTCTCACTTTGTCACCCAGGCTGGACTGCACGGTGCGATCATAGCTCACTGCAGCCTCAAACTCCTGAGCTCAAACAATCCTCCCACCTCAGCTTTCTGAATAGTTAGGACTACAGGTGCCTGCCATCATACCTGGCTAATTAATATTTTTTTTTTTTTTGTAAAAAACAGGGGTCTTACTATATTGCTCAGGCTAGTCTCAAACTCCTGGACTCAAGCCATTCTCTTGCATTGGCCTCCCAAAGTGCTGGGATTACAGTCCTGGGCCACTGCGCCTGGCCTATTATGTAGTATTAAATAGCTAAGAGGAGGATATTGAATGTTCCCAAAATTAAGAAATGATAAATGTTTCAGATGATGCATATGCTAATTACCTCGATCAGATGATTATACATGATATGCATTGAAACATCACTATATATGCCATAAATATGTAGTTATTAAATGTCAATTAAAACTAAAATAAAAAGTATGTCATCAGTATTTACCTAAGAGAAATATGTCCACACAAAGCTTTGCACACAAATGTTCATAATAGCTTTATTTATAACAATCCAAAACGGAAGCAACCCAAATGTCTTTCTATAAGTCACTAGAGAAATAAATAAATAAGTAGTTGATGGCTACATAGTTGATTCCATATAAGGAATACTACTCAGCAGTAACAAATAATCAACTATCTATACACACAGCAACATGATGGATCTCAAAATCATGTTGAGTCAAAGAGGCCAATCAAAACAATACATACTGTGTGGTTCCATTTATATAAAATTCTAGAAAAGACAAACTAACCTATAGTGATAGAAATTAGATTAACGATTACCTGGGGAGGGGGTAGCAAATAGCAGGTTGTGAAAAAGGAAGAGAGATGGATTACAAAGGAGCATGAAGAAATTTGTGGGGTGGGTAATGACTATGTTTATTATCTTGATTATGGTGATGATTTCAGGGGTACACACATATGTCAGAATTCATGAAATTACACACTTTAAATATCTGTGGTTTATTGTATATCAGTCATAGCTCAATAAAGCTGTTAAAAACTCACCAAAAATGAAAAATGAAGAGAGGGCTGAGGACAGCTTTAAGTGGACATGGTCTCTGGCAGTCATGTATCTCTGCCTCTCCTACTTGCCTTGTTCTCATTTTTGGATTTCCTGTGCCTCTATCCTTCCTCATTTTGGCTATGCATATTCACTTTTTTTCCTATTGCTTTGTCAACAGTTTGTGGGGTTAGAACTTGGAGAGGGTACTGGGTCTCTTTACTCTTTTCTTAAGCCCCTATTATGTCCCTAGTTTGCCTTTGGTCATTTCCAAAGCTAAGAACATTTCCAGAGCAACAATTTTTGTTCCCTTTTGCATATATACAAGACTATATATCTTTTTTTTTTTTTTTTTTTTTTTGTTGAGACGGTGTCTCGCTCTGTCGCCCAGGCTGGAGTGCAGTGGCCAGATCTCAGCTCACTGCAAGCTCCGCCTCCCGGGTTTACGCCATTCTCTCGCCTCAGCCTCCAGAGTAGCTGGGACTACAGGCGCCCGCCATCTCGCCCGGCTAATTTTTTGTATTTTTTTAGTAGAGACGGGGTTTCACCGTGTTAGCTAGGATGGTCTCGATCTCCTGACCTCGTGATCCACCCGTCTCGGCCTCCCAAAGTGCTGGGATTACAGGCTTGAGCCACCGCGCCCGGCCCAGGACTATATATCTTGTATATAGTCCCTGACCTAATAGGCTGAGGTCCTTCCACTGTCTCTGTATAACAGTTTTAACAATTTAATGGTGGCAAGCATTGGCAGTTTGTTTGTTTGCTTGTTTTTAATGCCCTTGAATTTTTAGCTGTAAAACTCCATCCCTGAACTGCAGAAACATGAAGATAGTCTCACCTCTGATCATGGTCCAGGCGCCTACATTCATGGCTTTGGGCCCCACCTCTTAGCCTTCATATACAATTTTCTTTCTTTTTCCAGGAGTCATTTTAACCAATTCCACAGCTTTCAGCTGCTTCATCTTGAGAGTGGAGAGTGCTGTACTCATAGCAGGCAGCTCTCCCAAAGCAATTGATGGCTTCACAGTTCTGCAAATTATGGTCATTTGCAATCTTCTCCATTAGTGCCCTGACCCCATCCAGCTATGTCTGCATGCTTTTGGTTCCTGATGTCTGAAGCTTCTTGTTGCTTTACTATCTGATCTCTCCAAGCTGAAAATGTTCCTTTTCCATTTTCTGGGGGCCTTCTGATCTGTAGACATGCTCGATATTAAGATCATAAGGTCACATTTGTTTGTTTTCTGTTCTCGAGTTTGCTAATTCTTCCATTTACAAACTTGTAGTTTTCCAGGACTAGCTTTCCTATAGGGAAGAGATTATCAGTGAATTCTGATTCTTCCCAGAGCCTTATTACTTAAACCAGTCCTGTCTACCTCTCTTCTATGGGCTGGGCGATCTTGCTCAAAATCTCTCCCACCATCAGTCCAACGCCTCCGTGAAACCCAGACTTAGTTTCTTGTGTCTCCCCTTGAGTGAGTCTTGCCATTTGTCTACCTGTCTAGGCTGACTCAGTGGTTTCAAGGGAGCCCTGCTCCCCAGCAAGCTTCTACTCAGTGACCATGAGAAGCACGTCAGGGATGCTTTTCTGGGGTGGTTCTCAAACTGTAGCGTGCATCGGGATCACTTTGAGGGCTTGTTGAGACACAAATTGCTCCAAACTTAGAGTTGCTGATTCGGGAAGATGGAGTATTTGCAAATGACCAAATCCTCAGGTGATGCCGATGCTGCAGGTCAGAGGCCTGCACTGCTGACTGGGAACCCCTCTGTTAGTCCATAGTCAGCAGTTGTCCAGGGTCTGTCTCCATGTGTTATCCAATGATCTCATTTCTTTTTCCTTTGTTGTTGGCTACTGTTTTTAGCTCCACGTTTGTTCTTTGTGTTCATCCTCTTGGGCTGGGTTCTCCTTGGTTTTCTCTTTATTTATTTTTTTTGAGACAGAGTCGCCCAGGCTGGAGTGCAGTGACGTGATCTTGGCTCACTGCAGCCTCTGCCTCCCAGGTTGAAGCAATTCTCCTGCTTCAGCTTCCGAATTAGCTGGGATCACAGGCATGCACCACCACACCCGGCTAATTTTTGAAATTTTCATAGAGATAGGGTTTCAAAATGTTGGCCAGGCTGTCTCAAAGTCCTGATCTCAAGTAATCTGCCCACCTCAGCCTCCCGAAGTGCTGGGATTACAGGTGTAAGCCACCACACCCGGCCCTCCTTGGTTTTCTCTTATCTCTGAGTCTTTTGACCCTATCTTGCTGGCTCTTTATGCTCCATGTCACCCAGTCAGGAGTCCCTTCTCTAGCTCTGGCTTTTTGGGGATCCAAATTCAGTACCAAAACCCTTAACCACCTTGCAGGGGGTGGTGTCCAGACCAACTCTTGCAAAGTCTTAACCCTGAAACCTCTTAGCCATAGTTTCCTAAGCCATTCCCCCTCAATCGTTGCCTTACCTAGGAACTGGCCAATTAATATCGATGCATTTTGCACTAATAGCTCCAGACTTCCCCCATCTTGCATCTGCCACCTCAGGTTGTTGTCAGAGGCACTAAGGAGGATGCTATGTGAAGTAATATTTACCCTTATTTCTCTATCAATGGCTGTCTGAAGGTGCATTTCAATAGTACCCTCTTGGGTAGAGACGAGGAAACAGGCAAGTGTGTTCCGGTTTCTGCTCATAGCAAATTTCCCTTCTGTCTTCCGTTAAAGCCCTTAAGTGCCTGATCATCCATTTTAACCAGCAAATAATAACTAAAATAGCCTCCTCATTCCTATCTTCATTTATTAAAGCAGTAAAATCTGTATTTGTCCTTTTAAATACATTGCTTTCATGTAGTCTCGTCTGGTTTCTAAGATTTCAACCATCCTAAGTAGTGCCTTTTTTTCCCTCTTTCTCCCTTAAGCCCTTGTAATTTTCCTATTTGCCATTTCCAAGCTAAGACTGTCTCCAGGGCAACGGTCCTCTGCTTGCTAGCGAGTCCTCAGCCCCTGCCCCCTCAGCAAAGACCCTTCGACTCTTTATGTGCAAATTGGATTTTCAGAACCTAATGCTCCAGGTGCAGGCTGATTGTCTTTTTTTTTTTTTTCTTTGCCTTTGGCATTGTAATTATTTAATTTTTTCAACCACTTCAGTCGAAGAAGCTATATTGCCAATTTAATTTTCCCACTTCACTCCACCTGCCTCATTTTCTGTGCTTTAAAAACCACTATGATAATCAAGACTTATTGATTAAAATTTCTAGAGGGCTCCAAACAGGAGAGACAGACATGGGAGTGTCTTTGAACCTCTTGTGGTCAGGCTGCAGGTTTTGTGCTGATGGCCAGAAACTGTTCTTTCAGCCCATGTTTGAATGGAGTCATCCTGGGGTAATTTTCATATCATCCTAGAATGCATGAGAGGAGCACCCAGCCTGTTCTTCAGTGGTTCCTGGTCCCTTGGATGATGTAGTCTGTGAGGAATTTTTTTTCTGGCTGGTAATGAAAGGAAAAAAATAAGGCCAGGTGCCAGTGAATGAACTTTTTCTGGGGAAGGGTTGTCATTTCTATTTTGTCCTTCTCGCTTTTCTGGTATTAAAATGTCGTTTTATTTTTATGGCCCTTTCTTGAGCTCTTGTGTTTTATTATACCTGTGAACTCGAAACCTGTGGGTTTTATCTCTCTCTTCCACCAATTCTAACACTAAAAGCTGGCTCACTAGAGCTGGTTTTAAGATGAACTTCCCCTGACCCCAGAAATGAATCTGCCTCTCCAAGAACACTAGATTACTACTCCTACCAAGAGATGCTAGTCCAGACCTCAAGCCAGGGCAGGATCCCATACTCTGCACGTGAGACGTTCCCCAGGAACACAGCTGCTGTTAGGGTTTGCGTGAGCGGCCCCCAAACCTCAGTCCCTCATGCATGGGCTTACATCAGTTCTGCCAACCCTACCAGGTGTTAGCCTTGTCCTCAGAATCCCAAACCTTTCCATTCTGAATACTTGCCTGGTTTCCTCTTCTGGCAAAGTGTCTGGACACTGTAAAAATCTCAAGAACATCCCTGATCCCAGTGGTTATTTTTTAAGAGGCATTTCTCAAATTTTTTCCACCAAAGTATTCCTAACAGCTGAGAAGACTGAAAACACACAAAGGAGAAAATGATAGCAGTCTGAAGGGATCATTGCAAGCAAGAAATGTGTATTTTGTCTTAAAAATGCATTCAGTGTTTGTATTCTACTTCATAATAGATTCCTTTTTTTTTGACATTAAAATGTTTAAAATTATTTACCATCAGGCAAAATGAGTCTGCCACTTCAGAAACGCAGTGTGTCCATCCAGGAGCTCAAGTACTCATGGTGCACAAAGTGACCCCACAAGAGTTTCAGCCAACCCCATGCCCCAGAATGGTTCCATCCTGCAGTCTGACTTGGCTCAGAAATCCTTTCCTCATCTTTAGCCAACTTCCTATGCCATTTCTTTTAAGGGACTTCACCAATCCCCTCCAAGCCCAATCTTACCTCCACCTCATTCTACAGGTTATGTTCTGTTTTGGCAAGGAAAGAGTGGCATCTTTGTAGCTCTTCTTAGCTCTTGGGTGGCATCTTCTTAGCTCTTCTCCAGTCCATCTCAGAGGACACTGATATGTGGACCAAGGAATGCATCTCTCTTCCTTTATGTTATGCTCTGTTAAAAGAGCACCAAAGCATGTTGCCTTGGGCTCAGTTATTCTAAAGATTAAAAACAAAATAATATTTTTTTTCCTGATTCCCAAAGTAGTACATTGTAATAGTCATCAGCTGCGTTCGCTTGTCAGTGCCTTTATTCTATCAGGGCACTGATAGAATTTTTTTTTTCTTCTTCTTTTTTCTTTTCTCTTTTTGGAAACCACTATTCAATGTGGGGCTGATACCACCCTGTTTCTACTCAGCTCCACAGATGGTTCCTGTGACCCAGGCCTAGTCATTAGAGTCCCAGTGTTCAGGAAAGGGCATATGTCCAAGCAAGGCTATTAAGAGTCAGTCCAGAATTATCTGGGCATGGTGGTATGAGCCTGTAGTCCCACCTACTCATTTGCATTTTCACATAAACTATAGAATCAGCTTGTTATTTTCTACAAAAAAAGCCTGCCCAGATTTTCTTTGTGATTATGTTGAATCTACAGATCAATTTGGAGAGAACTGATATTTTAACAGTATTGAGCTTTCCAATCCATGAACATGGTATAACTCTTCACTTATTTAGATCATCCTGATTTCTCTCAGTAATGTTCTCAGTGTACAGATCTTGTAACATTTTATTTAATTTTTCTATAAGCATCGCATATTTTTTGATGTTATTGTAAATGGTATTGTTTAAAATACAATTTCTAATTATTAATTGTTAGTAAATAGAGATAAAATTGATTTTGTATATTAACCTTGTGTTCTACAATCTTGCCACTCACTTATTGGTTCTGGTGGCTTTTTTGTAAGTTCCTTAGGATTTTCAACATATGCAATCTTGTCGTATGTAAGTGGGAAGAGTTTTACTTCTTCCTTTCCAGTGCATATGCCTTTTATTTCTTTGTATTGCACTATTCCATTGGCTAGGGCCTCCAATACAATGCTGAATAGAAGTGTGAAGATTCTATTCAGATTCAATTCTTGCCATGTTCTCTGTGTTAGGGGAGAAGGTATCAAGAATAATGTTAGTTGTAGGTTTTTAATACATGTCCTTTATCAGGTTGAGGAAGGTTTCTTCTGTTTTTAGTTTGCTGAGAGTTTAACAAAATTTTAAAAATTTTATAAATAAAGGGGGTAAAGTGCAGTGTTCTTCCATGAATATATTGTGTAGGGGTGAAGTCTGGGCTTTTTGTATGCCCATCACCTAAGAGTTTTGATCAAGAATGGAGTTTGAATTTTGCCAAATGCTTTCCTGAATCTATTGAGATTGCTTTTCTTTTTCAGTCTGTTAATGTGGTGAGCTATATTAATTGATTTTTGAATGTTAAAACAATTTCATGATCCCTGGGATGAACACCATTTATTTATAATATGTCATCCATTTATATATTGCTAGATTCAACTTGCCACAAATTTGCTGAGAATTCCTGAATCTGTGTTCATGATGATACTAGTGTGTAGTGTTTTTCTTCTTGTAATGCCTTTGTCTGCTTTTGGCAAATGAATAATGCTGGCCTCATAAGTTGGGAAATGTCCACCTTCTTCTATTTCTAGAAGATTTTATGAAAAATTGGGATCATTTTTTCCTGAAATGTTTGAAAGAGCTACCAAGTAAAGTCACCTAGGCTTGCAGAATTTTTTCTCTTTTTCTTTTTTTTTAAACAGGGTCTCACTCTGTCACCCAGACCGGAGTGCAGTGGTGTGATCACAGCTTACTTCAGCCTTCACCTCCCAGGCTCAAATGATCCTCCCACCTCAGCTACCTGAGTAGCTGGAACTACAGGCAGGTGCCACCATGCCTGGCTATATTTTTGTTTATTTTTTGTAGAGATGAGGTCTTGCCATATTGCCCAGGCTGGTCTCAAACTCCTGGACCCAAGTGATCCACCCACCTTGGCTTCGCAAAGTGCTGGGATTATAGGCACAGGCCACTATGCCCACCCATATAAGTCTATTGTTTAATTTTCAAATATTTGAGGATTTCCATGTATTTTTCTGTTACTGATTTATAATTTAATTCTACTGTGGTTAGAGAACATATGTCATATGAATTCAAAATTTGTTGAGACCTATTTTATGGTTCATAATATGATCTATCTTGGTGAATATTTCATGTGTAGTTGAAAAGAATGTGTTCTACTTTTGTTGTGTGAAGGTTTCTTTATAGCAATTAGTTCAAGTTGATTATTATGTTGCTCAAGCGTACTATATACTGATTTTTTCTCTACTTCCTCTTTATGTTATTGAGAAAGGAGTATTTATCCCCAGTTATAATTGTGGATATGTCTACTTCTCCTCAAATTTCCATTAGTTTTTGCTTCAGCTATTTTGAAGCTTTATTATCATATGCATATGCTTTTAGGGTTGTTATTGTTTTATTGTTTTGATAAATTGATCCCTTTTCCATTGTGAAGTCTTTCTTTACTCATGATACAATCTTTGTTCTAGAAATTTTTTAGAGGAAGGAATGTATCATTGTTGAAGTGGCATCAAAATTATGACACTTCAGCTTTTTAAATTAATATTTTCTTGGCATACATCTTTTCTTTTTTAATAACAACTTTATTGAGATATAATTTATGTGCCATATAACTCACCTAAAGTATACAATTATATGGCTTTCTGTTTATTTACAGTTGTGTAACCATCACGACTATCAATTTTAGAATATTTTCATCACCTCCCTAGGAAACCGTGTACCCATTAGCAATCACTCATCTTCACTGCTACCCCCTCCAGCCCTAGGCAACCACTAATCTACTTTCTGTCTTTATAGATTTGCCTATTCTGGACATTTTATATAAATGGAATCATACAATATATGTTCTTCTGTGACTGGCTTCTTTTACTTTTCAAGGTTCATCCATGTAGCATTGATTAGTCCTTCAATCCCTTTTATTGATTAGTAATATTCCATTGTACAGATATACCACATTTTATTTTTATCCCTTCATCAGTTGGTGGACATTTGGGATGCTTGTGTGAGCTCAGTGGATTTGCCTTCAAGTGCTTGAACAACTATGATAAGCAGAGTGTTGTAGGATGGAGGTAGTGGAAATGGGGGTAGGTGGGTTACAGATGGGAAACCACCCCATCTGTGGTTTTAGAAATTCCGGGTTTTGTTCCTTTCTTTTTTTTGAGAAATGAACAGGCCGAAGAGAGGAGTAATTCATGGATCTGACTTTATTCATGGTTCAATCTCCCCACTTTACTAATGGAATAGTATTAGTAAAGTGCTAATACTCCCCACTGCTTAGACCACAGAGGATAAAGTCTCTGAAATACCAGCCTAAATTCAGTGAAATCTTTTTAAATAAATAATTTCGGCCAGGCACGGTGGCTCACGCCTGTAATACCAGTACTTTGGGAGGCCGAGGCGGGTGGATCACGAGGTCAGGACATCAAGACCATACGGGCTAACACAGTGAAACCCCATTTCTACTAAAAATACAAAAAATTTGCGGGGCGTGGTGGCAGGCGCCTGTAGTCCCAGCTACTTGGGAGGCTGAGGCAGGAGAGTGGCATGAACCTGGGAGGCAGAGGTTGCAGTGAGCCGAGATTGTGCCACTGCACTCCAGCCTGGGTGGCAGAGCAAGACTCCATCTCAGAAAATAAATAAATAAATAAATAATAAATAAATAAATAATTTCATTCAACTGAAGAATTTTCAGTAGATAAAATAGATAAAATATGGCCTCCAGGACTCTTGCACCAGTCTGACTTTTAGCTGCTGCCAAAAACAAAAGAATGTTTCACTTGGAAGTGTTCCTTGTTCTTCTTTTAAGGTAAATCTTTACTTTGCAGACTGTAGAGTTTTTAATATTATCTTGATATTAACTGGGGAAACCACTGATCCTATGTTGTAGACAACATGGGCCAGGACAGTACTCTCTGGTAGACCTTGGCTCCAGGACATTCGGGTTTGATTTCCATAGTACCTTTGGTGCTGACAGCTCCTGCTTCCTACACAGCTGGTGCCAGCACTGTGAAAAGTGAGAACTTAACTTGCAGGGACAGGAGAATGAGACTCTCTGGGTGTGCTACGGGCAGAGTTAGACTCCCATACAGCACAACAGCCCATATGATCAAGCTCTGCCCAGCAGCCCACGTGATCAACCACAGGCTGCAATTTTTCATGATGGAGAAAGAAGGGATGAGGGAGCCTGTGCATTCCTTTAACTGCAGTGGCCAAGAAGGGATTCAGAAAGAGGTTTTAAATCTGGGTTTCACAATTTATCCTTGCTGTCACTGGCTAGTTCGAACTCTCCTTGCTCCTTGTCTAGACTATAGTGACCACTTCCCAATCAGTGCCTCTTCTTCCAGGATCCTTATTTTCCTCTATTCCTTCTTCTCACGCATGTGAAATGATGGCAGTTCCTAGTCTACCCTCCCTTAAGTTATGAAGTAATGTTTGCTTACAATGTTGAAACGGAAAGGAAAGACTAAAGCATCCCTTCAGCTGCCCCTACCACTATTATTTCTTTCCTCATTTGCCTCTGAGGGCCAGAAGCAACTGAGGGAAGCAGAGAGTGTAAGATAACAGGGAATACATTGAGGAATAAATAGGAACTGTATGGGAGCCTCTCCTAAAGGCATTCAAAATTTAAGTGAAAAAACAACCACCACCAATAAAAAATCTTCCTGCAGATTAAATTTGTTCCTGTGCTGCCAATTTGCCCCACCTAGATCTTGCTGGCATTTCTAATACATATACAACTATATCAATATTATAAATGTAACTACAGCTGTTTAGATACATGGTACATATATGTTAGACAACTAGGATTACAATATGCATACTATTTTGAACTTTGCTTTTTCATGTAACATTGGGAAGCTTTACACGTTAGACAATCTCATAACTAGCACCCTGTAGAGGACATTTAGGTTGTTTCCAGTTTGAATTTTTTTTCAAATAATACAGCATTGTTTGTTCTTAGACATGTGTCAGGGAATATACATATAGGATAAATGTGAAACAGTGGAATAGCTGGGTCAAGTTTGATAAATATTGCCAAAATGCCTTCCCAAAAAGTTATATCTATTTAATTCTACTAACAGTGTTCCTCTGTTTAATTTTGAACTTTTTTTCTCTGTATATGTTTTATTAGTTATTCACATCAGAATAGCTGCCCTCATTTCACCGGTCCAGAGTGAACTACCCACAGCAAGTTTCTTTACTCTGTTTATTGAAGAACCAGAGGAACATAAATACGTTTTGCCTACATAAAGTTAATGGCCTGTAGTAAAGAATGTAGACTTTTAAGCAGCCTTCCATGTCATTTGGCATAGGAAACACTGAGTTAGTGTGCTAGACACCTGGCATGGGTTTGGAGGAAAAAGGTGGGCTTTTTTGGGCAGTGCCCGCCAAGTTGGGCCACAGCTCCACCGCCTACCCCTTCCCTCTTGCTCAATGTACACATCACCAAGTCTGTGCTCCACAGTTTCTTCTCTGCTAGAAAGGGACCGGAGCCTGGGGGATGGGAATGTGTCTTCCCCTCCTGGAGTCTGAACACCCTAGTTGGACTTCTAGGTGAGGCCAGAACTTCCTTTGAGTACTGGGCCACATCTTCATAAGCTTCAGAGACCTCTTCCTCCTGTTCTGCATTCTCATATCATCTTGGTGAAAGCCTTGCTCTTCTGCCCAGTGACCCCATTCCCCCAACCACCAGAGGCAAAGGAGTGCTTGAAACTGTGGAAACTTTAAACATTGTGGATTCTAAGAAGTAAAGCCTTTAGTAGTAAAAGATTTGCCAACAAATAAAGTGTTTCTGAAAAATTTAGGTTGTGTTGCTCTGGTTCTGGCAACATGCTCACTCTGCAGTTGTGGGATCTCTGGGTGCCATTTTGTTTTCCTGCCACCCTCCGTATTCCCTGGCAGACCCTGTCCCCTTGGAACGCCCACAGAATTTTGATCATAGCTGAATTACATTATTTATCACATTGCTTGTTGTCAGTTTATGTGTTTATCTCTACCACTGGATTGTGAGCTACTTGAAGTTCTTAAGAACAGCGGCAGCAATAATACAGTGCTTCCTGTGTGCCAGGTACTCCACCAAGTGCTTTACACATGTTAACTCATTTCGACCTCACACGTCCCTCACAATATCTTGGTATCTTCATCTCTCACAACTCATTAAACATTCTATGGTGTCTTTCAATTTAGACCTCTCTTCCTCAAAAGGAGTTTTTAAGAAAAATCTACTATTACTGGTTTGTAATATATCAATCCCTAAGCAAAAATACTCATAACATTCATATAATAACAGATTATATGGGATAAGATATGATCATTTTCTCAGTTAGCCTGACATCGAGTATTTATTTGGCTTTCTATACCATTAGTTTAAATTAGAACACTCTATTTCCATCCACTAGAGTGGAATAGCTGTGTGTTTTCCCTTTAAAAGATAAATTAACTCTGTAAGCATTAATACTTTAAAAAATGACTAGTGGTTTTTCAAATATTTTAATTCTACCAAACTGATGAATAGATAAACATGAGCAGATAGATCTGGATTTAAATCTTGATTCCACAATTTACCAGCTCTGCGACCATGGGCAAGCTCCTTAATCTTTCAAAGCCTGTTTTCTCGTGAGTAAAATTAGGATAATAATAGTTCTTCATAGGGTAATCATCAGAAGTTAAAAATGTACATATGAGAAATTCAGCACAGCATCTGGCACAAAGTGATTAACAAATGTTTGCTGTTATTCATTCTTATCATCATTGTTATAAAATGTTGGGTTGAGCTGGGCATGACGGTGCATGCCTGTAATACCAGCTATTCGAGAGGCTGAAGCAGGAGGATTTCTTGAGTTCAGGAGTTGGAGGCTGCACCAAGCTATGATCGCACCACTGCTCTCTAACCTAGAGACAGGGTGAGATCTCTTGTCTATAAAAAGAAAATTAAAATGTTGGGTTGGCAAAAGGGATATAGAAATGTATAAAATGCTGTCCTTGTCCTCAAGAAGCTCAGATCTGTGGTAGGAGAGGCAAGACAGGTCTGCAAACATCATCACAAAACAATGTGATAAGGCAACTGAGGGACAGAGACGGCACAGAGGAGGGAGGGATCATTTCCATAGGAAAGTTTCATGGAAGGCTTCCAAGAGGATATGAAAATTATGTTGATTTTTGAAGAATGAACAGGAATTTTTTAGGTAGCCAAAGTGGGACAGGACATAGCTGGTCGTGGAGAACATGTGTAAAGGCACAGAGAAAGGAAACCACATGGTGTTTTGGGAGTAACTATAATTAGTAATGTTTGGTCAGATCATGAGGTTCTGGTGGGGGTGGGTAAGATGGGGGTGGTAAGATAGAAGATTCTAGAGGAAGTCAAGGCAAGGACCAGATTTTGAAGTGTTTTGCATGCGGAGCTAAAGAGCTAGGATTTAGCACCAGCAATAGGGTGTCAGTAAAGAGTTTTAGAAGAGAGATGTGATCAGATTTGCATTTTGGAAAAATCACTTTGGCAGGGGTGTGAATGATGGACCAGAAAGGTGTGATGGTGGAGACTTGGAAGCCAATTAGGAGGCAGTTGTCCAGGTGAGAAATAATGCCCCGAACAAGAGCAAATGGCATTAGGAATGGAGGAGAGCAAGATGAATTCAAGAGACCCTCGGGAGGTAAGATGAAAGGGATGGGGAGAAGGGAACTTGTTGAGATCTGTATCCAAAGGTGCCCGACCCCTTGGCCGCATTCCACTGTTCCACCGGGGTTGGTGACAGTGTGTGGGAGACGGGGGTGGATGGAAGTGCATTAACCAAGATACAGACTAGAGAAGGAAGCATCAGTTCTTAGGACAGGGGTCAGTTTGTAGTGTGGGAAAGAGGAGGTAGAGAAAGGGTAGTGAATTTCACCTAGCTCTTGTTGAGTATGAGATGTCTGTGTCCACCATGTGAACAGCAGAAAGGAGGCAAATATAAGGCTCTAGAGCACAGGGTAGAGGGAGGGCTGGCGATGGAGACTTGTGCATCTTCAGGGTAATTGTGAAATCAGGGGAATGGCTGAAATACAGAAGGCTCGCCAAAGATCTCTACGTAGTTAATAACTAGCAAAATGTCACTTCTTTGGCCTTCACTTTTATTATGTAAAAGTACTCAGATCAGGCCGAATACAATTTTACTCTCTTTATCCAATGCCGTAGGCTATTGTCGAAGCCACGGCCTGCCATTTCATACCCTTTGCAGTAGGTGGCGCTGACGCCTGGCAGGGAGAAGGCGGCAGCACATGCTGGGCTCGGGGGCGATGGGCTGGTGAGCGGACCTGGCGACGCTCTAGCCCCGAGCCGCGTATTCGCGGCGTATTCGTGGTCGGGTCCTCCCTGGCCACAGGGTGAAGGCCGAGAACCTCTGGCCTCAGGAAGCGCATGCGCAACGGGTTCTCCCAAACATGGAGTCCTGTAGCCCAGGTCTTACCTGAATCAGGTAAGAGGCGGGCGGGGAAGGAGTGCTCTCCCCATGCACCCTCGCAGCCCGCTTCAGGAGTGGGACTAGCGTTCCTTGGTGGGTGTGGCTCGTGTGCGTGGGCCACACCAGTCCTGGGGGGCAGGTAAGTGCGCGTGGCCCAGGAGGCGTGAGGCTGTGCTGGCGAGGGGAGGGCTCCCGGGGCGCGTGGGTTCCCGCACTAGGTGCGCCGCCGCCGGCCCACAAGAGGACCACGTGGGCGAGAGCCTCGGTCGTCGTCTCCCAGCACCTCGGGGTCGTAGAGAACACAAAAGCCAAACCCTCGCCGAGGCTTGACCCCCGCTTAGTCATTAATTAGCTGGCTCCACCCGCCCTCCTGGGCGATTTCTTGGGAGGCTGCGCCTTCCCACTTGGGGGACAGCCAGCCTTGGAGGTAGGGAAGGTCGCAGGCACACGGGTGTGACCGAGTGGTAGAGGGCGCGGCCGTTCGGGGTCGGAGCTGCAGGTGCAGATCCAGGCGCTGGGGTCACCAGGGCGGAGAGCGGCAGTGGTGACGCGGCTGGAGGCCTGGTTCGGGGAGGGGGACAGCCGGTGAGGTGAGGAGAGCAATCGAGGAAAACGGAAGCACCTGCTCCTGGTTGACTCATTCTGGCGAGGCATAATCTAAGGTGGGAAAGTAGTAACAGAAAAAAAAAAAAAAAAAAAAAAAGGCGAGAAAGACCGACTGTGCTTGTGCTGAAGCCCTTGCCTGCCCAGGCAGCTAGGAAATTGCCTGCCTGAAAGAAAGTAGCTATTTTCCTTAGGGGACTGTGGTGAGGGACAAATGAGATAATATCTGTGAAAGGGTAAAGAGCTATAAAAATGCAAGATTCTATTACTTAATTAGAATCCTTCAGCCTGTTTATCTGTTTGAGTGGATAAAATGTCCTCTAGGTGCGGGATAGTGGGGTAGGAGTACCTGGTGAAGCAGTACCAGCTGTGGGATAATGGGATGTGTGGAGTAATGCAGAGGGTGTGTGAAGATAGTTTAGGGGTGCCCGCTGTCACCTGGAGAAACAACCATCTGTCATTTAGGGTCATCTTATTTGGGTAAGAGATTATTCAGTTCCACTGCTTCCCTCGTCTACCACTCATCTTTTGAGCTTTTTACAGCCAAAGACTTTTACTCAAAAATGGGCCCGAAGAGGAAGACACCAGTCGCTTCAGGGATATATTGGTTAATTTGTTTTTGTTTTGTTTTGTTTTTGAGATGAAGTCTCGCTTTGTCGCCCAGGCTTGAGTGCAGTGGCGCCATCTCATCTCACTGCAACCTCCACCTCTGGGGCTCAAGCCATTCTCCTGCCTCAGCCTCCCAAGTAGCTGGGGCTACAGGCACACACCACCACACATGGCTAATTTTTGTATTTTTGGTAGAGATGGGGTTTCACCATGTTGGCCAGGCTGGTCTCAAACTCCTGATCCGAAGTGATCTGCCTGCTTCAGCCTCTCAAAGTGCTGGGATTACAGGCGTGAGCCACTGCTTCCGGCCATATTGGTTAATTTGGTTGAGAGCGAGGTTGATGTGATTTTATTGATGATAATGTCTTCAATTTGTTTTGCCCTCAGTATGAAGCAGCATGTCATACCAAGGGTTCTGGGCTGAGGGACATAACTAGGGAAGACTGAGTTGCAGATTTGTCCCCTCAGTAGAGGATCACCTTGGCCAAGTTCCAGTTCATCTTGGAGCCTTACTTTACCTCAGATGGGAAAAGACCTTGCAAATCATTCATTCAGTCTTATATGCAGAGCTTGCATACCTGCCACAGGGTTACCCAGCCCCCAGTGGACAGGGAATTTGTCCTATCCCCAAATGACTGAGCCACCCAATCCCTCTAGACAGCCCCTACTGTTGGAAAATTCTTTATGTTGAATCGACATCTGTTTCTCTACAATTTGCGCTCATTGGAGCCATACAGAATAAAATGTCTAATGCTGCTTCCACAAATATTTGAGGACCACTAACACATTTCCTTCTTCTACTTACTCCACAAGGCTTCTTTTCTTCAAACTAAATATGCCCAGCGATTTCAAACAGGGAGGCAGTGTGGAGTAGTGGAAAGAAGGCCAGCTTTGGAGCCAGGCACATCTGCGTTCAGTTCCCAGCTCCTTCACATCCTAACACGCAGCATACCGAGCTGCCGTATCTTTCTCTGAAATCTGTGAGTGAAAATACTTGTCTAGTCAGGCTACTGTGAGGATCAGGGATATGTTGGGTGAAGATCCATGCTCATGGTAGGAGCTTAAAATACAAGAGCTGTTACACCTTCAATTTGCAATTCATTTAGTTGATCTTCTCCGAACACATTCCTATTCGTCTCTGTGTTTCAATATCTATCTGCTCTGTAGAACAGAATAAAATGCTTTCTGTGAATTCTAACTAGCAGAATAGAGTAAGATTAGCTTATTTTTGGTACTTCCCCTCAGTCTACAGTCACAGTAGCCTTTTTTAGGGTCCTGTCCTACTGATTCGGTAAGTTTCTCAACCAAAACCCCTTCGTTAACATGTGCTCCTCTGTTCAACCAAGTTTCTCCCATTATGAAGTGTTTTAGTTGATTTGAATCTACAACGATGGCTCTTGAAAGTGGCAGTCCCAGTTGTGTCTTGTTGTCTCCATAAATATCCTGCACTTGTCACATTATGGTTCTCAAACTGGGGTTAGAAAAATATGGTTATTGAATCTGTGGTACCGTCCCTGCAGATCCCATACCACTGTTGTGAATCAGCAAGATAATAAATGCAGAGCTTTCTACATGAATTTTTGCACAAATCTGAGGTCTTATTGTGAGGCGGAACTGTGTTAGACTTGGAATGTGACAAGAATGTGTGATAAGCCACTGGCTGAGGGAAGACTACTGCATGAGATATCCTGCACGGCCCAGGATAGCATCAGCCTGGAGGAACTGAAACGGTGCAACTTCGAGCAAGCCAGAGCAGGCTTTGGATTTATGTGTGGCTGTGTGTTTTCTCAGGGCTCTGAGTGTTTTATACCTTGGGTCAAATTCTCCCCCTGTGGAGGAAGCTCCTTTCTGGAAGTAAATCAGGCACATTTAGAAGATTCGTTAACTCTTTGGCTCCTGGGGGATTATGGCCAGCATTTTCTCTCTTAGACTTCCGACAGCAAATTCCTGGTTGGGCCAAGCCGATATCTTTGAGCTGACTTCTGGACTCAGGGTTCTTCCAAACAGTAATATGCTTTCTAAGATCTGGGTTCCATGCCCATCTCAACCTCAATCCCTCCTTCAAGGAAGTTTTTCCTAATTACTCGGCCAGACATCAATAATGTCTGAAGGGAGGATTTCTCCCGAGTGTCAGACTTGGAATTCCTGTTGTCTTGGGGAGCTCTCCCTGGGACTCCCCGCTTCCCCCAGGGCCTTTAAACTGTTTCTCCTCCAGGCTGCCCACTTGAGCCATGTGGGTAGACATGTTCCATGGCCTTCAGAATAAGATCCTTTGTGGGGCACTCAGTCCATAAACAGAAAATTGCCTTCATCTTGGATGCTGGTGTTTCTGGCCTGGTGAGAATGAAAGTGTGGAATTGTTTGT
Organism: Trachypithecus francoisi; assembly: GCF_009764315.1. Lineage (NCBI taxonomy): Eukaryota > Metazoa > Chordata > Mammalia > Primates > Cercopithecidae > Trachypithecus > Trachypithecus francoisi. The sequence goes on along the minus strand of NW_022681469.1, from coordinate 28,510,605 downwards.
AGGACTCAAAGTTTCCATTAACAATAAGTATGAAAAATATATAACGTAAAGGCTTTTGTTATTGTTATTATTAAAATAGAAAAGCCTTTACCTTGTTGGAAGAACCGATTTAGATTTTGAAGAGTAATTCAGTCTTTAAAAGGTAGTGATAGTTAAAATAGGTAATCTTTGACTTGTAAAGAGACTAATTTAAATTTTGTTAAGTAACCAATTAAGGCCATAAAGAGTTTAAATCCATCTGTGGCTTCTCATTTTCTCTAGAACAAATTCCTAATTCCCTATGATGAAATTCTCTTGCTAGCCTAATTTTTTGCCTGTTGGTGCCCCGGCTCAAAGGACTTCCCGTTTTCCGCAAATGTACGGCCCTGAGCCTCCAGTGCTTTGCGAAAGCCGTCCCCTCCGGCTGGAATGTTCTTTGTTTCTCTGGTAAATGTCTATTCATCATTCAAGACCACCCTTCCCCCCTCCCCTTAATTACTTCCTCCCCTGTGCGCCCTCAAATTCTTGTACTTATTCAAGCAGTATTTATTAGGGGCCAGCACTGTGGCGGGCTCTGGGGATACAAAAGGCGAATAATACTTGGGCTCGGCCTCTGAGGGCCTTACATGTTAGGAAGGAGTGGGTCAACTGCCACAAACGTTACTAGGAGATTACAAGGAAAATTTTAAAAAGTGGCAGTTCTTGTCTCTCTGCCCCTCCAGATGGCCCGTATCTTGCTCTCGGGACGGGGCTATTTCTCATTTATTTCGCACCCCGGGTTCTTAGTGCGCTGTAGGTGCTAAATCAGCATTTGTTTCATGAGTGCGTTTACTGGGGGCAACCAGACCCCTGCAGAAGTGTACCTGTGTTGTGCCACAGGTTCTGATGACAGGCTCATAGGCGGTAGTTTCCCTGGGTCGCCCTCGGTGACGGGTTGGAGGCCCTGCGGGCCAGCGCCGAACCTTTCGGGGTGCAGAGTTGCAGAGTCGCGGAGGGCCTGGGCCGTGCGCGACCGAAGGGAGGCCTGCAGCGCCTCCTCTGGATGCAGTGGGCACCGGCCGGCCGGCCGCCCCGCTCACCAGCTTGCGCCCCGCGTGCGTTCACAGGTATTTCAGTTTATGGTCAGAAAATGAACACAGACACTTCATGATACTCTATACTTTTCAAAGGCGTAAGGGATGCCTTTTAAAGGATTATGGATTAGAAAAATTCCTCCTTCTTTCTTGTGCCATCGTGCCCTTGCACTGTGATTCTATATTACGTAAATAAAGGGGGCTTTGCTTTCCTAATTGTGCCCACTGTTCTGTGCAGCGCGGACTGGCGCATGCAGGGAGCAGGGCTGCGAGGGCGCTGCTGTAGCCGGGAGTTTGGCATGCCGACCACGTCGCGCTGCTGTAAAGGAAACCTGCCCCGCGCGACGGCGGTGGCTGGAGTGGCAGAAACCGGACTTTGTGCAACTTTGGCCATAGTGGCCATACCATTAATCTGTTTACTAGCTTGTTGGTGGGTCCAGCAGAGCTTGTCGCTCCCTAGCTGCTTGCTCGTGCCCTTGATGGTTACCGGTAGTTAGGAACTTAGGGCGCGTAGGGCCCTCGTGGCTTGCCACCTCTCACGGTTCAGTACAAGGGACGGGAGCAAGCGCCACGGCCGGCACCCCCGAGCCCTGCTGCCCCTTAGGTCGAGCGGCCATCTTCCTGTGGGGCTTGTGGGCGTCCAGTGGGGTTTGTGGGTGATCTGAGGAAAGTGTTGAGGCTCTCAGGGGTCTGCTGTTTTTGCCCGTGGCCTTAACTCGTCAGGGGAGGGTTTCTGCAGCAGAATCTCGGGCTCAGGGTTGGGGGTTCACGAGGGAGCAGCGGGGTCTTGGGGAGGGGGCTCGACACCACTGAAGGTGCTCCCTAAAGGAGCCACTGCTAGAGGGGCACCCCATCTCTGTGGCCGTGGCGGTGGCAGAGTGGCTGGGAGGGGCTCTGCGGCGAGCGGGGGAGCAGGCGGTAGGGGTTCTGCGGCGATGGGCGGGCTAGGGGCGGGGCGCGGGTGGGCTCTAAAAGTCGGTGCCCACTCGCTCCGCGCTGCCGCGGCAACCAGCACACCCCGGCACCTCCTCTGCGGCAGCTGCGCCTCGCAAGCGCAGTGCCGCAGCGCACGCCGGAGTGGCTGTAGCTGCCGGGCGCGGCGCCGCCCTGCGCTGCTGTGGGCTGCGGGCTGCGCCCCTGCTGCCGGCTGGCCCTGCACGGCTGCGGGCTCCGCGGCGTCCGGTGCTCTGCAACGCTGCGGCGGGCGGCATGGGATAACGCGGCCATGGTGCGCCGAGATCGCCTCCGCAGGTGGGTGTGCGGCGGGAACGAGGGGGTGTGGCTGGCCGCCCTGGGACTAGGGCGCGGGCGAGCGGCGGACTGCGTGCCCGTGCTCGAGCCGGGGCTGCCTTCGGGCGAAAACTCTACCGACAGGCGGCACGCATTCCGCGCCCGCTCTGCCTACTTGAGGAGGGGGTGTCACTCATGCACGCAGTGGAATGTTCAGAGCGCGGGACCTCTTTGGGTTAGGATTTCTAGACCCCGGGATTGCCTTGGTGAGATTTAGGATTTCTGGACCCCAGAGTTATCCTGATATGACTTGGGATCCATAATGACCCTAGTCTCACCCTGATACGGATTGGGATTTTTAGATCCTGGCATCACCCTGGCGCGATTTAGGATTTTTATACTCTCATTGTTGCAGCATGATTTAGGATTTCTAAACCCCAGCATCGCCCTGATTTGATTTAGGATATTTGGACTCCGGCTTCCCTCTGGTGCGATTCAGGATTCTTAGACTCCGCCTTTGCCGTGGCGCGATTTAGGATTTATAGATGCCGGCAAAGCCCTGGTGCGATGTAGGATTTTTAGACCCCGCCATTACCGTGGCGCGATTTAGGATTTCTAGACCCCCAAAGAGCCCTGGTGCGATGTAGGATTTTTAGACCCCGCCATTACCGTGGCGCGATTTAGGATTTCTAGACCCCCAAAGAGCCCTGGTGCGATGTAGGATTTTTAGACCCCGCCATTGCCGTGGTGCGACCTAAAGGATAGACCCCAGCATCGTCCTGGTGCGATTTAGAGTTTTTAGAACCCCGGTATCTCCGTGGCGCACCTTAGAATTTCAAAAACAAGATAATCGCAGTGCCGAGATCGCCGTGGTGCAGCTTAGGATTTCAAGACCCAGGTACCACGGTGGCGGGAGTCACCGCAAAGTGACTAGAACTCGCAGTACCCGTCAGCTGCCTTAAGTAGTTTTCAGATTTCAGTAACAAGCGCGAGTGAGAACGGCGACGTGACCAAACGGTCATGTTGCGCAACGACTGTTCGCCTTAGTTTCGCGGGTTTATAAAGTGGTTCATTCATTTTGCGGCGACGCCATCAGGTGGGCAGCAGGTTGGGTGGTATTATTACGGGAGTGTGTTTTTCTGTTTACAAGATGAAGCAATCAAGGCCCAGAAATTTCTGGAAAGTTTGTTACTGGAGTTTGCTTATTTTCTCTGCTCATGGCTCATCAAATAATTGGGATTTTGGCCAAAAAATGTTTGCTTAACCCATTTCGCCTACTGACTGCTAGGCTGCTTCACTTCTAAAAATCCTAAAAGGTCATGGGGGCATTTTTACTGAGGTAATGAGACAAGAAACGGCTCCCTGAGAGGTTGCCGCTTTGCTTTCTTGGAGTAAGAGGAGGAAGGTGTGGAGGGGGGTGTCCAGGAGTGGAGTATGTTGGTCGATCGCCTCGATTTTTAACCCCCACTTTCCCTAAGCACCAGCGGGGAAGCCTCCCCATTTGCCGCTCTGGCCGTCCCTCCCGGGGCTCTCTGCTGAGTCACTGCAGAGATTCAGCTGCTGGAACCCCGTGGATGAGCGCGATGAGAAGCACTGGGGGAAAGGAGTAATGAAATCCTCACATGAAAATGTATGCATTGAAGTAAAGATCATCAAAACTTAATGCTTTTTGTCATCTGACTTTTCAAGGAGGTATTTGGGATATAGCCTGCTATTGTTGTGGGGTGAAAACTGTGATATAACTGTCATGTTCTGGCACTTTTTTGGAACCATTTCTAGTATTACCTTGAGAAGTAGGACTAAATGGTTCTATCCGTCTTTACGGACAGGTACTTTGGAGAAAAAAGGAAATGACTGCCCTAATAATGCCTAAAAAATAGGCTGGGGAGCTGAGATTCTTTAAGAAACATGGTTATTTTACCACTGTAAAACCACAGGTTTGTTTTTAGAGTTTAGCTATCTCTATCTCTAAAACTATCGGGGATTTGGGGGGGGGAAGTATCTTGTAAGTTGAGGAAGTTAGTGAACGTGTAGATTACAGGTAATAGGGAAGAATGTGTGTACAAACAGAAAGCCATTTCCCCCAGGGCTTTAGCAATTAATTAATTTGAGCTCTATGACAACTCTAATTTTAGTTTTGGAGGGTATTATTTCCATTCTGGCTGTTTTGAGAGAACTTCCATCCTACTGACAATTCTTAATCTGTTGACCATCAGAAGTCATAGACTTGAAACAGAACTGTTAATAATTCCTGTTTGGCACTCCTTGTCAATGTGGATAAACTGACTTGTGCCTTTGAAGGCCTGGGCATGGGAGAGTTGCGTGTACCAACCAGTGCTCTTTTTCCAAAGACAAATCAATTCTCACATGCTGGGTATGAGTTATGCCTTATCTGGGGGTGGGGGAGCGTCTTAGGAAATTAAATGGAAACTTCAAGAGTCTGCTAAGAAAAGCAGAAATATAATCTACTGCCCTGACCTCTCAAGAGATTAGATATTCAGGGTCATAACAAAGCTGCTTATGTTGGAATACCCAGCGCAGCTATCTTACTTTCAGACTGTTTACCCTGAGCAGTTTCTCAGCCCAAACCCAGAAACCAGTACTAAATGGGGCTTCATTTAGGCAGGAGGGCTGATAAGCACGCATTAAAAATCAGGAGCAACTCTCTGCTTGAGGACATGTGATAAGTTACTACACACACACTCTTTTAAGACATGAGATATAGCACATACATATATTTTGAACATTTTACTGTTGGGGGCTAGTGGGTAGATGGTAGAGCTTTTGGAGTAAATAAGAAGTTATTTTTTTTCCTGGGAAACCTTGATAAAAGTCAACGAAAGAGTGTCCAGCATTTGTCATCTCCCTTTTATTTATATAAAGTCCTCTTCAGCAGGTATTGGGAAGACCACAAAGGTAGGGGCTAAGGGGTTAAAGTTGGGGAGCAGAGGCAGAAGATTATATGTTGAAATAATGTATTTTTTTCCTTAAAATTAGAATGATGAACAAATATGGCGAGTGCTATGGCAGACAGAGGTTCAATTATAGTCTTGGTCAGCTTTGTGCCTATGTGAAGGGCAACGTAATCATTGCTGGTTAACAGCAGTCTCCCACGCCATCCTACCAGGTTTTGGTTTGTAGATGAGTGTACAATGTTACCTGACTGCTTACAGTGGGTCTCTGCTTTTCCTACAGGATGAGGGAGTGGTGGGTCCAGGTGGGGCTGTTGGCCGTGCCCCTGCTTGCTGCGTACCTGCACATCCCACCCCCTCAGCTCTCTCCTGCCCTTCACTCATGGAAGTCTTCAGGCAAGTTTTTCACTTACAAGGGACTGCGTATCTTCTACCAAGGTAAGAAATGGACTATTGGAACACCTGCGTGTATCGGTCATGTAAGTCCCAGATGAGGTATTTATTTTGTGTGTACTGGTCTCTTGTTGCTCCTTAATGATGGAGGAGAGTATCTCTCTCTTTCTGTGTAGTGAGGTTGCAGAGAAGCGCAGAAAACTGCTGGGAGAATGGGGGTTGGGACTGAGATTCCAACCTGCAGAACTTACCTTTTAGGATAAGTTTTCTTTGTTGCTTGATATGTATTCTGATGTTATTATTTTTTTAATTGGGCAACCTTAGTGTCAGGTAATATATAAAATATTAATAGATATAACCACCATTGGTTCTCTCCTCACCATCCCTGATTTCATTTTATCGTTTTCTGTAGATTATTTGTAGTGTAACTGTGATTTAAGTCTTAATACCATTATATAAATTAATTTGCTAGTGATGATTATTATTATGACCATTACTTATCAAGTAATTACCATATGCCAGGTACTGAGTTATGTTTTCAGCCTTCATTGTTTTATCTTTATAACAGCATTTGGAGATAGGTGCCATTAACCTCATTTTATAGGTGAAGAACCTGAGAAACAGATTGGAAATGATTTATTTTGAGCGGGGGTCAAGAGCAATAACGAAAAATGTTTGTCATAAACCGTTTTTCATTATTGCTCCTGACCTCCTCTCATTTGCTATATTCAATTAAGTAAGTATACAATTTTCATTATGTTGGCTTGGGTTATTTCCAGTTTTACTGTTTTAAAAAACTAATGTTGAAGGAAAAGCTTCATGTCTGTACAGTTTATTTTTTCCTTACATTTTCAAACTATACTACTTGCATAAACGGAATGATTTTATTTGCACAGATTCTCAAGAAAAAACCTCTTAGGCTAAAGTATATACAATTTTCAACTGCTTCTAATTTTTGAAAACCTTATTACCAAAGTTTCATGTCACTGGCAGTATATGAATATACCAGTTTTAATCCAATACTATTAGCAAGGTTAATATTGTCTAAATGTTTACCTAATTTAGATGACGCTGAATGCTTCCGTATTGTCCTATGCATTTAAAAAGTTCATGTTTATGTTGATTAAGCCCTTTTTGTAGTTGACAGGATTTTGTAATAGTTTTATTATGTTTTTGATGTTAGATTGGGTCTCCTGCTGAATGAAAAGTGCTGAGCAAATAGTATAAGCTAAAGGTGTTCTTTGGGAATAGTTGCTATCTCTTAGAGAATTTCTGTGAGGCCATTCATGATAAAGTACTAATAATTTGTAGTTTTTGTGTTGTGATCATATGCTTTTAACTGTGAAAATTTACTTTTCACCATGAAAAAATCTGCATATTACAAAACAAAAGGAGAAATGGGGATATGCTTTTTAAAAAACACCTAGGTTGAGTAAACAGGTGCCTTCAAGTATTTTCACGTAGCATGATTTTTACTATGTTTTAATATACAGATCAAAAGGAGAAAAGGCCTGTTCTCACCTAACGCAGTAAACTTACATTTTAAAAAGAACTGTGTCATTTTAATGTCAATTTGGTCACAATTTCTTGTCTTTTGTATCAGATTACTTATATTTTAACATCTTCGAGGTTATTTTTATAGGGATTTGGCCTGATTAATTGTACTTTCCTTCTTCCTAGACTCTGTGGGTGTGGTTGGAAGTCCAGAGATAGTTGTGCTTTTACATGGTTTTCCAACATCCAGCTACGATTGGTACAAGGTAATGAAGTCAGACTTCTAGGTCCTACTATGTCTTAAAAAGCCTCGGCCGGGCGCAGTGGCTCAAATCCTAGCACTTTGGGAGGCTGAGGTGGGAGGATGACCTGAGGTCAGGAGTTTGAGACCAGCCAGGCTAACATGGCGAAACCCCATCTCTACTAAAAATATAAAAATTAGCCAGGCATGGTGGCACAAGCCTGTAATCTCAGCTACTCGAGAGGCTGAGGCAGGAGAGTCGCTTGAACCTGGGAGGCAGAGGTTGCAGTGAGCCGAGATCGCACCACTGCACTACAGCCTGGGTGACAGAGCGAGACTCTGTCTCAAAAAAAAATTTTTTTTTAAATAAAAATTAAAATAACCTTTTATTTATTTTTAAAAAATTAAAAAATTTTTAAAATAAAAATTAAAATTATAAAAATTTAAAATTTTTATTAAAATAATGAAAATTAAAAGGATTTTGTTGTCAGCACTAGAAGGCTCTTGCACATTTGAATTGCTTCTAAAAAATATTAAATGTTGAACTGTTTCTTATATACTGAAAGGGAATGATAAACTCCTTGGCACTCTGGAAGGAATCACTGCCAAGTTATCCTCCCTCAACAGGGATTCATTAGCAGGAAGAAAGCATTCTCCAGGAGGATCATCTGTGGGGCCTGTGCTGGTTTCATGGGGTTTTCTCTTTATGGAAGGCTGTCAAGCCAAGAGAGGGCTGAAGCTCCTGTGCTACTGCAGGTCTGGTGAAAGGGAGGGGCAAGAGCAGAAAGCCCAAATCATCCTTCCTTTCTTGTAGATTTGGGAAGGTCTGACCTTGAGGTTTCATCGGGTGATTGCCCTTGATTTCTTAGGCTTTGGCTTCAGTGACAAACCGGTAAGCGGCACCTATCTGGGGCTGGTGATGGGGTGTCGGGACGGACATAGACTGTGAGGGTTAGGTTGGCAGAGAGCTGTCCTCATGACTTCATCCTGTGTATGTGGGCTTTCCTTTCCTCAGAGACCACATCACTATTCCATATTTGAGCAGGCCAGCATCGTGGAAGCACTTTTGCGGCATCTGGGGCTCCAGAACCGCAGGATCAACCTTCTTTCTCATGACTATGGAGATACGGTTGCTCAGGAGCTTCTCTACAGGTCAGTGGAGCTTCAAACTTCAGCTTATAATGCTAGGAGAGCACATCGTTTCTGGACTCTTTGCATCCTTTTTCTCTCTTGGGAGTTGTCTTCAGAGGTGCACTGGTTTAAGTCTGCTCAGCTACATGTGTGTTTCCTCATCTCCCTTCTAGGTACAAGCAGAATCGATCTGGTCGGCTTACCATAAAGAGTCTCTGTCTGTCAAATGGAGGTAAATGTCTTGGTGGTAGGTAGAAAGTGGGTGTAGTCTAGAAGGGCCATCGTTAGATACCACAGTGGCACCTAAATGGTAATCTGATAATATTGCGAGTAGACATAATTAAACTATGAGATCTCTACCTTTTCTGTGCCATCAACTCCTTTGGTGGCCTGACAGGATTTATGGACCCTTTCTCAGAATGTTTTTAAATAAACAAACAGCATTACAAAGGATAGTGACTTTACTTACACAGTCAGTAAAAAGCTGCATTATAGTCATATGTGCTTTTTCAATGCATTAGATAGCAGGATCTAGTGGAGGACCTAGGAACAGCTGTATCAGAAGTGGGGAGGGTAAAGGCTGTCTGCCGTATCTGTGACAACTGCAATAGGTTAGGAGAGTATAGGATTGAAGGTACAGAAAAAAGCCACAAGTGTTTCTAATCCTACTATGATGTTAGTGTAGAAAATCCTTACTTAATGTCATCAATGGGTTCTTGGGAACTGTGACTTTAAATAAAATGTTATAGTGGAACCAATTTTTTTTCTCATCAGTGTTTTAAAGAAAGGATGTTATTCAAGGACCTGCTGTACCTCATTTTGCTTAAAGCCGAAGTTTCCAAGAACCTATCCTGATGTTAAGTGAGGACTTAACTGTATGAGTTTCCCCAACTCCTAACTGGCACTGCCAAGTTTCAGTTAGAAAATACCGAACCCCTGATGAGACCTTCTGGGCAGCCAGCTTGCAAGTCCATGAATACCCAAATGTCTCCTGAATGCCTTAAGAGCAGACTGGGAGAGAAATCTGTCTCTCCCTTTATCACTTATGCTCATGGCTTTCTTCCACTGACTCTGAAGAGAAATGGAAAAGAAAAACTCTAGGTTTTTTAAAGGACCTATACTTATTTAAAAACTTCTTGTTTTATTCTTGCAGCCCAAATCATTAACCCTTGTGTTTTGAGTGATGGCGGAAATGCTAAGGGGAGTCAGAGCCTGGTTATCAGCATTTTGGATGACCATATATTTTCTCCCCGTTTCACAATCTTTAAGATGGGAAAAGTAATTCCAGTGGGATTTATTGTGACCAGTTAAACATATAATTCCTGGAGATGTAATTAGATGACAGTTTAAATTTTTATTCGTAATTCTGTTTTGGTAGTAAAGGCTGCAGAGGTGATGGTGAATAGGGTGGGTAGTTTCTGATAATGGGCTTGCCTTTGACCTTAATGTAGGTAGGCTGGGTGAGGTGGCTTACACCTGTAATCCCAGCACTTTGGGAGACTGAGGCAAGAGGATTGCTTGAGCTTGAGACCAGTGAGACCCCCGTCTCTATAAAAAAAAAAAAAAAAAAATTAAAGCTATAGGTAAATGACTAAGATAAGTCTCTTCTCCTACAGGTATCTTTCCTGAGACTCACCGTCCACTCCTTCTCCAAAAGGTTGGCTACTTCACTGACAGACTTTAGTTTGAGGATTTGCACTGACGTAGATAATGCTGGGACCTTTAAGGGCCGTAGCTCCTGTGATCGGCAGTAGCTCAATACTTTTCCTTGGGAATTTATCTTAATGAAGTTAGTTTTTCCCTTCATAGGCAACTAAAGCAGAGGCAGTGGCCCCTACATAAACCCAAAACCCATCCTAAGAATAAGAGATCAACAAATATTTGCAGAAATAACAGCTATGGAAAGATCTGTGTCACAAGCTTGATGTTTGAACAAATTAGGATCCTACTCTAAACTTGAATATATCAGAGTTAAAGTTTTAGGGATTTAGTGAATTGTAGCAAAGTAATCTTAGATGGAATTAGAAATAGATTTGTCTTCCTTGAGAGAAGAATGTGGGTAGGCAAAACAAAATGCCAAGTACCAAACCATTCAGTAGCAGGAGATTTGGCTAAAGATTTAGTTCCTGCCGGGCACAGTGGCTCACACCTGTAATCCCAGCACTTTGGGAGGCTGAGGCGGGTGGATCACGAGGTCAGGAGATTGAGACCATCCTGACTAACATGGTGAAACCCCATCTCTACTAAAAATACAAAAAATTAGCCAGGCGTGGTGGCGGGTGCCTGTAGTCCCAGCTACTCAGGAGGCTGAGGTAGGAGAATGGCATGAACCCGGGAGGCGGAGCTTGCAGTGAGCCAAGATCAGGCCACTGCATGCCAGCCTGGGCAACAAAGTGAGACTCCGTCTCCAAAAAAAAAAAAAAAAGATTTAGTTCCTAATATAAAACCCTTTGCCCAGGTGAAGGTCTTCCTCTGGATTCTTGAGCTTTACTTCCACTTATTCCCCTCCAGCTACTCAAAGACGGAGGTGTGCTGTCACCCATCCTCACACGACTGATGAACTTCTTCGTGTTCTCTCGAGGGTAAGTGTCACTGTCAAATATTGACTGTGGCCTAGGAACAATGTTGTGAAAAGTTGCTGCCATTACAATTCTGGGCCAAATCCTAGGGCTTGATATTTTAAAGCAAAGGTGTTGGCCGCTTGCCAGGGAAGTAGAAGGAATTCATAAATTACCTATGGGTCGGACTGATGGCCGGGACTGCATGGCCTCTGAGGTTCCAGCCATATTGAACATTCTGAGTTCTCCTCACACTTATCTTCCTGCGTTTTGGACTCTTTCAGTCTCACCCCAGTCTTTGGGCCATATACTCGGCCCTCTGAGAGTGAGCTGTGGGACATGTGGGCAGGGATCCGCAACAATGACGGGAACTTAGTCATTGACAGGTAAGAAATTACCCTTTGCTTTGGCTTCCAGATAAGCGTTTTTGTGGAGAGTGGGGATTGCTTGTTCTGTTCCTTGCTGGCTTATTCCCTATCACAGGAAGGCTGATGACCTATGGGGCAAACCAAAAAGTCACGGTCTATATGAAGAAAGAAACAGAAAATAGAGTGAAACTGGACTCTTTGTTAGTATTAAATGCTTCAAAGTGTTGAATCATGGTTGTGAAAGTAGCCTAGTGCCTCCCTCAAGGTATAAGGCTCTTCCTTTTGCCTATCTTTCTGAGCAACAGGGAGTGAGAGGGCAGACTTACCTTTTCTGTCTTGTACAAACAATTCCCATGCCTTGGTTCAAATGAGAAGGTAGACCCAAACCAGCTTTCACAGGGGACCCAGAGGTAGTGACAGCTGTAACTACTTGGGCTAAGGCTCTGTCTTCTAGCCACCTGGCTCCGTGTAGCTTCCAGTGTTTTTACTGAGGGCTTTGCTGGGAATTGTGTGTTAGAGGCAGCCAATCCTCCCACCCTCTCCTAACCCCCACAGGATCCCTGAACATTTCATTTTAGTATTAAAAAACTGAAGAACAATTAAGACTGACTTTCAAAATTATCTTATATTTTCCTTTCCAAAAAGTAAATACTGTTTCTAAGATGAGATATTTGAGGGTTCACAAAAATAACTGTCCTGGAGTTGCCAGGCAGAATGAGTAGAATACATGAGTTCTAAAATGTGGCAGTAGTGTCTTATGCTGGAGAAGGAGGAATTCTCTCCATTTTATCTGTGGTCAGATGAAGCTTTGTGCTCATCAACATCTACACTTAGAATTCTGAAGTAGATGTTGGCTGGGCACAGTGGTTCACACCTGTAATTTGAGCACTTTGGGAGGCCAAGGTGGTCGGATCACCTGAGGTCAGGAGTTCGAGAACAGCCTGGCCAACATGATGAAACCCTGTCTCTACTAAAAATACAAAAATTAGCCAGGTGTGGTGGCACACGTCTGTAATTCTAGCTACTCAGGAGACTGAGGCACAAGAATTGCTTGAGCCCAGGAAGCGGAGGTTGCAGTGAGCTGAGATCATGCCACTGCACTTCAGCCTGGGCAACAGAGTGAGACTCCATCTCAAAAAAAAAAAAAAAGTAGATGTCAACACAGATGATCATGTGTTTCAATCCTCTTATTTTAAAAATGAGGAGTCTAGCCAGGTTCTTTGGCACATGTTTGTACTCCCAGCTACTTGGGAGGCTGAGGTGGGAGGATCTCTTGAGGCCAGGAGTTACAGCTGTAGTGAGCTATGATTGCACCTGTGAATAACCACTGCACTCCAGCCTGGGTAACATAGGGAGACCTTGTCTTTTAAAAAACAAACAAACCAACAAATGAGGAAACCAAGTTGAAAGATCTGTGTTATATATTTGAGTCAGAGAGGTAGGTAGTGGTGAAGCCAAAATTGGAACCTTAGACCTGGGCTTTTTAGTTACATAAAATCCAAACCAACTATCAGCCTTCCTAGATCTCATTCCCTGCTTAATAAATACATGAAACCACTAATTCTTATATTGATAGTAGGCATAATCACTGCTAGAGCTACATGGTGGTTAACTCTAGAGGTTAACAGAAATGGATAAATTAAGTGGGATATTTCCAGGAATGCTAAACTGCTTCTGGATTAAGAAATTGTATCTTGTATTCCTTGTGGCTCTTGTCATGCCCTTGAATCCCTGTAACAGTAAAGGTTTCTTGTTCTGCTCATGCTGACTTACCTGTCCTACAGTCTCTTACAGTACATCAATCAGCGGAAGAAGTTCAGAAGGCGCTGGGTGGGAGCTCTTGCCTCTGTAACTATCCCCAGTGAGTATTTTTATATTATTGATAGGAAGCTGAAGGACTATAGGGTTAAAATAATTGCAACTCCTTTATACAATTAGGGTTACCAGATTTAGCAAATAAAAATGTTAAGATACCCAGTTAAATTTGAATTTTAGATAAACAACAAATGCTTTTTTAGTATTTAAGTATGTGTTGTACAATATTTAGGACCTACTTACACCAAAAAGAAACCATTTTTCATCTGAAATTCAAATTTATCTGAGTATCCTTTATTTTACTGGCAACTGTACTCATGACATCTGGAACAGTGATGTTTGTGTGTAGAGTGAAGTATATAAAAAACAGACATTACCGTAAAGGTAGTTGGTATTACTGATTGCTGTGGTGTGCATTGTCAGTGACTGCCACATTACATGCTGAATTGCTCAGACAGAAGGCTGTTTGGATTACTAATCAAGAGGCTATAGGTGGTTTGTACGTATTTGTCTTTTCATTCTTACAGATTTAAAAAGAAAATTACAGTGTTTCACACATAGTGATTAGTGCTCAGGAAATGATCGGTTGATTTCAAATGTCAAAAGTCTATTATAACTGAAGAGATACTTAAAGAATGATAGTATCCTGGACTTAGAGAATGTTGAAAGATGGGCATATTCCATTTGGTCTAGAGTGCAGGAGAGCTGGATGAGGGACCAATTAGTTGTCTATGGGAGGAGATGTATCCAATGAATGAACTGGTGCATTCCTAGCCGCTCTTTAGAGGTTACCTAATAAAACAAGCTAGGTTTTCTATCACACACAAAAAATATTTACAGAAAATATTTTCTTGGGCTGGCTGAGGAGGCTCACGTCTGTAATCCTAGCTCTTTGGGAGGCTGAGGCGGGAGGACTGCTTGAGCCCAGGAGTTTGGCACCACTCTGGGCAACACAGTGCGAAAAATTTTTCTCTACAGATAAATTTAAAAGTTAGCCAAGTGTGGTGGTGCACACCTGTATAAAGTCTCAGCTACTGAGGACACTGAGGTGGGAGGATCGCTTGGGCCAATGAGTTTGAGGTTACAGTGAGCTATGACTGCACCACTGCACTCCAGCCTGAGCAACAGAGATAGACCTTGCTTATTATAATAAAAAAAGGGAGAAGAAAACATTTCTTTTTGGAGAGGAGTTAATTTTAGGGTGGGAGTAAAACAGATGTGAGAGCTGTTAAGTATTTCATTCCTTTTCTCTTTCCTAGTTCATTTTATCTATGGGCCATTGGATCCTGTAAATCCCTATCCAGAGTTTTTGGAGCTGTACAGGTGAGTCTCCCCGAGAGAGGTCTATGTTTTGTTAGTATCTCATCCTGACAGTGGTAAACAGAATTACCTGTTGAGGGCTATTGGCTCTAGCCATTGTCTCTAACCTCATTGGCTGTTCATCCAGGAAACAATAAAAAGATTGAGTTGAGGAATCTTATTCTAACATAATTGTAGTATCACGAAATTCAGTTATACATTCTCTTGATTTATACATAGTCTGTTTTCACTGTTATGACTGCTACATATTCCTTGGTGTACAAAAAGCTCTCATGTGAGTCAAAGGTTTAAAGTGGATATATCCTACAAAGTGTTTGTTTTAGTCCGATTGTAAAGCCAATTCATTGACTTAGGCTGAGCAGATGGCAAAGAGACTGAGAAGAGCTCATTGTGGAAAAGTGCCTTCTCATTGGTTGCTATTCTCTCTAGGTACTTACTTGGAAGGTATCAGAATATGAAATATTGATTGATTATGTCACATAAGAATGTTCCATACCTTCCTGTGGCCTACTGGATACAAGCTAGTAGTAAACAGCTTGCATATAATTTTAAATAAAATACCCCCCCCCCCCATCTCCTGGGATTAAGGGAAGAGCCTTGGTTATCTCTGCTTGGGCAGTGAGTTGCTGTGTGATCCACTTGTTTGATGCTTCATCCTTCTCTAAGGAGCTGAAAGTCATCTTGCTTTGACAATTGTTGCAAAAGTGTTATATTTTCAAGTTGTTGTTTGTTGGATTATGAACATTTAAAAACTAGTTTGTATAAATGGAATTGGCAAGTTTACCTGCCTAAGATACAATTTCAGAGTAGAAGGTGAATAAGCTCTTTGGTGGCTCCTTCCAGTGTGGTGTGTCCACAGGGTCATTTACTGGGGCTTCCCACTGGCTTACATCCCTCCTCCTCCAGCCTCAAGTTCACCTGCGTGCTGTTCTCTTCCACTAGGAAAACGCTGCCGCGGTCCACAGTGTCGATTCTGGATGACCACATTAGCCACTATCCACAGCTAGAGGATCCCATGGGCTTCTTGAATGCATATATGGGCTTCATCAACTCCTTCTGAGCTGGAAAGAGTAGCTTCCCTGTATTACCTCCCCTACTCCCTTATCTGTTGTGTATTCCACTTAGGAAGAAATGCCCAAGAGAGGTCCTGGCCATCAAACATTATTCTCTCACAAAGTCCACTACTCAAATTGGTGAACAGTGTATAGGAAGAAGCCAGCAGGAGCTCTGACTAAGGTTGACATAATAGTCCACCTCCCATTACTCTGACATCTGATCAAATGTATCTTGGCTTTGTTTTTGTGTTATTAGGAAATTCTGATGAGCATTACTATTCACTGATGCAGAAAGACGTTCTTTTGCATAAAATACTTTTTAACACTTTGGATTTCTCTGAAATATTTAGAAGTGCTCATTTCTGGCCCAGCCCCAACAGGAATTCTATAGCAAGGAGGAGGCGAAGGGGGCCTCCTTCCCTTTCCTTGAATGACTTTATGGGCACATGCCTTTTAAAAGTTCTTTAAGCAACACAGAGCTGAGTCCTCTTTGTCATACCTTTGGATTTAGTTTCATCAGCTGTTTTTAGTTATAAACATTTTGTTAAAATAGATATTGGTTTAAATAATATAGTATTCTAGGTATTTAAGACTATGATTTACCTATACATTACATATATTTTATAAAGACACTAAACCAGCATACCCTTACTCTGCCAGAGTAGTGAAGCTAATTAAACATGTTTGACTTCTGAATAAATTGAACTAAATCCAAACTACTTCCTAAAATCACAGGACATTAAGGACCAATAGCATCTGTGCCAGATATTGACTGTTATTAGCTGGGAAGACCAATTCTAACAGCAAATAACAGTCTGGGACTCCTCATACCTCAGTGCTTAGAAGCATGTTTCTCTTGAGCTACTATAGAGGGGAAGGGATTGTTGTGTAGTCCAAGTCACCATGCTGAATGTACACTGATACCTTTATGATGACTGCTTAACTGTCCCAGAGAGGCTTTCCAATGTAGCTCAGTAATTCCTATACTTTACAGACAGGAAAGTTCCAGAAACTTTAAGAACAAACTCTGAAAGACCTATGAGCAAATGGTGCTGAATACTTTTTTTTAAGCCACATTTCATTGTCTTAGTCAAAGCAGGATTAAGTGATTATTTAAAATTCATTTTTTAAAATTAGCAACTTCAACTATAACAACTTTGAAACTGGAATAAGTGTTTATTTTCTATTAATAAAAATGAATTGTGACAAAAGTGGACTCTGGCTTCCCCTCCCCCTCACCCCCACCCCTCTGGGATAAAAATTTTCCAGCATTGCCAGGAGCTTTCAGGTACACATTAAATTAAAGAATAAAATGAAGTTAAGCAGCTGGAGTATAGGATAGTATTTGATTTTCAAGATCACCTGAAGCTGCACTATCGTACCAAAGCTGACCAAGTATAATAAAAAGAAAAAAAAAACAACCCATGCACAAAGATAGACACCTGCTTGATCTGCTGGCTCAGGGCCAAATGTTTAATTTGCTTCTCCAAAGTCATTCATCTTCAAAAGTGTGATTCTGGGAAACTGATGCCACTAGCCTAAAAGCCCACTGACCGTGAAGTGTACATCAGTTTCCTCTTGTCCAGTAAGCCTTTATCCAACAGAAGCTAAGATAACATCTACAGGTGTTCTCTCTTTGCTTCTGACAGTCACCTGCATGGTTACTCCATCGGCTAAGGCCAGCCTGGACCTCACCAATAAATCATAGCCACCTCTGAATATACCTGAGAGAAAAAAGTGAGGAAAACTATATTAAGAACCCAAAACAAGCACTGGATAATGAAATTTATCATGCTCTCCCTGCATCTCCTTTCTATTAGTTTAGCTTTTCCAGAGATCTGTGGAAATTGAATCCTGCGCATAAATTCCAAATATATATTCCAAATATAAATTTTTTATATTCCCATGAAACCAGGTACATAGAAGTTATTCAAAAATACCAATTTAGAGTACTCAGAAGGAAAGTTGGTGGTGGCCTTGGTATCTGTTGGAGAGATTTAAGTGTTTTAGGTCAAATGTACATCTTAAAAGAATAGCTAAGAATAGCATGCAAAACAAATTATTCATTTTGACTGGGTTTCAAATTGTGGCTCATATAATGGGATGATGGGACGAGAGCAAGGCATAAGATGCCCATCTATATCCTATTAAGCTTTGTAAGAAAATGGAAGGCAAATCTGATGGAAGCTTCTTACCTGCCAGATAGAGTGAATGGGAATTCTTGTTCTCAGGTACTTTATCGGATCTCTCACATGGCTGCATGCCCAGAAATGTGATGATATTGTTGACAGCCTCTGTGTTGAGAAGATGTATGAGACAGTATTAGGAAAGTAAAGCACAGGGATCTCCCTCTGTACCAGTATATGCTGGGAGCTGGGGTGGGAGGGGTTGTTGGTGATGTGTAGAGGGAGGCTACTTGGACTAGAAAATGGCTGATCAGTTAGATGATGAAGACAGGGTGCTGGCCTTTTAAGTAAGAGATTTATGAAGTTTTTTTTTTAAAGGAGTTCTTCTGGAGTAACAAATATACCTATTAGGTGTTATACTGCTATCAGGCAATATACTGATAGCAAAATGGGTCTCACCTTCAAGGGTTTTGGTAGAACTGAGGGCAAAGGTTTCCTCTTTCTCAAAGGTATCTCCCACTTCTTCCCAAGCAGCAGCAAAGTTAGGCTTCAGTACTTTCTGAATGTGGTCAGACACAGTCACTTCGAGATCTTCCAGCTAGTGGGTAACAAGCAGTCAGTAAAGAAAAGTCCTTTCTGTTATAGGGCAAAGATACAGGAATTAATATGGTTCTCTGGAGCCTAGAGAAAACGCTACCACCAAAATAGTTTAAGTTCTGTAGTCTGGATAAATCTAATGCTGTAGCCCTTAGCAAACGAAAGCAAGAAAATAGAACATCTGGCAAGAGCCAAATTCAGATCAACATCTGTAGCCCTGAGGTACACAGTAGTCATGTTGTACTCACACTTGACCACTGAGTTCTGGGCACACAGTACCCTCTGATCATTTACTGAGAGGTTGATATTTTTAAAAGTTTTCCCTCCATTCTGTGAAGGCTTTTTAATCCATGATCTGGCTATAAACTAACAGTTGCTGAAGCAAAAACAAAAAACCAAAAAAACAAAACCAACCCCCGACCCCAAATCATTTTAAATAAAACTGATCTCAATGAAAATCATGTAATTATTTTCATTTCTTAATTATTCCTATTATAAAGAAAAAAAAAAAGGGTGAGTTTGTTTTAATGATGAAGTGGTAAATCTCAATTATCTCTGGCCTGATGCTGTCCAGTTACAGAGGAGGGTTAGTCCAGGTCCTCCTAAGTTGTCATCTGTTTCAGAAGAATAGACATCCCATAAGTTTGTGTCAGATGCTCCTAGAAAAATGTTCTCTCAAGGCAGAAGTCACTTAGTGTTGCAAAGGTGTCAAAGAAAGTCTCTCTGCTGGGAAGACTCACCACATACTCATCATCATACCCATCCTCATCTGGAGCTCCAGTGTTAGGGTCACAGTCCCGGACTGTAAACTTCATGGTGCAGCTAAAGGTGCCTGCAACTGGAGGAGAAGGCAGGCAAACCTGCATCAGTGGGCAGTGCAAGCGAGAAGTTGCCATCATTTCTTAGGAAGTGCCACCTGTACTCAGCATTGTGTTCCACATTTTCCAGTTAAATACACATGCCCTGTTTTCTAGGGTAGTGGTTCTCAAAAGCAGCCTGCAAGCGGGTCAGAAAGGCAGTCTCACAAAGCATGAATGTAAAGTCTATTCCACGCTGTGGGTTACAGCAGTACAGGAATGATAACATGGGCAAACTGTTTCTCTATTGGTATGAAGAAAGCAGCAGAGAGGTCCTTTTGGGGGCTTTTTGCCATGCCTATCTCAAAGAGGCCTAAAAGTTGAAAAATAGTATTTTGTTAACCACTGCTCTAGGACCTGACCAAAAAAAACAAACAAACAAACAAACAAAAAAAACCCGATGGTAAAAAAGCATACAGATCATCAGATTAACATTGACCAATCTCATCAGCATCTCAATACTATCTTTAGATTGTGGACTGATGGCGGGTCCACAAATCACCAGACAGAACTTGCTTTATATGTCAACCTTCAGCCTAAAGTGAGGAGGTCAGTAATGAGTTTCTAGTATTGGTAAAGTCAGTGTCTTAAATGGAAAAGCAAGTGGGCAGTTGTATGTTTTCACACAAGTGGTGTTAAGTAATAAGAAATGGAGGTGCGGGTACATTTTTGGAAAGTGAAGTCTTTATAAAGAAGACAGGATTTTCTGAAATGTTTGAAGGAGGGGATTTAGCAAGCAGGGATGAAGAAAAGGCATTTAGGATCTTATCTGTGGTCTGGAAAAAGCTTATAGGTACAAAAATATTAGATATTGGGGGAGTTAAAAAGTTATTTGGGGGATAGGCAAGGAGAGGAAAGAACAGGTTCAGATGTAAAGACCATATATGACAGGTTGGGTAATAAGACTTTCATCTGCTCAGTCTTGACTTTAAATTCCATCCATTCATCCATCCACACATGTAGTGACTGTCAATACATGTTGACATTACATGTAAAGGTATAAGCTTATGCGCCAGACACTTGGATAAAAAGATGACTGAGACATGACCTCTGTCTCTAGGAGCTGTCTAGGAGTTAAGTAAGCATGTGAGGCTGTGTGTGTGCGATCCATCTATGACATTACAACTCAATGCCATAGATCCTTTAAGTTTTAAGAGAGTGCCATGTGAAGGTGCAGGATTAACCAACAGCTTGGGAAAACTGTAAAAAATGTTAAACGACACAGTAGTTTAATTGGCTCTCAAAAGATGCAAAAGAGCTCTGGCAAGCAGAGGAAGATGTACAAACAAGCAAAAGGAAAGAGGCCAGACAGTCCATGGGGCAGTTGGAAACAGTAAGAGGCATGCTAATGCCTAGGTGCTGAGAAGATAACTTGTTTTCGGAATAAATTGTAAAATACCTTGTATTTCAAATGATTTTCCAACAGGCTCTGGTGAGCTGAGGCAGTCAAGAGATTGAAAGGTTAGAGATAAGCTAGACAAGATGTGCCTAATTTAAGCCACTGGTGGGGACTATGAAGAATGGGTCTGAATTCAGAGAGCAGATGGATTCAACAGAATACACTGAAAACAGATGATGGCAGTGGGTTGCCCCATATAGGAAAGAATGAACCTATCAAGTCTGCAGAATCAATTTCAATGCTATTAGGGGTTGAGGAAAGAACGAGTGTGCTTTAATAAAGACAGGATTTTCTTCAGGGAGAAGAGGAAAGAAAGAGAAGTGAAAGTTAACACAAGGCCAGAATAGGTCAGGTGAGGCATTTTTTTTTTTTAAACAATGAAACAGATACAGGATATGGTAGGGGGAAAGGTCATGATCAAGTTAGAATGAAGAGTCAGGAGAGACATTAAGCAAATAGCTAATAGCAACCCAGTGTGGTTCCAATTAAGCAGAATGGCTACAGCAAACGAGGAGGAATAAAGAGACAACATCAGGTATGAAGGTGGATCACAGACTGGGCACAGGGGCTGGGTTTTATGTGGAGGTAAAGACAGAAGACACTTACATGTAAGGACCTGATACAGAGAAAGATATTAAGGAAGTAAATAGGAATGGTGTTAGTAGAGATAACGTTCCTGGAACCTTGGTGGGAATTTTTTACTTAAATGATACAATGACTTGATACAATGAGAGGTTACAGGGATCTGAGGAAGTCCAGGTAGTAATCTATCGAAGCCGCTAGAGAGGATGACGAAAGGGGGCGAGGAGGCGGAGGAGGGTGGGGGGGCTTTCCATGGCAAGAAAATACTGAATGCACTGCCATAATATAAAGATAAGAGTTACACAAACAAAGGAAGACAAACACCAAAGGGAATCAGGAAAGAATGCCCTGAAGATCTGCATTAAAACTGGTCTCTGAAATTAGGCTTGTCTTGTGAGGATTCACTGAAAATGACAGTCAACCATTAAGGAGATTTGCATGAAAAGAACGCAGTGCTGCCTGTACAGGTCCCAGCTACTCGGGAGGCTGAGGCAGGAGAATGGCATGAACCTGGGAGGCGGAGCTTGCAGTGAGCCGAGATCGCGCCACTGCTCTCCAGCCTGGGCGACAGAGCGAGACTCTGGCTCAAAAAAAAAAAAAAAGAAAGAAAGAAAAGAACCCAGTGAATTATAGAAAAGATGGATGCTGGCAGCTAAGACAGGAGAGGGACATGTGAGTTGAGCCAGGGTACAGAACATGCAGTGTGGCAAAGGGCAGAGTGGAAAAGGTAGGAGGGAGCTGCCAGGTCTCAACCACCTAGGGGAGACCATGACAAAGTAAGAGACACTTATGAGGCATTTCCAGAAAGCTTTGTTAGAATAATAATTAAAGAAAAGGGTATGTCACTAGGGCAAAAGATTAGAAAGAGGACAAAAGAGATGGATCTGTACAGGCTAACTGCAGCAGTCTATGCAGGTCTGGACTGAGAAGGAATGGGTGCAGCATAGCATGTAGGACTTCGAGGAAAGTTGGGCAGTGAGTGTCAAAATAAGCAATACACACCTATCTGGAAAATCGTGTTGAGTCTGTGGGAATGCTGTACAAATGGTGGAAGGGTTTTTCTCTAGGACAAATTCAGAAAGGGAAGGAGGAATGGTACTGGAAAGCAACATTAGATGAAAAGGAGTTAGTCACTAAGGAATGACACATATCAATGGGAAGGTAAGACAGCATTGCTAGGCCAAAAGTCGTAAGAGTGTAAGCAATAAGAGACTAAAAGCAAAAGAAAGAAAATATTACATAAGGAAGGGCCAACTGGCAGAGGAGGTGTGGAATAAAGATTTAGAATGGGGTATGCTTTCTAGGTCTAAATGGTCGACTGCATGGGAAATACACAGAAAGGGTAAGGAGCAAGGAATTCAGTAGGAGGAAGCAACAGACTAACTCTTAAAGCTTTTGAGGGAACAGCTAATTAAAGGACTTGCTTGATAGGAAAGTTATTAACTGGTGAATGCTGATCAAAAGCTATAGATGGGCCCGGTACGGTGGCTCATGCCTGTAATCCCAGCATTTTGGGAGGCTGAGGCGGGCGGATCACCTGAGGTTGGGAGTTCAAGACCAGCCTGGCCAACAGTGTGAAACACTGTCTCTACTGAATAAAAAAAAAATACAAAATTAGCCAGGTGTGGTGGCGCATGCCTGTAATCCCAGCTACTCGGGAGGCTGAGGTAGGAGAATCACTTGAACCCAGGAGGTGGAGGTTGCGGTGACCCGAGATCGTGCCACTGCACTCCAGCCTGGGCAATAAGAGCAAAACTCTGTATCAAAAAAAAAAAAGTTATAGATGGCAACTTTAGAAATATTAGGCTTGATTTATTAAGAGAGTGTGAACAGGTAGTTTGTCCAGAGAATGGATTACTGCTACTAGATGGGGAATGGGTGATTATGAAGAGTGAAGTTTTTAAAAAAGTCTATATCTATTTCTGTAGAGAGATGGTAGGACCGGGTGTAGTGGCTCAAGCTTCTAATTCCAGCATTTTGGGAGGCCGAGGCTGGCAGATCTCCTGAGGTCAGGAGTTTGAAACCAGCCTGGTCAAGATGGTGAAACACTGTCTCTACTAAAAATACAAAAACTAGCCGGGCGTAGTGGCACATGCCTGTAATCCTGGAGGTTTCAGTGAGCCAAAATCACGCCACTGCACTCTAACCTGGGTGACAGAGTGAGACTCTGTCTCAAAAAAAGAAAAGAGAGATGGCAAGTGAAAGGATGACTGACAGTTAAGATATTGTAAACTACTGTACAGTGTTCCAGTGAAGTTGCCTAGAAGTTACTCTGCTATGTGAGGATTGGCTAAAAGTGACAGACATTTCCTAGGGAAACATGAATGAAAATATCACAGGGGAAGAGAAGATGGAGGCTGGAAGCTAAAAGATGAGAAGATGTAGGATTTAGGCTGGAGTGTGGAATATAAAGTGTGGGTAGGGGCTGGGCACGGTGGCTCATGCCTGTAATCCTAGCACTTCGGGGGTCTGAGGCAGGTGGATCGTTTGAGGTCAGGAGTTCAAGACCAGCCTGGCCAACATGGTGAACCCCTATATCTGCCAAAAATGCAAAAAGTAGCCGGGCATGGTGGCAGGTGCCTGTGATCCCAGCTACTTGGGAGGCTGAGGCAGTAGAATCACTTGAGCCCGGGAGGTGGAGGTTGCAGTGTGCCGAGATCAGGCCACTGCACTCCAGCCTCGGTGACAAGAGTGAAATTCTGTCTCCCCCCGCCCCAAAAAAAAAAAAAAAAAAAAAAGTATGGGTAGGGAAGGGCATTAAAGAGGGCCAGAATGAGGAACACCAGAAGACGGCAGAGCTGCATATGCAGTAGAGAGATATGAGTTAAGAAGAAAAGAGAATGCACAGAGTAAGTAGATAAATAAGAACTGGTGCCCTGAGGAAGTGCCATCTGGGAATCTTTGCTTGAATGATGTTTGAAGCAGGAAGTGTGCCCAACAGAGTGAAAGGTCAAGGAGTTGAAATGGGATGGATTCTAGTCATAGGCAGTGGCAGGAACCCTATGAAGGTCGGAATGAACTGAAAGTGCAAGTGTTCAGAGTGGTGTGGAGGTGATGAGGAAGAAAAGACTAAATCCATGAGAATGATACACAAGATTGTAGCTGAAAAAACAAGTGACTAAGTAACAGTTGTTTTTCCAGGGTCAACTGGGGGAAAATAGTGGAAAAGCCTGCAGAAGAGATGGAGTCATTTGAAGATTGGCAGGTATTGACAGGAGGGATACAGCCCCATAATTGTAAGATTAAATAAGGAGAGACTGGAAACTGTGTAAAGGGAGAACTATACAAAGAGTAGGTATGCATAGGTGGAGTGGCATGGACAGGTAAAATGAGACAAGTGTTTCCCAGAATGGGAAATCTTGTAAACCCTTTAAATGTGGGTCTATTTGGTCAAATGTTGGCTCTTAATTGCAGACTCTGAAAAGCAGTAGATACAATGGGAAGAACAGGTGCTTGAAAAGTAATGGGAAGCTTTTGTGAGAAGTTTAATTAGAAGGATTAGAAGGAGGTGGATTAAGATGAGCCCTAACAGGGCAGCATTTAAAGACACCAGGATAGATCTTTGAGTAGTTTGTAGAATGGATGACTAATATTGGGAGAGGAGTGGCTGCAGATTACATTGGAAACCCATCTAAAGGGTAAAACTTCTTTGTTTCCAGGTACAGATGGTAGATGAAATTATACTCTATATAATTAAGATAAGGGAGGGCACACCAAAGGGGAAAAACAAATGAATATCATGTAAATGCTGTATTAAAGTTACTCTTAGAAGTTACTCTGTCATGTGAAGATTTTCTACAGATGAAAGGCAGATACTAGAGAGAATCTGGCTAGGAAGTGCCATTCAGGAGGAGACAGAGTTCATCTGAATGAAATATGGATGGCAGTTAAAAGAAGGGAGGCTGAAGGTAAGGTAGCGTACATCTTTAGGGCAAGACAGGTAACAGGGAAAAAAGGAATAGGAGAAAACAGATGAAAAGGTCATTTGAAGACTGGCAGGACTGACTGGAGAGACAGTCCTGTATTTGGGCCAAAAGACATGAAGAGGAGTTAAAGCTAAGGGAAGCATTATATAAACTAGGTAACGATTCTGAAAAGGTGGCATGGTAATAAGAAAGACCACAGCGCCATAAAGATGCCCGGAGAATCCCGCCAGATCTCAGAATGGGCCCAACTGGCTAAATATAGTGGGTGTAAGGCCAGATTGCAGTGACTAGTATATGGGAGAGAAGGAAAGACCTGAATAGGAATGAGTCAGTAGATTTGCTCTTGATGCCTTAGTGGAAGATTTTTAATTAAAGGGCTTGGTTGAGGGAGAAGTTGAGAGCAGTGCTCCTTAGAATGTCTAACATGGCACTATCTAGGAATCTGTTAGAAATCTGAATTCTTCTCCCCTCCCCCAGACCTAGTCAGTCAGAAACTCAGGGTACATTAATCTGTTCTCACATTGCTATAAAGAAATACCTGGGACTGAGTAACTTATAAAGAAAAGATGTCTGATTGGCTCAAGGTTCCATAGGCTGTACAGGAAGCATGGCTGAAGAAGCCTCAGGAAACTCACAATCATGGCAGCAGGTGAATGGTGGGGAGCCAGCACTTCACAGGAGAAAGACAGAGAGTGGGAGGAGGTACCATACACTTAAAAAAATCAGATCGTTTGAGAACTCTATCACAAGAACAGCGCCAAGGGGATGGTGCTATGAGAAACTGGCCTCATGATCCAATCACCTCCCACCAGGCCCTACCTCCAACGCTGGGGATGACAATTCAACATGAGATTTGAGTGGGGACACAGATCCAGACCACATCATGGGGTAAGGCCCTGCAGCTTGTCTTAACCAGCTGCAATTGGAGAACCACTGCTTTAGACAAAGGCAGGCTAGGAAACAATTCTGATAAAGAGCCTCTTGTAGCAACTGTCGTGTTAGGGTTAGCTGAAAATTAGAAGAAGCAACTGAAGAGACTTGAATGAAAGGACAGGAGAGATGGAAAGAATGGAGGTGATGGAGGATACAAAAGGGAAGGGATAAATGAATGAGGCTGGAGGCTGAACTTGCAGCACAGTAAGTGGGCCAGTGAGGAAGGGCACTGAAGCGCGACAGGATGAGGAATACTGGGACAGGGAGAGTGGCAACTCTGGTCGAGTGATTTTACGTTAATCTAGTCACAGCCACTCAAGAAGAGAGAGGAAGAAGAGAATGTGGCTAGGTAAGAATTGAGGTTATGAGGGGTCACTGTTCAGGAAGCGTTGGACCTCAGATCCAGTGTGCAGTCTGAACAGTGAGTGTTGAGTGTGAGGGGTATGTTTATCCAAAAGACAGTACTGAATCTATGCAAATGACATATACAGAGTCTCTGAATGAAGGAGGGATGCTGAATATAGTTTTTATAAGGCAAAATAAAAAGGTGTACAATAGTGAAGTTAAAATTGCTTCCAGACGAGAAGGCATCACTTAGTATTGACCAAAAAAAGTGTCAATGATACTAATTGGAGGTATTTGGCACCATACTTGTGCGAAAGGTCATGATGGAAAAGAAAGAAGCCAGGTTAGATGCTATCTAAGGGGAAGGGAAGGCTTATCTGAGGAGTACAAAACTGGTTTTGAATGAGGGAGAGAGTGGGGATATGAGGGGAGGAAACCTCAAAAAGAATATGTATCCATCACTATGAAAGGTTAGGCTATACAGGGGAAGCCTCCAAAGGGAAATTTGGAAAAACATTCTGAGAGGGACATTAAGGATGTACTCAAAAATTAAGAATGTTAGGACTTGCCAAAAGTGAGAGAAGCAACTGAGGAGACTTGTATGCAAAAATCTCAAAGAAGGAGAGAACAAAAGATGGAGGTTGGATCCTAAATAGGGTGAGAGGATATGTGAATGAGGTAGGGGGCAGAACATGCAGTGTAGAAAAACAACAGATACGGAAGGGCATTAAAGAGGGCTAAATGGGAACATTAGGGAATGAGAGTTGGGAATTTGTCAGAGTTGTGTATTAACAAGAAGACAGTACGGTAAGAAGGTGGCACAGTAAGAACACGGGTATAAGGTTTTGCTGTCCAGGAAGCTTTGCTGGAAAAACGTTAGAAGTAATGGGTTTGGTCAGTATGGTGAGAGGTGAGAGAGGCTAAGTGGGATGGGCATAAAGGGCAGGCCAGTGGCAAGAATCCTATGAAAGTGTAGGCAGATCTGAAAGCACAGGCAAATGCAATGGAGAATGTGGCACAGGGCAGAGGGCAGGGGGCTGAGCAGCGAGTGCCCAAGGGGAGGGGAGTATCCAGAAGAACCCGTGGAGTCCCTAAGAATGACACACAGGTGATAGCTGAAAGAAGGAGGGGCATAGAAGAATCAGCAGCATGATTGTCTGGGGCAAAATAAGGAAAGGAATGGAAGAAGAAAGTGAAGAGTTCCTGCTGATGTGAGGGGATGACTGGAGGAATGGCCGATATTGACTGGTAGGTAAAGGAACCATTTTTGGACCAAGGTTACGATGGAATAAGAAGGAAGAGAGAGCTGGCTGAGTAAAGGACCATTGTATAAAATAGACAAAAGTTAAGAGTAGATGGAGTGGCAACTAGGCAGATCAGTTGTGTTTTTAAAATGGGAAACTGCTAAGATCTCAAAATGGGCCCAAGTGGTCAAATTGGGTGGGAAGGCCCAATGGTAATGAATGGTGCATCTAACAGAGCTTCGGGGACCCAGGCAGGAATGGGAATTAGTAGATTAGCTCTTGATGCTGTAGGTAGAAATTTTTGGTTAAAAACTTGGTTAATAAGAAAGTTTGAGGGAGTTTTATTAAGATGTATTCTCCTAAAAAGGCACTGCTAGCAACCTTTAAATACATGGGTATTGACCATTTAGGGAGGGTAGGTGAGTAGTTTGTCTGTAGAGGAAATTAATTGTATTTCTTGAGGACTGGTAGGGAATCATGAGGGAAGTAAACCTCAAGAGTATAATGCTATATCCGTTGCTATGATAATTTAATGCTAGTAGCCAAAATGGATAAGATATGATAGAGCATAATAGAATAAGAAGAAAGGGGTTTTCATCTAAGTAATGGGAGCACTGTTAATTACAGCAGGGTTCTGAGTGGTCAAGTTGCAAAAAGACAAATAAGAACTGTAATGGAGAAATCTGTCAAATCTCAGAAGGGGTCTAATGGGTTAAATGTGTGTTGCTGAAGACTGCAATGAGTGGTGTAGATGGTGAAGAGCAGCGAAGGCCTGAATATGAGCAGGAGTCAGAAAACAGACTAGCTCTTCAAGTCTTGATGGGAATTTTTTTTCTATTGAGAACACATACACATACATTTATACAGCACTGCAAACACAGCACTACGTATTATTTATGGGTATGCAGTAAAATTATGAAAATATGCATGAGGATAAGTATCAGATTCACGTAGTGATTTTCTCTTGGAAAGGAGAGAGGTAAATGATTTTGGGGAGTGATACCGAGGAATTCTCAACTATATGTGCAATATTTATTTTAAAAAGATCTGAAGCAAATACAACATCAAGATAGGAAGAAGTGGGTGTATTAATTTTGGGGGAATGAAAAGTTTTAATTAAAGGGCTTGGTTGATAGAAAGGTTAGAGGGGGAAGATAAGGGTGAATCTTGATTCAAAGCTACTGACAGTACCTGAAAGACACTGGTTTGACAGAGCAACTGGAAAGCATGGGTGGGTGGTTTATTTGGTGAGAAGGTGATCTGTATTTGGTGTGGAGCAAGTGGATGGCATTGAGGGAGTATACCTCAAGAGTATACCTTGAGAGAAGGGTGTATCCATCACTGTGATTATCGATGGAAGCTGATGTTAATATATATGACAGTGCAAATAAAGGAAATTAGGAAGAACTTGCTGAAGTATGATGTTGAGATTTGCTCAGAAAAGAAATATTATGTTAGAACTGGCTGTAAGAGCAACTATTAATATATGTATAAAAAAAGAGTGAGCAGCCTGGGCACAGTGTCTCATGCCTGTAATCCAACACTCTGGGATGCCGAGGGGGGCGGATCACCTCAGGTCAGGAGTTTGAGACCAGCTAGCCAACATGGAGAAACCCTATCTCTACTAAAAATACAAAAAAATTAGCTGGGCTTGGTGGTGGGTGCCTGTAATCCTGGCTACTCGGGAGGCTGAGGCAGGAGAATTGCTTGAACCCCAGAGGTGAAGGTTGCAGTGAGCCAAGATGGCACCACTGCACTCCAGCCTGGGCAACAGAGTAAGACTCTGTCTCAAAAAAAAAAAAAAAAAAAAAGTAGAGAAGGAAAAACTTGAGAAAAATTGAAGCTAAAATTAAGGAAGGAGAAGGCATGGTTTAGGTTAGGGTGCTGAGCATGCAATGCAATTTTGCAAAATGTTAAACAGGGAAGGGTATAAGGAGGGCCAGGATGAGGAGAACCGAGAATCAGAATTACAAGTTCAGTGGAGTTGTATGTTAAGCTAGATACCAACCATGGGAGAAAAGAGGGGAGTGAGAACATAGCAAATAAGAATTGGAGTATATGTTGCTGCCCAGAAAGCTGTGTTGGAAAAAGATTTGAAGCAATTGGTGGAGTCAACAGAATGGGAGGTTAGAGAATGATTTATGCGATGGACTTAAAATGGGTCAGAGCAGGGATCCCAGGACGTCCAGACTGAATGGAGGGTGGGAAGAGATTAAGTACAAAGTGAGAAATAAGGAAGATGGAAGCTGGTTGAATAGTGCTGAATATCAAGAGTATACATATCATCCAAAAGAGATGGTTATATCCACTAAATGATACAGCTGAATGAAGAAAGAATGCTGGAGAAAATGTAAGGAGTTTGCAGCCAAAGGAGAAAGAGAAAAAGGAGAAAAGGAGTAGAAGGGAAATGTTCAGGTTGTTTGTAAATGGAAAGACATTATTTGAATAGTCACAGATAATGATAGGAAAAATGGCTGTTGCTCTATACTTAAGCCAAAGATCATGATAGAAAAAATAGACAGAGGATAGCAAGTCAATAAATGGGATGTTGTATGAATTAGAAAGCAGCTTTGAGTAGGTGGAAAAACAAGAAAACAGATCAAGTGTAAATTAAAGAAACAGAACTGTCAGATCGCAGAAGAACCATATACAGAATGAGAAAAGATCAGGAGTCTAAAAAAGAACAGAAGTTGGACAGGCTGGCACTTGAAGTCTTAGTTGGAAATTTACTTCTTAAGTGACTGCTTGCTAGGGAAGGTTAGAAGGAGATGAATTAAGATAAATCCTGATAAGAAGCCATTGGTGGAAACCTTAAAAACATGAGGACTGACAGGTATAGATTGGGATTTTCTTTGCAGAACAAATGAATGTTATTGGTTGAGGACTGGTTGGGAATCATGATAAGGTTAACATCCAGAGAATAACACAGCATTCATTTATTATAGAGTCAGTGGGTAAATGATTTGTAGAATATTTACGATATGGCAGGGCGGATATTCAAAGGAAGCTATGAAAGGACATAGCAGTAAATATGATGTTAAATTGGCCAAGAAGTTAAGAAATAATGTTAGGATTGGCTGAAAGTTAAGAGAAGCAACTGAGAAGACTTGTGTATATAAAAAGAAAGGAAAAGGGAGAGGAGAAGATGCTTGGTTGGAGAAAAAAAAAAGTATGAATTAGTCTGGGTTTGGAATATGCAAGGTATGAAACAGGAAATATTATTGAGACCAGAATGAGGAATTCAGATATAACCAGCTATCTGTTCATACAGCCTAAATACCTGTTAATATGAAAAGATTTAGATTATATATACATCTCACCAAGTACTTAGAAAATCTGGTGCAGTGAGTTAGCATTCTTGTGCTAACAAAAACTTTTAGCTTGCACCCAAGTCTGCTTGAGATGGCATATTTTTGCTGTGGCTCTTGTGCCGATAGGCTTATTCCCTATGCTGAAGGATGTTAAATGTGTTGTGCAGTATTCCTGTCATCTTCCCCATAATATGAGTGCGGCAATTCAAGCAGCTCATCAGGTGGTAAGTCAGTATTTCCAAAAAACTTCTTGTTTATATATTTTATTTAAAAATGTAATGCATTTGTTATTTATACTGAAAACATTCCACTGTTCCTTGCAGTATAAAAGGCAAATGCAATTATAGTCTTTATTATAGTATGAGACCATTTTGTACTACACACAAACATGTCTGCTAATGAACTGATGATATGTTAAATAATTAGGTCATTATCCTTTAAAATGGCATATATTATGAGAAATACTTAAAAGTTTTTTTTTTTATCATAGTGTTTTAGTGATAATTGAGAAAATAGGTTGTTTTAAGGGAGATGGATAAGAGCTTTATCAAATTTAAGAAAATGCAATGTAAGTGTTTGCTACCAAAAATTATTATTCAAGCACCGGATAATGAAAATTGCTTTTACTTAAAAAGTTGAGTCAAGAAGAAGACGGTGTAGTCAGTTCTTAAAGGGAGAAAGAAAGGGACGAGATAAAATAACTAAAAATTGGACATAAGAGAGACAGTGTCCAGGAAAGTACATTTGCATTAAAAAGTGCAATTGACAGAAAGATTAGCGACACATTCAGTAAAGTGGACATAAAACAAGGCAAGTGGCAGGGATCCTACCAAGGAACAAACAGAGAACCAAAGCAGTTCAGCACAGTATGCTGGAAAGAAGAAATTCTGAAAGGGACAGAGCAGTGAATGGAGAAGAGAAGGAGGTGCTTGACAGCAAGATCTTAGTGAATGCAGAGGAGTGACACACAGTGGATGGGTGGTTAACAATGTACTCTTCCAAGGCAGAAAAAGAAAAACAACAAAATAAAGGGAAAAGGCATTTAAAATTTACCTTAGGATGGGAAAAGTCATGCGAGGATGACATACTAAAAAAAAAAGATTTGCTACTATAATCGTATCATATGGAATAAGGAAGAAAACACCTGATGGACACTAAAAAGAGCACTGCATGGATTTGGCAACATTTCAGAGTAACTTAAGTAAACACAGGGCAAATCCACTTCACAATAAGGAAACCCAGAAACAATGAGGTCAGAAGAACAAGAGCATACATTAAGAAAAGTTATAAGATTAAAGATGGACCAAAGATACGGAAGGGAAAAAGGGTGAGTTAGAAAAGCAGTCAGAAGACAACTATATGCATCCGAATAGAATATTAGAAAAAGGCAAAAAAAAAAAAAAAAAAGGTGGAGGAGAGGCACGCTACATTGAGTAGTATACTTAAATCTGATTCCAAAAAGGAGGAAAGAAGTTCAGAAATGAGTAAAGAGGAACCGAGCTGAGACAGGGGAAAGGGCACCAGGAAATGGAACTGAAGGGTGCACATCCACATCTAGAAAGGGTTGCTCACTGCACCAGAAAGACAGTGGTGAACAAATTATGGGTGGCACAGGGGCTTCAAAGTGTCAAAGAAGAGAAAAAGAGGTGCAGAACGGATTGCCAAATGAGCTTCCAGGTAGGACTAAGAGAGTCTTTAAGAAAATCCAAACATGAGATGAAAACATCCTGAATCATAATGAAAAGATAGGAAAGATGCATGGATTAACAGTATGAATGAAGATAATGAAAATACTATAGTACAGCAAAAAGAATGCATGATGGGGATAAGAGGAGCAGGGAGTAACTGGAGGCAGTCCTAAAGGTGGAATCTTGCCACCTGTGTCACAGTGTGTAAACCTCAAGGATAGAAAATATGAAAAGAAGAACAGAAAACATTGTACGGGTATGGAAGCTATCAGGCTGATATGAAGGCGGTTTCGAGGATAGGTTGCTTTCATGTACTGAAGGGTAAAAGTTTCAATGTAGATCTTTAAGAGAAATCCTTTTCAAGAGTCAGAGGGTGAGTGTGGAGTAGAGAAACAAGGGGAGGGAAGAATGGGGTGGAAGGATGCCAGAGGAAGAAAAGAGTATGCAAAAGAAAGTGCTTCCATGGGAAGACTGCCAGGTTAGTTAGAATCTGAAAAACATGAAAAATGCGAAGTAAGAAGTACAAAAAGCACATGAAAGAATTAGCAAAAAAATGAACAAACAAGAACAGGTAGAAAGGGGGCATTCCGGCGCTTCAAAACAATGATCTTCAACAGTAAATGCAAGCACAAGAAGGCTCCAGGCCTAACATGGGAGTCAGGGAGTCCAGGTGGCCATAGGGAGTCGAGGTGGCCGTCCACATCAGTGATTCTTATCTGGGGTGGGGGGTGGGTTTCACCCGAGGGAGGGCTGGGGGCATGGACCCCCAGGCAGGCCTATCCAATCATCTGAGGGGTGAGCAGTGTTCAGCTCAGAAAAAGTAAGGGGGAAAAAAAAGCAATCTCTAAAAGGAACACAGACAATAGCAAAAGAGGAAACCGAGCCCAAAAGATGCTTGTGATAGGCCGCCTTGGGGTCCTGCATCCTCGGGTGAGAATCGCTGGTGGACGCGGGAGGATGGAGAGCCGGCAGACATGTGGAGTGCGAGGGGAAGACGCATGTGTGGCGGGGCTGATGGAGGCATCAGGGTCAAGACTGTCAGGTGTGGGAACACAGTTCCCGACAGACCAGGACAAGGATGACAGCGAACAAATGGATGTAGCCGAAAAGGCACCGGGACCATGGTGGTGGAGCTGGGATTTCCAATGCCTCGGTCCCAGACTCGAGGACTCAGGTGGAGGAGTGAGGCCCAGAGAAGGGCCCAGTGACTCAGAGGACGTGGGCTGTGCGGGTGAGAGCAGAGAGCAGGGGATCTGTTGTCACGGGTAGGGAAGGTGCAAAGGGGAATGGAGACAGCGTGGAAGGAGAGCATTTTGAAGACATGGGCGCTAAGGAGGGAGGAGGCGGGAGGAGGTTGGAACTGACAGGAGCACCCAGGAGGAGCGGAGGAGCCGGGTCTCAGGCAGGGCAGGAGAGTTAGGTTGAGACTGGGTGCGTTTGTACCAGTGGGACGGGGGGATGAGGGTGGGCAGGTGGAGTGGGGACAGGAGTGAGCGCTGATGACAAAACTGCTGTGGTGACAGGAAGAGGGTAGGAAATTCAGAGGCACATGTTCCCCAGAGTGTTTTCACAAGAATGTGAAAGAAAGGATGCAGAGGGAACTGAGAAGCTTTTAGGGAGTCAGGGTTGTGGGGTGCTGGAAGGTACCCATAGCCTGGGCCACTGGGATGTGGACACTGATAGCTGGGCAGGGCAGGTGGATTCGGTGCAGTATGTGTGATGCAGAGATGACTGCATCTGGTGGAGCAGTGGGTGCGGGGCCAGGTCAAGAAGGGAGGAGGCACCTGAGAACACGACTTAGGCCAGTGGGAGAATCACAGATTGTGCTGAGAGAATGCAGGAGGGTGCAGGTGGGACAGTACCGTGCTATGCAGTAGAGGAGGAAAGCAGGAGATCACTGCTGGGACATCAGGGGATGAGGTTGCAACACATGGGAGAGGAGGACAGAGGAGAGGTGTTCCCTAAAGGGCAAGAAGAATGAGTCGGAGCAGGCAATGGAGTCCAGCAGCAACGAGAGGAGAGCTTGTTGAGAGCAGCAGAGATGCACTGCAGTAAAGGAGGCACGCCAGGCACCAAGAGGGAGGGAGCGGATGCAGAGAATCCAGGGACTTTACACCAGATGGGGCAAAGTGTGTGACACAGTTCATGGATGGCAAAGCATAGTGTGGGTAAGACAAGCAAGGAATGAAGGACAGGTGGGAAGAGGCCAAGGGAGAAGCAGGGCATAGAAGTGCTGCCCCCTTGGAAACACAGGGGACTACATGTCAATGAAAGATGTGGTAAGATGACAAAAGGTCAGGTGGATTGAGTTGGACAGAGGAAAGGACTGTGTCCAACATGGCGGTAGGTAGGACACATCCTACCGACAGACAAGGTAGGATGGTTTCAGACAGCAGATGGACTCAGTATAGCATGCTGGGGATAAACAGGCTGTGGCAATGGCGGCAGCAGTGCGGGCAGGGAAGGAAGGACTGGATGCTGGAAGACAACAGTGGGAGAAAATGCGTGTATGAGTGATGCAAGGTTTTAATGTGAATCCTGAGAAAAAGAGAGACATGGTAGTGCGGCATCCACATGAGGTGGCGTATGGGATGCATGTTGGGTCAGGTAAGTGAATAGGAAAAGAAAGGGACCTGGAAGCATGTAACAGGAGACAACCTCACAAATGTGGGGGTGATGAATGCTGGTCAAAGGGCCAAGGTAGAAAGGTGAAGGGGAATGCAGAGTTCTCAAACTGGGGCATTGACAGATCTCATGGGAGAAGTTGGTTTCATGACTGTCATCAAGGCCAGGCTGTAGGATCAGAGCAGAGGCAAGAGCCCAGGAATATGCAGAACTAGGTCCACAGGAGAATGTGGGGGATGGGGACAAATGACTCTGGTTAAATGAAGGAAATAGCATCACTGCCTGGTAAGGTGGCACTGGGCATGGTAACCTCAGGGACTTGGCAATGGACTCATGTGGTTTGAGTCTACTGTGTGGGTAGAAAGACGCTTGCAAATAGTGGAGGACTAGTGAGGAACCAATGCAGAGGAAGCAATTCAGAATGATCACTGAATCTGAGCTTCTGCTGTCAAGGAAGGCTAAAAGGATAGAGGTGTAGCTTACAGCTGAAAGTATGTACATAGACATGAAATAAAGTAGGCAAGGGAGAGTCTCAAACACAGTGGGTCTCATAGTTTTAATGGGAGTTTAGATCAGTATCAGATGGGTACACAGGACAGAGTATGGCTGAGGACTGGAGACAGCTAGGGTGTTTGGTGCTGGAGTGTGGACTTCATTTATGGAAAACTTCATCTAGAGGAAAACAAGAGGAAAAGCAGAGGAGGACAGAGAGTGGGACCTATGTAAGAAGGTCTTAAATTCTACACATGGGTGTTGTGAAGGTAGTGCAACCAAGACAGAAAGAAGAAATGAGTGACCTGGACAGCCTGAATGGGTAACGAAAAGGTAGATATGATGGGAAGGGATGCATCGGCTCACTGGGGCCGCATCTGAGGTAAATGGAAATAAAGGAATTGAGAAAGGAGGAAGAGAAGGAAGTGGCGGGACTGACTGTGGAGTTTTGTGGGAGCCTTCCTGATGGAACAGAAAAAAAGAGGAGGAGAAAGGGCTGGAGTGGAAGAGGGAAAGGAAAAGGCAGATTAAGGGAAGGCACTGGCCTGAATCACTGGAAGACCTGGAGGAGCAACAGAAAATAGTTCTTGAAGAGAAGGTGGGAAAGAGAGAGGATGGAAAAGTTTGAGCGGTGAGGAGAGCAGGTCAAAGAAGTGAAAACATCCGTATGGAGAAGAGATGACCGAGTCCGATGAAGCGACAGGCCCTGGGTGATTGAGAGAAATGTGGGCCACAGACAGGCAGGTACCTCCCCTTGGCCAAGGAAGCAAAGAGAAGAAATGTGTCACAAGGGGAAAGGCTGCAAGAAAGAATGTGGAAGTGGGACGATGAGGCAGCACAACGGGGGAGTCACCTACAGAAGACAGGGTGGAGGGGCCCCCAGGGAAGGATGGAGGGCAGAGAGCGTGTGGAAGGGAGCTGGGCAGGACAGCCACAGGCAGGACAGCCACAGGTGGAGTGAGGTGAAGGGGCAGGTCCCAGAGTAGGAACAAAGGAACCTGGAGTGCTCAGAGCAGCCTGCAAGGTTCGGCATGGGGAAGGGAAAGCGTAAGGGGTGGACAGCAATAGACAGGAAGGAATGGCTGCTCTTAAAGCCTTGAACTTTGTTGCAAAGGTGTGAATCTTGGGCCAGGCTCTTTACTACGGATCCGGCGGGGAAGGGTGGGTGGTGGGGATGGGGTTCGGGGTGGGGTTTGGGTCTGGGTTGGGGATGGGGTTTGGGTGGGGGTTGGTGGGGGTTGGCTGGGTTGGGAGCAGTGGGATTGCAAGTGGGAAAGGGGTGGGGAGATGGGTGGGGGTGGGAACGGGGGTGGGGGGCGACAAACCAAACTCTAGGCATTTGAAAAACCATCTTACTTAAGTGAGCTGGTGGACTATGACATGTTGACTACTGGGGGTGATGGATACTGGCTGGAGAAGACCTCTGAATTCAGTAGAGTAGCTTCAGACAGGGTGGAAGTTCAAAGTAAAGAGATGGTTTTTGGGAAACAAGCAGGTACATGAGACACAAAGAGGGAAGTCTCTGCAGGACCACCCTGTTAAGGATCTGAAAATAGGTGGGGTGGAGTGATTAAGGAAACAGGCAAACAGTAAGCCCCTGGAAAGACCTGATGGAGTCCA
The DNA here is from genome assembly GCF_009764315.1 of Trachypithecus francoisi. NCBI lineage: Eukaryota > Metazoa > Chordata > Mammalia > Primates > Cercopithecidae > Trachypithecus > Trachypithecus francoisi. Next base: position 28,473,291 of record NW_022681469.1, on the reverse strand, counting down.
AAGATACTGATATAACACCTGACAGTCATATGGGTAGGTGGGGCCACAAGTGTGTCTGTAGGGATTTTAAAGAACAAATCTCTCATATAGAGTGGATTTTGAGACATGTTTGTTTCAGTGAGTAGACAGGGAGGAGAACAAGGTGATTTCAAGCAGAGAGTACCTGGCATACATGGGGGTGAGGGAGGAAATGCTAAGGTCTTTGCGTAGGAAGTGTAACTAGAACTACCAAGTAATAAATGCTGGAAATGGCAGAGGAAAGGCCAGGGAGTCAAGGTGGCCGTCCACATCAGTGATTCTTATCTGGGGTGGGGGGTGGGTTTCACCCGAGGGAGGGCTGGGGGCATGGACCCCCAGGCAGGCCTATCCAATCATCTGAGGGGTGAGCAGTGTTCAGCTCAGAAAAAGTAAGGGGAAAAAAAAAAGCAATCTCTAAAAGGAACACAGACAATAGCAAAAGAGGAAACCGAGCCCAAAAGATGCTTGTGATAGGCCGCCTTGGGGTCCTGCATCCTCGGGTGAGAATCGCTGGTGGACGCGGGAGGATGGAGAGCCGGCAGACATGTGGAGTGCGAGGGGAAGACGCATGTGTGGCGGGGCTGATGGAGGCATCAGGGTCAAGACTGTCAGGTGTGGGAACACAGTTCCCGACAGACCAGGACAAGGATGACAGCGAACAAATGGATGTAGCCGAAAAGGCACCGGGACCATGGTGGTGGAGCTGGGGTTTCTAACACCTCGGTCCCAGACTGGAGGACTCAGGTGGAGGAGTGAGGCCCAGAGAAGGGCCCAGTGACTCAGAGGACGTGGGCTGTGCGGGTGAGAGCAGAGAGCAGGGCATCTGTTGTCACGGGGAGGGAAGGTGCAAAGGGGAATGGAGACAGCGTGGAAGGAGAGCATTTTGAAGACATGGGCGCCAAGGAGGGAGGAGGCGGGAGGAGGTTGGAACTGACAGGAGCACCCAGGAGGAGCGGAGGAGCCGGGTCTCAGGCAGGGCAGGAGAGTTAGGTTGAGACTGGGTGTGTTTGTACCAGTGGGACGGGGGGATGAGGGTGGGCAGGTGGAGTGGGGACAGGAGTGAGCGCTGATGACAAAACTGCTGTGGTGACAGGAAGAGGGTAGGAAATTCAGAGGCACATGTTCCCTAGAGTGTTTTCACAAGAATGTGAAAGAAAGGATGCAGAGGGAACTGAGAAGCTTTTAGGGAGTCAGGGTTGTGGGGTGCTGGAAGGTACCCATAGCCTGGGCCACTGGGATGTGGACACTGATAGCTGGGCAGGGCAGGTGGATTCGGTGCAGTATGTGTGATGCAGAGATGACTGCATCTGGTGGAGCAGTGGGTGCGGGGCCAGGTCAAGAAGGGAGGAGGCACCTGAGAACACGACTTAGGCCAGTGGGAGAATCACAGATTGTGCTGAGAGAATGCAGGAGGGTGCAGGTGGGACAGTACCGTGCTATGCAGTAGAGGAGGAAAGCAGGAGATCACTGCTGGGACATCAGGGGATGAGGTTGCAACACATGGGAGAGGAGGACAGAGGAGAGGTGTTCCCTAAAGGGCAAGAAGAATGAGTCGGAGCAGGCAATGGAGTCCAGCAGCAACGAGAGGAGAGCTTGTTGAGAGCAGCAGAGATGCACTGCAGTAAAGGAGGCACGCCAGGCACCAAGAGGGAGGGAGCGGATGCAGAGAATCCAGGGACTTTACACCAGACGGGGCAAAGTGTGTGACACAGTTCATGGATGGCAAAGCATAGTGTGGGTAAGACAAGCAAGGAATGAAGGACAGGTGGGAGGATGGCAATAGACAAAGAGGAGGTAGAAGATGCTGGTACCTTGGAAAAGCTGGTGTCAATGAAGGGCACAGGAAGGTGTCAATGAAGGCCACAGTGTCAATGAAGGGCACAGGAAATGATGGAAGGCGAGGTGGATTGACTTTGAGACAGGAAACAACTGTCTCCAGCACAGTAGAACCAAAAATGTAGGATGGTTAAGGGTGACTTAAGATAACAGATGGATCCAATGCAGCATATTGTGGATAAAAGATGGCAATGTTGGCAGCAAGGGCAGGGCAGGAAGGGAGCTGACATCAAGGAAATGACTGCAGAGTGCAGTCATTGACTTAGAAGTGGCAGAGGAGGGAGTGGAAGCTGAAGATGAAGCTGAGGGTCTCTGGAAAATAACAGTAGGGGGATGTGCAGTACATCTTAACTAGAAAAACAGAAACTGCTGTCAAGTCCTCAAGGCATGATGTCAGACTCAAGATGGGTCCAGGGAGTTGATGGACATAAAAAAGGACAGAAGGTGCATGATAGGGGAGAATCTCATGAATTTGAGGGCCTCAACATTGGTAAAGGGGCTGAGTGAATAGAGGGGAGGCAGAATTCAGAGTCTCAAACTGGGATGTCGGCAGATCTCGGGACACGGTGGTGGTATGCCTGGTATTAAGACCAGACCACAGAGGTGGAATGAAGCAATAGCTCCGGCAGCCTTTAGGGGAAAGTGGGTTAAGGGCCAAAGTGACTGGTTAAACAAAGGAAGCTGGTCAGCACTGCACACTAATATGGCACTTGCGTAAAAACCACAGACAGGTAACCTTTAGGGACTTCACAGTGGACTCAAGCAGACTGATCCCAGACTGTAGGTAGAAGTGTGTTTGCAAAGGCCAGAGGAGCTGTTAGGGAACAATGCAAAGGAGATAATTTGCAACAATCACTGAATCCGCGTTTCTGCTGTTGAAGCGTGGCTGAAAGGATGGAGGTATAGCTTGTAATGCAAAATATACGCAGAGGTTCCTAGTGAAGCTGAGGAGGAGGGCCTTCAAAAGTTAAGTGGGAGATGTTTAGGTCAGTAGCAAATGGGCCCAGCGGGACAGAGTATGCCCTGAGTTTGGAGAGGGTCAGGGGTTGGGTGCTGGGATGAGGGCTTCATGTTTGGAAGACTCAAGGTAGAGAGTAAGAGAGGAGGAAAGGCAGAACAGGGTGGAGGCCGGACCTGTGTAAGAAGAAGTCTTCAACTGTAAACACGGGTGTAGTGAAGGCAGTGTGGCCAAGAGGAAATGGTGGATCCAGATGGGCTCGATGGGTAGCAGATGGGCAGGCACGATGGCAGGGGTGTATCAGCTCACTGGGGCCGTGTCCGAGGTAAATGGAAATAACGGAGGTGAGGAAATGAGGAAGAGAAGGAAGTGGCGGGACTCGCTGTGGAGTTTTGTGGGAACCTTCTTGATGGAATAGAAAGAGGAGGAGAAAGGGCTGGAGTGGAAGAGGGGAGGGATAAGGCAGCCTATGGGAAGGCGCTGGCCTGAATCACTGGAAGATCTGGAGGAGCAACAGAAAACAGTTCTTGAAGAGAAGGTGGGAAAGAGAGAGGATGGAAAAGTTTGAGCGGTGAGGAGAGCAGGTCAAAGAAGTGAAAACATCCGTATGGAGAAGAGATGACCGAGTCCGATGAAGCGACAGGCCCTGGGTGATTGAGAGAAATGTGGGCCACAGACAGGCAGGTACCTCCCCTTGGCCAAGGAAGCAAAGAGAAGAAATGTGTCACAAGGGGAAAGGCTGCAAGAAAGAATGTGGAAGTGGGACGATGAGGCAGCACAACGGGGGAGTCACCTACAGAAGACAGGGTGGAGGGGCCCCCAGGGAAGGATGGAGGGCAGAGAGCGTGTGGAAGGGAGCTGGGCAGGACAGCCACAGGCAGGACAGCCACAGGCAGGACAGCCACAGGTGGAGTGAGGTGAAGGGGCAGGTCCCAGAGTAGGAACAAAGGAACCTGGAGTGCTCAGAGCAGCCTGCAAGGTTCGGCATGGGGAAGGGAAAGCGTAAGGGGTGGACAGCAATAGACAGGGAGGAATGGCTGCTCTTAAAGCCTTGAACTTTGTTGCAAAGGTGTGAATCTTGGGCCAGGCTCTTTACTACGGATCCGGCGGGGAAGGGTGGGTGGTGGGGACGGGGTTCGGGGTGGGGTTTGGGTCTGGGTTGGGGATGGGGTTTGGGTGGGGGTTGCATGGGTGGGAAGGGTTGGGAATGGTGGGAGTGGGGCAGGGCATGGGGAGAGGGAAGCAGGGTGGGTGGGGGGTGGGGGGTGGGGTATGTTAAGCCAAGCTGCCAGCATTGAGAACACCACTGTATTTAACTGATAGATTATATATGTTCAGGGTTGAGGGTGATGAATTCAGGCTAGGGAAGACCCTGAATCCAGGGAAAATAGAGAAGAGAGTAGCCTCAGGTAAGGTGCAAGGTCAAGGTAAGGGGCTTGATTCTTAGAAAAAAAAGGATTACGTGGATCAAAAGGGAAGTCTCTTGGAGGGTGGCACCTTACCACAGATCTAAAATAAAAGTGGTGATTAAGGAAAAGGGACAATAGTCAATACTCAGAAGAACAGGTGGAGGCCAAAGGTAAGGACAGAGTACCTGAGAGTCCTATCAGGTGGCACGGAGGGGCACGAAGGGTGGGGTGGGAGGCATTGAAACAACTCTCACATAGAGTGGGATTCGACCTATGTTGTATTTCAGAGAGAAAGTACGGAAGGGAATGGGGTAGTTCCACATGGAGAGTGCCAGGCCTATTTGAGAGAGGCAGAGGAGGAAATGCTGAGATCTTTGATTAAGAAGTTAAAGGGAAGCACTAGAATGCTCCAGGCCTGAAACTGTAGAGACTGAAGTACAGGAAACCAAGGTGGCCGCAGGGAGTCGAGGTGGCCGTCCACATCAGTGATTCTTATCTGGGGTGGGGGGTGGGTTTCACCCGAGGGAGGGCTGGGGGCATGGACCCCCAGGCAGGCCTATCCAGTCATCTGAGGGGTGAGCAGTGTTCAGCTCAGAAAAAGTAAGGGGAAAAAAAAAGCAATCTCTAAAAGGAACACAGACAATAGCAAAAGAGGAAACCGAGCCCAAAAGATGCTTGTGATAGGCCGCCTTGGGGTCCTGCATCCTCGGGTGAGAATCGCTGGTGGACGTGGGAGGATGGAGAGCCGGCAGACATGTGGAGTGCGAGGGGAAGACGCATGTGCGACGGGGCTGATGGAGGCATCAGGGTCAAGACTGTCAGGTGTGGGAACACAGTTCCCGACAGACCAGGACAAGGATGACAGCGAACAAATGGATGTAGCCGAAAAGGCACCGGGACCATGGTGGTGGAGCTGGGGTTTCCAATGCCTCGGTCCCAGACTTGAGGACTCAGGTGGAGGAGTGAGGCCCAGAGAAGGGCCCAGTGACTCAGAGGACGTGGGCTGTGCGGGTGAGAGCAGAGAGCAGGGGATCTGTTGTCACGGGTAGGGAAGGTGCAAAGGGGAATGGAGACAGCGTGGAAGGAGAGCGTCTTGAAGACATGGGCGCTAAGGAGGGAGGAGGCGGGAGGAGGGTGGGACTGATGGGAGCACCCAGGAGGAGGGGAGGAGCCGGGTCTCAGGCAGGGCAGGAGAGTCAGGTTGAGACTGGGTGTGTTTGTGTGGATGTGGGGAGGAGAGTAGGGGTAGATAAGAGTGAGTACTGATGACAGAACTGCTGTGGTGACAGGAAGAAGTTAGGGGATTCAGAAGCAGAGGCTCCCCAGAGTGTTTTCACATGGTATGAGAGAAAAGGGTGTGAAAAGAATCGGGAAGGCTTCTGGGATCAGGATTGTGGGGTGCTGGAAAAGTCCCATAGCCTGGGCCACTGGGACGTGAGCATGGACAGCAGAGCAGGTGGATTTGGTGCAGTATGTGTGATGCAGAGATGACTGTATCTGGCTGAGCAGTGGGGTGAAGGGCCAGGTCAAGAAGGGAGAATGCACCTGAGAACACGACTTAGGCCAGTGGGAGAATCACAGATGGCAGCTGAGAGAATGCAGGAGGGTGCAGGTGGGACAGTACCGTGCTATGCAGTAGAGGAGGAAAGCAGGAGAAATGACCAGCCTGGGCCCAGGAGCTGGGAGCTGCGAGAGCAGAGGGTGAGTTTGCAGCATGTGGAAAAGCAGGACAGAGGAGAGGTGTTCCCCAATGGGCAGGAAGAATGAGTTGGAGCAGGTTATGGAGCCGCAGAGCTTAGAGAGGCGAGCTTGTTGAGAGGATCAGGGAATGTGTTCCAGCAAGGGAGGATCTGTATCAAAATCCTTGGTTTTGCTATTCAGGAGTGGCAGAAATGAATGGAGGTATAGCTTGTGAAGCAAAATATTCACAAGGAGAAAGAAGCCTGAAGCTCCAAGGTGTAGGGGTTGGGGCACAAGCGTAGGGGTGGGGGGTCCTATGCCAAGGACCAATAAGGAGGAAGAGACATGGGGAATCCAGGAACTTTGTTACAAAGTCTATGAAGAAGCCCATGGTACAGGTAAGACAAGCAAGGAATGAGGGAGAGGTGGGAGGAGAACGAAGTGGAAGGAGGGTGCAGTGGTTTTGGCACCTCAGAAATGTTGGGATAATGTATCAGTGAGGGAGAAGGTGAGAGGAAGGAAGGTCGGGGGGATGCCATCTAGAGAGGAAACCAGTGTCTCCTTAGTGGCAGAACGGAGAACGCAGAATGATCCGAGCTCAAATCAGACAGCAGACGAATGAATACAGCATGTTAGGGACAAAGAAGCTGGCAGTGGCAGTAGCAGTGAGGGCAGGTCAGGCTGGGAGCAGACCTTAAGGAAAAGACTCCTGAGTGCATTGACTGACCCTGAGGTGATAGGGAACATAGACTAGATGCTGAAGACCAATCAGAGGCTTTCAGAAAGGCAACAGTGTAAGAAAAGGCAGTGGATGGCTGGTGAAAGGGTTCACACTTTATCCAGTCTGGAGTCAGAAGGCACTATGTGGGTCGTGAGATGGGTCAGTGATGATGGAAAAAGAAAGGGACAGGAGGGGCATAAGAGGAGAAATAACCTTATGTATTTGTAGGAGGGTGGGGCAGAGCTGAGCTGCCACAGGAGCCAACATGGAAAACAGGAAGATGGAACAGAGAATTCCCAAAATGGGGGCTGGGCCAGACCTCACAGTGCAAATTGTTCAAATAAGCAGTATTAAAGCCAGAGAGTAAGAGCAGAGCAGATTGGAGAAGCAAGAGCCTGGGCATTTTTGCAAATTGAGGCCCTTAGGAGAAAATGGGGGAAAGGGCCAAAGTAACTAGGGATACAGCGAGGGCATCAGGAATCACTGCACATGAAGACAGCACCTCCACAGAAACCACTTGCAGGGAACTTGGTAATGGACTTATGTGGTTTGAGTCCAGTATGTGGGCAGAAAGATGCTTACGAATGGCAGAGGAGGGACTGCTAAGCAATGTACAGAAGCCAATTTGCAGTGATCACTAAATCCTTGGTTTTGCTATCCAAGAGTGGGAGAAAGATATGGAGGTGCAGCTTGTGAAGCAAAATATCCACAGGTGTCATGAGGCTCCAATGGGGGTGGGGGGCACAGGCTTCATACCTAGAGGAGCATCATAGGAGTAGTGGGAAAAGGAGTACCTAGGTTGGTAGCAAATGGGGATGCAGCAATACAGAGTAAATCCAGTGGTAGGGTGGCGGAGATGGGTAGAGGCAAGGGTAATTCTTTCTTGGGAGGCAATAGTGGAGGAAAGGTATAACAGGACGGAGGCCAGAACCTGTGTAAGAAGGAGGTCTTACATTTGAAACACAGGTGTAGTGAAGGTAGTGTGGCCAAGAGGGAAAGAGGAAACGGTGGATCTGGATAGCCGCAATAGCAAGCAATATGGGCAGGGGTGCATGGGCTCAATGGGGCCATATCCAAGGTAAATGGAAATAATGGAGATGAAGAAAGGAGGAAGAGGAGGAAGTGGCGGGACTGGCTGTAGAGTTTTGTAGGAACTCACTTCATGGAACAGAAAGAGAAAAGAGGAAACAAGGCTGGAGTGGAAGAGGGGAAGGAAAAGGCAGCCTAAGGGAAGGTGCTGGCCTGAATCAGTGGAAGAGCTGGAGGAGGCACAGAAAACAGTTCTTGAAGAGAAGGTGGGATAGAGAGAGGATGGAAGAGTTTGAGTGGTGAGGGGAGCAGGTCAAAGTAGTGGGCACACCCGTATGGAGAAGAGATGACGGAGTCCGATGAAGTGACAGGCCCTGGGTGGTTGAGAGAAATGTGGGCCACAGACAGGCAAATGTCTTCCTTTGGCCAAGGAAGAAAAGAGAAGAAATATGTCACAACGGGAAAGGCTTCAAGAACGTGGAAGTGGGACGATGAGGCAGCGCAACAGGGGAGTCACCTACAGAAGACAGGGTGGAGGGGCCCCCAGGGAAGGATGGAGGGCAGACAGCTGTGGTGGGAGGGAGCTGGGCAAGACAGCCACAGGCAGGACAGCCACAGGTGGAGCGAGGTGAAGGGGCAGGTCCCAGAGTAGGAACAAAGGAATCTGGAGTGCTCAGAGCAGCCTGCAAGGTTCGGCATGGGGAAGGGAAAGCGTAAGGGGGGTGGACAGCAATAGACAGGAAGGAATGGCTGCTCTTAAAGCCTTGAACTTTGTTGCAAAGGTGCGAATCTTAGGCCAGGCTCTTTACTACGGATCCGGCGGGGAAGGGTGGGCTGGGTGGAGGGGATGGGGTTTGGGTAGGGGATGAATGGGTGGGGCAGGGTTAGGGGCAGTGGGACTGGGATTAGGGGAGGGGTTGGGGTGGGGTGAAGTGAGCCAAGCTGTAGGCATTGAGAACACCATTTTATTCATCTGAGCTGGTGGACAATTACATGTTGAGTGTTGAGGTTGATGAATACAGGCTAGAGAAGGCATGTGAGTCCAGCAAAAGAAGAAAAAACAGAGTAGCTCAGGAAGGGTAAAAGGTTAAGGTAAAGGGCTGGTTTCTGGGAAACAAACAGAACGATGACCATCAAAATGGGAAGTCTCTCTGGGAGTACCTTGTCAGTGATCTGAAAAGACGAGGGATGATAAAGGAAAAATGTCAGTAGTAAGGACCTACAAAAATTAGATTGAGGCCAGAGGTATTAACTGAGTGCCTGGGAGTCATATTAGATGGGTTAGGGCATAAAGGGTGGGGTGTGGAGGTGTCAGAAGCACAACTCTGTCATGCAGACTGAGCTTTCGGGCATGGTGTGTGTTAAGGGGTAAATGGGGAAGACAATGAGGTGATTCCAAGTGGAGAGTGCCAGGACTGTTGGGCAGGGGGAGGGAAATGCTGGTCTTATGAGTAGGAAGTGTAGCTGGAACTACCAAAATACTAAACGCTAGAAATGGGAGAGTAAAGGCCAGGGAGTCAAGGTGGCCGTCCACATCAGTGATTCTTATCTGGGATGGGGGGTGGGTTTCACCCGAGGGAGGGCTGGGGGCATGGACCCCCAGGCAGGCCTATCCAGTCATCAGAGGGGTGAGCAGTGTTCAGCTCAGAAAAAGGGGGGAAAAAGACACAATCTCTAAAAGGAACACAGACAATAGCAAAAGAAGAAACCCAGCCCAAAAGATGCTTCTGATAGGCCACCTCGGGGTCCTGCATCCTCAGATGAGAGTCACTGGTGGACGCGGGAGGATGGAGAGCTGGGCAGACGTGGAGTGCGAGGGAAAGATGCACGTGCGGCGGGGCTGATGGAGGCATCAGGGTCAAGACTGTCAGGTGTGGGAACACAGTTCCCGACAGACCAGGACAAAGATGACAGCGAGCAAATGGATGTAGCCGAAAAGGCACCGGGACCATGGTGGTGGAGCTGGGGTTTCTAACGCCTCGGTCCCAGACTCGAGGACTCAGGTGGAGGAGTGAGGCCCAGAGAAGGGCCCAGTGACATAGAGGATGTGGGCTGTGTGGGTGAGAGCAGAGAGCAGGGGATCTGTTGTCACAAGGAGGGAAGGTGCAAAGGGGAATGGAGATAGCGTGGAAGGAGAGCGTCTTGGAAGACATGGGTGCTAAGGAGGGAGGAGGCGGGAGGAGGTGGGACTGACAGGAGCACCCAGGAGGAGCGGAGGAGCAGGATCTCAGGCAGGACAGGAGAGTCAGGTTGAAACTGGGTGTGTTTGTACCAGGGGGATGAGGATGGGCAGAGAGTGAGACATGAATGAGTGACAAAGACAAAACTGCTGTGGTGACAGGAAGAAGGTAGGAGATTCAGAGGCAGAGGCTCCCCAGAGTGTTTTTACACAATGTGAAAGAAAGAACGTGAAAGGAATCAGGAAGGCTTAGGAAGTCAGGGTTGTGGGGCCCTGGAAAGGACTCAGAGCCTGGGCCACTGTGACGTGAGCATGGACAGCAGAGCAGGTGGATTCAGTACAGGATGTGTGACACAGAGAGGACTGCGTCTGGTGGAGCAGTGTGTGTGGGGCCAGGTCAAGAAGGGAGGACACACCTGAGAACATGAATTAGGCCAGTGGCAGAATCACAGGTGGTGCTGAGAGAACGCAGGAGGGTGCAGGCGGGACAGTACCGTGCTATGCAGTAGAGGAGGAAAGCAGGAGAAATGACCAGCCTGGGCCCAGGAGCTGGGAGCTGCGAGAGCAGAGGGTGAGTTTGCAGCATATGGGAGGGCAGGACAGAGGAGAGGTGTTCCCCAATGGGCAGAAAGAATGAGTTGGAGCAGGTTATGGAGCCCAGCAGCTTAGAGAGGTGAGCTTGTTGAGAGGATCAGGGCATGTGTTGCAGCAAGGGAGGCATGCCAAGAGCAAGAATGTTGATGTGAACGTAGAAAATCCTTCTTTTTGCCCAAAAGGGGCAAAGTGTTTGACACAGGTCATGGAGGAGAAAGCATGGTGTGGGTAAGCCAAGGGAGGAATGAAGGAGAGGTGAGATGAGGCCACAGAAACAGGGTGTAGAGGTGCTGGCAACTTGGAAACATTGAGGACAGTGTCTCAATAAAGGGCATGGTGAGACGATGAAAGGCCAGAGGACACAACAGAGAGAGGAAACCACTGTTCCTTAGAGGCAGAACTGAGAATATAGGATGGTTAGGGGTGAACTGAGACAGGAGATGGACTCATTACAGCAGGTTGAAGACATGGAAGCTGGCAGTGGTGGCATCAGTGGGGGCAGGGCAGGAAGGGGTCAGAGCTCAGGAAAGATTCCTGAGTTTGTGGATTGACCTGCAGGTGGTAGGGCATGCAGGACTGGATGTTGAAGAGGAGGTGGAGCATATCTGGAAGATGAAAGTGGGAGGCAACAGTGGTGTAGGAATTAAATGTGAACCTTGTGTGGAAAAAGTGAGACAATGGAGTGGGGCAGCCATTTGAGGTGGTGTGATGTGAGTGGGGTCAGGGAAGCTGATGGGAAAAGAAAGAGATTTGTGGTGCATGAGGGGAAAGAACATCATGAACTTGTGGGGAGCTTAGTGTCCATACACGGTCTGATGCAGAAAAGGGGAAGGAGGAAATCAGAGTTCCCCAAATGGGCCTTTATCAGATCTCAAGGAAGTTGGTATCATGCCTCTTATCAAGGCCAACCCATAGGATTAGGGTAGGGAGGCAAAATCCCAGGCTTTTCAGAAGTGGATCCTTAGGAAATGACAGTAGAGGGAAAGTGCCTAAGTCGCTCAGGGTAAATGGAGGAAATGGGGCATCACTGCACATTCAGACAGCACCTGCATGGAACCTACTGGTAGGTAAACCTTGGGGGCTGGGGGTTTGGGGATGGACTCATGAGTCTAGTATGTGGGCAGAAAGGTGCTTGCAAGTGTTAGAGGGAACTAATGGACAGGAGACAATTTCCAGTGACCACTGAGTCTGAGCTTCTGTTGTCAAGGGAGCCTGAGAGGATGGAGCTGTAGCTTGCAACTGAAAATATGCACTACACCACACTTCACTACAGAGGTGCAGTGAAATAGGAAGGGGGGGCCTTCAAACACAGGTAGCATCTTAGATTTAGTAGGAGATTAGGTCAATAGTAAATGGGCACAGTGGGAGGGAATACGCCCAGAGGTTGGATAGGATGAAGGTTTGGGTGCTGATACGGGGGCTTCATTTTTGGAGACTTTTTCCAGAGGGCAGAGAGGAGGAAAGGCAGAACAGGATGGATGTCAGGACTTGTATAAGAAGAAGGTCTTAAATTCTAAACAAGGGTATAGTAAAGGTAGTGTGGCCAAGAGGCAAAGAAGAAATGGTGGATCCAGATGGCTTCAATGAGTATTGCAAGGTCAGGCATGATGGGCAGGGGTGCATGGGCTCAATGGGGCCCTATCCAAGGTAAATGGAAATAATGGAGATGAAGAAAGGAGGAAGAGGAGGAAGTGGCGGGACTGGCTGTAGAGTTTTGTAGGAACTCACTTCATGGAACAGAAAGAGAAAAGAGGAAACAAGGCTGGAGTGGAAGAGGGGAAGGAAAAGGCAGCCTAAGGGAAGGTGCTGGCCTGAATCAGTGGAAGATCTGGAGGAGCCACAGAAAACAGTTCTTGAAGAGAAGGTGGGATAGAGAGAGGATGGAAGAGTTTGAGTGGTGAAAGCAGGTCAAAGTAGTGGGCACACCCGTATGGAGAAGAGATGACGGAGTCCGATGAAGTGACAGGCCCTGGGTGGTTGAGAGAAATGTGGGCCACAGAGAGGCAGATGTCTTCCTTTGGCCAAGGAAGCAGAGAAGAAATATGTCACAAGGGGAAAGGCTGCAAGAAAGAATGTGGAAGTGGGACAATGAGGCAGTGCAACAGGGGAGTCACCTACAGAAGACAGACAGGGTGGAGGGGCCCCCAGGGAAGGATGGAGGGCAGAAAGTGTGGTGAAAGGGAACCAGGCAGGACAGTCACAGGCAGGACAGCCATAGGCAGGACAGCCACAGGTGAAGCAAGGTGAAAGGGGAGGTCCCAGAGTAGGAACAAAGGAACCTGGAGTGCTCAGAGCAGCCTTCAAGGTTCGGTTTGGGGAACAGAAAGCGTAAAAGGGGTGGACAGCAATGGGCAGGAAGGAATGGCTGCTCTTAAAGCACTGAACTTTGTTGCAAAGGTGCGAATCTTGGGCCAGGCTCTTTGCTATGAATGCAGTGGGGAAGGGTGGGTTGGGTGCAGGGGATGGGGTTTGGGATGGGCTTTGGGTTGGGATTGCCTGGGTTGGAAAGGAGGGAAGGATTGGGAGCAGTGGGGTGTGAGTGGGAGAGGAGGTAGGGAACCAGATGGGGAGAATCGAGCCAAGTTCTGGGTTGGAGGAAACTCTTATTTAACTGAGCTGGTGGGTTACATATCTAATGTTGCGGGTGATGAATATAGGCTGGGGAAGACATCTAAATCCACCAAAAGAAGTAAATGAAAGTGGTTTCTTGTAGGTCGAAAGGTCAAGGTAAATGGCTGGTTTTTAGGAAACAACTTAGAACTTGGGAAACACAGGGGGAAGTTTCTGTAGGCCTATCTTGTAAGGGATCTGAAAAAAGGAGTGGGGATTAAGGAAAACCGACAATAGTAAGCACCCATAAGAAACAGGTTGAGGCCGAAGATACTGACACAGTCCCTAAGAGTTCTATCAGGTGGGAGGACAAGAAGTATGGGGTGAGGAAGCATTAAAAGAACAAGTTTCCAATGCAGACTGGTGTTTGGGGTCAGAGGTGTGTTAAAGGGCAAATAGGGAAGGAATGACGTGGTTCCAGGCAGAGAGTTCCAGGCCTAATGAGGGTGGGGAGGCAGAAGATGAGATGTGTTGAGTGGGAAGTTAAATGGCAAGCATTAGAATGGTCTAGGTGTGAAATGAGGGAGTGATGCCAGGGAGTCAAGGTGGCCGTCCACATCAGTGATTCTTATCTGGGGTGGGGGGTGGGTTTCACCCGAGGGAGGGCTGGGGGCATGGACCCCCAGGCAGGCCTATCCAATCATCTGAGGGGTGAGCAGTGTTCAGCTCAGAAAAAGTAAGGGGAAAAAAAAAGCAATCTCTAAAAGGAACACAGACAATAGCAAAAGAGGAAACCGAGCCCAAAAGATGCTTGTGATAGGCCGCCTTGGGGTCCTGCATCCTCGGGTGAGAATCGCTGGTGGACGCGGGAGGATGGAGAGCCGGCAGACATGTGGAGTGCGAGGGGAAGACGCATGTGCGACGGGGCTGATGGAGGCATCAGGGTCAAGACTGTCAGGTGTGGGAACACAGTTCCCGACAGACCAGGACAAGGATGACAGCGAACAAATGGATGTAGCCGAAAAGGCACCGGGACCATGGTGGTGGAGCTGGGGTTTCTAACGCCTCGGTCCCAGACTCGAGGACTCAGGTGGAGGAGTAAGTCCCAGAGAAGGACCCAGTGACATAGAGGACGTGGGCTGTGTGGGTGAGAGCAGAGAGCAGGGGATCTGTTGTCACAAGGAGGGAAGGTGCAAAGGGGAATGGAGACAGCGTGGAAGGAGAGCGTCTTGGAAGACATGGGTGCTAAGGAGGGAGGAGGCGGGAGGAGGGTGGGACTGACAGGAGCACCCAGGAGGAGCGGAGGAGCAGGATCTCAGGCAGGACAGGAGAGTCAGGTTGAAACTGGGTGTGTTTGTACCAGGGGGATGAGGATGGGCAGAGAGTGAGACATGAATGAGTGACAAAGACAAAACTGCTGTGGTGACAGGAAGAAGGTAGGAGATTCAGAGGCAGAGGCTCCCCAGAGTGTTTTTACACAATGTGAAAGAAAGAACGTGAAAGGAATCAGGAAGGCTTAGGAAGTCAGGGTTGTGGGGCCCTGGAAAGGACTCAGAGCCTGGGCCACTGTGACGTGAGCATGGACAGCAGAGCAGGTGGATTCAGTACAGGATGTGTGACACAGAGAGGACTGCGTCTGGTGGAGCAGTGTGTGTGGGGCCAGGTCAAGAAGGGAGGACACACCTGAGAACATGAATTAGGCCAGTGGCAGAATCACAGGTGGTGCTGAGAGAACGCAGGAGGGTGCAGGTGGGACAGTGCCGTGCTTTGCAGTAGAGGAGGAAAGCAGGAGAAATGACCAGCCTGGGCCCAGGAGCTGGGAGCTGCGAGAGCAGAGGGTGAGTTTGCAGCATATGGGAGGGCAGGACAGAGGAGAGGTGTTCCCCAATGGGCAAGAAGAATGAGTTGGAGCAGGTTATGGAGCCCAGCAGCTTAGAGAGGTGAGCTTGTTGAGAGGATCAGGGCATGTGTTGCAGCAAGGGAGGCATGCCAAGAGTAAGAGTGTGGGTGTGAATGTAGAGAATCCTTCTTTTTGCCCAAAAGGGGCAAAGTGTTTGATGCAGGTCATGGAGGAGAAAGCATGGTGTGGGTAAGCCAAGGGAGGAATGAAGGAGAGGTGTGATGAGGGGAGATAACCTTATGAATTTTTGCCGGGCTTAGTATCAGTAAAAGGGCTGACATGGAATAGGGGAAGGTGGAACGCAGAGTTCCCAAAGTGGGGGCACTGGCAAATCTCAGGGGCAAGTCAGTGGTATGTTCGGTATCATGGCTGAGTATAAGAAAATTTTAGGGAATAGAAGTTAAATCCTAGACAACAATCAAGTGGGGTAACAACACTTCACCTGTCATGGTAACTACTTCATTGAATGGGAAAACAGAAAAAGAAGAAACTTTGTAGAGGATGATGGTAAAGCAACCCCAACTGATATGGAAGGCAGTGATGGCAATCACTAAGGTCAGGATTTTGAAAGCAAACAATTAAAAATGTAAAATTTGCAAGTGTGGGGGTTGGACATAGGTTACTATGTGTTTAGTGTGGTGTCCAACAAAATCAGCAGAGCCAAAATGAGAAAGAAGTATTACTCTGTTTAACAAGACTGAAATTAAGGGGACAGTGTACAGGTTAAATCACTTTGAGATTTAGGAATGTCAGAGTTGGTATGGTGGGTATTGTTGCCCCTTGATCCAAAGTATGGAATAATGGCAAAGAGGAAAAGTATATAGAAAGAATTTGTTATTAGGGAATTTGGTGGCTGCCTTAAAGCTCCTTGAGTGAAACACGTGATGAATGCTAGAGTCAGGAGAATAAATATCCGATGTAGAGATAGGTTTATGAAGTGGAGTCTGAAGGATGAGCTTCATCAGCAATCCTCAGAACTCAGTTCTACTAGTCAAGGATGCAGGTAAGTATGTTGGACACCAAGAGAACAGGAAGGAAATGTTTTGAACACTGGAGGTGGGTCACAGAGGAAGCTTATACATATTCACATTGTGAATCGATTTCAAGGACAGATGAACAAAGATTGGGCGGTACCAATAGAACAGGGTTTTGTTTTGTTTTTCCCCTAAGGCAAAAGGCAGAAATGAGTGGGTATACCATGATTAAATTGCATTCTGTAGAGACAGGATCATTTAAGTAAAGTCAGCAATAAAAATTAGAGATATTGAGGATGATGGGGTAGAAAGGGATATCAAATAGGATAGGAAGATGGCTTGAAAGGAAATCAGGGCAATTTCAGTGAGTTTGAGGAATGGCAGACTGGGTACAAGACAAACGAGTTGGTAAATAAGGAGATCTCAGACTGAGAATCCTGGCAGATCTTTCAATGGGTTAGACTGTAGGAATACTGATTTTAAAGCCAGGCTGAAACAAATTCTAGTGATAAAGGAAGGGGAAAGGGTGGCTGAATCATAATGTTCTACCAATCCTGCTTTTTTTTAGTATTTGAGTTAAAATTCAGATTAAATGCTTGGCTTAGAAGAATGCAGTTTCACTGAGCCTCATTAATATGGATCCCAGTGGGTGAGTGGAAGTGTTAAAAGTAAAAAACTCTGAGGCAAATCTTACTTCACTGAAGTTGTGTTTTTAGTACAGAATGCCAAGTTAATATGGTTAATACTGAACAAAAAATAATGGAAGGGTGACTACAGATTCAGAGAAGACCTCGGGGTCCATCAGATTGTATAGTAGCTTAAGATGGCACTTTAAGGAAGTGTAGGCAGAAAGTCGAGAAATTAAAATAATTATGAATCATTATATGGCAGGCAATATTTCCAGTGAAAATCAGAGAAAATAAACTCACGTACATGTACTGTTACAGCTGATCTTAGAATGAATATTTTCTATTAAAGACTGTTTTAAAATAAGTTATTAATATTTGTTGAAATGTTCCAGATAACAAGAAATATGATACAATAAAACCTGATAAATAAAAGCAATATAAAGATTAGAATGGTTCTGAATAGGCAGTGGAATAAAAAGTTAAGTTGGTAGTGGCATTAAAAAGGTCCAAAATGGGGAACAACTGGTAGAATGTTGTGTATATAATATATATTGTTACGGGTGCAATAAATATTCAGGGGAAACAGAGCTGCTGAAAGAGAATGAATGCTTAGAAGGAATGTTGCCTTAAAGGCTTTTCTAAAACTTTTTAGGTAAAAGACAAAGTCTTGGAGGAAGAAAGATAATAAGTAGGACTAATTACATAGAGACTTAGGATGTCCCTAGTCTTTCAAGAAATTGCCCAACCTTTGCGAGAAGGTGTTATTGGTAATATATTGATGTTGGGTTAAAGCAAATTTTTTCAGATAGGGTAGATTTTTATACATTTATAAAGTAAAGGGGAGTAGAAAAGATTAAAGATAGATCAAAGAAAGGATAATTGATGGAACAACTTTCTGGAAGAGATTAGAGGATATGTGTCGTTTGAACTCTAGAAGACTTGATTTTTAGAGAGGATAAAGGAAGAAAGTGGATAATTCTAGAATTAAACACTAAAAGGTTCTATGTGTCTGGCACCATGTGAAGCAATTTACCTATTATTTCATTTCATTTTATCCTATAACAGTTCTAAGAGATCAAATAATTTGTCCAAGATCACACAGTCAGTATGTAGCAGGGCCAGAATTCAAATCCTCATCTGTCTATCAAACCCCTATTTCTTCCTATTATGCTATACTGTTTTCAAGTTGAAGGAAATCAAACCAAGAATTTCTGTTTTTTCACTGTGATTATAAGGAAAAATATTATTTTTCTGAAATGAGACATATTGATGTTTAAGACCTTGAGGTGATAGGTAAAATTTGGAATATCTGTGATGGGAAAATGCAAAAAGGAAGGAATGGGTAGAAGATGCCTGTTACCATCTATGCCCTGGAATTTCACTTCTTTCATGGCATAGCATAGACTTTAGATTGGCCATGGATTAAAAATTTGAGAATTCTGACAAAAACTAAATAGAAAGGAGTTTGTTTTTAAGTAGGTATATGATGGGTCAAATATAAACTTACTACTAATGAAACTTTAAATAATTCCCTAAATGCCAAACTTTTATAAACAAAAATCAAACAAACCATCAAGCAAAAGAGTCCACAGCCAGCAGACCAAATGTTGAAATCTCTGGGCTAATTTGTAAGATCTATGTTTTAAAAATCCTTAGTGAACAGGGGCAAGAAAACCTCTCCTCTTTTTCTCTCTTGGTGGAAATGTTTTCTGTTGTTGTTGTTGGTTTTTTCCTATGCTATATGTAATTTCTATATTGCTGTTTTGTGTATTTTGGTATTATAAAATTGTACTTCTTAGATTCTGTTAAGAATACTTCCTGGGGTGTGAGCCACCTGAGTTATTAGTTAGCAAAATGAACCTGGGGAAGTGGGAAGAGCTAGTATTCTCAATTGGCAAGGGACTGATTCTTCAATGGGTTCAGCATTTCACTTCCCTCTGAAAGTAAGTGGCAAAGTAATAGCATCCCTTAAAAAACAGGACGCTGGTGAGAGGTAGAATAGCGGGAGGAATTTTGAAACATGGAAGGATGGCTACTGGAAAAGAACTGACGAAGTGCAGAGTCTCTCCAGACAATGGTAGAAGCCACAGCACTACATTAAGATTGGGCTCAAATACTAGTTTAGAAAAGGGTAAATAAAACTAGGTTTACTTAAGAGTAGAGCCAGCTTAATTACTGGCTAGTGGACATATTTCAGACAAATCTAACTGGAGAGAAAAATAGACCAGGAGAGAAAGCGAAGTTATATGGAGATGGAACTAGAGAAACCTCACAAAGGGATAAAGGAGGTAATTAAAGGTTAAAGCCAGATAACCTCGAGCTCAAAGGAGAAATACTGGAGGCCAGATAGAAAAGTGCCTTCCTACTCAGGGGGTTATGGATCCAGGGTGGCTAGAGGATAGAAGTAGAGTTCCACCCAGGGCCAGAGGGAACAACCTGGGATTCAGACACAGCAGTGGTGCCAACTTGAATCTACCTCGTGCTAGAGTCTGAGTAGCCTGGTCTATCACCCAACACAGATAAGACTGGACAGAGGCTCCCAGGAACCAACATCTAAGAAGGGAGTTTGGAGAGGGGCTAAAAGAAAGTAGGTTAAGCCCCAAATGTAACTGAATGATGACCAGGGATAACTATTTACTAGTGCTTTTATGATTTCTTGTAACTCTGTAACTTCCCCAGTATTTGTTAATTTTTTAACTTCCGTTTTTCCTGTACTTACGAGCAGTAAAAGTTGTTCAAAACATAAATGTGATGTGTGTGCTTATTTCTGTGAAAACTGGGTAACAGTTATGAATATTGTGCAATGAATATGAGAAGAAATCAAGGAGGAAAATGGCGGTGGGGGGAATCAAGTAGAACAAATACTGACATTCACAAGAGATAGGTCATGAGACCTTCCCAAGTCTCCAAATAAGTAAATACTACTATTGACACTAGCTGGCTGCCTTTTAGGGGCTGTTTTTCCCCCTGCAAAGACTGCATATGGGTCAAGCTGGGAATTAAAAGCCCTTCTTAATGTGGACACACATGGTTGGCTAAGCCACTCACTAGGCTGAGACATGCTCTCAGACACCAGCCTTATGCTACAGGACCTTCGAAAATGATGTATTTTAAAATGCCAACCATCTACTACATAACCAAGTTCAATCTAACTAGATAGAAACTTCGAGGAGAAGTGGGTCAAGATTCTTCATAGGAGACATCAGGTATATGAACTGTCACAAGTGGTCACATTATTCCAACAGAAAGCTTGAGTTCCTTTTTGTGCTATACACACTCAGTTTCTCTTTTAAGATTAAGTGTTTAGCAAATTTTACTCAGAGATTTAGTTTTAAAATTATTTCTGCAGCAGTAACCAATTTTATAAATATATATATTCACACACACACACAAACACATACAAACACACACTCATTATCATTACATTAAATTCTAGAAAAGCATCACATTCTTAAACTGAGCATTTGAAGAGTTGAAGAGCTCTCAAGGTAATGCATTCTGAATCACGTAAGTATCTCCTCCCTTCTAAGGGTTAGTACCTGCCGTAGGGTCATCATCAGGCAAACGAACAAGAGTGTAACATATTCCTGGTTGGTTATAAGGAAGGCTGGGGGCTGGGATACAACACAGCACTTCATAGGAATCTGATGGCTCCATCTGCACTGTCACTTTTTCCAGCAGCTGGTCATTGAGAGTGTTGGTGCAGTCAAACTGAAAAGTCAGTAAATGGAAAAGTTGTGAAGGATAACAAGTTATTCTTCCCACTCATAACCCACTACTCAGCTCTGGAACCCACTATACCTTCTATCTCTAAAGAGCAGGGTAGGTCTCCTCCTAAGATTCTTCTTTTGGCAACAGGGAGAGCCTTATTGTTGAGGTCTTTTGTTTATATTATTCATCAGTTTTTTCTCTTTCCTGAGACTGCTGTACCAAACAAGATGGCAGAAGTCTGATGGCTGTCAAATCTAAGTTCTTAGAATTAGCCCACTTAATCTACCCTGATGTTAAATGATGATTTAAAAAAATTGGTTATACTTTATGTTGTCCAACTTCTTCACACATTTCAGTTTTATGTCCTTTAGATTTTAACCATCAAAAGTTGCCCATCACATGAAGGGATCTCTACAGCTCTGGCGTTAAGCAAGAAAACCAGAAATTCTGCCAAATTAATTATCTATAAAAGAAACTAGAATTATAGGTAAAGGATATTTGTCTCAAAGCATACCAGTTTACACTAAATCCCTACAGGAGTCAAGGGCATTATCTTACCTGGAACACAATGTGATTGGTAAACATGTGCTTGATACATCGAACAAAATATTCTGTCTCTGCTTCTGTAAGTTGAACAGGCTCAGAAGACTTGAACAAGGGTCCTATATTCACAAACTCAGGAATGGCAGCCAATTGTTCTATCAAGAAAAAAGAACGCAGGCTATGAAGAAGACAGGGAAAGACTTTACTCTGGATGCTTAAAAAATGCTTTAGTTGGCCTGGTGCGTTGGCTCACGACTGTAATCCCAGCACTTTGGGAGGCCAAGGCGTGTGGATCATGAGGTCAGGAGATTGAGACCATCCTGGCTAACATGGTGAAACCCCGCCTCTACTAAAAATACAAAAACATTAGCTGGGTGTGGTGGCGGGCGCCTGTAGTCCTAGCTACTTGGGAGGCTGAGGCAGGAGAACGGCGTGAACCCGGGAGGCAGAGCTTGCAGTGAGCCGAGATCGCGCCACTGCACTCCAGCCTGGGCGACAGAGCGAGACTCTGTCTTAAAAAAAAAAAAAAAAAAAAAGCTTTAGTTTCCATAGCCTTACTAATAGTTGAACATTCAACTAATATGTCCCCAAGTTTTAGTGAAATAATCTTTTAAGTAAGTGAGCTTATATATTAATGAAAGCAAAAGAAAAAAAAAAGAAACTAAATACTTATTTTACAATGAGTTCCCTGTTAACCAACGAGGTACAGAAAAGAAAAACATTCCCAGTGAGCAATTACAAACTGGAAAGTTCCTGGACTCCGGGTAGCCTCAGCAATTATACCCTATGGTGTTCAGCCACATGAAGATTTCCTATATTGAGAACTGATCAAATTGAGTAAGACTGGTGGACTTTATTATATTTACAATGCCAAGGGGAAAGATTATTACGTCTAACCATCAAATCATCATACCTTGGAAAATGTCTTGCCTGGAAGGAGCCAACTTCTCTGGCTTAGTAGCCACAAATGTGATTTCTATAAAGACAGATATGAGCAAGTAAGTGACCTTCTCCCCGTACTATCAAGCTAGCAATGCAGACAGAAAGAGAGGAGAGCAGATATTTCTAGCAGATATATAATGAGCTATTACTAAATCATACTTACAGGTTATCTGTCACTTCTGATAGGGGGACACTCAAATTAAAATGTATGTAGTGAACATATGTTGTGGAATCATAAAGTAAGCCCTAAAAATATAGAATTTGCTTTAAATGGACTAGGATGTACAAAAATTACTCAGAAAAGGAAAAACAATTTATTTAAAGAATCTTCTCATGAACAAAATAGGAAAAATTACTTATATCAACAGAAAAACTGAAAATGTTGAAAATAAGCATAAAATTTTTTCTTCCCAGTTTTGTGTTCTAATCACTAAACATTTATGTCTTCTGTTTTTGTTTTGTTTTGTTTCAAGTTTTAAAATTAGATATTCTTTGGGAATATTTTTTATGATTGTGTCCCGTAAATTCTTTTAAGACGAACCTCCAATAACAAAATCAATTAACTTAGAGATTATCAACTTCAGAAAATAAAAATAGGAGGCAACAGCACTATTAACTGCTCTGAGATGCACAGTGGCAACTGACTTCAGATACTGTAACACTTTGCATTAAAAAAAAAAACCTTTATCTTGGAGTGTATTTCATATTACTGCTTTTATGTAAAAACCAGGAGTTTTTTAAAACTCTAATAAAAATAGGTCTTAAATCTAAAAGATTTAGAAGGGGTGACGATCGGCCGAGCACAGTGGCTCCCTGCCTGTAATCCTAGCACTGTGGGAGGCTGAGGCAGGTGGATCACCTGAGGTCAGGAGTGCAAGACCAGCCTAGCCAACATGGTGAAATCCAGTCCCTACTAAAACTAGAAAAATTAGCCAGGCGGAGTGGCGCATGCCTGTAGTCCTAGCTACTTGGAAGACTGAGGAAGGAGAATCACTTGAACCTGGGAGGTGGAGGTTGTAGTGAGCCGAGATTGCGTCACTGCACACCAGCCTGTGTGACAGGAGCGAGACTCCATCTCCAAAACAAACAAACAAAAAGAGTGACAATTACATGAGTATTAGAGAAAATATGCTAATATTTTTTAGTTTTGCAAAACTACTTATACACCGAAAAACGAATAGAGTTAACCTGCTTTCTGTTCGAAGACAGGAGCCATAGCAAGAGGAATTGATTTCATGTCAAATGGTTTTTCTGAAGGCTCCAACGTGTACTGGTGTAAGGCTTTTTCCATCCCTGGTACGGAGACCGTCAAACCTGTGAAACACAGAGAAATCTCAGCATTATAACCTCTTGCCAATCCTCAAATCTAAATAGGCCCAGGTTTGTAATATTTATCACAGCTTTCTGAAGGAAGAGAAAAATATAACCAAAAGCTTTATAACCTAAATATAAAAATAAAGGATATTCTTGAAATTACCTTATAAACTTATAAACTGGCTTATTTCATTCAGGGAAACATGGGAACATAGCATACACATTTTCTTTTTTTTTTTTTTTTTTTTTTTTGAGGCGGAGTCTCGCTCTGTCGCCCGGACTGGAGTGCAGTGGCCAGATCTCAGCTCACTGCAAGCTCCGCCTCCTGGGTTTCCGCCATTCTCCTGCCTCAGCCTCCCAAGTAGCTGGGACTACAGGCGCCCGCCACCTCGCCCGGCTAGTTTTTGTATTTTTAGTAGAGACGGGGTTTCACCGTATTAGCCAGGATGGTCTCGATCTCCTGACCTCGTGATCCGCCCGTCTCGGCCTCCCAAAGTGCTGGGATTACAGGCTTGAGCCACCGCGCCCGGCCAGCATACACATTTTCAACAAAATGTATGTACCTCCCAGAAAAGAAAGCAACTTAGCTATATGGGAACGACGATAGCATAAGAAAATGGGAAAAAGGTAAACCCATCCAAGAGGGAGCTCAAGGAGAACCAGGAATAAGTGAGCAACGTTCTTAAAAAATGTAAGGGCCCAATCTATATTCTTATAGATTGTTGCATAGGAATTACCATTACCAAATTAGAAACTGTCCTATAAACACAGGTTTCTCTAGAAATGGAAGCGCATTCAAAGACAAAAACCAAGCATTTGCCTAGTGAAGTTAGCTCATATGCAAATCATGAAATATGTTTCCTAGACACCATTTGAGGAACAAAAGTGTACATCCTTGGCTTTCACTGACCATTAAAGATATATGTGGCATTTAGTGCCATCTGCCTCTGCTGCAGCACATTCAGATAGAAGGTAGCTCTGTCTCGTACTTCATCATCAGTATCCATCATACACCTGTCCAGGAGAAACAGAATAGTCATGTCACAGTACCCCAAAGACTTCTAATAGCTCTACTACCAAATCTAAAGGACACAGCTCAGGTCGTCATCTGATACTATCTTTAAAAAAGTGCTCAATAATAGCCAACAGTAGCTGCTAAAGTCTCCACAAATCTTGGGTACCGTCCTGAATTACTAAAGAAATACTGTTATTGTGAATCACAAGCACTACAGAAGCAGGCATTAAAATAACGAGGAGCACAAGAACATGAAATAGCAGTCTGGAGTCTTTTCTTCCATCTGTAACCACATGACCCTGTTGAAGACTTAGACTTTTTTGTAATTAGGAAATGAGAGTATTATACTTTTCAAGGATACTAAAAAGATAAATTCAAAATCCAGACATTGTTATTGCTCAAATGACAATTTATGTAAACTAGCCAACCTTTGGCTTGTAATTTATCTGCTTCAATTATAAGATGCAAACACAGTTTGCTAAAGCAAGTCTTTTCCTCATCAAACACAGAGTCATGAAAACAATGAAAAACTATTATTTTCAACTCTGCATAGTGAATTACCTAATAGCTTTTTAAAGTAAGCCTGTTGTACAAATTGAGGCATATGTATTTAAGTCACTTTCTCAAAATCATGTGAGAGAAAGCCAAAGTCTAAGGCGACATGTACCTAGCACATAAAACCCTATGGAGAACTAATGTTTTAGGGAATGGGGCTGGGAAGAGAAGCCCTATAAATAAGAGTGGGGAGTGATGGAAACATGTAGGCTATTGCGTAAACCAAGGCTAGAGGCTTTCATGAAGTGATCAGTCAATAGCACATCCAATTGATTGAGAGGTATACATAATTACTAAAAAGGGAAAGGAATTGCCATTTGCCCCTGACTTGCTCCAACAGCTCTACTCTTAGGCCTTAGAGTACATCAGCTCTATGGTACAATGAGGATTTCACTATTTAACCATATAGAATTCTTATTTTTTAAAAAAAGACATTATTTAACTTACCTCTGTAAAAGTACAAGGATGCTTGGCAGAAGACTCTCATTCTGAGCCCCAAATTTAGCCAAAGCACTCACAGCAGCTATAATGAAGCATACAATTATGCTACATAAATATTGGTTTCTCAGAGTTAACCAATAACCATTTGAAAAAAAATTAGAAAAGTGTTCCCATGTTTAGTGGAGATAAACCCTCCTGTTTTATTGTTTCTTGATCTTATTTCTTTGATACTGTTAAGCAGAAACAGAATTCTGCAAGCCCAAGAGAGCTCTTGGAAGACAGGAAAATCTTCCAAGAATTGAGGAAAAAGCTTCATATAGATTTTCTGTAGGAGCTGTATCTCCACCCCACCACAACCCCTTATATATCACACTGATGTGATTAAGCTTTAATCTCAAACAACCAGCCCCAAGCATAAAAAGAAATTCTATTATTAAAATTCCTCTCATTCAACAAAGATTGATCATTCACCAAACTTTTGTCAGGAATTGTGCTAGGTACTGGGGCAGATAAAAGACATGTCCCTGATCTCAAGGAGCTATACTCTAGTGGGAAAGATAGGTATGTAGAGAGAGAATTATGGCACATCACAGTAAGTCCATGGAAGAAATATATCCAGGATGCTATGTGAATACACAGAAAGGAACTAAATCAGAATTGGTGGTGGAAAACTAAGCCAAGGAGTTAACACATATTACTTGGGCTAAAATCTGAAGAACAAGTACTGTTAGCCAGAGGAAAAAGGCAGGGTAAGAGTAGGATTAGAGGCAGAGAAAATAACAAGTTCAAATGGCCACTGCCCAGAGAAGAAAGTGTGGTATATTACTGGACAGTTGGGGAAGGCTGAGCATAGGACCCATGTTGGAGAGCAAGAAGAGACATGGGAGAGACTGGAAATAAAACAACATTAGGGTATGGTTTAATCTCATTATTAAACGATATTAAATATGAGATAAATATGTATATTTGAAAGTCCCCCCGCCCCCTTTTTTAGCAGAGTGTAAAGAATAGGCTGGATATATGTGAGTCTAGAAGCGGTCAGATAGTTAGGCATCTGAAATGATGAGAGCCTCAATCAGCACCATGAAAATAGAAGAGAGAATGAAGAAATATAAAGGAGACACAATTGAAAGCACTTTGCTAAATAACAGATAGGGGCTGTAAGGCAGCAGAACAAGATTCTATCTTGATAACTGAGTGGATGATGAATGTGAGGTTAGTTTGAATTTCAGGCTGAATTTGAAGTGCTTTAAGTTATCTGGACAAACAAGTTCAGGAAAGAGACATGACTGGAATGTCACAGCCTGTCAGTAGAGCTCTGAAAATGATCACCAAGAAGAATGTAGATGTTGAGAAGTCAAAACCCTACAGAGAATGAATATTTTAAGGAATGGGGCTGGGAAGAAGAGCTCTATAAATAAGAGTGAGGAGTGATGGAAACATGTAGGCTACTGTGGAAACCAAGGCTAGAGGGTTTCACCAAGTGTTCAGTCAATAGCACATCAAGTGGAATGAGTGTAAACAAAGATAAGAACATTAAAGTATCTAACTTGATTCTACAACTAGTTTATAAGTAATTTTCAATAAAATTACTTCAGAGGTTTTTTAAAGGAGAGCTACATCATACTGAGTTAAAGAGAAAAATGGATAATGAATTCATGCAGGCAGCTAATAATGGCTACTTCCAGTTTTTCTACGAGGGGAAGGAAAGTATAGAGTCAGTAGCTAGTGAAAGGCTTATAGAGAGTTTACATCTTTAATGGGAGAGATTTGGATCTATTCATATGCTAAGGGGAAGAAAGATTAGGGAGGAAAAGTCACTTAAAAATATACATATAGAAACATATAAACAAATTCTACAAACATTCATAATTATGACTATAACTGAAAAAACAGATAAGCCATCACAGTATTCCTATCACACTGAAAGTGAAGGGTTATTTGTCTCTAATCTAAGGCAAAAATGAGGATGGAAATTGACTACAAAGAAAGATATCTGGGCCCTAAGCATGCTCTAAAATCCCACCATCCAACAGATCCTGCAACTTCATTTTTCAATTTCATTATCACTCTCCTAAGTATTTCAAAAGATCAGCATCATCAATATCAGTGTCCCAATGACTCACCAGCTCTGACAGCCTCATTCTCCAGGACAACCCTATTAAAAATAAAGCGGATATATTTGGAGGGGACAGGCGTTCTAGGGCCCTCTTTGCCCAACAAGTGTAGAATCTTAGTAGCCAGAACAGTGTGTTCACAGTCCTCAATGAATTCACAAAGGTGGGCTAGGCCTGCTTCTTTACTCTCAGGGTTCTCTTCCACAATGCTGATTATGCAGTCCACAATAGCCCGCTTGTACTCAAAGCCTCCCTGGCAAAAAAGAAAATAAAACTGCCATTCATTCTAGGGACACGTTTTGGAGAAATGCTTACACTCCAAGGTTCATGCTTATAAAATTCAAATTTCATTTCCCACCTTTTTGAAAGAAAAAAGTGTTTTTTCTCCAAGTGGGGAAAGTAGAGCAATGGCATGTTTATTAATAAGACAGTAACCAGACTTAGTGTACTACTTGAGAGGCATACTGAGATGATAAAGAAATCTCCTTAAAACACTACGGTATTTCATGGCAATCCTAAGAATTTAAGAGAGCCACTTCCTATGATTAAAAAGTAGTCTACCTACATCATCTCGGAGCATGTTGGAGAGGAAAGTCATCATGACACTGTGCTTTCGAGGGTATTTCTGACAGAGAGCACTAATTGCCTGTACAACCACCACCTGTAGAAAAACAAAAAGAATATTCACTTTTATGACTGTACAACCACCACCTATCAAAAGCAAGCACAGAAAAGACATTCATCTTTGTAACTTTGGCTACTAAACATACTTGCCTACTTACTTACTGCAAGCTAAGACACTGTTGTTGCCTAAAATGACAATACTTGTTCTTCATGGAAGATAACCAAGGAGACCACAAAGGAAAATAAAAAGCAATGTAAAAATAAAGTTCATTCAAGAGATCCCTTCCCTCTGCCTCAGACAAATAATCACATCAAAGATTTTAAAGTGAATCATAAAGATAAAAAGCTTGAACAGACTGATTTCCACAGAAGAAATAGAGAAAGCTATCAAGGATCTATTTCACAAAATGGTTTCTAGGGGAATTTTACCACAACTTGAAAGACCAGTGTCAGCCAGGCATGGTGGCTCACGCCCTGTAATCCCAGCACTTAGGGAGGCTAAGGTGGGTGGATCACCAAAGGTCAGAAGTTCGAGACCAGCCTGACCAATATGGTGAAATACTGTTCTCTACTAAAAAAATACAAATATTAGCCGGGTGTGGTGGCGTGGGCCTGCAAGTCCCAGCTACTTGGGGAGGCTGAGACATGAGAATTGCTCGAACCTGGGAGGCGGAGGTTGCAGTGAGCTGAGATTGCACCACTGCACTCCAGCCTGGGTGACACAGAGAGACTCTGTCTCAAAAAATAAATAAAATAAAATAAAAATACAGACCTGTGTCAAGATGCATGAAGAAGGTGAGATTTTACCCTACTTGTGGCTAACAAGTTAACCTGTCACAATTTCATGGATGCTGGTAGAAAACATGAGACTCCTGGCTCAGTGATGAAAGACAGTTAACTACTCACAGCAGTAGCAGTAGCCAGAGTATGAGCATTTTGGGGTGGGTTTCCTGAGCCCCAATTTCCAAAGTGCAATGCAAAGAGCCAGATAATACCTGGTCTTGCAGTAGGCTGGATAAGAACCCTAAGGATGGAACCTGAACATTTACAGTGGGGAGTAAGCATGCCTGTCCTTTTTTCTGAAGAAAAACATTACTATATTGGACCATAAACATGTTTGCTTTTTGCTCCAGAGGGCTTTTTGCTCCAAATACTATTAGTATTTTCTGGGGCTGCAAGGAAATCTTCCCTTTCCTTTAGAGGGAGACACGATCTCTATCTTCTAAGGCTGGAAGATGTCCTGTATTATGGAAAGGGAACACAATTGTGATAGCAGGAAACAGACGGCAGTTAGTGCCTAACTTGCAAGATGTGCAGGAAAGAGATGCATGGATAATTCAGAATTGTCTACCAATAATTGGATAACCCCAAATCCATATATACAGTTTCAGAGCACAGAAAATGAAAGAAAATCTCCATAATGTTTGTATGAAGCAATGATACTTAAGCCTAATAAAGATGGCATATATGTACAGAAAGAAAAATTACAGACTAAAATCATTTATAAATATTGATGTAAAAATTATAAAAGTAATATATTAGTTAACAGATTCTAACACTACATTAAAGAAATAATGCACCGTGATGAAATGGGGTTTATCAAGAATGTAAAGATGGTTTGGCATTAGAAAATTGATAAAATAACATCACATTCATGAGTCAGAGGATAATATCCAAAATGCTGAAAAGTCTTTGATAAAATCCAACATCCATTCCTAATAAACATTCTTAAAAAAAAAAAAAAGGAATAGATATGTCCATAAAGTAAACATATATACTTCAATCTTAATGCCAGCATATTACTTAATATGGAAGCCTGAGAGGCACTCCCATTGAGGTCAGAAGTGATGCAAGGATGCCACTATCTCCATAATTATTTAGCATTATTCTGGAGATATTAGCCAATGCAATTAGATAAGGGAAAACAAAGAAACAAGAATTGCAGAAGACAAAACAAACAAAAATATGTTTGTTTTTAGATGACATGATGGTATATATGAAAACTCTAGAGAATGAATAATAAAACTAACTCAATAATTCACCAAGGTAGCAGGATATAAAATTAACATGCAAAACCAGTAATATTCATATACATAAATGATAACCAGGTAGAAGATAAAATGGAATAAAAAACATTTATAATAGCAATGAAAAAGGTAAGTTATTTAGAAATAAGCATTTTAAAACCATTCAAAACTAATATAAAAATATTTTTTAAACAACATTTTTAAAAGGCATAAAAGCAGATATGAACAAATTAAAAGACATCCTTGTTCTTAGGATGTTCAAACATCATCAGGATATATGTTCTCCCCTAACTTATGAATTTAATGTGATCCCAACAGAAAATGTCAACAAGGTTTTTTATGAAGCTAGACAGCTTGATACTAAAGTTCATTAGAAAAATAAACATGTGGCTGGGCACAGTGGCTCACGCCTGTAATCCCAGCACTTTGGGAGGCCAAGGCGGGTGGATCACCTGAGGTGAGGAGCTCGAGACCAGCCTGGACAACATGGTGAAACCCTGTCTCCACTAAAAATACAAAAAATTAGCTGGTCGTGGTGGTGGGTGCCTGTAATCCCAGCTATGTGGGAGGCTGAGGCAGGAGAATTGCTTGAACCTGGGAGGGGGAGGTTGCAGTGAGCCGAGATCAAGCCATTGCACTCTAGCCTGGGCAACAAGAATGAAACTCCATCTCAAAAAAAAAAAAAAAAAAAAAAGAAACATGCAAGAATAGCCAGGAAAACAATGAAAATAAAGAACTATGATGGAGGGCTAAGCATCCTACAAAGCTTCTATATTTAGAACAGAGTGTAGCAGTAGTATATGAACAAACAGACCAATATATAAGTAGAATAGACACTCTAGACACAGATTCAAGTACGTATGCAACTTTTTTGAGTTTGTATGAACATACAAACTCAGCTACATATGATAAAGATGATGTCTCAAATTATTGGGGCAAAGATGGTCTTAAAAATTTTCTTTCAGCTTTCCCCCAATTGTCTATAGAAAAAATTAAAATAACTTTTTTTGAGTTAAGGTAATATGGTTTGGATCTGTGTCCCCACCCAAATCTCATGTTGAATTGTAACTGCCAATGTTGGAGGTGGGGCCTGGTGGGAGGTGACTGGATTATGGGGACAGATTTCCCTGCTTGTGCTGTTCTTGTGATAGTAAGTTCTTGTGAGATCTGGTCATTTAAAAGTGTGTGACACCCCTCCAAACCCGCCTTGGTCATGCTTCTGCCTTGTAAGACATCTGCTCATGTTTTGCCTTCCACCATGAGTAAAAACTCCCTGAGGCTGCCCCAGAAGCAGACACTGCCATGCTTCCTGTTCAGCCTGCAGAACTGTGAGCCAATTAAACCTCTTTTCTTTATAAATTACCCAGTCTCAGGTGTTTCTTTATAGTAGTGTGACAACAGACTAATACATAAGATCTTGCTCTGTTGCCCATGACAGAGTGCAGTGGCATCATCACAGCTCACTGCAGCCCCAACCTCCCAGGCTCAAGCGATCCTCCCACCGCAGCCTCCCAAGTAACTGGGATTATAGGTGTACACCACCATGTCTGACTAATTTTTGTATTTTTTTTGTAGAGACAGGGTCTCACTATGTTGCCCAGGCTGGTCTTGAACTCCTGCACTCAAGCATGCCCCTGCCTCGGCCTCCCAAAGTCTTGGGATTCAAGGTGTGAGCCACCACACCTGGCCTTAAATAAAATTTTGGGGGGCAACTAACTGGGTAGTCAATGGAAAAGGATAAGATTGAATCTGTTCATAGCATATATAATAAAAAAATTCAACAGACCAGAGATCTAAATGTAAAATACAAAACTATAAATGTATTAGAAGAGAACATGAGTGAATTACTCTATACTTTGAAGGGAATATTAATTTTTAATTATGACTCAAAGTCAAATAAAATAAAAAGCTGGTAAATATGACTACCTAAAAAAAATAACACTTTTGCATGACAAAAGACATCGTAAGAAAAGTTAAATGACAAACTGGTAGAAAATACTCATAACATCTTTCACAGATAAAGAGCTAATATCCTGAATATACAAAAAAATTAAGGAAACAAAAGACTAAAAATCCTATAGAAAGTAGGGAAAATGCAGCTGGACATGGTGGCTCATGCCTATAATCCCAGCACTTCAGGAGGCTGAGGTGGGTGAACAGCTTGAGCTCAGGAGTTCAAGACCAGCCTGGGCAATCAATCCTTCTGCCTTTCTCCCAATGGTGAAACCCTGTCTCTACAAAAAATGCAAAATTAGTCAGGCATGGTGGCTTGCCCCTGTAGACTCAGTTACTTGGGAAGCTAACGCAGGAGGATCACCTGAGCCCAGGGAGGTTGAGGCTGCAATGAGCTATGATAATGCAACTGTACTCCAGCCTGGGTGACACAGTGAGATCCTGTCTCAAAAAAAAAAAAAAGATGAGAAGGGGAAAAATATAAAACCGAAAGCAAACTGAAACAAATCTATCTGTATTTCAAGAGAGTTATATAACTGCACTGAAAACAAGGAAGAAATAACCCACTTAGTCAATATTCAACTATTCTGTGTGCAGACGTTAAAAGATCAATTATGAACTAGCAGTTCTTTCCATACTACACATACATAAAATAATAATAATGACACATATATTATTCTTAATTCTTTATTATTTCATTTATACTTCACAATAACTCTGTGAGGTAAGTACTATTATTATCTCCATTGTACAGCTAAGGAAGCTGAGGCAGTAAGAATTTATGTGACTCACCTGAGGTCACATATCTCATAAGTGGTAGAATCAGCATTTAAACCCAGGGATTTTGATTCTAAAGGTCATTCTCTTCACCACCACAAAGACTGCCTCCAAAACTTCTAACTCCTTTGCCTGACATTTTAAATTAGTCTTGTGCATAGCTGCAGCCACTGCCTGGCCAAGGAGGGACAGGGAGATCTCAGTCTCACAGCATCCTGCCGCAGGGCAGCAGTTATTATCCTAAAAATGCTATCCTCTGCATCCTTAGGATACACATAGGATAAATCAGGATATGCATTAGGATAAACCTGCTATCCTCTGCATCATTAGGACACACATAGGATAAATCAGGATATGCATTAGGATAAACCTGCTATCCTCTGCATCATTAGGACACACATAGGATAAATCAGGATATGCATTAGGATAAACTGCTATCCTCTGCATCATTAGGATACACATAGGATAAATCAGGATATGCATTAGGATAAACCTGCTATCCTCTGCATCATTAGGATACACATAGGATAAATCAGGATATGCATTAGGATAAACCTGCTATCCTCTGCATCATTAGGATACACATAGGATAAATCAGGATATGCATTAGGATAAACCTGCTATCCTCTGCATCATTAGGATACACATAGGATAAATCAGGATGTGCATTAGGATAAACCTGCTATCCTCTGCATCATTAGGATACACATAGGATAAATCAGGATATGCCTTAGGATAAACCTGCTATCCTCTGCATCATTAGGACAATATCTACTGCCCTGCAGCAGGATGCTGTGAGACTGAGACGTGAGCAAACTGCTCTCCTCACCGCTTCCTGCCCACACTGGTTGCCATTTTGAGAGTTTAACACTAGGCTGCGCCCTCCCCTCGACCTGAGTTAGGGCTGATGCAGTTTTAGCTGCTACTTGGCGAAGGAGGGCAGGGAAACCAGGCTATCCTACAC
Organism: Trachypithecus francoisi; assembly: GCF_009764315.1. Taxonomy (NCBI): domain Eukaryota; kingdom Metazoa; phylum Chordata; class Mammalia; order Primates; family Cercopithecidae; genus Trachypithecus; species Trachypithecus francoisi. The sequence continues at coordinate 28,439,831 of NW_022681469.1, read as the reverse complement.
ATATCTAGGATCATACTCACTGCTCTGTAGCAGGGAGCTGTCAGACTGACGTGTGACCAGACCACACTTCTCACAGCTTCTTGCCCACACTGCATACCTGGGAGGAACCCCTCCCTCTCTGCTCCCTGGTCCATGGCACGATTTTGAGAGTTTAATGCTGGCTGTGCCCCACCTTGGGTTGAGTTCAAGTTGATGTGACTGCAGCCACCACTTGGTCAAAGGAGGGACAGGAAACCCAGGTTCCCCCACGCATAGTTAGGACAATATCCAATGTTCTTCAATGGGCTGCTGTGAGACCAAGCCCCAAGCGGACCACACTCCCCACAGCTTCTTGCCCATGCTGCTCACCTGAAGGGTCCCCACCCTCTCTAGTCACAAGCCCACAGCTGGCACCATTTTGAGAGTTTAAAGCTAGGCTATGCTCCACCCTCAGGCTGAGTTTGAGATGATGTGGCTGCAGCTGTCACCCAACTGGGGGAGGGACATGGGATAACAAGCTCTCCTAAACACACTTAGCATAATACTCACCACCCTGCTGCAGGCAGTTGTGGGACTGGAACCTAGCCTATCCAACCCACTGCAGCTTCTACCAACACCAACACAGACTGCTTGTGACCCTGTGGGTTGCTCCAACACCACTAGTGCCCATCACCCACACCACACCAGCTGCCAGGGGCCGGAGAACCCATTCACACACTGGGCTCATTGCTCTCAGTATTTGTTTCTAGCAAGCCACCTGGAGGCCCAAGGATAGCCCTCTAGTACCCACCAACACTGGAGCCAGTGTAAGCTGGGCCTAAAAATAGGCACACGTGATGCTCTGCTGGCACTACTGGAGCCCAAAGACTATGTTTCTAGGTCCCCAGCTAAACTTCACCACGACCTCAACTAATGCCTGTACCCTAAGTCACTGAGGTATCAGATACCACTGACCCTCTGTACTGCTCAAGAGGTCACACAAAGATCCCACTACCACAGGCAGTCAAAATCAAAGTCAAGGTATCTTAATAACAAAATGTATGTCTTTAGAAAAAAACTCACTCCTACAAAAGCAATTTGAAAAAACTGGAACAAGCAACTGCTGCACCAGATGCACAAAACTGTCTGCTTGAATATACAGGTAAAGTTTGTTTTTTGAAAGTCTGGATCCATACTAAGTAGAGAGTAAATAGGGTTATACTAGATTGAGTATAAAGAAAGAATGAAGCAATACAATGTTTCTACTTTTATTCTTTTAACTGAAATTTATTCTTTTATCATCTCTGACATACTCTCACCAGTTCTATACAACCCTATTCTGGAAGTACTTTTTTAATTAGCCAAGAAAAATAAAGGAAAGGCATTTGGATTGGATATAAAGAAGTAAAACTGTTTCTATTCACAAATGGCATAATTATTTATATAGATAATCTCAAGGAATGTGTATAATGATGACTAGAACCAGTAAAGGTACTCAGCAAGATTACAGGATACCACGTTAATACGGAAAAGTATTTTTTAAAAGTTTTTCATTAGTAGTAAACAATAAAAAATTTTAATAAAATATCAAAAGCATAAAATATTTAGATATAAATTTAACAAGAGACTTGCAAGACCTCTAGAGTAAACACTACAAAACACTGCTCAGAGGAATTAAAGAAGATCTAAAGGGAGAGATATACCATATTCATGAAATAGAAAAATAATCTTAAATTAAGATGTCAGTTCTCCCCAGATTGATTTAGAGATTCAACACAATCCTAGTCATAATCCTAGTAGGCTTTGTTTAGTAGAAATTGATAAACTAGTCCTAAATTTCATAGGAAATGCAAAGGAACCAGAATATTAAAAAAGAAAAAGTTGGAAGACCACACTACTTGACATTTAAGAGGTACCATAATGCTACATTAATCAATATTAGTGTGGTAATGGTACTGTATTGACAAATGTTCAGTAACATGATAAGAAGCCCAAAAATATACCTAAAATTATATGGGTATTTGCTTTGTAGACAAAGGTGCCAAAGCACTCCAATAGAAAAAGGAAGTCTTTCCAACAAATTATGGCGGAATACAGTAGATAGCGGTGTGGAAAAAATACTGAACTTACCAAACAAACAGTAATTCAACTTGGATCACTGCCTAAAATGTAAAATCTAAAACCATAAAGCATTTAGCCTAAAGCATAAGAAAATAAGTAGATAAAGGTTTCTTAGGGAACAGTAATAACTATGAAAGAAAAAAATTGATAAATTAGACTTCATAAAAATTTAAAACGTCTGCTTCTCAAATGACACTGTTAAGAAAATAAATAGGCAGCTAACAGACTGGGAGAAAACATGATCATGTTTAAACTCTTACCTTGAACTCATCTGAGATTTCAGACACAAAAGAAGATATCTGCTTCATGAGCCTGTCCACACTGCTCTCACTTCCTGTTTTGAGGAGTGTAGTAATGGCTAAGGTAGCAATGCTTCTGTTTGAGTCTGTGATTAAGTTTTCTAAGTCCAGATTGCAGGCAGTAACAGCAGAGGGGTGCTTCATTGCCACCTTGTGGAAGGGTAAGAAAAAAAATTACGCAAATTGCTTTTGATAAAGGCCAGAACTTAAATTTTAATTGAGGTAAGTGGCAATCCAAAGAGGACAGGATAAGTTAAAAGTCATTGTTGCAAAAAGAATGGCTCCAGTTAACAAGGTATATCTTTTAATAAATGATCAACGGCCAGAGTATAGCATTGTACTCTCTTTTGTTAGAGAGTAACCTTTAACCTAACCTATAACCTTTCTAACATTACCATTTAAAAAAAATTATAATTGGCCTGTATTTCCTTATAGTACACGTGTTCATATATGTCTATTAGATGTTAGGAGCACTGAGAACGGGATCTAGCATAGTAGACAGTGCTCGACAAAGACTGTTAATATCTTAGCACTTAAAAAATACTTCTGCACTTCAACACGCAAACTCCAGCCAAACTGCATTATCTATGGTTACTACATGGTCGGCCATTCTCCTGTGTCCTTGTTTTTGCTGATGTTGTTCCATCTTTTTGTCTATCCCAGTATTGGTATAGAATCCCTTACCCACAATTTGGAAAATCTGAAAAAACTCTGGAAAGCGAAGCATTGGGATGAAAATTTCTTTAACAGCAAAACATGACCCAAACAAATGTGAAACTCTTTGTTAATTTGTACCACTTGACAAGAATAGTCATATGTTTTGTGCAAAAATATTAAGGTGTTTTAATGGTGGGATGCTGCCCCAGGCCCACTGGGGTTAGTAAATAAGATATAACACCATATAACCTTTCTAAAATTTATCTAAAAGCAAATTCTGAGACACATCTGGCCCCAAGATTAGAGATGAGGGATTGTGGACCTGTATCAGCTCTTTAAAAACAATTTAGGTCCTGGTGGCTCACATCTATAATCCTAGCACTCTGGGAGGACAAGGTGGGCAGATGACCTGAGGTCAGGAGTTCGAGACCAGCCTGGCCAACATGGCGAAACCCTGACTCTACTAAAAATACAAAAATTCGCTGGGCATGGTGGCAGGTACCTGTGATCCCTGCTACTTGGGAGGCTGGGGCATGAGAATTGCTTGAACCCAGGAGGTGGAGGTTGCAGTGTGCCGAGATCACGCCTCTGCACTCCAGCCTGGGAGACAAAGTGAGACTCTGTCTCCAAAATAAATAAATTAATTAAAAACAATTTAAATTGTTGGTCTATAAAGGTTTATTCCATGGCTGCTCTAAACTTCTCTTTTCTTCAATTGTTTACACAATTAATTTATAATTATGTACTGCCTATGACAAGTCTTCTACTACATTTAACTTTCATTTACATTTTCTATGCTTATTTAATTTATTCTGTGTTTCTGTATTATATCCTCTAAATCTATACTGTCTAATAATGTAGCCGACAGCAACATGTGACTACTAAGCATCTGAAAGGTGGCTAATCCAAATTGAGTATGCTGTAAATGTAAATATACTGGATGTCAAAAACTTGAGATATGTAAAAATATCTATTACATGTTGAGATGACATATTATGATAAAATATACTATTAAAATTAATTTTACCTTAAAAACTTTAATGTGGTCATTATAAAATTTAAAATTATATATGTGATTCACATTGGGTTTCTACTGGACAGGGCTGCTGCAGACCAGCACTGTGCAAGAGCGCTTCCTTCAATGACAGAAATGTTCAAGATCTGCACTGTCCAACAGCCACTGACCACATGTGGCTGTGAGTACAAGAAGTATGACTCATGTGACTGAGGATTGAATTTTTTATTTTATTTTAATTAATTTAAATTGAAATAGCCACTGATGGCTAATGGCCACCATATTGGACAGTGTGGCTTTTGAATATAAAATGCTGAGAAGTCAGGAATGAGTGATCATCTTCAGCTAAATAATAATAAAAATGGGCATCCCCAAGACCCCAAATATAAGTGAAGTGTTGTAGAGGTGAAGCCCATGAATCATATATACTAACCTTGGAGAGAAAAGCAAATGCTTCACATTTAATGTTTCTCAATTAGATACTGATGTAAGTCAACAGTCAGCAAAGAAACACCTACCTTGTTCAAGGTCCTCACAGCTGCATATCTCAAGGCTGGCTTAGGAGAACTACAGAAAAGCTGAAGAACTAAAAAAAATAATAATATATAATATTACATATATATACTGTGAATACTCCTGGCTTAGGAGAACTACAGAAAAGTTGAATAACTAAAATACAGATATAGATATAGTGAATATTACCTATATATGCTGTGAATATTCCTCATCTCATCATATACCATATAGCTGAAAATATAGTACATAATGAATCACATTCAAAATATGCATAGATTTTATCACAGCATAAAAAATTTACATGAAAAATATAAATTTATCAGAATAGAAAAAGCACTTTTGGGGTTCCTGTAGTCCCAGCTACTTGGGAGGCTGAGGCAGGAGAATGGGGTGAACGCGGGAGGCGGAGCTTGCAGTGAGCCAAGCTATCGCACCACTGCACCACTGCACTCCAGCCTGGGCGACAGAGCGAGACTCTGTCTCAAAAAAAAAAAAAAAAAAGAAAAGAAAAAAGCACTTTTGGTCACTTATAAAAACTTTCATAGGAAACAAAGTTTGCTCTTCTTTTTAAAAAATTAGCATACTCATTAATACTTGAACTTAAATGGTAGAAATATTGACAGTTCTGAAAACAAATGGGCTTTTTAAACACCAAGGAAAACTGTAAAATGTTTTCAAAAGTTTCATATGAGGAAATAAAAACTTTAAAAAAAAAGCAATAAAGAATTATTATTAATAAACTATGTACATATAAATAAAATTCTTTCAGAAGTTTTATATACATAAATAGAAATATTAAAAAAAGAAGTAATAAAGTAAGGAACAACTAAAATAAACTATTTACATATAAGCTATCAGAATGCAAAGGCTATATTTACACAGAGCTAGCGTTCAAAAACCAGTCTTAACACCTATTCTGCAGACCTATGAAACTTAAAGCAAAAACTTAGGAACATAAGCAAAAGCCAGTCATCAAATATAAAACAAACCTGAAACAGCAGGTGCCAACTCTCTTGCAGTGCAGTTAGGAAGATGGATGATAGCTGAAGCAGCTTCATAAATAACCATTTCATGTTTATTTCGCAAGCAACTCTCAATGAAATCAAACAGTGGACTTTCATGGCTGCCAATAAATATTTATAGGCCATTATACAGATATCAAATAGACTGGCAATATGCATAGGGATTAAAAGCACAGGCAGATTGAGAGGCACTTCTGGAATGGTGGATGAGGGATTTCTAAAAATTCATTTCTCCACAAAGCAATTAGACAACCGGCAAAACTGTCAAAATTAACTTTTTCAGAACTCCAAAATTTAATCAAAGATTTGTGACAATCCTGAACATCTATTTAAGAAAAGTAGTTGAATCTTAGTAAGAATGCTGAGTGTTTCTGGTGTTTCAACCTGCCTCATTCTCAATTTCCATGTACCTCTTCCCAGTTCCATAGTAGCCTTGGAAACCAGCAGCCTCAGAACCACAGTAATTGTGAATGCCAGCAGCCTGGCTACAAAAGCAGCTCTCGGCCAAAACCTCATGCCCAGAGAACTGTCACTATGTGACCTGTCTGGTGCCCCTAGAAAAGCCCTATTCACAGGCTAATCTTTATTTCACCTGACGCAAGAGCTCATTCAGTGTGAAAAGCCCTATGCCCAGGGAGTTTGTCCAAAAAAATCAGTAGTATTTGGTTAATCTTGCAGCTGCCAGAAGCAGCAATTTTAGCAGAGGCAAACAAGAGACTGGCCAAAAAACTTAAAAGGAAAATTTGGGAAATGAGATGTCCTTAGAGGGCTTTGAAAATTTCTAAAATATTACTGGGGATATAGAAGGCCATATGCATGTGGAGGGCTAAGCAAATACCCACTAAAGACCTGACAGAGCTCCACTCTCTAACTTTTCCTTGACTCTGAGACTCTGCACAAAGCAGGAAGTGAAGGCTAAGGCAGAGCTGTGAACTGCTGGGGCATGGAAAGCATGCCCCAACATACACAGCACCCCTTGGAAAATGATGGGAGACATGCTGGTTTAAAGCATTTAAGAAAATCTGTCAAATCACTATTTGTGACTCAGATATTCAAACAAAGACTTCAGTGTCTATACAAGATACAGATTAAAGACTACAGAAATAGTCCAGGAAGGTCACAAACAACAACAAAAACAACAAACCCCAGGGACAGGAGAAGGGAAAAGTCTGATTACCAGTGCTGTCACATTATAATATTTAAAATATAATGTTTTTGACAAAATAATTATGAGACACACAAAGAAATAGTTTAAGTATGACCCATCTATGGGGAAAAAAAAGTAGTCCATAGAATTTATTCCTGAGGAAGCCCAGATGTTGAACTTACTAGGCAAAAACTTTAAGTCAGCTAATATAAATATGTTCAAAAAACTAAAGGAAATCCTATTTAAATTAAAGGGAAGTAATAACAAGGATGTCTTAAGAAAGAGAGACTACCAATAAAGAGACAGAAATGATTTTTTTTTGTTTAAGAAACCAAACAGAAATCCTAGATTTGGAAAGTGCAATGACTGGAATGAGAAATTCGCCAGAAAAGTTCAATAGCAGACTTATGCAGGCAGATGAAAAAATAAGAAAACTTGTAGATCTACTGAGATAAACCAGCTTATGAAAATAAAAAAAGAAGGGAAAAAAATGAACAGTGCTTTGGAGACCTGTGTAACATGATCAAGGGCACCCACATTTGGATGATAGCAGTTTTCACAGGAAAAGAGAGACACAAAGGGGAAAATGAACATAAGAAGAAACCATGGCTGAAAACCTCACAAGTTTGATTAAAAAGAAAAAAACAACATTAATTTATGGACCCAAGAGGCTCAAAAAGTCTCAAGCCGAATAAATACAAAAATATTCACATATATACACACCAGAGTGAAACTGGTGAAAGCATAAAAATAGTCATTCTGACTGGTGTGAAATGGTACCTCATTGTGGTTTTGATTTGCATTTCTCTAATGATTAGTGATGTTGACCATTTTTTAATATGCTTGATACCATCTCGTACCAGTCAGAATAGCTATTATTAAAAAGTCAAAAAATAACAGATGCTGGTGAGGTTGCAGATAAAAGAGAATGCTTATACACTGCTGTTGGGAATGCAAATTAGTTCAGCCACTGTGGAAAGCAGTTTGGAGATTTCTCAAGAACTTAAAACAGAACTACCATTTGATCCAGCAATCCCATTACTAAATACAAACCCAAAGGAATATGAATTGCTCTTGTTAGGTTTTGAGGTGAAGGCGAGGGTTAAAGAAAGACTGAGAGAGAGTTGGCAGCTCTACAGCAATGCAGGTTTTATGTCCAGCATAAGATCTGCAGAGGCAGGGCACCAATTTAATGCCAGGGCCCACCTCTCCTTACAGGCTGGGGCAATTTTAGGCCTGGGAGGGAGGGGTCTGAGGGATATGGCTTGCTGCCTGGGAGGATGTTGATAAGATGTTCCCATGATGAGGCGGTTTGGCCCTTGATGTGGCAGGATGTGACAGTGATGTTCCTTGGACTTTTTCCCAGCAGAATGTGATAAGAAAGTCAGGCAATCGGGCAGGATGTTTCTCACGGCCCAATCCCCCAAGGAATGTTTCACTTTGATCAAGGTCTGTGAAATGACAGGGGGCTTACAAAATGGTACAGTTTGGACTAACAGTTCTACCATAAAGACACATGCCCTCATATGTTCATTGCACCACTACACACAATAGCAAAGACATGGAATCAACCTAGATACCCATTAACAGTGGATTGGATGAAGAAAATATACTACATATACACCATGGAATACTATGTAGCCATAAAAAAGAATGAGATTACGTCCATTGCAGCAACATGGATGGAGCTGGAGGCCATTATCCTAAGCAAATTAACATGGAGACAGAAAACCAAATACTGCATGTTTTCACTTATAAGGGGAGCTAAACATTGAGTGCACATGGGCACAAAGAAGGGAACAATAGGCACTGGAGCCCACTTGAGGGTGTAGGGTGGGAAAGGATGAGGATAAAAAAACTACCAACTGGGTGGTACTATGCTCACCACCTCGGTGACAAAATAATCTATACACCAAACCCCCATGACATGCAATTTACCTGTATAACAAACCTGCATGTGCACCCCCGAACCTAAAATAAAAGTTGGAAAGAAAACATAATAATAAATAAATATATAAACAACAAAGAAAACATAAGATCAAGGTAAAATCTTGACAGCAGCAAGAAAAAAAAACTACTTATCACACTGTACAGGGAAAAAAAATCAGTAGGATTAATCGCTGATTTCTCATCTGAAACAATGGAAGACAGAGACAGTAAAATGTCATATTCAAAGTGCTAAAATGAAAAAACAAGAATTCTATAATCCAACAAAACTATCCTCCAAAAATGAAAGCTAAAAATGACATTCCCAGATAAGCAAAGGCTGAGAAAATTCATTGCTAACAGACTTGCTTTGTAAAAATACTAAAAGAAGAACAGACTGAAAGATTGTAGACAGTGACATGAATAATCAGGGAGAAATAAACAGCATCAGAAAGTGTAAATATATTAATTGGTATGAAAGATTCTACAATTTTTCTCATTTCTTAACTACTTTGAAGAACATAAAATTGTATAAAGCAATAACTATAACACTATATTGTCGAGTTCTTAACATATACACAGATAACACACATGCCAATAACAGCAAATAGGAGGGAAGGAACAGAACTATATTGGAGCAAAGATTTTAAATTTTACTGAAATTAAGTTAGTATTATCTGAAGTAGACTGTGGTAAATTAAAATGCTTACTATCATTCCTAGAAATTATGAAAAAACTTTTTTTAAAAGTTAAATTATTGATGAAGGTATTAAAATGATATGCTAAACATTGTTTAACTCAAACGCAATCAAAGAAGAAAAGAGAAACAAAAAAGACAGGAGATTTACACAGAACAAATAGCCAAATGGCAAAGGTAAACCCAACAATAATTATATTAAATTTGAATTGTCTAAATACTCCAACTAAAAGACAAACTGCTAGACAGGTTTAAAAAGCAAGATCCAACTACATGATGTCTAACAGACACACTTTAGATTCAAAGACACAGATAGGATGAAATTAAAAAGACAGGAAAATGTATGCCATGCAAACAAAACTGTAAGAGATCACGAACACCTACATTAATAGCAGACAAAATAAGAGTTTAAGACAAAAATGTTATGCAACAAGGAGAGACATTTCACATGTTAAAGAGATGAATGCATCAGGAAGATTTAACAATGATAAACATACTCATGCAATAGAACCACAAAATACATAAAGCAAAACTTGAGAAAAGGAAAGAGAAATATGTAATTTAAAAATAATAGGCAGGGAGCTGTGGCTCACGATGTAATCCCGGCACTTTGGGAGGCAAGGCAGGCAGATCACCTGAAGTCAGGTGCTCGAGACCAGCCTGGCCAACATGGCAAAACCCTGTCTCTACTAAAAATACAAAAATTAGCCAGGCATGGTGGCATGTGCCTGTAATCCCAGCTACTTGGGAGGCAGAGGCAGGAGAATTGCTTGAACCTGGGAGGTGGAGGTTGTAGTGAGCTGAGATCGCACCACTGCACTCCAGTTTGGGCAACAGAGTGAGACTCTGTCTCAAAATAAATAAATAAAAATAATCGTTGAGGGACAAGATCTCAACTCTGCTCACAGCTGCCTGGATATAAACTCGATGGTATTAGTGGGGCACGGTGGGAGAGAGACTGGCCTTGTTGGCTGTGTGGTAGCTGGGTTAGACCTGTCACTGGCAGCTTTCCCCCACTTTCATGGTAACCTGTATGTTGCAGCAGAAGCATCATAATCCTCCTGGGAACATAACTCCATGGGCCTGAGAACCATACCCCCATCTCCCACACCAGCTGCAGCAAGCCCCACACAAGGACAGTCTGAGCTCAGACATGCCTAACCCTGCCCCCTGCTGATGGTCTTTCCCTACCTGTCCTGGTTGCTGAAGACAAAAAGCATAATCTCTTGGGAGCTCTATGGCCCCAACCAACTCAAGTTAACTGATTATAGAAAACATTCAACCCAGTAACTATAAAAATACAAATTCTTTTTCAGTGCTAATCATTTCCAAGAACGAATTAAATACCAAGTCACAAATCTCAATACATTTAAAATGACAGAAATCATACAAGGTATGTTTTTCAATCACAACTGAATTATAAATGAACAATAGAAAAGAAACCAGGGAAATCCTTAAATATTTGGAAAGTAAACACCACACTTCCAAGTAACTCAGGGATCAAGAAGAAATCAAATGGGAAATGAGAAAATATTTGAAGTTGAATGAAAATGAAAACACAACAAATCAAAGTGTATGGGACTCAACTAAAGCAATGCTTGGAGAACATTTTATTTTAGAAACCTATATCAAAAACAAAAAAGGGTCTCAAATCAGTAACCTAGGCTTCCACATGAAGAAATCAGGAAGAGTAAACTAAGCCTGCAGCATGCAGAAGAAAGGAAGTAATAAATATTAGAGCACAGGTTAACTGACTAGAATACAGAAAAATGATAATAATAAAAAAATCAGTGACACCCAAAGTTGGTTCTTTGAAAAGATCAACAAAATTCACAAACCTTCATCTAAACTAACCACGAAAAAAAGAGGAAAGACACAAATTACCAAAACCAGGGATGAAAAAGGGAACACGTCACTGCTGACACTAATGAAAAAAATTACGAGGAACTATTATGAACGACTGTATGCCAACAAATTAGATAACTTACATGAAATGGAAAAATTCCTAGAAATACCAAACTACTAAAACTGACTCAAAAAGAAACAGAAAATCTAAATAATTTATAATGAGTTAATTATTAAAAACCATACCTCAAAAAAAAAAAAAAAAAAAAACAAAACAAAACAAAAAAACAATACAGATCCAGATGGCCTCACTGGTTAATTCTATCAGATATTTGATATAATAATACCAATTCTTCACAACTCTTTCAGAAAATAAATGGGAAAAGAACATTTACTACTCAACTAATTCTATGAAGCTAGTATTACTCAGATAAAAAAGCATGACAAACATTTCACAAGAGAACTACAGTACAATATTCCTTCTACTAAAAACAAAAATTCTTAACAAAATGTCAGCAAACTGAATCCAGTAATATGTAAAAAGAATTATACACATAATTAAGTGGCATTAATCACAGGAATGTAAAGGTGATTTAACATCAGAAAATCACATTATATACTACATTAATAATATAAAGGACAAAAACCACATAATCATCTTCATAGATGAATAAAAATCAACTGACAAAATCTAACACACATTAATAATATAAAGGATAAAAACCACATAATCATCTTCATAGATGAATAAAAATCAACTGACAAAATCTAACACCCATGTGTGATTTTTTAAAAACTTTTAATTTTAGGTTCAGGGGTACATGTAAAGGTTTGTTACATAGGTAATGGTATATGTTACATAGGTAAGTTCAACCACAATGGTTGAACTAATTTACACTCACACCAGCAATGTATAAGTGTGTTGGTGAAGACACAGAAAATCGAAATTCTCATACATAATAGAAATGGTATGGCTATTTTAGAAAATAGTTTGACAATTTCTTTAAAAGTACCCTAGAACTTAAAGTATAATAAAAAATGTAAAAAAATAAATAAACATAAACTTATATGACCCAGTTACTCTACTTATAGAAATCTTTGCAAGAGAATGGAAAAATATATGTACACATAAAGCTTTGTATATGAATGTTCACAGCAGCATTATTCATAATAGATAAAAATGGGGAAAAAACCAAATGCCTATCAATTAATGAACAAGTAAACAAAATCTGGTCTAGCGATACCATGGAAGAGTATTCAGTCACAAAAAGGAATGAAATACTGATGCACGCTACAACACAGTGAACCTCAAAAATATATTAAGTGAAAGAACATAAAGTTAAAGAAGTGAGGCCAGGTGCAGTGGCTCATGCCTGTAATCCCAGCACTTTGGAAGTCTGAGGCAGGCGGATCACCTGAGGTCAGGAGTTCACATCACAGGACTCTGCAGACAATCCCTGGTACCAGCCTGGAGCCGGGTAGACTTGCTGGGTGGCTAGACCCAGAAGAGAGACAACAATTACTGCAGTTTGGCTCATAGGAAGCCACATCCACAGGAAAAGGTGGAGTGTACTACATTCAAGGAACACCCTATGAGACAAAAGAATCAGAACAACAGCCTTCCCCGCCTAGACCTTCCCTCTGACAGAGCCTACCCAAATGAGAAGGAACCAGAAAACCAACTTTGGTAATATGACAAAACAAGGCTCTTTAACATCCCCCAGAAAATCACACTAGTTCACCAGCAATGGATATAAGTCAAGAAGAAATCCTTGATTTACCTGTAAAAGAATTCAGGAGGTTAGTTTTTTTTTTTTTTTTTTTTTTGGAGACGGAGTCTCGCTCTGTCGCCCAGGCTGGAGTGCAGTGGCCGGATCTCAGCTCACGGCAAGCTCCGCCTCCCGGGTTTACACCATTCTCCTGCCTCAGCCTCCCGAGTAGCTGGGACTACAGGCGCCCGCCACCTCGCCCGGCTAGTTTTTTGTATTTTTTAGTAGAGACGGGGTTTCACCGTGTTCGCCAGGATGGTCTCGATCTCCTGACCTCGTGATCCGCCCGTCTCGGCCTCCCAAAGTGCTGGGATTACAGGCTTGAGCCACCGCGCCCGGCCAGGAGGTTAGTTATTAAGCTAATCAGAGAGGCACAAGAGAAAGGGGAAGCCCAATGCAAGGAAATCCAAAAAATGATACAAGAAGTGAAGGGAGAAACATTCAAGTAAATAGATTGCTTAAAGAAAAAACAATCAAAAATTCAGGAAGCATTGGACACACTTATAGAAATGCAAAATGCTCTGGAAATCTCAGCAATAGAATTGAACAAGTAGAAGAAAGAAATTCAGAACTCAAAGACAAGGCCTTTGAATTAACCCAATCCAACAAAGACAAAGAAAAAGGATAAGAAAATATGAACAAAGACTCTAAGAAGTCTGGGATTATGTTAAACGACCAAACCTAAGAATAATCAATGTTCCTGAGGAAGAAGAGAAATCTAGAAGTTTGGAAAACACATTTGGGGGAATAATTAAGGAAAACTTACCCGGCCTTGCAAGAGACCTAGACATCCAAATACAAGAAGCACAAAGAACACCTGGGAAATTCATTGCAAAAAGATCATCACCTAGGCACACTGTCATCAGGTTATCTAAAGTTAAGACAAAGGAAAGAATCTTAAGAGCTGTGAGACAGAAGCACCAGGTTACCTACCAAGAAAAACCTATCAGATTAACAGCAGATTTATCAGCAGAAACCCTACAAGCTAAAAGGGATTGGGCCCTATCTTCAGTCTCCTCAAACAAAACAATTACCAGCCAAGAACTCTGTATCCAGCAAAACTAAGCATCATATATAAAGGAAAGATACAGTCTTGTTCAGACAAAAAAATGCTGAGAGAATTTGCCACTATCAAGCCACCACCACAAGAACTACTAAAAAGAGCCCTAAATCTTGAAACAAATCCTGGAAACACATCAAAACAGAACCTATTTAAAGCATAAGTCACACATGACCTATAAAACAAAAATACAAGTTAAAAAGCAAAAACAAAAAGAAACAAAGTACACAGGCAACAAATAGCATGATGAATGTCACAGTACCTCACATCTCAATACTAACATTGGATGTAAATAGCCTAAATGCTCCACTTAAAAGATACAGAACTGCAGAACGGATAACAACTCACCAACCAACTATCTGCTGCCTTCAGGAGACTCATCTAACACATAAAGACTCACATAAAATAAAGCGGTGGAAAAAGGCATTTCATGCAAATGGACACCAAAAGCGAGGAGGGTAGCTATTCTTATATCAGACAAAACAAACGTTAAAGCAACAGCAGTTAAAAGAGACAAGGAGGTACATTAGATAATGGTAAAAACCCTTGTCCAACAGGAAAATACCACAATCCTACACATATAGTCACCTAATACTGGAGCTCTCAAATTTATAAAACAATTATTACTAGACCTGAGAAATGAGATAGACGGCAACACAATAACACTGGAGGACTTCAATACTCCACTGACAGCACTAGACAGGTCATCAAGACAGAAAGTTAACAAAGAAATAATGGATTTAAACTATACCTTGGAACAAATGGACTTAACAAATATACAGAACATATCATCCAACAACCTCAGAATACACATTCTATTCAATAGCGTATGGAACTTTCTCCAAGATAGGCCATATGACAAGGCCATAAAGCGAGCCTCAATCAATTTAAGAAAATCGACATTATATCAAGAATTTTCTGAGACCACAGTGAAATAAAACTGGAAGTCAACTCCAAAAGGAACCTTCAAAACCATGCAAATACATGGAAATTAAATAACCTGCTCCTGAATAAGCACTGGGTCAAAAACAAAATCAAGATGGAAATCAAAGAATTCTTTGAACTGAAAAATAATGACACAATCTATCAGAACCTCTGGAATACAGCAAAGGCAATACTAAGAGGAAAGTTCATAGCCCTACATCAAAAGCTCAAAAGTTCAAAAGCTCAAAAAGTTCAAGCACCTACATCAAAAAGACTGAAAGAGCACAAACTGACATTCTAAGGATCTAGAAAAACAAGAACAAACCAAACCCAAATCTAGCAGAAGAAAGGAAATAACTAAGATCAGAGCACAACTAAATGAAATTGAAACAAACAAACAAAAAACACCAAAGGTAAGTAAAAACAAAAAGCTGGTTCTTTGAAAAGATAAATAAAATTGACAGACCATTAGCAAGATTAACCAAGAAAAGAAAAGAGAAAATTCAAATAACCTCATTAAGTAAACAGAAGATATTACAACTGACACCACTGAAATACAAATGATCATTCAAGGCTACAATGAACACCTTTACACACATAAACTAGGAAACTTAGAAGAGATGAATAAATTCCTGGAAAAATATAACTCCCCTAGCTTAAATCAGGAGGAATTAGATCCCCTGAACAGACCAATAACAAGCAGCAAGATTGAAATGGTAATTTAAAAATTACCAACGAAAAAAATAGTCTAGGCCCGGCACAGTGGCTCATGCCTGTAATCCCAGCATTTTGGGAAGCTGAGGCGGGCAGATCATGAGTTCAGGAGATCGAGACCATCCTGGCCAACATGGTGAAGCCTCGTCTCTACTAAAATACGAAACATTAGCCAGGCATGGTAGCACACACCTGTAGTCCCAGCTACTTGGGAGGCTGAGGCAGGGGAATCGCTTGAACCCCTGGGAGGCGGAGGTTGCAGAGAGCCAAGATTGCACCACTGCACTCCAGCCTGGCAACAGAGTGAGATTCCATCTTATTAAAAAAAAAATGTCCAGGACCAGACAGATTCACAGAAGAATTCTACCAGACATTCAAAGAAGAATTGGTCCCAATCCTTTTGAAACTATTCCACAAGACAGAGAAAGAAGGAACCCTCCTTAATTCATTCTATGAAGCCAGTATCACCCTAATACCAAAACCAGGAAAGGACATAACAAAAAAAGAAAACTACAGACTAATATCCCTGATGAACACAGATGCTAAAATCCTTAACAAAATACTAGCTAACCGAATCCAACAATATATCAAAAGGATAATCCACCATGATCAAGTGGGTTTCATACCAGGGATGCAGGGATGGTTGAACATACACAAGTCAAGCATAATGTGATACACCACATAAACAGAATTTAAAACAAAAATTACATGATCATCACAATAGATGCAGAAAAAGCATTTGACAAAATCCATCATCCATTTATGATTAAAACTCTCATCAAAATTGGTATACAAGGGACATACCTCAATGTAACAAAAGCCATCTACGACAAACCCACGGTCAACATAATACTGAACGGAGAAAAGTTGAAAGCATTCCCTCTGAGAACTGGAACAAGACAACGATGCCCACTCTCACCACGCCTCTTCAACACAGAAGTCGTAGCCACAGCAATCAGACAAGGATGCCCAAGAAAAAAAGGGCATCCAAATCGATAAACAGGAAGTCAAATTGTCACTGTTTGCTGACAATATAATTTACCTTGAAAACCCTAAAGACTCCTCCAGAAATCTCTTAGAACTGAAAAAAGAATTCAGCAAAGTTTCCGAATGCAAGATTAATGTTCACAAATTAGTAGCTCTTCTACACACCAATAGCAACCAAGCAGAGAATCAAATCAAGAACTCCCTCTACAAGGAAAACTACAAAACACTGCTGAAAGAAATTATACATGACACAAACAAATGGAAACACATCCCATGCTCATGGATGGGTAGAATCAATACTGTGAAAATGACCATATTGTCAAAAGCAATCTACAAATTCAACGCAATCCCCATCAAAACCATCAAAATACCACCATCATTCTTCACAGAACTAGAAAAAATAATTCTAAAATCCATATGGAACCAAAAAAGAGCCCATAGCCAAAGCAAGACTAAGCAAAAAGAACAAATCTGGAGGCATCACATTACCTGATTTCAAATTATACTATAAGGTCACAGTCACCAAACAGCATGGTACTGGTATAAAAACAGGTGCATAGACCAATGGAACAGAACACAGAACCCAGAAATATACTCAAATACTTACAGTCAACTGATCTTTGACAAAGCAAACAAAAATACAAAGTTGAGAAAGGACACCCATTTCAACTAATGTTGCTGGGATAACTGGCCAGCCACATGTAGGAGAATAAAACTGGATCCTTATCTCTCACCTTATACAAAAATCAACTCAAGATGGATAAGGACTTAAATCTAAGACCTGAAACTATAAAAATTCTAGAAGATAACATTGGAAAAACCCTTCTACACACTGGCTTAGGCAAGAATTTAATGCCCAAGAACCCAAAAGCAAACGCAATAAAAACAGAGATTAAATACTTGGGACTTTACTAAATTAAAGAGCTTTTGCATGGCAAAAGGAACAGCAGAGTAAACAGACAACCCTGCAGAGTGGGAGAAGATCTTCATAATCTATACATCTGACAAAGGACTAACATCCAGAATATACAATAAACTAACAAATCAGTAAGAAAAAAAAAAAAATTCCATCAAAAAGTGGGCTAAGGAACTGAATAGACAATTCTCAAAAGAAGATATACAAACAGACAACAAACATTTTAAAAATGCTCCACATCACTAATGATCAGGGAAATGCAAATCAAAATCACAATGTGATACCACCTTACTCCTGCAAGAATGGCCATAATCAGAAACATCAAAAAACAGTAGATGTTGGCATGGATGCGGTGAATAGGGAATACTGCTACACTGTTGGTGGGAATGTAAATTGGTACAACCACTGTAGAAAACAATGTGGAGATTCCTTAAAGAACTAAAAGTAGAACTACAATTTGATTCAGCAATCCCACTACGCAGTATCTATCCAGAGGAAAATATGTCATTATATGAAAAAGATGCTTCACACGCATGTTTATAGCAGCACAATTTGCAATTGCAAAATCATGGAACCAACCCAAATGCCCATCAATCAACAAGTGAATAAAGAAACTGTGGTATATTCATATGATGGAATACTACTCAACCATAAAAAAGGAATGAATTAATAGCATTCACAGTGACCTGGATGAGATTGGAGACTATTATCCTAAGTGAAGTAATTCAGGAATTGAAAACCAAACATTGTATGTTCTCACTTAAATTAGGAGCTAAGCTATGAGGACTCAAAGGCATAAGAATGATACAATGGACTTTGGGGACTTGGGGGAAGGGTGGGAAGGGGCCAAGAGATAAAAGGCTTCAAATATGGTAGAGTGTATACTGCTTGGGTGATGGGTACACCAACATCTCACAAATCACCACTAAAGAACTTATTCATGTAACCAAATACCACCTGTACCGCAATAACTTATGGGAAAAAAAAACTTTTTTTTGAGACAGAGTCTCGCTGTGTCACCCAGGCTGGAGTACAGTGGCGCTATCTCGGCTCACTGCAAGCTCTGCCTCCCGGGTTCATGCCATTCTCCTGCCTCAGCCTCCCGAGTAGCTGGGACTACAGGTGTCTGCCACCACACCCAGCTAATTTTTCGTATTTTTAGTAGAGACTGGGTTTCACCACGTAAGGCAGGATGGTCTCGATCTGACCTCGTGATCTGCCTGCCTCAGCCTCCCAAAGTGCTGGGATTACAGGCGTGAGCCACCACACCTGGCTAACTTACGGAAAAATTTTTTAAAAAATAAGTATTTACAGCATCCTAAATATGAATCTTTTCCTTCCTATCTGTAAGTGGCACCAAAAGTAACTTCTTTAATTCCAATCAACAAACTATGATTGATTAGAACCATAGTTATTAGCCAACACTCTAACAGTACCACAAAACTCTTGCATTTTAAGCTTATAAATTACATATAATTCCTGTACTTTAATATTAACCCATCATAAATTCTACTATATTAAAAAATACGATTTGGCTGGCTGGGAGTCCAAGGCAGGCAGATCGCCTGAGGTCAGGAGTTTGAGAACAGCCTGACCAACACGATTGAAACTCCGTCTCTACTGAAAATACAAAAATTAGCCAGGCATGGTGGCGCATGCCTGTAATCCCAGCTTCCTGGGAGGCTGAGGAAGGAGAATTGCTGGAACCCGAGAGGTGGAGGCTGCAGTGGGCCAAGATGGCGCCACTGCACTCCAGCCTGGGTGACAGAGTGAGACTCCATCTCAAAAAAAAAAAAAAAAAGAAAGAAAAAAGAAAAAAAGAAAAACACTATTCAAGAAACTAACAGACGGCTCTATTCTCTATAGTCCTAAAATGCTTTCCAATATCCAATTGGATATTGTTACTACAAAAATCATTCTGTTAACATTAAATGCAAATAAAAATATAATACTCGCTTTTGAATAAAAATTTTAATTGCACAATAATCACCTTTACATTTTTAAATTTAAATTCCTCTTTTAAAATTTAGAACATGGAGACAGTCCTCTTTGACAATCCTTCCCAATCCAGTCCTCTCCTCCCTGCTCCCTAAAGACAATCACTATAGTGAGAATTTGTTATTTATCTTTACCGATCTTTAAAAAAATAATTACCCCCCACCACACACATATACACACAGGGAGAAACTATATTGAGTGTGCAGTTTTTTTCTTTTATAGAAATGGCATTGGCTGTATATTTACTTCACATTTTTTTCATGAAACAATAATTAATTCCTGATTAAATATTTTATAACATCCCATAATACAACTATTTTGTCCAATCATTAATTCAATGGATGTTAAAGACATCTCTCAATATTTTGATATTATAAGTAATACTGGAATTGAAATCTTGGTATACATTTCCTTGTGAAAGTATATAAGTGCTTCTCTGCAGCAGATATGCAGGGGAGAAACTGCTGGATCCCACACACTGTACAGGTTTACCCCCTTTTTTGTAAGAGTCAGGTCTCACTACGTCACCCAGGCTAAAGTGCAGTAGCAATTTACAGGTGTGATCACAGCACACTGCAACCTTGAAGGCCTTCAGTGATCCCCCCACCTTAGACTCCCAAGTACCTGGGACTATAGGTGCTCACCACCACACCTGGCTAACTTAAAAAAAAAAATTTAGAGACAGGGTCTTGCTATGT
The DNA here is from genome assembly GCF_009764315.1 of Trachypithecus francoisi. Classification (NCBI taxonomy): domain Eukaryota; kingdom Metazoa; phylum Chordata; class Mammalia; order Primates; family Cercopithecidae; genus Trachypithecus; species Trachypithecus francoisi. The sequence continues at coordinate 28,419,562 of NW_022681469.1, read as the reverse complement.
TGACCAGGCTAGTTTTGAACTCCTGGCCTCATGCAATCCTTCCATTTCAGCCTCTCCAGTAGCTGGAACTACAGGTGTGTGCCACTGCACCTGGCCATGTTTACTTTTTAATAGACTCTACCAAATTACCTTACAAAGTATTTCTACCAATTTATACTCTCAGCAATGTAGTATGAGAATACCCATGTTCTAGCCAACATTAGATACTACAAAATATTTAAAATTTTGCCAACCTGATAGATGAAAAAATCATGTCATCTTGTTTTAGTCTGTATTTCTCTAATCAATATTGAGGTGGTGCTTCTTTTTGTTTATTGGCAGGTTCATTTCCTCATCTGGAGCTGTCTGTTAATCCCAGTTTTTTTCCATCAGGATATCTTTTCTCCTGATTTGTACCAGTTCTTTATATATTTGGATACTAGTCCTCCCTGAGTAGTAAATATATGTGTAGCAAATATTTTTCTCCCAGTCTATTTTTGTCTAACTTTATGGGTTTTTTAATCATAAAAGATGTTAAATTTTTGTTGCAAAAACTATCAATATTTTCTATTATTTTTCCTATCAAAATATTGTTTTTTTCTTATGTTTAGTTTTAACTAGATGAAAATTTGAGGTTCTGTTTATTTAAGCCTTTACCCCATCTATAACCTATTTTTATGAATGTAAGAATCCAAATTTCTCAAGGTACTACAAAACTAGAAAATAATATGAACAGATTAAAATTAAACAATATTATAATAATAAAGAAGAAAAATCTTATGATTCCATAATGGCAGGAAAAGCATGATAAAATTTTTAAAAAATCTATTCATCATTAAAAAATCAATCAACTAGGATTAAAAATAACTTATAATTTGATAATGGATGTCTTTTTTAAAAAATACAGCAAATACACCAGACTTTTCATCATGCCAAGGGAAGAGCTGATATTAAATACTTCCTTAACCGTGAAAGGTGACAGAGATTCCTGCTACTGGCATGCCATGTCATATACCTGTAAGATCTGGGTCACAGCCTCTGATTATATCAGGGAAGGGCTACTTCCCCTCAAAATTTATGCTAGGTTGTCAAAATTGGGCTTACACCAAAACTATGCCACATTATGCTGCTCTTGTATCCCACCTGATCACAACAGTGAGTAGTTGGAGCTTCTGTACTTAATGCAGTTTAAAAACTATAAAGCCCAAGGATGTAAGCCCTGTCTCAGTATGAAAATGCCATTAGACTTCTATACACTAACACAGAAAGAATGGGCAATGGGGAGACAAGTGCATCTGGTATTACTCCAGGCTCTATAAGTTTTTCCCATTGAATATTACTCTAGTAGGCTTTGCATGAATTCCGCTTGGCCATTTGTGCTTGATTACATGATAACTGTCACAGAAAAGTGGACATCAGGTCAGGTTTCTACTGCAGTTTTCTGTAAAGCAAAGGACCAGAGGTGAAAGACTCATTCTGGCATTTTGGCAACATGCCCAGTCATCAGGATGGCTAATCACTAACTGTGATTGGGAAATAGCCCTAAAGTCCCAGTGAATAAAATATCTGGAAAATAAGACTGGCCAGGTAGGAACTCCTTGGTTGCTATTAATGGCCTTGGTGAGAATCTACTAGGAAGAGGTAAACTCCACTGAAGGGAAGGTTAAGTAATCCCTGATGAAATTATATAGACACACACAGAGAAGTAATGATGCAAAACAAGAGCTAGAAAATACTCTTACAGAAAAGTAACGGAGGAAGATTTTCTCTAGCATACATCTACACTAACATAAAGAAAGCTACTGCAATAAGGCGGAGTGTTGTTGGCACATAAACGGAAATAAAAAGCCGTGGTGAATATGAGTCCAGAAATAGACCAATCCATATAAAGACACCTGATTTTTAACAAAGCTAATATTGCACAGTAGTGGGTATAGACACATATTTCAACAAATGGTGCTGAGATGATTGGGTATTCATATGGAAAAGAAAGAAATTAAATTGCTACCTTATACTAAATCCAAAAAAGAAAAACAAAATGAAACAATTCCAGGTAGATTACAAACCTAAAATATGAAAGTTGAAGCTATAATGCTTATGGAAAATAGTACAGAGGATATACTTGTGAACTTGAGGTAAGAAAATGATTCTTGAGCAAGACACCAAACACATTATTTCTAAAGTAAAAGACTGATAAATGTGACTACCTTACACTTATGAAGCTCTGTTCATCAAAAGACACCAACAAAGGGAAGAGACAAGCTAGAGCACAGGGAAAGCTATTTGCAACACATACAATCAACATCGGACTCACGTTTAGAAGACATAAAGAACTCCTAGAAAATCAATGGGAATAAAGCAGAAAACCGAGTTAAAAACTGGGTAAAACTCAAATAGACATTTCATTAGAAAGGATATCCAAATGGATAGTAAACATAGAAAAAAGTTGTCAAACTCATTAGTAATTAGGAAATCGCAAATTAAAATCACAATTATTTGACAAGCACACCAAGACAATTCAATGGAGAACAAATCGTTTTTCATGAAATGGTGCTGAGACAACTGGACAGCCACATGCAAAGAATTAAGTTGAACCCCTATCCCACGGCATACGCAAAAATGATCTCAAAATGGATCAAAGACCCAAATGTAAAATGTAAAACTACAAAACTCTTTGAAGAAAACAGGTGTAAATCTTTGTGACCTTGAATCAGGCAATGGTTTCTTAGGTGTAATACCAAAAGCACAAGCAAACAAAACATAGATAAATTAGACTTTATCAAAATGTAAAACTTCTGTGTTTGAAAGAACACTGTATCAAGAAAGTGAAAAGATGACCCAAAGAATTGGAGGAAACATTTGTAAATGATGTGTCTGATAAGTTATTTGTATCCAACATATACAAATAACTAATACAATTCAACAATAAAAGATAACCTAATTTTTAAAAAAAATTTTTTTTCTCAATCACTTTTTGTATTATTATACTTTAAGTTCTACACATGTGCACAACGTGCAGGTTTGTTACATATGTATACATGTGCCATGCTGGTGTGCTGCACCCATTAACTCGTCATTTACATTAGATATACCTCCTAATGCTATCCCTTCCCCCTCCACCCACCCCACGACAGGCCCCACTGTGTGATGTTCCCCTTCCTGTGTCCAAGTGTTCTCGGTGTTCAATTCCTACCTATGAGTGGGAATATGCGGTGTTTGTTTTTTTGTCCTAGTGATAGTTTGCTGAGAATGATGGTTTCCAGCTTCATCCATGTCCCTACAAAGGATATGAACTCATCCTTTTTTATGGCTGCATAGTATTCCATGGTGTATATGTGCCACATTTTCTTAATCCAGTCTATCACTGATGGACATCTGGGTTGGTTCCAAGTCTTTGCTATTGTGAATAGTGCCGCAATAAACATAACATGTGCATGAGACAACCTAATTTTTTAAATGGGCAAAGATTTTAAAAAGGCATCTCTCCAAAGAAGATATGGAGATTGGCAATAAACACATGAAAAGATGTTCAACATCACTGGTCACTAGGGAAATGCAAATCAAAACCCACAATTAGATTCACACAACCTCTTTACACCTACTAGGGTGGGTATAACAAAAAGACAGACAAGGACAAGTGTTGGTGAGCATGTGGAGAAACTGGACTCTCAAACACTGCTGATAAAAATGTAAAATGGTGCAGCCCAAAAACAGTTTAGCAGGCCTTCAAAAAGCTAAACACAGAGTTATATTATGACCTAGCAGTTCTACTCCTAGGTATGTACCCGAAAGAACTGAAATGTATTGTCACATAAAAAATTACACATGACCATTTATAGCAGCATTATTCATTAGTAGCCAAAAAATGGAAAAAATGGATATGAGCCAAATGTCCATCAACAGACAAATGGATAAATAAAATATGGTATATTGATACAATGTAATATTATTCAACCGTAAAGTACTGATACTTCTACAATATAAATGAATCTTGAAAACATTATACTAAATGAAAGAAGCCAGAAACAAAAGGCCACATATTGTGTGATTCCATTTATATGAGATGTCCAGAATAGGCAAATCGAAGACAAAAAATGGATTTGTATTTTCCAGCAGGAGAGGGAAAAGGAGAAAGCAGAGTGGCTGTTAATGGGTTGGGGCTTCTCTGTGAAGTGATGAAAATGTTTGGTGGTTACATAGTTTTGTGAATATACTAAAAATTAACTGTATACGTTTAAAAGGTGAGTTTTATGGTTTATGAGTTACATTTCAAAAGCTATAAACTGGGAAATTATCAAGGGAATATAAAATAGAATTTAGGTGAACAAAAGCTATAAGCAAAAACAAGGGTGAAATCTCACAATACTAAATGAACAAAACAAGATGCAATTCTCTTGAGTACGCCACACTCCCTTTTCTTGAGTGTGCACTTTTTGCTTTGAAATAAAATCTCTGTATTTTCACTATTTTCTGACTCATCCTTGAATTCCTTCTCATGATGGTGTCAAGAGTCTGGACACCGGCTGTGGCTGAGGTCCCATCGGCATTTGGGGACCCCCCTCCAGCCTACCAGTATCATCTTTATGGCCATGCAGCCCAGAGCATCATCAGCCACATTAGAACCACCAGCAGTTGGTAAGACCCACTGGGGCCTTAACTGGAGTCTTCTTGCTCTCTGGAGTTACTGCTACTTTCTTCCCTTCCCACAGCCTGACTCCGCCACAGCCGCTGGAAAACGCAGTTCACCCTGACAGTGACAAACGGAGGTGGGAAGGCTCTGACCTACACCTGAGCTCTGAGGTGCCACAGTCCTCCTGGACAAGAGGCTAATAAGAGTGGGTGGGTAAAATCCCATGTCCCAGTGCTAGACAGCTGCCAAGGAGCATGATGACTTTTTCCTGGGAAGTCTTCTGTTCTCCCAAGGGACCAGCTGCGCTAAGACACTGACCTTGGCTGGGAACTGTTTTCCCTTTCCCATCTGAAGAACCCTGCTTTTGCGGTTTTCTCTTCTCATGCTTCTTCCTCATACTTCACACAAAAGTTTAGTGAACTCTGGACACAGCAAAATAGGTCTGCTGGAATGCCAACTCTAGGCCTATTGTTCTTAAGGGGGCCCTTCAAGGTCGCTATTAATTGGCTATGCTGAATTATCTCTACTCCCAAGTTTTACTTGGTAATAAATATTCAGATGGATTTTAGCAGGCTCATTGCTTTCAAATTAAGTCCACACTTATCCTACTCAACCTTGAAAGCAAAGCCCCAGGGGGCATGGATGCCTGGGCAACACTAGGGCTCCAGGGACACCTGGACACCAAGGTAGCCAGCCAAAGGAACAGGGACGACTGTCTCCCTGGCCTGGCAATGGAGGTGGTGTCAAGTTGGACACTGGCTGGGGTCCCACTGGCATTTGGGGACTCCCCTGCAGCCCACCAGTATCCTCTTTATGGCCACCTAGCCCAGAGCATCGGCACCCATGTTAGAACCACCAGCTCATTCACCTGGCATTTTGTAAATGCTGGAACTAGTCCCTCCATGAGGGAACTATACTGTTCTTTTCTCTTTCAGGTTGTGCCGAGGACAAGTCAAGGCTATGGGTGACTCTCTTTTAGAAAATGGGGTGCAATGGCTAGAGACTGGGATCCTAAAATGCAATACCATCTTGGAATTAAATCTTTTTTGTAAACATCAGAAGTGGACTGAAATAGCGTAAGTATTAATACAAGCCTTAATGGCTCTTTATCAGAATCTTGAACCTCGCAGGAATTGCTGCCTTTGTTATGCTCACACCCCTTTAGGGGAACCAAATGGGACACCAGATACCCTGCATGATCCCCCTTTTGGGAAATGTACCCTCAGTTACCCCCAGACTCCTGCTAGTCCATCTCCTTACCAACCTTCATACCCTTCTCTCCAGAAGGAGCAGAGCCCGACTGGGGTTGCCCACAGTACATTTCCTACCTTCTTAGGGAGGTGGCCAGTGGGGGTGGTGGGACTATCTGGGGACGTATACCTTTTTCGCTGTCTGATCTAGCCTACTGCAGACAGAGGTTGGGCCAATTTTCAGAGGATCTAACTAAAGTTATGGAGGGGTTTTGGGCTCTCTCATTCTCATTTGAGCTAACTTGGGGCCATATTTATATTACCTTGTCCATGTGTTGTACCCCTGAGGAAAAGCAGTGTATCTGGGCACAGGTCCAGGCTTATGCTGACAACTTGTCAGCTTGAGACCCCGAACAATATACTATGGAGGCCACGTCTGTGCCTAACAGTGGCCCTAACTGGAACTATCAACAGGGCCAGACTTATCTAAGAAAAAAAAAAAAATCACATGGTGACTTGTTTAGTGAAAGGAATGAAAAAAATGTACCACTAAGCCTGTGAGCTATGATAAAATAAGGGAAAGAACTCCAAGAAAAGATGAAAACCCTGCTGTGTTCCAGGGGAGGCTTGTGAAGGCCATAAAAGAATATATACTAACACTGACCCCAGTATTGATGCTGGCCAAGTTTTTCTAAGGACATACTTTATTAGTGTATCAGCATCTGACATCAGGAGGAACATGAGGAGGAAAGCGCAGAAATTGGCTTTGGGATCCCAAATGCCTATTAACCAATGTGTGATGTGGCTTTTAGGGTTTTCAATAACAGGGACAGGGCTGAAGAGGCTGAAAGGACCCAGCATGGCAAACAACGGGACAGACAGCAGGCCCAAGTGACACCCAGGGGGATTCTTTGCCCAAGGACCAAACAGCTCTAACAGCAAACCTGTAGGTAATGGTTGCTGCTTCTAGTGTAGGAAGCTGGGATATTAGAGCAAGTGCTGGTTCATGGTATAAGATCTCAAGGACGCTTCTTTTAATTTTTATTTTTTGTATCCCTCTGCACACCGACTCTCAATATTTGTTTGCTTTTGAGTGGACTAATCCTGAAACTATTATTACCCAGCAGTACACCTGCACAGTACTGCCTCAGGGCTTTAGGGATAGCCCTTACTTGTTCAGCAATGCCTTGGCATGAGAATTAAGGGAGCTAGAGCTAGAAAGGGGAGCTGTACTACAATATGTGGATGACATCCTTGTATATAGTTCCACTAAAGAGAACTCAGATAAGAATGCCATTCAAGTCCTAACCTTCCTGGGAGAAAGAAGATTATCAGGTCTCTCCATCTAAGGCCCAGATTTCTAAAACAGAAATAAAATATCTGGGGTACGTCCTAAGCCCAGGAAACCGGATCTTCTCTGTCAAGCAAAAGGAGGCTATCTTAAAGATGAGACCTTCACAAATGAAGAAGCAACTCGTAACTTTCCCAGGCATGGCACGATTTGGATCCCAGGATTTCAGCTCATTACTAAGCCATTGCATGAGGTCCTAACTGGGCCAAAGCATCAACTGCTTGGAGGAACTTTCACTGTAATAAACCCCATCTTCGGTTCTTATATTAACAATTCAGTATTAGCTGAACTACAAGTTCGAAGGATTTACCAAGAGGCTATCCAGCTAAATAATTTCAATAACTCTACCATTCAAGCCATCTTGGACCCCATCAAAGGATATCAACCTAGTGTGACATGTTTCCTACCTTTCCTAGGACTTCCAGTAGCTATCCTCTTATTACTGGTTTTTAGTCCTTGCTTGTTTAACCTCTTTGTAAAGTTATGTCTTTTAGGTTGCAACAGTTCCACGTCAAAATGATGGTCATGCAAGGATTCCAAGCAATCCCTGCCTGAGACGCAGACTCTTCTGATGACCCACCCTTGGGACCCTTAGAGCAGGCAGCCAGAGGTTTCCATGCTGGTGTCAGGCAGGGCCAATGCCCTGAAATCAGCAGGAAGCAGATATAGAAAACTGTCCTCCTCCCTCATCAACTCTTAATAAGGGATGGAAGTCTCTGACGGGGATAAAATGAGACAGGAATAATACTGGGTGGTCACCTGAGAAGAGAAAACTCCAGGCAGCAGTTTCACATGCGAGAGGCTACGGGCTGATAAATCTCTGAAAAACAGCATGTGAACCACGCTGGCTAAGACCAACCAGACCCAATATGGCACTGGATTTGACCTAGTTTTCACCTAGGACCTCATTATATGCTCATTAACATACTAAGTCACACACCCACTGGCGCCATAATAGTTCCAAGAACACCCGCATTGGGTATGAGTAGGTGGCACTACAGTTCAGAGGTATCTCCACCTTTTCCTAGAGATTTTCGTAAATATTCTACCCCTTAGTTAAAGCAACCCACAAAGGTAGCAGCCCCAAACCCCTCTTATATGGAACTCTTTCTTGAGTATGCCCATACTCCCCTTTCTTGAGTTTGTACATTCTCTATATTTTCACTAGAAAAAGAAAAAAAGAAGACACAAAATGTAACATGATTCTATTGACAGAACGTTCAAAACAAGGCAAAACTAAACTTTACTGTTTAGGGATGCATACCCAGGTAAAAATCTGACATGAAATTAGGATAGTAATTTTCTCTGGGGGTAAATAATCATGATCAAGGAGGATACATAAAGCATTTCTGGGGTACAAAGAAATGTGCTACTTCCTAATGCATGTGGTCATTATAAGGGCGTTTCATAGCAACTGTATATAATGGTCACACAACTATTACGTTTTATGCAGTTTTCTCTAAGTACAGTTTTCAATTTAAATTTTAGAAAGAATTAATACTGTATATTCTCTCTTAGATGCAGGGTTCTAAACAGGAGGTCAATTTTGTTATCAGTAACATACAAATCAGTTGCAGTCTTGCATTTTTATACTTGATTTCTCAGTTTCTGAGATAGCTGTGTTGAAGTCTCCATGAAGAGATCAAGGGGACTTAGTTTCCTGTATTAAGATTTTGTTTTGCATATTTTGAAACTATATATTGTTAATATTAAGTGTATGCAAGTTCATTCCTGTTATTTTTTTTAGACCATTACTTTTGTCAAAATACAAAATTCCATTTTGTCATTTTTACTTATTTATTTATTTTTTGAGACAGAGACTCTTGTCGCCCAGGCTGGAGTGTTGTGGCACAATCTTGGCTCACTGCAACCTACGCCTCCCAGCTTCAAGAGATTCTCGTGCCTTAGCCTCCCAAGTAGCTGGGACTACAGGCACACGCCACCACGCCTGGTTAATTTTTTGTATTTTCAGTAGAGACAGGGTCTTCCCATGTTGCCCAGGCTGCTCTCAAACCCCTGCGCTCAGGAAATCCACCCACCTTTGCCTCCCAAAGTTCTAGGATTACAGCTGTGAGCCACCACGCCTGGCCCATTTTGTCATTTTTAGTGCTCTACACACTGATTCCTATACTGGCTTATATTAATATTGTTACACGGCATTTTTTATGTGTGTAAGTATATAGCTAGTATATATTTTTTATATATTTATTTTAAATGTTTCCCGTCATTTTGTTTATAAGTGTTTTTTGTAAAGGCATAAAGGTCTCTTGTTTCATTTTGTTTACCCAATCTGAGTCTCTTTTAATATGTAAATTAATTCATTATGATAACTGTTATATTTTGTGTTCTAGCCAGCCTCCAAGATGGCCCCCCAAAATATCCACTTCTAAAATTCCACATCCTTGTGTAGACATTATATATATCAGAGTTTGTGTGACCAAACGGATACATGAGAGGTGATGGCCTGTCACTTTTGAGATTCGGTTATAAAACACTGCAACTTCCATATCAGGCTCGCTCTCTCTCTCAATTCCCTCGCTTTGGGAGAAGCCAGCTGCCATGCTGTGAGAACATTCAGGCAGAAAAAAAGCTCATCATCACTGGTCATTAGACAAATGCAAATCAAAATCACAATGAGATACCATTTCTAGCCACTCAGAATGGCGATCATTAAAAAGTCAGGAAACAACAGATGCTGGAGAGGATGTGGAGAAACAGGAATGCTTTTACACTGTTGGTGGGAGTGTAAATTAGTTCAACCATTGTGGAAAACAGTGTGGCAATTCCTCAGATATCTAGAACCAGAAATACCATTTCACCAAGCAATCCCATTACTGAGTATATACCCAAATCATTCTACCATAAAGACACATGCACACGTATGTTTATTGTGGCACTATTCACAATAGGAAAGACTTGGAACCAACTCAAATGCCCATCAATGATAGACTGGGTAAAGCAAATGTGGCACATATACACCATGGAATATCATGCAGCCATAAAAAAGGATGAGTTCATGTCCTTTGCAGGGACATGGATGAAACTGGAAACCATCATTCTCAGCAAACTAACGCAAGAACAGAAAACCAAACACCACACATATTCTCACTCATAAGTGGGAGTTGAACAATGAGAACCCATGGACACAAGGAGAGGAACATCATACACCAGGGCCTGTCGGTGGGTGGGAAGCTAGGGGAGGGATAGCATTAGGAGAAATACCTAATGTAGATGACAGGTTGATGGGTGCAGCAAACCACCATGGCATATGTATACCTCTGTAACAAAACTGCACGTTCTACACATTCTGCACATGTAGCATAGAACTTAAACTATAATAAGAAAGAAAGAAAGAAAGAAAGAAAGAAAGAAAGAAAGGCTCTCAAAGTGAGAAACTAAAGCATCTGGCCAACAGCCAGGGAGAAACTGAGGCTTATCAACAACTATATGAGTAAAACTCTAAGTGGATCTTCCAGGCCCAGGTGACTGCAGGCTTGGCCAACAACTTGATTATAAATTCATATGAAGGTGGGAACTTGAACCAAACTGGACAGATTCTCTCAGATCCCTGACCACAGCAACTAGGAAATAATAAGTATTTTCTTATAAGCTGTGAATTTTGGGTTCAATATACTACATAGCAAGAGATAATACATACAATTAACACCTACTTCTATCCAATTTCTTTTCTGTTGTCTATTAGAAGGTTTTACCTCAATCAATTTTTTCCTTAACAATTTTCAATCAACTTTTCCTCACTCCATTTTTGAAAGCTTTACATTCAATTTACATTGTTCATCTAATTAAATATTATATTAGCTACATTTATAATATTACAATAAAGTTTTATATTATTACCATATTTTCCTCCTAAACAAGATGACAACACATACACACAGCATACTTTTACTTCCATCTAATATCATCTTCCTTTTTTCACTTTTTCTGAGACAGAGTCTCACTCTGTTGCCCAGGTTGAAGTGCAGTGGCACAATCTCAGTTGACTGCAACCTCTGCCTCCTGGGTTCAAGCAGTTCTCCTGCTCAGCCTCCGGAATAGCTGGGACTAAAGGCATGTACCATCACACCCAACTAAGTTTTGTACTTTTAGTAGAGACAGGGGTTTCACCATGTTGGCCAGGCTGGCCTTGAACTCCTGACCTCAAGTGGTCCTCCTGCCTCAGCCTCCCAAAGTGCTGGTATTACAGGCATGAGCCACTGCACCCAGCCAACCACTTCCCTTTTTTAAAAAAAAGCCTACAGCATCCGGTATTACCAGATAGTCTCCCATCCAAGTACTAACCAGGCCCAACCTTGCTTAGTTTCCAAGATCAGATGAGATCAGGGTTGGTTAGGGAGGTATGGTCATAAACTAATACCACCTTCTACACCATTATTTATCATGTTGTCATCCCCTGGAATTTTAGAGCTTGTTACTAATTAAAAAAAAATTTTTTTAAACATCAATTCAGAATTACCAACTTTTATACCACAAATAAGAATCATCCAACTAAGACACTCTCAAACCCCTGACCTGCAAAAATTATATGAGAAAATAAATATTTACTATCCCTTTAATCTGGTGTTAGACATGACAGTATGAAAGTCGTTAAGTGAATTACTACAAAATTAATGTGCTCCTGCCTCAGAGATAATCACTATACTAACTTTCAACACCATACGTTAGTTGTGCCTATGTTAGTTAAGTCTAAAATTAACATAAATGGAACTATATAAAATGTATTCATTTGTGTATGACTTCTTGGTGAGATTTATTTATGTGATTGCATTTAACAGTAATTGTTCATTTCCATTATTGTATACTATTTGACTATATGAATATACCACAATTTATTTTTTGATTCTAGCACTGACAGACATTTGGACTGCTTCAATTTTGCGGCAATTTGGGCATGGTGGCTCACACGTGTAATGGCAGCACTTTGGGAGGCCGAGGCGGGTGGATCACCTGAGGTCAGGAGTTCAAAACCAGCCTGGCCAACATGGTAACACCCTGTCTCTACTTAAAATACAAAAAATTAGCAGGGCGTGGTGGCGTGTGCCTGCAATCCCAGCTACTGGGGAGGCTGAGGCCGGAGAATCACTTGAACCTGGGAAGCAGAGGTTGCAGTGAGCCGAGATGGCACCATTACACTTTGGCCTGGGCAACAGGAGCAAAACTCAGTCTCAAAAAAAAAATTTTTGTGTGTGTGGCAATTATGAATAATAGTACTATAGGCATCTTGTACAGTTGATCCTCGAACAACATGGGATTAACAGTGCCAACTCCCATGTAGTTGCAAATTCACACGTAACTTTTGACTCCCCCAAAACATCACTACTAATAACCTACTATTGATCATCTCGTTAACAAAAATAGGTCATTAACACGTTTTATGTTATATGTAATATATATTGTATTCTCACAATAAAGTAAGCTAGAGAAAAGAAAATATTTAAAAAATCATAAGGAAGGGAAGATATATTAACTACTCATTAAGTGAAAGTGGATCATCATAAAGGTCTTCATCCTCATCATCTTACATTGAGTAGGCTGGGGTGGAAGAGGAGGTCTTGATGTCTCAAGGGTGGCAGAGGCGGAAGAAAATCCATGTGTAAGTGGACCTACACAGTTCAAACCCATGTTGTTCAAGGATCAACTGTATGTCTTTTAATACACAAATGTATGCATTTCTGTTTGGTTATTTATCTGAAGTCAGTTAGGATTGTAATTAGGGTTTTGTGGAATCCATAGGTCAATTTAAGAAGATGTATCTTTACAATATTGAATATTCCATAAATGGTATATACCTCATTTACTTAGGTCATACTTTAAATAATATTGTATACTTTTCTGTGTAGAGATATATACAAATTTTAGTAGATACATTCCCAAGGATTTGATTTCAATATAATTATAAATTATACCATCTTTTCAAAATTTTATCTTTTTGATGGGTTGCTGGAATAAGAAATAAAACGACTTTGGATATTGACCCTTTATCCAGCAACACTGGTAAATTTACATATGAACTTTAATAGATAATGTACAGATTATTTTGCATTTTCTATAATATACAGCCATATTGTCTCCAAATATAGTGTTATGTCCTTTCAAATTTTTAGATATTTTATTTTCTTCACGTACTGTACAAAGTAGGCCTTCTAGCAAAATACTGTTTAAAAAATAAAAACAGCAGGCATTTTTGTCTCTCTCATTCACACTCTCAAGGGGAAAGCTTTTAATAGTCCACCAGTAAGTACAAAGTTTAGTGGAATTTTTTTGTACTGTTGTCAGAATAACCATGTTCCCTTCCAGGGCTGGTTTGCAGAGATTTCAATCATGAATTGCCATTAAATTGTATCAACTGGGCCGGGCGCGGTGGCTCAAGCCTGTAATCCCAGCACTTTGGGAGGCCGAGACAGGTGGATCACGAGGTCAGGAGATCGAGACTATCCTGGCTAACACGGTGAAACCCCGTCTCTACTAAAAAATACAAAAAACTAGCCGGGCGAGGTGGCGGGCGCCTGTAGTCCCAGCTACTTAGAAGGCTGAGGCAGGAGAATGGCATGAACCCGGGAGGCGGAGCTTGCAGTGAGCTGAAGTGAGCTGAGATCCGGCCACTGCACTCCAGCCCGGGCGGCAGAGCGAGACTCCAACTCAAAAAAAAAAAAAAAAATTGTATCAACTGCTTTTTTCTGCACCCATTAAGACATTAAGACTCTTCTCTTGTATTTTTAAAATGAGGTATATTATGCTATGTTTTCCTGTTAGATCAACCTTATACTTCTAGAATAAACCCATACTGAGAAATATTTTGACATTATTTCTCCATATATCTATTTTGCTCCATTCTATCACCTTTCCTTCTGGATTCCAATTACATATGTGTTAGGCCACTTGATCTTATCCCATAGTTCTTTGAGGCTCTTTATTTTCTTTAATATGTTTCTCTCTGTTCTTCAAATTAGCTGCTTTCTATTGCTCTATCTTCAAATTCACTCTCTTTGACTCTCTTATCAGCCATCTCTAATCTGCTGTTAAGTCCATTCAGCAAATCATCCGATTCAGTTATTGTACTTGCTGGGGCAGAATGGCTCCCCAAAGATGTTTATGTCTTCATTCCTAGAACTGATGAATATGCTACATTACAACATGGCAAAGGAACTGTGCTGACATAATTAAGATTGTCACCTAAATTACCCAGGTAGGTGCGATCTAATCACATGAGCACTTTAAAACAGATGTGCTGAAAGAGGAAGCAGAAGAAATGTGGCAGAAGGGCAAGTCAGAGAGTTTCAAAGTGCAGCTCAACACACCATTGCTGGCTCTGACACGTATGAATCAATAAGCAAGGGACTCAAGAGAGGCCCTCAGTTGCTCACTGAAAGCATGAGAAGGAATACAGGCAACCTCTAGAGGCACAGACTAACCTCCAGCTGAAAGCCAACAAGGAAACAGAGACCTACAACCTACAGTCTCAAGGAAATGAATTTGGCCAACGACTTAAATGAGATTGGAAGTGGATTCTTCCCCAAAGCCTCCAGTAAGCAACAGCACTCCACCAACATCTTCACTTTAGCCCCATGAGGCCAGTATCAGACTTCTCATCTATAGATCTATGAGATAATAAATGGATCTTGTTGTAAGCCATTATATTTAATGGTAATTAGTTATGGCAGCAATAAAAAAAACTAACAGATTTTGGCACCTGTAAGTGAAGTGTTACTGCAACAAACACCTCAAATCACAGAACTGATTGGAATCAGGCACTGGGTGGAAGCTGGGAAGAATTTTGAGGAGCATGATGGATGAAGCCTAGTTTTGAAGAGACTTATAAGAAATCTGATCTTAAGTGATCCACCCACCTCAGCCTCCCAAAGTGCTGGGATGTGTATAGTCCCAGCTATTCAGGAGGCTGAGGCATACGAATGGCTTGAACCCAGGAAGCGGAGGTTGTAGTGAGCCGAGACTGTGCCACTGTACTCCAATCTGGGCAGCAGAGCAAGACTATATCTAAGAAAGGGAAGGTAAGGGAAGGGAAAAGGGAAGGGAAAAAGGAAGGGAAGGGAAGGGAAAAGGGAAAAAGGAAGGGAAGGGAAAAAGGAAGGGAAGGGAAAAGGAAAGGGAACGGAAGGGAAAAGGGAAGGGAAAAGGGAAGGGAATGGAAGGGAAAAGGGAAGGAAAGGGAAGGAAAAGGGGAAAGGAAAAGGGAAGGGAAGGGAAAAGGGAAGGGAAGGGAAGGAAAAAGGAAAGGAAAGGAAAGGAAGAAAAAAAGAAAGAAACAAAGAAAGAAAGAAACAAAAAAGAAAGAAAGAAAAAAAAGAAAGAAATAAATAAAAAGAAAAGGAAAAGAAAAGAAAAGAAAAGAAAAGAAAAAGAAAGAGAGAGAGAGAAAGAAAAGAAAAGAAAAGAAAGAAATCTGGTTTTTAAGGACACTGCTGGTCAGGGCTTATGAACTGCCTACAGAAATCTGGACTTAAAAGATGCTGTAGTAGGGGCTCAGAAGGAAGTGAAAAACATGTTAATGTAAATTTGAGTAAGGTAGATCCTTGTTATTATGTATCGGCAGACAGCTTAGTGAAATTGTGCCCTGTAGTTATTTGTGAAGCAGAACTTGTAAACGATGAAGTTGGATATTTACTTAAAGAAAATTCCAAAACTGAAGATATGACCCAGTTTTATCTTGCTGTTTACAGTAAAATGTGAAATGATAAATTTCACCTATGGAGAGCAACTTCAGCCTGGGCCCCTGAGTTCCAGACTCCCTGCAATCTTCCCTTTCTGACAGCCTGTCCTATGAATTTTAGATTTGCTTAGCTAGTCCCCAAATTACATAAGAAATAAGTCTCTACATATTTATATCCTCCAGGTTCTATTTCTCTGGTTGAATCCTGACAGAGTACTTTTAAGCTCCAGAATTTCTACTTAGCTCTTTTTGTAGTTTCCATTTCTCCTGTTCAATCATGATAACTATTTTCCGTTAAAGTCATGGACAAGGCTGGGTGCGGTGGTGCACACCTATAATACCAGCACTTTGGGAGGCTGAGGCAGATGGATTGCTTGAGCTCAGGAGTTTGAGACCAGCCTGGGCAACATAGCAAAACCCCATCTCTACAAAAAGTAAAAAATGAGCCAGGTATGGTGGTGCATCTCTGTAGTCGTAGCTACTTGGGAGGCTGAGATGAGAGGATTGTTTCAATGTGGAAGGCAGAGGCTGCAGTGAGCCAGGATCACGCCACTGTACTCCATGCTTCATGACAGAGTGAGAGACTCTGTCTGAAATAAATAAAGTAAGTAAGTAAGTAAGTCATGGACAAATTTATAATAGATGCTTCAAACTTTTTGTCTGCTAATTCCAATGTCTAGATCACATCAGGGTCGGTTTCTACTGACTGCTTTTTCTCTTGGCCACTAGCTACATTTTCTAAATTCTTTGTACTGATAACTTTTGCCATCTATTAAACATTGTAATGATATACTGTAAAGACTCTAGAACTTATGGAATTTCTTTAGCAAGAAGCTTGGCTAGGATCAAACTCCAAACTTTATTTCCTCCATAGTGAGTTGCAGCTGGATTCCTCATTCAGTTCTTTTATCTTACAACTACTGCTTCTGGCAGGTCTCCTAGAGTATTCTCCTGTATATATGTAGTTCAGTGGTCAGTCAGTGATTTTTGCAGAGTTTAAAATTCATTTTGAGACTCATTCCTTTTATGGCTCCCTCCTTTCCAGGATTTCTACTCTAAGTTTTCAGTTACTCTTCCAACCTCAAACTGTTTTGACCACTCTGTCCAGAAGTTTGGGGAACGAATATCTTTGTACTAATGACAATCATTATTTGCAGGAGGATTAAGCTGGCCAAGCTACACCATTATTGGAAGGAGGAAGCTCAACTGAATATTTTTAAATATTCCATTTTACCTTCCCTGTTGACATTTAAGATCCATATGTTTTACAAAGATTTTTGGTTAGTTACAATATTCATCCTCAAGAGAGTACAATATTCATCCTTATCATAGTGTATCATCAAATAATATACTACTACATGAATGATACAAAAACTTTACAAATGTCCATTTTTCTCCTTCATGCCCCTTATACTACTATTTTCATATATTTCACTTCTACATATATATAAGCCCACAATTTGCTGCTAGTTTTAGTAAAAACTGTATATATTTATAATTTACCTACATATTTACCTTTTAATTTACCTACATATTTACCCTTTTTCTTGTTCTTCATTCCTCCTGAAGATCCAGGCATCCATCTACTATCATTTCTGTTTAGCTGGAAAAATTTCTTTTAGCATCTTTCATGATGCAGATAGGCAGACACAAATCTTTTCAGGTTTTTGTTTTCTCCTGGTTGAAAATGTTTTAATTTCACCTTCATTTGGAAGAATACTTTTAGAGTATAGAACTTTAGATTGACAGTTATTTGTTTCAACAATTTTAAGATGTCCATTATCCTCTGGTATCCATTTTTCTAAAAAGTCAATCATTTTTAGTTTTGTTTCCCTGAATCTAATGAATCTAATGTGCCTTTTTAAAAAAAGTGACTTTCAAGCTTTTCTTTCATTCTTTCTCTTTTGGTTTTCAACTTTTTACTTGTTATATATATGACTATGTTATGATTAGATGTGGCTTTTATTTATCCTACTTGAGTGTCACTGGCCATCCTGGATTCATTTTGGGTTTGTTGTTATTTTTTGAGATGGGGGTCTCACTCTGTCATCCAGGCTGGAGTGCAGTGGTGTCATCTCAGGTCACTGTAACCTCCGCCTCCCAGCCTCCCAGGCTCAACTGATCCTCCCACCTCAGCCTCCTGAGTAGCTGGGACCACAGGCCTGTGTCACCATGCCTGGCTAATTTTTGTATTTTCTTCTGGTAGAGATGGGGTTTCACCATGTTGCCCAGGCTTGTCTCGAACTCCTGAGCTCAAGCGATCCACCTGCCTCAGCCTCCCAAAGTGCTAGGATTACAGCTGTGAGCCACCGCACCCAGCCCCTTTCATTCATTTCGGAAAATTCTCATCCATTGATATGGGTTGGCTGTGTCCCCACCCAAATCTCATCTTGAATTTCCACGTGTTATGGGAGAGACCCAGTGGGAGGTAACTGAATCATGGGGGCAAGTCTTCCCCGTGCTGTTCTCATGACAGTAAGTCTCATAAGATCTGATGGTTTTAAAAATGGGAGTTTCCCTGCACAAGCGCTCTCTCTCTTTGCCTGCTGCCATCCATATAAGATGTGACTTGTTCCTCCTTGCCTTCCACCATGATTGTTAGGCTTCCCCAGCCACGTGGAATTGTAAGTCCATTAAACTTCTTCCTTTTGTAAATTGCCCAGTCTCAGGTATGTCTTTATCAGCAGCATGAAAATGGACTAATACATCCATTATCTCTTCAAAGATACATTCTGCTCCATTCTGTTTCCTTTCCTTCTGAGACTTATTACACAAGTATTAGACTTTTTGATATATTCCCTAGGCTTCAGATGTTCTATTCTTTTATTTTCTTTTCTTATTTTTCTCCCTGTGCTTCAGTTTGGACAGTTTCTATTGACTTGTCTTTAAGTTCTCTAATCTTTTTACCACTGTGTCCAATCTGCTATTAAGTACTTCAAATAAATTTTTATTTTTGATATTGTAGTTTTTGGTTCAAGATTTTTTTTTCTAGTTTCTATTTATCTATTAAATTCCTTACCCATTTACACATTTTGTCCATCTTTTCCACTCTTTATCGAAAAGATATAACTTACAAAAGTTACAAAAGTTCACTTTACAAAACTCCTTTGGTGTTCACTTTATAAAAGTTGTTTAAAAGTCACTGCCTAGTAATTTCTAAAGTCACTGCCTCCTAATTTCTGTATTTGGGTCATCTGTAAATCAGCTTCTACCGACTGCTTTTTTTCCTCTTGTTTATGGGTTACATGTCCCTGCCTCTTTGTGTTTTTTGATTGTTTGCTAGACACTATTTATAAAGGTGCAGTAGAGACTGATGTAAATAATAATTATTATTAGAAAAGTGCAGGTCCTTTTTCATTTTTAGCCGCTAATAGTTGATCTGGGTCAGGACTTTGCTGCAGCTTTAATTAAATTCAGTTATCTGCTATTGACAAATGACCTGAGGAACAAATCAGGCTTCCCTTTTCAGTGGGACATTAGTAGTAGTGGCAGATTCTAGTGATCTTTCTCTGTGTTACAACTCAGTTTCCCAGGCCACATAAGAAATCTTTGGAGTTCAGCCATAAGCCTTTCAGGCTGGGGAAGGGGTCTTCTTTGCTCCCTAGATCCATCCCCAGCTTACTATACCTCAAAAGATCTCTCTTTCCTGCCCTTCCCTAGCCTTCAAAGTTTTTTTGGTAACATATGTGCCTCAGACTTGTGGAATGATCTTGGGCAAATCACTAAATGCAGTACTTCAACATTCTCTTTTACAAAAACAAAAGGGATAGATAGGATAATTCTTAATGTCCCTTCCAACGTTCATATTTAATTATCTATATATCTCATGATCAATGCATATATTTTTTGTTCAATATCAGTTTGTTATGTGCTATTAATAATTAAGTACATACACAAGAGTATACATTAAGGTAAAAACAAAAAGTGTGACTTGAAATTACATAATTTTTTTAAAAAATTGAAAAACGTCAAACTCATCTGTAAAGTCAGCACTGTCCAAAAAAAATTCATAAAGGAAATAAACTCTAAGGTGTATTAACATTGCAAATGGAAAATAACCCAGGTTTAGGTGAAGACACTTACCCATCCTCAGTTTCTTTCAGTAAACGACTGGCAATTCGGATCAGCATGCAGTAAGCAAACTGTGACTTGAGACCAGATTTAGTAAACTTATTCAACATTTTGGAAACAGCAAGTCGATCATTCTTTCTAAGGTGATACAGGACTCCCAATGCATGGTACTAAAGAAAACGAAAAAGAAGGCAGCACATGGATTAGAAACACATCAAAATGTTTACACAAAAATAGAATCACATGGAACTAGATTAAAGATTTCTTTCAAATACCCAGGTCACATGTACATAAATATCTTTTTCACACTGAACTAAACACAGGCAAGACTAAAAAATTAAGAGTTTCTAATTTACCCCCCAGAAGTTGTCAGTTCAGACTGGCAGGTATAAAGGAGGTGACATACAATCTGAAGATGGCTCTAGCAGGCTCAACACTGGCTCATACATCCTCAGTACACACATGCTCAGGCCCAGGGCTTTACTGGTGCTATCTGTCTCTATGAGTGGCTTTACATCACGTGTGGCCACCTTAGTAATTAAAGGATTAATCTAAAGCACGCTGCAAGAATGTCATTATCTTGACACTTTGTATAAAAACACATGATCAGAGTCACGAGAACGAGAGTGTTTCCCAAGGGAAAAATGGCTACTCTTGTCTCCTAATAACTAAATGTGCTACCATAGGAGTTATAAACATCAAGAGGGCCTAAACACCCCCTCAAACAAAATGGGGTACTTTACATACAATTTCCAGTTAAGTATTTAATCTTGTTCCTCTTAATAAAGAATAACCTGATAAATATGAAAAGAAGCTCTTTTTGACAAAATGGTTTCAAAGTTTCATGAAGTAAAAGCTGCTCCTTATGATTTTTTTAACGTCTATAATCAAGGCCTCAGAATTTGGAATTGAATATCTTTTTACACAAATTATTTTTCAAATAAAGGACTGAAATGAGCATCTCAATCTATAATCTTTCCCAAATATCCCTACACAGGGTCATTGAGCTTCTACGAAACACTTGAAGGACAGTATTCAAATGGCATTAATCATAATTAGTGAGACTCCTACTTCAGAATATATATTAGTAGCTGCTTAATTTGCCTTTCGTTAATGTTTATCTAGGGAATCAATACACTGCCCCTACAATACAGGTTTAAAGAATGCTGATCCTGAGATATAAGCTAATGTGATTCAATGACAGTACCTGGACCATAATATTATCACTTGATGCAGCTTCTTGGGCTTCATTGATCCAGCGCTTAACCACATCATAGCTTATCTTCATCATGTGCTAAATACAGAAAAAAAAAATGAGAATAAATATTGCATGTCACTAGAAGCTTAGAAACATGAGTTAGTTTTCTTGGAAAATTACTAACAGACATTTCCCAAGAGGAAGAAAACTATGTAGCTCTTAAGTCTATTTTGTGTCTCTACTCCTGGGGCAACTGATAAACGAGAAGTATTTTCTCCCACACCTGTTACAAAGGTGAGTATATGTTTGTGAGCTGGGAGAGGTGTGTAAAAGGAAGTAATGAAAAAGGAAGAACAGGATGGGGATGGACAGTCAACAGAAAGGTGCTTCAATAACGTCATCATTATAAGCTTTATTTCTGGGAAACTCCCCTGGAAGACAGACAGTACACAAGTTTTCTGCTTGTGTATTATTCTCTGCTATAAAACTCAGCCAATTATATTCCAGAATCAGGAACTCTTGTATTTAGATGTCTTATACATTCACACTATGTAAGTGATGTTAATCAAATGCAATGTGATAGGTTTTAATGTACAAGTTGTGTTCTGCTGAAAAACAGAAAGAAAAATGTATTACTAAAAAAAAGACCACTTCCTGGGAGGAAATTCAAAGTGGGACAGGAAACTTTGGATTGAAGGATACACGTAGACAAAGGGCACCAGAAAAAGCAGAGGACAAACAGAAAAGTAGTAGAAGTCATAAAGGCAGGTCATAAAGAAGATTTAAATGAAAGAAAAGGGCCCTAGGTTTCTTCCCTGTCCCATACCCCACACTTACCCCTCTTTTATTATGTGTACAACATAACTTCTAGATTTCCAAAACCTTTCAAACATATGAAAATTTTATGTTTTTAATTGCTCAATGATCCTATAGATCAGCAATCTCCAATCTTTTTGGCACCAGGGATTGGTTTTACGGAAGACAATTTTCCCATGGATAGCGGGCAGGGGGATAGTTTTTGGATGAAACTGTTCCACCTCAGATCATCAGGCATTAGTTAGATTCTCATATGAGGCCAGCAACCTAGATCCCTGCATGGGCAGCTCACAATAGGGTTCGAGCTCCTATGAGAATCTAATGCTGCTGCTCATCTGGCAGGAGGCGGAGCTCAGGCCGTCATGCTCGCTTGCCTACCACTCACTGCCTGCTGTGCAGCCCAGTTCCTAACAGGCCACGGACCAGTACTGGTCTGAAGCCCTGGGGTGGGGACCCCTGCTCTAGATAAAACACACTTGGATAAAGTAACAGAGGTATATACATATTTTTAACTGTTTCATTTGTGAGAGAATCCTAGTGATACTTGGTTTTTGCAACTCCAAACTGTACCATGCGCAAGAACTAGGAAGCTGCTTGTTCACTTACCAAGGAAGACACTAGTGCTGAACTGGATACACTGGAAACTTTATCCACAATGGCCTGCTTCATGTATCTTTCAATGGCTTGCAACATTGTTCCCTAATAACATTCAAAAAAAAAAATTGTTAAGGAAAAACATTTTTACGCAAAATCACTCTTATGCTTCAAAATAATTTTCAAAAACCAATCTTGTATTTGTTCCTGTGCAAATATTTAGAATGCACTGAAAGGATGATAATATAGTAATAATATCCCAAAGTGCAAAACCCAAACAATGAAGTTGAAGCTTTAAGAAAGAACATTTTAGATTACATATAAAGAAGAATAACTGTTCAACAATGAAATAAACTGTCTCAAAATGGAGAATCACAGTTTGGAAGAAATACAGAAGTAGAGGCTGAACCCATTAGGAAAGTTATAAAGAAATTCCTATATGGAGATGGAGCCTGCTTTTGAAGTTATGAAGATTCCTCTATGTGAAGGGTACATATTACATACAGATCCCAGAAAGTCCTAGAAATCAAATGTAATCCCTGATTATCTGAGATACATAAAGAACTAAATGTGTAGTATATTACTATAATGAGCCCTCAATATAAAATCCTCTGGAAATACAGTTCTTTTCAACTTTAACTGGGAAAAAGCACTGGGAAGATGGTGGCAGATAAAGATGAGTAAAAAGACTGAGAACAATATTCAGATGAAAAAAAGAGTTTTATTGCTAGCACTAGCATGGTCAAGGCTCATGCTGCTACCAACTTAATGCTAAAAATAAATAAAAACAATCACAACAAAACAACAGTGCACCAAAAAATATTACAGCAGTTCTATTACTCCTTCTAGGATCCAGATTTACCAAATATATAATTTGGTCCTGCTCAACCTTTACAACTTGAGGTAACAAACATACACCTAAAACATACCCAAGCATGAGTATATAGCTATTATTCAATTTGCTTGGCAATGCCTGGCCTGCCTTTCCTACTCAGAGTTCCCAGAAAGAGACAGCCAAACATACTACATGATCTCATCCCTTCAGATATAATGAACTGGATCAAAATTAAACACCTGACTCAGACACAGGTAGATACAAGCTACTGGCCTACTGCTGGCTAATCAGATTCTCTCTCTTAAATATTAGAACAAGAGGGACTGTGTCTAGTACATGATGGATCACCACAGTAAATAGCCTGGCCAATATGGTGAAACCCCGTCTCTACTAAAAATATAAAAATCAGCCTGGCGTCGGCCTGGTTTTAGAAAATATTTCATAGGGAAGTTGGAGATCTGGAAATGTATTCCTTTAAAACTCTTCTCAGACTGATTTGAGGATATTGCCTAGTTATTCCTTGCAGTCTTCCCATATCCTAGGAAAATCTTCATTTACCCCACTTGGAAGACTTCTTAATATAGGCATATCCAAACTCCAATGTCCCTGACTATCCATTATTTTGAGACACCAAAGCAAATGTCCCAGGAAGTAAGGAGGAAGACTTGTTCTTGGAATAGAAGTCAGTTATGAGAGAGGTCAAAGAGGATGGCTCCAAGTTTGTGTAGTGTGAAGGTCATGGATATGGTCCTTGGCTTTGCAGTTCTAGAAGTGTAATTTTGTCACTCCACACAAAGGTATTCATGTTTTGTCACATTAAATCAAACTCATAGGAAGTTATGTACATAATAGAATGCCAGTGCATTCTTTTATACTTATAGCCACCAAGTGAACTGGATTATCGCTCCTGTTGGGGAAATCCTATCTGGGAAGATCAATTATAATCAGAAAGTTACATGAGGAGCGTGGATCTTGAGCATGGCTATTGTTAATGAGCTGATGAGCAAGTGCTCACTGCCTGGCATATAATAGGAGCTCAGTAATTATGGAATGAATGTACTTCATCTATATCTTCAATACAGATGCTAAAGGGGAAGTTTAAGATTCTTATAGGCCACCCCAACATGTTTTTTGATCAGGTAGATTTTTTCCTTTTTTCTCAAATTATACTCTTAAATGGCTATATCATGTAGATATTAAATCCAATAAAATTTCATGTCAGGGAATTATATAACTGCAACAGCTAAGTTTTATCTATCATCTCTGAGCCTAGAAGTTAGGACTATTCATTTATAAAAAAGATTAGAGATTGCTTTCTCGTGCTCTGTAGGAGTAGTGATGATGGTAGCGGCTGAATGATCTGCATTTCACAATACTATTTGGTGGCCAAGAGTATATACAAAGAATGACACTGGCTGACCCCCAGTACTGGCACTTTCCTAGAGTTGGGACATCCTGACTAGGGAGGTGCTGAGCCACCTGTGGGCTGGCCAGCGGTTGTGGACTGTACTGTGGTGAGGAGGAACAATAAATTTCCCCCACTACTTAGATCGCCCTTAAGAGATAATACTTGAAACTGCTTTTAAGGACAGACAAAAAGACAAGCCTTTTCAAATTTTAAAATCATTAGGGATGAGTTGCCAAAAAATTTGGGTCAGTTTTATCTGGAAGCCAGAAGACATCGTCTCCTCAAGGCTTTTTCTGGCTCTGGGATAAGCTATTGAGATAGAGGAAAAGATGCCAGGCTGAGGAGTTTCACTTAGTATTTTAACAATAATAAAAAAGACATACAAAATCAAAACATTTCTTCTTACAATTCAGATACATATTTTTTCCCAAGTGCAAAATACTCTATGAACTGCATCATTTGCTGTTTATTGTTGATTGTGTAGGAGATGCTTACTATACTGGCAGCAGTGGAAGGCGGATATAAATACAGTATTTTGAGATTTCTTCTGCATTTTAACAAAAAGCCTCCCACATGGCGATGATTATTCTGAAACTTGAGTTCAGCTCACACAGAAGAATACAGTTTTCAGTTTGTTCAAACTGCTACCAAAAAAAAAAAAAAATTAGTGGGGTGTGGTGGTGGGTGCCTGAAATCCCAGCTACTCAGGAGGCTCAGGCAGGAGAATCACTTGAACCCAGGAGGCGGAGGTTGCAGTGAGCCGAGACCGTGCCACTGCACTCCGGCCTGGGCGAAAGAGTGAGGCTCCAATTCAAAAAAAGAAAAAGGAAAAAAAATCTCCTGTTGAATTCTTAAAGCTGCCCAATTTCTTGCCCTGGTGCCTACCTGTAAGCTTCACCTCAAATTCTGAGAGATTTGTGTCCTATAATAAAGCTTTTTAAGATAAATTTGAATGGGTTTTTGTTTCCTGCAAGCAATGTACCCTCACTACAACAGTTCAAGAGTTCAACATAAATAAATTAAAGGAAAAAAATCTGAAGGAAAAAGAAAGACTGGAGCCACAAAAGTCTTTCTGGTGATCATGCTTCTCTTATACTGAAGATTCACAAAGTTAGACTAGGAAATCCTATGAAATCTACATGGCCACCTGCAGATAAACATAGTGTTCCATTTGATAACTCAGTAAAACAGAGAACTTACATCAGTGATTCTGCAGAGAGCCCTGATGGCCGGGCCTCGGTATACATCTTCTTTTCCAGTCATGTCCTTAGTCAGACTAAGAAAAATCAAATTGGTTAACATAAGATCAACGAAAATCTCTCCCGTGGAATTCACCCCTAGTCAATTTCCAATTGTCCCATAATTATCTTAATGCAGCTACTGATTCAACAAATATTTATGGAGGAATATTTGTATTTATTTTATATTCCATAAACAAATATTTATGGAATATAAATATTCTTTGTATATATGCTAAGACTACTGCATAGAAAACTGTTCTAATTCAAGAATAAAGCAATGAGCAAAATTAGTAAAAGGCAAAAAGTCCTTCACCTTCATGGAACTTACATTCTAGGAGGAAGAAAGATAATCACATAAAGAAAACAACCCCTTCCCCATAATTTTAGATACTGGTAATTGGCATAAAAAATAAACTAAGGACAGGCCAGGCACAGTGGCTCACACTTGTAATCCCAGTACTCTGGGAGGCCGAGGCAGGCGGATCACAAGGTCAGGAGATCGAGACCATCCTGGCTAACATGGTGAAACCCCATCTCTACTAAAAATACAAAAAATTAGCCAGGCGTGGTGGTGGGCGCTTGTAGTCCCAGCTACTCAGGAGGCTGAGGCAGGAGAATGGTGTGAACCCGGGAGGCAGAGCTTGCAGTGAGCTGAGGTCGCACCACTGCACTCCAGCCTGGGCGACAGGGCGACAGGGCGAGACTCCATCTCAAAACAAAATAATAATAAATAAATAAATAAATAAACAAACTAAGGACAATGGTATAAAGAGTCCTAGTCTGACATATCCCCAAATCCTAAAATCCCATCAGACTAGACATAACTTTTTAAAATAAATCAACAAAAATAATTAACTCATGAGGTATCGCTCTTTGGCATGGCTTTCTAAAATTATCAATGGCTTCAGACCTTTCTGCTGAGCTTCAAAACCAGGCAGAAGTGTGAACTGAGCTACAAAATTCCACGCCCATGCTTTAAAGAGGTTTTTAACCTTTTACCCTCCCTTCTTTAATTCCCCATGCATTTATACTACCACTATCAATCTCTCCACTACCTCAACTCCTCCCACATAATCCAAAATGACCTACAACTCTGACTCCCTCCATTAGCACACCAAGAGGAAAAAATTTTGACTGATAGTCCTTCATTTCTTTTTCAATTAGAGAAGTAATTTGGCCAGGTGCAGTGGCTCACGTCTGTAATCCCAGCACTTTGGGAGGTCCAGGAGGGAGGATCACTTGAGCTCAGGAATGCAAGACCAGCCTGGGAAACACAGCAAAACCCCATCTCCACAAATAATACAAAAATTCGCCTGGTGTGGTGGCATGTGCCTGAAGTCTCAGCTACTTGGGAGGCTGAGGTGGGAGGACTGCTTGAACCCAGGAGGCAGAGGTTCCAGTGAGGTGAGATGGCACAACTACACTCCAACCTGGGTAACAGAGTGAAACCCTGTCTCAAAAAAAAAAAAAAAAAAGACATTTTTTTGGAAGTGTCCTGCACTTAAAAAATTTTGCAGCACGGGCATTTTTCCCTGATGCACTCTTTCTGGCTCTATCAGATGCAAGCTTGGTTTTCCAGATTTCCAAGAGTATCTATGAACTACATTCTATTGCTAGCAACGGGGAGCCCTGAACAATACACTCATCCAGTAATTTAAGTGCCAAGGGCTATGAATTTTCCTCTGAGCATAGCTTTAGTTGAAATCACAGGTTTTCATCATTAGATTTTAAAAACATTCTTTAATTTCAGTTTTTACTTATATACTGGCCCAAATGTTGAGGCTTTCTTTTTATTTTTCCATTTTAACATATCTGGGTACTATCTGTTCATTTTCTCCTCAAAATAAATGTATTGTTTGATTGCATTGTAATGACAGAATAAGTCTCTACTATATTGCCACATTCTAGAATTAACGGGTTTTCAGGGGTTGAATGTTGAATAATCTGTAAGTGTTCCACAAATATCTGTAAAGGTGACTTTTCTATTATAAAGGTAACGTTTTCATAAGTATTAATTAATCTGTATCAAGTATATTATTTATATCCTTTATACCCTTAGGTTTTTCCTTCTTTTTAAAACAAGGGCTAATACTATTTTGTTTCTATTTACATTTTTTTGTGATTTTTGGCTTATGTATTTTGGTGACATATTAATAAATAATTCATGACAGTTTCTCCTCATTTTGGACAAAGTGTCTCATTCTTGTCTCATTCAAAACTTTCTGCATTTAATTCCATTTTCTAATTATTAACACCTTCACCCAAGCTTCCTTTCAGTAGTGTTTGCCTTATATGCTTTCACCCCTCCTTTTATATTCAAATTTTGCTTTGCCTTGTTTTATATACATCACAATATATAGCATATAGTTAGTTGTATTTCATTTTTAAACTAATCTGTATTTCTCTTAATAGGCAATGTCTGGTGTTAATTCTGTCCATTTGTTTTGTGTTACATCTCTATTTTTAACACTTTCTTTGTTTCCTATAAGTCAGTGTTATCCAATAGAACTTTATGCAATGATGGAAAATGTTCTAACATCATTCAATATAGTAGCCACAAGCGACATGTGGCTAATGAGCACTTGAAATATAGCTAGTGTGACTAATGAACTGAATTTTTAATTTTACAAAAGTTCAATTAATGTTCACTATAACAGCCATATGTATCTAATAGCTATCTTATTGGACAATACAGATGTAAGACTGTGTTTTGTTTTCTAAGTGAATGTGTTTTCTTTCTGAAATATGGAAGATTTACACTCTAGTTCTTTTTGTTGCTGCCATAAAACTTTAGATAAAAGACTTAAGCTATGAAAGCAAAAAAATTAATGCACATGAGCTTTCTCCTCTCTCACCTGCCCTCCCGTGTATCTCCAAATTTTTGTTAGTATTATTCTTTTTGTATTATCATGGATTATAACATTTACATTCTATCTTTAATCATAATTTCTATAGTAGTTTAACCTTACTTCTATAACTGAATAAATTCAATGCTCACTGGAAATTCATTTCCTGTAGCCCCTCTTACAGAATTCACTCTTTTGATTTAATGCTTTGATTAACATAACTTTAATGCTTAATTTTATTTTTCAAGAAAAGCTCACAGGTGTTATGGTCCCTAAATTCTTTCCAGTGTGGAAGTCTGCCTGTTATCCCTGTACTTGAATGACAATTCAATTTGCTGTATTATTCTTGTATCACATGTTCTGTTTCTTAAAACTTTGCACACTGTCCTCATTCTTTTCTGACACTGAAAACTGCCATGAATGGCTGAAGTCGGATTTAGTTTTTCTCACTTTTAAATGACTAGCTTCTTCTGCCAGAAGTCTTAAAAATTATTTCTCTCCACAGTACAAGTTAACCAAGATGCATGTTGGTGTTAGTCATTCTGCTACAATTTTTGTTGGAATACAGTATGCTATTTTAAAATGTAGATTTATTTTAATATGTAGCTATGTTTTTAAAAGTTCTGTTTTTTAATGTTTCATTTATCTATAAACAGGGTTATTACTTCAGCAATGTCAAAAGTTTTGCCCTCTCATCTCTATTAAATTGCTTAAATGTTTTTCTTTTAGTTCAGCATTTCAGTGAGTGTCTATTAGGTGTCAGACACTGCTCCAGACACTTAGGATACTTTAGTAAGCAAAAGAGACAAAGATTCCTGCCCTCAACAAGCATACATTCTGACAGGGAACAATCTAGTAAATATTTCAGGCTCTGCAGGCTATATGACCACCCCACAACCACTCGATTTGGTTGCTGTAACATGAAAGTAGCCATACACAATACATACACAACCCTCTGGCCCATAGAGTAGAGCTGGGTGCCACAGGGATTATTCCCAACCCTTGAAACCTAAAAGTTTGCCTGATTAAATTTAAAAATTGTCTGGTGCTAGTGACTCCTTTCTTTCCTCCCATTGTCTCCTTTCTGAATCGGAATGTATATAATTGTTATTCTAGGCCTGTCCCACCACAGTATCTCCACAGCACATGACTTGTTTTCTAGTTTCACAGGTCCATAGATAAAGAGGAATTCTGTCTCAGGATGAATCATACCCAGAAACTCACCTATACTGGAGTTAGATGATTAGATGATGAGATTTGGGACTTTTCAGTTATAATATTTAATGACATCTTGGACCAGAGTTAATGCAATGGGGTTTAGATTTTGGAAGATTACTGCAATACAGTGAATGCATTTTGCATGTAGGATGAATGTAAATCTTTAGGGACCAGATGGAAGCCTGTGGTAAGCTAAATAATGGCCCCTAAAGACATCAAAGTCCTACTCCCTAGAACCTGTAAATGTATCTCATATGGCAAAAGGTACTTTGCAGATGTGATTAAGTTAAAGATACTGAGATGGGGAGATTATATTGAATTATTTGGGTTAGCCCTAAATGTAATCACAAGTGTCCCCATAAGAACAAGGCAGAGGGAGATTTGACACAGGAAGCATATGTGACAATGAATCAAGAGACTGGAATGATGGGAAGGGGGAGTTAGGATTCAAGGAATACAGGTAGCCTCAGAAGCTAGAAAAGGCA
The DNA here is from genome assembly GCF_009764315.1 of Trachypithecus francoisi. Lineage (NCBI taxonomy): Eukaryota > Metazoa > Chordata > Mammalia > Primates > Cercopithecidae > Trachypithecus > Trachypithecus francoisi. The sequence continues at coordinate 28,389,011 of NW_022681469.1, read as the reverse complement.
AGAAAACAGATTTTCCCCTAGAGCCTGCAGAAGGAACGTGCTCTGCCTATACCTCTGACATCAGCCGGGTGAAACTGATTTTTAGACTTCTAGTCTCCGTAACTGTAAAAGAATTTGTGTTGTTTTAAGTCACCAGATTTGTTAAGTTACTAAGTTTGTGGTAACTTGTTCTAGCAGCACTGGGAAATCAATGCACAGGAATGGCACACTTATTCTGTAAATATTTTAGACTTTACAGGTTATATGATCTCCTCACAACTACTCAATTCTGTAGCTGCAGCACAAAGGCGGTTATATACAATACATTAAGAAATAGTATGGCTGTGTTCCAGCAAAACTTTATTTACGCTGGCTCACACCTGTAATCCCAGCATTTTGGGAGGCCAAGGCAGGCGGATCACTTGAGGTCAGGAGTTCAAGACCAGCCTGGCCAACATGGTGAAACCTCGTCTCTACTAAAAATATAAAATATTGGCCAGGTGTGGTGGTCACACCTGTAATCCCAGCACTTTGGGAGGCCAAAGTGGGTGGATCACAAGGTTAGGAGTTCGAGACCAGCCTGGCCAACATAATGAAACCGCGTCTCTACTAAAAATACAAAAAATTAGATGGGTGTGGTGGCGCACGCCTGTAACCCCAGCTACTCAGGAGGCTGAGACAGGAGAATCACTGGAACTCGGGTGGTGGAGGTTGCAGTAAGCCAAGATCATGCCACTGCACCCCAGCCTGGGAGACAGAGCGAGACTTCATCTCAAAAATAAATAAATTAAATAAACAAATAACTTTATTTACATGGTTTTGGCCATGTACCATAGCTTGCCAACCCATGTTCTATACCTCTGTCATAGCTTTGGCTGTCCTGACAGCAAAGGCTTGCATAAAGGTAGTTTATTTAGGAAGGTGTTCAGAGGGAGAAGTGAATGACAGGGAAATGAACAGGGAAGGAGGTAAAAACAATATAAAGACCTTTCCTTGAGTGGGTCACTGATGCTGGCAACTGGTTATTTAATGAGCAATCTTCTGAAGAGCCTTATGAAATACATCTCAGAACCACTAACTGTTAGCCCCTGGCTGACTGTTAACCCCAGAGTACTAACTCCCCCATACTTCTGGGGAGTATACATGTGAGCTGAAGTGAATCCGAGTAGGCAAAAAACACTCAGTGCATACCTGAAGTAAGGCAATAACAATGCCAGTGAGCTGAGCCCCTAAAGAATTGCTCATCATGCCACAGCTGGAATCAAAGATAAGGCCTGGGACCATGCAAAGTGGCTCAAAAGAGATATCCAATATAGGCTACCCTTTCCATCCCTCAAATTTGTCCATGTCTTCCATTAAGTCTAATCTATCATGGAGGCTTCAACACGGTAGCAATCACTATTTCTACAAAAGACTAAATAAAGGAAGGTGAGTGAATATGGTTCAATCCTTGCTGCTACAACTAACTCCAAGGCCATAATTGATACTCGTCATCTCCTTCCTAAAACCACCCATTCTACATTTCCCTCCCCACTGGCCAGAACTTCATCTAGTTTTGGCTATGTGTCCAACAGTTGACTCAAACCTTTATCCCAAAGGATGTGAGCCGTGTGTTGGGTGTACCCTGATTGAACCACTGGTTGTTCTCTATCCCTACCAACACTGCCAGAGACAAGCAAGCACCAAAATATACTCAAGTGAATACCATGAATTCTAGACAGGGTCCTTTCTGCCACCATTATACAGAAACGATCCTAGCTTCTGATAAGAATCAAGGTCAATGACCTCTGTAAGTATGGTAGCACTTTCCTTACCTTCACTAGAATGAAGAATCCAAAGTGACCTAACAGTGATCATCATTCCAAATATGCAGACTGGCTCAGTTTGTGGCCCTGACTTCTCTGACATGGGAGTGTCAGCTGCCTGTCGTTGCCAATGTGTCACTCAGACATGTATAATCCTGAAGTGCGGGGTGTTTCTGTGCTAAAGATAATCCTCAACCAACAGGAATCAAGAGCCAATGACTTAAATGCTTCTGTCCTTTCACCCCTGAAAAACATTGGCCCCTGGAACCAGGGTCTCTAATTCACATTTGGGGTACAGATGGGATGCTGTCTTAAGTCTATTCCAGCTGTTATCACAAAATACCTTAAACTGGGTAATTTATAAAGAACAGAATTGTATTTGCTCACAGTTCTGGAGGCTGGGAAGTTCAAGATCAAGGAGCCAGCAAATTCGGTATCTAGTGCAGGTCCCATTCCTCACAGATGGTGCCTTCTAGGTATCCTCAGGTGGTAGGAGGAAGGGAGCTCTCTGAAGTCTCTTATAAGGGCATTAATCTCATTCATGAGGGCAGAGCCTTTATGACATACTCACCTCCTGAAGGCCTTACCTCTTAATACTACTGCATTAGGAATTAAGTTTCAATATGAATTCTGACAGAACAGAATCATTCGAACCTAGCAGATGCACAGTGTCTACAAGTGGGTCACTGTGAGTGACAGTGAAGGGGGCCAGTCCTACTTCCATCTCTTGAATCCTGGACCTACATATTGTATTTATTGGTGATAGCACCATACACAGGCTATCAATCTAATGCATATGCTACATTCCAGAGGAAAATTCCCTAACCTCACATGGTCCCATCCCCAACCTAGTACCTCAGCTGAGCACTCAATATGTTTCCTAGGTGGAACATAATATAGTAAAACTGTTGGATCTCGTAGTCCTGAGCCCACTACCACACTGCTTTTGCAATAAAATAGGTGGCAAGGGCACGTGGGATTCCATTACAATAATCAAAAATAGCTGTTTGTACCACAACCTGGACCTACTGCAAACCCCTGGCTCATTTTACATTTTATGTTGATTTTGACAGGTAATTAAAAAAAAAAATTCATGGAGTCAAATTTATCAGCCTTTTCTTTGATTGCCTCTAAAATTGTAGTCATAATTAACAAAGCTTTTCTCTACACCAAGGTTAAAGGAGAATACATCCATCTTTTCTTCTATTACATGCATGGTTTTATTTTTTAAAAATTTATATGCCTTATCCATTTGGAGTTTACTCATGTGTATGAAGGAAATATGAGTCTTAATTTTATCTTTTTCCAAATGGCTAACTGTTCCAGCATCATGTATTAAAAAGTACATGTTTACCCCAATGATTAGAGATGCCACCTTGTTAAACAGTATGCCACTACACTAAATTCCGTATGTATTTGGGTCTAATTCTGTACTTTCCATCTGTATCAGATTGCATCTGAAAAACGTAGATCAGTCTGACCAAGGTCACCACATTACAAAGTCACCACACAATTTTATTCCACGGTCTATTAGTCTGTTCATGTGCCAGTACCACACTGTTTTAATTGTACAGGCCTTAGATTTACTGACTAGTAGAGCTAGCTTCCTCTCTCCTCTATTCCCGTCTCTCATGCTTTTTCCTTTTTCAGTGACTTCCCAGCTATTCTCACATTATATTTTCCACGTGAACTTTAGTACCAACTCGCCTAACTCCATAATATGATTTGCTGGTATTTTCATTGGATTCCACTGATTTATAAATTAGTTTAGGGAAGAGTAAAATTTTTATAACATTGAGTTGGTCTATTAAAAAACAGGCAACAACTCTAGGCATGGTGGCACATACTTACAATCCCAGCTACTCAGAAGGCTGAAATGGGAGGTTTGCTTGAGCCCAAGAGTTTGAGGACAGACTGGGCAACATAATGAGACCTTGTCTCAAGGAAAAAAATTGAAAAATAAAACTTTTTTTTTTTTTCAAAAAACAAGGTATCTTTATATTTGTTTAAGTATACTTTGAGTCTTTCAGGAGTATCTTAGTCTATTTGGCCTGCTATAACAAAATATTACAGACTAGGTTTCTTATAAACAATAAACATTTATTTTTCACAATTCTGGAGTCTAGGAAGCCTCAGATCAAGATACTGGCAAATCTGGTGACTGGCAAGGTCCTGTTTCCTGGTTCAAATGGCATCTCTTCTAGCTGTGTCTTCACATGGTAGAAGAGACTAGCTAGTGCTCTGCAGTCTTTTCATAAGGGCACTAATCCCGATCCCAAGGGCTCCATCCTCATAATCTAATTACCCCACAAAGGCCCCACTTCCCAATACCATGAACTTGGGGGTCAGAAATTCAAAATATACTTGCGGGGGGACACAAACATTCAGACAAGAGTAAGGAGCTTAACATTTTTTCTAAGTTTTGTACATTTATTGTCAAATCTATTCCTAAGTGTTTAATCCTTTTTGTTGTTGTAAATGGGATTCTGTCTCTCTACTATTATGTCTTCTATGTGCTGTTTCTATGAAGACTAATTATTTTTTTTACTTTTTTATTTCAATAGTTTTTGGGGTACAAGTGGTTTTTGGTTACATAGATAAGTACTGTAGTGGTGATTTCTGAGATTTTAGTGCACCCATCACCCAAGCAGTGTACACTGTACTCAATATGTAGTATTTTATCCCTCATCCTCTCCTGACCTTCCCCTTCCAAGTCCCCAAAGTCCATTATGTCATTCTTACGCCTTTGTGTCTGTGTAGCTTAACTCTCACTTATAAGTTAAAACATATACTTGGTTTTCCATTCAAGTTACTTGACTTAGAATAATGGCCTCCAGTTTCACCCAAGTTGCTGCAAAAGACATTCTTTTGTTCCTTCTTATGGCTATATTCCATGGTGTATATACACACCACATTTTCTTTATCCACTTGTTGACTGATGGGCACTTAGTTTGGTTTCATGTCTTTGCAATTGTGAACTGTGCTGCTATGAACATGCATGTGCTTGTGTCTTTTTCATATAATGACTTCTTTTCTTTCGGGTACATACTCAGCGGTGGGACTGCTGGGTCGAATGGCAGTTCTACTTTTAATTCTTTACAGAATCTCAATACTGTTTTCCATAGTGGTTGTACTAATTTACATTTCTATCAGCTGTGTAACAGTGTTCCCCTTTTATCACATTCATGCCAACATCTATTGTTTTGTGACTTTTTAATTACAGCCATTCTGGCAGAAATAAAGTGATATCTCATTGCGGTTTTAATTTGCTTTTCCCAGATGATTAGTGATATTGGGCATTTTTTCATATGTTTGTTGGCTATCTGTATATCTTCTTTTGAGAAATAAGACTATTGATTATTACATATGAATTTTATATCCTGCTATCCCACTAAATTATTGAGCTCATTTTATCACTGATTATCTGGGGTTCCTACATATTTGATCACATCATCTAAAAGCAGACAGCTTTACTTCTTTGTTAACTCATTCTTATGTCTCGACTTGGTTTCTCTTGTCTAACTGCATTGCTAAATACCTCTAGTACAATGTTGAATAGCAGTGAAGATAATGAACATCCTTGCCTTGGTTCCTGATCTTAGTGGAAATGCCTCTAGTGTTTCTCCATTTAAAAAAAAAAAAAAATAGCGTCATTTTTGACAACCTGTATTTGCCTAAGAAATTATTCATTACATCTAGGTTTCAAATTTATTTCAAAGACTAAAAATTTGTCTTTTGATTTTTACATTTCTTCTGTTTCCCCCTTGTCATTTATTTTGCATATTTATGCTTTTTCCTTTTTTTCATCAACTTAGCTTATGGTTTATTTATATTGTTAATTTTTTCAAAACTAGGATTTTGATTTAATAATTAGATGTTTTCTTTTTTTTCCTCATTAATTTCTGTTTTTATCTATACTAATTTCTATCATGTGCTTTCTTTTGAATTACTTTGTTGTTCTTTACCTAGTTTTTTTGAGCTAAGAATTTAATTCATTTTTTATTCCTTCCTTTTCATTGATAACAGGTATTTACTGCAATGAGTTTTACTTTGATCACTGCTTTAATTCACCATATAGATTTATTATTTTTAATTGACACATAATAATTGTATATACTGATGGCGTACACAGTGATGTCTTGATACATACAATGCATAGTTATCAAATCAGAGTAATTAGTATATCCACATCTTCTCAAATATTTAACATTTCTTTTACTGGGAACATTCAAAATCCTCTCTGAGCTATTTGAAAATACATAATAAATAATTGTTAACTACAGTCATCTTACAGTGCTATATAGTCTACAGACTGATATGTAGTTTATGAAGTGATTTGCCTTTTTTCCCAAAAATTCTGTTATTTAAGTTTGCATCTCCTCTTTCACCCAGAAATAAAGATTTTAAAGTCTTCTGATGGAAGGGTCTTTTTCTTTCTGTTAACAAATTCTAGTTTTATTGTACTGTGATCAGAGATGTGGTTTGTAACATTTCTACTTTAAGGGAGTTATTGATACTTTGTCATCTAATAATGAATTTTTCTGAATGTGCTCAGGGTACTTCAGAATATGTATTCTCTACTATAAAGGTGAAGAACTTGACATATGTACAAAAGATCTACTCTATTAATAGGTGACTTAGATTGTATACCCCCTACTTATTTATCTACTTTATCTCTCTTTTACTAAAAGTGAGCTAATAAAATGTATTATTCATATGTTTCTAGCTATATCTCTCTACATCTCCATGGTTTTTTCTTCATAAAGGTTGTTGTTGTGTTATCTCTTGCACATATACTGAGTAACATATTTTCACTGTGGATTGTGGCTTTAATCATTACAAAGTGTCCTTCTTTGTCACATTTAATGCTTTTAGCCTTGAGCTCCACTTTGCCTGGCATCTACTTTACTTTCTTTTTGTTTCCATTTTCCTCTTATAATTTTGTCTATCCCTTTATTTTCTACCTCTCTGTATCACTTTAAGTGTGTCTCTTGCATACAGTATTGTTTTGTTTGTAAGCCAAACTGAAACTTTTTCTTTTACTATATGGATTAAGCCTATTCATGGTTATTGTTATAACTGATACACTTGATTTTGGCTCTATCATAATAATCTATAAAGGTATGCATTATACTTGCTGCTTCTGTCTCCAAGAGATACATGCTATTTGCCTTTATATTTTAAATTTCGGTAGTTAGGAAGATTTATGTTTTTTTCTAGTGAATTTCTTTGTGATTAAACCTTTTTTGATGACCTTAGTTCCCTCATTTTCTCACTTATTTTACTATGTCTGGATTAAAAGGATTTTCCCACCAGTATTTTGTAGCACCCACCTGTTGACTATACAAGGTTTTTCCATTTTACTTTTTTCCTATCCCTTCTCCTCCCATTTTTTCATCATATTATTTCTTTGTCAGTGTATAACATTTTTACATTAGTCTTCCACACTCCACTGTAGAAACATTTCTACTGTTTTGCTCTTACATAAACATTTTTATATTTTAAAATACTTACCATCAGTCTTTTCAATAAAGTTTTCCCAGACGTCATTTGACTGGATAAAGCTAATCCTCTAGAAAGTTCCTCAGAAAGAGCTAATGGGTGTAGAATTCCCTATATTTGAAAGACAGCTTCCTTAGATAAAAATCAGCCACTCACACTTCCATTGGGTACTTTTTTTTTTTTTTTTGAGACGGAGTCTCACTCTATCGCCCAGGCTGGAGTGCAGTGGTGCGATCTCGGCTCACTGCAACCTCTGCCTCTTGGGTTCAAACAGTTCTCTGACTCAGCCTCCTGAGTAGCTGGATTATAGGCGCCTGCCACCATGCTTGGCTATTTTTTGTATTTTTAGTAAAGATGGGGTTTCACCATCTTGGCCAGGCTATTCTTGAACTCCTGACCTTGTGATTCGCCCACCTCAGCCTCCCAAAGTGCTGGGATTACAGGCATCAGCCACCGCGCCCAGCCTCACTGGTTACTTTTAAAATATTGCTGCATTGTTGCCGTATTTTGTATGTTGATTTTTCAGAAGTCTGATGCTGGTTTGAATCCTCTGCCTTTGTAAGTTGTTTGATCTTTTTTTTTTTGCCTGAAAGCCTTAATAATTTTATCTTTAAATTCTGATAGTTTTACTACAGTATGTCTTAGAGTTGATTATTCTAGGTTAATATTCCCAGTTACCTAATGAAATCTTTCAGTGTATAGAAGCAGGTCTCTCATTAGTTCTGGAAGTTTTCCTGGATAATGGCTTTAAATATTAGCTCTTGCTTTTCTTCTTCAGAGACTCTGAGTCCTTTGTTTCCCGTCTTCCACTTCCACTACTTCTCTCTGACTCTCATCACTTCTTTCTTTGGGACCTTTTCATTCTCTTTGGTTGTTCTTTCTTTGGTAGCCTTTATTAAATTTTCATTTGAATCTATTCTCTCTTGTGCATCTCATATTATGTTTCATCTCTGAGGTAATTTTTTATTTTTCTTCCATTTCCTCCCTGAATTCAATGAATTCTTTTTCATTTTTCCATTTTTGTGTGTGTGAAATTCAAGATTGCTTTTCATATCTTCAAATGCTAATTTGAGCACATTCATTTCTGTTTTGAGTGAAAACTTACTGTTTTTTTCTGCTTCACGTTTGTTTGGGAGGTTGGAGGACTGACCTCTGTGAAATTTTGTTTCCCTGTTTTCTGCAATCGTTATAGACTTTTCTTTTGGTTCACTTTTACAATACTTGGATATTTTCAAGTTTCTTAGTTTAATGGCACACTTTTCTTTGCCTAGGGAAATCCAGGCCTTTGGAAGTATTTGTATGTGTTTTATTGACAGCAAAGGGGTTACAAGAACCTCTAATTTTGTGGTTCTCAGTGACAGAGCAGGAGCATCACCATCTTGGACAAGCACTGCCATTTTAAAGTTCACCTTGATCAAAAACTGCCTAAATCCAAAGGGCATCAGCCAACGGCTAAGGTCAGCATGACCAAAAATCACAAATGACACCTCCAACCAGAAACATTCCAACCATAAAATAAACCCCTCCCTGACCAGAGACACGCCAGCCTCGAGACATCCTCCCCTCCAATCCGAGAGATGTCAGCCCCAAGATAACCTCCCCTTTGACCAGAGACATTCCAACTCCACCAAAAACTTCTCCCCCACACAGAAACATTGTGTTAAGAATTGTGATAAGAAACACAGAGCTTGTGATAAGCCCTCTCACCCTAAAAAAAAAAAAAAATCTATACTCTTTTTTTTTGTTTCTGAGACTCAGTCTCGCACTGTCACCAAGGCTGGATGAAGTGCAGTGGCGTAATCTTGTCTCACTGCAACCTCTGCCTCCCAGGTTCAAGCGTTTCTCTTGCCTCAGCCTCCCGAGTAGCTGGGATTACAGGCGCCTGCCACCACACCTGGCTTTTTTTTTTTTTTTTTGTATTTTTAGTGGAGACGGGGTTTTACTTTGTTAGCCAGGATGGTCTCGAATAGCTGACCTCATGATCCACCCACCTCGGCCTCCCAACCTGCTGGGATTACAGGCATGAGCCACCATGCCTGGCTAATAAATACTTAGTCTGTAAGAGAGAGCGCTCCTGACCAAAATCAGCCAGAAGCCCCTCTCATGTTTATTCTCCAAAATAAACCTGTCTTTGACTGTTGAGCTGCTTTCCATGTTTCTTTCCTCTTTCTTTAACTCTTACACTTAAGACCTTGAAGAACCCTGACTATCTACCTTTCCTTCTTTTTCCCGTTGACCATCTGATTGCCAAAAGGCACTACTTTTTTCCTTTTTGCCTTTTTTCTCCTGGAGAAGTGTATGTTTGGAACACTGTCCCTTTATGTTGTGCTGGCCCTTTTAAATTACACTTGCCCTTTTATGTTGAGTATTTCTCTTTAAATTGTGCGTACAGCCTTTGAGACAGAGTCGCTCTGTTGCCAAGGCTGGAGTGCAGTAAAGCAGCACGATACTGGCTCACGGCAACCTCCAACTCCCAGGCTCAAGTGATTCTTTCATCTCAGCCTCCTGAGTAGCTGGGACCACAAGCACGCCCATCATGCCCATGTAATTTATGTACTTTCCTTGTTTAGTAGAGATGGGATTTCACCATGTTGCCCAAGCTTTTCTATTGTGCTTAAATCTTAAAATCAAGTATACTTTGAAAACTGTTTCCTATAGTAAATGATCTTATCTTCTCCACTAACTTTCCAGTATTTTCTGAATTACAACTGTGGAGTCCTAATCAGGGAAAAGTCAGGCTGGCAGGACCAAGGCAAAGCAAAAAGAGAACGCAGATAAGCTGTAAGTTGGCCTTTCTTCATGGTCCAGGACACACAACCCTCCTGCACAAATAACTCACAATCTTCCTGTGCCCAACTTATCACTAGACCATCAGCTAACAGAAAAATGTAAGTTATCTAACTGCAACCTTGGTGTTATCAGTACTGCACAAAGCCCTCTTCAGCACAGCATGAGCACCATCCTATAAAATCCCCGGCAAGCCTTTGTCTCCCTGAAGTCAGCTCTGCTCTTGCTGACTGGGCCACTGCACCCTAGCAACATGTTTTCACTTTTTAAAAAAATCTGTCTTTCTTTACCTACACCTGCCTTGGTCAATTTTTTTTACCGTCTTCGTGACACCAGCCTCAGATAGTTACTACTCACAGCAACAACTTTAATCTTTCTAGTTGCTGTTCCCACCTGGTGGTTGCTAACCTCCCTCTTCTATCTATCTACAACTTTAGTGGTTGGCCACTGCTTGCCCCAAAGACTTTGAGGGTGCAGGGGGGTGCGGTTCAGGGGAGGGATGAGGAATTACCACACTGGCATTTGTCAGTTTTTCTTTTTACTCAAAGAGGTTTTGTACTTTTGAGTATTCTCTGAATTGAAATAACTCTGAGGGTGTAGTTTTACCAAGAACAACTGTAGTTATAAAATTGTTTCTTATCATTTAGGGAGATTTTGAGTCATTGATTCGTATATAGCCTTCATCGTCTTCAACTAACTACAAGTCAATATCTGTCATTTAGCTGGTGTGTTTAGACAATTCATTATTAATTACTGATTATGACTGGATTGAAACCTGTGATCTTGCTAGTTTGTTTTTTGTTTTTGTTGTTGTTGTTCTGCAGGAGACTAGAGTTTTATTATTACTCAAATCAGTCTGTCATCTTGCTAGTTTTGTATTTGTTCCATCTGGTCTTTGTTTCTCTGCCCACCCCCTCTACCCCCGCCCCCTTTCTGCCTGAGTTTGGGTTAACTGAACACTTTTTTCTTTTAATAACTTTGGTACGAACTATTTTTATTATTCCATTTTACTTCCTTTACTAGCTTATTGTTAATACCTCTTTAAATTCTTTTTAGTTGTTGCCCCAGGGTTTATAATTTATATCTTTACTTAATCAGTCTACTTTCAACTAACAGAGTATCACTTCGTGGCTAGAATAAGAACCTCACAAGAGTACATTCCCAATACTTTCCTTCTATTCTTTGTGCAATTGTTCTAATATATTTTACTTTTATATATGCTTTAAACACATTACACTACTATCTTTTTAGACATATATTGTCCAGAATAATTTTTCAAAAAGAAAAAAGTGAATGTGATTTTGCCTTGGTTTGTTTCCAATGTTCTTTTTGTGTAGCTCCAAGTTTCTGCTTGGTATCATATTCTATCTGAAAAATATCCTTTAACATTTCTTGCAGAGTAAGACAGCTACCAATAAATTATCAGTTTTTACTATGTAAGAAAGTCTTTAGGCTGGGCACAGTGGCTCATCCTAGCAATCCCAGCACTTTGGGAGGCCAAGGTAGGAGGATCACTTGATGCCAGAAGTTCAAGACCAGCCTGAGCATCATAATGAGATTTCTCTCTACAAAAACAAAAATAAAAAATTAGTCAGGCATAGTAGTGTGCGACGGTAGTCCTAGTTACTCAGGAGGCTGAGGTAGGAAGACTGCTTGAGCACAGGAGTCATGCCACTACACTCCAGCCTGGACAACAGAGCAAGACACTGTCTCATAAATTAGTAAGTCTTTACTTTTCTATCACCTTTTAAAGATACTCTCACTGGGTATAGAATTCTCAGTTGACATGCCCTTGTCTTCTAGCTTACATGTTTTCTGAAAAAAAAAACAACAACAGTCTACTCTAATCTGTTTCTATGTGTATAATGTTTTGTCTTTTTTTTGTGAGGGGGTACCTTTAAACTTTTCTCTTTAAATTTTTTTTTGGCAGTTTCACCGATATGCCTAGAGGTATGTGTGTGTGTCCCATGAGGTATTCTTTGAGTTTTCTGGACATGCATTTTGTTGTCTGTAATTAATTTTAGAAAAAAAAAAGGCCATTATTACCTCAAATGCTTTCTCTCTCCTTTCTCCTTCTGGAATATTTATTTATTTAGAGACAGAGTCTCACTCTGTCATAGAGGCTGGAGTGCAGTGGCGTGATCTTGGCTCACTGCAACCTCCGCCTCCCGGGTTCAAGCAATTCTCCTGCCTCAAGTCTCCCAAGTAGCTGGGACTACAGGCACATGCCACCATGCCTGGCTAATTTTTTGTACCTTTAGTAGAGAGGGGTTTCGCCAAGTTGGCCAGGCTGGTCTCGAACTCCTGACCTCAGGTGATTCATCCACCTCAGCCTCCCAAAGTGCTGGGATTACATGTGAGCCACCACAACTGGCCCTTCTCCTGGAATTCTACATATGCTAGTCTGTTTGATATTCTCTCAGCTCTTGGAATTCTTTTTTAGGAATTCTTTTTGTGTGTCAGTTTACGTCATTTTATTTTATTTTATTTTATTTTTTAGTAGAGACGGAGTTTCACCGTGTTAGCCAGGATGGTCTCGATCTCCTGACCTCGTGATCCGCCCGTCTCGGCCTCCCAAAGTGCTGGGATTACAGGCTTGAGCCACCGCGCCCGGCCAGTTTACGTCATTTTTATAGACCTATCTTCAGGTACATTTATTCTTTCTTTGGCTGTGTCAAGTCTACTAACGAATCTGAAAGCAATCTTCATGTCTGCTACTGTTTTTAATTACTAGCATTTCCATTTGTTTCTTTCTTTCTTTCCTTTTTTTCTTTTTTTTAGACAGAGTTTCGCTCTCATTGCCAAGGCTGTAGTACAATAGCGTGGTCTTGGCTCACTGCAACCTCTGCCTCCTGGGTTCAAGCGATTATCTCGCCTCAGCCTCCTGATAGTGGGATTACAGACATGCGCCACCACGCCTAATTTTTGTATTTTTAGTAGAGTCGTGGTTTCACCATGTTGGCCAGGATGGTCTCAATCTCTTGACCTCATGATCCACCCGCCTTGGCCTCCCAAAGTGCTGGGATTACAGGCGTGAGCCACCATGCCCAGTCCCTATTTAGGTCTTATTTAATTTCTGTCACCAATGTTTTGTAGTTTTTAGTCTACATATCTTATACATCTTTCATCAGATTTACCTCAAAGTATTTCATATTTTGATGCCACTGTAAACAGGATTAATTGCAATTTACAACTGTTCTTAGCAAGTATATAGAACATAAATGTATTCTGCAAATTTGCTAAGCTCACTTATTCTTGTAGCTTTTGTTGGATTCCACAGATTTTCTAAATAGACAATTGCATCAGCAAACAAAAAGTCTCAGTTTTCTTGTTCAAATTGTTTTTCCTTGATACTTTTTCTGTATACTTGCTCTGTTTTTGAGAGATGGGTACTGAAATTTCCAGCTATAATTGTGGATCTGTTGATTTCTCCTTTTGATTCTACCAATTTTTGTTTCAAGCACTGTGAAACTCTGTTATTAGCTCCATAAACAATTAGTATTACTTCATCCTCTTGGTAAGTTGACCCCTTTATCCTTAGTAATATTATTTATTCTGGAGTCTACATTATCTCATGTTAACAAGAAGAATACAGCTTCTTGTGATTACAGTTAGCATAGTATATCATTATTCATTGTTTTACTTCTAATCTATTTCTTTATATTTAAGGTATGTTTTTATAGGCATCATAAAGTTGGATTTGGCATTTTTAAGAAATCCAAACTGAGCTGGGCACAGTGGCTAATGCCTATAGTTTCAACTACCTGGGAGGACCGCTTGAGCCCAGGGGTTTGAGGATGCAGTGAGCTGTGATCATGTCACTGCACTGAGTGACCCCATCTCTTTAAAAAAATCCAATCTAGCAATCTTTGCCTTTTAATTGGAGTGTTTAGAATAGGTGCCTTTAATGTAATTATTGATGTGGTTGGGTTTGAGTCTGTCTGTCATCTTGCTATTTCTTTTGTATTCATCTCATCTGGTTTTTGTTCCTTTTTCTTTTTTTTCTTTTTAGATGGAGACTTGCTCTGTCACCCAGGCTGGAGTGCAGTGGCATTATCTGGGCTCACTGCAACCTCCGCCTCCCAGGTTCAAACGATTCTCTGAGTAGCTGGGATTACAGCCACATGCCACCGTACCTGGCTAATTTTTGTATTCTTAGTGGAGACGGGGTTTTGCCATATTCACCAGGCTGGTCTCTAACTCCTGACCTCCTGACCACCTGCCTCGGTCTCCCAATGTGCTGGGATTATAGGTGTGAGCCACTGTACCTGGCCTGGATTTTGTTCCCTTTTCTTTTCCTCTGCAACCTTCTTATGGGTTGAATATATGTTATGATTCTATTTAACTCTTTTGTTGGCTTATTAGCTATAACTCTGCATTGTTATTTTAGTGGTGGCTTCATACTGTAAATCTTTAACTTACTAGATTTTCTTCAAGTGATAAAACACTTCATAAAGAGGGTACAAACTTTATAGTAACAAAGTACCATTTCTCCTCTTTGCCTCACGCTATTTTTCTCACAGACTTTAATTTTACATATGTTATAAAACCCATACTAAATTAAGATTTTTATTTAAGGCCAGGCGTGGTGGCTCATGCTTGTAATCCCAGCACTTTGGGAGGCTGAGGTGGGTGGATCACGAGGTCAGGAGATTGAGACCATCCTGGCTAACATGGTGAAACCCCATCTCTACAAAAAGAAAAAAAAAAAAATTAGCCGGGCATGGTGGCGGGTGCCTGTAGTCCCAGTTACTCGGGAGGCTGAGGCAGGAGAATGGCGTGAACCCAGGAGGTGGAGCTTGCAGTGAGCCAAGATCGCGCCACTGCACTCCAGCCTGGCGACTGACCAAGACTCCATCTCAAAAAAAACAAAAAGATTTGAGCAGTCAATTAACTTTTAAAATTACTTAAACAAGAAAATTGTATTGTTTATCCACCCAGTTTAACATTCCCTGTATTCTTCATTTCTTTGCATAGATCCATATTTTCATATCATTTCATCCTGGTGAAAAAAATCCCTTTTATAATTACATGTGACTCTGCCAGAGATAAATTCTTTCAGAGCTTTTTAGGTCTGAAATTGCCTTTTTATCACCTTCACTTTTTAAAGTTATTTTCACTGGGATCGAATTCTGGATTGACAATTGTTTTTAGCTGTTGTTTTTTTTTAAGTACTATCCTTATGTTGTTTTGGTGGGATCAATCTAGTGTCAACTTCCTTCAGCCTGAAAAAACTTCATTTACTGTAATATTTACTGTAGAGCAGGTCTGCTGGTGACAAATACCTTTTAGTTTACCTTCATATGAGGAAGTCTTTATTTCACCTTCATTCCGGGAAGATATTGTCAGTGGATATGGTATTCTGAGTCATCACTTCCTTTCTTTCAGTACCTTAAAGATGGTGTTCCACTGTCTTTTGACTTCCAGATGTTCTCATGGGAAACCCAGAGTGATGTCTACATGTAATGCATCATATTCCTCTTGCTTTCAACAGTTTTCCTCATCTTTGGTTTCCAGCAATTTCTGAGAATATAGTCCTTCAAATTTACCTTGTCTAAGTTTCTTGAGTCTGTAAATTTATCTTTCTCCAAATTTGGAAGTTTTCAGTCATTATTTTCTCAAATTTTTTTTTCTGCACCAATACCTTTAAACTCTTCTTCAGGGACTTCAATGATATGAATGTTAGGCCCTTTGATATAGTCTCACAGGCCAGTGAGGCTGTTTATTTTTGTTTTCTTTTTTCTCTCTCTCAGTTGGGATTATTTCTACTGGTTTATCTTTAAATTCACTAACCTGTTCCTCTAACATCTCCATTCTGCTACTGAGACAAATCAATGATTTTCTTCTTATTATTATTATTAAACTTTAAGTTCTGGGATACACGTGCAGAATGTGCAGGTTTGTTACATAGGTACACATGTGCCATGGTGGTTTGCTGCACCCATCAACCTGTCATCTACTTTAGGTATTTATCCTAATGATATCCCTCCTCTAGCCCCCAAACCCGAGACAGGCCCCAGTGCATGATGTTCCTCTCCCTGTGTCCATGTGTTCTCACTGTTCAACTCCCACTTATAAGTGAGAAGATGGTGGTGTTTGGTTTTCTGTTCCTGTGTTAGTTTGCTGAGAATGGTTTCCAGCTTCATCCATGTCCCTGCAAAGGACATGAACTCATCCTTTTTTATGGCTGCCTAGTATTCCACGGTGTATATATGCCACATTTTCTTTATCCAATCTATCATTTACGGGCATTTGGGCTGGTTCCAAGTGTTTGCTATTGTGAACAGTGCTGGAATAAACATACGTGTGCATGTGTCTTTATAGTAGAATGATTTACAATCCTTTGGGTATATACCCAGTAGTGGGATTACTGGGTCTAATGGTATTTCTGGTTCTAGATCCTTGAGGAATCACCACACTATCTTCCACAATGGTTGAACTAATTTACACTCCCACCAACAGTGTAAAAGCATTCCTATTTCTCCATACATCTGTTGTTTCCTGACTTTTTAATGATCGCCATTCTAACTGGTGTGAGATGGTATCTCATAGTGGTTTTGATTTGCATTTCTCTAATGACCAGTGATGATGAGCTTTATTTCATAATCTCTTCTTTTGAGAAGTGTCTGTTCATATCCTTTGCCCACTTTTTGATGGGGTGGGGTTTTTTTCCTTGAAAATTTGTTTAAGTTGTTTGTAGATTCTAGATATTAGCCCTAGATGGATAGACTGCAAAATTTTTCTCCCATTCTGGAGGTTGCCTGTTCACTCTGATGATAGTTTCTTTTGCTGTGCAGAAGCTCTTTAGTTTAATTAGATCCTATTTGTCAATTTTGTCTTTTGCTGCCATTGCTTTTGGTGTTTTAGTCACGAAGTCTTTGCCCATGCCTATGTCCTGAATGGTATTACCTAGGTTTTCTTCTAGGGTTTTTATAGTTTTAGGTCTTACATTTAAGTCTTTAATCCATCTTGAGTTAATTTTTGTATAAGGTTTAAGGAAGGGGTCCAGTTTGAGTTTTCTGCATATAGCTAGCCAGTTTTCCCAACATCATTTATTAAATAGGGAATCCTTTCCCCATTGCTTGTTTTTGTCAGGTTTGTCAAAGATCAGATGGTTGTAGATGTGTGGTGTTATTTCTGAGGCCTCCGTTCTGTTCCACTGGTCTACATATCTCTTTTGGCACCAGTACCATGCTGTTTTGGTTACTGTATCCTTGTAGTATAGTTTGAAGTCAGGTAGCATGATGCCTCCAGCTTTGTTCATTTTGCTTAGGATTGTCTTGGCTATGTGGGATCTTTTTTGGTTCCACATAAAATTTAAAGTAGTTTTCTTCTAATTCTGTGAAGAAAGCCAATGGGAGCTTGATGGGGATAGCATCTAAAGATTCTATGAATTACTTTGGGTAGTATGACCATTTTCACAATATTGATTCTTCCTATCCATGAGCACGGAATGTTTTTCCATTTGTTTGTGACCTCTCTTATCTCCTTGAGAAGTGGTTTGTAGTGGTTTGTAGTTCTGCTTAAAGAGCTCCTTCCCATCCCTTGTAGGTTGAATTCCTAGGTATTTTATTCTCTTTGTAGCAATTGTAGTAATTGTGAATGCGAGTTCACTCATTATTTGGCTCTCTGTTTGTCTATTATTGGTATATAGGAATGCCTGTGATTTTTGCACACTGATTTTGTATTCTGAGACTTTGCTGAAGTTGCTTATCAGCTTAAGGAGATTTTGGGCTGAGATGATGGGGTTTTCTAAATACCCAATCATGTCATCTGCAAATAGAGACAATTTGACTTCCTTTCTTCCAATCTGAATACCCTTTGTTGCTTTTTCTTGCCTGATAGCCCTGGCCAGAATTTCCAATAATATGTTAAATAGGAGTGGTGAGAGAGGGCATCCTTCTCTTGTGCCTGTTTTCAAAGGCAATGCTGCCAGTGTTTGCCCATTCAGTATGATATTGGCTGTGGGTTTGTAATAAATAGCTCTCATTATTTTGAGATACGTTCTGATACTGGCTGTGGGTTTGTAATAAATAGCTCTTATTATTTTGAGATACGTTCCATCAACACCTGCTTTTTGAGAGTTTTAGCATGAAGGGTATTGAATTTTATCGAAGGCCTTTTCTGTATCCATTGAGATAATCATGTGGTTTTTGTCATTGGCTCTGTTTATGTGATGGATTATGTTTATTTATTTGTGTATGCTGAACCAGCCTTGCATTCCAGGGATGAAGCCAGCTTGATCATGGTAGATAAGCTTTTTGATGTGCTGCTGGATTTGGTTTGCCAGTATTTTATTGAGGATTTTTACATTGATGTTCATCAGGGTTACTGGCCTGAAATTTTCTTTTTTTGGTGTGTCTCTGCCAGGTTTTGGTATCAGGATGATGTTGGCCTCATAAAATGAGCTAGGGAGGAGTCTCTCTTTTTGTATTGTTTGGAATCGTTTCAGAAGGAATGGTACCAGCTCCTTTTTGTACCTCTGGTAGAATTCGGCTGTGAATCTGTCTGGACCTGGGCCTTTTTTGGTTGGTAGGCTATTAATTACTGCCACAATTTCAGAACTTGTTATTGGTCTATTCCGGGATTCGACTTCTTCCTGATTTAGTTTTGGAAGGGTGTATGTGTCCAGGAATTTAACCATTTCTTCTAGGTTTTCTAGTTTATTTGCATAGAGATGTTCATAGTATTGTGTTATGGTAGTTTGTATTTCTGTGGCGTCAGTGGTCAGATCCCTTTTATCATTTGTTATTGTGTCTATTTGATTCTTCTCTCTTTTCTTCTTTATCAGTCTGGCTAGCGGTCTATCTATTTTATTAATCTTTTCAAAAAAAGAGCTCCTGGATTCATTGATTTTTTGAAGAGTCTTTTGTGTCTCTATCTCCTTCATTTCTTCTCTGATCTCAGTTATTTCTTGTCTTCTGCTAGCTTTTGAATTTGTTTGCTCTAGCTTCTCCAGTTCTTTTGTTATGGTAGGGTGTTAATTTTACATCTTTCCTGCTTTCTCCTGCGGGCATTTAGTGCTATAAATTTCCCCATAAACACTGCTTTAGCTGTGTCCCAGAGATCATGGTATGCTGTGTCTTTGTTCTGATTGATTTCAAAGAACTTATTTATTTCTGCCTTAATTTCTTTATTTACCCAGTAGTCATTCAGGGGCAGTTTGGTTAGTTTCCATGTAGTTGTGTGGTTTGAGAGAGCTTCTTAATCCTGAATTCTAACAGGACTACACTGTGGTCTGAGCAACTGTTTCTTATGATTTCTGTTCTTTTGCATTTGCTGAGGAGTGTTTTACTTCCAATTATGTGGTCAATTTTAGAATAAGTCCAATGTGGTGCGGAGAAGAATGTATATTCTGTTGATTTGGGGTGGAGAGTTCTGTAGATTTCTATTAGGTCTGCTTGGTCCAGAGCTGAGTTCAAGTCCTGAATATCCTTGGTAATTTTCTGTCTCATTGATCTGTCTAATATTGACAGTGGGGTGTTAAAGTTTCCCACTATTATTGTGTGAGAGTCATTATTGTGTGAGAGTCTAAGTCTCTTTGTAGATCTCTAAGGACTTGCTTTATGAATCTGGCTGCTCCTGCATTAGGTGCATATATATTTCATATATTTAGGATAGTTAGCTCTTGTTGTATTGATCCCTTTACCATTATAATAATGCCCTTTTTCGTCTCTTTTGATATTTGTTGGTTTAAAGTCTGTTTTATCAGAGACTAAGACTGCAACCCCTGCTTTTTTTTTTTTGCTTTCATTTGCTTAGTAAATATTCTTCCATCCCTTTATTTTGAGCCTATGTGTGTCTCTGCATGTGAGATCGGACTCCTGAATACAGTACACCAATGAGTCTTGACTCTTTAACCAATTTGCCAGTCTGTGTCTTTTAATTGGGGCATTTAGCCGGTTTACACTTAAGGTTGATACTGTTATGTGTGAATCTGATCCTTTCATTATGATGCTAGCTGGCTATTTTGCCCATTAGTTGATGCAGTTTCTTCATACTGTCAATGATCTTTACCATTTGGTATGTTTTTGCAGTGGCTGATACTTGTTTATCCTTTCCATATTTAGTGCTCCCTTCAGGAGCTCTTGAAAGGCAGGCCTGGTCATGACAAAATCTCTCAGGATTTGCCTCTCTGTAAAGGATTCTATTTCTCCTTCACTTACGGAGCTTAGTTTGTCTGTAAATAAAATTCTGGGTTGAAAATTCTTTTTCTTAAGAATGTTGAATATTGGCCCCCACTCTCTTCTGGCTTGTAGGGTTTCTGCAGAGAGATCTGCTGTCTGATGGGCTTCCCTTTGTGAGTAACCCGACCTTTCTCTCTGGCTGCCCTTAACATTTTTTCCTTCATTTCAACCTTGGTGAATCTGATGATTATGTGTCGTGGGGTTGCTCTTCTCGAGAAGTATCTTTGTGGTGCCCTCTGTTATTTCCTGAATTTGAATGTTAGCCTGCCTTGCTAGGTTGGGGAAGTTACCCTGGATAATATCCTAAAGAGTGTTTTCCAACTTGGTTCCATTCTCCCCATCACTTTTAGGTACACCAATCAAACATAGGTTTGGTCTTTTCACATAGTCCCGTATTTCTTGGAGGCTTTGTTCATTCCTTTTCATTCTTTTTTCTCTAATCTTGTCTTCATGCTTTATTTCATTACATTTATATTCAATCTCTGATATCTTTTCTTCTGCTTGATCAATTTGGCTATTGATACTTGTGTATGCTTCACGATGTTCTCGTGCTGTGTTTTTCAGCTCCATCAAGTCATTTATTTTCTTTCCAAGCTGGTTATTCTAGTTAGCAATTCCTCTAACCTTTTCTCAAGGTTCTTAGCTTCCTTGCATTGGGTTAGAACATGCTCCTCTAGCTCCGAGGAGTTTGTTATTACCCACCCTGTGAAGCCTACTTCTGTCAATTCAAACTCATTCTCTGTCCAGTTTTGTTCCCTTGCTGGCAAGGAGTTATGATCCTTTGGAGTAGAAGAGGCATTCTGGTTTTTGGAATTTTCAGCCTTTTTGCACTGGCTTTTCCTCATCTTCGGGGATTTATCTATCTTTGGTCTTTGACGTTGGTGACCTTCAGATGGGGTTTCTGTGTGGACATCCTTTTTGTTGATGTTGATGCTATTCCTTTCTGTTTGTTAGTTTTCCTTCTAACAGTCAGGCCCTTCTGTTGCAGGTCTGCTGGAGTTTGCTGGAGGTCCACTCCAGACCCTGTTTGCCTGGGTATCACCAGCGGAGGCTGCAGAACAGCAAAGATTGCTGCCTGTTCCTTCCTCTGGAAGCTTTGTCCCAGAGCAGCTCCCACCAGATGCCAGCTGGAGCTCTCCTGTATGAGGTGTCTGTTGACCCCTGCCGAGAGGTGTCTCCCAGTCAGGAGGCACAAGGGTCAGGGATCCACTTGAAGAGGTAGTCTGACCCTTAGCAGAGCTTGAATGCTGTTCTGGTAGATCTGCTGCTCTCTTCAGAGCCGGCAGGGAAGAACATTCAAGTCTGCTGAAGCTGCACCCACAGTCACCCCTTCCCCGAGGTGCTCTGTCCCAGGGAGATGGGAGTTTTATCCACAAGCCCCTAACTGGGGCTGCTGCCTTTCTTTCAGAGACGCCCTGCATAGAGAGAAGAAATCTAGAGAGGCAGTCTGGCTACAGAGGCTTTGCCAAGATACAGTGGGTTCCGCCCAGTTTGAACTTCTGGGTGGCTTTGTTTATACTGTTAGGGGCAAACCACCTACTCAAGCCTCAGTAATGGCAGACGCCCCTCCCCCTGCACCAAGTCCAAGTGTACCAGGTCAACTTCAGTCTGCTGTGCTGGCAGCAAGAATTTCAAGCCAGTGGATCTTAGCTTGCTGGGGTCCGTGGGGGTGGAATCCACTGAGCTAGATCACTTGGCTCCTGGCTTCACCCCACTTTCCAGAAGAGTCAACAGTTCTGTCTTGCTGGCATTCCAGGCATCACTGAGGTATGAAAAAAAAAAAAAAAAATCCTGCAACTAGCTCAGTGTTTGCCCAAACGGCCTCCCATTCTTGTGCTTGAAACCCAGGGCCCTGGTGGCATAGGCACCTGAGGGAATCTCCTGGTCTGCAGGTTTGAAGACCATGGGCAAAGCATAGTATCTGGGCTAGAGTGCAACATTCCTCAAGGTACAGTCCCTTATGGCTTCCCTTGGCTAGGGGAGGGAGTTCCCCAACCCCTTGCACTTCCTGGTTGAGGCAACGCCCCACCCTGCTTCAACTTGCCCTCCAGGGGCTGCATCCGCTGTCTAACCAGTCCCAGTGAGATGAGCCGGGTACCTCAGTTGGAAATGCAGAAATGACTGACCTTCCACGTTGATCTCGCTGGGAGCTGCAAAGCAGAGCTGTTTCCATTCGGCCATCTTGCCAGCCACACCTCCACGTCTGAGCCAATGAATTTTTTTTACTTTACATATTATAGTCATTTCTAGAATTTTCATTTAGGTTTTTATATATAGCTCACTGTTAAGAATTCCTCTTCCCATTCATTTCAAGAGTATCCACCTTTATGGTACATGGTTGCACTAGCTGCTTTAAAGTATTTAAGAATCCCTACAACTGGGTCATTTTGGGGGTATCTATCATTACCTGCTCCCTTGAAAATTTCCAAGTTTTTTGCAATCAATAGATACTAACCCCAAAATGACGCAGTTGTAGGGATTAACACTGGTTCAAGGGAACCAATTTCCTTTCCTGGTTGACTGATTTTAGATTGCATCCTGGACATTTTGAATATTATGTCATGAGACTCTGGATCCTATTAAAAGCCTCCGGGGACTACTGACTTTTTTGTTTTAGCAAGGAATCAACCCAGTTAGTTTCAGATTACAAGTTCTGCCTGGCCTTCTGTGCATATTGGTTCCAATGTCAGTTCATACTCCAAAGCTTTTACTACGCTTCTTTGGGAATATTCCACACATGTAGTGCTTTGGTAAGGTATCCATTCCTCCATGTCTCTCCTCATGTCATTTCTCCCATACCCTCTGGTTGTCAAAGATACCTTTCCCAGGTCGTCAGCCAGAAATATGGGGTTCTCTCAGAGTTTCAGCTCCCTGTACTACGCAAGTGGGCCCACCCTCATCATGAAGAGGCAAGAAAAGATAGAAAGAAAAAAATAATGTGGCTTTTCCCCTACTCTTCACCTAACAGCCGTCCCTTTTCTCAGTGGTAGGTTTCTTCTCAGGGTTTTAAGTGCCCACAATATTGCTAGTAAAGTTGTTCCACAACTAGGGCTGACCTCAGGACAGGACTAGGAAAGAAAATGAGAAAAACACAAACAAACAAGGATTTTCCCCCAGCTCTCCAGCTTCCAACCTTTTTTTTTTGGAAACCATGTTCAGGCCAGAGAGATGCGCTTCTTTCTGAGTCTCTGTTGACCACACCTACTATATAGTTCCCTGATTCAGACTGCCCTTGGGTCAAACTCAAGGTATAAAGATGAAAATTAACCATGAAACTCACTGTTGTTATACTGGTCATTCATTAAGTATTGTTTTATCTCCCTAATTCACCCACTATATTTACTGTTTGGAGGCCTCAGGTAATTGTTTTTGTTTTTTTGTTCGGGGTTATTTATTATTATCATTATTATTATTTGTAATCACTGGGAAAGATGGGCTCCAGTAGCCTTATTTTATCTCTGCTAGAATTAGAAGTCTCCTGGCTTTCACTTTTATTCACTGTTGTTCATTTCATTAGGCTTTGACGAAGGAAATTTTATGACTTGGCATCACTTCATCATCTTTCCTGAAAAGTCTGCCACAATTTCATTTTAAAATAAAATAAGTGTTAATCCAAATAAATCAGGAAAGTTGGCTTACCAATGGGGCAGGAAAAAGAGAAGGGAAGTAGGAGACTGAAAGGTTTCTCAACACGCATTAACCCACCTTTCTCAACTTCTGCCTGTGTGAGTGCTTTCACGAGGTAGAGGGGGAAATAAATAACTCTTTTGATTTCAGCTCCCTTGCTTGAAGAGAGAAAATGGATTATCCTTTGTTTAACTCATGCAACAAACTTTTATTGCATGTTTAATAATACAAAGCACTTTTCCAGGTATTGATGAAAAAAGTTATATGTGGTTCTTTCTCTCAAGGAATGAATAATTCAGAGGGCAGAAAAACTATGCAAATAATTATAGTACAATATATTAAAATACCAGAACAGACGTTAAAAAACAAAACAAAACAAAGTGTTATAAGAGCAACTGAGGCTGGGTGTAGTGGCTTCCCCCCTATAATCTCAGCACTTTGGGAGCTGAGATGAGAGGACTGCTTGAGGTCAGGAGTTCAAGACCAACCTAATCAACATGGCAAGACCCCATCTCTAAAAAAAAAAAAAAAAAAAAGGAACAACAGAGAAGATAATGACTAATCTGTTAAGAAAGAAGGAGGAAGTCAGTACCTATAATGACACGTATTTGAGCTATGTGGAAAAAGAAACAGAATAATTCCAGGCAGAGGGAGAAGCATGTACAAATATAAAGGGTATCAAAGAGCATGATGAGTCTGGGAAAGAGCTACAGCACTGATATGAACTCCAGGGAATACCAACATTTAGATGACAGGCAGAAGAAAACCAGCCATTTACTTCTGAGGTATCATAAAATAAAATGGAGAAATCAAAGAGGAGAGGAAATCCAGGACTATGGTTTCTGAAAGCCAAAGATGGCAGAACTCCAGGAAGTATTTAATCATGTTAAAACTGGGAGAGAGGTCAGGTAAAATGTGGACAGAAAATTAACTTTTAAAATTAACTAAGTAAGAAGTTACTGGAAATCTTTGAGAAGAGTTTCACTACAGTGGTGGTGAAGTCATAATACTATCTCATTTCCCCTCTTGTTCTAAACCATGTCCTGGCAGTAAATCTTCAGAAGTAATTATTCAGGAACAGCTGCACCATTCAAATAGAAAAGCTGTTTCAGGCTTGTATATTTCTTACTAAGTGGATGAACTTTTAACAGTTAGTTTCCTTAGAAGGTGCAAAGTATTTTTCTCCCTCTACCCAAATCCACACATTATCCCCACAATTGATTTCAAAACTGCCTAGCTGATAACAGCTTCTACAACCCATTTATTTCTTTCTAAACCATGGTCTTTGAATTTTTCATTTGATTTTCTGAAATCAGGACATAACTTATCACATACTGATGCCCACTCCCCCGAGCACTCCCTAATGTGAGTGATGGATCATTCCTCAGGACTCAATTCCAGAATTCTATGCTATCTTCAGAGACAGACTTTCACTGGATGGGTCCCATCACATAAAGGTTTGCCTTCTTGTAATGAGTAGAACAGTATAATCAGGTTGTCAGTATACATTTAGTTAGTTAAGACACTAACTAAATCTCTCTTTTTTTTTAACCGAGTTGTAATTTATACAATAAAATGTACAATTTAAATATTAAGTTAAATCAGTTTTGGCAATTGTGATCACCTATGTAACCTCCATCCAAAACAAAAATACTGAATATTTCCACCACCCCAGAAAGTTCCCTCATGCCCATTTCCAATCAATTTCCTCTAACCCAACAGACTTCTGATTTCTATTACCACAGATGAGTTTGGGCTGTTCTTGGAGTTTACACAAAGAGAATCATCCAGCATATATATTCTTTTGTATCTGTTTTCTTTCCAACATAAATGTTTTAGTTTATCCATGTTGCCTGAATCAGCAATTTTTTCCCTCTATTGCTGAGTAATAGTCTATTGCATGAATATGCCACAATTTGTTCATTCTTCTTTGATGAGCATTTGGGTTGTTTCCAGTTTAGGGCTATCACAAATATGAGGGGACTTCAAAAAAATTTGTGGAAAAATGGAAATAAAAAATAAACCTAATGGCTGAGCACAGTAGCTCACGCCTGTAATCCCAGCACTTTGAGAGTCTGAGGCGGGCAGATCACTTGAGGTCAGGAGTTTGAGACCAGCCTGGCCAACACGGTGAAACGCATCTTTACTAAAAATACAAAAATTAGCTGGGTGTAGTGGCACACAGCTGTAATCCCAGCTACTTGGGAGGCTTAAGCTTGGGAGGCGGAGGCTGCAGTGAGCCAAGAGCACACCATTCCACTTCAGCTTGGGTGACAGAACGAGATTCCATCTCAAAACAAAAACAAACCATAGGCCAGGCGCGGTGGCTTTCGCCTGTAATCCCAGCACTTTGGGAGGCTGAGGCGGGCGGAGCACAAGGTCAGGAGATCGGGACCATCCTGGCTAACACGGTGAAACCCTGTCTCTACTAAAAAAATAAAAAAAATTAGCCAGGCGTAGTGGCGGGTGCCTGTAGTCCCAGCTACTCGGGAGGCTGAGGCAGGAGGATTGCGTGAACCCAGGAGGTGGAGCTTGCAGTGAGCCGAGATCGCACCACTGCACTCCAGCCTGGGCAACAGAGCAAGACTCCGTCTAAAAAATAAATAAATAAAAATAAAATTAAAAACTATAAATTTTATTTATCGACATACCTCCATCGAGTTCAAGACACATTTTAAAGTGATGATACCAGTCATTTAGTCCATCCCGAAACAACTGAAGTTGTTGGGAATGTAAGCATGTCAATGCAGTCATTTTTACATTTTTTTTTTTTTAAGGAGCAGGAGTAGATAACTTTGTTTGTATGGGAATCAAGATAGTTGCTCTGCTGTTGGTTTGAGAACTTCAACTCCAAGAGCAGGTTCGGGGTTCTCTTTTAATTCAAGGCCAGGCTTGTAAATTAAGCTGCCTTAAAGAAAAAAGAAGCACTGCAGATGAAAGAAGGGTATAGGAAAAACAAACACAGACTTTTAAGAACAAGCAACAAGCTAGGCATCATGGCTTACGCCTGTGATCCCAGCACTTTGGGAGGCCAAGGCATGTCAGAGGATCCTTTGAGGCCAGGAGTTCAAGACCAGATAGGCAACATAACAAGACCCAACCTCTACTTAAAAACGCACACACACAAATTAACTGGACGTGGTGATACACACCTATAGTCCCAGGTACTTAGGAGGCTGAGGTGGAAGGATCACTTGAGCCCAGGAGTTGGAGGCTGCAGTGATCTATGATCACAGCACTACACTCCAGCCTGGGTGACAGAGAGAGACCCTGTCTCAGAAAAACAAAAGAGCAGCAGCACAAAGATCATTGGGAAATTCTTAGCCAAAACCAACTTTGGCAGTCTGGTTAGAGGAAAAGTCTCTCTCTGATTCTATTACTTAAAATCTATTACAGAATGAATCCGGAAATAGGTTTCATTTATCCTTGGTATCTGAGTTTTAAAACAAAAAGCAAAAAATCTCCACAATCTTGGATTCATGTCAATTTAATAATCATTTTGGGGGTGGAAAGGGCTACTTTGTCCCAGGCCCAGGGCTACTTTTAGGATAAGTTCTCTTTTCAGAAAGAGAAACACTAGGTATGACTAGTATCCCTTTTGCATATAATCACTTTGTGGGATGGCAGATGGTTCCAGGTTAGGAGTTCCCAAGCTCTAGTCTACTTTGAACACTCTTCAGACCATACTAGAAAGTTAGCCCTTTTCTAGGAACAAAGTGGGTACCTAGGAACAAATTCAGGTATGTTCAGTGAAGATAGGGCTACTTAAATCAATTCAAATAGCAACTGGAAATGATAGCCAAGGTTGTCACATAGTGATCAAGATGCTCTGCCTACCATTTACATAGATGTAAAAGTGCACTTTCATGCAGTTGGTATAGTCCTTTGGAGAGAGTTAAAGGGAGATAAATAGTGTCTTCCATACTGAACAGGCCTGTTAACTGAATACCTTGGAAGCTATTTCCTTGGAAGCTGACTTTTGCTTTCCTTTTACTTCAGTTAGTATCAGGAACTCATTGCCTTGTTGGCACCAGATATTTCCCAATTCTGTCTTCAGAAGAGTCTGTTATTAAGAAATGCTGGCCGGCGCAGTGGCTCATGCCTGTAATCCCAGCACTTTGGGAGGCCAAGGTGGGTGGATCACCTGAGGTCGGGAGTTCGAGACCAACCTGGTCAACATGGTGAAACTCCTTCTCTACTAAAAATACAAAAATTAGCCGAGCATGGTGGCAGGTGCCTGTAATCCTAGCTACTAGGGAGGCTGAGGCAGGAGAATCGCTTGAACCTATGAGGCAGAGATTGCAGTGAGCCGAGATTGCACCATTGTACTCCAGCCTGGGGGACAGGAGTGAGACTTCATCTCAAAAAAAAAAAAAAAGAAATGCTTAAGCACCCATATTTTCAAGTGACTGGAAAAAGCAGGAAAATTAGTGTTCATGGTAAGAAAATGTTGTCATTATGCTTCCACGTATTCACAGAGTACCCCCTTTCCAGAATGAGCTACTCAGCTGTGTGAGAAAGCCTCTTGTTCATCCAGCTTTGGCAAAGAGATATTACCTAGGGAGCCACAAAATACTCCTTCACGACGCAATGGGAGTTTTGTAGTAATTCTTCAGCACAGTTGCCTTCTACTACATTGTCGGATCTCAGGTACAGACATCTGCCCTCCAGGACCGACTCCATGGGCTCCACCCGTCGGTGTCCACAGCGTGGAGCCCATGGGCGAAGATGATGGCTTTCTCCAGCTGCACCACTGTCTCGCGACTGCCCAAGTCCACAGGCACTAGAGGCTCCAGGGTCTCAATCACCTCAGCCATGATCCGGCCACTGCCCTGAGGATCTGTCTTGGAAGTGAAGCCCCAGCACCCACCCAGGCACAAACACCCACACTCACCCTTCTCCCATTATTAACTGAAGAAAAATGGGTGACCTTTAGAGATTTTTTTCAAGATTAGGAAGCAAAAGAAAGTCAGAAGAAGCCAGATAAGAACTCTAAGGTGGATGCCTATGGACACTCTTGCAAAATTGCCCTTGTGTGATGAGAGGAACGAACAGACACACTGTTGTGGTGGAGAAGGACTCTCTGGTGAAGCTTTCCCAAGCGTTTTCCTACTAAAGCTTTGGCCAACTTTCTCTAAATACTCTCATAATAAGCTATTATCATTCTTTGGCCCTCCAGAAAGTCAACAAGCAAAATCCCTGAAGCATCCCCAAAAACTATTGCCATGACTTCTGCTTTTGACAGGTCCACTTTTGCTTTGACTGCACCACTTCCACCTCTTGGTAGCTATTGCTTTGATCATACTTTGTCTTCAGGATTGGACTGCTAGCCACATTTCTTCTCCTATTACAGTTCCTCAAGGAAATGCCTCAGCAACTTGATCTCACTTGTTTAAAACTTCCACTTAAAGCTCTGCTCTTGCCTGCAGCCAATCTAGATGCAATAGTTTTGACATCCATTAAATAGTTTGCTCAACTTTATCAGTCAGAATTGGGTAAGGCTGAACCAAATGAGGTGTCTATACATTGGCTATTGCTGCTGTTAATCATCAGTTTCAAAAATTGATGTAGATGGTCTGCTGCTGAAGATGAAGGGCTTCGTGGTCAACACTGTCTCATCCCTTCTTAATACAACTTATCTGTTTGTAAACTGCTGATTTCTTTGGGTCACTACTGCCATGCTTTTTTGTAACACATCAATAATTTCACCATTCTTCTACCCAAAGTTCACCATAAATGTAATGTTTGTTCTTGCTTCAATTTTAGCAGAATTAATGCTGCTCTGAAATGGATTCTTTTCAAACGGATGTATTAGTGTCTCAAGCTAGATACAGTTCGGACATGTTATTAACAAGTTAGTCATGAGTTAATATTTTAGTGCAAAAAAATTTTGAACTCTGATATGGTTTGGCTCTGTTGTCTCCACCCAAATCTCATCTCGAATTGTAATCCTCACGTGTTGAGGGAGGTAGATAATCGGATCATGAGGGCAGTTTCTCCCATGCTGTTTTCATGATAGTGAGCTCTCATGAGATCTGATAGTTTTATAAATGGCAGTTTCACTGTGCTTTCACTCTCTTCTCTCTCTTGCCACCATGTAAGATGTGCCTGCTTCCCCTTCTGCCATGATTGTAAGTTTCCTGAGGCCTCCCCAGCCATGCGGAACTATGAATCAATTAAACCCCTTTCCTTTATAAATTACCCAGTCTCAGATTATATGTGTGTGTGTGTGGTGTGTGTGTGTGTGTGTATGTTTGTGTGTATGTGTGTGTGTATATATATATATATATTTTAAGATGGAGTATCACTCTGTCACCCAGGCTGGTGTGCAGTGGTGTGATTTTGGCTCACTGCAATCTCTGCCTCCCAGGTTCAAGCGATTCTCCTGTCACAGCCTCCTGAGTAACTGAGACTACAGGCGTGCGCCACCACGCCCAGCTAATTTTTGTATTTTTATACGGGGTTTCCCCATGTTGGCCAAGCTGGTCTCGAACTCCTGACCTAAAGTGATCTGCCCCACCTCAGACTCCCAAAGTGCTGGGATTACAGGTGGGAGGCACTGTGCCCGGCCTCAGGTAGTATCTTTATAGCCGTATGAAAATGGACTAATAGGCCGGGCGCGGTGGCTCAAGCCTGTAATCCCAGCACTTTGGGAGGCCGAGACGGGCGGATCACGAGGTCAGGAGATCAAGACCATCCTGGCTAACACGGTGAAACCCCGTCTCTACTAAAAAAAAATACAAAAAATTAGCTGGGCGAGATGGCGGGCGCCTGTAGTCCCAGCTACTCGGGAGGCTGAGGCGAGAGAAAGGCGTAAACCCGGGAGGCGGAGCTTGCAGTGAGCTGAGATCCGGCCACTGCACTCCAGGCTGGGCGACAGAGCGAGACTCCGTCTCAAAAAAAAAAAAAAAGAAAATGGACTAATATAAACTCCATGAATATTTTTTCATAACACACATTTCCCATAAACTTTTTGAAGAACCCTCATAAGGCTGTTATGACATTCTTGTACAGTCTTTTTTGTGGCCATATATGTGTTCATTTTCCTTGAGTAAATACCTAGAAGGGGTATTACTGGTCACAGGGCAGGTATATAATTAACTTTATAAGAAACTGCCAAAACTTTTCCAAGGTGGTTGTATCATTCTACATTCCTATCTACAGTGTATAGGAGTTTCAATTGTTCCAGATGTTCAGTACTGGATTAGGCTTTTTTATTTTGGTATTGTCAAGCTTTTTTGTTTTAACCATTCTAGTGGGTATGCTATCATTAAGATTTTTTTTTTGAGACGAAGTCTCGCTCTGTCACTCAGGCTGGAGTGCAATGGTATGATCTCGGCTCCCTGCAACCTCTGCCTCCTGGGTTCAAGCAATTCTCCTGCCTCAGCCCCCAAGTAGCTGGGACTACAGGTACCTGCCACCACACCCGGCTAATTTTTTGTATTTTTAGTAGAGATGGGGTATCACCGTGTTAGCCAGGATGGTCTTGATCTCCTGACCTTGTGATCCGCCCGCCTTGGCCTCCCAAAGTGCTGGGATTACACATGTGAGCCACTGCGCCCAGCCTATCTCATTAAGATTTTTAATTTGCATGTCCCTGATGACTAATAATATTGAGAACACTGTGCTTATTGGCCATTTGCATATATTCTTTTGTGAAGTATGTGCCTTCAGGTTTTTTTAATCTCCATGGTTTCTTGCCAAGCCAACAAATTTTCTATGCATACAGAAAGGTCATCTATAACATTAGTTTCCTATTCCTGCTGTAACTAATTACCACAATTAGT
This sequence comes from Trachypithecus francoisi, assembly GCF_009764315.1. Classification (NCBI taxonomy): domain Eukaryota; kingdom Metazoa; phylum Chordata; class Mammalia; order Primates; family Cercopithecidae; genus Trachypithecus; species Trachypithecus francoisi. The sequence goes on along the minus strand of NW_022681469.1, from coordinate 28,357,337 downwards.
AGCTTAAAACAACATGAATTTATTATTTTCAGTTCTGTAGATCAGAAGTCCAACATAAGTCTCACTGGGTTAAAATCACTGCGTCATTAGGGCTGTGTCCATTTCACAAGCAAAATACATTCATTCACCCCCTTCTAAGATCCTCCCAAAGTCTCAACACACTGCAGCATCAATTCAAAGTCCAAAGTCTCATCTAAATCTCATGGATTCAAAAATCTCAATCTTACTATCAAAATCTAAATTTGGTATGGGTGACACTCTTGGTATAATCCATCCTGAGGCAAAATTCCTCTTCATCTTTGGACCTATGGAATTAGAAAAGAAATCCCCTGCTCCCAAAATACTAGGACGGGACTGCCATAGAATATAGTTACAGATATTCCCATTCAAAATGAAAGAAAGTGAAAGGGAAGATGTCATTGATCCCAAGCAATTTTGAAATCCAGTTAGGCAACCTGGAATACGTCTCTGCATGGGCAGAATTCTGTAAAGTTCTCAGTTCCACCCTACAGGACTGCCCCTTTGCCCTCAGAGTCATCCTTCCTTTTTCATAAAGAGTAACCAGAATGTATTTAAAGCTGAGTAGTTCTACCAGCTTGTTTCCTGCCTGTAGAATTTTGGGGCTCTGATAGCCTTCTTTCACTTCATCCTCTCATTTCTTTTCTAATTCCATAGGTCCACAAATGAAGAGGAATTTTGCCACCTCTTTGAGTCTTTCACTTCATCCTCTCTCTCTCCCTTTGAGTTGCTACTGACATAGAATTCTCAAAAACTTTGCAGGTCTACTGTATAAGTACAGAGACTCACTCCATTAGACAAGAGGCTCCTCCACAGATCTTGCCTAGATCATCCCATCTCTATTTCTGGCTTCTACTTAGATGCTAAGGGAATCTACAAGTCACATCCCTTGATCTCTTCAGCGTTTTGTGTGAGTGAACGCTCTGACCTTTTGATCTTTCTGAGGTTTCAGCAAAAGGTTGCGCAGTGACTCCTTTGGCTTTTTCTCTAGAGCACGTTTTCCTGACAGTGAAACTCCTGACTTTAGCACCCTTTGCCACTTGGGTAGACTAAGAATTTCCAAAATCATCAAGTCCTGGTTCCTTTTTGTTTAACAGGTCTCCTCTCGATTTATTTCTCTACTTTCAAATTTTGCTATTAGTGGCAAAAAGAAATTAGGCCACACCTTCAACACTTTGCTTGGAAATCTCTTCAGTTAAACATCCAAGTTCACTGTTTGTAAGTCCTCCTTTCCACGTAATTGCAGTACACAAGCCTACCGAGCTTTCTGCCACTATAATAGGGATCCCTTTTCCTTCAATTCCCAACATTTTCCTCTGAGCCAGCACCTTTAATGCATTTCCACCATCTGTTCACAATGATTTAGATATTCTCTAAGATGATAAATGTTTTCTCTATCCTGCTCCTCACTTTTTCCTAAGTCTAATAGAGTCATTAACATTCATATTTCTATTGTCATGGCAATCTAGGCTTTTTCCATCATGCACCTCAAAATTCTTCCAGATGTGCTCACTGCATAGTTCCAAAACTACTTCCACATTTTCAGGTATTTGTTACAGCAGCACCCCACTTCCAGTACCAAAATCTGCATTAGTCTTCTATTGCTGCTGTAACAAAGCACCACAAACTTAGAGGAAAATACAACATTCATTTCTTTACCTTACAGTTATGTAAGTTAGAAGTCCAAAACTGGTCTCACTGGGCTAAAATCAAGATATCAGTACGGCTACAGTCCTTTCCGGAGGCTAGAAGGGTGAATCCTTGCTTTTTCTAGTTTCTAGAGGTTATCACATTCCTTGACTCATGGCCCTCTTCCCCCATCTCCAAATACAGCAACACTGCATCTCTGTCTGACCTTGTTTCCATCATCACATCTCTTACTGACATCTCTTTTGCATCCCACTTTCATTTTCAAGAAGTGTAGTCCTTAAAGTGCCCACTTGAATGATCCAGAATAATCTCCCTATCTGCTGTTTAGCAATCGTAATTCCCTTTTGCCATGTAATGTACATATTCACAGGTCCTAGGAAGTGGGACATGGACATCTTCGGGTCACTATTATCCTGCCTACCACATCTACTGATCACTTAAAATGAACTATTAATAGAAATATACCATAATTCAAGGTAGCCTAGCAGAACTTAGAGGGAAGTATTGACAGCTAAAAGAAACAAACAAAAAACTCTCAGTCAATGACTAATTTATTTAAAATTTTTCAAAATATTAGTGAATCTAGCAATCTAACTGAAGGTTTTCTGTTTTTTTGTTTATTTGTTTTTTTATTTGTGGTAGATACCATTAGATAACACCCATTTTCAACCCCTTCTCCCTTTTCTGTCCCTAATACTTGGGCTATAAAATACTAAACACTTTCCTGGCTTCCTAAAGATAGTCATATAACACAGTTGTGCCAAGTGAAATATAAAAATTGCCTTGGGAAAAGATACTGCATTCCTGATAAAAGAGGCAGATGGCATGGCCTTCCCTGGCTTCCTTCCCAGTACCCCTCTAGCCTTGAATGTGGTACACTGCCAGTAATTCGGGCATCTATTTTGCAATAATGGAGAATGTCCAAAGAATTCAAGAGACACTACCCCTGACATTGCTGAATGACTGAGCCAACACCAGCTACTCTATGCCTCTAGACTTATGGTTATATGAGAAGAAATAAACTCCCATCCTGTTTATGTCACTGTTTACATCTGCTTTTCTGTTATTTTCAGCTGAAAGTTTTCCTAATTGAAACTACAGGCCGGGTGCAGTGGCTCAAGCCTGTAATCCCAGCACTTTGGGAGGCCGAGATGGGTGGATCATGAGGTCAGGAGATCCAGACCATCCTGGCGAACACGGTGAAACCCCGTCTCTACTAAAAAATACAAAAAACTAGCCGGGCGAGGTGGCGGGCGCCGGTAGTCCCAGCTACTCGGGAGGCTGAGGCAGGAGAATGGCGTGAACCCAGGAGGCAGAGCTTGCAGTGAGCTGAGATCTGGCCACTGCACTCCAGCCTGGGCAACAGAGCGAGACTCCGTTTCAAAAAAAAAAAAAAAAAAAAAGAAACTACATTCCACACCACTACAGGTTAAACACAAGCACCTTTCTCTAAACATTTACTCTGTTATACAAAACCAGATTCACTTCAATGAGTTATAGTAATTAAGAAGGCAACTACTTTAAAAATAATATTTATTATACACTTAGAACTATAAATTATATATACTTATTCTAGGATATTTGCAAATCATAAAAAGTTTAAAGAAAACAAATATCAGCCACAATCCCAACCATCCAAAGTCTGTGTAACTTCTATCCATACTTTTTATATATATATATATATATACACACAAAATGTTCTTTTTTTTTTTTTTTTTTTCTGAGACTGAGTCTCACTTTATCACCCAGGCTGAAGTGCCGTGGCACGATCTCGGCTCATCACAACCTCCGCCTCTCAGGCTGCAGCAATTCTCCCACCTCAGCCTCCCAAGTAGCTAGAATTATAGGGGCATGCCACCAACACCTGGCTAATTTTTTTGTATTTTTAGCAGAGACAGGGTTTCACCATGTTGGCCAGGTTGGTCTTGAACTCCTGACCTCAGATGATCCACTTGCGTCAGCCTCCCAAAGTGCTGGGATTACAGGCGTGAGTCACCACGTCTAGCACATAAAATGTTCTTTAAAGTGAGACTATATGGAATACGTAGATTGACTCCAATCTCCATTTAGCACTTTATGAAAATTTATTAATATCAGATGTTTCAAAAATATCTCCAAAATTTAAAATATTTTATAACATGACAATATGGTTAATTAAATAATTTTATCAACAGTAGACACATAAGTTGTTTTGTCCTTTTTGCTGCTGTTAATGGTGTTGCAACAAACATCAATATACGTAAGTTTTTCTGTGTTATGTCTGATTATTTTCCAAGGATAGTTCCACAGATGTGGCCTTACTAGGTCAAAGGGATAAAACCGTTCAATTATTCAACAAATGTTGTTAAATTGCTTTCTAGAAAAATTGAATCAATTTATTACTCCGTCTCCTTTGTACAAGAGTATGTCTCCCTTACAATTACTGAATACTGCCTTTTTGCTTTTTTGCCAGTTTGATGAATAACAAATATTATACCTCATTCTTGAATTTTTAATTTATGTTTTTTGGTTACTAGTGAGAACAACTATCTAAAGACATTTAGATCCTTTTTATTGGTTATTTGATGAATTATCACTTGTTTCTTTTTAAAAGTTCTTTATATATTACAGATGCTAGCCTTTGATGTATCTGTTGTAAATATTTTATTTCAGTGTACATGTTATCACTTACTTTTTGGTTTTATCTTTTTTTTTTTTTTTTTGAGACGGAGTCTCACTCTGTCACCCAGGCTGGAGTGCAGTGGCCGGATCTCAGCTCACTGCAAGCTCCGCCTCCCGGGTTTACGCCATTCTCCTGCCTCAGCCTCCCCAGTAGCTGGGACTACCGGCGCCCGCCACCTCGCCCGGCTAGTTTTTTGTATTTTTTAGTAGAGATGGGGTTTCACCGTGTTAGCCAGGATGGTCTGGATCTCCTGGCCTCATGATCCGCCCGTCTCGGCCTCCCAAAGTGCTGTAATCCCAGATTACAGGCTTGAGCCACTGTGCCCAACCAGTTTTATCTATTTTTATGAACATTTTTATGCACTCAAATCTATCAATATTATCTTTTGTAACTTCTTCCTTTGCTTTATCAGATAAGGATGCCTTTCACATGATGAAAACTTCATTTTAGAAAAGAATGCTTTAAGATATTATATTCTTTTAAATTCCTATTGGCTTATGGTCAAAAAATAAAATCAACAGAGAGCAAACAGCAAATATTCCACTAAATATATAAGTATCTCATCCTAGATTTTGACCATTCACATACCTGCTTGTGACAATTATCACATCCTCAGAGATGGTAGCCATTTCTTTGATGGTAAGGTAGCACATTCTCCTCAATGTTTGCTGAAAAATTATTTATAAAAGGTAACAGATTATTCATAAGGAAATGGTTTTTTAAATTATCTGAAGTGAGGAACCCAAGTAGATATATATTTAGAAACATATTCTTAAAAGAGTCTCATCTACCAAGAAAAAAAAAATTAATATCTGGGTGAGAAAATATTCAGAATACTAGTATTTCCTAAACACAACGGATGCACTGACACAAAAGGTAAAAACTTAAAAATTCAATTATATGGATCTTTCTACAGAGAGATACAAACTAAGACTCTGATAGCTTGAGTCCAAAGACATAGGTTTTTTGTTTTGTCTTGTTTTGCTTTTTTGAGATGGAGTTACGCTCTGTTGCCTAGGTTGGAGTGCAGTGGCACGATCTTGGCTCACCACAACCTCCGCCTCCTGGGTTCAAGCAATTCTCCTGCCTCAGCCTCCCAGGTAGCTAGGATTACAGGTGCTTGCCACCACACCTGGCTAATTTTTGTATTTTTAGTAGAGACGGGGTACAGTGTTAATCAAAGGCTTGCTCCTGGAAAACATATTTTTTAAGTTCTTAAAAAATATGTAGGGATAAATGGGCAAACTCTGCACTTTCCTCAGTTCAGTGTATACCAATGCTTTCTCCTGAAACCTAAATGAGATTTCTAGATGAATACCTGGATCCAAGTAAGTACTAAGCTAACAATGCTCCATCTACTCTCCCCGACACAACTGGATCTCTGATTTATTCACACACTATGGATAAATGGGCAGCGGCCAGACCCCAGATTCCTCTAGTCTGTCCTTACTGAGTAACCTCAAATTTATTTTAAGCAGAGAAACCCAAATACATCAGACGCAGCTCCAGAGGCCAAGCTATGGAGAAAACCTTGATACTACTGAACCCATCAAGGAAAGAGAAGAGAGCAAGGATCCTCGTGGTGATTAAACACAGAAAAACAAACAAACAAACAAAACACACACACACACACACACACACAGAAAGTCAGTATGGGCACACACATGGGGCAGATCAAAGCTACTATGAGAAGAAAACAAAAAATAAGAATCAAAATTTCAGGAACACCCCACCCCAATTAAAAAAAAAAAAAAGTTCTGTGAGAAGCAGAAGAAAACAAGAGATACAAAAAGAAATTTCATTAAAACACAAAAACATGGGGGCTCAACATTATTAGTCATCAGGGAAGTGAAAATTACTTATCCAATGAAAAATTAAAACCACATTTCAGAAATTACCTCACACCCACCAAAATGGTGAAAATTCAAAAGACAAACAATATAAAACATTGGCAAAAAATGTGTTCTTAATCACTAAAACATACTGCATAAACAAATACACAGAAATGCTGAATAAAATAGAAACAAAAATTTTAAATGTGTAGCCAAGGACACAATTAAGAGAAATTCACAGATGCTAGAAATGAACACAACCAAACATTCATAGCCACAGAAGGATCTTACTAGCATGGGATATAGTATCTAACGTCTAGGAAAATAAGATTCTCAAAGTTATATTCTTCAAGCATAAGGAAAATCATCCCAGATAACTCAGAAATAGAGCAAGGAATGAAGAGTTTTTAAAAAGTGCTAAAGACATGAGTAAGTCACAATGAACAAACAAGACTCACAAGAAAATGATAGCATAGAATATATGAATGTAAATGTGCATGTGTGTATGCATATATACACATATATATGTTGATATACTCATGTATGTGTAAGGAATCGGAGTATCCTAAGACTCTCGAATTTCCCATGAGTAGGGAAAACACAGATATGAGTATTTGATTTTGATAAGTCAAAAACCCACTGCAATTTTGAGTATAAACGATAAAAAAAACTTCCAAAGTATTATCTCACAGGTTGCTGATGCTCTGTTTATTTCTAGTCTGTCTTTTTTTCCTCTCTGCTTTATTCTGGACCACTTCTACTGCTGTCTTCAATAACCCTGGGGTTTGTTTGTTTGTTTGTCCTACATCTCTAATTTGCTATTAACCTCATGTAGTGTAATTTTCATTTTATGTATTTCTTTTCTTTTTTTTAATTTTTGGGAAGTGTATTTGGATCTCTTTGTATCTCTCCTATTTTATGCTTTATTCTTGTTATGCCTCTCTATACACTCTTAAGCATATAGACCATGTTAATAGTTGTTCTAATGACATCATCTGCTCATTTCATCACCTTTATCATTTCTGGGTTTGTGTATGCTGATCCATTTTTCTCCTGTTTATAGATAATATTTCCTGTTTATTTGTATATCTGATAATTTACTAGATGCTGCACATTGTGAAGTTTATTATTTTGTTGTATGATCTTACACAGTATTGAACTCTATTCTGTCGTGAGGGAAGGTTACCCAGGACTAGTGTTTCCCCCCTCCCGCCACCTGGAGGCTTACTTATGGGCTTTTTAAAGTTTTAGTGTAAGGTTATAATATATTCCCATTACTTAGGTAATAATTACTTATGTATGGTTTCCTTTTGAGAACTATACCAGATGTCTTACGCAATACAAGGTCTTTCCACTCTCACTGGTGGGAATACAAACTATTTGGAGCCCTGTTTTTCAGATTCTTTCTTTAGCTTTCAGTAGTTTCCTTTTTTACATACACAGATCAGTTTTTACTTAACCAAAGACTCAAGGGACAGTCCTCAGAAGATCATGGAATGCCTCCCTCTCCTCCTTCCTTCTCTCCCCCGCCCTCTTTTTCTCTCCTGCTCCTTCTTCTTTGGTATTCTGCTTCACAAATTCGAGCTTTCTTGGCTCCTGACCTACATTGGTTTTCTCAGCTCTGAGAGAGAGCTAGGCCTGTAATCTGTTTCCGGGCCATGATCTAGCACAATCCTAGGACTGACCTAGTTTCCCTTCTTCAGATCACAGTCCTGGGATACCTATTATCCAATGTCTGAAAATGTTACATCATAAATTTTGTTTGATTTTCTAGGCATTTATAGTAGCAGGGTAAATCCAGCCCATTTACTTTACCATGGCTATAAACAAAACAGAAAAAAAATTTCTTACTATCAAAATAAACAGCGACTGATTTAGTTATTCTTTTATTATTAATTTCTAACACTATCCCATTGTAAATAAAGAACACAGTCTACATGATTTCAATCTTTTGAAATTTGTTGTCTTGCTTTATGGCTCAATATACAGTCAACTTTTCATAAATGATCTTTGTGCTCTTCATTTACATTTAATGTGGATAATGATATATTTGGGTCTATATCTACCAGGTCATTATATGATTTGTTTGTCCTGTTTGATCTATGTGTCTCTTCCTCTCTTTTTCCCCTTCTTTTGGTTTGATGTTTTAGCTTTTTTTTTTTTTTTCTTTTTGCACAATTAGTTTGGAAGAGAAAAATTATTTTAAAAAATCAATGAAACAGAAAGCTGGTTCTATGACAAGATCAATAAAGTTTATAAATCCCTAGACAAGCTTCCTAGGAATAAAAGAGAAAGGATACAATTTACCAATATCGGAATGAAGGAAGAGACATCACTAAGGATTCTGCAGACATTAAAAGAATGGAGGAATATTATGAAGAGCTTCATGCAAAGTTCAACAATTCAGCTGAAATTCCTTGAAAGATACAAACTACCAGAGTACACTCAAGAAAACAAATAACCTGAATGGCATCATATATACATTTTTTAAATGAAGTTAATTAACCCCGAAAAGCCTTCCCACTAAGAAGACAGCTTCAATAGTGAACTCTAACAAACATTTAAGGAGATCACAAGAAAAAGGTCAATATATAAAAGTTCATTGAATTTCTAGAGACTACCAATAAACAATACAAATACTATCTACTTTAGGGATAAATTTCACAAAATATGTGCAGGACTTGTACACTGAAAACTGTAAAATACTGCTGGCAGAAGTTAGAGAGACTTGAATAAAGGGATATATACCATGTTTGTAAAGAAGAAAACTCAATAGTGCTACAATGTCCATTCTCCTAAAATTGCTCTTTCGATTTAATGCAAGCCCCATCAAAGTTCCAGCAGGCTTTTCATATCTATATAAAAAGATTATATTAGGCTGGGCACAGTGGCTCACGCCTGTAATCCCAGCACTTTGGGAGGCCGAGGCGGGCGGATTACGAGGTCAGGAGATCAAGACCATCCCGGCTAACACGGTGAAACCCCGTTTCTATTAAAAATACAAAAAATTAGCTGGGCGTGTTGGTGGGCGCCTGTAGTCCCAGCTACTCGAGAGGCTGAGGCTGGAGAACGGCATGAACCCAGGAGGCGAAGCTTGCAGTGAGCTGAGATAGCGCCACTGCAGTCCAGCCTGGGGACAGAGCGAGACTCCATCTCAAAAAAAAAAAAAAAAAAAAAAGATTATATTATATATAATATAATTTGTCTACTTCTATATATCTACATATTTCTATATTATCTATACATAACATAGATATTATATTTAAAATCCATATGGAAATGCAAAGGGCCCAAAAGAGCCAAAACAATTTTGAAAAATAGAAAGATATGCACTATAAAACTTACTATAGTAGATTTTAAACCTATAGTTAATCAAGACAGCATAGAGCTAAAGTCAGTATAGACATATAGGTCAATGAAACAAAACCACCTTTATCATCTCCTCCCGCTCCTCTCCTTTCTCCTTCCATATGGATATGCAATTGTTCCAGAACCATGTGTTGAGAAAAAGAAGAAGAAAAGGAAGAGGGAGTGGATGGAGGAAGCGGAAAGAGGTGAAAAGAAACCAACCTTTACTTTATACCATATACAAAAATTAATATGAAATAAATCATAAGGTAATTGATATAAAACCACAAACACCCAGAAAAAAAGCACAGGAGAAAATCATTGTCACCTTCGGTTAAGCAAAGATTTCTATGATATGACATAAAAAGCACAATCCGTAACAGAAAAAAATTTGATAAAGTGGACTTCATCAAAATTTAAAACTTCTGCCCTTTGAAAGACTTTAAGAAAATAAAAACATAAGCCACATACTGAGAGACAATATTTGTGAAACACATCTGATAAAGGATTTGTATCCAGAATGCATAAAGACCTCTTAAAACTCAATAATAAGAAAATAAGCAATCCAGTTTTTTTAATGGGCAAAAGATATTAATAAATCATTCACCAACAGAAGATATATGGAAGGTAAAAATACAAATGAAAAGATGTTTGAGATCATCAGCCATTAGAAAAATGGAAATTTAAGACACAAAGGGATACCATTACACACCTATCAGAATGGCTAAAATTAAAAACAAAAATAAAAACAACAATACAAAGTGCTGGCCAGAACGCAGAGCAAACTGCAGCTCTCATACAGCGATTGTGGGAATGATTACAAACATTTTAGAAAAATGAGTTGGTAGTTTATTACAAAGTTAAATGTACCACACCTATATATGGCCCAGCAATCCCACTCCCAGGCATTTATCCAAAAGAAATAAAAATGTATATTCATACAAAAATCAAAACATGAATGTTTATAGCAATGTTGTTTATAATCTCCAAAAACGGGTAACAAGCCAAATATCCTTCAACTGGCAAACAGATAAAGAGAGGTACGTTCATTCAATGGAATAGGACGACAAAATAAAAATAAACTACTGATAGAAACAATAATATGGATGAATCTCACATGCATCATGCTAAGTAACTGAAAAGAAACTCACAAAAGGCTTCATACAATATGGTATCATTCATATGACTTCCTGGAAAAGGCAAATTTATAAGGACGGAAAGGAGATAACGGATTGCCAGGGGCTGAGGGAGGCAAGGAGGAGTAGATGATAAAGAGACATAGGGGAACTTTTTAAGGAGATGGAAATGTTTTAAATCTCAATTGTGGTGGTGATACCACCACTGTATGTGTTTGTCAAAGCTCATAGAACAATACCCTCAAAAGGATGAATTTTACTGCATGTAAAACTATACTTAAAAAAAAAAATAACAGTCCAGTAAATGAAAAGGCAAGCCACAGAGTGGGAGGAAATATTTACAAAACATCTATCTGATAAAGGACTTCTATCCAGAATATATAAAGAAACTTATAACTCAATAAGATGACAAGAATTTTTTTTTTTTTTTTTTTTTCTTTGAGACAGAGGCTTGCACTGTCACCTGGACTGGAGTGCAGTGGCATGATCTCAGCTCACTGCAACCTCTACCTCCTGGGTTCAAGGGATTCTCCCGCCCCAGCCTCCCAAGTAGCTGGGATTACAGGTGGCGGCCAGCACGCCCAGCTAATTTTTGTATTTTTAGTAGAGACAGGTTTCACTATGTTGGCCAGGCTAGTCTCAAACTCCTGACCTCATGATCTGCCCGCCTTGGCCTCCCGAAGTGCTGAGATTACAGGCATGAGTTACCGCGCCCAGCTGACAACCTGATTTTTTTAAGTGGTACCAAATTTTAATAGACACTTCATCAAAGCAGATATACAGATGACAAATAAGTAAATGAAAATATGCTTAGGCTGGGCACTGAGACTTAACACCTGCAATCCTAGCACTTTGGGAGGCCGAGGTGGGCAGATCACGAGGTCAAGATATTGAGACCATCCTGGCCAACATGGTGAAACCCCGTCTCTACTAAAAATACAAAAATTAGCTGGGTGTGGTGGCGTGCGCCCGTAGTCCCAGCTACTCGGGAGGCTGAGGCAGGAGAATGGCATGAACTCGAGAGGTGGAGCTTGCGGTGAGCCGAGATCGCGCCACTGCACTCCAGCCTGCCGAAAGAGCCAAACTCTGTCTCAAAAAACAAACAAACAAAAAAAACAGAAAGAAAATATGCTTAAGATACTCATCATTAGGGAAATGCAAATCCGATAACGCCACTCCTAGATATTAATCAGAGAAATGGAAACAGGTTCACACAAAGACTTGTACTGGAATACTTTTAGCAGCTTTATTCACAATAGCCATAAACTGGAAACAAACCAAAATCCATATACTTCAAACAGATAAATCACTCAGACGATCTCCATAAAACGGAATACTATTCAGTGATAATAAGGAACTAAGTACTGATACATATAAGAAATTGGATCACAAAAGCCATAAGCTAAGTGAAAGAAACAAGACATAAAAATCACACAAGACTATATACTATATGATTAGATTTAAATGAAATTCTAGAAAATGCAAAACTACGTAGTCAGAAAGCAGAACAAGTGCTAGAGTTCGGGTGAGGGAATAAGTAACTAAAGGATATAAGGACATATTCTGGAATGGTGAAAAGTTTCTATATCATGACTGTAGTGGTGGTTCCATGACTCTATACATGGTCAAAACTCACTAAACTGTACACTTAAAATTGGTGAATTTTATAAGTTATATTCAATAGAGCTTATTTCATTTTTAAAAAGACTATAAAGGTTTTAAAATTTTAACCTATAGGTCAGTGGGAGGAATTTAATAAACAAAGAATATCAACAGGCAATTCAGAGACAAAAGCAAAATGACTATTAAACATATGAAAAGAGTTTCAACCTCAGCGATGAACATGAAAATGCAAATTAAAACCACAAAAAGATGCCACATCATATTTTCCAAATGGCATGTACTTGGGCCTGGCAATAAGAAATGGTGAGGATTTGGAGCAATGTCTGTATAATTTAATACAACCTCTAATCTAACAGATCAATTTGACATGACTGTCAAAAAACAAGCAATTACCTAGAAATTCCACTTGTAGGTATCTACTCCAGAAAAAGTCTCACTCTGTACATAAACATCATGTGCAGTATCATGTGTAATAGGTAAAATGTGGGAACAACTTATATCTACCAATGGGAGAATGGATAAATAGAATTACTGTATATTCACATATTGGAATTCCATACAGTAGTGAAAGTAAATAAAGTAGAAGTACATGTAACAAGCAGGTAAATCTTAAAAATGTATTAATTATAAACACTGCAGGCCAGGCGTGGTGGCTCACACCCGTAATCCCAGTACTTTGGGAGGCGAAGGCGGGCAGGAGATCGAGACCATCCTGGCCAACATGGTGAAACTTCGTCTCTACTAAAAATATAAAAAATTAGCCAGGCATGATGGCACGCACCCGTAGTCCCAGCTACTCAGGAGGCTGAGGCAGGAGAATCACTTGAACCCAGGAGGTGGAGGCTGCAGTGAGCCAAGATCACACCACTGCACTTCAGCCTGGGCGACAACTCAAAAACAACAACAACAACATTGCAAAATAATATGAAGATGTTATTTTTATACTTAAAGACACACAAAAATGCAAAGTATTGATTATAGAAAAAAACATACATAATCCTCATGTATTAATATAAACAAGGAGAGAAGAATACCAACCTTCTGGTAAAGGAATGCTGGTAATGGAAGGAGCTCCACATGCTTCTGGCAAAATCTCTACCTCTCTTTGCCCCAAAACAATCACTCCCTCAATTCCGTATTTTGCCTAAGGAACCATTAAAACTAATCACATCACGCTGTACATGGCTACTTACCTCAGTCACTTCAAAAAGCCTAAAATATTCTGGTCATTATTCATAACCTGCAGACTTATTCCTTGCATCTGGGTTAGCACCTCGTCTCACTCCATTTTCCATCCTTCTAATCAGCGCCATTATATTCTCTGACACTTTCATCAGCAAAATCCCCTACATTCTCAAACTCTTCTCTGAATGTTCCCATCTTTTTCTCTAACTGAAATGTGGCTCTCTCCCAGGGATCCTCTGGCAACCCTCTGAAACAGCGGCTGTTTTCTCTCGCATAACCCTCATACCACCAGGCCTACAGGTGGGGAAGCTTATGCCTTTATACTATGTCACCTGCTACCATTGCTGGTTGTCCATTAAACCCAGGTTACTTCCCCTATTTTTAAAAAACACCAGTACCTTCTTTACTGTCTCTCCAATACAATCCCAGTAATAAGTATTGGTAATTTTAATATCCATACAGATGGTATCTCTAAACCTCTGACCTCTTCATTCCTTGACCTCCTCTTCTCCAATGATGCCATCCTCCCTACAATGATCACCCAATTCCACCGCCACAGCCTCTAACAGTAACAGCATCTTTTTCTAATTTCATTTCCAAGCACTCACACTCCTGACTCCAAAATTTTTTCACTCTCTCGACCTACAAGCTACTGATCCTATCAACTTTTTGCTGTCCCTGTCAGCCCTGTTCTTGCTTCCCTCCTAACCGAAGATTCCACAGTCAATGTTTCAACCACTCAACTTCTTTGTTTCTCCCTCTGTTTACTAACCTGGCAAAACTTCAATCCTGATTAAATCCTATCTCTAAGCCTTCAATGCTTTAACCTGCAGGCTGTAGTTGGAGAAAAACATTCACCATGCTACCTGGTAATACTTTAAATTCATGAGCACTAACTTCAACAGGCTATTAGTCCTTTCGAACAATCCTACATTTCCCTAATCCATTTCCTACAAAAAAATTTCACATCCTCTTAATATAAACCTCTGTGCTACAGGCTTCAAAAGTTTGTCCTCGTTCTGTTTCTTTCTTACTCTGCTTCCTTTTCTCAACTACATGTCCAGCTTTTCTTCCCAACTACCAGCCCGCTAAGTAACCGCAGCCTTGGGAAGACACCTGGCAGCAAAAGCAGAGCCACAAAAGAGGCAATAGCCTTCCATGACTTGTGTAACAGCCTCCGTCTGAACCCCACTCCAGCAGCTCAACCTGCCTGGTTCTCTAGTCTAATTCCTCTAATAAACACCTAATTCCACAATACTCATAGTAGTTCTGTTTCCCTGTTTGAACCCTGAATTTCTGGTACAGGAAGTGGTTAAAAGGAAAGAAGACCTTAAAGACATGAACCTGAAGTTGCTTCTCTGATTTGATTGAAGGTATTAATGACCAGTTTCCAATGACAAAGGGGCTACTAGTAGTCCATGGCATGCAGTGGCAAAATATTTAAAATTACCATCTGCAGACAAGGACCTACAGAAGACAAAGCTTTGAGTAACTAAGTAGATGATGCCATAGAAGATTTTAGTAAAAATAAGTTGTATAATGGGTTAATTAGTTGTTTCTAGGTACACTGGAGAATTCTTTTTCTCAAGAAAAGAAAATGATGAGTTCAGAGTTTTAAATGCACCACTCAAATCTGGGTAAGGGGACCAGCAATCTATTAACTGCCTTCATAAGGAAGTCTTATATCATGTGGCCACAGGGCTGAGATTTCTACAAAGCATATCCTGCAGTGGCTCAGTTACAATGCAAATTCAATTCACACTGTTGCAGGACATCTTATGTTAAAGTTAGGACCTTGACTGGCAAAGAATGGGGCCCTGAAAAGTGGAATGAGGATACACGGGCAGACTCTGATGAAGCCAAGTACCCCAAACTCCTAAATTCTGCCACATCTTTTGCCAGTAGAAGCGTCAGTCCTTTATCCCATATGTGAGGAAATTAGTCTTCCTTTGCCTGTAGAGTATATAATGGCCTCCCCTGACACAGCTGCATTACAGGGGACTGCTGATCTTCCTGAAGATCTACTCCTAAAACCTCTCATTATTTAGATCTGTAACAAGACTCAAATCTCAGGAGGTTCTGGGGATTGACGCAAAATGTGATGTGTGATGATATATAATACATACCAAAAAACTGCAAGATTTGGCGAATTTATGTTAATGGAAAGCTGGAAAATAGATATCCCAGAATTACCTTCCCTGTATGGTTCTACCTTAGGGCTAGGCAAAAGAAAAATGTACACCACACTTAGAAGACAGACAAAAAGCAGCAGACATATGTTCTGAAGGTCAGGGTGGTCTAAGGTAATGAGAGGCAGGTTTAGTCTGCATTCATTTTTCTTTTTCCTTATTCCATTCCTTATTCCCCTTCCCCACTCCACATCCATCTCTTCTTCTCAACTGCCAGCCCCGCTGACTAACAGCAATCCCAGGCCCACCAGAAACTTGACTAACAACTGACAAATGTGGTAGCTATGTGCACTGACTTCTTTATCAGTCCACCTTTACAGTGTCATGCCAGAAGCTAGTTATTAACAGTCTTTGTGACTTCACAGTAGATCTGCAGAGGAAGAGTTTTACAACTGCATTCTTTAATTCTTCCATTTTCATGTCTTATAATGAACATTTATAAGTTTTATAAGCAGTCAAATAGTTTAAAACATTTCAAGCAACACTCCCTAATTTAGAACACTCTTAGTTTCCTGGGGAAAATAAATAAAAGGAGTTTTCTCGTCGTAAAAACAATAAAAAAAGACTTACATCATTAGATTGAAACAATCGCGTCATTGCAAAGAAGGCTTCGGTAGCTTCCGTTGTTCCAAAGTGTTCACCCTAAGTAAAATTTAAAACAATTTTTAAACTTTAAAAAATATGTATTCATATATATGTACACATACACACACAGGATTTTCTATTTCTGCAAAAATCCTTTAGAACTCAAGAAAAAAGAATTTCTTTGTAAACATTTTGCCTCTGCAATTTTTCTGGCTTTCAATCTGTAAACCCACATGGTCATTTATCCCCCCTTATTTAAAATAATTCAGTATCACATACCCTGCTTAAAAGTTCTAGCATAGTAGTCTCTAACCTTTTAGTAGAAACTATTTTAAATCTCCCTGAAGTATTCTAGTTTACAATGAGGCAGAAAATTATAGCACTCACAATAGGACGTTATTATTAGGCTGCCTAAGAGCAGAGATCACATCTATAATCTAATGCCCAGCACAATGCCTAACATGTCATAGGAGCATAATAAATATTAAAATGTAAGGAACCATCTATTAGGAATCTCAGCAAAGTGGCAAGAAGGGGACCAACCAAAAGGGCAGGAACCAGATTCATCGTATAAAAAAACTAGGCTTAAGGGGCTGCTATGTAGCTTAATATTGGCTCAAGCCCCTAAAAACAGGCTTTGGATCAGAGCTTCAAATGCTTTAACGTGCATGACAATTCATCCTGGGATCTTGCCAAAATGCAGATTCTGATTCAGTGGCTCTGTGGTAAAGCCTGAGATTTTGCATTTCTTTTTTTTTTTGAGATGGAGTCTCACCCTGTTGCCCAGGTTGGAGTGCAATGGCACAATCTTGGCTCACTGCAACATCCGCCTCCCGGGTTCAAGTGATTCTCCTGCCTCGGCCTCCCAACTAGCTGGGATTACAGGCGTGCACCACCACGCCTGATTAATTTTTTGTATCTTTAGTAAAGACGGGGTTTCACCATGTTGGCCAGGCTGGTCTTGAACTCCTGACCTCGTGATCCACCCGCCTCGGCCTCCCAAAGTGCTGGGATTACAGGCGTGAGCCATCACACCTGGCCTGAGATTTGACATTTCTTTTTTTTTTTTTTTTTTTTTTGAGGCAGAGTCTCGCTCTGTCGCCCGGGCTGGAGTGCAGTGGCCAGATCTCAGCTCACTGCATGCTCCGCCTCCCAGATTTACGCCATTCTCCTGCCTCGGCCTCCCTAGTAGCTGGGACTACAGGCGCCCGCCACGTCGCCCGGCTAGTTTTTTTGTATTTTTAGTAGAGACGAGGTTTCACCGTGTTAGCCAGGATGGTCTCGATCTCCTGACCTCGTGATCCACCCGTCTCGGCCTCCCAAAGTGCTGGGATTACAAGCTTGAGCCACCGCGCCCGGCCGAGATTTGACATTTCTAACAAGTGATTCTAACAAGTGATGCAAATGCTGCTGATCTGGGAACTACATTTTCTGAGCAGTGAAAAAGTGTTAGATAACGTATTTCAAAACATCTCAGATCATAGATTACCTCAAATATTACATTTCAATATTTAATGTCTTCAATAAAAGCAATCCTATATAATGTTACACTCAATCACTTTTCAGAGCTTCAGAGTCCACATAAAATATAACTAGTCTTCAATCTATTTGCCATAGGTATAAGAATAAATTTTGGTGAAAAATACTGACAGTTTAGGATGAAAGACAAAGTACAGTAAGTTTATACTTACTTAAATCAGTGTATCCAGCCTGCTCATCAGCAAGAGATTTATCTCTTTCATAACTATTTACTGAATACCCAGAAGTCTGTGTGCTTTTTAGTTATATAGGAAAACCTTACATCCTACTTTTTCACATGAAACTCAGAAAACACATGGATATGTCAACTCTCACAGAAATTCAAAAGTATCTTTCTATAAAGCTCTACCAAGGACTAGGCAAAGATAAAATGTATGTTCCCAAACTTGTTTATATAGTTAATTGCGTTTATGCTGTGCTTGATAATTTCCTTATCAAGATAATTAAATGTTTCAACATGAGTTGCCTCATCCAAAAGGTAATGACCAACATAAAAATATATGTTATTCTCAATCAACTTTGACCATTCAGAACTTTTGTTTATACAATGGATTTAGCCAACTTGGACACAATGTGTGCTACGAAAAGTTAAACCCAATTGACTATGCTTTAAATGTTTCTTTTTTTTTTTTTTTTGAGACGGAGTCTCGCTCTGTTGCCCAGGCTGGAGTGCAGTGGCCGGATCTCAGTTCACTGCAAGCTCCGCCTCCCGGGTTTACGCCATTCTCCTGCCTCAGCCTCCCGAGTAGCTGGGACTACAGGCACCCGCCACCTCGCCCGGCTAGTTTTTTTTATATTTTTTAGTAGAGATGGGGTTTCACCGTGTTAGCCAGGATGGTCTTGATCTCCTGACCTTGTGATCCGCCCATCTCGGCCTCCCAAAGTGCTGGGATTACAGGCTTGAGCCACCGTGCCCAGCCTTTAAATGTTTCTTATATGCCGACACAGAGGGATTATGTTGTTTGTGAACAGATATATTTTATTTAAAACTATGTGCTTGATGATCGGGCAAGTAGCTCACACCTGTAATCCCAGCACTTTGGGAGGCTGCAGTGGGCAGATCACCTGAGGTCAGGAGCTGGAGACCCACCTGGCCAATACAGTGAAACCCCGTCTCTACTAAAAATACAAAAATTAGCCAGGCATGGTGGCACACGCCTGTAATCCCAGCTACTCGGGAGGCTAAAGTAGGAGAATCGCTTGAACCAGGGAGGTGGAGCTTATAGTGAGCCGACATCACATCATTGCACTCCAGCCCAGTGACAGAGCGAGACTCCATCTCAAAAATATAAAAAAAATAAAAAACTATGTGCTCATTGTTTAGTCCTCATTTGTAAACAAGAAAACTTTATTAAATCTCTGAATGAGGTCTTCAGTCACAAAACAAAGTAAAGATAAAATATTACCTTGGAATTCAAATTGAAAACCATGGTTAGCCTAGCACCATATGTAAACCACCTGAGGTATATGGCATATATGTATGTTTTATGTGTCCCTTTATACGTGTATAGACATATATAGTCAGCCCTCCAGTCAGCCCTCCATAACCATGAGTTCTGAATCCGTGGATTCAACCAGCCTCAGATTGAAAACACTCAAGGAAAAAAGTGGGCAAAGGATATGAACAGACACTTCTCCAAAGAAGATATTTATGCAGCCAACAGACACATGAAGAAAATGCTCATCATCACTCGCCATCAGAGAAATGCAAATCAAGACCACAATGAGATACCATCTCACACCAGTTAGAATGGCAATCATTAACAAATCAGGAAACAACAGGTGCTGGAGAGGATGTGGAGAAATGGGAACACTTTTACACTGTTGGTGGGACTGTAAACTAGTTGAACCATTGTGGAAAACAGTGTGACGATTCCTCAAGGATCTAGAACTAGAAATACCATTTGACCCAGCCATCCCATTACTGGGCATATACTCAAAGGATTATAAATCATGCTACTATAAAGATACATGCACACGTATGTTCATTGCAGCACTATTCACGATAGCAAAGACTTGGAATCAACCTAAATGTCCATCAGTGACAGACTGGATTAAGAAAATGTGGCACATATACACCATGGAATACTATGCAGCCATAAAAAACTACGAGTTCATGTCCTTTGTAGGGACACGGATGCAGCTGGAAACCATCATTCTCAGCAAACTATCGCAAGAACAGAAAACCAAACACTGCATGTTCTCACTCATAGGTGGGAATTGAACAATGAGATCACTTGGACACAGGAAGGGAAACATCACACACCGGGTCCTATTGTGGGGAGGGGGGAGGGGGGAGGGATAGCATTAGGAGATATACCTAATGTAAATGACGAGTTAATGGGTGCAGCACACCTGCATGGCACATGTATACATACGTAACAAACCTGCACGTTGTGCACATGTACCCTAGAACTTAAAGTATAATAATAAAAAAAAGATAAGCAAAAATAAAATCGATAAAGTTATAACAGACCCGAAAAAAAAAACATTCAAGGAAAAAAAAAACTGGGTTTGTACTGAACATGTACAGATGTTTTCTTCTTGTCATTATTCCCTAAACAATACAGCACAACTATTTACACAGCACTAACATTGTACCAGGTATTATAATCTAGAGATTATAATCTAGGTATTATAATCACAGAGATGACTTAAAATATATGGGAGGATATGTGTAGGTTATATGCAAATACTACACCATTTGTATGAGGGACTTGAGCATCTATGGACTTTAGTATCCAATGGAGGTCCTGGAACCCATTCCCCACTGTTACTGAGGGAATATGAATCCATGAAACAAAATCATATTTTCTAAGGCCCTAGACATTACATGAGTTTTTTTTTAAGTCTGGGGAAAAAAAAACAAAAAAAAGAAATAGAAAATTAATAACAATAGTAGCAAGCAGAATCCATATTTCATGAGTGCAAATATTTTTTGCTGGTTTTGTCTGCTATATCCCCAACACCTAAAACAGTGCACAGGACACAGCAGCTACACAATAAATATTTGCTGAATGATGGAAGGAAAACTATTCCTGAATGCTTACTATGTGTTCAGTACTATTCCCAGTGCTTTACACTAATGATCTCATTTAGTCATTACAACTCTGTAACAGGTATTATCATAATCCCCATGTAGAGAAAAGGACATCGAGGCACATAAAATGGTTAAGCTACTGCCCAGAATTATTTTAATAGCAATGGTGAGGTAGGGATAATAAATATAAAATCTGAATATTAAAAATCAAAGCTTTAAAACATCATGATTACACACAAAAGAAAGAAAATACCTGGAGTTTGCCTGATCTTGCACTGTATTTTCAGAAAAACAAGAAGATCTCCAAACACATGTAAACAATATGTTTTAACTAGTACTCATTAAATTGAAACCAAAGGATTTATTGAGAATCTACTACGTGCATCACTAGTTTAGGATCTCAAGAATGAAAAAGAAGTACAGGTTAAACATCTCTAATCTCAAAATCCAAAATCTGAAATGCTCCAAAATCAGAAACTTTTTGAGTGCCAATATAACACTCAGTGGAGACACTCATTGGAGCATTTTGGATTTCGGATACTCAGAGTAGGAACAGTCAGTATGTATTCTGCAAATGTTCCAAAATCCAAAAAAATCTGAAATCCAAAACACTTCTGGTTCCGAGCATTGCAAATAAGGTATACTCAACCTATATACGTCATAGTTCTCGTACTCAAGTCTTACATATTATTTTGTCAACCAAATGTTACATATGTTAAAATTAAGTGAATTTGAAATAAATAAATAAATACACTTTCCAGAAAATATTTCATTGAATCTTCAGTATTTCTATTCCAGGACACACTTATCTGAGGAAAATAAAAGTAATTTACCTGGTTTAGTAAGTAAAGAATCTTTGTAAGAATATGCAAACATCTTCTTGGATTGATTGGAGTTTCATTGAATATACGAGCCTATGAAAAAACATAAAAAACATTGTTATTTTTCTACCTTTTCTATCACAGATTATAGCAAATCAACTTTAATACAGACTATTTTTAATCACAGTATCCAAACAACATGGTCTATAGTTCTCAATTTACTAAAGTATCTGATAAATTATTACATGTGGCCTTGATTTTCCATCCTATACTTTCTAACTCATTCCCTTAGGTTGACTACTTCAACTTTATGGGCTATACCAGTTAAATAAGGATCACAATACTGATCTATATCATACTAATACAATGACATTAATACAGATAACTGATTTCAATAATCTTGCACTAAACACCTCTTCTTACATTTAAAATTCCCAACCTGTGACCGTCTTCATGTCTTTGCATTTCTATAAGCTCTAAATTCTCCTGTGACAAGTCACCCCTCTTCCTTTTCCCTTAAATCTATATTCCCTAAACTCTGTTACGTTCCTTATTTTGGGTGTTGTGATCACAGTAGCCCAGGAATTCGCTGCCCACCACGCTAAAACAGAATAGAAAAGGCACAAAATGCTTCCCAGTCATACCTCCTGTAAAACAGCACTCTTCTCCAGATGCTGGAAAGGATTTGAGCCACTACCTATGTATAAAACAAAATAATGTCCTGAATAGCTGTTTTACACAAACTTATGTATTTTCCAGAGAAGGGTACTGAATGCTTGGTAAGTGAACACTTGGATGGCACAGTGATAATCATTGCTAATATGCATACAAACTGAATGAAATCACTCTGATCCCGGCTCTGTCACTGCCACACTCGAAGAGCTGAGACTTCTCTTTTTGCAGCAATCCTCTCCAAAATGAGTGTCTTCTTTCCCTGCCCTCTTTTCCATGAATGTTACAAATGTGTCATTTCCACAACGAAGATTAATGAGATTGTGGTAGGGTGCTTTTGATTTCCTTAGGTAAGCACTAGCTTATGTGTTTCTAACACTTGAGGAGAGGCAGAAACGAAGTTTCCCAGAGAATCAT
Source organism: Trachypithecus francoisi (assembly GCF_009764315.1). Classification (NCBI taxonomy): domain Eukaryota; kingdom Metazoa; phylum Chordata; class Mammalia; order Primates; family Cercopithecidae; genus Trachypithecus; species Trachypithecus francoisi. Next base: position 28,334,620 of record NW_022681469.1, on the reverse strand, counting down.
ACAGACGTAAACCTTCAAGAGGCCGTGGAGGTTAACCCAACCCCCTCTCACACCGTGGGAGATGCTACCAAACACTGGGAATTTTTCTTTTTGAGGATGCTTGGCATCTTCCCCATTTGCTCTGGACTAAAGACGGGTATCAAGACGCAAGTCACTTCTGGACGCCTGAGCATTCAACGAGCTGTGTCCCACCGCACAGTCTTGCCCCCGGGGAACCGGACAGAGCCAGGGGTCCCAGGAAAACGATAAGGTACCAGGCACCTGAATGTTCCTCCACACACACCCTGTGCCGTCGACCCCAGCCCCGGGAACAGGGTGCTCCCACTCGGGGTCCGACCCTACCAGTACCCCTGGCCGCGGAGACGCGCGCACGCTCTCGCCCCCGCCGGGAGCCCGCGCGAAGGGGGGAGGCGGCTCAGAGCGGATGCGCCGCAGCAGGAACGGGGTGTGCGCGGGCGCCGGGGCGGGAGCGCGCGGCCCGAAGGGAGGCTCCGATGCCTGCGGGAGGGGCTACGGGCAGGCCCCCGGCGGCCGCGAGGGGAGGGGAGGGGCCGGCTCCAGCTCCGGCCCCCTGGCACGCCGGCGCCCACGCCCCCAGCCCCGCCGGCCCGAAAGCAGGTGGCGGCGGGCGGGGGAAGGGGCGTCCCGCGGCTGAGGGTGGGCCTCGGAAGCCCCGCGCGTACCAGACTCCTCGTCCTTCTTGTCGAATTTTTTAATCATCTTGGACGACTTCCCAGCGCCCAGACCCACCGCAACCGTCCCAGGCGCCGCAGGCGGAGAGCGGAAGAGGCTGCAGGAAGGCCGGCCCCGCGCTCTCACGCCGGTTGGGCCGCCGCGCCGTCACTCGGGGCCAAGGCCCGCCCTCCTCGGCCGCCCTCGGCCCCCCGGGGACGCAACCACGCCCTCTCCTCCTTCGGCAGCAGCCGGAGGTTTCGGCCAGAACCTCTCCCTGCCCGTGACCTGGCAGCCCACGCCCGCAGCAGCAGGAATGCGGTTTTATTTGGTTGGCGACCTCTGCAGACCCCTCAGTCTCAGGAGAGCGAGGCGGGAGGACTGAGGGGTCTGTGTTCACCCGATGACCGTGGCCTTTTTGATAATCCACTGCGGGGCCCTCCCGTTGCGGAAGGCGCTCTCCCCGGGCGCGGTTCTGGTGGGCATCTCTTCCAGGAGTGATGCGAGTGTCAGTGGTTCCCGAATCACCTTGGAAATCGGCCTTTCACTCGCTGACTTCTTGGAAGCTACGACAAAGCACAGGCACCGTGGCTTTTCAGAAGTACTCGAAGGATGCTTAATGTGAGATGTGAAGGAGACCCACTTGAAGGGACCTTTAAAGGCTGGTCTTTAAAGATTTCGGACTGTGTAATACCATTCCCAACCTATTTTATAATTTTTGGATTCCTTCATTTCATCAAAACCCAGTGTAAAACACACTGCCTGTTTAGAGCCTTCTTTGTTCAAGCCTACTTCTTTCAATGATTCCGTCTGACACCATATTGACACTTAAGAAACTCTCTAAATTAACGTGCATTCATTCCTAACTCATGTTCCTCTTTCTGAGTGTATGCTGGCTTTCTGTTCTCTTGTCTAAGAGTGTGGCTAAGAAACTTTGCCTTTGGCTTCAGTGGCATTACTGTTTAGAAAATGTAAATTGAGTCTATACTCAACAGGATCATGCCCCTGCAAAATTAGAGAAATTCTAACCTAGATTACATTCTACATCCTAGGAAAATTCTTTCCCTTAAATATAGATTTAAGATGAACTGTTGATATCCCACATATGGTATCATTTAAGATTTACCTCCGGCTTGGCTAAATGTACTATTATTAACTACTATGTTTGCTTTATATGGCTTGTAAAGTTCAAGTCATACTTTGTAGGTGGAGTTTTCCTTGAAGGAAATAGAAGTCTGCACGCATTTATTCTGGGGGGTGAAAATAAATAGGCTTTGGGGAAGGAAACATCCTCTTCCTCTTCCTTGGCCCAAGAGTGTTGGGAACCTAGGCAGAGACTGTAGATAATAGGCCCAGAGGTTCCCAAGAATGGGTCATGCCCCGGAGACCTACTGGGAAGTAGAAGGACCTGAGTTCACATTTGAAGCTGACCCTAAGACTAGCCCCTTGTAAAGCAAGATAAATCATTCTCTGCTGTTCTTCAGCTTTTCTGTGTATCTATGAAGTTTTGTTTAATACCACAGGTTGGTTTTAGCTGTGCAGTGTTTACGGAGTTAAGAGCAGCAGTAGGTGGAAATGGGGTGGGGTGTGGTGGCAAATAGGTATAGCAGGAGCAGAGAAGCCTGAAGAAGCCAGTTAAGGGATGGTATAATATGACTCCAGGTCTCTGGTATCAGGACTGTTTGGACTGAGGATGGCTGGCAAAGGCGTTGAGCAATCACTACAATGGCTTTGTGGGAAAGGCAAGGATACTTTAGGGAGTCTCAGAAATTGCTTGAGGAGAGAAAGCTAGTAGGAGAAATGGACCTTGTCTTAAAACCATGAGCTGGTGAAGTCTGAGGACCCACCAATTAATTATGTATCTAATCACAAATGTGTACTCAGTGCCCTGAAATTCTTTATTGGGTCCAAACTGCCTACTGAATAAAATCCAAACCCTTATTTAAATAATATTTAAGGCATTGTGGTATTTTTGATATTTTGTTATTGTTATTTTTGTTATTTATGTTTTGTTATTGTTGTTGTTCGTTTTTCAGACAGGGTCTACTCTGTTACCCAGGCTGGAGTGCAATGGTACAATCACAGCTAACTGCAACCTTAAACTCCTTGGCTCAAGCGATCCTCCTTCCTCAAGCCTCCCAAGTAGCTCAGACTACAGGTGCATGCCACCACACCCTGTTAATTTTTTAAAATTAATTTTTGTAGAGACAGGATCTCACTATATTGCTCAGGCTAGTGTCAAGCCCCTGGCCTCCAGCAGTCCTTCTGCCCCAGCCTCACAAACTGCTGGGATTACAGACACCCCCAGCCTCTCAAGGCCTTTTATAATCTGTTTCATCTCTTTCACATATTGAAAGTGCTATTGTTGGTGCTTGATAAATGTCTAACACTTAGTAGGAACCCTAGAAATATTGTTAAATAAATGATAATATGTGAGGAGGATTCTCATTGTACCCTCTGCCATACAACTTTATTCCAGGCCCCTTCTACCCCATTCCCTACCCCAATCCCAGAGACTTTTATACCTCTAAGACACACAGACTTATCCTTTGGCCCTTTTAAAGCAGTTTTTTCTTCAAAGTATAATATGCATACCCCTGGGTGGTTCTAGGTGATACATAAATAAACATTTTAAAAGTTCATTATTATAAATTTGACTTAAGTGTTTCAGAAAAACATATAATTTGTACCTCAAAACCATGATGTCAATGATATAGTATTAATTAGGACAAGAATTTTTTAAAATCCTTTTGAAGAAAAATGCTAAGTAAATTAACAGAGCAAATAATACATCAATGTGGCAAAAAACTCTTAAAAGTGCTGGGTGAGATAGCTTAGTAAACACTGCTAGAGTTTTCTTGAAATTTGAGGATTTAAACAGGGTCGGAAGCTTTGCACCTCTTGAGCCTCTATTTGTTGTTAGCTTCCATGCTATAGGGACAAATAGTCTCCAGGACTACCACGAGAGAAGCCAGTTTGCCACATCTATAATCCTCATGGTTTGTATCTCCAGCCCACATCTCAGTCCAATGAGCCTTTGCTTTGAAAGAGAGAAGCTTACCATCTTTCCTCATACCTCTCTCATGGACTGGAGCAAAGGTGAGCTGAGGGTACATTTTTTTCTGCATCCTCAAAGCGTAGACTTTTGAATACTTCCCTTCGCTCTTGAAATCGTTGTCGGTGGAAAACCTTAACAAAGAAAGTTCTTTGTTTAGTAGATCCTACGGCAGGCGGATTCATGGAACCATTCACTTTTATTTTATTTTATTTTATGTATTGACTTTGAGACACGAGTCTTGTTCTGTCAACCAAGCTGGAGTGCAGTGGCATGATCTTGGCTCACTGCAACCTCTGCCTCCCAGGTTCAAGCAATTCTCCTGCCTCAGCCTCCCAAGTAGCTGGGATTACAGGCACTTGCCACCACGCCTGGCTAATTTTTGTATTTTTAGTAGAGGCGGTTTTCACCATGTTGACCAGGCTGGTCTTGAACTCCTGAGCTCAAGTGATCTGCCCACCTTGGCCTCCCAAAGTGCTGAGATTATAGGCATGAGCCACCGCGCCCGGCCTTCACTTTAAAGTTGGCTACATTCTCGAAGAAGACAAGACAATGATAGGAGGCTGTTGATTGGTGCCAAGTAGGAGTATTGTTCCATGGCAAGGGATGCTTCTGAACTTAGCACTGTAAATAAACCTTTGAAGGAACTCCAGAATCTCTTCTCTCCTCTCTAAACTACACATAGGCTGCTCTTGTAAGTAGTTTCAAATAAAACCTCTTTTGTCTAATGTGTTCTCATAGCACATTGTTCCTGTGATATAGTGCCTAACTTGTACTGAGGGTACTTTTTTTTTTTTTTTCTGTTTCTTCAAAGCACAGACCTTGGACTATTTCCCCTCAATCTTGAAACCATTGCTAATGCAAAACCTTGGTTTTGCATGACTGTTTCTCTTTGATTCAAGTGTAAGTGAGGTTAGGGTCATGTAGGGGAAGTCGTATCTTATTATGCAGTTGTATAACCAAAGAGTATGTCATTAAATTTATTCCAAGCCCCTTCTACCCCATTCCCTACCCCAATCCCAGAGACTTTTATACCTCTAAGACACACAGACTTCCCTTTTAGAGCAGAAACATGAATAGGGAAAAGATAGGAAAGAAAGTAAGTACAAGAAGAAGCAAGATTTCACCTAAACCATTGTTCTCTCTTGGATGTAGGATCGTCTGACAGTATCAAAGGGAAGATTGGTTTCAACTTAGATCTTAACTTTTTTTTCTGAGGCATGCGGGGCAGCCAGAGGTTCTCAGTGGGCTTGTGCTGATGATGACTTTCCTGTAGGGAAATGAGGGAAGAAGAGTAAGGGAGTAAGCTGAGTCTCTTGGGATTTTAAGTTTGGACCGCGTTCCTGGACTAATTACCAATTCCCCTACAATAATGCAACAAAACCTGTCAGAGGGGGAAGTGGGAACTCAGGAACCAGAATCAGAGGAAACCATTTCCTGGGAGGGAAAACACTCTTTTCATTGACATATTACTTGTCCAAAGCCTGTTCAGTTTCCTAAGTAATTGATTAAATTTGCCTACTGGCCCTTGGAAGTGAATGGCAGAGAAAGTTACCCGGTTTGGGGAAGGATTCAACCAGTGAAGTCCTTGGGAAACTAAACATCTGGCAATAAATTGGGAAACAGATCCATGGGACTTCTTCCTTTCTTGGAGATGGCTACATCATCCACATTCCATTCTCCTTAATGAGAAGGCCATGGAATGGGATGTTGTGAAGTAATAATTATATCATTACTAAAGGTCATAGAATCAGAGTCTTTCAGAAAGAATCTTATGTCATCCAGTCTGTTTACCTGACCCTCCTAGCCCCTCCATAATCTCACTATCAAGTGATCAATCTTTCTATACCTAAGAAAAGAAAAAGATTTCACCTTTGATCAGCCGATAGATATCTCCCTGTAACTTTTACCCTGTAGTCCAGAAGGAACAAATCTAGTCCTTCTTCCACAGAGTCCTTAAACATTTTGAAGAAATCCGTCACATTCCTCCTAAGCTCTGTCTCTTCCAGGCTAAACATTGCCAATGTCTTGAACTTTTTTTCATAGGACATGGCGTTGGGTTCCTTTTTCTTTTTTAATCTCAATTGAGAAAGCTACAATTCATATTCTAACTGATGTATGGCAATCTGAAATGAAAACAATATGCCAAGTGTAGTAATTGCGTGGCATATCCCCTGACCACATGGAAGTGTCTATTCAAAAGTCGACTGGGAATGGTGGCTCACATGTGTAATCCCAGCACTTTGGGAGGCCAAAGTGATGGATCATTTGAGGTCAGGAGTTCAAGATCAGCCTGACCAACATGGTGAAACACTGTCTCTACTAAAAATACAAAAAAATTAGCCAGGCATGGTGGCACGTGCCTGTTTTCCCAGCTATTCGGGAGGCTGAGGCAAGAGAATTGCTTGAACCAAGGAGGCGGAGGTTGCAGTGAGCCAAGATCACACCACTGCACTCCAGCTTGGGTAACAGAGTGAGACTCTGTCTCAATAAAACAACAACAAGAACCAAAAGTCATCAATTCTGAGAGCCTTCTTTTTTTTTTTTTTTTCTCGAGACACCCAGAGCTGGAGTGCAATGGCGTGATCTCAGCTCACTACAACCCCTGCCTCCTGGGTTCTAGCAGTTCTCCTGCCTCAGCCTCCTGAGTAGCTAGGATTACAGGTGCATGCCACCACGCCCAGCTAATTTTTGTATTTTTAGTAGAGACAGGGTTTAACCATGTTGCCCAGGCTGGTCTCAAACTCCTGACCTCGTGATCTGCCCACGTTGGCCTCCCAAAGCGCTAGGATTACAGGCGGTGGTGAGCCACCATGCCAGCTGAGCCTTCTTAACTGCACTATCTAACATTGCCACTCACATCCGTCACATTCCATCTCCTTATCCTGCTTTGTCATGGCATTCAGCACATCATACATTGTCTGTGTGATCATTTGTTTGTGGTCTAAGTCACTGGAATTAAGCTTCATTAGAACAAAGACTGGGTCTTAGCCATTAATATATCCCTAGCACCCCTAATAGTGCCTGGCACATAGTAGATGTTCAATAAATGTTTGTTGAATGAATAAATGACCAAACTAATTGATTAACATATTGAGCTTTTGCTATCAGAATCTTAAAGCCTTTTTGTCTTTAACACTTGCTGCTTCTGAACCATGCCTTTTCAATTCTGAACTTACTCTCTTTAAGCGCTTGTATTAGGTTGGTGCAAAAGTAATTGCAGTTTTGCAATTATAATGGCAAAAGCTGCAGTTACTTTTGCACCAACCTAATAATTTTAAGGGAAAGAAATCCATTTGAGTTATCTTAAATAACAGGTGTTTTACCGTAAGAGCACATGTGCCTAATAACTAAGATATAGATAACTGTCCAGCCAGAAGAAGAGCAAAACTCTAGGAGAGCTGGACCTCATACCAGAAAAACAGTAACTGAAAAGTTATTTGGAATCCAAGATAACACTAGCGAAGGACCACTGTCTTAATGCAAACGTATCACTCACACGTTTCTCCTACTTTCTTCCCATCTGCTTTCTTCTCCTCCCTCTACCTTGTTCACTCCTCACCTTTACTCCATAAATAAATATATATATGTGTGTGTGGTTTTTTTCTATCTGTAGCTTCTGCTTGTTTACTTCTACTTCCTACTTCCCTATAACTTCAGCCTTCCCAGACTCTACTTCATGGCCTTTTCACTACCTTTCTTCCTCATGGTTTGAGTCTTTTCTTTTTTCTTTTCTTTTTTTTTTTTGAGACAGAGTCTGTTGCCCAGGCTGGACTGCAGTGGCGCAATCTCAGCTCACTGCAACCTCCACCTCCCAAGTTCAAGCAATTCCACTGCCTTAGCCTCCCGAGTAACTAGGACTACAGGCATGTGCCACCACGCCCGGCAAATTTTTTGTATTTTTAGTAGAGACAGTGTTTCACCATGTTAGCCAGGATGGTCTCAATCTCCTGACCTCATGATCCGCCCGCCTCGGCCTCCCAAAGTGCTGGGCTTACAGGTGTGAGCCACCGCGCCCGGCCAGTTTGAGGCTTTTCTAGTCCCACTCTATGTGTCCTTTCAGCTTTCATTGCTACTGCTTCGCTCTTTTCATTTCTCAATTCAGAGGCCTGGAAACAAGAATCTGATTAGCTCGGGGATTCTGGGTGTTGGTGGGTTGGTTGGTTTTTGTTTTGATGTGTTTTTTGTTTGTTTTGGTTTTAGGGTACCAATCCACATCACAGGTCACTACCCAGCCTATGAAGTTTGCTTTGCTGGGTCTGATATCCTCCTCTGGTCTCAGCTAGGAGTGGGGACAGGGTTATACTGTACAAACTAGAACTTCTTAGGACGTTCCCTTACTCAGGAGACTGTGGTAGGGTCAGTTTCACTTAGAAGGGGCTGTTAGTATAACAATCACTGTAATAGATCTATCTAGTACATTCCACAACTTGCCTACTAGAACTCACTCTCTTTTTGGATGCATGCCTGGGCATAGCAAAGAATGCTTTTCTTGTATATGATTCTAGGTTTACAAAAGATTATCACATTTGTCCATCAAGGGAAGGAAAGGATGCTGCAGGAATATTAAAGAGGCATGGTAGATATCAGACGTTTCAGTCTTCTTGGGCTTGTTCCAGTCAGATAGCCCCATAAAAGTACCATGGTGCTGGTCTTTGAGCCTTAACTCTATCCATTAGTACAATTTAACTGGTACCACAATTTCCTCATCAATATGATTAGGTTCCGCATCTGAACTGGAGGGTTCACGGAGTGTGCAGGCTATTGGAAGAAAGCTCTTCCTGCACCCAGTTTACATGATAGCTTTGTATTTCCTTCTGCACATTAAACAGGGCAATCCTGGCCTGGCATTTATCCCTTTCTCAATGTATGGTTCACCCACTGCCATGAAAAACTACCACTGAGCTTACCTTAAAAGGGCACAAATTCTGAGACCTAAGAGACCACATGCAGTAAATTCATTAACTCCTTTGTTAGTATATGCCATTGGATATTAGCATTTTATCTTCCACTTGAAGGAGAATCTCTCACTGTCATCCATCTAGCAACTATGGAAACACTAACCCCAAATTCACCACATTTTATTATAAGGGTCTCACTTGGGTAATCCCATGCCCAGCATAAAATTTCTACTAGAATCCTTTGTTTGCACTTTCACTTAACTCATTTATTTAATTTGTTCTTGTTAGATTAGACCTGCTCTTGAGGCTGTCAAGACCTTTTTTAGATTTTGATTCCTTTTTTTTTTTTTTTTTTGAGATGGAGCCTCACTCTGTCACCCAGGTTAGAGTGCAGTGGTGCAACCTCAGCTCACCTCAACCTCCGTCTCCTGGGTTCAAGTGATTCTCCTGCCTCAGGCTCCTGAGTAGCTGGGACTACAGGTGCCTGCCACCACGCCCAGCTAATTTTTTGTATTTTTAATAGAGACGGGGTTTCACCATTTTAGCCAGGATGGTCTGGATCTCCCGACCTCGTGATCCACCCGCCTCGGCCCCCCAAAGTGGTGGCATTACAGGCGTGAGCCACTGTGCCCAGCCAGGTTTTGATTCTTAAATATCTCTTAATTCAGTTTTCTCTACTTCCTTGCTAATGATGTAGTTGAAGTCTTCAGTATCTCTCACCTTGACTATTTTAGTAACATCATAACTTATCTTTCTGGGTTTTGTCTCTTCCACAATTACTAATGCACCTTTCTTCAACCTCCAAAACAGTCTTCCTAAAATGCAAATTTGTTTGATTACATTCTTTTGTGTCCTGCTATTTACTCTCTGTTTTTTAAATTTTTTTATTTTATTATTATTATTTTTTTGAGATGGAGTCTTGCCCTGTCGCCCACGCTGGAATGCAGTAGCACTATCTCAGCTCACTGCAACCTCCACCTCCCAGGTTCAAGAGATTCTCCTCCCTCAGCCTCCTGAGCAGCTGGGGCTACAGGCATGCACCACCACACATGGCTAATTTTTGGATTTTTAGGAGAGATGGGGTTTCACCATGTTGGCCAAGCTGGTCTTAAACTCCTGATCTCAAGTGATCTGCCTGCCTCGGCCTCCCAAAGTGCTAGGATTACAGGTGTGAGCCACCGCACATGGCCCTGCCATTTACTCTCTTACGTCTTCCTGAATACACCTCATTTTCCCATGTCTTCATGCCTTTGCACTTTCCTCTGATTTGATATTTTCCTGTTCTTTTGTCATGGGTCACTTCCCTACTCACTCCCTTTTTCCCAACAGAAATACTGTATTCTACATTACTTCTGTATTTTGTATATTCTTCTATTACTTTTACATATCTCATTTATTGATCTCTCTCCTATTAGACTCCAAGTTCCTTTAAGATAGAAACTGTCCTGTAATCATCTTTATATTCTGGTTTTTAGCTTACTGTATCCTTAGCAATTGCTTGTTGAATGGAATTTGAGCTTCTTTAGTCTATAAAGGGGTTTCAAAGGTTTGACTACTGTGATGGTAAACTCCCTCCTCTGAAACCCGAAAGTAATGTGTACCAAAGCATCATTCTTTACTCCTTTCCCATTTACATATTCATCACTGTTTTTATTCCTCATTTCCTGACTCATCTTTTACTACTTTATTCTCAACTAGAAAGTCAGTGCCTAGTCTACCCTTTGTTAGTTACAAATTAAATATCTTTGGCCAAAGAGGAACACTTTCCAATGAAGACCCCATTTTCTCCCTGCAATGAAGTTTCAGTACCTAAGCTTATTGAATTCTGAATCCCAGGTTCTCCAGACGCTGTTCTGTGAAGCATAGGATCAGGAATAAGAAGGAAGAGATAGACCAAGTGCAGTGGCTCACACCTATAATCCCAGCACTTTGGGAGGCTGAGGCTGGAGAATCACTTGAGGCCATGAGTTTGAGACTAGCCTGGGCAACATAGTGAGACCCCCATCTCTACAAAAACAATTTTTAAAAAATGTAGTCAGGCATGGTGGTGCACACCTGTAGCCCCAGCTACTCAGGAGGCTGAGATGGGAAGATTATTTGAGCCCAAGAGGTCGAGGTTTCAGTGAGCCGTGATTTTGCCACTGCAGTCCAGCCTGGGTGACAGAGTGAGACCCTATCTCAAACAAACAAACAAACAAATTAAGAGTTGGTTTTCTGAGTACTATTCTTCATGTTAAGTTAGCTTCCTTCTCAATGCTAACTCCTGATTCTTCAGGGTTCACATTTTGGGTTCCAGGAGGCTTCTGCTTACCATGACCTTGAGCAGTAACTCCTCGGAAAAGTATTTTGGTGCACTCTCCGTGTCTTGATGGGTGATTGAGCAGGGAGGTGGGTTGTTGGTCATAATCAGTAAGGTCTTATCCTGGTCATACTCTGTTACTTTTAACATGAAGCTGGTTGTTTTCCTGTTTTGAGCCAGGAATTTCTGCAGTGCAGTGGCCTTCAGAGGCTTATAGTACTGGGCCTGAAGAGACAGAAAGGTTTCCAGAGAGAAAAAGAGATTAGGCCAAGAGCAGGATAACAAATCAGTTGGCTAATACTTAGCTTCTGTGAAGTAAGAACAGAAGTTGGACAAACTTGCTGCAAAATTTGTGGAGTTTTTTGTTTTTGTTTTTGTTTTGTTTTGTTTTGTTTGAGACAGAGTCTCACTCTGGTGCCTAGGCTGGAGCACAGAGGCATGATCATGACTCACTGCAACCTAGACCTCCCGGGCTCAAGTGATTCTCCCACCTCAGCCTCCTAAGTAGCTGGGATTACAGGGACATGCCACCCTGTCCAGCTGATTTTTGCGGGTTTGTTTTTGTTTTTGTTTTGTAGAGATGGAATTTTTCCATGTTTCCCAGGCTGGTTTCCAACTCCTGGGCTCAAGCAATGCACCCATCTCAGCCTCCCAAAGTATGGAGATTACAAGAGTGAGTCATCACACACAGCCCTAAAATGTGTTTATCAATCAGAAACTATCTGAAGTTCTCAGTCCCTCTCTTCCCTTGGGGCATTCCCCTGAAAATATACTAAGGGGCTGGGGCAATGCGATGGAAAGGTTTCCATGGTAAAAGGAGTCAGGTAACTTAATACTTCCAATGTAATGGGACAAGCAGAGAATTTCTACATGGCTAAACCTAATTGGCCTTGTCTCTACAACTCTCTCTAAGGTACAGGGGGAAAGCTACCAAGGACCAAATCTTGCTCAAGGAATTCCTCGGGAGTAGGCACAGCCAAGTGCAACACCTTCCCATATTTACGTCTTCCACACATCAACATTTCTCAGGCCCAACCACATTGACATGCACTCACAAGCACAATGTTAAAGGAAAAGCAGCCACAAAAGATAGCATGTCACTTAAGGTATGGGTGAAGAAGGGGCATTCCCACTAAATTTGCCTTTCTCTCAATAGGAGAAAGGCAGAGGGTTAGGGGGGAAGGAAGTGAAAGGGAGAAAATGGATCATAAATATTTTTTTTCCTAGTCATAAATATGTTTTCTCAACTTAAAACAAATCAGCAGTGGGGACCCACTTTCTTCCCAGTTCTCGTCTCCCACTTTGCCACCTCAATCCTCAGCACTGCCTCTGGCATCGTAACCTAGATGCAGCTCTGCCTGCCTGTCCTGAGAGTATGCCCACTCACAGAAGCTGGGGACACTTGGAGGCATTAGGGACACTCGCAGTGGGCATCTGCACTACTGCTGAAACTTCCCCTTAGAGATCTTGGGGAATGCTTTTTCTACCTACCAAATTTGGATGGACTGTGTAATGCCGAAGGTTTTCTAGAACAAATTTTGATCGCCCGACTGCATCAAAAATCTAAAGAGGATAATCAAAGTTAGTGGTTTGAAGTTGCACCTATCCTAAACAGTATTCCATTCCTTACCTCACCTTAGTCTCACTAGAGAACTGGTCTCTAACTTACACTAAGTGAGAAGTACAGTGTGCTTCAGGTTTTGTACTCTAGGTTTCCAGAACAAGGGCCCCAGCAAGGAGACCTGGATTCTAAGACCTCCTGACCGTGACACTTGTCAGCAGAAATGGGGCCAGCCTTATGAAATGTCAGGGAAAGCCGTTAGGAGGGGAAGTAGAGTAGGGCAGCATCAGTTCAGACTGGGACAAATCTTTCCAAGGAGTCACCTCTTTCTTTTGCCTTTTCCATAGCTATAGGAACAAAATGAGGTGAAAATCAACACGGAGGACAAATCTTTAAGGAGAAAAGCAAGTTTCAAAAGGGCATTAACCTAAAAGCTATTGGTGCAAGGGGGCCATAGGGTCAACTCTGTCAAGGGAGCTGGCAGCCAGCCTACTCACAGAGAAAGGAAGAGCAGTGCATGTTGCAATTTTGAACATCTCTGCAGTATGAAATTCTTCCAGAAATGTTGCAAAAAGTAATTGAATTTTGGTAACACTTCTGTCTACCACTTTGCTTTTTTTTTTTTTTTTTTTTGGCTAGTGGTAGTCCTGGATGTTAGTGGATTATTTGAGTGTTATATCTGGTAGTAGAGGAGCTGAGCCTTTTCCATTCCCTTTCTGCTGACTTAGTGTTCTTGCTTCTCCTCTTGCATAGATGGCCCTGTCTAAGGATGAATCAAGGAGATAGGAATACAAGGAGATAAAAGCTCTGAATTATCTTCTTCTGGCTTAGCATAATCAGAAATCAGAAAAAAAGAAGAGTGCCTCATAATCCTGTGTTTGGATCAGCATTTCTGTTTTCTTTTCTTTTCTTTTTTTTTTTGTTTTTGTTTTTGTTTTTCTTTTAAAGACAGGGTCTCACTCTGTCCCCCAGGCTGGAGTGCATTGGTGCAATCATAGGTCACTGTAATCTTGAACACCTGGGCTTAAGTGAACCTCCCACCTCAGCTTCCCGAGTAGATGGGTCTACAGGCACGTGCCACCATGCCCAGCTATTATTATTATTTGCTTATTTATTTTTCTTTTTTTTGAGACCGAGTCTCACCTGTTGCCCAGGCTGGAGTGCAATGGCATGATCTTGGCTCACTGCAACCTCCACCTCCTGGGTTCAAGCAATTCTCCTGCCTCAGCCTCCTGAGTACCTGGGATTACAGGCTCCCACCACCACACCCGGCTAATTTTTGTATTTTTAGTAGAGACGGGGTTTCACCGTATTGGCCAGGTTGGTTTCAAACTCCTGACCTCCAGTGATCCACCTGCCTTGGCCTCCCAAAGTGCTGAGATTACAGGCGTGAGCCACCATGCCTGGCCTACTTTTTAATTTTTTGTAGAGATGGGGGTCTCACTGTGTTGACTAACTCTTGGGCTCAAGTGATCCTCCTACCTTGACCTCCCAAAGTGCTGGGATTACAGGTGTGAGCCACCACGCCCAGCCTGGCTCAGCATTTCTAAAGATTGCCATACCTCCCCCATCAGGAGGCAGTATGGTAAGGTGTATACAGAGGAAAGGGAACATGCACTGAAAAGTGAATAAAGCAAGAGGGCTAATGGAGAAGAGGGAAGCAGTCAGAATGGGACAGAACTGTGAGGTAAGAGGAGATCCTGCTATGCTCCAGGAAGAAAAGGCCAGAAGTTGGCAATTCTTGGCAGTTGGAAAAGCAGCAGGAAAAAGCATAGCAAAGCCACTCCACAAATTCCTTTAGAGAGGGTGGGATGAACTATGAGATGGTGGGATGGATCATCAAAAAAAAAAAGACTCAATTATTTAATTTTTACCCCCTTATGGAAAACTGAAATTCATTTGTTGAAAACAAATATATTATGAAAAACCTGCTTTACAACTATGAAATGTATGACGTATTTAGAATCACAGAAATTAGCAAAAACTTATTTGGGAGAAAGGTATGAAGACCTTTTCTTTTATAGGTTTTTTTTTTTTTTTTTTAATAATTTTAGGGGGAAAGTCCCTGGTGAAAATGTTTTTACTCCTGAAGTTTTCTGAAGTATTGCATATCTGTTCCAAATTAGCCTCTAGCAGTTGACTAAACCCACAAGATTGTCCAAATTGGAATGTGTTTTTAGTTTTGTTATGTTGAATTTCACTATCTGTGGCTAATTAAATAAAAGTTGGCCTGGAAAATTCACTTGAATGTGGTAAACATAGGAAAACAACCAAGATACCCATTGGAGTTTGGCTACAAGAGGTAATTGTAACGTCTGCGTAAGTTAGGGTTTGACACGCTCTTACTCCCTAAGATAGGTTTCTGCTTCCTGGGTTTTATGCCCTAATTTAATAACACTTGACAAGTTAACCTTGTTTTCTACATACATTTTTACTCCTTTTTGCGTTTCAATAGGAAAGTCTGTGACACCCAGCTTACTAAGTACACTAAGCAACTCCAAAGAAAAATTAAACATTGAACACTTACTAACGCTCCTTACCTCTTTGCCATTGACAATCATTCCTTTCTCACGTTTAGCTGAGCTATTTTCTGATGTCTTTGATTTGCTGTTTTGAAACCTGAAAAAGAGGCAGAACATCCGGTTGCACTTTCTGGCTCAGAGGCCTGGCCTTCTGCATCTTGTCAGTCTCCCTCAACGAAGTTTGGAGGCCTAACTCAGACAAGTCCAATTTAGGTGATCACATCACTAATTGACTAAGTAGTAAAAAAAAACTGGACTCATTATCCAGCCTGCATGCTAGGGAAAAAACTGAACTGCAAGACTTCAGTTTAGAGAGTTAAACAAGTGGCACCTTTTGGATGACTCAATGACATCCATTGAGTTGGTTTCTTCTAAAAAGAAGGATTTTAGACCTTTCACAGAAGTGCTCTAACAGATTGCTTAAGGAAATTATTTTGGGCAGTTAGATCCTCACAATACCCTTAAAAACCACCTACTGTTTTGAATATTTACCTGACTATTCTTCTTCCACATGGAAATTGCCCTATTTTTGCCAATGATTAGCCAATGAATCTGTGAGAGGGAATATAGTTAATAGAACCACACAACTAAGTTTCCAATTCTTGTTGACCTTGCTTGGATTACTGGCTCTCATGTCTTCCTAACCTCTGAAGACTTCTCTTCTTAGAACTAGGGTAATAAAAATAATCAACAATGGCAAATATTTCTGTACTCTGCTCTTTTACCCTCACCCTAATACCAGTTCTCTTTGCAGAAAATAGGGTGAAACAGATTCTATTCTTTGCTATTCTTTTTAAACCCATTTCCTGCCAGAACATAATGTAAAGTGCTCCTCAGTAAGATTTGGTTAATGATTAAGATGAATGGCCTGCTTCTTCCTTGGAGATAGTTCCATTGGGGGGTTAAATTAGCTCAAATTAAGAATTATGCGACTGGCCGGGCGCGGTGGCTCAAGCCTGTAATCCCAGCACTTTGGGAGGCCGAGGCGGGCGGATCACGAGGTCAGGAGATCGAGACCCTCCTGGCTAACACGGTGAAACCCCGTCTCTACTAAAAAATACAAAAAACTAGCCGGGCGCAGTGGCGGGCGCCTGTAGTCCCAGCTACTCGGAGGCTGAGGCGGGAGAATGGCGGGAACCCGGGAGGCGGAGCTTGCAGTGAGCCGAGATCGCGCCACTGCACTCCAGCCTGGGCGACACAGCGAGACTCCGTCTCAAAAAAAAAAAAAAGAATTATGCAACTATCTCAACTAGACCTCTCTCCTTTAAAAATGAGGATAGCAGAATAAGAACCAAAATAAAAGTAGAAATAGCCAAGCTATGTAGTTTGTAGGTCAACTGGCTATAGCATGCTACAAATAATCCCCAAATCCATGATTAAATCCCATTCAAGGATGGCTACCTTCCATCTGTTGCTGGCCACCAGTTGTACCATTAACTCAGGTCAGAGGTCTTAAAAATGGTCGCAAGTGGAGTAGGTGACCCATGATGGAGAGACCAAAATTTATCCCAACTTAACATCTTAAAGTTTGTGCCCTTTTAATATATCTTATTGCATTGTTATCTAATAATTAGTAATACAGTATAATATTTGTTGTAGCACTTTTCAAAATGATTCTTTGATACCTAAAAGGAAGCACAGAATCTCGGATACTCTTCTTCAGGGCCAATTTAAGGCATAGGACTATATGAAAAGCACTTCTTTAGCCCAACAGCGTTTATGTGGAACAAGCTGGTGCTTTCTTTTTGACAAAAGTTCCTTTAGTTGTTGCATGAAATACAGACCAATATCTGGTTTTTGATCCAGAGACAACCAGTCAATTAAAATATGTTTAGTGATAGTCTACTCTGTGACCAGCCCCATTCAAAGTGCTGTGGGCTATGCAATAAGTTAATATAAAGTGGTATTTATAACTTAGTTGGGCAAACAAGACTACATACGTGGTTTGTCTCTTTTGGCTCATTGCTGTTGACTGCTAGTTGGCCAACCCAAGGCAGGTATTCACCCAAGGCCAAATTCAGTGTCTCTGAATAGTCCACGTTCTGCAGGGGTTCAATTCAATCCAAGTATTCTTTCCTTAGCACACAGTGTGTACTCAGTCCCATTCTTGAGCCTGTATGGGAAACAAGAAAAGACTAATAGGTGCTATTGTAGATGTAGAAAATTCACAAGACATGTGATGCTTGCTTTTAGAAGTTAAGTTTATTTGACAAATGGGGGGAGGTGGGAGAAAGCAATTATCCAGTGTAAAGCAATAATGACAAATACATGCTCATATATTAGGTAAGTCACTTTATCTCTTGGGGTCTCAATTTCTTTATCTGCAAAATGGAAAGTATTAACTAAATGATTTAAAGGTGACATTCTAATTCCATGATAGTGATGAGATTTAAATATAAAAAGATCTGAAATAAAATTAATTCACATGTGTCTGTAGAAGGCTAAAGGTGGAGAAGCAGCCATCTTTCAATTTTCTTCTCCTCTCAACAAAGGCATGCTCATCCATAGATTAGGCCTGAGAACCTGGGAAAAGTGTGTATATATATTGGGGGTGGGAGGATTGCTATACTTTTTGATATAGACCATTAGAAATGGAAGATACAAGCTGATAAGGTAGAACCTACCATTTAGAGAAAAGAAAGGTCAGTGAGCCTTGGAGATGTTTCCTAAAGGATGTGGAGCTTGAGCAGAACCTCGCAGGATGGTATATGAAGTAGTCTAATTGGAAGGTTATTTGTTGTTGTTAAGTAGGAAGAAATAAAAGCAGGTAGGTAGAATGGAATCACATTATAGGGGCCTTGAAAATTAAGTAGAACTTTGAAAAGACCTACATCAGCCCAAGTTCCTACGAAGCCCACAGGTTTAGTGGAAAGCCCATAGACAGGGGTTTATGTCTAACTTGACTGTCTAGACAAACCCTAAAGATGATTTCTAGAGTTTATGACAAGACTGGGCTAAACACTTAAAGTTCCCTTTTAGGGAAATAGACTAATAAGCTTTTCACCCTTTTCTCACCTGTAATTTTTCTGGAATTGTAAGTCCAGTTCAGGTATATGTTGAAACTAAAATAAAAATGAGCTGTCAAATTGGGCAATATAAGTCCTGGGTTGTTAGTCTGCAGCCCAGGCTGAAAAACAAATCACACAAACACAAAAACTACATTCAAAATAAGAATGGAAAAACCTGGTGAATACTACCTTTAAGAACATCAGGAAATCATAGTTTGGTGAAGAAGGCAAAAATCTTTGGCATGGGAACTTTCCATTTTGAAAATATCTTAATTATTCTTTTCTAGATTCTGGAGGAGACAGGGAATTTGTGATGAATAGGCAATCTAGAATGCTGAGGTGTTCTGTGTTGGAGACAGAGAATGAAAAGGCCAAAACTTAAAGGCATACTTAAACAAAATTTGTCAATTTCTTATTTTTCCAGCTTATGACTTCCCTACACACACACACCCCTTCACTATCTCTTAATCTACCTCTACCTAAGCCAATGTTTTCACTGCCTTCTTCAAAAACAGTGAGCATTTTTTCTTATTCCCCATACTCAAAATGCTGTCCCCAATCTCTTCAGCCATTTGAATTTTCTTCCTCTTCTTCTTCTTCTTTTTTTTTTTTTTGAGATGGAGTCTCACACTGTCGCCAAGTTGGAGTGCAGTGGCGCAATCTTGACTCACTGTACTGCCTCCCAGGTTCAAGTGATTCTCCTGCCTCAGCCTCCAGAGTAGCTGGGACTACAGGCGCCCGCCACCATGCCTGGCTAATTTTTGTATTTTTAGTAGAGACGGAGTTTCACCATGTTGGCCAGGATGGTCTCAATCTCTTGACCTCGTGATCCACCCGCCTCAGCCTCCCAAAGTGCTGGGATTACAGGCATGAGCCACCATGCCAAGCCCTGAATCTTCTTTCTTTATGTTACTTACTACTCAGGTCACTCCTTTAAAGAGAAGATTTTCTAGATTAATGCAATCCCAAACCCTAGACTGTAGTCTTTGGGTTTTGTGCATGTCATTGTATAGTATCTTGTAGTTCTACTTGCACTTTTCTTATGTGCGGGTCTTGTCTGCCTCTTAAGCTGTGAGTCTCTTAAAAGTGGAAATGTAAAATTTAAACATATTTGTGCCCCCCTCCCAGTGCTTTGTATCTTATGCATTCAAAACTAGTATTTGCTTATTTAAATATATTTGCTGAACATTTATGACATATTAGACACTCTCCTAGGTGATGAGAACAAAACATAAATCAGATGTAATTCTTGAGCTCCTTTAGGAGCTCACAGTTTAGCCAGGAAGAGAGATAAAGAAACGGTTGAGGCTGGGTGTGGTGGCTCAAGTCTGTAATCCCAGCACTTTGGGAGGCCAAGACGGGTGGATCACGAGGTTAGGAGATCGAGACCATCCTGGCTAACACGGTGAAACCCCGTCTCTACTAAAAAATACAAAAAACTAGCCGGGCGAGGTGGCGGGCACCTGTAGTCCCAGCTACTCAGGAGGCTGAGACAGGAGAATGGCATAAACTCGGGAGGCGGAGCTTGCAGTGAGCTGAGATCTGGCCACTGCACTCCAGCGTGGGTGACAGAGCGAGACTCCATCTCAAAAAAAAAAAAAAAAAAAGAAACGGTTGATTGCAACAGAGTGGAATGTCAAATTAGATCTAAGTTTAGGGTACTATGGAAGGAATGAGGAAGGGGACTTAACCCAGACTGAGAAGAGACTGGGAGAGATTTGGAACTACTGCCTAAACTGAGCTGGGGAAGATTGAGTGTGAATTAACCAGGTGGTGAGAGAACAGACATTTGAGAAACAGGGAGAAGCACAGGCAAAAACATGAGAATACAACAAAGCCTGGCTTATTTAGGGGAATTGAAAATACTGTAATTGCAGTATGCCAGGAACATAAGATTTAGGGGAAGGGTAGTAAGAGGTGAGACTAGAGAGGTAGACAGGATCCAAATCCTAAAATGAACTATCTGATAGGAAGTTTGTGGATTATGCTGAGTAATGAAGAGCTATCAAGAGATTTTAAATGAGATATAATCTCCTTATTGAACAATATGTATTTTAGAAATACAAAAATAGTGGCGTGTGAACTATAGATTGGAAAGACACAAGAACTATACATTGGGAAGATGAAAAGAGGTCCTTGAGAAGTCTATGACAGTACTGAGGAGGGGTTGAGAAATTATAAGGGTCTATAGCCATCACAAATTAGTGCCATTCACTCCTGTCTCCCAGCCCTGGATGATGGATTCAGAGGTGACCAACCAGGTTATACTAAGAATTTGAAAGTTTGATAAAGACACACAGAGCTGAAAGAAGATTGCACCTGAGCCACCTCATGTGGTGTCCCAGGCTAGAAGACTCTGAGCTGTGAGCTCTGAACTCTACCTGCTAAGGGCCCCAGAGCTGCCCCTGATCTAGTCCTTCCTAAAACATGACTATAAAATTTTCCCTTCAGTTCTGTGAGCTTTCCTAATATTCTTTCAAATAAATCCTTTATTTTCTTAGGGTTCATTTCTGCAGTTTATGACAAAAAAAACCAAAACACTTAAACTAATATGGGCTCTGAAGCAGGGTGTCCAATCTTTTGGCTTCCCTGGGCCACGTTGGAAGAATTATGTTGGACCACACACAAAATACTCTAACACAAACAATAGCTGATGAGCTAAAACAAATCACAAAAAAAAAAACTCATAATGTTTTAAGAAAGTTTTTGAATTTATATTGGGCTGCATTCAAAACCATCCTGGGCCACATGTGGCTCGTGGGTCATGGGTTGGACAAGCTTGCTCTAAAGCAAGGTAGTGGCAGTGAAGAGGGTTAAAAAAGGATACCTGAAAGATGTTAGGAGGGTAAAATTAATAGAACTTGGTAACTAGTTGAATACATGAGATAAGGAATATAATCACATTTTTAGCTTGGTTAGCTGAGTTAATGGAGGGGCAAGTTACTAAATTAGAGAACAAAGGAAATGGAGCAAGTTTGGGAGATAAATGATGAATTTTGGTTTTGGTCAGTTGATAATGAGGCAGAGGTGAGGATATTGTCTAGTAAGTGGTTTAAAATATGGGTCTAGAGCTCAGGAGAGACAGGTTTGGTACTATAGATTGAATGCTTATGTCCCCTGCCTCTCTAAATTCATATGTTGATACTGAGTCCCTAATTATGAGAGTATTAGGATGTGGAGCCTTTGTGGGGGCAGTTAGTGCGCTTATAAAAGAGGTTTCAAAAGCACATCTTTGCCCCTTCTACCATGTGAGGACACAGCAAAAAGCAGGTCCTCACCAGATACTGAATGTGCCAGCACCTTGATTTTGGACTTCCCAGCCTCTGGAACTTTGAGAAATAAATTCGTGTTGTTTATAAGCCACCCAGTTTATGGTATTTTGTTATAGCAGCCCGAACAGACTAAGCCATTTGGGTAGAATTGTATATTTGGAAGTCAGCCTCAAGTATTATGTGATAATTGAAGCCATTGAACTAGATGAGATCAAGTAGGAAAAATGGTGGACTAACAAGAGACTAAAGCATAGAACCATGCCCCAGACTATGCAAACATCTGAAAAAGAGCATCATAAATGAATTTTGTAAAGAACACGGAAAAGGAGTGGCCAGAGATTGAAAGAGAACTATGAGGAAGTGGCCACAGGTGGGATGATATCATTGGAAGGGATGCTCTTATGAAAAAGGAAACAAACTCTTTAGCTTTAAGCAGCAACTTGTGAAAGTATAGAAAAAGATTAAAACTTGTAAAAATGACCAAAAGCTTAATAAATAATACAATGCTGCCATTTATAAGGCAGATAAATCTAGACTGAAAAAAACCCACAAGACTTGGGTTCATAGAAATGCCAGGATTGGCCGGGCACGGTGGCTCAAGCCTGTAATCCCAGCACTTTGGGAGGCCGAGACGGGCGGATCACGAGGTCAGGAGATCGAGACCATCCTGGCTAACATGGTGAAACCCCGTCTCTACTAAAAAATACAAAAAACTAGCCGGGCGACATGGCGGGCGCCTGTAGTCCCAGCTGCTTGGGAGGCTGAGGCAGGAGAATGGCGTAAACCCAGGAGGCGGAGCTTGCAGTGAGCTGAGACCCGGCCACTGCACTCCAGCCTGGGCGGCAGAGCGAGACTCCGTCTCAAAAAAAAAAAAAAAAAAGAAATGCCAGGATTTGCTTGAAGAAACAGACCATCTGGTAAAAGAGAATGTGAATCCCCATTGGTTGTCTTCTTTTCTCAGAGATACAGGGGCTGCATTGATCAAAACTCAGGGCTATCTCCCTTCCTACTCCCCGGGTGTTGATCTATGACAGGGCCTGAGAACAGCTCCTTCTTATTCCTTCACCTACATAACTTTCCACATTCAGATGGAGACTTCACACCCGAGGTGACAGCTGGGCAGGGAGGACAGGGTGCTAGGGTGGCACAGTGCATTCTGAGAGATGTGACCTCAGGAGCAAAGAGCAGGAGGAAGGGCACAAGATGGGAGGAGCTGTTTTTTTTGAACAGTTTTGTCCTCTTTTTTCATTTCTAACTGTTTATAAAATAAAAATGGCTACTTTATGGAAGTATTGGTATGAAAAAAGGAAGGGGCACAGAATACTGAGCAAGGGTAGTTTGCCCCATTTTGGGCTTGCTTCTTTCTTTCTTTCTTTTCTTTCTTCTTTCTTCTTTCTTCTTTCTTCTCTCTCTCTCTCTCTCTCTCTGTCTTTCTTTCTTACATTTTGAGACGAGATCTCATTCTGTTACCCAGGCTGAAGTGCAGTGGCATCATCATAGGTCACTGCAGCTTCAAACTCCTGGACTCAGGCAACCCATCCACCTCAGCCTCCTGAGTAGCTGGGACTAAAGGTATGCACCACTGTGCCAAGTTTTTTTTTTTTTTTTTAAGAGACATGGTCTCACTGTGTTGCCCAGGATGGTCTTGAAATCCTGGCCTCAAATAATCATCCTCTCTCAGCCACCCAAAGTGCTGGGATTATAGGCATGAGCTACCACGCCTAGCCACCCTTCCTTCCTTCCTTCCTTCCTTCCTTCCTTCCTTCCTTCCTTCTTTCTCTCCTTCCTTCCTTCTTCCTTCCTTCCTTCCTTCCTTTCTTTCTCTCCTTCCTTCCTTCCTTCTTTCTTTTTTTTTTGATGGAGTCTCACTCTGTCGCCCAAGCTGGAGTGCAGTGGTGCAATCTCAGCTTACTGCAAGCTCCGCCTCCCAGGTTCACACCATTCTCCCACGTCAGTCTCCCAAGTAGCTGGGACTAGAGGCACCCACTACCATGCCTGGCTAATTTTTTGTATTTTTTTTTAGTAGACACAGGGTTTCACCATGTTAGCTAGGATGGTCTTGATCTCTTGACCTCGTGACCTGCCCACCTCAGCCTCCCAAAGTGCTGGGATTACAGGTGTGAGCTACGGGCCTGGCCCACTCTTTCTCTCTTAAACAGCCTGCTGGCAACACATGAAGCTCTTGCTTTCTTAGGGAGAGGCCTATCATTTATCAGTGGCTGGGTAAATCTTTCCAGTTCAGGGGGATGCGTTAGGAGGCCCAATTTATGTTCAGGCCCCAGCCAGTCTCCAAACCAACTTCTAGCAAAAAGCTGACATTTTGAACTTACCAGATTTTTGCATGTGTTTACTAACTGCTTCAGAACCGGTAAGGGAAAGAGATGTAATTTGCACCTCAAATATTACTTTTGCACCAACCTAAATCAACATCCTGGCTACAGTGAATGCTACAACTGTAATTTTAATGTTCTACATAGACTCAGATACCAGAGAATATGTAAGTAGGAATTGAGAAAGTTATCTCCCCAGCAAAGCAAAAAGTGAAATCCAGATAGAAACTGGCCACTGGGCATGGAGGTTTGCCTAGCAACCTGCCCTCCAGCTCTGGTCCAGAAAGCAGGACCAGAGTTTGTAAATTCATTTATCTCATGTATTGACCAACACCAAGGCTCAACAAAGCTAGCATTATTCAGAGATGAATGAATGGAAAATGATTTTTAGAGCTAATGCATTTTTTGAGGAGTAGAACATAGCAGCAGCAACAGCTGCTCTGGCAAGAATAGAGAGCTAAGAAACTGCCAGAAGTGGAGGAATACAGAGAAGAGCAGGAGACTGGGAATCTGGGAATTAGGAATCAAGGCCATGAAATTTTTTTGTAGATCTATCTATTAAAAATTTGGGGAAATCTGCTTACAAAACTGGAAGCTGTCTCTCCACTCAGTACTTCCATTCAATTTAGCACTGGAGTGTCAGGAAAATGGGGACCAAAGGAGAAATGAAAATGGGGGGGAAATGAGGTTTTAAATATACGAGATGGACAGTAAGGGATAGAAGGTTGTCTCAGGAAAAACTCTGGGACTGAAGATGCCCACCATGGCAAATTTCTGAACGTTTCCAACATGGCGGGATGATATATGAAGGAGCAGTGGATATGCATCCCCATTCAGACATTCTCTGCAGACAGCAGGGAGAAATCCCATGTCTTCTCCTCCTCTTTTTTTTTGTTCAACTTTTATTTTAAGTTCAGGGATACATGTGCAGGATGTGCAGGCTTGTTACATAGGTAAACATGTGTCATGGGGGTTTGTTGTACCGATTATTTCATCACCCAGATATTAAGCCTAGTATCCATTAGTTATTTTTCCTGATCTTCTCCTTTCTCCCACCTTCCACCCTCTGATAGGCCCCAGTGTGTGTTGTTTCCCTCTGTGTGTCCATGTGTTTTCATCATTTAGCTCCCACTCATAAGTGAGAACATGCTGTTTTTGGTTTCCTGTTTCTGTGTTAGTTTCCTAAGGATAATGGCCTCCAGCTTCATCCATTTCCCTGCAAAGGACATGATCCCATTCTTTTTTATGGCTGCATAATATTCCATGGTGTATATGTACCACATTTTCTTTATCCAGTCTATCATTGATGGGCATTTAGGTTGATTCCATGTCTTTGCTATTATGAATAGTGTTGCAATGAACATGTATGTGCATCTGTCTTTATAACAGAACAATTTATATTCCTTTGGGTATACATATGGTAATGGGATTGCTGGGTCAGATGGTATTTCTGTCGAATCACCACACTGCCTTCAATAATGGTTGAACTAATTTACACTTCCACCAACAGTGTATAAGCATTCCTTTTACTCCACACTCTTGCCAGAATCTGTTATTTTGTGATTTTTTAGTAATAACCATTCTGACTGGTGTGAGATGATATCTCATTGTGGTTTTAATTTGCATTTCTCTAACGCTAAGTGATTTTGAGTTTAGTAAACAGACAACCTACAGAATGGGAGATATTTTTGCAAACTATGCATCTGACAAAGGTGTAATACCCAGCATCTATAAGGAACTTAAATGTACAATAAAAAAACAAACAATCCCATTAGCTGGGGATGGTGGCGTGTGCCTGTAATCTCAGCTACTCGGGAAGGCTGAGGCAGGAGAATCTCTTGAACCAGGCAATCGGAGGTTGTGAGCTGAGATCGTGCCACTGCACTCCAGCCTGGAAACAGAGCAACAGAGGGAGAGTCCATCTCAAAAAAAAAAAAAAAAGGTGGACAAAGGACATGAACAGACACTTTGCAAAAGAAAACATTCATGTGGCCAACAATCATATGGAAAAAAAGTAGCAAATTCTTAGCTTTTTTTTTTTTTTTTTTGAGACGGAGTCTCGCTCTTCCGCCCAGGCTGGAGTGCTGTGGCCAGATCTCAGCTCACGGCAAGCTCCGCCTCCCGGGTTCAGGCCATTCGCCTGCCTCAGCCTCCCGAGTAGCTGGGACTACAGGCGCCCGCCACCTCGCCCGGCTAGTTTTTTGTATTTTTAGTAGAGATGGGGTTTCACCATGTTAGCCAGGATGGTCTCGATCTCCTGACCTCGTGATTCGCCCGTCTCGGCCTCCCAAAGTGCTGGGATTACAGGCTTGAGCCACCGCGCCCGGCCAATTCTTAGCTTTTAAGTTCAAGTATCAAGGACTCAACTGTAAGACAGACTGATTTAGGAAAATAGATATGATCAATTCAGATGCCTCTGTCTAACAAAGAAGACACTTTGCTAATATTACAGGTTTCTACCCTGATAGGGGAGATGTGATGTGACAACTGAGTCACAACTGAAATGTCATAATTGAGTCTACCCACAAAAGGTGGACCCCAGCATCTAGCACTAATTTATTGGCATCTTGAAGCTTCTCCCCAGCCTCATACTTTTATTTTTTTTTTGAGCCGGAGTCTCACTCTGTTGCCCAGGCTGGAGTGCAGTAGCGTGATCTCGGCTCACTGCAAGCTCCACCTCCCGGGTTCACGCCATTCTCCCGCCTCAGCCTCCTGAGTAGCTGAGACTACAGGCGCCCGCCACCACACCTGGCTAATTTTTTGTATTTTTAGTAGAGATGGGGTTTCGCTCTGTTAGCCAGGATGGTCTCAATCTCCTGACCTCGTGATCCACCCGCCTTGGCCTCCCAAAGTGCTGGGATTACAGGCATGAACCACCGCACCTGGCATATTTTTTCTTTGAATTTTTTATTTTTAATTCTTGTGGTTACATAGTAGGCATATATATTTATGGGGTACGTGAAATGTTTTGATACAGGCATGCAAAGCATAGTAAGTAATCACATAATGGGGAATGGGGTATCCATCCCCTCAAGCACTTATCCTTTGTGTTACAATCTAATTATATTATTAGTTATTTAAAAATGTACAATTAAATTATTAGTGACTATAGTCACCCTGTTGTGCTAGCAAACAGAAGATCTTATTCATTCTTTCTAACTATTGTTTTTGTACCCATCATCCTCACATTTTTAAAATTTTCTTGGTCCTTCTAGTTTTTCCAAATAACTCCAGACTCTGCATGGTGTGATAGCCAGCAACAGCAATACAGGATCATACATAATTGTACTACCCTGTATATCTTCCCATATATTAAAATTTCACACCAGACTATACGTTGAATTATAATACTGGCCAAAGCTTTACAAACATCAATATCAGTAGAGTTAGGGTGGTGGGGATTAGGGGTGAGAAGGAAGCTCTTCAGGAAGTCTCTTCTGACTCACTCTCCCACTTTGCTTTCTCTCAAGAGGGAAATTCTTATCACTATTTGGGCTTTGGTTCTTTGGGGGAAGTCTCTATATATTAAATGTTCATATAAATGGATTTGACTTGCTCCTGTGTTCAGGCTGTCACCCTCCACTCTCTTCATTCTCCTTTCTTGCATATCTCAGCCCAATCGAGAAATTCAGGTTTGAATTCAGAGTGGAGATGAGCCCGTTGGACTCTATACTTCTTGTGAGTAGCCTCCTCTGACAGTTATTCACCTACTGTCTCTCAGCTTTAAGCCCCCCATTCTAATCTCCACTCTGAGATGCAAACTACATTTCCCACATCCTCTGGCCAATGCACTTCCTTTTAGGTTCTGGCAAAAGGGAGAGGCTAGTGGGAGATTTGAGGGTAAAAGGAATAAAAAAAATCCTCCTGGTTTTCTAGTTCTTATCAGCATTTCTGTGACAAAGGCAGTTGGCCCATCTGTAGTATTCCTCATGGTCTTTGTTGTCAGTTTGCTTTTTTTTTTTGGAGATGGAATCTTGCTCTGTCGCCCAGGCTGGACTGCAGTGGCTTGATCTTGGCTCACTGCAACCTCTGTCTCGTGGGTTCAAGCAATCCTCCTGCCTCAGCCTCCCGAGTAGCTGGGACTGCAGGTGTGTACCACCATGCCCTGCTAACTTTCGTATTTGTAGTAGAGATGGGGCTTCACCATGTTAGCCAGGCTGGTTTCGAACTCCTGATCTCAGGTGATTTGCCTGCCTCAGCCACCCAGAGTGCTGGGGTTACAGGCATGAGTCACCAGGCCCAGCCTATTATGTTTTGTTTTTAAAGCCCTTAGACTTACCCCTCATATATTTATTTATTATTCATCTCCGTCATGAGATGTACCCTCTCATGAGGCAAGGACCTTGGTTCCTTACTATACCCCCAGTGACCGAAGCAAGGTAGACACTCAGCAAATATCTGCTGATTAAATGAGTGATTGAAAAATTCATCTGAAAGGTTCCATGTACAGTATGTGAGATTTTTGGTTTTGATTTATTAGTTCTGGTCATTGTTGGTGGTACTTGATTTTCATCCCAAATTTTCTTTCTTGTTGTCCTGTTCTGAAAGAAGACATACTAGATCCAAGGAAAAATCAGATTGAACCAATATCATCTATATGGTGTATCCATAGCATCTCTGAGGCATTTCCCTACCTGCTCACCCTCTGCTCTGGGCTCTCAATGTGGCCCTGACATGTCCATTATTGATGACCCAGTCACACTTGTTTCCACGATAGCAATGTAACAATGGCTAGATGAAGAGAAGGAAGATTCTTCTGGAAACAAAACAAAACAAAGAACAGCCCCATCCCAAAGACTGAAAAATCACTTTAGGGAGCCTGCATCTGCCGTGCCTTTGCTTATGGAGTCAGGCTGACCCAGAAACAGTGGAAGGGCTTTGATCAGCAGTCAAGGCCAACCTATCTTTCAGACGAACAGAAAACAATGACTTGAGAAGGATAGCTTTAGAGATGACAGAAAGCAAACTGGGGATATATCATCAGATGAATGAAGAGAGACTGATAATTGGGGAAGACACGAGCTATGAAACATTAAAACTAGTCATAGAAGAGAAAAAGATGGGTGTCCCTTTAATTTAAATCTGTACCTAACTGCCACTTGGGGATGAGGCTAGAAATGGGTTGGGGACATGTTTTTAATGATAGAGGACCTGGGAAAATTCCTGGGTCCCAAGAGATTTAATAGAAGAGGAATGAAATGATATTAGGGAGTAATTTGAAATTATACCCCAAGAGGGAGCCTAGATCCAGGAAATTATTGAAAGTCGCCCTCTGATGGTGACAGACAGAAAGTCCTTAACAAGAACAATTGGGGGACATTCCTTTGATGATAGGGACAACTCCCTAAGATGGTTACAGAAAACTTAGGTTTAAGAAAAGAAGGCCAGAAACATGATTTGGGAGTACTTTAGGTATTCTTTTCTTCCTTTCTTTCTTTCTTTCTTTCTTTTTTTTTTTTTTTGAGATGGAGCCTCGCTCTGTCACCCAGGCTAGAGTGCAGTAGTGCAATCTCAGCTCACCTTAGCCTCCGTCTCCTGGGTTCAAGTGATTCTCCTGCCTCAGCCTCCCGAGTAGCTGGGACTACAGGTTCACACCATCACGACTGGCTAATTTTTGTATTTTTAGTAGAAACGGGGCTTCACCATGTTGGCCAGGATGGTCTCGATCTCCTGACCTCATGATCCACCTGCCTCGGCCTCCCAAAGTGCTGGGATTACAGGCGTGAGCCACTGCACCTAGCCCTAGGTATTCTCTTGTGGGTTTCAAGGTGATGTGGTTTTTTGTAGGTGGGAAAACATGACTAGCACATGCCACAAGGAGAACATTCAGGTAATGTACAAGGTTAGGTCTCTAAGGACATGCGATACACCAACATGAGCCAGACAGAAACACAACAGAATAGGTGTAGGGCATTATAGGCAAACTCTGACCCAGGTCTCCCATTTTCACCCGAAATTAACTTTATAAAAATTGCATTTTGGGCTGGATGCGGTGGCTCACACCCGTAATCCCAGCACTTTGGGAGGCTGAGGCGAGTGGATCACTTGAGATCAGGAGTTTGAGACCAGCCTGGTCAACATGGAGAAACCCCGTCTCTACTAAATATACAAAAATTAGCTGGGTGTGATGGCGTGCACCTGTGATCTCAACTACTCGGGAGGCTGAGGCAGGAGAATCGCTTGAACCTGGGAGGCGGAGGTTGCAGTGAGCTGAGATGGTGCCATTGCACTCCAGCCTGAGTAACAAGAGCTAGACTCCATCTCAAAAAAAAAAAAAAATTGCATTTTGAAATTTTAGAGGCAGTTCCTAAAAGAATGTGTGAATATATCCCACAGAGTATCTTGCTTTCTTGCTTGTTAGTATTGTGAATGTTTTCTTGCTTTTTTTTTTTTTTTTTGACAGATTCTTGCACTGTTGCCCAGGCTGGAGTGCAGTGGTGCGATCTTGGCTCACTGCAACCTCCTCCTCCCAGGTTCAAGCGATTCTCTTGCCTCAGTCTCCTGAGTAGCTGGGATTACAGGCTCCCGCCACCACACCCAGCTGATTTTTTTGTATTTTTAGTAGAGACAGGGTTTCACTACGTTGGTCAGGCTGGTCTCAAACTCCTGACCTCGTAATCCACCACCTGGGCCTCCCAAAGTGCTGGGATTACAGGCATGAGCCACCGCGCCCAGCCTTTCTTGCTTTAAATACTAATTTTATGGGCTGGGTGTGGTGGCTTATGCCTGTATTCCCAGCACGTTAGGAGGCTGAGGTGGGTGGATTACTTAGGGCCAGGAATTAAAGACCAGCCTGGCCAGCATGGTGAAACCCTGTCTCTACTAATAAATAAATAAATAAGTAAACGTGCCAGGCACGGTGGCGTGTGCCTGTAGTCCCAGCTACTTGGGAGGGTGAGGCAGGAGAATCAGCTGAACCTCGGAGGCAGAGGTTGCAGTGAGCCAAGATCAGGCCACTGCACTCCATCCTGGGTGACATAGTGAGACTCCATCTTAAAAAATAATAATAATAATTTTATAGATATATATTTCTCAATACAATATTTTTCATCCACTATTTGTCTAAGAAGAGTTTATGTTCATGTCCTTAAAACTCAATACCACTTTAAAAATGTACATTTTAAAGATTTGCAAGTAATGGCCGGGCGCGGTGGCTCAAGCCTGTAATCCCAGCACTTTGGGAGGCCGAGACGGGCAGATCACGATGTCGGGATCGAGACCATGCTGGCTAACACGGTGAGACCCCGTCTCTACTAAAAAATACAAAACCTAGCCGGGCGAGGTGGCGGGCGCCTGTAGTCCCAGGGGAGGCTGAGGCAGGAGAATGGCGTAAACCCGGGAGGCGGAGCTTGCAGTGAGCTGAGATCCGGCCACTGCACTCCAGCCCGGGCGACAGAGCGAGACTCCGTCTCAAAATAAATAAATAAATAAATAAACAAAGATTTGCAAGTAATCATTTGATTTACATTCCAAATACAATTAGCAGAGTGTGGAAATCATACGTAATCATTTTATAAAGCATAAGGATTGACAAAGGGTCATATGAGTTTCAGATGTTGCTGGTATTGAGAGGCCAAAGAATTGCATCAAATCAACTGTTTGTTAACATTTATATTCATTGTTTTTCATCAGGAAGCAACTCTAAAGCATTTTCCTTTCTAACATGAAAATTTATTTATGATATATGGACATTTAAGTTATGTTTTAGGAACTTGATTGGGGGACTTTTGTTGATATGTAGCCCATTATAATAATTTCCATTTAAAATTATAGGAAGTACACCCTTACTTAGCATTTTTATATGTAACATCTGAATTTCAGTAAAGTATTATTGACTTAAATGGGAGATGCCTGAACATATATTTATAATTTTCAAACAAATAGAAATTAATTTTAAAAACTGATATAGCATAAGTTAAAAAATAATAAGAATAAAAACAAAAACAAAATCATGTTAAATTGAAGACACAAAATAAGATGGTAAAAAAGAAAAGTTCAAATAAATTAATAATCATATTAAACATAAATGGATTAAATTCACCTATGAGAAAGACATTCTCAGGTTGGATTTTAAAAATATGGCCATGTACTATTTGCCTAGATACATCAAAAATATAGTAACACATAATGGCTGAAAAAGATAGTCCTAGGAGTTTTTCTCATTCTTTATCTCCTCTTTAAAAAATTTATTCACCCCCATGTACTTTGCCTCCTGGGCTACCATATCACTATGTTACAGGTGACATCCAAGAGCCTCCTACAAAACAAGAGGGCCAATAATAGCAGCTTGGAGATATCCAAGTAAATCTAGGAGGTATTGGGTTACTTTGGCTGGGATTAAAAAATACCAGAAACTATTCACTTTCATCTGGCAGGGACAACAAAACACCTTTACCATTTTTCTGAAAGTGTGTCAGATATTTGCCCATTATCTTTCTATACTCTGCACTATGATACGGTGACTAGACACTGCAAGCTTCACGTTCCAGAGTCCCTTGCTAGCTAGCTTCTGCCAATTGGAGGCACTTCCAAAAACCATAAAGTGGAGGAGGTAAGAAGTAGTGTCTTCCAGTTTCCAGTTTGAGTTTGCATACTCTCCAGCTACAGCAGACAGCTATGATTTGATTCCAGCCTTCAGCTTGTTACTCCCAGCAATAATCTCACTATGCCCCATCAAGATACTAGTAGCAGCCAAGTCCATCATTCACTTTTATCCATTTGGCCATAGCCCGTTGAGTGATGCAGCCTACAGTCCCTCAGCAGTCTAAGCACTAGAAGTAAAGTATCCTCTTTTGTATGTTCTGGTAATAATAACTTCTTCCATTTTGTTCCCCCAGGTCTAAGGTGGTACCTTCTAAAGAGATTAATCTGTGGGTTGCCTCAACCTCTCATTTTTGCTTGTTCAGTGTTCCAATGCCTGCATAATCAATTCCCTTTATTAAATACCCTTTTTTCGAAATATCTAGTGTGGTTTACACTCTTATGATTAGACTCTGACTGAAACAAGAACCTTGATCCTCTCACCATTCCGAAGAAAATTATGCTGATCCACTACAGAGAGGCCTAAGAAAGCAGGGAATGTCCTAAAAACTTTGGTAAAACTCATGAATGTCAGGAAGAAGAAAATATGAGGGCTTTTACATTAATGTGTCTTCTAAAGGGCCCAGTTTAGGAGTATACAGGTTATCTCCTCCTGAGCGGACTGGCCTGCCTTACAGTAAGAAAAATGTATAAATTTTGGTGGCAACCAATGGCGCATTTGGGTGTGTTACACTGACAAATCCAAAAGGTGACTTTGAAAAACTGACAAATTTAGTGGGACTTAGAGCAGGAAAAGTTCCTTCAGCTGGTTCAGGCTGTAAGCAAGCAGCTCTGTCACTTGGCTCTTATGATTCAGTAGATCCAATGATGCAAAAAGATCAAGATGATGAAAGCAGCCCGTGTGACTCCTCAGTAGGTAGGATCACATTAGTGATCTGCAGCGTTCTGTGGAAAAAGCCATGCCCTATGGACAACTAAATATTCTCCTTATGAACTTCATGTTATATTTTGGGGGGATATATGTCCAAAAAATAAAAATGCTGGGTCATAAGATATATTTGTTTAATATAATTTGTCTGAGAAATGCCAAATTTTGCACTCCACAATGGCTGCTTCTTTTAAATATCTGCTTTAAAGGATTGCCCTTGGGCTATTGGAGCCACTTAGCCCAGAGAATAGGAAGTGTCTGGGAGATTAGGTACCCCCAGTACATCCGTAGTCAATGGGCCACTGCAATATAAAGATGAAAGTCCAGCTCCTTTGCCTTAGACTCGTTCAGGCTGAAGCATAATTTCCTCTCCAGAACTCCCTTACAGGATCAGATTAAGGCTAGGACTGTCTGAAATACAGTACATCGGTTGAGCACGGTGGCTCACGCCTTTAATCCCAGCACTTTGGGAGGCCGAGGCGGGTGGAACATGAGGTCAGGAGATCGAGACCATCATGACTAACATGGTGAAACCCCATCTCTACTAAAAATACAAAAAATTAGCTGGGCGTGGTGGCGGGCACCTGTAGTCCCAGCTACTCGGGAGGCTGAGGCAGGAGAATGGCGTGAACCCAGGAGGCAGAGCTTGCAGTGAGCCGAGATCGTGCCACTGCACTCCAGCCTGGGCAACAGAGCGAGACTC
The DNA here is from genome assembly GCF_009764315.1 of Trachypithecus francoisi. NCBI lineage: Eukaryota > Metazoa > Chordata > Mammalia > Primates > Cercopithecidae > Trachypithecus > Trachypithecus francoisi. The sequence continues at coordinate 28,300,828 of NW_022681469.1, read as the reverse complement.
GGTCTCAAAAAACAAAAAAAGAAAAAAAAAATACAGTACATCTTTCTTTAGTTTCTTCTATTTTTCTGTCCTTCATTCCCAACTTACTTACCAGTTTATGCTGGGATAACTTTCTTAATAACTTATTTGAAATTAAATCTATGTCTCAAGATTGGCTTCTGGCAAACATGAGCTAAGTCACATTGCCCCACTCACACTTAGTATCATTCAATTTTCCAATTTTTTCCTATTTCACTGTTGTTTCAATTTGCATTCCTTTGATTATTAGTGAGTTTAAACATTTCTTCATATTTATCAACTTTTGGTTCCTTACTTCTTTAAATGCTGGTTCATATCTTTTGTTTATTATTTTAATGAAGCTGCTGAGATTTTCTCGTGAATTTGCAAGATTTTGTTGCATGTGCTAGATATCAACCCATAGTCAGCTTTAAATGGCATGAATAATTTTCTTTAATTCTATTAAAGAATTAATTTTTTCCATTAATTTTTAAATTTTTTTCCTGTATAGAAATTTTTTTCTATATATGTCCATTAATTTTTTCCCTGTATAGAAAGCTTTTTTATGTGTGTGTGCCTCCACCAAGATTTTTTAAATTAACTATTTTAAATTCAGTGACATTTAGTTCATTTGCAGTGTTGTGCAACCACCAGCTCTATCTAGTTTCAAAACATTTTCATCACTCTAAAGTAAAACCTTTTGTGCATTAAACAGTTTCTCCCCTTTCTCTCTAACCCCCCAGTACCAGGCAGCCACCAGTCTGTGTTCTATCTTTATGAATTTATCTATTCTGGATATTTCATACAAATGGAATCATACAATATGTGATCTTTGGTGTCTGGCTTCTTTCACTCACCATAATGTTTCTGAGGTTCATCCATGTTATAGCATGTATTAGATATGGTACTTCATCCTTTTTTTATCACTGAAAAATATATTTATGAATATACCGCAATTTGTTTATCCACTCTTCCATTGATAGGCATTTGGACTGTTTCCACCTTTTGACTATTATCAATAGTCCTGCTATGAACATGTGTGTATATGTACTTACTTGAGTGCCTGTTTTTATTATTTGGGGCATATACTGCTAGCATTTACCTAGGAGTGTAAATGCTTGATCATATGGCTAACCATTTTACATTCCCACTAGCAATGTATGAGGTTCCAATTTCTCCACATCCTTGCAAACATTTATTTTCTGGTGTTTTTTGGTTTTTTTTTCACTTGTAGTCATCCTAATGGGTGTGAAGTAGTACCTTGGTGTTGGAAAGTTTTTTGATGTAAATAGGTTAATTAATGTTTTGACTTATGGTTGTGTTTTCTATGTCTTGTTTAAAAGTCTGCCTGTGCTCCTAAGATATAAAAGTATTCTCTGTTTTTTGCTTCTACTGACATATTTTTTCACATTTAAGTCTTTAATCTGTCTAGAATCCCCGTTTGTATTCAATATTAGTTAAGGATCTAGTTTGCATTTCTCAACGAAATGATGATATTAGGTAATAATCTGGTTAATATTGCTCCACATAGCCAATTTCATCAATACTATGTACTGAAAAAAAATATTTAATTTCTCAATGGATTTTTCATGTCGTCTTTAACATATGTTAGATTCTGATACATAAATGGTTGTTTCTAAATTATTCTATTCCACTGGTCTGTTAGTTCTTGAGCCCAAACCTGCTAAAATCACATGTTAATTCTGTTAATATCAGGCAGGGTAAATTTCACTATACTCTTCTTTTTTTTTTTAAGGTTTAATGTTTTTAAAGTTGACTTTTATTCCTATGTAAGCATCAGTTTTTAGAACATGTGGAAAAAAATTGAAAATACAATAATATCTAATAAAAATGAAAAAAACAAACCAAAAAGAGTAAGTTTATCATCTTCCTTGAAGGTCCAGCTGTAATTAATTTTGAGTTGGATTACATTAAAATTATATATTAATTTAGAAAAAATATCATTATAAAATTGTACCATACAAAAGTATAATTTTTTTCTATTTAGATTTTTCATATCTTTATTAAAGTTTTTTTCAAAATAAGTTTGTACCATCAAGTTGCACCATTTAAGAGCATAGGCCGGGCGCGGTGGCTCAAGCCTGTAATCCCAGCACTTTGGGAGGCCGAGATGGGCGGATCACGAGGTCAGGAGATCGAGACCATCCTGGCTAACACGGTGAAACCCCATCTCTACTAAAAATATAAAAACTAGCCGGGCGAGGTGGCGGGCGCCTGTAATCCCAGCTACTCGGGAGGCTGAGGCAGGAGAATGGCGTAAACCCGGGAGGCGGAGCTTGCAGTGAGCTGAGATCCGGCCACTGCACTCCAGTCCGGGCGACAGAGCGAGACTCCGCCTCAAAAAAAAAAAAAAAAAAAGAGCATAAAATTTTTTTAGATATATTTTATATCCTTTATTGAAGTTTTAAATTTTTCTTCATAGATATCGTATGCATTTGGGATCAAATTTATTTCAAGCTATTTTATGTTTTTTGTTGCTAATGTGAATAGTATTTTATGTTTATTACATCTTCTACATGGTTGTTATTGGTTTAGTTCTAACAGTTTGTTGAATCTGTTGGTTTTTCTAGTTCAATGGTCATATCATCTACAGAAAAAGACAGTTTTTATCTCTTCCCTTCCACTCCCTTCGGCCACTTCTATCTTTTTTCTTTTCTTATAAATCTGTCTAGGACCCTGAGTATAAACAACAGCAGAGATGGGGGCATCCTTGCCTTGCTCCTGATTTACAGTTTTTCCATTAATTATGTTTGCCATTGGTTTTTGATATAAAACTTTATCAAGTTGAAGGATTTTCTTCTATTCTTAGTTTTCTGAAAGGTTTTTTAAAATTATAAATAAGTCTTGAAGCATAATATTTTTGCTACCTACTACTACTTACTACTAGTGTAAATTCTTTTCCTGCATTTTTTTTCTTTAATCAATCCATAAGGTAAATTTTGTTGATGGATTTTCTTGTATATACTTCAACATATCAGATTTTGTATTATACCTTAATATCTCAATTTCTGAGAAAAATTTTAATTGATTGTGATGTATTATTTTAAATTTCTCTGTTAGATTCAAGGAGCTATTTTTAATTTTATTTACATTTATGTTTATAAATGAAATGAGCCTATAGTTTACCCATCCTTTTATAAAAATGACCTCATAAAATTAGGTTTCATATGCAGGACAGAAATTAACTGTTCTTTGAAATTTTGGTGGAAATAAACCATGAATAACATGTGGATTTGTGGGTTTAGGAGGAGAGGGGAAAGCAGGGTCATTTTCAAGTGTTTAATATTTACTCATCTCTTCAAGGTTTCTATTTCTTCTGCTGCTAATATTGACTTTTATATATTTCTAGGAATTAATAAATGCACAAACCATTTATAATACATCAAAAATCTTTTATGTCTCTAGTTATTTTCCCCTTTTTTTGTTCTGTATCTTTTATGTCTTTTTTTTTTTTTTTTTTTTTTTTTGAGGCAGAGTTTCACTTTTGTTGCCCAAGCTGGAGTGCAGTGGCATAGTCTTGGCTCACTGCAACCTCAGTCTCCCAAGTAGCTGGGATTACAGGCGTGCACCACCACACCTCGCTAAGTTTTTGTATTTTTAGTAGAGATGGGGTTTCATCATGTTGGCCAGGCTGGTCTTGAACTCCTGACCTCAGGTGATCCACTCACCTTAGCTTCCCAAAGCGCTGGGATTACAGGTGTGAGCCACTGTGACTGGACTCTTTCAAGTCTTTTTATCTGCATTGTTCTTGCCACAGATTTATGTAATTAATGCTTTTGAATAAGCAGCTTTTGGTTTTGTCCTCTAACTCATTGATTTCTGACTCTGTCTTTACTATTTTCTCCCTTCTTATTTTTTGGGTTTACTCTATCACTCTTCTGTCCACTTATTGAATTTTCTTCTTAGCTCATGTATTTTTTTTCCCTACTATCCACCTCCAAGATAAATCACTATTCCTGACTTAAAACAGCACAGATTAGCTTTGTCTGGTTTTGTATTTTATACAAACAGTGTCATGAAGTATGTATCCTTTTGTGTCTGGTTTGTTTTGCTCAACCTTATGTTGGGGAAAGTCATTCATATTTTGTATGTAGTTGTATGCTCTCCATTGACATTGCTTTAGAGTATTCTATTGCGAGAATATAGCACAACTTATTTATCCAGTCTACTGTTGATTAGGCATTTAGATAGTTTCTAGTCTGGAACAATTACAGAATGTGCTGCTATGAACATTCTAATTCAAGTTTTTTGGGGGAACACATGTACTCATTTTTATTGCGTACATATCCAAGAGTGGGAATTCCTGGTAATGTATATGTTAGGCTTTAGTGAATACTGCCAAACAATTTTCCATAATGGTTGTACCATTTACACTCTCATCATTGTGGACGAGAGTTCCAGTTGCTCCACGTTGTGGTGTTTTCTGCCTGATTCATGTTAGTTATTCTGGTGAGTTTGCAGTAGCGTCTGGTTGTGTTTATTGGCATTTCCTTGATGACTAAGGAAACTGACCAACTTTTTTGTTTGTTTCTTGACCACATTGATGAAACTACCTCAGCTCACACCTGCTTCTTCTTGAGGAATTCCCAATGAACAGTTGACTAAGAAGGAAAAATTGACCCTTGTTTATAGATGGCTCTTCATAATGGCCAGAAACAGAATGTAGTGACATTCTAACCCCTATCAGAGATAATCATGAAAGAAAATGGAGTAGGAAAATACTCCCATGGGGTAGGACTTGAAGCATTATGGCCTGTTGTCTTATTGTCTACTGTTTGTTGAAGGTGAGATGACCTGGCATAAGACTCCTTGCTGATTTATGAACAATACGTGAGGGGAAGATTCCTACTGATTTATAGGTAGAGCCTAATGGTTTGGCCACATAACCAGGGACTGACAAGGCATCAGATTAGAGGACAGGTGACAATGAGATTTAGGAAACAGATTTTGAAAATTTCTCCTTTCTTTAAAAGCCTTTTCTTGACCCCACTTCCCCTTCTAGCTGCACACCATTTTCTCTTCTTTCCTTTATAACAACCTTCCTTGAAAAGTTTGTCTGCACTTGCTATCTCCAATATTTCTCCTTCCATTTTTTAGGCCCACTTCAAGCCATCTGACATCCTTAACACTCAACTAAAACTGTTCTTACAAATGTTGCTTGCATTGCTTCTTCCAATGGTAATTTTGGATTAAAGTCTTGTTTAACTTCTACTGGTTTTACCACATATTCCGTTATCCAGAAGTAAAGGGGTGAAAAGGCCTTCTGAAGACTCAGTTTTGATGACAGCTGACTGACAACACTTGCAAGATTGCAAGATTGTAATCCTAATGAGCAGGGCATGTGGTCTGAAGCAGAACTTACATATGGTGCTGTTTTTCACAAAACCAGAAGGCATGGGTCAGGATAAATGTTGGAGTGCTATTCTCAGATCACTCCTATTTAAAGCTTAAAAAAAAAAATTTAAGAGATAGGGTCTCCTTCTGTTACCCAGGCTAGAGTGCAGTGGCATAATGATAGCTCACCGCAGCCTCAGACTCCTGGGCTCAAGCAATCCTCCCATCTCAGCTTCCCAAGTAGCTACGACTACTACAGGTGTGCATCACCATGCCCAGCCAATTTTTAAATTTTTGGAGATAAGGAGTCTCATTATGTTGCCCAGTCTGTTCTCAAACTTCTGGGCTCAAGTGATCCTCCCACCTTGGCTGCTGGGATTATGGGCATGAGCCACCATGCCCGGCCTGTTTAAAGCTCTTAATACCAAAGGAAGGAATGCCTCCACCAGGAAGTCTACAATGGTGTCATTGAACTGGAAGCTGATCCGCCTCCTGGACATTTTGGACACGGCTCTGCATGCCACTAGGAAAACAGGCTAGAAACAAGTTTATGACATTCGCTGGTGTGCCTTTGATTCTTGGTAAGGTTGCTACTGTACTAACTGGGCAAGAATGTAGGGAGGGGTATGAATGTAATCCAAGGGTCTTAGGAGGGAGAAGAGATAAATTTCGGAATGTCTAATGTAATTATCTTAGAGAAAAATCTCAACTCTTAGGTATATAATGAAATATTTTTCCCAGTGACTGCTATTATCTGTTTTCTTTTGAAACTCCCTTTTCTAGCAATTCAATAATTTTCAGTAACTTTCAACTATTAGAATGGTCATTTTCAGTTTTTACAACTTCTTGCTGTTAATTTCACAACTTAAATCTCATATGTAATTATTTTAATTTTTTCGAGATGGAGTCTTGCTCTGTCGCCTAGGCTGGAATGCAGTGCAATGGCATGATTTCGGCTCACTGCAAGCTCTGCCTCCCAGGTTCATGCCATTCTCCTGTCTCAGCCTCCCGAGTAGCTGGGACTACAGGTGCCCATCACCATGCCCGGCTAATTTTTTTGTTTTTTGTTTTTTTTTTAAATAGAGACGAGGTTTCACCGTGTTGGCTAGGATGGTCTCGATCTCATGACCTTGTGATCCACCCAACCCAGCCTCCCAAAGTGCTGGGATTACAGGCGTGAGCAACTGTGCCCAGCCCTCTCATATGTAATTTCAAGGTCTCTCCCAGTAAGCCCCTTATTCACCCTAGTTTTTATTGGCTTACAGTCTGGCTCTCACTTTTCTCCTCTGGCACATACCCGTCTGATGATGGAGTGGAGAAGAGGGACAGCAAAGGTAAAAACCTTCTTCTGGGATTGCCCATGGAGAGATTAAGGTCATCTCTTTGGCTCATTGTCTATGGGTATGGTGTGGACAAAGTGCTCATTTCAACAGGCTCTGCAGTAGACTCACTCACAAGCAATTCTCCCTCTTGGCTAACTTTCACTTCGGGGCCTCATGTTCCATTCCTCTTATGTGTGTACATCTTTGCCCCACTGTGGCAGTCTCAGCAAGACTGTGACTCCTGGCTAGGCATGATGGCTCACAACTGTAATCCCAACAGGTTGGGAAGCCATGGTGGAGGAATAGCTTGAGCCAGGAGTTCAAGACCAGTCTGGGCAACATAGTGAGACCCCATATCTACAAAAAAATTTAAAAATTAGCAGGGCACGGTGGTGCGTGCCTATACTCCCAGCTACTTGGGAGCCTGAGGTGGGAGGATCACTATGCCCATGAATTTGAGGCTGCAGTGAGTTATGAAGGCACCCCACTGCCTGGGTGACAGAGAGAGATCCTGTGGCCCCCCCAATGCCATTCACCCTCTGCAGCTAACTCTTGGGTACCCAGGCATTTGGAGAACCCACATACCATTTCTCCCAGAAACTGGGAACTTGCTGAGGGAGTCATCTTGGCTGTCTCTCTTCTTCGTTAGCCTTGCCACATAATTTATTCTCCATAATTTTCTCCTGATCTCAAAGAACAGGGGCAGGTCCCCCAGTTGTCCTTTGGCTAAAAAGACCTTCCCTTGGAGTGCCAACTGCCAGCATCCCTTACAGAGCATTGGTAGGAATCTTCAGGAAAATCACTCTGTCAAGAATTACGATGTTAACAATGAGTCTTTCTCTTTTTGGTCAAGAGGCAGTCTCCCAAATTAATTGAAACCTGTTAAGTCTCAGTTTATAAGAAAATAATAAATGCAATCTCTCTTTAAAAACAGGGCCAGCCAGGCATGGTGGCTTACACCTGTAATCCCAGCATTTGGGGAGGCTGAGGCGGGTGGATCATGAGGTCAGGAGTTCGAGACCATCCTGGCTAACATGATGAAACCCTGCCTCTACTAAAAACACAAAAAGTAGCTGGGCGTGGTGGTGAGTGCCTGTAGTCCCAGCTACTTGGGAGGTTGAGGCAGGAGAATTGCTTGAACCCGGCAGGTGGAGGTTGCAATGAACCGAGAGTGTGCCACTGTACTCCAGCCTGGTGACAGAGCGAGACTCCATCTTAAATAAATAAATAATAAAAATAAATAAAAATAGGGCCAAATGGCCAAGTCAGGGATCATATAGGCATGTGCCCCTCCTGATGAACCTGAGTTGCAATCTCTTAGCTCACTGCTGACACGCAGCTCAGTGTCATCCTGTTGTGCTTTAGCCTTATTGCCAAGCCTTTTTCCTGTTTGGCTTTTGGAAGCATAGACAACCTGAAAATCTCAACTGTACACCTCTGGGGGACAAACCCAACTCTGGAAAACAATCCAGGAAGGCACTTTAGCATCTGGCTTTATTTTATGCCAAGACTCAAGGTGATGTGCAATGCCTGAAAAATTATTTAACCCAATCCCAACACATTATTCTGCTTAAATCAACACCTGACAGGTAACAGAAGGCCTTCATTTCTATTCTTTCCCTGGTGATTTCACAGTAGGGAGGTTGCTTATGCCCTGGCCAGAATGACTAATTTCAAACCTGTTCCCTCTATCTTCTATACCAAGCATTTACAATTGGACACCTGGAACTGACTTCTCCAAAATGATTTATTGCATTCTAAATTAGATGGGATGCCAAGCGACAATATCTTTGAAATCCAGCATCCCTTAACCTGCTGTGCATGACCTGGTGCAATGCCTCCAGACATTGCCTCGCAGGTGACTTTCTGAGGTCTCTCTCCGAGCCCACTAAGGGTTACCCAATATCTTTCAGGCTAGCCTAGTTTAGAAAGTCTCATCCCCACAAATAAGAGCATGGCTGGATATTTGTCAACCAGGACCCATCAGTCTGTCTCAGGATTGCAGTAAGACTCTGGGGAACTTACAAAAGTCTGTGGGTGAGTGCTCTCTTTCTGGCTAAGTCTATTTTGATCTGATGAAAGTCTCTTTTATTTTATTTATTTATTTATTTATTTATTTATTTAGACAGGGTCTTGCTCTGTCGCCCGGGCTGGAGTACAGTGGGAAGTGGCACATTCATGCCTTACTGCAGCCTCAACTTCCCAGGCTCAAGTGACCGTCCCATCTCAGCCCCACTAGTAGCTGGGAATATAGGCATGCACCACCATGCCTGGCTAGTTTTTTGTAGAGTTGGGGCTTTGCCGTGTTGCCCCGGCTGGTCTTAAACTCCTGGACTCAAGTGATCAGCCTACCTCAGCCTCCCAAAGTGCATGGATTATAGGCATGAGCCACCACACCCAGCCAGAAATGTTTTAATAAGGGTTCTGTTATTACTATTAATCTCTTACTCTTAATTTTGAAGATTGCCCAGTACAATTGGAGATAGTGATGGTATACAGACATTGATGTAACTTGCCTCTGTTAAAAATTTTTTTTTGGCTCTGTTAAAATTTTAAAGTTGATTACTCTCAAATGGTTCAGGAATAAAAGTGTGTGTTTATGTATATAAATTATATTTGTGTTTGTGTATATACACATATACACACATGCATACATACAGAAAGAAAGAGATGGATAAATCAAATACGGCAAATGCTTAAAATTTGGGAATCATTGTTAAAGGTATGTGGGAATTCTGTGTATTATTATTGCAATGTCTGTGTCGGTCTAAAATTATGTCAAAATAAAAAGTTCAAAAATATACAAATACACAATGTATGATCAAGAAACTTTAAAAACACATCCCTAGTATTAGCAGTGATTATTGCTAGAATATGGGTTCACATTATTTTCTCCTTTTGGTTTATCTATATTTATAAATGTTCTACAATGGAAATGTATTGCTTTTGCTCAGTACCAAGGACAAAGGAGCATTACAATTGCACTGCAACTTGTAAAAGGCAATATTTTTCAAAGTTGATCTTGTTGGCATGCTAACCACATGATAGTTACTGCTCTTCTTGGGAGTGTAACTTAGACATAGGGTTCTATAACGTGTGGTCTAGATCTCCTGTTTTGAGTGAATAGAAAACGTTTTGTTCTGTGATCAAAGCAAGTTAAAAAAAAAAAAAAAAGACGACTGTCATTCCTTCACCTCCAGCCTTCCACAATTATTGACATTTTGCTGGATGTCTTCTTATACTTCTCCAGATCCACTTACCACCTTCCTCTCCTCCTCTCTTCTTCCTCGGAAGTCTGACCTAGTCAAATGCTCTCTTGTTCTCTGGCTTTCATTGGGTTTGGCCAATGGTGAACAAGAGTAAAAGATCCATGGGAGGGAGGAGACTGAGATCTGGGTAACTTTTTTCTTGATTCCACTCTTGCAGGCTTTCTATACTTGGCTTTATCCCTTAACTGAGGAACATTGTACCTGTCAGGCGACCCTCTCCACAAAGGTCTCTCCTTCAAGTTAAGAATGGTAATGACACTCCAAGTTACTAGCTCTGGGATACAGAACTGTCCCTTGCTTAATCTCTGCTCACATCTTTGAAGATAGTGCCTTTACTAAACTCTCCTCCATTGACTCAGTTTGAGTGGGAAGGTGTTTCTGGATGTGATTAACGTTTGAATTGGTGGATGGAATAAAGCAGGTTGCCCTCTGCAATGTGAGTGGACCTCATCCGATCAGCTGAAGGCCTGAATAGAATAAAAAGGCTGACTTTCCTACAAGCGCAAGGAACTCCTGCAGCCTGACTGCTTTCAAGCTGGGACGTCCATGTTGTTCCTGCCCTCAGACTTTGGGTTTCAAGACTGCCAGCCTTCAGACTGAAAGTACACCATTGGCTCTCCTGGATTTTCAGCTTGCAACCACAGATCTTAGGGCTTGTCAGTTTCTATAATGGTAAACCAATTCCTTATGATAAATCCCTTTCTGTGCGCACACACACACACACACACACACATGCCCTATTGGTTCCTGTTAGTTCCTTTTTCTCTGGAGAACCGGGACTAATATACTGTCCCTGGAAGACTCTTTCTCTGGGTTCAATACTGATTTTCTCTCTGACAGTGCCTGCCCTTCATACCATCAGAGTTGTGAAATCTCATTTCATTACATGCCATGCTGTCTGTACCTTCCCTCTAGTAACCAGGATTTCATTTCACTGCTGCCTCTATTCAGCATTAGGCCAGAGGCAAGGGTATCCAGTGAACTTCCTGTTGACCCCTCTAGCATTCAGCATTGTTCATGGTCAAAGGGTTTGTTCAGTCACACCAGCTTCCTGGCCCACTGGGTGGTGCCTCTTGTCCACACAGTGGAGACCCATTTGGCTACCCGCTTTTTGGCTTGGTTTCTTCCAGCATTCTTCTGCACATCAATCTATGTTAAAGGGGGAATTTGAGCTCTATGTTTTTGTGACTCCTGCCTGTCACTGTGCTCCCTCAGATTCTGAAGCTAAGTAACTCCAAACCTTGCTGGTAAGCGCGTTCATAACTGTCACTGTCAAAAACACCATGCCTAGTCACCTTTTGGGTGCACTGATTGGCCTGAAGAATTTTAATTTTTCCCCTTGTTTTTTTTTTTTTTTCTTTGAGATGGAGTCTCGCTCTGTTGCCCAGGCTGGAGTGCAGCGGCGTGATCTCGGCTCACTACATCCTCTGCCCCTCTAGGTTCAAGCAATTCTACTGCCTCAGCCTCCCAAGTAGCTGGGATTACAGGTGTCTGCCACCATGCCCGACTGATTTTGTATTTTTAGTAGAGACGGGTTTTCACCATGGTGGCCGGGCTGGTCTTGAACTCCTGACCTCAGGTGATCTATCTGCCTTGGCCTCCCAAAGTGGTGAGAGTACAGGCATGAGCCACCTCACGCCAGGCCTCCCCTTGCATTTTTTTTTTGAGACAGAGTTTCACTGTTGTTGCCCAGGCTGGAGTGCAATGGCACGATCTCAGCTCATCGCAACCTCCTCCTCCCAGGTTCAAGCGATTCTCCTGCCTCACCCTCCCAAGTAGCTGGGATTACAGACATGTGCTACCATGCCCAGCTAATTTTGTATTTTTAGTAGAGATGAGGTTTCTCCATGTTGGCCAGGCTGGTCTCGAACTCACGACCTCAGGTGATCCGCCCGTCTTGGCCTCCCAAAGTGCTGGGATTACAGGCATGAGCCACCGTGCCTGGCCACATTCTCACAGAGAAAGTATCTTCAAGAGAAATAATGTTTCTTACAAACCTTAATGAGTCAAAGATCATCCTGTGTCAATCAGCAATTAGAAAGTAATAAATCTCAGCTCTAAGAGTCTGAAATATGGCCCCCAAAGCAGGAGGTTCTTACTAAAGGTCAAGGCAGCACTGACAGGCTGTCAGAGGCAGGGACAGCTACTTACAATTTAAGACTAACAAGCCCTTAAAAATAAGGAAAGTATTTTCTCTTCCTTCCTGTCCTCCTGTTCCTTATTTGTTTAGGAGAGTGTGGGCAGGGAAAAGGCAATGTTGTTTGATATTTGTAGCAATGATTGGTATGTGCAATTTCAAAGAGAGGCCAGATGCTAATGTTTGTAATAATCGAATAGCAGGCATGTCACCTCTTTGATTTGCCAGTTTTAATAAGTCCTGGGCTTCAATTTGTAAGGGTAATTTGAGTAATTATAAATATGTAAAAATAGATTCATTAAACATTCTGGGGAATCAAAGGGCTGAATCTCTGCCCCTACTTATTTATGATATATTCATATTTTTTCAGTGGGTCAGTACTTTACTATGGTATATGGGAGCCTAAAGCTTAGGGGGTAGACACTCAAGTTTTCCAACCGGTAGTCACTAGTCTACTCCCCAAGCTTTAAAAGTAAAGGACTAAGGCCGGGCGCGGTGGCTCAAGCCTGTAATCCCAGCACTTTGGGAGGCCGAGACAGGCGGATCACGAGGTCAGGAGATCGAGACCATCCTGGCTAATACGGTGAAACCCCGTCTCTACTAAAAATACAAAAAAAAAAAAAAAAAAAAACTAGCCGGGCGAGGTGGCGGGCACCTGTAATCCCAGCTACTCGGGAGGCTGAGGCAGGAGAATGGCGGAAACCCGGGAGGCGGAGCTTGCAGTGAGCTGAGATCTGGCCACTGCACTCCAGTCTGGGCGACAGAGCGAGACTCCGCCTCAAAAAAAAAAAAAAAAAGTAAAGGACTATTTCAGGATGGCACATGACACTGAAAGGTCAGTAGGATGCTATGGCAGATGCTCTCAATTTTCTACCAAAATATATATCCTCCCTTTATTCTCTGCAAAGCAAACCTCAGTTTTCTACAGGGAGGCATCAGGATATGGACCACAATGAGATTAAGTTCATTACAACAGTCCTTGAAGCAATTTCCCATATTTTCTTGCAGCTAGAGATGGCACATGTACTGGCCCTTGAGAAGTGAAAGAAAATGCCACTCATCACTTGGAATGGGTGGCAACAATTCTGGAAAGCTTTTGTATTCTGAGTAAAAGGGAGAGAATGCCAGTGGTTCCAGCTTGCTTGCTTTCCTTTTTTTTTTTTTTTGAAATGAGATCTTGCTATGTTGCCCAGGCTGGTCTCAAACTCCTGGGCCCAAGTGACCCTCCCGCCCCAGCTTCCCAAGTAGCTGGGATTACTTGTGCACTGTGGCTCAACTTATACCTTACCTTTCTTCCTGCTTTAAATATGAGTAAAATGCCTAGAGCTGCCCCTATTGTTCTGTGGCCACAATATGGCAGGCTAAGAGATGCTGACCCTGTCAGTGTAAACTGAACAAATCACAGCAGCACTTTCCTCCAAATTTCTTGTTATATAATAAAAATAAAACTCTATTTGTTAAGTTACTGTAGGGTTTTCTGTTGCTTCCAGCCAAAGCAATTGTACCTAACACAGGTGCTTTAGCAGAATTAAAGGATTTCAATATATATATCTTTCTCACTAGGGGGACAGAAGCTTCTCATATCTTCTCCCCCTAGGATCCAGATCTTAAGTTGGCTGTGTGAGATGGCCAAGGATACCCTAAATACTGATAGGACCTAGACAGGGAACTGCATTCTCTCTTTTATGAAGGTCAAACAGTTTTAAGTATAAAATGCTGGCACACAATAATAATCACACTCCAGTTTTCCAACTGGGAGATAACAAGGCTGGTCTCTACCCTTAGAACCCAATTTATTTTTTAATTTAATTTAATATAATTTAATTTAATTAAGTTTTTTGAGACAAAGTCTTTCTCTGTCACCCAGGCTGGAGTGTAGTGGTGTGATCTTGGCTCACTGCAACCTCTGCCTCCTAAGTTCAAGTGATTCTTCTGCCTCAGCCTCCTGAGTAGCTGCAACTACTGATGTGCCCTCATGCCCAGCGAATTTTTTTTGTATGTTTAGTAGAGACAGGGTTTCACCATGTTGGCCAGGCTGGTATCGAACTCCTGACTTCAGGTGATCCACCCACCTTGGCCTCCCAAAGTGCTGGAATTACAGACATGAGCCACTATGCTTGGCCCTTAGTACCCAATTTAAATTTGCCTGGAGTTCCAAGTTGCGGACCATGGAAAATCTGTATGGGACTAAGAATGCTGGATTCTCCCTTCCCCTACAGCAACCACTCCTAGTAAAATTTGGTCTGTGATCTGTGCTGAGTGCCCTGGGGAGAGGTGCATTAGGGTGGTGCCTCTCAGAGAGGCAGCATAGTCTGGGCACATACTCAGTAGCTTGGTGGTCCAGAGAGAAGAGAACGACTTTTGCCCTGGGTGACCACAGTAACTGCAACCTCATCCTGCAGTTATTTGTTTAACAAAACTAAGGAAGGTAACTAAGGTAAGGTTTTCTGGGCTTCTTGGAGCCAAACTGCCCAACCAATGGTACTAAATGGAACTAAGGCATGATTTACCTTTACTCTCATGTAGCATATTTTCCTAAGTATACTCAAGGGATTAAAGGGACCTGCATAAAATTAAGATCTGAGACAGAGGCCGGGCGCGGTGGCTCAAGCCTGTAATCCCAGCACTTTGGGAGGCCGAGATGGGTGGATCACGAGGTCAGGAGATCGAGACCATCCTGGCTAACACGGTGAAACCCCGTCTCTACTAAAAACTACAAAAAAACTAGCCGGGCGAGGTGGTGGTGCCTGTAGTCCCAGTTACTCGGGAGGCTGAGGCAGGAGAATGGTGTGAACCCGGGAGGCGGAGCTTGCAGTGAGCTGAGATACGGCCACAGCACTCCAGCCTGGGTGACAGAGTGAGACTCCATCTCAAAAAAAAAAAAAAAAAAGATCTGAGACAGAAATCTGAATGACTGAGGACTATGAGTCCAGTATTCTGGGCAATATCAGGAGGGTTGACCTACCACTCCCAGGTCAGTAAGTGTCTTGTACCTTGTGTCTCCAGCAAAGTATAAAGAGAGATGCTGAGGCCCTTTAATCCTACACAACCCACAGTGAGGACTAAGGAGGTATCTCATAAATAGCCCTTGGAGGCTGAGGCAGGAGGACTGCTTGAGCCCAGGAGGTTGAGGGTGCAGGAATCCATGATGGTACCAGTGCACTCCAGCCTGGGTGACAGCGCGATACTCTCTCTTTTCTCTCTGTCTGTCTGTCTCTCTCTCTCTCTGTGTCTTTCTATCCCTCTCTCTCTCTCTCTATATATATATATTTTTTTCTATCTATCTATCTATCTATCTATCTATCTATCTATCTATCGAGAGAGACAGAGAGCGATATCTGAATAGATATATATGCCTTGGGATTATCACTATGCCCTTGCGTCAATGATCGAAAATCCATTAAGCTAACTATAATCTGTGAAAAGTGTTTTGCTTTATCTATGCAAATATCTGGGAAGATGGGAGGGTAGATTTTCTGGGACTTTAGAGCAAAAATCATCTTTGTACCACAGGAACTACATCAGGATAGCCTGCTCTGTGAGCACAATCACAGTGGGCCTGTGACCAGGGTTGAATACATGTCCTGGGCATCCTGGGCAACAAGTCAAGGTCGCCTGTGGCAGGACATTAATATCACCGCAATGGAGTAAAAGAGCCAGCCTGTCTCAGTCACTCCAGTTATAAAGGAGATCAAAATGCTCCAATCACACTTTAAAATGGTGCTGGGAAAAGAAATCATGAGATATTAGCAATCTAAAGAGAATGGCGTGTATGACCTGGAAATCAGAACTTAACACCTCAGAATTCTTGGTAGATGTTTTCTTTGGGCTGTCCAACCTGGAAATTTCTCAGGAAAGATGAATGGCCCATCAAGGGTTTGAGACTAGAAACTGAGTGACTTAGGGGCCACTGTAACACACAGCAGGCCTTTATAGAGAAGAAATCTGAATCTCCCTCAAGTAAACGGAGGCATAAATAAATGATTGGAGCTAATGGGATATTTGTTGTGTTGGGGGCAGCCGATTTATTGCTCAAAGAAATAGTACAATTGGTTTTGGCACAATTCTTGTCTTCTATATTACCTGACATGACTTTTGGCAATAAATATAATATGTGGTTGCGATTATAAGAATAATATATGTAATGTGTGAATTATTGTGTGTTAGTGGAAGAAAAAACAAAACTGAAAAGAAGCAATACCATTAAGGGGAAGAGTGTGTCTCTTTTTGACATTGCTGGCATAAAGCAGTAACCCCACTCTCAGGAGTCTACCTCTTAGGAAGAAACCCTTGAGAAATGGATAGGGATCCCTAGGAAAATCCCTCTTTTTTGTGCTTCTAACCCTTTAGGCAACTATTATCTTATAATAATATTTTATTTTGTTACAGTGCAATAGTTAAACAGCTGAGGTAGAAATGGTATGTTTCAATTGTAACATTCAATTAGTGATTTACTTTAAGAGTATCAGTGGGTCATTCCACCATATTTCTTTTTCTTTTTCTTTTCCTTTCTTTTTTTTTTTCTTTTTTGAGATGGAGTCTCGCTCTCACCAGGCTGGAGTGCAGTAGCATGATCTCGGCTCACTGCAACCTCCACTTCCCGGGTTCAAGAGATTCTCCTGCCTCAGCCTCCTAAGTAGCTGGGATTACAGGTACGTGCCATGACACGCAGCTTAGTTTTTATATTTTTAGTAGAGATGGGGTTTCACCATATTGGCCAGGCTGGTCTCAAACTCCTGACCTCAATGATCCGGCCACCTCAGCCTCCCAGAGTTCTGGGATTATAGGCATGAGCCACCATGTCTGCCTTCCCCCATATTTCTTAAAAATTTTATCTCCTGGCTTACTTTTACTCTTGACATTACTACCTCTGCCTTAAGCTTGGTGAATGTCCCATACACGTAGATGACCCTGACATCTCAATTCTATTTTTTTTTTTTGAGACAGAGTCTTGCTCTGTCACCCAGGCTGGAGTGCAGCAGCGTGATCTCAGTCCACTGCAACCTCCGCCTCCCGAGTTCAAGTGATTCTCCTGCTTCAGCCTCCCGAGTAGCTGGGATTACAGGTGCGTGCCACCACCCCCAGCTAATTTTTTGTATTTTTAGGAGAGACGGGGTTTCGCCATGTTAGCCAGGACAGTCTCAATCTCCTGACCTCACAATCTGTCCACCTCAGCCTCCCGAAGTGCTGGGATTACAGGCATGAGCCACCGCGCCCGACCGACCTCTTAATTCTTGACCTCCTCTCCCACAAGGATCTTCCCCTTAACTATTCACTTCCATGGCCATTGCTTAGATTTTATCATTACTTATAGGTGTAACCCCTGCATAATCTCAGTGCTATGATTCCCATTGTCTGATCACTTTCTCCTATCTTTCCAGTTTACTGTTTAAACCCCACAAACCTTTGCATTCTATACTCAAAATACATACAATATTTATTTACAAAAATTACATCCGGTAATACAGGGGCAAATATATGCCAAAGACAAAAATAACATTTTTTAGAGCCATAAAAAGAACATTTTAAGCCATTTCCTTAAGCAATAAACTGGCTTTCATAAAACACACACACCCTTCCATTTGTACCAATTTATTTGCTGTTATTCTTCCCAACCTTGCTGTTCTCATTCCTCTCCAAATCCAGCCTAAAGCCCGTGATCTCTTAGCGTTAAGTACTCCCATTCACATAACTTTGATACCCTTGCCCCCTCTCACTTCTTTTTGGTCAAACTAAAACTTTGGGTAACTCAACTTCTCCGCCCAATGTGTGCCTAAACCCACACAGCTGAATGAGGCTGATAAGCGTGCACAGACACAGACTGGCTAATCTCACATTAAATTCACAATTGCTAGCGTCAAGTGAATTCTTAATGCTGCCTGGGAATCACACATAGCCTAGTTCATTACTCTCCCCCTCTCCTAAATGACTCACACATTTTCCTTTCTCCTCAAACCGCCAATTAGGTCAATGTCTCATTCACAAGCTCAGTTGATGACCTTATTTCTAATTCACTGAGAAATATTACGCAATCAAGAAAGAACTTCCACAGTCTCCTATCACTGCATCCACCCACTGACCTGTGTCTTTACCCTCATATTACGCCTCTCCGACTGCTTCACAGATGAAATGTCCATGCTCCTAGCTAAAATCAATCCCTCTGTTTGTGCATTAGATCCATTGCGCTTGCTGCCTTAAGGATATTGTTCCTGCAATTCTCCCCCTCTTTGTCTTGCATTAATAATTTTTACTCCCTCTTGGATCATTTTTACTAGCATATAAACAGGCTGCTTTCCTTTCCATCTTAAAAAAAAAAGAGAGAATAAAAGTAATCATTTCTCTTGACCCTGTTTTTCCCTGCCAACTTCTCTATTTCTTTGCTCCCATGTGCAGGAAAATGTCTCAGAATAGTGCCCTGTACTCATGGTCTACAGTTTGTTTCCTCTTATGCTTTTTTTTTTTTTTTTTTTGCCAGAGTTTTGCTCTTGTCGCCTAGGCTGGAGTGCAGTGGCATGATCTCAGCTCACTGCAACCTCCACCTCCTGGGTTCAAGCAATTCTCCTGCCTCAGCCTCCCAAATAGCTGGGATTACAGGTGCCTGCCACCACACCTAGCTTTGTGTTTTTAGTAGAGAATGGGTTTCACCATGTTGGCCAGGCTGGTCTTGAACTCTTGACCTCAGGTAATCTGCCCTCCTCAGCCTCCCAAAGTGCTGGGATTACAGGTGTGAGCCACCACGCCTGATCCTCTAATGGTTTCTTAAACCCACTGCAGCTGGGGTTTTAGCTCCTGCCACTCCACCACAATTACTGTGATCAAGGCTGCCGATGACTGCCTCCTGGCTAGAGCCAATAGTCAGATTCCCAGCCTTCATCCTACTTGACATAGCACGAGCATTTCACAAAGTGGACCACTCCATTTTTGGGTGCACTTTCTTTACTAGGCTTCAAAGACACCACACACTTGACTTTCTTCCTACCTCACTGGTTATGCCTTCTTTGCCTTCTTGGCTGGTTCCTCCTGCTTCCCTTGGAGTGCCCCAGGGATCAGTCTTAGCCTTTTTATCCCTTCACCCTCCACACCCTCTGGTTGATCTCATTCGGACTTACAGCTTTAAATAACATCTATATGCTGATAACTCCCAAATTTTTCTCTCTAGCCCAGACTTCTTTCCCAAACACCAGATGTATCTATTTTACTGCCTAATCAAAATTTCCACGGGATGTCTAATTATTATTTCAAACTCAACATGTCCAAAACAGAATGCTTTTTCTTCCACTACAAATCTGCCCCACTTCTAGCCTTCCTCATCTTAGTTGATGGAAACTCCATCCTCCCAGCTGCTTAGGCAAGACTTTTGAGTCGCTGTGACTCTTCTCTTTCTCTCACTCCCCATTGTCAATCCTTTAGGAAAGTCTATTGGCTTTTCCTCTAAAATATATCAGAATCTACCATCACTCTGGTCCAAGCCACCATCATCTCTGATCTAGAATAGTGAAATTATCTCTTAACAGAGCTCCCTGCTTAAATGCATCAAACATAGCAGTCAGAATGATCTTTTGAAACACCAGGTAGATCATACTATGTTTCTGTTTAAGATCCTCAATGGCTTTCTAGTTTACCCATAGGAAAAGTTATTACAATGACCTATGAGGCCCACATGGTCTGGCACCCTCCCCTCCTTCTGACCATAACTCTGCTCCAGTACTGCTAGTTCCTTTACTGTTTCTTGAGCTCATCACCTAGGGTTGCTTCTTTAGCTGTGCCCTCTGCTTGGAATAATTTTCCTCCAGATATCTGCTGGCTAACTTCCTCAACTTCTTCAAGTCTTTGCTCACATCTTATTTGCATAATGAAGCCTATTCAGATCACACTGCTTATGACCTCACCCTAACCTCTACTCTCACCTAGCACTGTTGATCCCACTCAGTCTGCTCTACTTTTCATTAATTCCATATCTTCTATTACCCAACGCTGATTTATTTTTTTATTTTCTATATTCTTTCTACTGGAATATAAAATGACAAGGGCAAGGATCTTTGTTTTATTCACTTCAATGTCCCAAGTGCCTACAACAGTGTCTACCATATTTTAAGTGCTCAATCAATCCTTGTGAATTGTATTTCTTAGTCCATGAAAGCCTGGTGTTTTTTGTTGTTTTTGTTTTGTTTCATTAAAGACAAAAGCCATGACTACACACGACCCCAGAAGGAAAGCCTCTAGCTAGCACCGCCTCTGGATGCACTTCAGTCCAGTCCATTGCTGACCCCTGCTGGAACTCAGCAACCAAGTTGCTGTCTGTCCCTTGACTGGATGAGTGGACCAGGAACTCCTTGGGGACCGGCAGGGTTGACAAGAGGCTGCTGATCTCCTCTTTGCCACCTACTTGTTCCATACCTGTTTGTAAGAGTCGTATCTGTAGTCCCACATCTCCCTGGGGATTTTCCTAATTCTAGGGGTCTGCAGAAGACAGATCAAAGCTTTCTTTTGTTTTATTTATACTTGGTAACTGTCTTCTCTTGTAAAGACCCAATAACAGGGGGGAAAAATAAAATAAAAAATTCTGCTCTGGGTTCCACTTTCAGAACTAAGAACTTAATCTTTAACCAGACTAAAACTTGACATGAAGTAGAGAATTTGTTTTGAAAATATTAATATTAATGGGATTTCTTTTCTTATTCTCTTCCATATAATGACTCCCTTCTCAACCAGAGGCATCCTTTTTCACCAGAGAGCATTATGGTTGTTACAGCAAGAACGCAAGGGTACACGGGACTTGAGTTCAGCTTTTGAAGCCCAAAATTAAATAACAATCTTGAAAGCTTTTTTGGGAAAATAAGCTCAAAATTCCAAAACCTCTTAAATATTAAGAGCAAAGAATGTAGCTTGGATATAAGGTTTTACTCTAATCTGAAAGTACAGCACACTTCGGTTATGATGGTGGGAAGTTGCCATCTGCTGAGGGAGAAAGTAAAGTGCTCTTCCAGTTGAAAGAGTCAAAGACAGGGGGCAGGTTTGAGGGGTTGAGACTAACCTATCCTTGGATCCCTGGGAAGGAACCCCTCAGTCCCTTCAGACCTTGGACCTTGGCCCAGAATGGGAAGATGGGCATGACATCAGGAATTCCAGAGAAGTTGAGGTAGAATCTGGAACTTCTGGCCTGTACTTCACTTCTACTCCATGTTCAGTGTGACACTGGGGCAATCCAGTGCCATTCAAGAGGTAGTCCTTACATGGTTGAGAGGTATCTAGGCAGATGGACCTGGGTTTGCACCCCAGTTCCCTGTGGCCTTGGTGTGGAATGGAGGATGACCAGAATATTTTTTTTTTTTTTTTTTTTTTTTTTGAGACGGAGTCTCACTCTGTCGCCCGGGCTGGAGTGCAGTGGCCGGATTTCAGCTCACTGCAAGCTCCGCCTCCCGGGTTCACGCCATTCTCCTGCCTCAGCCTCCCGAGTAGCTGGGACTACAGGCGCCCGCGACCTCGCCCGGCTAGTTTTTTGTATTTTTTAGTAGAGACGGGGTTTCACAGTGTTAGCCAGGATGGTCTCGATCTCCTGACCTCGTGATCCGCCCATCTCGGCCACCCAAAGTGCTGGGATTACAGGCTTGAGCCACCGCACCTGGCCAACCAGAATATTTTTTATGCCTTGGAAAGAGCATGAAGGAGTGCTGAGAAAACCCAAGGTCCAGGAGAAGCCTGCATTGGGGATGAGGAAGCCACATCCAGCAGAGACCTCCAGTGAGAGATATAGCAGGATTCCAGACTCCAGACTCCAGCAGTGAGTGTCAGAAAGCCACCAAAAACACCAGACAGGACCCGTTGCAATTCACTGGGCACAAACACAATATTCCCAGAGACCCCTAAAACAGTCACACAGCATAGAAAATGAGTGAGGATCCAGAGAACAGCAGAGGATACAGCCATGAGACTGCTTCCCTTTCTGCTGTTCTGAGTATATGTAAAGCTCCCAGTATTCAGGGACCATGGTGGGAAGAAGGGGAGAGTTTGAGCTTTGAATTGACGGAATATTTATACCCAAAACACTGAATTAAGTTGAATGGGAATATTTTAAACTGAAAAAGACTAACTGAAATATAACTAAATTACCTTAATTGACAAGTTTAAATTTTTCACCTGTCATTAACAGGAGTGGGAGCTTCTTAATAAGACACAAGTAGCTATAGACAATAAAAAATGCTACATTTTTTTTCTTTCAAGTTGAATCGTAAATGTTTGTATGTTTTGACTGTTTGCTTTTCTTCCCCTTTACTAAACTAGAATATTTTGATAGGGGAACTAGGGTTCTGGGTCAAGCTCTGGATCATCAAGAGCTATTGTGGAAAAATAAGAGAGACAAAGAGTACTCTGGAGTGGAGTGTGTGAGATTTTCCTTTGAGAATTCAGATTGGGCTCATTTCCTGTGTGGTTTGTATTGACACTCCCCTAACTCTATCCCTCCAATGAGCTCAAGAAAATGGGAATGAGTCTCTGAATTCCTAGTGAGGGATGAAGGGCGAAAGAAACTCCCTGGCCAAGTCCTAGAATAGGCATGAGAGCTCCTGAGCTGACACTCCTATATGCGGGCACAAAGGTTCTTACCGATTTGGATTCTTAGTGTACTATGCTTTTTCTCCATATAAAATTATCTACCTTTGCTGCACTCAAGTTTTGTGCTTGCAATTGTATTTTGACTCTGACATTAATTTTGTCATACCTTCTTGCTTTTATTAACACTTAACATTTATTTGGTATATCATTTCCAAACCTAGGATTTTCTTTTTTCTTCTCTTTTTTTTGACAGGATCTCACTCTGTCACCCAGGGTGGAATACAATGGTGTGATCACAACTCACTGCAGCCTCAACCTCCTGGGCTCAAGCAATCCCCACTACAGGCATGCACCACCATGTCCAGCTAATTTATTTTTTAATTTTTTTTTTATTTTAGAGAGACAACTATGTTACCCAGGCTGGTCTTGAGTTTTTGTCTCAAGCGAGTTTTTGTCTCAGAGTGCTGGGACTATAGGTGTGAGCCATTGCACCTGACCTGCTTTTTTTTTTTTTTTTCTTAACCAACATTATTTTGCTTCTGTCCTTTAAAATACTTTAAAATGTCAATCTTGTTAACTTATACAAGCAATACATGGATATTCTGCTTTTTAAAAAAGTCAAAGCAGGCTGGGCACAGAGGCTAATGCCTGTAATTCACCACTTCCAAAGGCTGAGGCAGGAGGATTGCTTGAAGCCAGGAGTTCGAGACCAGCCTAGGCAAAAAAGCAAGACCCTGCCCTCATTTCTACAAAAAAATTAATTAAAAAAAGAGTGAAAGCATAATATGTAAGGCTAGAGAGCCCCTAACCATCACTCTCAATCCTTGTCTTTTCTTTAATTGCCTATTGCTATACTGTGCCAACTTTTTTGGTTCTTATCTCTTGAATTTTTGATCCTTTATATATTCCAGACATTGATCTTATGCCTGACAAATATTTTTCTCAGAATGTAGCTTGATATTTAATTGTGTTTAGGCTTTTAAATGTAAAAGTTTTGATGCAGTCAAATCTGTCTTTTTCCTTCTTTAAATTTTTATTTTTAATTTTGTTGTGTCCTAAACAAGATGACCTTCCTTATTTAATGATGATAGAGGGATTTTCCAGTATTTTTTACTAATTTTTTTATAGTTTAAACATGTTTAGGTCTTTACCAACTGTAATTTATTGTTATGAAATGTTTGAGAAAGTAATGCTGTGTATTATTTTGTTTTCTTCATGAAGAGTCAATTGTCTCAATAGCATTTATCAAGTAGCCTATCTTTTCCCTGATTACATGAATGCCACCTCTCTCATCCACTGGACTGTATTTACAGGTTTATTTCTGAAGTCTTTATCCAATTCCACTTATCTCTTTGTCTATTCCTGCATTATACCACACTGCCTTAATTACTGTAACTTTGTCATATTTTGATATCTGGTAAAGCAATTTTTCCTTCCTTTCCCCCTATGTTCTTCTGTAATATTTCCTTTAAAAAGCTTGGAGAAAAATTATTGTGGGGTTTTGATTGGAATTGCATTACCTATATAGATTAATTTGAGGACAGGACTGACATTTTTAGAGTATTGAATTTTACCATCCACAGACACATTATTTTTATCCACTTAGTCCTAGTTTCTTCTTTCTTTCTCTCTCTCTTTTTTTTTTTTTTTTGAGATGGATTTTCACTCTTGTTGCCCAGGCTGGAGTGCAATGGCATGATCTTGGCTCATCGCAACCTCTGCCTCCCGGGTTCAAGCGATTCTCCTGCCTCAGCCTCCTGAGTAGCTGGGATTACAGGCATGCACCACCACGCCCGGCTAATTTTGTATTTTCAGTAGAGATGGGGTTTCTCCATGTTGGTCAGGCTGGTCTCAAAAGTCCTATTTTCTTTCATGTCTTTCAGTAAAAATTTTATAGTTTTCTTCATAGATGTTATTTATGTTATTTGTTGTTACCAAATATGGAATCACTTAGTCTATTACATTTTCTGATTGATGATTGCTGGCACATAAGAAAGTAAATGATTTTCTTCTTTATTCAATTAATGTAGTGAATTATGTTTATAGATATTATTGAATTAATCTTGCATACCTCAGATAAACTTCACACAATTATGATGCATTATTCTTGTCACTCATTGCTGAATTTTACTTAGGATTTGTGGACCTGTCTTTATAGATAAAATTGGTGTATATTTTTTCTTGTCTTTTAATTTGCCTTGTTTAGGTATCAAGGTTAGCTTGACTACATAAAATAAATTGGTTAATTTTCTATCCTTTTCTATGCTTTAGAGTGCTTTATAAAAATAGAAATTCTCTTTTTCTTGAAGACTTAGAAAATTTGCCAATACAACTGCCGAGACCTAGTGCCTTTTGGAAGATATAACTTTGACGACTACTTCAATTTCAGGTTTTCTACATTTTCTTAAACCATTTTGAAATTTTATATTTTCTTATAAAATTATCCATATAGTTTTCAATTCTTGATATAAAGTTGTTTGTATTATTCTAATTTTTAAAATCTGTTTTTTTGTGTTATGATTTTATGTCCTTTTTTTATTCCTGATAACTTTTTGTGCTTTCTATTTTATTTTAATTTTGAGACAGGGCCTCACTCAGTTGCCCAGGATCAAGAGCAGTGGCACGATCACAGTGAAGCTTTGGACTCCTGGGCCCAAGCAATCCTTTGGCTTCAGTGTCCTGAGTAGCTGGGACTACAGGTGCATACCACACAACCAGCTAATTTTTTTTTTTTTTTTTTTTTTTTTTTGGTAGAGACAGGGCTTTGCCATGCTTCTTGAACTCTTGGGCTGAAATGATCCTCCCACCTTGGGAGGAATTACAGGCGTGAGCCACTGCACCTGACCTGACTTCTCTTTTTAAGAAATTTATATTTACAAAGAAACGTACTGTTATTAGCCTTTTAAAAGGGTTTTGCTCAAAGCTACCTATTTCTTCTTCTGTTTCATTAATTTCTGCTTTATTAATGACAATATTTTCATCCTTTTTTTATCACCCCTCCAGAACTGGTTTCAGATTTTTTTGTCCTAATCACTCCCTGTTCCCAATATCCCTATAAAATCTTAAACCACACATATAGTGCATATCTATTTATGTAGTATGCTCTTTTGGAGGCCACAACCTTTGTAATATTTAAATGTTTGTTTTCCTTTTCTTCTGGAATTGAAAGCTTAGTTTATTCATCTTCATTCAATCTTTCTCTTTTTTGAATAAAATATTTAAGGCTATAAATTACATTTCTTCCTCTAGTGTTTTTTGCTTGCTATATAGTGCTTTCTGTTTTCATTCAGCTCTAAATTTCTGCAATTTCCCTTTTTGTCTGACTTACATAGAGGCTTCCTTTTACATTTCTCAAATGATGGATTTTTAATGAATTTTTGTTGTATTTTTATGTGATTACCTGCCTGAAGTTTGTCTAGACTTTCTTTGTATCTTACCATGTGGCCAATAGGAAAGATTGCAATGTTTCAACATTTAAGTTTGATTTTTATAGTAGGCTTTTGGCAGATACCTTTTATCAACTTAAGAAATTATCTTTTGTTACTACTTTACTAAGGTGTTTTTAAATTAAATCACAAATCATTGCTGAGTTTTAACAAATACCTATTTTTGAAACTATTGAGATGGTCATGCCGTTTTGCTTCCTAATTTCTATTAATTTGATCAATTACTTTGATATATTTCATGTGTCTCATCTTCCTACACTTTCTAAAGACCTACTTCTTTCTGTACGTTCTCCAAGCAACCATCTATATTCCCACTGACAATGGTAATATCACTGAAACTAAGCTAAAAATACTTGGAAGTATTGTTTACATTTTTTGTAATCATCTACTATACCTAACTCAGTCATAGGGATGATTTCCCAGTGCTTTCTCTGCAAATTCAAACAGGTACCTCTCAATATTTTCTTGGACCTGAGATCCTGAGTGAAGATGGACATTCATGTAAAGCTTGCATCCATGCTTCTGTTAGATCTCTTAGGGTTCTAATCACCTCCTCTAACCTACTAATTATAAAAATGCCACTCTCCTTTATAATTCCATGTTTAAGATTGTGGGCTACTGGTCTTTCTTATTTTTCTTTTCACATCATCAATACTGTCCTCTGAAAATACAACCTTTCTTCTAAATAAATCCTTCTTTTCTTTCAGCTTAATCAAACCATCTTCCTTTCTTCAGTTTTCTCCCTTGCACTGCTTCTATTTTGACTTCAAGATTTAAACATATATTTGAAACAAATATGGCTCCCATTTTATTTCCTGAATAGACTCTGATTCCTAGGGAGAGAAGGATTCAGGCAAAACCCTTTTTAATACCTTTCCTGTCTTCGGGATTATTGCTTTTCTCTTCCTCAAACCCTTATGTAACAAAAACTTCCATTCTTCTTTATGTATTTATGATAAAATCCACCATTTCTCTGTGGTTGAACACACAAGAAATTTAGCCAAGGCCCTGAAATTCCACTGTCAGGGCTTATATAGTAAACACATCTGGCACCAACTTGGAACATAAATAGAAGGTGATTCTGGATATCCCATATAAATTAAAGGACTTGAAGCCTCCGATTGGCCTCTCCTTAGCCCTATTAAAGGGTGCATTTCAAATCCAGGTAATGGGGAAACTGATCTGATATGACCTGATACTTCCAAGAAGAATTTAAGAGCTAGAATGTCCCTAACCTGTGCTCTTACATATACATGGAACTTATGCCATTGACCTTGGAATCCTCAACTGCAATTCTGGCTGAGAATAAAGCCAGCACAAATTGATCTATTCAATAGTGCCTTCCCTTTCTGCAGTGATCCTGTCTCAGCTACATCTATGTGAATCAAAATCAGCCACATTGGTCTGTACAGCTCACTTTTGCCAAAGTCTATGTTCAGAGACTCTTAAAAAATTAGTGGCCAGTGTGAGGACACTTGCTATCATAGGCTGCTAAGACTTGAAACGACTAAAGAACTGAAAGGCTAAGCACTAAAGCCCTGTACTCTGGCATTACAAACATCCAATCTCTACACATCTTATTTTGATTTCCTAATTCCAGGTGAAGTGCCTATTTCTCAAGATTTAACAGGCAAGGCACATCTCAATGTGGTGGGGCTTAAGGGAGAAAATTAATTCTACCTCTTTCCCCTCTATGTTATCAGCCAAATGAATAATAGATACAAGAATCAGACAAATGAGGGTCAAAATATCAGTACAGTCATCCCTCGGTATACACTGGAGATTGGTTCCAAGATCCCTGTGTATACCAAAATCCACGCATACCCAAGCCCCTCAACTGGCCCTGTGGAACCCATGTATATGAAGAGTTTTTTACATTCTATTCGTATGTGACTTTTTGTATATGTGTAGAGAACAGCATATAAGCAGGCTCTGCATCCCACAAATATCCTACTTTTGAACTGTGTTTGGTTGAAAAATATCTGCACATAAGTGGACTTGTGCAGTTCAAACTCATGTTGCTCAAGGGTCAAATGTTACTTTGTTGATGAAGCTGTATCATGGTCAAAACTGGGCTTTCTAATACACTGTCTCCCCCACCCCTCCTAATTCCTGGTCTTGGATCTGGACTACCCAAAGAAAAACACACAGTGGAAATACTTACCTGGATAGCAGCAAGGAGCAGGGCTGCCCCAAAAGTAGGAACAGAGAGAGGTGTTCTTCAAACGTGCCTCTAGAAGGCAGGTCTGGGGCTCAGCAGGTGTGCTTACCCTATGGAAGCAGGATCTGAGTGAAGTGCATGCACACTGCAGGCAGGGAGGTGCGAAAGAGAGAACTTAAGTGTGTGTGTGTGTACAATAACCTCCCCTCCTTATGTCTCCATCAGAGAATACAATCATTTTTCCTTTGGGGAGAAGTGAGTAGAGGTAGAGATGGGGGTCACAAATGACATTCTAGAATGGTTCCCTGCTTGGAGAAGAACAGGGAAATAGGGACAAATGACATATTCTTGCCTCCATGGGTGGGGGCAAAGCCTGTATTCTTCACATCCTCCCAGCAGAAGCAGGGAATCCAACTCCCTTACACCCAAGGTCTGACCTAGAACTCATCCCCAGCCTCCAACCCATATTTCAGGAAGAGGTCTATGAACAGTTTCTGCTACTGGGTCATTCCTACATCAGAACTGGGGATGGCAGGGATGGGGCAAGGGCTCAGAGGTTCAATCTGACCCCAACCAACCCCCATATGTACTCACTCATTGAGCACCATCTGATTAACAAAAAGAAACCAAAGAAACACCAATAAAATTAGGAAGCCCTTTTCATGGCATTTCACTAACTACTCCTTGAGAACTCTCTGGTTGCTGGAGTGAAAAGGGTAACAACAATACTCAGACTAAGAAAGACCCACCTAAAAACCTTATATCTGGCTACTCCGATGTATGTCCTGAGTATCTCCTTCCCCACCACCTCAAGACCTGGGAGGAGTCAGTTTTACCAATGAAAGACATGTCACATTGAGATTCTCGAGGCCATCCTCAGATAAAAGTCCCCAATGTACAAGAACCCAAATAAGGACACTATTTGGGAGCTTGAGAATCAAAAGTTATTTATCAACGGGTGATTGGAAAAGCCAAGCTTTCTTGAAATCAATTTCAGAATGGTTAGTGGAAATTCCTGTTAGTTTCTTTGGTCCACCTGCCCAATGGCAGATCTTCAACTGAAAAGGACAAAGAGGAAACAGTAGTCTTCAATAGGACCCACAGTGCCCTAGCTATCCAGCCCTAGCTGAAGAGACAAACAGAGCAAAGAGAGGACTCCTTTCACCACCAAAAATCACTCTCACAATGGGGGCCTTCTCCTCCCACAGGTAACTCAACAGTCTCACCTTCTCTGCTTAGCCTTCACTGGGAAATACTGAACTTTTTCAGGGTCATAGGCCATACTCTTTGGGTCCTTTCTAAGGACCTCTCCCTCATTTAGTGTAGGAGCACTTAGTAGAGTCCCAATGCCATGTTTGTATCATTCAGTCTCTTGAGGATGCTGGAATGCCCAGGACCAGAAAAAGAAGGGAATTCACACTGAAAATTAACCTAGCAGGTCCAAAGAGAAAGTCTCTCCTACGATGCCAAAAAGTCATTCTCACTTTATGTCAACATGGTGTGAAGGGAGGGAATGTAACCTGTTAAGAAAAGGGCTTTTGGGTCAAACACAATAAGCAAAGGGTTCAATCAACATGTGAAGGTACATAGAAGCAATACAGAATAGGGAGGGAGAGAGGGACTAAGGTCCCAGAGAGGAGGAAGAGATGGGGTAACAAAGTGTGAGGGAAAGAGTCACTTAGCAGGCCAGACCCCTAAGTTCTAGTCATGGCTCTTCCCAGCAACCCAGCATATGACTTTCAGCTTATCTAGTCTTCAGTATCCTCATCTGCAAAACAGGGGAAAGCAGTTTGTTTAACCAGGTGCCTGTTAGGGTCCTATGAGATTATAGCATCTTCCCCAAGTGTCAGTGACAGACTATTGCAAAATATTCAGGAGGGTGTCAGAGGGGATCTCCCAGGGCAGGAAATACCTTTCAGCCTCATCTCGAAAGAAAGGGTCACATATATACACATTCACACATACACAAGCAGAGTGGTCAATGATTTCATCCACAGCAGCAGAGACACATATAGAAAAAACAAATACTGTTGATGTCTGATTCCTTCTTATTGGGAGAGGGGCCCTGAGGATATAACTTGGAGGGACTATATGGTCAGAGGAGAAAGGTCCTCCTATTTGATAATACCTATCACCTCGCTACTCCTTCCTCAAATCCAAGGCAGCCAGCTCCTTGAAAGAAACCAGTCTGTTACCCTTCCCTCTCCCATTTACCAACTCACCTGTTTCAGAAACAAAAATCTGCAGACTCTGAGGGAAATAACCCCCTAGTTAGCCATTAGGAAATGAACAGAATCTACCACTCCTGAGATTACATAAGGTGGGGCAGCTGTGTCCACACGCCTCTATTTCCCTGAAAGTTATCAATGGTTATGAACGGGCTTGTTTGCGGCCCCGCCCAACCTTAAGGTCGCTTGAGTTTTCTCTCTGAGTGAAGAGAGAACTAGTCTGGACCACCCTTTTCTTTCTGGTGCCTTCACGGTTGTTTTCAAATTGTTTAACCAATCTCAGCGTGAGAGTGAGCCAGGAAGTTACCATCCTCAAGGAGGAATTGAAATGGGGAGAAGGGCTACGACGCAAGCGCAGGGTTCCAAATCATGCAATAGGACCTGCAAACAGACTCACACCCCAGACATCAAGAAGCATCTCCCAGCCACACATCTACATGGAGCTTATGTGGCCCTCTCCTAGCAGAGGTAGCTGGGGCAATTGGGGGAGTGGAGGGCATTAGCTTCCCATCAACCTTGAATCCCTATTTAAAAGATGCTAAAAATAAATTAGTAAACATTGCTGTTTACAGAAATAGAAATCATTTCTGTTTCCAAAGGCCTCTCACCATCCCAGTCCTGGACATCTCCAAGACTGCCACCCCTGACACCCTCTCCAAGGTCCACCCTGGTGGATGGGTGAGACACCAGAGTCCTTTGAGACTGGGGGCTCCTCAGGCATCTGAGAATTCCAGTTTCACATCCCTGGTTCCTGGGAGGGGAGAATCTTCGGTACTTCGGAGAGTACGGGAGTTCATCCCTTCTTATCAGTTCCTGGGGGCTGTCTTGAGGCAAACCCCACTTTTAGGATGATATACGCGTTGCAAGAATTCCCGCTATTTTCCGGCCCCCAGTACCTCCCCAGAGTCCACATGTCTGCCTGGACCCACCCTCAAAGCAGAGGAACCAGTCTGTGCCTTGGTGTAATGACTCTGGGAAAGGGGGATGGGCAGAGAAGGCAGGGACAACGGCCTGGCGGATCATCCTTGAGGGTAAGACTGACAGCAATGACTGTCCTACAGGCAGGTGGTGAAGCTGGGCGCCGGGCCGGGGCCGGAGCCAGAGGCGGAGCTTTCCACCTCGCTGGCGAGTGGCGGGTCGACGCGGGGAGTGCGACGACGCCCCCGGTACTCGATCATATCTGGATGATAGGTTGGGTGGCGGCGAGCGTGTTTGGTCAGGTGGTCGCTCCGGGAGAACTGCTTGGGGCAGAGGGGGCAGGAGAAGCGCTTCTCGCCCGTGTGTGTCCTGTAGTGGCGGGCCAGCTCGTCGGAACGCGTAAACTTCTTGTCGCAGTCGAGCCAGTCGCAGGAGAAAGGACGCTCACCCGTGTGGGTACGCTGGTGAGACTTGAGGTGCGACGACTTGTAATAGGCTTTGGTGCAGCCCGGGAAGGGGCATTGGTGGCGCTTGGCAGCAGGTGTGACAGGCCTCCTCCGGGGCACCTGATCGGCGGCGGGGGCGGGGCCGGCCCCTAGGGCCCCTTCAGAGACCCCACCAGAGGCCGCTGGTGCGCCCCGGGCGGCAGGCGCGCTCGGGACGGCGGGCGCACCGGAGGAGCTCTCGGGAGCGCTGACCGCCGCGGCGCCGGAGGCGGGAGCCAGCTCGGAGCACGGGGTCTGGACGGAGCACGGGATCGGGTCGGAGAAGCCGGACGAGGCGCGTGGAGCTTCCCCCGAATTCTCCCAGGAGCCCTCGCCAGAGCTGCCGCGCAAGTCCTCCCAAACGCTTGCAGCCAGCAGGTGGGGCGCGGCGCCGCCCGCGCCGGGGCTGGGGGCGGGGACCTGCGGGAGCGGGGGGACCGACGCGGGCCCCGGTGGCCCCGGACCCGGCAGAGCGGACTCCGGCGGCGCCGCACCCACCTCCGAGCCTGCGGCTCCGCCCGCACCCTCGGGGTCCGGCGGGCGGTGGTGAACCACGGCGCCCGCGGACATGGACACCAGGCACTCGGCGGCGAAGTAGTCCAGGCACGCCACGGCGGCCGACATGCTGGGACCGCCCGGCCGCCGGCTAGCGCCGTCCGAACGCGGCCGGCCGCGGGCTAGGGAGTTCCCCGGAGCGTCCGTCCCGCAGCCTCGGAGCGAGAAGCAGGAGGCCGGGTGCGCGCCGCCCGCAGCCCGCTGCCGCCGCCGCCGCCGCCGCAGCAGCCGCTGCCGCCCGCGCGGAGCCCGCCCCGCCTGACGCGCCCCTGACGCACCGGAGCCCGCGGGGGCGGCAGAGGCCCGCCCCGGCCCGCAGGACACCCCCTCGGAACGCGCGGCCCCCGGGCTAAGTCATGTTTAACAGCCTCAGAAATTATCTTGTCTCCGCGTTCTTTCTTCTGCCGGCGAGCCAGGTAATGGTAACGGAGCGAAACTCCCCGGTCGGAACTTCTGGGCTGCCGCGGCCTCGCCCCCCCTCCCCCCGGCTCGCCGTCCGCTGGTCCGTAGCCAGCTGGGTGTCCCGCGGAGTCCCAGAAAGTTTTTTTTTTTTTTTTAAGAAAAAAATGGCTAATACCTGACATGTCTTTCGGTTCATAATTGCGATTGTTAGCGAAGTGGTCTGGAATTCTATTTCACTCCCCGTTCGCCGCTCTCAGACTAAATTGCAAGTATCCCCAAGTCTGTAGCAAAAAAAGTTTTCTCATTGAGCAGCTCAACTGTGAACCCGGGGCCGGGAGTAGTTCCCTAAATAGATCCGCTACGTAGCCATTAATTAATAGCATCTCGAACCAGAAACAGTTTTAACCTTGGAAAAGCAAAGAATCCTCTCCCGGTTGAAATTGAAACTTAAAATCCTTTAGGTAACGATTTAACTGTTCAGCCAACGAAAGAAAAATGCATGTTTAAACTGCATTAACCTGTCACTGGCATCCAAAGAAATTTAAACGCTGAAATACAAATTATAGTCTAGCGGCGAGATAAACACATTAAAATGGACTCCCACCATTTTAATAATAGAAAGTCACGTTTCCAATTAGGCAGTCTCTTGTAATTTGCTTTTGACAAAAGTTAAAAGTAAGGAAATGCAGCACATGATATAGAATGCTCATATGGTGTTTTGTGATTGTGGAGGTTTGCCTTTTTTATAATCAAATGCATGTACGGTTTCTTTTACGTGTCTTCATTGCTTTCATTTTTTTCCCTCGTTTTTCTTTTTAAAAATGTAAAACCACATAGAAAAACAAACAGGATAATTTCTAAAAATAGTCGTGTCTTAGTTTTTGATGTATACAAGCTTTTATGAGTAAATTATGTGCATTTTATTTGTAGTTCTTAAGTACTTTTTCTTTTGAAAATTGATACGTATGCAGCAAGAATAACGTACGTTCATGTATTTACTGCCTAGGATAATCAAATGTGAAATTTTTGTTATAGTTGTTTCGTGTTTTTATTTATATTAAACATTACAGATAGAGTTGAATGTCACTTTATTTCCCTCCCCAGTCCCATTCACCTTTCTCCCTCTTCACTTTTCTAGGTAATTAGTATTATAAAGTGGCTATTTAATCTGCATTTGTTTTGATACCCTTATTACCTAATTATATATGTAAATATATGTATATATCCATGTTTATTTATTAAAATTTTTAAGTAAATGGTTCACTAGTATACATATCATTTTGCAACTTTTCTCCCTCAATATAATTGTGACAGCTATCCAGGTTGACACCTATAGAATCTACTTTATTCATTTCAGCAGTTTTAAAATAATACTGTCAGTGTTACTATTTTTAAGGCGATTCCATTGCAAAACAGTTAATTTTTCTGAAGTTCCTCTAGATGATTAACTGTTCATTTATCTACGCATTAAAATCTATCAGAGATAGAATGATTTACTAGCTGTTTTGGTTTTATTATTTAGAAAAAATGTGAAGATGTTTAAAATGCTGAGAGAACATTACAAGCACCCATATACCTGTCTCATATAATTAATATGTTAACATTTTGTCATGTCGCCCACAGATCTATTAAGTATTCAACATTTCTGATAAAATTGAAGTTCCCCTTGTACTGCCCCCAATACCATTCTCCACCCTTTTCCCCAAAGGCAAACACTGACATAAATTTGGTATGTAACTTTCCAATCTGGGTTTTACACTTTAACTGGATGTGAACCTATAAAATGCAGAATATTAGGTTAAATGATTTTTTTAAATGTACAAACATGGTATTAGACTGTACATATTATTCTTGGACTTGTTTTTTTCCTTCATGGTGTGTTTTTATTTTTTCTCTTCGTGTTGATAAATATAGACCCAGTTCATTCATTTTAATTGCTATATTGTAGATCCATGCATACAAATGTGTCCTGTTTATTCATTCCCCTATTGATGAATATTAAACTGCTGCCAATATATTGGTACTACTTGTGCATGTTTCCTTTGCACATATGTGAGAATTTCTCTATGTATCTACCTAGATGGAGAATTGCCCGGCTCTACACACATTTTCAGTTTTGTGAGAGACTGCCAAATGGTTCAATGTGCACAACCATCAGCAGTGTATGACAGTTCATGTTTCCCTCACATGATCTTCAACAGTTTCTAGATTCAGACTTTTATCATTCCTGCCAATTTGATTATTTTAAAAAACAGTATCTTCTTGTTTCATTTGAATTTCCCTCACTGCTAGTGAAATTAAGCATTTTTTTCCCATATGTTTATTGGTTATTGAGGTTTCCAAGTCTGAGATTTGTTTTTTCACAGTCCTCGTTCATTTTTTTCATTGGATCATGTATGTTTTATCTTTTTTCCTCCTGATTTGTAGGAATTCATGTGTATAAACATTAAATATATTGTCTCAGTCTGTGGCTTGTCTTTTAATTGCTTTTGATGTCTTTTGTACTATAGAAAATTTAAAATGTACTCATATTCATTGATCTCTTTCTTTATAGTGTCATTTGTGGATTATTAAAGAAACCTCTCCGTACCTGGTGCATAAAGGTAGCCTCTTATGTCTTCTTCCTTAATGTTTTAAAGTTTTGCTTTCTACGCATGAGATTGATCTATGTGGGACTTATTTTTTTTTAATGGTGTAAAGTAGTAATTTAATAATTTTACTCCTCCCTTTTCCCCCAACCCCCATATGGAAGGCGTGTGGTAACCTGATTTACTGAACAGTCCTTTGTGTCCCTATTAATGTGTAATGCCACCATGATTGTAAATTAAATTTCTATGTGTTCATGGATATGTTTCTAGTTTGTCCTCTTCCACTGATTAAACCAAATTTGACCCAATACCACAGTCTTAATTACTATGGCTTTGTAAATCTTGATGTGTAGAAGGGCATATCCTCTCTTTGTTCATTTAAAAAATTGTTAGGTAATGTACATATCATTTTGCAACTTGCTTTTCTCCCTCAATGTGATTTTGAGAGCCACCCATGTTGATAACTGTAGAATCTGCTTTATTAATTTCATGAATGTATAGACTATTTTTGGACTTCTATTCTTCTATACTAACTTTAGCATTAGTTTGTCAAGTTGCATTGAAAACCTCTTTTGGTATTTTGCTTAGTTATATTTATAGGTTAAAATTGCGGCGCTATGACAACTTTAAAAATTGAGCCACCTAGTACATTAATATTATTCTGATTTTTAAATGTCTTTCAATAACATTTTATAGTTTGCTTATAAAACTCTTATACCTCTTTGTTAGACTTATTCCAATTGTACCTTACAGCTTTTGCTGCTATTATAAGTGAGATTTCTTTTCTATTAAATGTTTAAAGTGGTCATTGTTGCTACTGTCATTGGTAGAGATCCTGTAGATTTTGGAATAACCTTAAGTGTTAGATAATGTTGGCAAACATGCTGAACTTATTAGTTAAATAGTTTATTTGTAGATTCTCTTGTGTTTTTGTGTAGATTATAATATTATCTATAAATAACACCCCTAATACATTTTCCCCTTTCTTATCTCCTTGGATGGGCTGGCACCTTCAATATAACATCAAATAGTAAGGGTGAGTACAAGCATTGTTTTCCTATTTTTATCTCATTGAAAATGTTTCTCATGTGTCATAATTATGATATTTGTTATAAGTCTTTGGTGGAAACCCTTTTTCAGTTTCCTTCTATCCCATTTATGCTTAAAGTAGGAATATTGTTAAATCATGAAATGAATATTGAAATGTTGTTAAATGCTTTTTCTAAAAATACCGAGATGATTACAGGTTTTATCTTTGCCATGTTAATGTGACAGGTCATATTGATGGATATTTCTGATGTGAACCTCCCCTTGCTTTCCTGAGTTAAACCTTGCTTTGCCTTAATGTACCGTTATTTATTAATATAGTGCTTCATGTATTTTATTTTAGCATCGATGTTCATAAGTGACATTGGTTTGAAACTTTCCTTTCTTGCACTTTGTGCAAGAAGGAAAATGCATTTGGAAATTTCCTTCTTTTTTCTATATTCTGTGACAGTTTGGATGAGATAGGTATGATTTGTTCCTTGACTATTTGGTAAATCTCCTCTGTGAAACTATCATATTTTGAAAATTCAATTTAATTTCTCTAATGATTGTTGGTTTCTTTGGGTTTTCTATTTCTTCAATCAATTTTGATGATTCACATCTTTTCCCTAAAAAGTTAGATACTACATTTAAACCTTTAAAATGTTGGTATATGGTTCATGGTATTCTCTTTAAAAATTCTTTATGGTGTCTGTAGTTATACCCTATTTTTCATTATTGATGTCATATATTTGTGAATTCTCTATTTTTTCTTTTTTGTCTTAACAAAGATTTGTCTGTATATTTAGACAAACTTATAGAGGTTTATGTGTAGTCTCTACAAATAAGATCATATATCTTCTTGTTGATCATATATCTGTTTCTTTTAAAATGTATATATTTGTTTAATATCTATATTTATTTTTATTAATCCCTCACTTACATTTTCATTGAGTTTAACGTGTTATTCCTTAGCACCTTAAGTGCTTTTCAAGTTAAATACCTATCAATTAATTTCCAGTATTTCTTATTTTCTAATATATAATTAAGGGCTATAAATTTCCCTTAAAGAGAAATTTCCCTTGCTTTTTCTGTATCCCGCAAGTTTTTAAAGTAGTGATTTTATTGCCATTCAGCGCTAAATACTTTATAATTCCACTGTGATTTCTGAAATATGAAATTTTTAGAAGGGTGCTGTCCCCGGATTTCCCTGGCATTGTATCACTTGAACTATTCTGTAACCAGTGCTTATTGTGTAACCTCTCAGGAATTGGGTCTAGAAGTATAATTGGGGATTATTTGAAAAGGAAAGTAGAATAAGGGTAATTTTTTAATGCAGCATATACTGTGGCCTTGAAGTAAATGTTACCAAAATGTTATCTCTCCCAAGCCCATTCAGAAGCTTCCAGGAACGACATCAAAGAGATGTTCCTGAAGGCCTTGAACAGCTGACTGGTCCATTCCTTTGGTCACAAGTAGTTCAGGGCATGTACCTAGTAGGGGTTACATAAATATAGTAGAAGAGATGAGTAGGAATATACAAGCTGACAGGTTAGGATTACTATTCATTTATGATTATTCATCCCAGACATTCAACATTCCTAGAAATACTGCACACCTGTTTGCATCTGTTGCCAGTCTCCTTCCCGCCTTTTGGCAAAAGCTAGTCTGTTCTAGTTCTAGCTCCATTGTCTCTTGCTTTCTCATGATTCACAAGTACGGAATAATTTGAATCAACATTCAATAATGGATTAATACCTTCAGTTAAAAAATATCCCTCTATCTCTCTCAACTCTCCCTTCTCTTCTAGCTACTGCCACATAGCGAGGTTGCCCATGAAAGCCAAATTTCTGAAGTGCTGAATATGTTCTGTCACCACTTCCTTACCCCCATGGCTTATTAAGTTTGCTTCAATATCGAGCCCTCACTTTGCTATAGAAATTCTTGTCAGGATCAACATTGATGCACCACACAATGTAAATGTCCTTAACACTACTGAACTGTACATTTAAAAATGGGTAAAGTGAGAAATTTTTTATTATACATACTTTACTATAATTTTCAAAGCTTTGTTTTCTCAAAAGGAGAAAAAACTTAACATTGACCCCTTGTTGCTAAATTCAATCCTCAAATAACTAGAACTCTCAGAGCAGTTGAGCAAGCCTTGAAACATTCTCATCTTTTGGCTTCTGTGATACCACATTCTTTTGGGCTTTCTTCATCTTTCTAACTGTTCCTTAACAGTTTAAGTCTTAATTACTCATTCCACCTCTTTACCTAATCTCTAAAATTTAAAATTCTGCAGAACTCTATCCTAGCTTTTCTTCTCTCAATTCTACCCACTCTCTCTAGGTAATTTTAAACATTTTCCATGATTTAAGTACACCTGTATCCCAATAACTTATAAATTTTATAATCTTTAGCCCAGATCTCTTTTCCAGAGATGTCAGGGAGTCTTAACTACTTGACAGCTCCCC
Organism: Trachypithecus francoisi; assembly: GCF_009764315.1. NCBI lineage: Eukaryota > Metazoa > Chordata > Mammalia > Primates > Cercopithecidae > Trachypithecus > Trachypithecus francoisi. Next base: position 28,261,911 of record NW_022681469.1, on the reverse strand, counting down.
AGCCTTCCTGGAATGTCTCATTGATATTTCAAACAGTAGATTAAAAAGTTAAATTCTACCCCTAGTCTACTCTTACTGTATTCTTCCCTGTCTCAGTACACAGCACTTTCATCCATTCCTGCTCCTTAAACCAGGAAACGGGGGTCATTCTTGACACTTCCCTCTCCATCAGCCCCCACATTTTAACCTTCAAGTTTGGTTGTTCTGCTTTGAAAATGTGTCTTGACCATCTCTTTTCTCATTTTTTCCTGCCAGTACCCTAATCCAAATCAATGTCAGCTTTTGGTCAAACTATCTTAATACTGGGTTCCCTTAACTAGTTCCTCTACTTTACTCTTGCTCCATTCCAGCGTCTTCCCCATATAGTTGCTGCATCATGAAGTCATCAGAACCTTCCTATCACAGTTAAGACAAATTCAAAATGACGGGCAATGATCTGGCTCCTATATACCTTTCTATATGACCTCCTACTCAGTCACTGTATTCTAGCTTACATTGGCCTTTGAAAACACTAGTTCCTCGAATGCTCACACTGTAAAATCTTTGCATATGCTGCTCCTTAAACCTAAACTGCTCTTGCCTTCACTTTTTGCCTTAATAATTCCTATGCATCATTCATCCATTTCCACTTCCTCTGAGAATCCCAACACCCATAATCTAAACTGTATCCCTTCTTTTACACAGGCATTCATTGATATAACAAATATTTATTGGATGCCTGTTCTTCACCTAGCATCGTTTTAGGCACTGGTGATAGAGCAATGAACAAAGCAGTTTCTCCCCTCATGGAGCTTACATCCTGGTGAGAGAGCCTGATAACAAGCAAGTAAGTAAATTCATAGTATTTCAGATATTCAGTGACAGATGCTATGGAGAACAATAAAACAGGGGCAGTGAGATAGCAAGTTCTGAAAGGGGATATTTTATGTGCGGGAGTTAGGCAAGACCGTTCTAATGTGGTGAACTGAAGGGAGTAGTCTTAGAGAAATCTAAGAGAAAAATAGGAAGTGCGAAAGGTTTGAAGCATGAAGCATGTGGGGTGCTGGGCAGCTTAGAGGCTTGTACTAGTTTTCTACAGCTGCTGTAACAAATTACTTAGTGGCCTAAAACACAAAAATTCCGTTTCTCACAGTTCTTTAGTTCAGAAGTCCAAAATCAGTCTCACTGGCTAAAATCAAAAGGTCAACAGGACTATATTCTTTGCAGATCCTGGGTGAGAATTCGTTTCCTTGCCCCTTTCTAGCTTCTAGAAGCAGCTGTCTTTTGGACCCCTTCCTCCCTCTATAAAGGCAGCAATGATGGGTGGAGTCATTCTCTGATTTGCGTAAATCTCATCTACTCTTCTCCCTCTTATTTCTGCTTATAAGAACCCTTCTGATTGCATTGGTCCCACTTGAATCCAATATAATCTCCCCATCTCAAGATCAGCTAATTAGTAGCTTTTATTCCATCTGAGTTCTGGGTATTAGGATCTGGACATCTGTGGGGAACTATTATTCTGTCTAGCACAGGGTTGAAGCAGACTAAGGGAAGGGAAGAATGAGTTCAGGGACTGGGCTGAGTGGGAGGCAGGTCATGTAGGGCCTTGTAAACAATGTGGAGAGGAAGATGGGAAGTCTTAAGGAGGATTGATTCACCTTGGTTGCTGTGTGGCTAGTAGACTCAATGGCAAACAAGAGTGGAAGCAGGAGACCAGTTAATATGCCCCTGCAGAAATCCAAGACAAAGATGATGGTGGTTTAGACCAGTGAAGGTGGTGAGGTGCCATCAGATCCGGGATGATGTTTGGAGCTAGAGTGAGAGATATCTGCTAAGGTGTTGGGTGTAGGGTACAAAAGAACGTGAGGATTCATGAATGACTGCAAGGATTTCAGCCCAGTAACTGAAAGAATATGCTTTCTATTTTGAGATGGGGATGGCTTTAGATGAATCAAGATATAGGAGGTGGAAACTGGGAGTTTGCTTTTGGAGACTTGGAGATAGGGAAGCTGAGTTGGTTCTTGGATCTGAGTCAGATGCTTTTCTTTTTTTTTTTTTTTTGAGACAGAGTCTCACCATGTTGCCCAGGCTGATCTTCAACTGGGCTCAAACGATCCTCCTGCCTCAGCCTCCTGAGTAGCCAGGATAGTCTGATATTTTTATAGTTCAGTGAAGTCCAGCTACATCCCTGACTGGGCAACAGGATAAAAGGGATTTTTTAAAGCTACGTATTTTTATATGTATGTTTCTGGAGAACAGGAATTCTAACTCTCAGTAGAGTTTTTCAAAATGCCATATATAATCATTTGTTTAATAGTTTTTTAGTATAATGATCATAAGATGTTATCTAAATATAATTAAAACTGCTTGTTTTGTGTCAAACTATAAAAACAAAGATTTGTATTTTAGGAAATCTAATCATTTAATATCTAATTTTTTAAAGTTTAATTTCCTTTATTGATAAAACCTCTATGTTCTTAACTGTCAGGTTTCTTCGAGATCTGCTGAACTTCTTTCCTGTGACATTCACACTCATGTTAATTTACAAGTCTAGATGAACTATATGTGACCTTATGAAAAACAGATGAGCTTTTCTTTGGTGAATTTCAAACACTTTTTCAGTGCCTGTAGTGTTGTGGGCACATAGGCAATAAAGGCACATAGCAAATAATTGGAAAATATTTTTATATGATGAGACTGAGAGCAAAGGCCCAACTGAGATGTTTGTATGAGACAGAAAAAAAAGTGGATGATGTTAAGATTCTGCAGTATAATGGCTCAATAGTTCAGCAGTATGTGTGGTGACTTTGGAGTCTAACAGCCAGATTCAAATCTCAGCATGGGACATAGGACCCTTTCCTTTCTCATGAAGGGAGTAGAAATTGGTGCAACAGTTTGATGATAACCTGTCAAGATGATGATGTTCATACATACCCTGTGACTTAGAACTTTTATACCTTAGTTATATGCTATAGAGAAATTCTTGTATTTGGCCCTAGGAGACTTCTACAAATATGTTCAAAGCACCATTTGCTGCAAATTTTTGAAACAACTTATTCATTAAAATGCAAGACAATACTACACAGTAGTAAAAATAAGCAGTGAGGCAACATATCAAAGTCCTATCTCTTAAAAAAAATAAAAATAAATATCATAGCCAGGTGTGGCAGCCTGAGCCTGTAGTTCCAGTTACTTGGGAGACTTGAGCCCAAGAGTTTGAGGTTATAGTGGGCTATGATGGTGCCACTGCACTCCAGCCTGGCAACAGGGGAGCAAGACCTCATCTCTAAATAAATAGGTAGATAGATGTATTGATTAGATTAGATAAGATAGATATAGACTAAAGCTAAGTAGATCATGGATAATGCTTTGCCTAGTAAATAGAATGAAAGAAATCTAAGATTTTAGAAGACTATCAAATATGATATCAAATATGATATCTTTTACACAATGTAAATACATGATCATCATTACTGTATCAACACGTTATAATTGGCAATAGTACAGACTCTGCAGCCGGACTGCCACGTTCTGCTTCCATCACTCACCAATTACATGACCTTGATTGAGTTACTTTCCTTCCTTCATAAAAGGAAATGAGAATAGTACCGACTTTATTTGTGTGGTACTAATTAGTTAATGCATGTAATATGCTTAAACCACACATAGGCATGTAGTAAGTGCTGTATTCATTATTATGTATTGTTATCCATAGATTATTCTTATATGTCCATAATATACCCGTATATTAAAAGTATAAATACATTAGCAGGTGTGATAAATACCAAATTTAGAGTAGTAAAAGTTTCCTCTCTGGTAGAGGAGGAAAGGGAATGGAGTTTCAACGGATTCTTTTGTTATTTATTTATTTTTTTTAAAAATCTGAAGAAAATTAGGTGAATGAGATTTGTCAGTATGGGCATGGGTACAGCGCTGTTTGCCGTATTATTCTCTGTACTTTTCTGTGTGTGTGAAATGTTTTATTTTTTTAAATCACAGAATAGAGTCGGAATATTAGATACATAAAACGTATCTGCCAAATAAGTGAGTGGACTGGGGATGCAGCCCTTGGAACGTCTGGCTGGACTCCTCCTTTATTTTGCTGTCCAGAATAAAGGAGAGCAGGGGGCATCTTGGCCATTGGGAGGGACACTCCTCTTCAGCCATGTGGATGCAGTGAAGCCAGGCTTTCAAGGTTCTGAGGGAAAATTATTTTGAACTTAGAATTCTTTACCCAGGTGAACCCATCGTTCAGTGTGAGAGCAAAATGAAAACACTTTCAGAAGTTTTCAGGTTCAGGAAATATACCACTCAAGCACCCTCTCCGGAACAATAACTAAACATCGTATTCTGGAAAGATAGAAAATGAGTCAAAGAAAGGCACAAGGGACAGGGAACCCAGTGACAAAACACAGCATAATTTAAAATAATTATTGACCGGGGGGAGAGGGGAGAAAGAGGGGGAGGGAGGGAAAGAGAGAAATAACAACCATCTGACATTCTGGAATGAAAATCCCTAATGGTCTTTACATGGGAGGTAGCAAGAGGGCAAAGGAAAAAGTAGAGGTGTGAAAAGGTTCCTGACTTGTTCAGAGAGAAGCTAGTCATGTTGAGTAATTGAAGACGTTGATTTTATCAAATAATTTTAAATATGTGCTACAAAATGAAAGAGTAACCACTGGAAAAAATTGAAATAGGATATCTAATTTCCTAACCATTAAAAGAAAACATTAAATAAGGAAAATGTCATCAATTCAAGAAAAGGAAGAGGAGAAAAGGAGAAACAGTAACAAAGTACGGTAAATAGAAAACACAAAATAAGACGCAGGAGTTAGTCCAAAGTGTCAATAATCACAAAGTGGATTAACTAACCAAATGAAAAGATAGAGCCCCTCAGACTGGAGTTTTAGAAAGTGACAAGGGAGGGTAGAAAATTCAAAACCCTAAATAGCTATATGCTGTTTACCTAAAACATCTAAAACAAATGACCCAGGAATTTAAAATTGAACAACAAAAGCAGATATATTATGAAAATGTCAACAAAGCCAACCAAATTAATGTTTCAAGCAGAAAAAAATAAGGATAAAGAAAATTCTAATAACATTATCAGAAGCTTTATGTACTCAGTTTAAATGTATGTGGAATATTTACAGAGAAAATTTCAATAGATTCTATAAAGTAGAAATTATACAACCTACACAGTGACCATATGCATAAAATTATTATTTAACAAGAAGACAGTAAAAAACAACAAACAGAAAAAAGCACTATCCTCTTGAAAAGAAGAAGGCACACTTCTAATTAACTTGGATTACAAAAGAATTAAAATTGAAATTGCAAACTACTTAGAAATGAACAAATGAGCAAACTACATTCCAAGATTTGTGAATACTGCCAAAGTGGTACAAATGGAAAGATTTGCAGCTTTGAGTGCTTGTAGAAAACAAATTGTGAAAATAAACAAGCAAAGCTTTTGACTCAAGAGTTAGATAAAGAACAGGAAAAATAAACCCAAAGAAATAAAAGTAGAAATAAATTGGCCTGGTATGATGGCTCATGCCTGTGCTGAGGGAGGCGGATCACTTGAGGTCAGGAGTTTGAGACCAGCCTGGCCAACATGGTGGAACCCTGTCTCTACTAAAAATACGAAAAGTAGCCAGGTGTGGTGGCAGGCGCCTGTAGTCCCAGCTAGGGAGGTTGAGGCAGGAGAATCGCTTAAACCCAGGAGGCAGAGGTTGCAGTGAGCCAAGACCATGTCATTGCACTCCAGCCTGGGTGACAAGTGTGAAATTCCATCTCAAAAAACCCAAACAAAAATAGTAGAAATAAATGAAACAAAAAACCCCAAATGGGCTTCATTAATAAAACCAATTACTGTTTATTTGGCAAGACCAATAAAATAGATGAATGCTCGGTGAATCAGATTAAGAAAAAAAGAAGATATACTTAATATAAGGACCAGGAAATGTGGAAAAAGCCAAATATTACTATGTACAACTTTAAAATTAAGATAAAATGTTTGATCCATAAATGCACAAATTACCAAAGTTGGTTCAGTAAGGAGTAAAACTCCATGGACCATTACCTTAAAACAAATGGAAAAATAATCAAAGGTATACTTACAAAACAAAGCAAAAAAAACACACCAGATCCAAGTAGTTTTGCCTACTGGAGCTACCAAAACTAAAAACAGGTATTTCCTGTGTTATGGTCATAGCCCATAAAACAGATTGAACATTTTTCAATTCATAAGAGGTTTTTTTTTTTTATTACCCTAGTTCTGAAATCAGATAAAGATAGGATCCAAAAAAAAAAAAAAAAAAAAAGAGAGAGACTCATCTCACGAACATAGTACAAAATTTCTAAATCTGGAAGTGTATTTTAAAAATAGTGCATCATGCCCAAGTTGAGTTTTTCCCAGGAGAAGAATGGTATTGGATGGTGAAAGTGTATTAATGGACTTCATTGTATTCTCTGAAAAGAAAATATATAATAGGCACCCAAAAAAGCAGTAGATAAGGTGTAGCACACATTCCTGGTTTTAAAAAATGATCTTAGTAAAGAAGTCTTGGAAGAAAGCATCTTGTATTTGAAAAGGGGTTTCCAGTGGAAATCTACAACAAACATAATGCTTAACCATGAAATACTTGAAACATTCCCATTAAAATTAGAAACAATACAAGGGTAGCCTTTACTACTACCACTGAGCATTGGAGTAGACATCCCATTCAGTACAACAATGGGGAAAAAGGCAAGAAAGAAGATGAATACATGTTGGAAAGTAATATACACAACCGTAACTTTTTGCAGATGCACATTTCCATGTACCTAGAAAAATCCAAGGAAAATGTCAGAAAAACTTGAGAGCTAGTAAGATTTTGGTAGGGTTACTGTATAAAGATGTTGGTGAAAAAAAGTATACAGCTGAAGTAAAGTTCTCATAAAGATGTGACTACATGGAGAAACACACTGTTTCTTAACAGAAAAACTCAATGCTATAAAATACAATTATTACAAAACATTTATAAATTTAAGACTGTTTCATTCAACATAGCAGCAGGTTTCTGTACAAAATTTGGCAAAATAATTCATCTGGATGAGAAAAAATTGGAGGAATAACATTTTTCTAGCAAGTATTAAAACATACCATGGCCGGGCGCGGTGGCTCTAATCCCAGCACTTTGGGAGGCCGAGACGGGCAGATCACGAGGTCTGGAGATCGAGACCATCCTGGCTAACACGGTGAAACCCCATCTCTACTAAAAAATACAAAAAAATTAGCTGGGTGAGGTGGCGGGCGCCTGTAGTCCCAGCTACTCAGGAGGCTGAGGCAGGAGAATGACGTGAACCTGGGAGGCGGAGCTTGCAGTGAGCTGAGATCCGGCCACTGCACTCCAGCCTGGGCGACAGCGTGAGACTCTGTCTCAAAAAAAAAATAAAAAATAAAAAATAAAAACAATTATAAAGCTTTAGTAATTGATTCAGTGTGGTATAGAAATAGACAAGTAAATTGACGGAAGAAAGAGATGGTTTAGAAACAGCCATTTATACGTGAGAGTTCAGTATACGATAAAAGGTGACATTTCAAACGGGTGGGGGAAATGATAGATAGTTTATTAAAGAGTGTTCAACAGTTAATCATTTGGGGGAAAATAAAAATCACTCCCATGGCCAGGCGTGGTGGCTGACGCCTGTAATCCCGGCACTTTGGGAGACTGAGATGGGCAGATCATGAGGTCAGGAGATCGAGACCATCCTGGCCAACATGATGAAACCCCATCTCTATTAAAAATACAAAAATTAGGCCGAGCGCGGTGGCTCACGCCTGTAATCCCATCTCTTTGGGAGGCCGAGGCGGGTGGATCACGAGGTCAGGAGAGCGAGACCACGGTGAAACCTTGTCTCTACTAAAAATACAAAAAAATTAGCCAGGCATGGTGGCAGGCGCCTGTAGTCCCAGCTACTGAGAAGGCTGAGGCAGAAGAATGGCGTGAACCTGGGAGGCGGAGCTTGCAGTGAGCCGAGATTGTGCCACTGTGCTCCAGCCAGGGCCACAGAGCAAGACTCTCTCTCAAAACAAAAATAATAATAAAAAAAATTCACTCCCACATATAAAAAATAAACTCTAGGTGAATTAGGGAGCTAAGCATAAAAATCAAATTTAAAGCACTGGAATAATTTCAATAGATGTAGAATAAATATTTGACAAAATTAAAGATTCCTTCATGATTAAAAAACTCTTAGAAAATTAGGAGTAGAAAGGAATGTCCTTAATTTTATAAATGACATCTACAAAAAAACCTACATTGTACTTAACAGTGAAAAATGGAATTATTTTCACCTAAGATTGGAAATAAGCCAAAGATGTTCACTCTGTCACTTCAATTCTCAGACACTATTGTCTATTAAGAAAATCCCAAGGCATCTATCCAAAAGTTCATAGAACTAAGAAGTCATTTTAGTAAGTTTTCAAAATACAAAGTCTGTATACTAACAATGAATACATAAAAATCAAAATTAAAAAACAGCATTATTTACCACACACACCAGTTCCATTTAGCACCAAAAAGAGAAATGTTTAATATATAGTTAACAAAATACTCGTTATCTGTGTACTTAAAACTACAAAAGACCAATGAAAGACAGCATATACCTAAATAAATGGCACATCTTCCATGGATTGGAAGACTCAATATTGTGTAGATGTCAGTTCTCCCCAAATTGATATATAGATTCAAATGGCCCTAATCAAAATCCAAGTAGGAGTGTGACTTTTGTAGATATTATATTTAAAATTGATATGGAAAGACAAACTAAAATAATCAAAACAATTTTGGAAAACAACTTTTGAAAATAGGATGTTAGGAAATGCATACTATTTGATTTTAAGAGCTAGTACAAACTACAGTGATTAGGACAGTGTGGTACTGGTGGGAAAATGGACACAAATATTAATGGAGCAGAGGGGAGATTTCAGAAATAGATCAAACTGAGCAACTGATTTTTGACAAAGGTGCAAACACAGTTCAACGGAGAAAGAATAGTCTTTTCAGCAGATTGTTCTTGAACAATTGGACATTCATTCTTTTTTTTTTTTTTTTTTTTTGAGACGGAGTCTCACTCTGTCGCCCAGGCTGGAGTGCAGTGGCGCCATCTTGGCTCACTGCGAGCTCCGCCTCCTGGGTTCACGCCATTCTCCTGCCTCAGCCTCCCGAGTAGAATTTCACTTCATACCTTGCACCTTCTACAAAATTATAATCAAAATGGATTATAGACCTAAATATAAAAGTCCAAAACTATAAAACTTTCACAGAAAAAAAGAAGATAGATTTGTGTTCTAGGGTTAGGCTGAGATTTCTTAATTTTGATATCAAAAGCATAAACTATAACAGAAAAAAAGAAATTGGACTTCATCAAAATTAAAAGTTTCTCTGCAAGACATCTAAGAGAATTAGAAGACAAGCAACAGACTGGAAGAAATATTTGCAAATTACATATCTGAAAAAGAATTTTGTATTGAAAAATATAAAGAGCTTTCAAAGTTCAATACTAAACAATAAATAACTCAATTTTTAAAATGGACAAAAGATTTGAACACTTAAGAAGATGTGGGGCTGGCAAGTAAGTATACAAAAAGATGCTCACTATTAGCTGTTAGGGAAATGCAGATTGAAACCACAATGAGGTACACTATACACCTTTTATAATTTTTTTTTTTTTTGAGACGGTCTCGCTCTGTTGCCCAGGCTGGAGTCCAGTGGCATGATTTCGGCTCACTGTAGCCTCCGCCTCCCGGGTTCAAGCGATTCTTCTGCCTCAGCCTCCTGAGTGGCTGGGACTACAGTCACGTACCACCACACCTGGCTAATTTTTGTATTTTTAGTAGAGACGGGGTGTCACCATATTGGCCAGGCTGGTCTCAAACTCCTGACCTTGTGATCTGCCTGCCTCGGCCTCCCAAAATGCCGGGATTACAGGCGTGAGCCACTGCACCAGCCCTTTTAGAATTTTTAAAATGTTGTTTTTAAACCAGACAATACAGAGCAGCTGGAACTCTCAAACTCTGGAACTCTAAAGCCCAGTCTGCTAGGTGGGAGAGATGCCTCCAAGTTCTTATCTCTAGCCACTGGCTTCAGCCATTTGTATGTAGTGTTCTATTTCTAACATGTAGGCCAGCTTATAAAGTTAAGTACACATTTCCCACATGATCCAGTAATCCCTCTCCTAGGTAGTTAGCCGAGAAAGCTGAAAACTTACATTTACCCAGAAACCTTTATGTGACTGTTCGTGATGGTTTTTTTCATAATTGCCCAGAATCAAAAACCAGAAACAACCCAGATGTTGTTCAGCTGGTGAACGGACTAACACAGTGGCACTTCCATGCAATGGAATGGTAATCAGCAATGAAAAGGGGCAGACTATGAGACACACAGCAGTGTGGATGGACCTTATCTGCATTATGCTAGGAGAAAAAGTCAAATAAAAGACTACCTACTTTATGGTTCCATTTATATGAGGAATCCCTTAAAAACAGATCTGTTGTTGCCACAGGCTGGTTGTGGGAGGAAGGACAGGAATGATTTTGAAGGGTCATAGAGCTGTTCTGTATCTTGTTTGAGGGGATGCTTACATGACTGTATGAATTTGTTAAAACTCATAGAGCGGTACCTGAAGAGAAAATTTTACTGTTTCTGAATTTTAAAATGTGAATTTAAAAATTACTATGAAAAAATGTAGACTATCTTGGTAATTGCTCAGTAGGATAGTAAGATGTGAAAACTCAGATGCTGTGAAGGAAAAGACTCACAGATCTGATGACTACAAAATATTAAACTTTTATAGGACAAAAGTCACCCTAAAGAAATGAAAAAATTAGGCCATGGGCTTATGAATATATATGTTCAGCAAATATTACAGACAAAGGATTAACATCCATAATACAAACGGTGCCTACAAATTAACATGAAAAAAGGTAAATACTATAAAAGACAAGTGGACAAAGTACATGAAGTACAGTGTACGTATAGGGAGTTCACAGAAACCAAAGAGTCAATAGAGCCAAAGAGATTCACAACCTCACTCTCCATCAGAGAGCTGTGAATTAAATCAATGATACAGTATCATTTTCAACCATCAGATAGGCACAGCTTTTAAAGATTGTTAAAACCCAACACCAGTAAGGGTGTGAGGCAACAGTCCCATAGAGTTTTTGGGAGTATATGCATTTGTCCAACTTTTTGAAAGGTAATTTGGTAGTAGCTATCAAAAACCTAAATGTGCATACTTTTTGACTCAGCAGTTTCACTTCTACATATTAATACTATAAAATACTCACATAGGTGCATAAATATATATATATATAAAAGATTTTTTATTAGAACATCGTAGTAGTCAAAAATAGGGACCAAATTACACATCTATCAGCAGAGGAATGATTACATAAATGAAGTGAGTCCATAGGGTGGGCTGCTGTGACAATACGGATGACACATGTGAGTACTGATATAGCACTCTGGCAATTTATTTATAATGAAATGCATTATTAAGTGAAAAAAGCAAATAAGAAAACATGCATATTGTCCTATTTTAAAAAATTACAAATCCCCCCCCCCCCACACACATACACACACATACAAGGTCTAGCTAAATGCACTTCAAAGCTCAGGCAGTGGTTCTTGAAGTGGGTGGGGGAAAGGTACACTTTTAACTCCGCAAAATTTGGTGTTATTGAAACTTCTAAAATGCAAATGTGTTTATGTTTTGTTTTATTTTGCTTAACAATTATCTTAGTATTTTACTAAGCTTTTAAATTAGTGAAATAAAAAGATATAACTCAAACATATTTCCACACTTTAAATTAAGTAAGCCCAAGCAGAAAACAAAAAGGTATATAATTCCCAAATCATGAATGAGGAGAAAGAATAAATTTGGTTACTATAGTGAGAAAAAATAAGAAACAGTCAGGAAGTATTAAAAATAGAAACCATAAAATAAAATGACAGAATAAACACCAAGTAGAACTTTTGTCATGGCAGATGTGGCTTAAAAATATCTTTCAAAACACAAAAGACTCAGATCGAGTACAAAAAACATGCAATTTTGTTGTAAGCTGTTTACAAAAGGAGATACTGCAAAATGAAATTGACAGAGAAGGTAGAAAAGTAATGAGATGGGCAAGAGTATCAGAGGCAAATGCAACCAAAAGAACCCATCCGTGTATGCTAATATTAAAATCACATGAAACAGAATTCAGGATGAGAATATCAAATGGAACAAATATAATTATTTTTATATGAATAAGTGATAGAATGTACTATGAAGGCAATACAGTCAACATAAATGCTTCCAAATAGGGAACTGGTGAATTACATTATGGTACCTATTTATTTACAGTGAACCTGTACACAGCCAGGAAATTGCTAATGTAGAAAATATATAATGACCAGAAAATGTTATAAACTGTAAAGCAAAAACAAGGTTATATACTGTAAGTACTACATGATCTCAGTTTCATTTTCACATTTTATTAAAAAGAGAAAAAGGACCGGAAGGCTCACAGTATCAGGGTGCCATGTGGGTGCGGTGCGGAGGGAGAACAGACATAGTGAAGCAGTCCTAAAACAACACTCAGTCACATGTAAGGACATAATAATGGGTGTTCAGCCTGGTGGCTGGACAGCTCTGCCTTCAAACCAGCTTCAGCTGGTATGTCTTTTTTTTTTTTTTTGAGAAGGAGTCTCCTCTCTCTCCCAGGCTGGAGTGCAGGGGCGCGATCTCAGCTCACTGAAAGCTCTGCCTCCCGGGTTCATGCCATTCTCCTGCCTCAGCGTCCGGAGTAGCTGGGACTACAGGCGCCCGCCACCGCGCCTGGCTAATTTTTAAAATTTTTTTAGTAGAAACGGGGTTTCACCATGTTAGCCGGGATGGTCTCAATCTGCTGACCTCGTGATCCGCCTGCCTTGGCCTCCCAAAGTGCTGGGATTACAGGCGTGAGGCACCGTGCCCGGTCCAGCTGGTATGTCTTTTCCCCTTTGTTTTCCAGCCTGCTCATATCCTATATCTCTTGGCTCCATAACAGGGCTGCCTGGTAATAGTTCATAATCCCTTTTCCTGCGTCCAGTGTGTGCCATTGTGAGCTATCACTCTTCCCATAAGATTTATGTGATTTCTGTATTTGGTTCCGTTATTGACGTTGTGGGATATCCCATGAGAGGTGTCAAGACATTAGGAGGGCATAGATTGTGTTGGAAGCATTTCAGGGGTGATCAGAGGAAAGTGCTGTATGTTACAAGGTGGCCAGATCCAATGAGAACAAGACTGACTGTGGCTTCTCCTGGGAACAGATATCTGCATTGATCCTGGAGCTCCTATTGAAGGCTTTCTGTCTCCCCTGGTAACGACTTCATAGTTTCTCATGGGGATTGGGTTGTTGTGGTGCTGAGAAGGGAATAAATTAAGAGAAAATTGAGAAGATGTTGCTATGGAAGAAGGGGCTCTTGGTTTATATAAGCTGTGATCAACATGTTCTCCCTGCAACTAAGCTTGAGGTAGTACATTGCCTCTTCTCTGATGCTGGGTGCCATCATGAGGCCAGAAAATGTTCCTAGGTTTGGTGAGCCACATTCATCTCTGTCCTTCTCTGAATTACCTTGAAAAATTGGAATTTAAAATGTGTCCTACACTGGTACCGATAGGGACAGGGGAATTTAAGTTACTGACAAGAGTGGTTGAGGAGGAGATTCGACACTGCTGATAACATGTGGGGGGAAATAATTGGGGGAAGACTAGTCCCAAAACTACAGTAGGAATCTGTTACTCTGGGGCACAGATACAGGGCTAATTGGAATGAAATGTTACTACTTCATGTGTAAAGGGAGGAAACTGACTAAATTTTAGTAGATTTCTGTGAGACAGAAAGGATATGCAGACTGGAAATCTTCTCTTGCCCTTTACCATCTGCGACTTGGTTCTTAAAGCTGAGCCTGCACCAGAAGCATCTATAGGACTTGTTAAAATCCTGATTGCTTGCCTCCCTGCCAATCTCCCACCCCTAGATTTCTGACCTTGTAGGTCTGGGGAGGGACCTTATTATTGGCTTTTTCTTTTTTCTTTTCTTTCTTTTCTTTTTTATGGGGGGGAGGGCGCGGTGGGGAGATGGAGTCTTGCCCTGTCGCCTGGGCTGAAGTGCAGTGGGACGATCTCGGCTCACTGCAATCTCTGTCTCCGAGGTTCAAGCGATTCTTTTGCCTCAGCTTCCTGAATACCTGGGATTACAAGCACCCACCACCACACCTGGCTAATTTTTGTGTTTTTAGTAGAGATGGGGGTTTCACCATGTTGGCCGGGCTGGTCTTGAACTCCTGACCTCGGGTAATCCCCCGACCTCGGCCTCTCAAAGTGCTGAGATTACAGGGATGAGACACCGTACCCAGCCAGAATTAGCATTTTTGACATGGTCTCAGATTGATGTTGTTGTTGCTGGTCTGGAGACCACACTTGAGAACCGCCTGCTTAGAATCCCTGTGGGCAGGTAAATAAAGAAAGTTAGTGAATGAAGGATCGCAAAAGATCCTCACTGTATTGAAGAACTTCCCCATTCAAGGGTTGTTAGACAATTGTTATATTTAAATGGGAATGGCTGTCTGGCTGCTCAAGCAATGACCTCAGAGGTGCTGTCCCTCTTTCAATATGTTGGGTCTGGTCCTTCATCTTACAGATTCGGTAAAGTCACAGATTGAGGAATGAGGTAAAGGAAATAATATATAATTGAGATTTTAAATAAAATTTGTTCAGGCCCCTTCCAGCATCCTGGGAAAATTCCAGTGACTCCCTAGGGTGTATGTGACCTTCTGGGGACTCATTTATCAGCATTACCTTGGGTTCTGAGTCCCTGTCTCACTGACCTCTCACCTTCTATGCCTGTTCCCTTCTTTCTTGCCCAGAAAGTGGAATTTGTCCCTTTCCTTATTCCCCCAGTGCCACTCACAAGGGATGTGGCAGATATCATTGTTTTGCCTGTCCAATAGCCCCCATTTCCTGGTCATAGGACCCCAGTCTGCTTTGGGGAGCTGCCCCTCCCCAGTGGAAATGGATTCAGGGGGCTGGTAAGGTGTCCTACCAACTCTAGGGCAAAGAGCCGGGAAGTTGTCTTCCTGGACTCTGAGTCCGGAGTAGGCAGCTGCCCACTGACCTCAAGAGCAGCAGACCAGCTGGGTCACTAGCACCACATTTCTGATCCTTTCTCTTCAATAGTTCCTTTAATTCTTTGATTTGCTTCATATTTTCCAATAAATCCTGCTGTTCTGAAGTTAGCCCCAGTAGTCTTGCTTGTGAAGAAGAAGAAAAAGCCACAGACTAGAGGTTTGGGATCGAGAAGGAGTTTGTATTTCAGCAGTGCAGATATCTTCAAAGGCAATGTCAGACAGTCTCACTGATTTTATTTAAAAAGTCTTTGGCCCCTCTGCCACAGGACTGTGCTTCGTTTCACCTTCCCTCATGGGCCTCAGTCACCTCATGTGTGGTCCCCCCGCATTTCCCCTCCATTCCCACCTACGAATGTTCCCAACTTTCCTCTGCTTATGGATGTGTCTTGCAGAGCAGCGTGACTCTCTCTCTGCACTGTCTCCTTTCCAGCCACGCCATGGGGTGTCACCCTCCATGTTCAAAGCAGTCTATCTAGGTGGTCTTCTCAAAGAAGACAATTCTGTCTTCAAGAGCAACAGCAAGCCTGCTGTTCAAAAAGTACATCTCACTCTGCAACAAATCAGTGCCTACTATGTACCAGTTCTTACAAAGTGACACATCATCTGATGGAGCAGTTCATTGTATCTTGTGAATGCTAAATAAATCAAGAAAACACTGGTTTATAAAGCATGATAACAACTTATTATTTAGAGTCAGGGTCTTATTCTGTTGCCACGGCTGGAGTGCAGTGGTGCCATCATAGCTCACTGCAGCCTCAAACACTTGGGCTCAAGGGATCTTCCTGCCTCAGCCTCCCAGAGTGCTGAGATTATCGGTATGAGCCACCTCACCTGGCCTCAACAATTTATTAATTTTAATGCAATTAGCCAACAAATGGGTTAGAATGGGAGTTGTCAAACTGTGGTCTGCAGCTTGTTTTTGTACAGCCCATGAGCTGAGAACATTTTTAAAAGCAGTTTTAATGGGTTGCAAAACAAAAATAAGAATCTACAGCAGAAACCCATATGGCTTGAAAACTCAAAGTAGTTATTCTCTGGCCCCTTGCAGAAAACATTGGCTAACCCCTGGATCAGAATACTCTTGAACAAGGTGCCTGGGGCTGGGATGGATATCCAGACCTTAGGAAATTGATCAACATTGGGCTATTTTATTTGGGAATTGTCTATTCAGGCCAGGACGCCCTTTCTGCCTGTCTTTATAGGAGGTGGCTAATTCTATGGTTGTAAAGGAAAGAGGGAGGGATGTTCTGTGATTGCTGGGCCCAACTTGGAGGTATGAGGAAGCCAAAGAGGTTCTGGGGTGGG
The DNA here is from genome assembly GCF_009764315.1 of Trachypithecus francoisi. Lineage (NCBI taxonomy): Eukaryota > Metazoa > Chordata > Mammalia > Primates > Cercopithecidae > Trachypithecus > Trachypithecus francoisi. The sequence goes on along the minus strand of NW_022681469.1, from coordinate 28,245,424 downwards.
ACGAGCTGCTCTCGCCCTGTGGAGGGCCTGGAAGTTGGGGCCCACTGGCCTCTGTGATCTTTGTCAGAGGGAGTAGTAGCCGGGGAGGCTGGGGTTGTGGATTTGCAGGATTGCATGTGAGACAGGCAGTCTTGGCAGTGGTGGGGTAGCCCTGGATGCCCCTTAGTTCAGCAGGAGAGGAGGTACGGGGTGAACAAACAGTTGTGGGGATTGACCTGGATTGGGGGACTACCAGACTGACTCTCCCAACTTGTTATAGCAGATGAGTCACAAAGTTAACTGGCTCTTAGACCAATGGATGCCACCCTAATCTCCTGATATCCCTGGCTTCTTTACCTGAGATTGCATCACCATTACCCCCTTTCTTCTTATAGATCCTCTGACTTGTTGCTTTCTCTTCTTGCTACTTAGTACTCTCTAGCTCTGATATTATTTAACCCACCCCTTATTTCTCATTTGTCTCTTTCACTAGAGTGCTAGCCCTATGAAAGCAGGGATCTATTTTGTTCATTGCTTTAACTACAATACTTTGAACGGTGTCTGGCAACACAGCAAGTGCTTAATAAATATTTGTTGATTTAATTGAATTAACCCTATTTCCTTCATGGTCTTCCTGGGGAAAGAACCCCTGGAAAGTTTTAATTCCTACTAATTTGGTCAGGAAGGGGCTTCAAGTCCCCCCAAATTGAACGTTAATGAAAGTGTGATCGTATTTTGTATCCTTAACTAAAAAAGACTGCCATGTTGGTGATATTAGTATCAGTTTGCCAGTACATTTCTCCTTAGCAACATGCTTACATAGGATGCTAACTTACTAACAGAAGGTTATTTACTGAATCTGGAATCAGGATAAAGGCCGTGGCAGACATAAGCATAGTAGCTGGTGTTAGGAAGCTGGAGGGTAGCCTCATGACCTTGCACGTGGGATAGGAATACCTCTTTCAAGGGGATCAAGAAACTTAGGGAGTGTCCGGGGCCATTCTCTGTCTCGTGTAATAGTAACAGGCCACACTCATAGTGCCTATTCCGTGGCAGGCACTGTTTATTAAAGTCTTTCGGTGTAACTGATTGAGTGAGTTTATGAGTAATAGTGAATATTTTGAGCATTTACTATGTACAGGTACTATTCTGAGAACTTTTCACGTTATCTCATTTACTTCTTATGAGAATCTGATGCAGTAGGTTGATTGTCCTCCCCATTTTGCACCGGGGCATCAGAGGCATTGACAGGTTGAGTAAGTTGTTCGAGCTCACACAAATTAGTAGGTGATGGAGCTGGGATTTGAGCTCTGGCAGCCACCAGGCCACCATGAGGCCCCTGGTGGACAGTGCTGGATACCTACTAACTAGTGTTGCCCACTGGTCTTTTTTTTTTTTTTTCTATTTTCTTTTCTTTCTTTCTTTCTTTTTCTTTTCTTTCTTTCTTTCTCTCTCTCTCTTTCTTTCTTTCTTTCTCCTTCCTTCCTCCTTCCCTCCTTCCTTCCTTCCTTCCTTCCTTTCCTTTCCTTTCTTTTCTTTTCTTTCTTTTCTTTCTCCTTTCTTTTTGTTTTTTTGAGACAGAGTCTCTCTCTGTCACCCAGGCTGTAGTGCAATGGCGCGATCTCGGCTCACTGGAACCTCCGCCTCCTGGGTTCAAGTGCTTCTCCTGCCTGAGCTTCCTGAGTAGCTGGGATTACAGGCACGCGCCACCTTGCCCAGCTATTTTAATTTATTTCATTTATTTTATTTTATTTTGTTTTATTTTATTTTTATCAGAGACGGGGTTTCACCATGTTTGTCTGGCTGATCTCAAACTCCTGACCTTGTGATCTACCCGCCTCAGCCTCCCAGAGTGCTGGGATTACAGGCGTGAGCCACTGCACCCAGCCTGGTCTTTTTTTTTTTCTAAATTGTACATGTATTCCAGCCCTTATATAACACAGAGCTCTGCAAGTAACAGATGTCCCCAACTTAAAAAAAAAAAAAATGAGGCAAATCCGAGTTCCATGTTCTTCTGGAGACACCCCTTCCCCTTGATTTGATGTGTCTGGCTCCCAAGTCTCATCAGGAATAGGCTGTTATTCTCTAAATCATAACTGCCCCTTGTAAAAGTAGCTACCCCTTTAATTCAAAAACCAGGCTCATATTTTAAGTGTATCAAGAGAGGCTTTTTATTGTCACTATCTGTTGAAACCTTCAATAAATCTGAGAGTATTCTTAGAATCATCACATAACTTTTGTGTTTTGTAAGTTTGGAACGTTGCGTGTTGGATTTTCTTAGTGTGGCACATGATTGAAGGGAGCATGTTAACCTTTTAACTAAAATAAAGTGTTTTTGTACAAATTTAGTGATTAGACCTGAGCTGGTTAATGCGAGAGAAATTATCTTAAACATGAGCTTACTCTCTTGTTGTGGAGGTAAGACAGACATAGGATACAATTGAATAACCAATAAAATTGCTTTTGATTAGTGCTAAAATGAATGGAGCAGATATTGAGTACAGTAAGTTTAGATAAGGTAAAATATCTTGGAATATTTTGGGACTGATTTTAGGATAGACATATCATTGTTAGGAATGTTTATATTCCATCCCCATCAGGAGATAATCCCTTCTGGAAGGTTTCTTAGATTGGAGCAGTCTTGTTTAAAAAAAATAAAAGCTCCTAGAGGAAGCTCACTAGAGGGAATGTGGTTCCCTCTAGTGGTGATAGAAGAAGTTGTGAATTTTCTTATTTGTGTTTCTTTTTCATGTTTATTCATTGCATCCTGATACACAGTAGTCCCTGTATTAGGGATACAGACATAAAAGACACAGTTTTATTTATCAAACTCTTACAAAGTTAGAATAGAGAAAGGCAAATAATTATGATACTGTATCTGAAAATAGTAAAAAGCCTCCTAGTCGAGATCTGGAGGGATGGGGTTAGACAAGGAAAGACTTCCTGAAGAATTAGATGTTATCTGAGTTTTTATAAAAGGAGCACCTATTATTTTTTCCTCTATACAATAGTAATGTATTGTATGGATATATTTGATGTTTATTGTGGAAAATTTCGGAAACACAGATGAGTTTTTTAAAACTCCATTATTTCTTCACCAAAAGATAACCAATTACATTTTGCTATATCTGCTTCAAGCCACTTTTTATGGATAATTCATTTTTTAACAGAATTTGTGCTCAAGACATTTTGTAATCTACTTTAAACAAATTAATATATTTTGAAAATTTTCTTGTATTACTACATTCACTAGCATAACATTATTCTTTCTCAAAATAGTATTCACCATTTTCCCACTGTTATTTTTTCAGATGAACTTAGAAAAATTTTGTTCATTTTTAAAATTCCGTTGATAATTATTTATTTGTTTATTTGAGACTCTGTCACTCAGGCTGGAGTAAAGTGGCACGATCTCTGCTCACCGCAGCCTCTGCCTCCCGAGTTCAAGAGATTCTTCTGGCTCAGCCTCCTAAATAGCTGGGACCCACCACCATGCCCGGCTAATTTTTTTTTTTTTTTTTAAGACGGAGTTTTGCTCTTGTCACCCAGGCTGGAGTGCAGTGGCGTGATCTCAGCTTATTGCAACCTCTGCCTTATGGGTTCAAGTGATTCTCCTGCCTCAGCCTCCTGAGTAGCTGGGATTACAGGTGTGTGCTACCATGCCTGGTTAATTTTTGTACTTTTAGTAGAGATGGGGTTTCACCATGTTGGCCAGGTTGGTCTCGAACTCCTGACCTTGGATGATCCACCCGCCTTGGCCTCCCAAAGTGCTGGGAGATTATAGGTATGAACCACTGTGCCTGGCCTAAAATTCCATTGATATTTAGATTGTGAGAAATACAGAAATTTATTTGGGGAGAGTTTATGTCTTTATAATATTAAGTCTTTCTGTCTAGACATATAGTAGGTCTCACCATTCATTTGAATCTTCATTTTTGTTCTATCAAATGTTACAGTTTTCATCGTTGGGTACAGCACTTCAATTTAAAGGTTTATTTCTAGGTGTTTTATATTTTAATTTTTATTTATTTATTTGAGACAAAGTTTTGCTCTTGTTGCCCAGGCAGGAGTGCAATGGCATGATCTTGGCTCACTGCAACCTCCACCTGCCGGGTTCATGCGATTCTCCTGCCTAAGCCTCCTGAGTAGCTGGGATTATGGGCACCCAACACCACACCTGGCTAATTTTTTGTATTTTTAGTAGAGACCGGGTTTCACTATGTTGGCCAGGCTGGTCTTGAAATCCTGACCTCAGGTGATCCACCCACCTCGGCCTCACAAAGTGCTGGGATTACACGCGTGAGCCACCACGCCCAGCCTATATTTTAATTGAATTGGCTGTTGGCTCTTCCTTGACTCTTTTTTTTTTTTCTTTTGAGATGGAGTCTCGCTCTGTTTCCCAGGCTGGAGTGCAGTGGTGTGATCTTGGCTCACTGCAAGCTCTGCCTCCCGGGTTCAAGCCATTCTCCTGCCTCAGCCCCCGAGTAGCTGGGACTACAGGCGCCTGCCACCACACTCGGCCAATTTTTTGTATTTTTAGTGGAGACGGTGTTTCACCGTGTTAGCCAGGATGGTCTTGATCTCCTGACCTCGTGATCCACCCGCCTCGGCCTTCCAAAGTGCTGATTTTACAGTCGTGAGCCACAGCGCCTAGTGACTGGTTGTTTTTTAAACTAATTATTATGGATATAGGCATAGTAACACAACTGATTTTTAAATGTTTTCAGACCTTACTGATGCCAGAATTTTAATCTTTTTAGTATTTTTGTTGTTGTTGTTGGTTTTTAACGTAGATAATTGCAACACCTAAAATAATCACCATTGATCCTTTTATTTTTTCTTATCTTAATGCATTGGGAGGAATATCCCTAACTACATTAAATGATATAGGAACCTTTGTCTTGGTTTTTACTTTATTCTTGTTTTACCTTCAAGTGCAGGATTGTCTGATTTTTTTGTTTTTTGATATGGATATTTTTCACATTATACCTTATTTACTAAGTTCTCTTTCTTTTTAATTTGGAATAAGTACTTAATTTGTCAGATGTCTTTTTGGTATTTATATTAGTTTCCTAGGGCTGCCTAAAAAATCACCACAAACGTGATGGCTTAAAACAACAGAATTTACTCTCTCACCGTTCTGATGGCCAGAAGTCCAAAATGAAGGTCTTGGCAGGGTTAACGTTCTGGAGACTCTGAGTGGGAATCCCTTCCACGGTCCGCTTCTGGCCTCTGATGGCTATCAGCAGTCCTTGGTACTCTTTGACTTATAGCTCTGCCTTCATCTTCTTGTCTCTTTAATCTGTGCCTTCTTCTCGGGACACTTGTCATTGGATTTAGAGCCCACCTGGATAATTCACAATGATCTCATCTTGAGAGTCTTAATTATATCTGCAAAGACCCTTTTTCTAAATAAGGTCACGTACACAGATTCCTGGTGGACATATTTTGGTGTGTGTGAATGGGCCACAACACAAACTACTACAGCATCTATTAAGAAAGGTATCTTTTTTACTAGACAGGTGGTTTAACCAACAAAGACACAGTGCCACCCAAGAAAGATATCTTTTGGCTGGACGTAGGGGCTCACACCTGTAATCCCAGCACTTTGGGAGGCTGAAGTGGGAGGATCACTTGAAGCCAGGAGTTCAAGACCAGCCTGGTCAACATAGTGAAACCCTGTCTTTAGTAAAAATACAAAAAAATTAGCCAGGTGTGGTGGCACATGCCTGTATTCTCAGCTGCTCAGAGACTGAGGCAGGAGAATCACTTGAACCTGAGAGGCAGAGGTTTCAGTGAGCTGAGATCGCACCACTGCACTCCAGCCTGGGCGACAGAGTGAGACACTGTCTCAAACAAAACAAAACAAAAAAACCCAAAAGGTATCTTTTAATTTGTTCTATAGATAAGTCTCTCCTTTCCCCTTCTCTCCTCTCATTTCTCTTTCTTCTAGAAAAAAAAAAAATCCCTTTCTCTAACCCCATTCTTTCTAATACTGTTTTTCAGATCTCAGCTTAAAGGTTACTATGTGAAAAGCTGTTTTTGGTTCAGTAGACTTGGCTAAATACTCGTCCTATGTATATAGCATGTACTTTTTTATAGTCCCTGAACTTCTATTATCATATTACATCGTATCTTCTTGTAAATGTGTTTCATTGTTGGCCACCTTTGTGACCCTAGAACTTGGAGTCATGGGATATGTTGCTGCCTATTTTATTCCCAGAGATTGATGCATCAACCAACATATAAAAAGATTAATACATCTTTTGGTATAAAATGAACTTAATATGATGCATCAAACTAATAGATTGTCTTCTGTTGAACTGTTCTGTTCTTGTAACAAATTGCATTTAGTCATACTGTGTTATTCTTTTACTATAATGTTTGCATTTGCATATTAGACATTTTATTAGATTTTTTGCATCTATATTCAAAAGTAAGTTTGGTCTTTTGCTATTCATTACTTTGCTTTAGGGAGCAGAGATAAGCTAGATAAATAAATTATCTGTCTTCTGGAAGTGTTAAGTAGCATGGGAGGTATGTGATACTTGAGTGCCTAAAAGAGCTTCATCATATAGCCATCTAGGCCCACTAACCTTTCAAGTCTGGCTAAACGTCTCCCAACTTTTCATCATTGTTGGTTTTTGTACTTCTGTCTTTTGAGTTTTTCTACTTCTTTCTTGAAGAAAGATAGCTCATTCATTGTATTTTGATTTTCAAAAATTTGATAGGAGTTGTATATTGAAATATCTTACAATTTAAAAATCTATTTCATAGTTCCAACGATGTCTTCTTTCTCATTGTTGTCTTTGTTCTTTCATCTTTTTCAAGTTTAATTTTCTGCAGATTTTTTTATTAGATTTTTTAAATTAGGTAATTAAAAAAACTTGTTGAAGTATATGTGACATACCATAACATTTATCCATTTCAAGTTAACAATACAATAATTTTCAGTAATGCCACCCTGTGGTTCAGTCATCACCATAAATCAGTTTTAGAATGTTTTCATGCCCCGCTAGAAAGATCCCTCGTGTCCATTAAAAGTTAATTCCCATTCCTGCCCCCAGCTCTAGGCAACCAATAATCTACTTGCTGTCTCTATAAGTTTGCCTTTCATATAATTGAAGTTACAAGATATGTGATCTGTTGCATCTGGATTATTTTGCTGAGCATACTATTTTTGTGAGTCATCCATGACAAGCATGTGTCAAGAAGCTGTTCCTTTTTATTCCCATGTAGAATTTCATTACACGAATATACTGCATTTTGTCTATCCATTCACCAGCTGAACCAATCAGTTAGGTTGTTTCCAGTTTTTTCTATTATAAACAGTGCTGTTGTGAACATCTGTGTGCACGTGTTTGTTTGGACACATGTTTTTATTTATCTTGAGTAGGACCTAGGAGTAGAATTGCTGGGTTATGTATTAGTTTTATGACTTACTTTTAAGAAACCATCAAACTATTTTCCAAAGGAAAGGAAAAGATTTTTCCACATTCCAAAGAAAAAATTTTATCTCCATGCTTTTATTCAAGAATGGATTATTTCCATGTCTGTTTTTATGTTTTTGAGGACCCTCCATTCTGTTTTCCTAATGGCATACTGATTTACATCCTCACCAACAGTGTGCAAGGGTTACCTTTTTTCCACATCCTTGCCAATGCTTATTATATTCTGTCTTTGATAATAGCCATTCTAACAAGTGCCAAGTGATATTTCACTGTGGTTTTTAATTTGCATTTTCCTGATGATTAGTAATGTTGAGCTTTTATATATATATATACACACACCTATTAGCCCTTTGTGTACCTTCTTTTGAGAAATGTCTATTCAGGTCCTTTGCCCCTTTTCTAATTGGGTTGTTTTCTGTCTGTTGAGTTATTTGAATTTCTTATGTATTTTGGATGTTCATCCCTTATCAGATGGTTTGCTAGCATTTTTTCTTTTTCCATACATTGTCTCTTTACTCTGTTGTTTCCTTTGCTTTGCAGAAGCTTTTGAATTTGATGTACTGTCATCTGTCTATTTTTGCTTTTGTTGCCTGTGCTTTTGGGGTCATATTTAAAAATTCATTTCCCAGACCAATGTCAAGAAACTCTTCTCTTATGTTTTCTTCTAGTAGTTTTATAGTTTCAGGTCTTATATTTAAGTCTTAATCCATTTTGAGTTTTTATACGTAGTATGAAATAAGGGTCTAATTATATTTTTCTACATATGGATATCCAGTTTCCCCAACACTATTTATTGCAAATACTGTCTTTTCCCCATTGTGTCTTATTGGCATCTTTGTTGAAAGTCAATTGAATGTAAATGGGTAGGCTTGCTTCTGTGTTCTCTATTCTGTTTTACTGGTCTATGTGTGTGTATTTGTGCCAGTACTGTGCTGTTTATAGACATATATATATATATGTGTGTGTGTATATATATATGTATGTATATATATATATACACACACACATATATATATATATATACTCTTAAGTTCTGGGTTACATGTGCAGAAAGTGCAGTTTTGTTACATAGGTATACACGTGCCCTGGTGGTTTGGTGCACCCATCACCTACATTAGGTATTTTTCCTAATGTTATCCCTCCCCTAGTCCCCCATCCACTGACAGGCCCCAGTGTGTGATGCTCCCTGCCCTGTGTCCATGTGTTCTTATTGTTCAACTCCCACCTATGAGTGAGAACATTCAGTATTTGGTTTTCTGATCTTGTGATAGTTTGCTGAGAATGATGGTTTCCAGCTTCATCCATGTTCCTGCAAAGGACATGAACTCATCCTTTTTTATGGCTGCGTAGTATTCCATGGTGTATATGTGCCACATTTTCTTAATCCAGTCCATCACTGATGGACATTTGGGTTGGTTCCAAGTCTTTGCTATTGTGAATAGTGCTGCAGTAAACATATGTGTGCATGTGTCTTTATCGTAGATGATTTCTAATCCTTTGGGTATAGGCCCAGTAATGGGGTTACTGGGTCAAATGGTTTTTCCAGTTAAATACCGTTGAGGAATCGCCACACTGTCTTCTATAATGGTTGAACTAAATACACTCCTACCAACAGTGTAAAAGCATTCCTATTTGTCCACAACCTCTCCACCATCTATTGTTTCCTGACTTTTTAATGATTGCCATTCTAACTGGCATGAGGTGGTATCTCATTTGGTTTTGATTTGCATTTCTCTAATGACCAGTGATGATGAGCATTTTTTCATAAGTCTGTTGGCTGCATAAATGTCTTCTTTTGAGAAGTGTCTGTTCATATCCTTTGCCCATTTTTTTGATGGGGTTGTTTATTCCTTGTAAACTTAAGTTCTTTGTAGATTCTGGATATTAGCCCTTTGTCAGATGGATAGACTGCAAAAATTTTCTCCCATTCTGTAGGTTGTCTGTTCACTCTGATGATAGGTTCTTTTGCTGTGCAGAAGCTCTTTAGTTTAATTAGATCTCATTTGTCAATTTTGGCTTTTGTTGCCATTGCTTTTGGTGTTTTGGACATGAAGTCTTTGCCCATGCCTATGCCCTGATGTGGTTTTCTTCTAGGATTGTTATGGTCCTATGTCTTATGTTTAAGTCTTTGATCCATCTGGAGGTGATTTTTGTAAAAGATGTAAGGAAGGGGACTAGTTTCAGTTTTCTGCTTATGGCTAGCCAGTTTTCCCAACACCATTTATTAAATAGGAAATATTTTTCCCATTGCTTGTGTGTATCAGGTTTGTCAAAGGCCGTATGGTTGTAGCTGTGTGGCATTATTTCTGAGGCCTCCGTTCTGTTCCGTTGGTCTATATATCTGTTTGGTAGCAGTACCATGCTGTTTTGGTTACTGTAGCCTTGTAGTATAGTTTGAAGTCAGGTAGTATGATGCCTCAAGCTTTGTTCTTCTTGCTCAAGATTGTCTTGGCTATGCAGGCTCTTTCTTGGTTCCATATTAAGTTTAAAGTGTTTTTTTCCAATTTTGTGAAGAAAGTCAGTGGTAGCTTGATGGGGATAGCATTGAATCTATAAATTACCTTGGGCAGTATGGCCGTTTTCACAATATTGATTCTTCCTATCCATGAGCATGGAATGTTTATCCATTTGTTTGTGTCCTCTCTTATTTCATTTGAGCAGTGGTTTGTAGTTCTCCTTGAAGAGGTTCTTGACATCCTTTGTAAGTTGGATTCCTAGGTATTTTATTCTCTTAGAAGCAATTGTGAATGCGAGTTCACTCATGATTTGGCTCTCTGTTTGTTATTGGTGTATAGGAATGCTTTTGATTTTTGCACATTGATTTTGTATCCTGAGACTTCGCTAAAGTTGCTTATAAGCTTAAGGAGGTATTGGGCTGAGATGATGGGGTTTTCTAAGTATACGATCATGTCATCTGCAAACAGAGACAATTTGACTTTCTCTCTTCCTATTTGAATACTCTTTATTTCTTTCTCTTGCCTGATTGCCAGAACTTCCAACACTATGTTGTATAGGAGTGGCGAGAGAGGGCACGCTTGTCTTGTGCCATTTTTCAAAGGGAATGCGTCCAGTTTTTGCTCATTCAGTATGATATTGGCTGTGGATTTGTCATAAATAGCTGTTATTATTTTGAGATTTGTTCCATTGATACCTAGTTTTGAGAGTTTTTAGCATGAAGGGCTGCTGAATTTTATTGAAGGCCTTTTCTGCATCTATTGAGCTAATCATGTGGTTTTTTGTCATTGGTTCTGTTTATGTGATGGATTACGTTTATTGATTTGGGTATGTTGAACCAGCCTTGCATCTCAGGGATGAAGCCAACCTGATGATGGTGGATAAGCTTTTTGATGTGCTGCTGGATTCGGTTTGCCAGTATTTTATTGAGGATTTTTGCATCATTGTTCCTAAGGGATACTGGCCTAAAGTTCTCTTTTTTTGTTGTGTCTCTGCCAGGTTTTGGTATCAGGATGATCCTGGCCTCATCAAATGAGTTAGGGAGGAGTCCCTCTGTTTCTGTTGTTTGGAATAGTTTCAGAAGGATTGGTACCAGGTCCTCTTTGTACCTCTGATAGAATTCGGCTGTGAATCCATCTGGTCATGGACTTTTGTTGGTTGGTAGTCTAGTAATTATTGCCTCAATCAGAACTTGCTACTGGTCTATTCAGAGATTCAACTTCTTCCCAGCTTAGACTTGGGAGGGTGTATGTGTCCAGGAATTTATCCATTTCTTCTAGATTTTCTAGTTTATTTGCATAGAGGTGTTTGTAGTATTCTCTGATGGTAGTTTGTATTTCTGTGGGATCAGTGGTGATATCCCCTATATCCTTTCTTATTGTGTCTATTTGATTCTTCTCTGTTTTCTTCCTTACTAGTCTGGCTAGCGGTCTATTTTGTTGATCTTTTCAAAAAACCAGCTCCTGGATTCACTGACTTTTTGAAGGGCTTTTTGTGTCTCTATCTCCTTCAGTTCTGCTCTGTTCTTAGTTATTTCTTACCTCCTGCTAGCTTTTGAATTTGTTTGGTGTTACTTCTCTAGTTCTTTTAATTTTGATGTTAGGGTGTCAATTTTAGATCTTTTCTGCTTTCTCTTGTGGGCATTTAGTGCTGTAAATTTCCATCTAAAGACTGCTTTAAATGTGTCCCAGAGATTCTGGTATGTTGTGTCTTTGTTCTCACTGGTTTCAAATAACATATTATTATTATTATTATTATTATTATACTTTAAGTTCTAGGATACACATGCACAACATGCAAGTTTGTTACATAGGTATACATGTGCCATGTTGGTTTGCTGCAGCCATCAACTCGTCATTTACGTTAGGTGTTTCTCCTAATGATGTTCCTCTCCCAGCCCCCCAACTCCTGACAGGCCCTGGTGTGTGATGTTCCCTGCCCTGTGTCCAAGTGTTCTCAGCATTCAGCTCCCACCTATGAGTGAGAACATGCTGTGTTTGGTTTTCTGTCCTTATGATAGTTTGCTTAGAATGATGTTTTCCAGCTTCATCCATGTGCCTGCAAAGGACATGAACTCATCCTTTTTTTTTTTATGGCTGCATAGTGTTCCATGGTGTATATGTGCCACATTTTCTTAATCCAATCTATCATTGATGGACATCTGGGTTGGTTCCAAGTCTTTGCTGTTGTGAATAGTACCACAATAAACATATGTGTGCATGTGTCTTTATCATAGAATGATTTATAATCCTTTGGGTATATGCCCAGTAATGGTATTGCTGGGTCAAATGGTACTTCTAGTTCTAGATCTTTGAGGAATTGCCACACTGTCTTCCACAATCGTTGAACTAATTTACACTCCCACCAACAGTGTAAAAGCATTCCTATTTGTCCACAACCTCTCCATCATCTGATGTTTCCTGACTTTTTAATGATTGCCATTCTAATTGGCATGAGGTGGTATCTCATTTGGTTTTGATTTGCATTTCTCTAATGACCAGTGTTGATGAGCATTTTTTCATAGGTCTGTTGGCTGCATACATGTCTTCTTTTGAGAAATGTCTGTTCATATATCCTTTGCCCACTTTTTGATGGGGTTGTTTTTTCATTGTAAGCTTGTTTAAGTTCTTTATAGATTCTGGATATTAGCCCTTTGTCAGATGGATAGATCGCAAAAGTTTTCTCTCATTCTGTAGGTTGCCTGTTCACTCTGATGATAGTTTCTTTTGCTGTGCAGAAGCTCTTTAGTTTAATTAGATCCCATTTGTCAATTTTGGCTTTTGTTGCCATTGCTTTTGGTGTTTTAGTCATGAAGTCTTTGCCCATTCCTATGTCCCGATGGTATTGCCTAGGTATTCTTCTAGGGTTTTTATGGTGTTAGGTCTAACATTTAAGTCTTTAATCCATCTTGAGTTAATTTTTATATACAGTGTTAGGAAGGGATCCACTTTCAGCTTTCTACATATGGCTAGCCAGTTTTCCCAACACCATTTATTAAATAGGGAAAGCTTTCCCCATTGCTTGTTTTTATCAGGGTTGTCAAAGATCAGATGGTTGTAGATGTGTGGTGTTATTTCTGAGGCCACTGTTCTGTTCCATTGGTCTATATATCTGTTTTGGTAGCAGTACCATGCTGTTTTGGTTACTGTAGCCTTGTAGTGTAGTTTGAAGTCAGGTAGCGTGATACATCCAGCTTTGTTCTTTTTGCTCAGGATTGTCTTGGCTATATGGGCTCTTTTTTGGTTCCATATGAACTCAGTTTTTTCCAATTCTGTGAAGAAAGTCAATGGTAGCTTAATGGGGATAGCATTGAATCTGTAAATTACTTTAGGTGGTATGGCCATTTTCATGATATTGATTCTTCCTATCCATGAGCATGGAATGTTTTTCCATTTGTTTGTATCCTCTTTTATTTCGTTGAGCAGTGGTTTGTAGTTCTCCTTGAAGAGGTCCTTCACATCCCTTGTAAGTTAAATTCCTAGGTATTTAATCCTCTTTGTAGTAATGTGAATGGGAGTTCACTCATGATTTGATTCTCTGTTTGTCCATTATTGGTGTATAGGAATGCTTGTGATTTGCACATTGATTTTGTATCCTGAGACTTTGCTGAAGTTGCTTATAAGCTTAAGGAGGTATTGGGCTGAGATGATGGGGTTTTCTAAGTATATAATCATGTCATCTGCAAACAGAGACAATTTGACTTTCTCTCTTCCTATTTGAATACCCTTTATTTCTTTCTCTTGCCTGATTGCCCTGGCCAGAGCTTCTGATACTATGTTGAATAGGAGTGGTGAGAGAGGGCACCCTTGTCTTGTTTTCAAAGGGAATGCGTCCAGTTTTTGCCCATTCAGTATGATATTGGCTGTAGGTTTGTCATAAATAGTTGTTATTATTTTGAGATATGTTCCATTGATACCTAGTTTACTGAGAGTTTTTAGCATGAAGGGCTGTTGAATTTTGGTGAAGACCGTTTCTTTCTGCATCTATTGAGATAATCGTGTTTTTTGTCATTGGTTCTATTTATGTGATGGATTACATTTATTGATTTGCATATTTTGAACCAGGCTTGCATCCCAAGGATGAAACTGACTTGATGGTGGATAAGCTTTTTGATGTGCTGCTGGATTCGGTTTGCCAGTATTTTATGGAGGATTTTTACATTGTTGTTCCTAAGGGATACTGGCCTAAAGTTTTCTTTTTTTGTTGTGTCTCTGCCATGCTTTGGTATCAGGATGATCCTGGCCTCATAAAATGAGTTAGGGAGATTCCCTCTTTTTTCTATTGATTGGAATAGTTTCAGAAGGAATGGTTCTAGCTCTTCTTTGTACCTCTGGTAGAATTCAGCTGGGAATCTGTCTGGTCCTGGACTTTTTTTGGTTGGTAGGCTAGTAATTATTGCCTCAATTTCAGAACCTGTTATTGGTCTATTCAGAGATTCAGTTTCTTCCTGGTTTAGTCTTGGGAGGGTCCTGTTATTTATCCATTTCTTCTGGATTTTCTAGTTTATTTGTGTAGAGGTGTTTACAGAATTCTCTGATGGTAGTTTGTATTTCTGTGGGATTGGTGGTGATATCCCCTTTATTTTTGATTGCGTCTGTTTGATTCTTCTCTCTTTTCTTCTTTATTAGTCTGGCTGGCAGTCTATCAATTTTGCTGATCTTTTCAAAAAACCAGCTCCTGGAGTCATTGATTTTTTGAAGGGTTTTTTGTGTCTCTCTCTCCTTCAGTTCTGCTCTGATCTTAGTTATTTCTTACCTCCTGCTAGCTTTTGAATTTGTTTGGTGTTACTTCTGCAGTTATTTTAATTTTGATGTTAGGGTGTTGATTTTAGATCTTTCCTACTTTCTCTTGTGGGCATTTAGTGCTATACACTTTCCTCTAAGCACTGATTTAAATGTGTCCCAGAGATTCTGGTATGTTGTATCTTTGTTCGCATTGGTTTCAAATAACATCTTTATTTCTGCCTTCATTTCATTGTTTACCCAGTAGTCATTCAGGAGCAGGTTGTTCAGTTTCCATGCAGTTGTATGGTTTTGAGTGAGTTTCTTAATCCTGCTTTCTAATTTGATTGCACTGTGGTCTGAGATACAGTTTGTTGTGATTTCTGTTCTTTTGCATTTTCTGAGGAGTGTTTTACTTCCAATTATGTGGTCAATTTTTGATTAAGTGTGATGTGGTACTGAGAAGAATGTATATTATATTGATTTGGGGTGTACAGTTCTGTAGATGTCTATTAGGTCCACTTGGTCCAGAGCTGAGTTCAATTCCTGGATATCCTTGTTAACCTTCTGTCTCGTTGATCTGTCTCGTATTGACAGTGGGGTGTTAAAGTCTCACATTTTTATTGCGTGGGAGTGTCAGTCTCTTTGTAGGTCTTTAAGGATTTGCTTTATGAATCTGGGCGCTCCTGTATTGGGTGCATATATATTTAGAATAGTTAGCTCTTCTTGTTGAATTGATCATTTTACCATTATGTAGTGGCCTTGTCTCTTTTGATCTTTGTTGGTTTAAAGTCTGTTTTATCAGAGACTAGGATTGTAACTCGTGCTTTTTTTTTTTTTTTTTTTCTTTCCATTTGCTCGGTAGATCTTCCTCCATCCCTTTATTTTGAGCCTTTGTGCATCTTTGCATGTGAGATGGGTCTCCTGAATACAGCACAGTGATGGTTCTTGACTCTTTATCCAATTTGCCTGTCTGTGTCTTTTAAATGGGGGCATTTAGCCCATTTACATTTAAAGTTAATGTTACATTTGAATTTGATCCTGTTATGATATTAGCTGGTTATTTTGCCTGTTAATGCAGTTTCTTCATAGTGTCAATGATCTTTACAATTTGGCATGTTTTTGCAGTGGCTGCTACCAGTTGTTCCTTTTCATGTTTAATGATTCCTTCAGGAGCTCTTGTGAGGCAGGTCTGGTGGTGACAAAATCTCTCAACATTTGCTTGTCTGTAAAGGGTTTTATTTCTTCTTCACTTATGAAGCTTAATTTGGCTGGATATGAGATTCTGAATTGAAAATTCTTTTCTTTAAGAATGTTGAATATTGGCCCGCACTCTCTTCTGGCTTGTAGGGTTTCTGCAGAGAGTTCTGCTGTTAGTCTGATGGGCTTCCCTTTGTGGGTAACGCGACCTTTCTCTCTGGCTGCCCTTAACATTTTTTCCTTCATTTCAGCCTTGGCGAATGTGACAATTATGAGTCTTGGGGTTGCTCTTCTCAAGGAGTATCTTTGTGGTGTTCTCTGTATTTTCTGAATTTGATTTTTGGCCTGTCTTGCTAGATTGGGGAAGTTGTCCTGGATAATATCCTGAAGAGTGTTTTCCAACTTGGTTCCATTCTCCCCATCACTTTCCAGTACACCAATCAAACATAGATTTGGTTTTTTCACATAGTCCCATATTTCTTGGAGGCTTTGTTCATTTCTTTTCACTTTTTTCTCTAACCTTGCCTTCTCGCTTTATTTCATTAATTTGATCTTCATTCACGGATATCGTTTCTTCCACTTAATTGAATTGGCTATTGAAGCTTGTTCATGCATCTCAAAGTTCTCGTGCTGTGGTTTTCAGCTTCATCAGGTCATTTAAGGTCTTCTCTACACTGTTTGTTCTAGTTAGCCATTCATCTAACCTTTTTTCATGGGTTTTAGCTTCCTTGTGATGGGTTAGAACATGCTCCTTTAGCTCAGAGAAGTTTATTATTACCAACCTTCTGAAGCCTACTCTGTCAACTCATCAAATTCATTCTGCATCCAGTTTTGTTCCCTTGCTGGCCAGGGGCTATGATCTTTTGGAGGAGATGAGGTGCTCTGGTTTTTGGAACTTTCAGCTTTTCTGCTCTGGTTTCTCTCCATCTTTGTGGTTTTATCTATCTTTGGTCTTTAATGTTGGTGACCTACAGAGGGGGTTTTGGTGTGGATGCCCTTTTTGTTAATATTGATGCTATTCCTTTCTGTTTGTTAGTTTTCGTTCTAACAGGCCCCTCAGCTGCATGTCTATTGGAGTTTGCTGGAAGTCCACTTCAGACCCTGTTTGCCTGGGTATCACCAGCAGAGGCTGCAGAACTGCAAATATTGCTGCATGATCCTTCCTTTGGAAGCTTTAATCCAGAGGGGCACCCACCTGTTTGAGGTTGGCCTACTGGGAGGTGTCTCCCAGTCAGGCTACACGGTCAGAGACCTGCTTGAAGAGGCAGTCTGTCCATTCTTGGAACTTGAACGCTGTGCTGAGAGAACCACTGCTCTCTTCAGAGCTGTCAGACAGGGACGTTTAAGTATGCAGAAGCTGTCTGTTGCCTTTTGTTCAGCTATGCTTTGCTCCCAGAGATGGAATCTAGAGAGGCAGGAGTCTCCTGACCCCTTGCGCTTCCTGGATGAGGTGATGTCCTGCCCTGCTTCAGCTCACCCTCTGTGGGCTGCACCCACTGTCCAACCAGTCCCAATGAGATGAACCAGGTACCTCAGTTGGAAATGAAGAAATCACCTGTCTTCTGCATCAATCTCGCTGGGAGCTGCAGACCAGAGCTGTTCCTTTTCAACCATCTTGTACTCCAGAATTTCAAACAACATCTTTACTTTTGCCTTAATTTTGTTATTTACCCAGTAGTCATTCAGGAGCAGGTTGTTCAGTTTCCATGTAGTTGTGTGGTTTTGAGTGAGTTTCTTAATCCTGAATTCTAATCTGATTGCACTGTGGTCTGAGAGACTGTTATGATCGCCATTCTTTTGCATTTGCTGAGGAGTGTTTTACTTCCAATTATGTGGCTAATTTTAGAATAAGTGTGATGAGATGCTGAGAAGAATGTATATATTCTGTTGATTTGGGGTGCAGAGTTCTATGAGGTCTATTAGGTCTGCTTGGTCCAGAGCTGATTTCAGGTCTTGAAAATCTTTGTTACTTTTCTGTCTTGTTGATCTGTCTGATATTGACAGTGGGGTGTTAAAGTCTCCCCCTATTATTGTGTGGGAGTCTAAGCCTCTTTTTAAGTCTCTTAAGAACTTACTTTGTGAATCTGGGTGCTCCTGTATTGGGTACATATATATTTAGGATAGTTAGCTCTTCTTGCTGTATTGTTCCCTTTAGCAGTTTGTAATGCCCTTCTTTGTCTCTTTTGATCTTTGTTGGTTTAAAGTCTGTTTTATCAGATATGAACAGACATTTCTCAAAAGAAGACATCCATACAGCCAACAGACACATGAAAAAATGCTCATCATCACTCGCCATCAGAGAAATGCAAATCAAAACCACAATGAGATACCATCTCACACCAGTTAGAATGGCAATCATTAAGAAGTCAGGAAACAATAGATGTTGGAGAGGATGTGGAGAAATAGGAACACTTTTACACTGTGGTGGGATTGTAAACTAGTTCAACCATTATGGAAAACAGTATGGCGATTCCTCAAGGATCTAGAACTAGATGTACCATATGACCCAGCCATCCCACTACTGGGTATATACCAAAGGATTATAAATTACTCTACTACAAAGACACATGCACACGTATGTTTATTGCGGCACTATTCACAATAGCAAAGACTTGGAATCAACCCAAATGTCCATCTGTGACAGACTGGATTAAGAAAATGTGGCAATATACACCATGGAATACTATGCAGCCATCAAAAAGGATGAGTTTGCGTCCTTTGTAGGGAATGGATGCAGCTGGAAACCATCATTCTTAGCAAACTATCACAAGAAGAGAAAACCAAACACCGCATGTTCTCACTCATAGTGGGAACTGAACAATGAGATCACTTGGACTCGGGAAGGGGAACATCACACACTGGGGCCTATCATGGGGAGGGGGGAGGAGGGAGGGATTGCATTGGGGAGTTATACATGATATAAACGTTATGCACATGTACCCTAGAACTTAAAGTATAATAAAAAATAAAAAAAAAAAAAAGAACACTTAAAAAAAAAAAAAAAAAATAAAAGACACCATATGACCAAAAAAAAAAAAAAAAAAGTCTGTTTTATCAGAAACTAGGATTGCAACTCCTGCTTTTTATGGCTTTCCTTTTGCTTGGTAAATAAATATTCCTCCATCCCTTTATTTTGAGCCTGTGTGTGTCTGCACATGAGATGGGTCTCCTGAATACAGCACACTGATGGGTCTTGACTCTGTATCCTATTTGTGAGACTGTGTCTTTTAATTGGGGCATGCAACCATTTACATTTAAGGTTAATATTGTTATGTGTGAATTTGGTCCTGTCATCATGATGCTAGCTGGTTAGGTTATTTTGCCCATTAGTTAATGCAGTTTCTTCATAGTGTGAATATTCTTTACAATTTGGCATGTTTTTGCAGTGACTGATACTGGTTGTTCCTTTCCATGTTTAGTGCTTCTTTCAGGAACTCTTGGAAGGCACATCTGGTGGTGACAGAATCCCTCAGAATTTACTTGTCTGTAAGGAATTTTATTTCTCCTTTGCTTGTGAAGCTTAGTTTGGCTGGATATGAAATTCTGGATTGAAAATTCTTTTCTTTAAGAATGTTGAATATTGCCCCGCACTCTCTTCTGGCTAGTGGGGTTTCTGCAGAGAGACCCGCTATTAGTCTGATGGGCTTCCCTTTGTAGGTAACCCGACCTTTCTCTCTGGCTGCCCTTAACATTTCTTCCTTCATTTTAACCTTGGTGAATCTGACGATTATGTGTCTTGGGGAGTGCTATTCTAGAGGAGTATCTTTGTGGTGTTCTCTGTATTTCCTGAATTTGAATGTTGACCTGTCTTGCTAGGTTGGGGAAGTCGTCCTGGATAATATCCTGAAGAGTGTTTTCCAACTTGGTTCCATTCTCCCCGTCACTTTCCTGTACACCAATCAAACATAGATTTGGTTTTTTCACATAGTCCCATATTTCTTCCAGGCTTTGTTTGTTCCTTTTTATTCTTTTTTCTCTAATCTTGTCTTAGCTCTTTATTTCATTAAGTTGATCTTCAGTCACGGATATCCTTTCTTCCACTTGATTGAATTGGCTATTGAAGCTTGTTCATGTGTCTCGAAGTTCTCATGCTGTGGTTTTCAGCTCCATCAGGTCATTTATGTTCTTCTCTGCATTGGTTATTCTAGTTAGCAATTCGACTAACCTTTTTTCAAGGTTCTTAGCTTCCTTGCATTGGGTTAGAAGATGCTCCCTTAGCTCCGAGTTATTTGTTATTACCCACCTTCTGAAGCCTACTTTTGTCAGTTCGTCAAAGTCATTCTCCATCCAGTTTTGTTCCCTTGCTGGTGAGGAGTTGTGATCCTTTGGAGGAGGAGAGACATTCTGGTTTTTGGAATTTTCAGTCTTTTTGCGCTGCTGTTTTTTTCCCCCCCATCTTTGTGGATTTATCTACCTTTGGTCTTTGATGTTGGTGACCTTCAGATGGGGTCTTTGAGTGGACGTGCTAATCCTTTCTATTTGTTTCTTTTCCTTCTAACAGTCAGGCCCCTCTGCTGCAGGTCTGCTGGAGTTTGCTGGAGGTCCACTCCTGACCCTGTTTGCCTGGGTGTCACCAGCAGAGGGTGCAGAGCAGCAAAGATTGCTGCCTGTTCTTTTCTCTGGAAGCTTTGACCCAGCGGGGCTCCTGCCAGATGCCAGCCAGGACTCTCCCGTGTGAGGTGTCTGTTGGCCCCTACTGGGAGGTGTCTCCCAGTCAGGAGGCATGGGGGTCAGGGACCCACTTGAGGAGGCAGACTGACCCTTAGCAGAGCTCAAACGCTGTGCTGGGAGATCCGCTGCTCTCTTCAGAGCCATCAGGCAGGGACGTTTAAGTCTGCTATAAGCCCCTGACTGGGGCTGCTGCTTTTTTTACAGAGTTACCCTGTCCAGAGAGGAGCAATCTGGCAGTCTAGCCACAGCAGCCTTTCTGAGCTGCAGTGGGCTCTGCCCAGTTCGAACTTCCCAGCAGCTTTGTTTACACTGTGGCTGTAAAACTGCCTGCTCAAGTCTCAGCAATAGCAGACGCCCCTCCCTCAACCAAGCTTGACCATCCCAGGTGGATCTCAGATTGTTTTTGTTTGTTTGTTTGTTTGTTTTTTTGTTTTTGAGATGGAGTCTTGCTCTGTCGCCCAGGCTGGAGTGCAGTGGCACGATCTCGGCTCACTGCAAGCTCCGCCTCCAGGGTTCACACCATTCTCCTGCCTCCTGAGTAGGTGGGACTGCAGGCGCCTGCCACCACGCCCGGCTAATTTTTTGTATTTTTAGTAGAGACGGGGTTTCACTGTGTTAGCCAGGATGGTCTCGATCTCCTGACCTCATGATCCGCCCACCTCGGCCTCCCAAAGTGCTGGGATTACAGGCGTGAGCCACCGCGCCCAGCCTGGATCTCAGATTGTTGCTGTGCTGGCAGTGAGAATTTCTAGCCAGTGGGTCTTAGTTTCCTGGGCTCCATGAGGGTGGGACCTGCTGAGTCAGACCACTTGGCTATCTGGCTTCAGCCACCCTTTCCAGGGGAATGAACAGTTCTGTCTCAGGCCTTTCAGGCGCCACTGGAGTATGCAAAAAAAAAAAAAAAAAAAAAAAGCTCCTGCAGCTAGTTAGGTATCTGCCCAATTGGCAGCCCAGTTTCGTGTTTGAAACCCAGGGCCCTGGTAGGGTAGTCGCTGGAGGGAATCTCATGGATTTCGAGTTGCAAAGACCGTGGGACAAGAGCCATTTCTATGCCAGAGCTCCTCAGGCACAGACCCTCTCCCTTAGTAGGGGGGAAATTCCCCGACCCCTTGTTTTCACGTGAGGTGATGCCCCACCCTGCTTCGGCTCGCATTCTGTGGGCTGCACCCACTGTCCAGCCATTCCCAGTGAGATGAACTGGGTACCTCAGTTGGAAATGCAGAAGTCACCCAGCCTTCTGCATCGATCTTGCTAGGAGCTGCAGACTGGTGCTGTTCCTATTTGGCCAGCTTGAAACTCTCCTCCACTGTGCCGTTTTAATCACTATAACTTCATAGTGGATTTTGAGATCAGATAGTGTAATGCATCCATTTTGTTCTTTTTGCTCAGGATTGCTTTGGCTATTTGGGGTCTTTCATGGTGCCATACAACTTTTGAGAATTTTTTTTTCTTTTTCTGTGAAAAATGTCATTGGAATTTTGCTAGAAATTATATTCAATCTGTAGACTGCTTTTCAAAGTTTTAATTTAAAAATATTTTTAATTTTTGCTCTTATTATTTTTAATTGACAAATAATTGTATGTACTTATGGTGTACAGTGTGATATGTTGATACATGTATAAAATGTGTTATTATCAAATCAGGGTAATAAGCATATACATTGCCTGAAACATTTCTCATTTCTTTATGTTGGTGTGTCCGGAATTGATTCCTTCCAGTGGGTTCTTGGTCTCACTGACTTCAAGAATGAAGCCACGGACTCTTGTGGTGAATGTTACAGTTCTTTTTTTTTTTTTTTTTTTTTCCTGAGGCGGAGTCTCGTTCTGTCGCCCAGACTGGAGTGCAGTGGCCGGATCTCAGCTCACTGTAAGCTCCTCCCCCCGGGTTTACGCCATTCTCCTGCCTCAGCCTCCCGAGTAGCTGGGACTACAGGTGCCCGCCACCTCGCCCAGCTAGTTTTTGTATTTTTAGTAGAGACGGGGTTTCACTGTGTTAGCCAGGATGGTCTCGATTTCCTGACCTTGTGATCCGCCCGTCTCGGCCTCCCAAAGTGCTGGGATTACAGGCCTGAGCCACCGCGCCGGCCAGATGTTACAGTTCTTAAAGATGGTGTCTGGAGTTTGTTCCTTCTGATGTTCAGATGTGTCCGGAGTTCCTCCCTTCCGATGGGCTCGTGGTCTTGCTTGAATTCAGGAGTGAAGCCGCAGACCTTCACAGTGAGTGTTACAGCTCTTGAAGGTGGCGCGTCTGGAGTTGTTGGTTCCTCAATGGGTTCATGGTCTCGCTGGCTTCAGGAGTGAAGCTGCAGACCTTTGCAGTGAGTGTTACAGCTTATAAAGGTAGTGCAGACCCAAAGAGTGAGCAGCAGCAAGATTTATTGCACAGAGCGAAAGAGCAAAGCTTCCACAGCGTGGAAGGGGACCCGAGCAGGTTGCTGCTGCTAGCTCGGGTGGCCTGCTTTTATTCACTTATTTGGCACCTCCCACATCCTGCTGATTGGTCCGTTTTACAGAGAGCTGATTGGTCCATTTCACAGAGTGCTGATTGGTGCATTTTTACAGAGTGCTGATTGTTGTGTTTACAAACCTTTAGCTAGACACAGCGCTGATTGGTGCATTTACAAACCTTTAGCTAGACATAGAGTGCTGATTGGTGCATTTACAATCCTTTAGCTAGACAGAAAAGTTCTCCAAGTCCCCACCTGACCCAGAAGCCCAGCCGGCTTCACTTCTTAGTCCCCCCTCTAAACAGGACACCCCAACTGCTGTTGGGAATTTGGCTGATGACCGCTCCAGCTACTTCCTATAGGATAGGGGCGAAGAAGGGGCCCTGCAGTTGTCGTGTCCTCCAGAGGGGAACTCTTTAGGCCAGTGGAAGGGCCAGCGGGTTGGTCCAGGGTTCCTCGTTAGAAGTTGTTTGCTGAACTCATTTGGAGTTCCATTTGTAAGACCATGTGTAGCTTGATGGCCTCGATTCCAGAGGAAACAAATTTGACAAGAAGGTTAAAAAGACAGGGCCCGAAGGCGAGTAATAGCAAGATGGCTGCCATGGGACCTAGAAAGGGGAGAAGCCATGTTGCCTAACTCCAGAGGCTGGTATAAGAGTTTGAAAGGCGTTGTCTGATTTCAGAAGCCTTTTCCTGTAAATGCCAGGTGGCATCTTGTATTATCTCTGACTGGTTAGTGTAAAAACAACACTCTTCTCCTAAGAAGGTGCAGAGTCCTCCTTTCTCAGCAGTGAGGCAGTTTAGGCCTCGGCAGTTTTGGAGAGTCATTGCTGCCAAAGAGTCTATTTGAGATTGTAAAGTAAGGATAGATTTTATTATTTTTTGAATAAAACTGTTCAGTCCATATTAACTTAGAATTGGTATAGATGGCTTTTTCCTGATT
The DNA here is from genome assembly GCF_009764315.1 of Trachypithecus francoisi. NCBI lineage: Eukaryota > Metazoa > Chordata > Mammalia > Primates > Cercopithecidae > Trachypithecus > Trachypithecus francoisi. The sequence continues at coordinate 28,221,559 of NW_022681469.1, read as the reverse complement.
CTGTAAGTACTTTAAGATTTGGCTGAGTGCAAACAGCTCACAAATTTGAGTATACCAATTATTAGGCAATTTTCATACCCATTGTATCTTTTCCCATTAATCGCCTAGGAGGAACCATCTATTGTCCTGTCCTGAAGGGAGTTCCTCCTAGGTCTGGTCAGACATTTGTATGGTAATTAAAGATTTAGATCACCTGTTAGGAAACCTGCTGGGTTAAGGATTTTTGATAGGAAGGCTATGGGTTGTCAGTGGCCTCAGTGCTTTCAGGCTATGCCGTTGTTTACACTGAGAACAAGGTGGTACTGGAGTGTTATAGGGTTACAGAGAAGACCTTCAATTATAGGTTTTAAAAGTCTTACCCTGACTTTTAAAGGAATAGGGTACACTGTTTTTTCTTTACTACTTCCATTTCTCTTTCTTTCTCTTTGATTTCTTCTTTGTCTCTCTCTTTCTGACTCCCTCTTTGTCTATCTCTTCCTCTCTCTGACTTTCTGTCTTTCTCTTTGTGAGTCCCTTTTTGTCTCTCTGTCTCTTCCTCTGTCTCTTTCTGTCTCTTTCTCTCCTTTCTGCTGATTTTCCCCTGCCTCTGCCAGCTGCTTATGCTGCTGTTTTCCCCTCTCATTCCCTATTTGATGGCTTTGGCAGTGTAAGACTGCTACCTCCTTGGGTTTTTGCACTGCATGCAATAACTCCATGATTTCCTTGTGGTATTTAATGGGGGTTTCCCCCAGAGGTTGGGAACTCCCTTTCTTTCTATATTGCAGCATGAGCATGTAGGATTAGATAAGCATACTTGTTATCTGTATACACATTTATTCTTTTTCCCTTTCCCAGTTCTAAGGCTCGGGTAAGTGCCACTAGTTCTGCTAACTGAGTGCTGGTCCCTGGGGGAAGAGTCTTACTTTCAAGTACGGTTACATCACTAACTATGGCATAACATGCCCTTCGTATCCCATTCTCCACAAATGAACTTCCATCAGTATATAGGTTAAGGTCAGGATTAGCTAAGGGGACTTCTAAGAGATCATCTCGGGCAGCATAAATCTGGACTATAATTTGTTATCAGTCCTGCTCGATTGGTTCCCCATCCTCTGGGAGAAAAGTGGCAGGGTTGAGGGCCATGCACGCACGTATTTGAAGCACCGGTCCCTCAGGGAGTAGCACCTGGTATTTAAGTAGGTGGTTGTCTGATAGCCATAAACTTCCTTTGGCATCTGGTGTGTCATTTATATCATGAGTAGTCCAGACAATGAGATCCTTTCCTTGTATTGTTTTGATAGCCTCTGACACTAAGATGGCCACCACTGCAACTACCTTTCAACGGTGAGGCCAGCCTTTTGCTACTACATAAATTTCCTTACTTAGGTATGCCACTGGTTGTGGGGTTGTCCCACGAGTCTGAGTAAGGACTCCAAGAGCTATCCCTGCTCTCTCTGTGATGTGTAAAGAGAAGTTTTGTCTTGTGGGAGGGCTTACAGCTGGAACTTGTACTAGGGCCTGCTTTAAGGTTTTGAAGGCTTTTTCTGCCACTGGTTCCAATTCTACTAGACGGGTATTTGCCCTCTGGGTCTCCTTGATTAAAGTATAGAGGGGTCTGGCCATCTTGCTGTATCCGGGGATCCATAGTTGGCAAAAGCCGGTGATTCCAAGGAACCCTCGCAACAGTTTTAATGTCTTAGGGCGAGGATAAGCCAGTATAGGCTGTATTTGTTCCTTGCCAAGGGCCCTGATCCCTCTGGCTAAGATTAGGCCGAGATATTTTACCTGCTATAGGCAAAGCTGGGCCTTTGACCTAGACATCTTGCACCCTTGATTAGCTAGAAAGTTCAAGAGATCTAGAGTAGCCTGCTGGCACGAGGCTTCCGAACTGGTAGTTAAAAGTAAATCATCCACATACTGAAGGACCAGAGTGCCTGGACTTGAGAAGTGGCCTAGATTTTGGGCCTGTGCCTAACCAACAGATGAGGGCTATCCCTAAACCCTTGGGGCAAGACTGTCCACGTAAGTTGGGATGTGTGGTCTGTGGGATCCTCAAAGAAATAGAGAAACTGGGAGTCAGAGTGCAGGGGAATACAGAAGAAGGCATCCTTGAGGCCCAGAACAGTGAACCATTCTGCTTCCTCTGGTATTTGATACAGCAGGGTATAGGGGTTGGGTACAACTGGATATAGAGGAATTACTGCCTCATTGATGAGTCTAAGATCTTGCAGTAGTCTTCACTGACTGTTCGGTTTTTTTACTCCTAGAATTGGGGTGTTGGAGGGACTGCTGCATTTGCTTACTAAGCCTCGAGCTTTTAAATGTTTAACAATATCCTGTTATCCTTTATGAGTTTCAGGCCTTAAGGGATAAGAAAAAGTGCCTTTGCTAAGAAAAAGTGGTGGGGCCTTTTAGTCTGATTTGGACTGGGTGGGCATTTTTTGCCCTTCCAAATTGTCCTTCCAATGCCCAGACTTCAGGATTGATTCCCTCCTCAAGTAGGGGACAACAAATGGGTAACTTGTTCCCTATGTTCATGTAGATAATAGCTCCAGCTTTGGCTAATATAACCCTCCCTAATAAGGGTGTAGGACTTTCAGGCATAACAAGAAAGGCATGTGAAAAGAGAAAAGTATCCCAATTACAGCTGAGGTGGTGGGAGAAATACCTGGTTACAGGCTGTCCCAGGATTCCTCAGATGGTAATGGAACTGGAGGACAGTCATCCAGGACAGGAGATTAACACTGAGAAGCCTGCCCCAGTGTCCAGGAGGAAGTCAATTTCCTGGCCCTCAATGGTTATATGTACCTGGGGCTCAGTGAGGATAATGACATGAGCTGGTGCTTGCCCTGGACACCCTTAGTCCTGTTATTGGATCATCTGGTTGTGGGCTTCTGACCCAGAGAACGTTTGTCCTCTGGGGCAGTGCACCTTCCAGTGATTGCCTCGGCCTAGAGGACATGGATGAGGGGCAGCTTGTTTCTCGTTAGACAATCTTGTTTTAAAGTGTCCTTGTAAACCACACTGATAACAAGCCCTACTGGGTGATTGGCCTGCTCCATTTTCTGTCCTCTCTGAACCACCAAAGTTTGTTTGTCTGAGGGCCGTGACTAAGGCTGTGGCCTTTCTCTGATCTTGCTTTTCCTTTTGGGCCTGTTACTCTTGGTCCCCATTATAGAACACCGAGGTTGCCAGGTTTAATAATGCCTCCAAATTTTGTTCAGGGCTCAGGGCTCACTTGTGGAGCTTTCTCCTGGTATCTGCAGCTGATTGGGTAATAAATTTATCTTTTAGAATCAATTGACCCTCTAGTGAGTCAGGTGACAGGGGAGTATATTTTCTTTTTTCTTTTTTTTTTTTTTTTGAGACAGAGTCTCGCTCTGTCGCCCAGGCTGGAGTGCAGTGGCCAGATCTCAGCTCACTGCAAGCTCCGCCTCCCGGATTTAAGCCATTCTCCTGCCTCAGCTTCCCAAGTAGCTGGGGCTACAGGCGCCCACCACCTCGCCCGGCTAGTTTTTTGTATTTTTTAGTAGAGACGGGGTTTCACCGTGTTAGCCAGGAGGGTCTCGATCTCCTGACCTCGTGATCCGCCCGTCTCGGCCTCCCAAAGTGCTGGGATTACAGGCTTGAGCCACCGCGCCCAGCCGGGAGTATATTTTCTTAAGGCCTCCTGTAGCCACTTGAGGAAGGCAGAAGGATTTTCTTCTTTCCCTGAGTTATGGTGGGCATCATTGAATAATTCATGGGCTTTTTCCTAATTCTCCTTAGTCCTTCTAGAACACAGGTCAACAGATGTTTACGACTCCAGTCTCTATGATTGAGTCAGGGTCCCAGTGGGGATCCATACTGGGGATAGCTTGCTGACCGGAAGGGAGTTTATCCTTTCTTCAGCTGTCATTCTATCATTTACTTGAGTAAGATACCAGGTATCTCCAGACTCTCAGGCTGCAGCTAAATCTGCATTCTTTTCATTAAAGGCCAGGATTTGATCTAATAATAGCATGACGTCTCTCCAAGTGAGATCGAAGGTTTGCCCTAGACCCTGTGGGACATCTATGTACCTATCAGGATCATCTGAAAACTTCCCCAGGTCTGCCTTGATCTACTTTAAATCAGAGAGGGAGAAAGGGACATGTACCCGGGTTGGGCCAAATTCCCCTCCCCCTACAGCTTGAAGGGGTTATAACTGATAGTCTGGGGGTTTTTGTGGTCATTTGGAGATTTCTTTGCTTATTTCCTTCTGGCAGAGGATATTAGAGGAGGGTTATTATTAATAGGAAGGGGAGCTATAGGAAAGCTAGGATATGGGGGTAAGCTGAAAGGTCCTCCTGTGGGATGTAAATTGCAAGCCTTGCATAGTTGTGTATTCTCCTTCACTGAAAAGAAAGCTTGGACATAAGGTATTTCACTCCATTTGCCTTCCCTCTTACAGAAAAGGTCAAGCTGCAGGATAGTATTGTAATTTGTACTTCTCTCAGGTGGCCATTTTCCCCCATCAGAGAGAGACTGTTGGGGCCAGGCCATAGTGCAGAAAATAATGAGCCGCCTCTTTTTCAGGGTTTGCAGGTCAAATTGGTCCCAATGGCTTAGGATGTATGTCAAGGGTGAGTTGATGCCTGAGTGTTGCCCATCTGAGAGACAAAACCACCTGTGGTTTGGTTTTGTTTTGTTTCTCCCCCTGCCCAAGAACCTGCAACTGTCCCTGGACCCTGCTGAGCAGAATAGTTGTGCTCACCAACGCAGCAGCAGAAACAATCCCTGCCCAAGAACCGGAAGCAGTCCCTGGATCCTGCTGATCGAAATAGTTGCACTCACTGACGCAGCAGCAGAAACACTAGTTTTCCTCCCAGACCACAAGGAGGACTGAGGAAGGTTGGATTTAGTGGCCCTTACCAGTGCATTCTCGAAAACTTGCACCCTTCCTTGTCCTAGACCACAAAGAGGACTGGGAAAAATCGGATTTAGTGGCCCTTACCGACGCATTCTTGAAAACTTGTTAGAGTCCTAAGCATTCTCCTGTTAGTATTAGGACCTTACCCATGTCCTATAAAGATGTTATGCCCCAAAATTGAAGTGAAGGGCCATACCCTGAGGAGGGAAGGGATCTCCAGAGTTGGAAGAGTAATGCCTTTTGTCCTCTTTTATATGAATACGAAGGATACAATTTCTGAGACTCCCCATATCCTAGCTTCAGGAATAGGTTTGTTAGGGCTGCTTGTCTGAGGAGGGATTCTAAAATTCAAGATAGTCCTTGCCATGACGGGACTTTGGGCAAAAATTATGTCTTTCTGATTGGTGAGCCTGGGTGCCTAAAGAAGGTAACAGAGTCCTGAAGTTTATACTAGAAATCATTCTTACAGGAGAAATTAGAAAAGCACCAGAGACGGAGTGGTTTTTAGAAGCGGGGCTAGCCTCGGAGAAGAGAGGCGAGAGGAAATTTGACTGGCAGACGTTAGGACCCAGGGGGCAAGGGACAGGATAGGATAGATAGGATAGATGGGTGAGTCTCACTGGGTGACATGCCTTTGAGAGTTCTGCTCATGGTCACAGCGTCAACCAGTTTGTTGGGACCCCAGAGCTGAATGGCTTTCCTCTCTGTTGACCCTCGGCTCAGCCCAGAAGTACAGGAAAAGCAGAAACTGGTTCCAGGCAGACCAATGCTCCCAACTCCGAAGAGTCAGGGGTTGTTAGAGAGCCCTTTCCCAGAAATCCTGACACCCATGTCTTTAGTCCGGCAGCCACACTAGTTGCTTTTAACTGGCCAACAGATGCCCAGTATTTAGCCCCCAAATTCTAAGGAAAAATAGGACAGAATAGCAAGTGAGAGGGATCTGATGGTACTCACCACTTGGCGATAGTCGGTCCCTTTGTGTTCGCCAAAGTGTGTCTGGAATTGGTTCCTTCTGGTGGGTTCTTGGTCTCGCTGACTTCAAGAATGAAGCTGCAGACCCTTGTGGTGAGTGTTATAGGTCTTAAAGATGGTGTGTCTGGAGTTTGTTCCTTCTGATGTTCAAATGTGTCCGGAGTTTCTTCCTTCTGGTGGGTTCATGGTCTTGCTTGACTTCAGGAGTGAAGCTGCAGGCCTTCGCAGTGAGTGTTACAGCTCTTAAAAGTGGCACGGCTTGGCCGGGCGTGGTGGCTCAAGCCTGTAATCCCAGCACTTTGGGAGGCCGAGACAGGCAGATCACGAGGTCTGGAGAGCGAGACCATCCTGGCTAACACGGTGAAACCCCGTCTCTACTAAAAATACAAAAAAAACTAGCCGGGCGAGGTGGCGGGCACCTGTAGTCCCAGCTACTTGGGAGGCTGAGGCAGGAGAATGGCGTAAACCCAGGAGGCGGAGCTTGCAGTGAGCTGAGATCTGGCCACTGCACTCCAGTCTGGGCGACAGAGTGAGACTCCGCCTCAAAAAAAAAAAAAAAAAATGGCACGTCTGAAGTTGTTTCTTCCTTCCGGTGGGCTTGTGGTCTCACTGACTTCAGGAGTAAAGCCACAGACCCTTGCAGTGAGTGTTACAGCTCCTGAAGGTGGCACATCCAGAGTAGTTGGTTCCTCCCAATGGGTTCGTGGTCTTGCTGGCTTCAGGAGTGAAGTTGCAGACCTTCGCGGTGAATGTTCCAGCTCATAAAAGTAGTGCGGACCCAAAGTGTGAGTAGCAGCAAGATTTATTGCAAAGAGCGAAAGAACAAAGCTTCCACAGTGTGGAGGGGGACCCGAGCGGGTTGCTGCTGCTGGCTTGGCTGGCCTGCTTTTATTCCCTTATTGGGCCCCACCCACATCCTGCTGATTGGTCCGTTTTACAGAGAGCTGATTGGTCCATTTTACAGTGCTGACTGGTGCGTTTTTACAGAGTGCTGATTGATGTGTTTACAAACCTTTAGCTACACACAGAGTGCTGATTGGTGCATTTATAATCCTTTAGCTAGACAGAAAAGTTCTCCAAGTCCCCACCCGACCTAGAATCCCAGCTGGCTTCACCTCTCATTGGGAACATTCAAAATCTGCTCTTCTAGCTATTGAATTATATACAATAAACTGTTGTTAAGTATAGTCACCCTATAGTACTATAGAACACTAAATCTTATTCCTCGTACCTAGCTGTGTTCCTGTATCTGTTAACCAAACTCTTCCTATCCCCTCCTCCCTCCTACCCCCTCCACCTCTAGTAGCCACTCTCCTACTCTATCCTACTCTCCTTCAATGTGATCAACTTTTTTAGCTTCCACATGTGAGTGAGAACATGTGATATTTATCTTTCAGTGCCTGGCGTATTTCACTTAATGCCCTCCAGACTCATCCATGTTGTGAATGACAGAATTTTTGTTCTTTTTATGGCTAGATAGTATTCTATTGTGAGTATGTACCACATTTTTAAAAATCCACTCATCTATCGATGGACCCTTAGGTTGATTCCATATCCTGGCTATTGTGAATAGTGCTGCAATAAACGTAGGAGTGCAGATGTTTCTTTGACATGCTGATTTCCTTTCCTTTGTATATATAACCAGTAGTAGAATTGCTGGATGATATGGTAATTCTATTTTTAGTTTTTTGAGAAACTTCCATGCTGTCTTCTGTAATGGCTATACTAATTCACACTCCCACTCAAGTGTATTAAGAATATGCTTTTCTGGCCAGGCACGGTGGCTCATGCTTGTAATCCCAGCACTTTGGGAGGCCAAGGTGGGCAGATCATGAGGTAAGGAGTTTGAGACCAGCCTGACCAACATGGTGAAACCCTGTCTCTACTATAGATACAAAAATTAGCTGGGCGTGGTGGCACATGCCTGTAATCCCAGCTACTCAGTGATTTGTTTTTCTAAGACCACCAGAGCGGGCACAAAAGAACCAGCGAGCAGGCAAGGGTAGGAGTAAAACTGCAAATTTATTTTTGGTCTCCTAGCTTCAGGGAAGAAGGTGGGTAGGGAGAGGTCTGTCGGCCTCCGGCAAAGCCAGGAGTGGCTTTTCTAGGAGTGGGAGGGCAATAGGCGGGGCACGGGCGTGTCGGGGGGCGTTCCGCAGGTGCGACCAGGTAAATCTTGGTCTCTTCGGATTGACGTCACCTGGCGCATGCCCGGTTGGTCTGTACCTTCTTGGGCACTGGCTGCATTTTCGCGCGCGCGCGGGAAAAGTTGGTGATGAAGAACCCGGAAGTGCACCATCTTGCCTCCGTTCGTCCAAACAGTCCAACCTTTTATTGATAATAGTGATAAAGGGGCGCCGTGGTCTGTCTGGCTACTTCCTGCTATTAAGGGGCATCCTTAAGTTCGGGGCCTATGGTTGGTATTTGGACGTACGGATGAAGAATAAAATAAGGCACAGTATTAGTGTAGGAATGAGGAATGGAAGCATTTGTTGGAATATGAGCAAAACCCAGAAGGATGGTCCTGGCAAGATTGGGGAGTATGAGATAGTTAAGAAAATTTAGTAAGTTTGAGGCAAGTGGGGGAAAGTTGAACTGATTTCTCGGCCTAGTAAGGGGGTAGGGCATGAGGGTATAATGAGAAACGAGTGCGCAAAGTAGTTGTTGGCCAGGCAGCAATTAAGGAGTGGAGTTTTTGTGGAGTGGATGGCTTTCCGTCTACTCCTACTACAGAGATATTGGATGGAAGGCTAGGTCCAGAGAAGGATGGCAAAACAGAATAGGTACCCTGCTGTTGATTAAAAAATTAATTGTCTTACCCACTACCAGGAGAGTTACCCGCGGCTCGGCGAGGGTGATGGGGGTCCCCGAGTCTCGGCACCTTCAGTTGTTGTCGTCCAGATGTAGGAGCTGGAAGGAGCTCCCAGGATCCTGGGAAAGGGGGTCACGTGGAGACGCAGCACCTGTTCTCAGGGTGGGGCAATCAGACCTCCAGTGTCCTCCCTGCTGGCAAGCAGGGCAGGGGGTTGCTGGTGGACGAGGGTTAGGACATTCACTGGCCCAATGTCCTGATGACTTGCACTTATAGCAAGGCTGCGTTGGGGCTTGGGGACCTTGCGGACACCTGTTGGCATAGTGTCCTGCCTTGTCGCACTTATAGTAGGCTCCTTTTGTAGCCTTGGAGTCTGCGGGGTGTGTGCTCTCTGGCCTGGGGTTACGACTGGGCTGTAAAGCTGCTGCTAGGAGCTGTAACTTCTGTTTGAAGGGAGCCTGCCGTCTCCTATCTGGAGTTATAGACCTTAAAGGCTAATTTAACCAGGTCTTGTATTGGTGCCTGAGGACCATCCTCTACCTTTTGAAGTTTTTTACGAATGTCAGGAGTTGACTGAGAAATGAAATAAGACACCAAAATGGTGGCCCCTGTGGGGGAGGCCGGATCTAACCGGGTATACTGGGTTAGAACCTCAGTCAGTTTAGGGTAGAGGTTAGGATAACCTGGAGGTCATGCCAAGTTAAGTCATAGGCCTGACAAAGGTATCTAAATTCCTTTATGTATATGGTAGGATTAGCTGAGAAATCACCTAAACGCTTCTCAATTTTGGAAAGATCAGCCAGTGAAAAAGGGACATGTACTCTGACTACCCTTTTTGCCCCAGCTACCTCTCGCAAAGGTGCTAACACTGTAGGAGGGTGTGGGCACAGATAGGGGAATCAAGACAGCCAGTTGGGGACCCTGAAGGAGGCACGGGACCGAGTGGATTACTAGTAGATAAGGAAGAGGAAGGAGGAGTCTGGACGGAGGGAGGAGGAGAAGTGTAGGGCAGAAGTGAGGGAAACCCTAGGTCCTCTGGCTGAACAGAAAGGAATGAAGACTCCTCTTTTTCGGGTTCCTGTGAGCTGGTGTCCTTGGCTAGCATAACTTGGGCCAAAGAGCACCGGCTACACAGGTCGGGACGAGAGCGTAAGGCCCAAAAGCCTTGTATGTAAGTAATTTCAGACCACTTGCCTAGCCGCTGGCAGAAATTGCTGAGGTCGATCACGCCACAGTGGAAAGGAAAATTAACCGCTTCCTTCTAAGGTCTTGTTCGAGCTGTAAGGTTTTTAAATTGACTAGGAGGCACCCTAAGGGGGTGCTCTTTGGAAATTTGGACTGGGGGTTTCCCATTTGTTTCCTCTTTACTTACACAATGGACACAATGGAAATGGAAGTGGATCTCTGCCTGGCTTCAAAGCGTCCTTTGGAACCAGCAGAGACAGACTGGAGGCTCTTGGAGCCAAGGTGGAGATTACCTTCAGGTGGATGTCTCTGTCCTGAACGGGTCTCCCAAGCCACGTGGTGGCTGAAAAGTGGGCCTCGGACCTGCGCAGGATTTTTGGCCAAGGGAGGTAAAGAGGAGACAAGGGCACTTACCCCAGAGAGGCCGTGAGAGTGAGGGAAGCGGGTCTCAGGTCCTGGTCCATCCGCGGCGTGGAAGCAGGAGGAGGTTCCTTAATCCTTAGAGGCCTGAGGAGGGGTCTCCTCCCGAGTTTTGGCACCAACTGATTTGCTTTCCAGGAAACTGATTTGCTTTCCAGGGAACTGATTTGCTTTCTAGGAAACCGATTTGCTTTCTAGGCTCACCAGGGCGAGTATTAAAGGACCAGTAAGTAGGCAGGGCTAGGAGCGAAACTGCAAGTTTATTTTTTTTTTTAGTCAGCCAGCTTTGTGGGGGAGGGGTGAGGTCCCTCGGTCTTCAGCAGGGGAGGCTGGGGGAGTCACCCAGTGGAGCTCTCCGGCGGAGTTCCTGCAGTCCCGACAGGAGTGGGGGCTGAGGAAGTATGCACCGGGCGCCCACTGGGAGCGGCTTTTATGTCCTGGGCCTGGGAGTGGGAGGGCAGTGGGCGGGACATAGGCGGGTCGGGCCGGGCAGTAGGCGTGGCTAGGCGGGTTCCGATTTTTCTCCGTCGGAGGTTGGGTTGCGCCTGCGCAGTCGACCTGTGTCTTTCCCGGCGCGGGAAAGTTGACGGTGAAGAACCCGGAACTGCGCTATCTTGCCTCCGTTCGTCCAAACAGTTCATTACTGGGTATGTATATATTTAGGATAGTTAAGTCTTCTTGTTGAATTGAATTTTTTATCATATGTAATGCCCTTCTTTGTCTCTTTTGATCATTGTTTGTTTGAAGTCTGTATTGTCTGAAAGAGGAAGAGCAACCCTGTTCTTTTTTGTTTTCTGCTTGCTTGGTAGATTTTTCTCCATCTTTTAACCTTTGAGCCTATGGGTGTCATTGCATGTGAAATGGGCCTCTTGACGACAGCATACAGTTGGGGCTTGCTTCTTTATCCGACTTGCCACTGTGTGCCTTTTAAGTGGGGCATTTAGCCTGTTTATGTTCAAGGTTAATATTGATATGTGTGGATTTGGTCCTGTCATGTTGTTGTTAGCTGGTTGTTATACAGACTTGATTGTGTATTTGCTTTATAGTGTCATTGGTCTATGTACTTAAGTATGCTTTTGTAGTGTCTGGTAATGGCCTTTTGTTTCCATAGTAGCAGTCCCTAAAGGACCTCAAGACAGGTCTAATGGTAATGAATTCCCTTGGCATTTGCTTGTCTGTAAAGGATTTTATTTCTCCTTCACTTATGAAGCTTAGTTTGGCTGGATATGAAATTCTTGGTTGGAATTTTTCTTTAAGAATGCTAATTATAGGCTGGGTGCAGTGGCTCACGCCTGTAATCCCAGCACTTTGGGAGGCCGAGGCAGGCGGATCACAAGATCAAGAGATCAAGACCATCTTGGCCAACACAGTGAAACTCCGTCTCTACTAAAAATACAAAAATTAGATGGGCGTGGTGATGCATGCCTATAATCCCAGCTACTCAGGAGGCTGAGGCAGAAGAATCACTTGAACCAGGAATTCAGAGGTTGCAGTGAGCCGAAATTGTGCCACTGTTCTCCAGCCTGGCAACAGAGCGAGACTCTGTCTCAGAAAAAAAAAAAGGAATGCTAATTATAGTCCAGGCATGGTAGTTCTTGCCTGTAATCCTAGCAGTTTGGGAGGCCGAGGTGGGTGGATCATGAGGTCAGGAATTCAAGACCAGCTTGGCCAACATGGTGAAACCCTGTCTCTACTAAAAATACAAAAATTAGCCAGGCATGGTGGCAGGTACCTGTAATCCCAGCTACTTGGGAGGCTGAGGCAGAGAACTGCTTGAATCTGGAAGATGGAGGTTGCAGGGAGCTGAGATCATGCCACTATACTCTAGTCTGGGCAACAGAGTGAGACTCCATCCCCCCTCCAAAAAAAAAAAAAAAAAGAATGCTGATTGTAGGCCCCCAATTTCTTCTGGCTTGTAGGGTTTCTGCTGAAAGGTGTGCTGTTAGCCTGCTGGGGTTCCCTTGGTAGGTGACCTGCCCCTTCTCTGTAATTCTCCTGTGGTTAGGCAGGATCTTCTGGAGAAGAAGCTATGGCAGCAGCTGCCAGGAAATACCCTGGTTGGGCATCCAAGGTTGTGCTGCAAGCAGATGTGGCCAGGCAGGGACTCTGGGAGAGGCTAGCAGACAAGGAGGTGCTCAGACCAGACTGTCCTCATCCCATGGGCAAGAATGCTCTTCTTTGTCCAAGTCTGACAATCAACAAAGGCCAAAGCCACCTAGAAGAGCATGGCAAGCCTTGGAGGATGAGTGCTTCTGGTTATGCTCCACTGCAGCCATTCCCGTGCCAAACCCTCTGAGCTCTGCACAGGCTGGAGTCCTGTCCCTGCCTCCTCTCCAAGCAGCTCTCCCTGTCAGCTCAAATGTCTGTGGAGGTCATGGGGTCTTCTGCAGCTAGGATTCTGGAGGTCTGTGGTGAGAGTGGGCCACTCCTCACCTATTTAACCCACCTCTTCTCCAGGAGCTGCTGGGTGCCAGCAATGAGTCCTGGTGCTTGGAAACCCCATGCAGGGCCCCCAGTCTACTTTGCTTTCAGCCCAGGGTCTGTGCTCTCCGTCTGTCCATTCTCAATGCTTTCTCTCTGGAGATCTGCTCAAAGTGTGTCAGTTTTCTTGATGGTCTGGTCTCTCAGTGGGAAATGCTCTTCCTGGCCGTGTCTAGTCAGCCATCTTGGCTCTTTTCTACAATTGATTTTTGTATATAGAGCTTGTAAATGCATCCTTGCAGAACTTACTTATTAGTTCTAGGAGGGTTTTTTTTTTTAATAGATTACTTAGAATTTTCTATATAGATCATTATATTATCTGCAAGTAGGGATGGTTTAATTTCTTTCTGTCTAATATGTATTGTTTTTATTTCTTTTTCTGGCTTGTTGCACTGACTACGACTTCCAGTACAATGCTGAATAATAGTGGTGAAAGTGGGCATTTTTTGCTTGTTCTTGACCTTAGGGATAATTCATTCAGTTTTGCACTATTAAGTATGATGTTATTTGTACGGTCTTTGTATATGAACTTTATCAAGTCAAGGAACTTTCCTTGTATTTCTAGCTTCCTGAGAGTTTTTAGCATGGACGAGTGTTAAAGTTTGTCAGATAATTTTTGGCATTGATTGATATAATTATTCAACTTTTCTCTTTTAATCTGTGTAGTGGGAACAACACAGTAAAAGTTGCTGGCCTACACCGCATCCAGATGGCTGAAGCCAGTGGCTGGAGATGAGAACTTGGCGGCATCTCTCTCATCTAGCAGATCGGGCTCCCTGTTTTTCCCACTACTTCCTTTTAAAGGACCATTTGGGAATTTGTCTATGAACTTAAAGTGACCCATGTACCCCATTTCATTGTATTTACTGCTAGTTGCCATTCTCTGTCTCTCTGTCTCTGTCTTTGTCTCTCTCTGTGACTAACACTTCATTCCTGCCTTGCCTTGTGTGCTTGTGTGACGCGGAAATGTAGGAGTGCCCTCCCTGGGAATGTAGGACTGCCCTCCTTACTCATTGCACCCTCCCTGCCCAGAATCTTTAAGTAATAAATATTTGAAGATCTTTTCTATTGTGGTAGTGCACTGAATTTGCATCTTACTCTGAAGACCAGGGGCTCCCCTGGGCCAGGTTCTGCCTGGGATGCTAGAGAAAACAGGATTGGATTCCCAGTGCCAGAGCAGTAGTCAAGCAGGCATAAATAGAACACAGGTCAGATATGAGCCACAGGGACCCCTGCAAATATAAACAAGTTTCCCGTGTAAGGGATACCCTGGTCATAGGTCAAACAGCTAGATATTGGGATATCTGTCAGGTAAAATAAGTATTCTGTGAAAGACACACAGTAAATACCCATGTTGGGCTCCTCTCCATTTCTCATTAGTGCAGGGTCTGTAGTTGCTCTGGTACTGGAATCCCAGTTTAGCTGGAGCCTCTCAGAACAGTCTGTTAATATGGCTGATTGCATTGGTTGATTTTCGACTATTGAACCATCATTGTATACTTGGAAAAAATCCTACCTGGTCATGGTGCATACTTATTTTTATATATTACTAAGCTGTATTTGCTAATATTTTGTTTAAAATTTTGCATCTATATTCATGACAGATCTCCCTCCCTCCCTCCCTCCATCCCTCCCTTCCTCCTTTCCTCTGTATTTTCTTGGTCAAGTTTTGATAATAGTAAAACTGACCTCATAATTTGAGTTGGTCATGTAGAATTAGTGTTAATGATTCTTTAAACATTTGGTAGGACTCTGTGTCTTCAAATTTGTTGATTCTTTGCTCTGTCCTTTCCATTTTGGTATTGAGCCTATCCAATGAGTTTTCAAATTTTGGTTATTGTTTGTTTTTCTCTTTCTTTTTTTGTTTTTTGTTTTTGTTTGTTTGTTTTTGAGACAGAGTCTTGCTCTGTTGCCCAGGTTGGAGTGCAGTGTCAATCTCAGCTCCCTGCAACCTCCACCTCCTGGGTTCAAGCTATTCTGCTTCAGCGTCCCAAGTAGCTGGTATTACAGGCATGCGCCACCATGCCTGGCTAAGTTTTGCATTTTTAATAGAGACGGGGTTTCCCCATATTGGCCAGGCTGGTCTCAAACTCCTAACCTCAGGTGATCTGTCTGCTTCTGCCTCCCAAAGTACTGGGATTACAGGCATGAGACACTATGCCCAACCTGGTTATTGTGTTTTTCTGTTCTAAATTGCCATTTGATTTTTCTTTATATATTCTATTTATTTATTTTGCTGATACTATTTTTCATTTCCTCTATGTGTGTTCACAATTGTGCACTGAAGCAGTTTTTTGATGGATACAAGTCATTGTATAGACATATGTTGATCTTTGTGTTTGGTATGAAGTAGGAATATAATTTTATTTTTTATACAAATTTTATATACAAGTACCCAAATTTCCCAGCACCTTTTATTGAAGAGTCCATCCTTTCTCTCTATTTTACAGTGCCAACTTAGCCATTAATCAGGTATCCTTACATTAATTGTTCTCCACCTCCACCTCTAGACTATATTCTGTTTCATTGATCAATTTGCTTATTCTTGTGGCAATACCATATTCCTTGTTCCCATACTTTTTAATACATCTTTATGTGGTAGAACAAATTATCTACCTTTGTTATTCTTCAAGAGTGGTTTCATGATACTTGGCTCCTTGTATTTTCATATAAAAACAAATTTGTCAAGTTACTTTTTAAACGTTTTGAGATTGCATCAACTCTAGACAATTTAGGAAGAATCAATGTCATCAAATTGAATCTTCAAAGTACAACAACATTTATTTTTCATTTCTTCTTTTTAAACTTTTTATTTTGAAATAATCATAGATCCACAAAAAGTTCCAAAAATAATGGTACAGGAGACTCTTTACCTAGCCTCCCCGAGTGATAATATCTTATATAACTATAGTACACTATCAAAACTGGAACATCAACATTGGTAAAATCCACAGAATTTGTTCAGATTTCACCAGGTTATGTATACTCACTGTGTGTGTGTGTGTGTGTGTGTGTGTGTGTGTGTTTGGTAATTGTATCATATGTAGATTTTCTATTCAACATCACAATTGAGAGAGAGAACTGTTCCTTTACCACAAAGATCCCTACTGCTCCTCTTTAGTCACACTCATTCTTCTTTGATTTTTTTTTTTTAATAAAAAACTTAATTTCTCCACTTGACAATATATCCTGGAGATTCATCCATGTTAGTGTATATACCTAATTCTGCTTAAATGCTGAACAGTTCTTGATAAAATATATTTAAACATCTTTCTATTGATGGGATTTAAAATTATTTCCAAGATTTTACTATTTTAGACTCTGTTGCAGTGAACATCCTAATATATGTGTCCTTGTGCACATGTATGAATGCTTCCGTGGGACAGAAACAGAAGAGTGTAACTATTGAGTTTTAGGTCAAATGCACCTTCTATTTCAGTACACGAGGCTCTCTCTTCAATGGCTATAAAATGTATAATCCCACCAGCATTTAGGGAAGGATCAGCACACTAATGAGAATGAATAAAAGATGTCCAGAATACAGACAATGAAATTTTAAATAGGACTGTCATAGACGAGTCTTACCAAGAAGATGGAATTGGAGTGAAGACGTAAGAGAAGGTGAAATATGTGGCTGTCTGAGGGAAAGCATTCCAGGAGGAAGGAACAGCTAGTACAAAGGCTCTGAGGTGGCAATGTGCTGGCTGTTTGGGGAACACTGAAGAAGCTACAGTGGCTGAAGTAGAGTGTATGGTGATAATTATGGTGGGAGAAGCGGTCAGAAGGTAATGGGGGAAGGTGTAGATCATGAAGGGCCTTATAGGCCAGAGCAAGAACTTTGGTTTTCTTGCAGCATGAAAGGAAGATGATAGCAGGGTTTTGAGGCATGATGTTATCTGACATTTTTAAAAAATAAATTCAGTTTTTTGAGACATAATTTATATTTAATAAAGGCACCCATTGTAACTGCACAGATTGATTAGTTTTGACTAAGGCATATTCCTATGCACTGCCACCCTTCCATCATCCCCAAAGTCCCCCCTGCCTCTTTGCAGTCACTTTATGGTAAATTCCTATCTCATCCCCTTCTGAAGCCACCATTATTTTCTTATTTTTTTCCACTGTAGATTCATTTTTTCTACTCTAGAGCATCATAAAAATGAAATTATATAGTGTATGTTCTTTTCTGTCTGGCTTCTTTTGCTCAACATAATATCTGTGAGGTCATCAGTGCTGCTGCTTCATCAGCAGTTCATTCATTTTTAATGATGATGAGTATATTCGCTGGTATGAATATACCACATTGTGTTTATCCATTTATCCACCTGTTGATGGACCTTTGGGTTGTTTCAGTTCTGAGATATGGGGAATAAAACCACTCTAAACAGTCATATACAAGTCATTGTGTAGACATATGTTCTTCTGTTCTTTTGGGTAAATAAATACTTAGGAGTGGAATTGCAAGTCCTTGGGCAAGGGTATGTTTAACTTTATAATAAACCACCAAACTCTTTTCCAGAGTGGTTGAATCATTGTACATTCCCACCAACAGTGTGTGAGAATTCGCATTGCTCAACATTTTTGCCAGCAATTGTTATTGTCAAACTTTTAAACTTTTTTTTTTTTTTGAGACGGAGTCTTGCTCTGTCGCCCGGGCTGGAGTGCAGTGGCCGGATCTCAGCTCACTGCAAGCTCCGCCTCCAGGGTTTTACGCCATTCTCCTGCCTCAGCCTCCTGAGTAGCTGGGACTACAAGCGCCCGCCACCTCGCCTGGCTAGTTTTTTGTATTTTTTAGTAGAGACGGGGTTTCACCATGTTAGCCAGGATGGTCTCGATCTCCTGACCTCGTGATCCGCCCATCTCGGCCTCCCAAAGTGCTGGGATTACAGGCTTGAGCCACCGGGCCCGGCCTAAACTTTTAAACTTTTTTTTTTTTTTTTGAGACGGAGTCTCGCTCTGTAGCCCGGCTGGAGTGCAGTGGCGCGATCTTGGCTCACTGCAAGCTCCGCCTCCCGGTTCCCGCCATTCTCCTGCCTCAGCCTCCCGAGTAGCTGGGACTACAGGCGCCCGCCATCTCGCCCGGCTAGTTTTTTGTATTTTTTAGTAGAGACGGGGTTTCACCGTGTAGCCAGGATGGTCTCGATCTCCTAACCTCGTGATCCACCCGTCTCGGCCTCCCAAAGTGCTGGGATTACAGGCTTGAGCCACCGCGCCCGGCCAACTTTTAAACTTTCAATAATGCTGCTGAGTATGTCACGATATTTCATTGTGACATTAATGTGTATTTTACATGGTGACGGACAATATTAAGCATCTTTTTCTGTGCGTATTGGCCATTTGTATATCTTCCTTTTTGAAGTTTCTCAAGTCTTGTTCATTTAAAAAATTGAGTTCTTTTTTAAATTTTTGATTTATAACTCTTTATATATTCTAGATATAAGACCTTTTCCAGATATATTTATAATAAATATTTTCTTCCAGTCTAGGGCTTGTCTTTTTATTTTCTTATTGGCATCTTTGGAGAACAAAAGTTTTTCTTAGTTTGGCTACAGGTTTGTCAATTTTGCTTATCTTTTTAAAAAAACAGTTCTTAGTTTTATTGATCTTTTCTACTGTTTTTCTTGTTTCTATTTCATGTATTTCTTATTCTAATGTTTATTATTTCCTTTCTTCTACTAACTTTGGGCTTCATTTGTCCTTCCTTCTTTTGCTCCTTGAGGTATAGCATTAGATTGTTTTTTGCGGGATGTTTCTTCATTTTTGATGTAGCTGTTTTCTTGCCATAAACTTCTCTGATAGTACTGCTTTTACTGCATCCAGTAAGTTTTGGTATGTTGCATTTCCATTTTCATTTGTCTCAAGAGATACATTTTTTTGATGCAGAGTCTTGCTCTGTCACCCAGGCTGGAGTGCAGTGGCATGACCATGGCTCACTGCCTTGATGTCCTGAGCTCAAGTGATCTTCCTGCTTCAGCCTCCTGAGTAGCTGGGACTATAGAATTTCTGCTTGATTTTTAAAAAATAATTTCAATCTCACTATTTTAAAAATAATTTAAATTTCTCACTTGGTAGTTTATTATTTTTCTGATTTCATTGAATTGTTTCTCTGTATTTTCTTGAAATGTGCTGAGCTTCCTTAAAACTATTATTTCGAATTCTTTGTCAGGCAGTTTGTATATCTACATTTCTTTGGGGTTGGTTACTAGGAAATTATTGTGTTTTTTTGGTGGTATTATGTCTCCATTGTTTTTCATGTTTCTTGTTGTCTTCGTCCATATCTGCGCATTTGATGGAGCAGTCACCTCTTCCAGACTTTACAGGCTAGTTGTGCTGTGGAAAGACCTTCCCCTGTAGGGGAGTATGAGAGTGCTTGTTTGGTGGCATTCAGGGATTCTGGTACCAGTGAGAGTGCAGCTGTGTAGTCTCTGTGTGGCACTGTAAGCCGAGGTCAGTGTTAAAAAAGATTGCAGAAATCCTTAGTGGCCAATATTGTGGATGTCTATAGTGGCAGCCAGGATTGTTAGGATCTTCAGTGGCAATGGCTGCTAAGTCCTCATGATCTCTTTTTTCCTCTCTGGAGATGTTGGGGCTGAGGGGATCCCTCTTGGCACTGGGTCTGGCTTGTAGGTCCACTCGTGGTGGTGGTGGCACTGGTGTCTGATGCATGGCACCTGTGGAGCAACCACAGTGCTGAGGCCCGAGGCACAGGCATGTGTAGAGGAACTACAGTTCTGGGATCCAGGGTGGTAATGCCACTGGTGCCCAGGGTGAAGGCACCCCTGTTGCTGAGTTGGTGAAGATATGCAAGTTGCAGATGTTTGTGAATTAGCTGGGGAGCTGAGAATGGGAACACAAGTGTGTGTAGAGTTGGAGTGACTCTAGGGTCCAGGCGGGGCCTAGCTCTCTATGGTAGCTGAGCTGGTGCCCAGAGCACAAGCATGCACAGTGAAGGTTTGGCTCTTAGGCCTGGCGTGTGAACTAGCTCACTTTGGTGATGACTTCAGTGTCAGGCCCAGTACAGCCACAGAGTCCAGGTGCTATAGTTTGAATATTTGATCCTCCAAACCTCATGTTGAAATTTGATCCCTAATGTTGGAAGTGGGGCCTATTGGGAGGTGTTTGGGTTGTGAGGGTCCCTCATGAATGGCTTGGTGCTATCCTTGTGGGAGTGAATGAGTTCTCTATTAGTTTCTCCGAGAGCTTGTTGTCCAAAAGAGCCTGGCACCTTCTCTCTCTCCCTTGCTTCTGCTGTCACTGTATGATCTCTGCATGCTAGTTCCCTTTCACCTTCCATCATGAGTAGAAGCAGCATGAGACCCTCACAGGAAGCTGAGGAGACAGCACCATGCTTCTTGTACAGCCTGCAGAACTATAAGCCAAATAAACCTCTTTTCCTTGTAAATTATCAGCCTCAGGTGTTCCTTCAGAGCAACACAAATGGACTAAGATGCCGTCATCGGAGTGCAGGCACTCGCAGTGCAGTGTAGCTCCAGGATCAAAGAACACATGGGCTTGGGAGAGGTAGTCACTCCTTTCCTGAAGTGGCTCAACAGTCTATCAAATTCATGGATGGGGATGAGGTGTTCAGGCATCTCTCTTTCTCTGGGGTTCTCTGGGGTTCTCTCTTTCTCTGGGGAGAAGGGCTGTTGGTTAGCTCAGTAGCAAGAGATGCCAGTGTCCTTTGTGGAGCAGGCCCCTGGCAATGCTGGTGGTTCCCATCATGTAACTGATACCGATAGTCTTTGACTTTCTTCTTTTTTGCTCCTAGTCATCTCCTGGCATCTTAGCTATGCCAGTCTCACCAGAGATACTTTTTATGTGAATATTCCCTGGATTTTTGTGCTTTGCTGTATTGCTGCAGATTCTTTAATGAACCATTGAGCTCCCTCTGGACTATTTGTTTTGTGCATAGCTGTTTATATATATATATATATTTTTAATGTGGTATATAAAGGCTGATATTTCTTATTCTGTTATCTTGGTGATGTTGCCTCCTGTATATTCTGGAGGAAAAAAGGTTTTAACTTCTGATACTCAGTTTAATAAGTTTTTTTTTTTTGGTTTTGGTTTTTTTTTTTGAGATGGAGTTTTGCTCTTGTTGTCCATGCTGGAGTGCAATGGCACAATGTCAGCTCGCTGTAACCGCTGCCTCCCAGGTTCAAGCGATTCTCCTGGCTCAGCCTACCGAGTAGCTGGGATTACAGGCATGTGCCACCATGCCCAGCTAATTTTATATTTTTAGTAGAGATGAGGTTTCTCCATGTTCATCAGGCTAGTCTCAAACTCCTGATCTCAGGTGATCCACCCGCCTCTGCCTCCCAAAGTGCTGGGATTACAGGTGTGAGCCCCTGCGCCCAGCCGATTTAATACGTTTTTAAGGTTAAAGATACTGACTGGTGTCCTCTTTAAAAACTATTCGCCTAACTCAAAGTTGCAAAGATTTTTCTCTTATGTTTTCTTCTATTGTTGAAAGAATGGTTTTAGCTTATAAGTTTAGGCTTATAACCTACTTAGGATTGATGTTTGTATGTGATATAAGGTATGGATTGAAGTATATTTTTAAAACATAAGTATTTTATATAATATAAAATATAAGTGCTCCAGCACTATTTATTGAAAAGATCATCCTTTTAACACTAAATCGCAGAAGCCTCTTAATTGTAAAGCAGTTGCTCATATATGTGAGGCTGTCTTCTGAAACCTCTTCTTATGCCAGAATCACTGTGGCTTGGTCCCTCTCACAGCCTGATCATTTGCTCCTCACTCTTACTTTGTTCCTGAATCTCTCCAGCTTTTGTGCGGCTGGACTGTTTCCAGCGTCTGTTCTTGAAGCTCTTTTCTTGTCTTTGATAGCAGGATTCAGCTTTTCAGGGACACATTTATAGAATCCATGCTTACTTGGGGTCATCTTAACAGTTAGTCTGAAAACCATCTAGTAAGAGAGCTGTTAGCCTGAGCTTGTGCAGACTGTGCCTCTTCCATGCCTCCACTAGTCTCTGGAATGCTGGGAGACAAGGCTTGAGGTGGGGAATATGAAATAAAACGCAATATCCTGTGAAGTTCTTCCCTGGGGAACTAGTGGAAGAGTGTATTGCCATGGTTAGTTTTTTCTTTTTGAGACGGAGTCTCGCTCTGTCGCCAGGCAGAGTGCAGTGGCACAATCTTGGCTCACTGCAACCTCCGCCTCCTGGGTTCAAGCAATTCTCCTGCCTCAACCTCATGAGCAGCTGGGGTTACAGGTGCTCATCACCACACCCAGCTAATTTTTTGTATTTTTAGTAGAGACAGGGTTTCACCACGTTGGCCAGGATGGTCTTGATCTCTTGATCTCATGATCCGCCTGCCTCAGCCTCCCAAAGTGCGGGGATTACAGGTGTGGGCCACCGTGCCTGGCCATTTACTTTTTTTTTTTTTTTTTAAAGGAATACAGTTTAATATTTCAAAGACATCCCAAATGAGTTATTGGTGGGGTCACAGAGGCTTCCTTTTTTTTTGCCACCACAGTGAAAAATCAAGAATTTTGAAAGTTAAAGCTAATTGATTGTTTCTTTGGATACGTAAAGAAAGATGTTAAAGCATATGACAAAGTGCAAAAAAAGGAGACATTCAGCAGAGTGAAAGCAAACTCTTAGAAGAGCCCGAAGCAGCAGGTTGATTGTCTTGACGAGAGGGTGGAGAAATGAACATGCTTCCGAGTTTTGTGGTTTTCCTGCCGTTTCTGGACACAGATCTCTGCTCCCACACCAAGGGCGTCTTTGGGGTCTGGTTTCTCAAGTGACCAGTCCCCAGTGTATGTGATTCTAGGCAGTTAAATCTCACTCAGTTTCTTATGCTGTATCCCTCTTGTGTCCCGTGACACCCGATTTCAAGCAGAGAGTTTGGAAGTCATAATCAGGGGAAAGGAGGCTAGCTGAGGGTTTTATATCCACTACCTGTTATGAGAATATTATTAAATCCATTTTGGAGATGTGAAAACCAAGTCTCAGCAGATAAGTGATTTGCCCAGATTCAAACATTGAGGACATGGCAGGATTAGCATTTGAGCCTAGGCCCATCCTCTGTCAGAGCCCATGCTCTTTTTTCAGTGCCCTCATAGGCTGGCTGTAAAGTCCAGAACCAAGACTGTGGTTTCATGTGACAGTACACAGGAGGGATGAGGACTGGGAGTGGGAGGCTCCTGAGGCTTCAAGGAGAAAACTGCAGAGAGGCCATGAGAGGCAACAGGTGGCCAGCACTTTCCCATCCTCACCATATGTGGTGGCACCTAGGGACAAGGCCATTTGCATATTCCAATCCCACAGACACCCATTTGGTTTCCCTCTTCCTCTTGTTCTTCAGCATGATCTTAGGAGGAAAAGAAATGTCATCTGCTTTCTAATTTAATTCCCTTTTTTCTACTCTTTATTATTTTTCCTTATTATAGAAGAAACGGCTTTCCATTAATACAAAATTCAGACATCATCAAAACTATAATATAATAAACATCCACTGTGATCCCACCTGCTAAAGATAACCATCATTAAGTTCAATGCATAGTCTTCCTTTTTTCATATTTATACATATGCTAACATATATTAGAATTACTCATTTGCTTTTGCAAGAAGAAGGTCAGATTGGGGGCATGGAGGGCTCCCACCTGCCTAAGTAGAGGTCTTACACCTGCATAAGCAGAGCCATGATCATGCCTGTAATCCCAGTACTTTGGGAGGCCAAGGCAGGGGAGTCTCTTGAGCCCGGGAGTTCTAGACCAGCCTGCGTAACAGGGTAAAACCCCATGTGTACAAAAAGTTTAAACTTAGCTGAGTGTAGTGGTATGTGCCTGTGGTCCTAGCTACTTGGGAGGCTGAGGCAGGGGGATACCTTAGACATAGGAGGTCAAGGCTGCAGTGAGACATGATCATACTACTGCCCTCCAGCCTGGGTGACAGAGCAAGACCCTGTCAAAAAAAAAAAAAAAAAAGAAGGTCACAAACAGTGTTGCAATTTTTCTACCACTTTTAAAATCCTTTGAAATATTTCTTGTGTTGGTATAGGTAGATCTGATCTAACTGTATTCTTGTAAATAGATATATAACATAACATTGGGTGCACCACAAATTATTTATTTATTTATCTGGTGGAAATCTTATTCTTCCCAATCATGTTGCATGAGGGAATTTACACTCCCAGGGTATAACACTATTAGTGATTCTAGACTTCAGGGGGGAATGATTTATCTTACTGTTGAAACTAGGAGAGGAAACCAGGCAGTAGCCCTGCCCTCTTTGAGCTTCAGTCCCAGTGGCTGGCCCTCAAAGATGCCAGGAGTACAACGACTGGGGGACCACTGCTTCTGCAGGTGGGAGACTGAATCCTGGGTGGGTATATTAGTCTGTTCTCACGCTGCTATAAAGAACTGCCTGAGACTGGGTAACTTATGAAAGAAAAAGGTTTAATTGACTCACAGTTCCACATGGTTGGGGAGGCCTCAGGAAACTTACAATCATGGGAGAAGGGAAAGCAAACACATCCTTCTTCACATGATGGCAGGACGGAGAAGTGCCAAGCAAAAGGGGAAAAGCCCCTTATAAAACCATCAGATCTCATGAGATCTCATTCACTATCACAGAACAGCATGGGAGTCACTGCCCCCATGATTCAATTACCTCCCACTGGGTCCCTCCCATGACGCATGGGGATTACAGGAACTACAATTCAAGATGAGATTTGGGTGGGGACACAGCCAAACCATATCAGTGGGCCATCTTGGAGAGTGGAGGAAAGAAGTAGAAAGCTCACCTGTGGCCTCATATTTTGGTTACATTCTCCAGTGAAGTTTAGTATGAATTTTGAATTTCATCTGTTGTAAGCTTATGGCTTTTCAAAAAAATAAATCCCCTCTGTTTCTCAAGAGAGAAAGAGAGCAGTATTATTTTTTGGCCTCTTCAAATCCCAGCATTCTCATTCCCCACTGATGGACATACATTTATGTTTTGTTACAACAAATATCGCCTTTGTCACAACAAATATTGCGTTTGTCCAACATTTACATTTTATGTCTATGCCAACAGGGTTGACAATAGGAATGATGTCTTTCAAATAAGCTGTTTCTTGGAGAAATCTCTGAATCTGGGCCTAGGGTCAGCACTCAGGGAGAACCAATCAACAACAACCACAGTAGGATGGACTGAAGAGTCTCTTGAGGCATGGTAAGAAAGCTGTATTGCAGGAGGTTTTGTCCATTCACCTATTCATTCAGTCAGCACTAACAGTTCACTTCCAGTATTTCAGGCACAAAGTCAGCTTTTATGGAACCTGCAATGCACAAAGAAACAAGCAATAAACAAGGAAATGTCAGAAAGTAATGACTGCTATGCAGTCTTAAAAGAGTGATGAGTTTCAGTAAAAGCAATTTCTGAGTACATCTTGAAGCTGTCATAAGAGAATGCTTTCTGGTATAAAGGTTGAAACGTATCCACAGGCTTTGTTTCAGAAATGTCTAGTTCTTGAGCCTCTGTTACAATATTTTGGTAAGTGATTGGTTTTCCATGGTACTTTCCATTTCATGAGGATTTCAGAAAAACTGTTGCCCTCAACCCTTTCCCCACAGACCTCTGCACATGCATCTTTTCAAGGCAGGCACTTTAGAATAATACAGATAACTAGATATGGATGTGTATATGTGTTTATTTTCAGCATAAATTTGCTTACAGTGATGTTTTCCAAAATATTTTGTCTTCCAAAAGAAAAGACTAATTTTCTGAAATAGTCTATCAGTGTCTCTAGGTCATCGTTCAGTTGGGTGGCACTAGAGTTTTGGTATATTTTAAACATATGTTCTTATTGTTGTATTTCCTATGTGTGGTGAGATACTATTTTAAAACCCAGAGAGGCCTTGGAGACACAGTAAAGGAGGACAGTTTGGGGTAATGGCTCGAGACCAGCTGGGACCATGGAAAACCTAGTCTAAGCCTGGGTCCTTTTGGTGTAAGCGCGTGGGCACTTGAGGCCTTCTAATATGAAGCCCAATAGCCTTCTGTTCTGGGAAATTGTTCCCTGTTTTATTTGTTTGGTGGTGTTTAATGACTTCCTTCCTTCCATTTTCTCTGTACTATGTTTTTCAAATACTCTTGTCCGATTGGGCCTTCCTAACTCGTTTCAACGACCCTCTCATAATATTCCAGCCCAGATTTCCTTTTCTTTTTTTGCATAAAGCTCATATCCTCCATAATATTTAGAATTTCTTTTTCTTTCTTTCTTTTTTTTTTTTTTTTTGAGATGGAGTCGCACTCTGTTGCCCAGAGTGGAGTGCAGTGGCATGATCTTGGCTAACTGCAATCTCCACCTCCTGGGTTCAAGTGATTCTCCTGCCTCAGCCTTCCGAGTAGCTGGGATTACAGGTGCACACCACCACACCTGGCTAATTTTTGCATTTTTTGTAGAGACAGGTTTCACCATGATGACCAGGGTGATCTTGAGTTCCTGACCTCAGGTGATCTGCCTGCCTCAGCCTCCCAAAGTGCTGGGATCACAGGTGTGAGCCACCACACTTGGCCTGTTTAGAATTTCTTGACTGCATTTTTCAGGTCTTATACTAATTTTTATTTTTATTTTTATGTTTTGAGACGGAGTCTCGCTCTGTCGCCCAGGCTGGAGTGCAGTGGCTGGATCTCAGCTCACTGCAAGCTCCGCCTCCCGGGTTTACGCCATTCTCCTGCCTCAGCCTCCCGAGTAGCTGGGACTACAGGCGCCTGCCACCTCGCCCGGCTAGTTTTTTTGCATTTTTTAGTAGAGACAGGGTTTCACCGTATTAACCAGGATGGTCTCGATCTCCTGACCTCGTGATCCGCCCATCTTGGCCTCCCAAAGTGCTGGGATTACAGGCTTGAGCCACCGCGCCCGGCCAGGTCTTATACTAATTTTTTTCCCATGTAGACAATCCCAGTTTTATTTGTTGAACTCTCTTTGTTGTTCTCTGCTGTTTCTTTTTTATGGGATCCCATTTTTGTTTTGTGGATTAAATATTCCCTAAATCTCACTGAAGATGCTGCATGTTCTTTTCTAGTTTTAATCTGTTTGCTTATTTATTTGTTTCCTTTGGAGACATTTTTTCTGTTAATTCTGGTCTTCCTCTTCCATGTTGTGTATTTTCTTCCCAGCTGGTGATCCTTGCCTGGTTTTCCATTTTGTCCTGAAAATTTCCTTTCCAGCAGTCTTTTTCTAAAAGTAAAAGCTCTTAACATCTATCTGCATCAATACCTGAAACCATCTGTATGAGTTCTTCACCCTTAAAGTACACTGTTCTTTCACTACTGATGATGACGTATTGAATAACTCTGGAGTCCTCTCACCAAAGGAGGACCTTCTTTAGCTCTTGTAAATAACCTTAGATGATACATCTGCACATCTGAGTGTAGCCTGTGTTCTGCTGCAGCCCTTCGTATGGGGGAGGAGTGGTTTTTCTCACACTCATGGTCAGTATTTAAAGGCTTTCTTTGGGTCCATCTTGTGGAGGAACCTGCCCTGCAGCAGCATCCATCCAGACCCTGCCATCCTGCTCAGTTTGGTAGTTTCTGGTTGTTCTGGTAGTTTCTGAAAAGCACACCTGGCCTATTTGCATCCTGGACAATAGTTCATTCCCTCTGCTCCAAAAAGGTTGATTCGTTAGGAGTTCAGGTAAGATGACCTTTATGGGCTGAAGATAGATATGTGAAGTCCAAAATTCCAGTGAGGGACAGTTCTACCCAGGGTGACAAGAGCTATAATATAGTGACATTACCACCCTGTCTTAATAGTGACATGAGTTGTTCTGTAGCCCATCCTACATCTCTGTATTCGAATCTCCCTTGAGATCAGCGATTATATTTTTAGTAGAGCTTGGATTAGGGGGAAGAAAGATTAAGGAAAACAGAGGGAGAATAAGAGCCCTTTGTGAGAGACACCAGCACAACCATACTGTTACCGGTGGAGGGTGTCCAGGCTCTTGGCGTCTTGAACAAAGAACTGGACAAAACGCACAAACAGAGCAAGGAAGGAATGAAGAGATGTATTGAAATTGAAAGTACACTCCACAGTGTGGGAGCGGCCCGAGCTTAGGGACTCAAGGGCCCTGGTATAGAACTTTGGGAGTTTAAATACCCTCTGGAGGAGTCTGTTGGTTATCTGAGGTATGCCCTATGTAAATAGAGGATGAAGTAAAGTTACGTTATTTATTTAGTATACTCCCTATGGAGGGGATATTTCCTGTCATAGCTGAAGTGTGAATCGGCCTTACGTTCCCTGCCTCCAGACCCTATTTTTCCTGCCTCAGTGCTAGCAGTTTATACTTGGCTAATTGGTATTTCTTTATCATGGGTAATTGTAAATTACAATTCTCCTTACCTGGATTATTAGATTCAGACAAATGTGTTTGTAGCTTAAAGGCTTAGGAAGCACAAGCCTTCAATTTCTCTGTAACAGAATGCATTATTTACAATAAAAATGTAGTCGAGCTCATAATCCTGGTTTCAGCTTTAAAACAGAAAAAGGTCTAAAATCATTAAGAATCCTAATTTGGCAAGTGAAAGTGGATGAATGCCATGGTTTTAGATCTGGGAGGATGAGAGTGTAGGTGAGAAACTCTCCAGGCTTTCATGATACAAATCTTCTTATTGGAGTAAAAAGATAAAGAAAATTCTAAGTCGTGGTATTAACACTTGTATAACCAGTTACAATGTAGGTGTATGTATCTGTTCTGTAATGATGTGTTGTTCTAGACTTACTCCTAAAGGGCTTTAAGCAGTTACAAGAATATGATATATTAGACATGTAAAAAATTTAAGCTACTATCCATGTTTTAAATGTCTTGGAAACTTTCATTTTTTAATATCCATTTATTTTTTATTTACTGCTAAGTGAATACATATGTAGAGAAATCTAAAATGTTTACAGCATAACGCATTGGACTGTGCAGGATACTGATGTGGATATTAGATAAAGTACTAATAATGAAGTCTGTTCCTCAGATAGAAACATCTTGCCCTCCCCTGGTAATTGCATTTTCTGATTTTGAAGTTCTCTCTAATTACACAAAATCTTTAAAATTCTTTTGCTGTAAGAAAAAGAGGAAACCCCACAAAGAGGGAACAAGGCCCGAGCCAGGGTGATCAATTATGCCTCATTTTTATAAAATCCTCTTTGTGGTTATGTTTTTCTCCCACCTTAAACCCACTATTCTCCCCATCCCCTCAGATGGCCATTTCTTCAGTATGGTTGGAACGCTCCCTAGAACGGCAGAATGGAGAGTGTCTATAACAGCTTTTACTATTCATGCTAGACCTTCACCAAACATCAATATGAAATTTACTCTTAATAAATTTGTTGCCTCTTTATATTATCTCTCTTTGTAAAACAACAAAAGCGCAAAACCAAAAACCCAAACTATTCTAGGTAGAAAAAAAAAAGAGAATAAAAATTAAGTTCTATTTTGAACTCAAAAAGATCCTTTGTTCTCAAAGTGAGATAAAATTTAGATGAAAAAGGACATGTGGACTTCCACACTAATAATAATGAAAATGGTGATTAATATGTTTGGATGCTTGCTCTGTGCAAGCTGTATTTTGGATCTTATCTCAGTCTAGCCAGGTGGGGACCATTATGGTTCACATTTTGCAGATTGGGAAACTAACTTACAGAGGAGGTCTGTGGTTGGTCATCCATACCCAGACATATAGACCCACTGGTCAAGTATACAGAAAGTAATTTCTTTTATTATTATTGTTATTATTATTATTATACTTTAAGTTATTGGATACATGTGCAGAACGTGCAATATACGTGCCATGGTAGTTTGCTGCACCCATCAGCCCGTCATCTACATTAGGTATTTCTCCTAATGCTATCCCTCCCCTAGTCCTCTACCCCCGACAGGCCCGGTGTGTGATGTTCCCCTCCCTGTGTCCATGTGTTCTCATTGTTCAACTCCCACTTATGAGTGAGAACATGTGGTGTTTGGTTTTCTGTTCTTGTATTAGTTTGCTGAGAATGATGGTTTCCAGCTTCATCCATGTCCCTGCAAAGGACATGAACTCATCCTTTTTTATGGCTGCATAGTATTCCATGGTATATATGTGCCACGTTTTCTTTATCCAGTCTATCATTGATGGGCATTTGGGTTGGTTCCAAGACTTTGCTATTGTGAATAGTGCCGCAATAAACATATATGTGCATGTATATTTATAGTAGAATAATTTATAATCCTTTGGGTATATACCCAGTAATGGGATTGCTGGGTCAAATGGTATTTCTGGTTCTAGATCCTTGAGGAATTGCCACACTATCTTCCACAATGGTTGAACTAATTTACACTCCCATCAACAGTGTAAAAGCATTTCTATTTCTCCACATCCTGTCCAGCATCTGTTGTTTCCTGATTTTTTAATGATCGCCATTCTAACTGGCGTGAGATGGTATCTCATTGTGGTTTCAATTTGCATTTCTCGATTTCTTCAATTTGCAATTCTCATCTAATGACCAGTGATGATGAGCTTTTTTTCATATGTTTGTTGGCTACATAAGTGTCGTCTTTTGAGAAGTGTCTGTTCATATCCTTTGCCCACTTTCTGATGAGCTTGTTTGTTTTTTCCTTGTAAATTTGTTTAAGTTCTTTGTAGTAGATTCTGGATATTAGCCCTTTGACAGATGGGTAGACTGCAAAAATTTTCTCCCATTCTGTAGGTTGCCTGTTCACTCTGATGATAGTTTCTTTTGCTGTACAGAAGCTCTTTAGTTTAATTAGATCCCATTTGTTAATTTTGGCTTTTGTTGCCATTGCTTTTGGTATTTTAGTCATGAAGTCTTTGCCCATGAATGGTATTGTCCTGAATGGTATTGCCTAGGTTTTCTTCTAGGGGTTTTTATGGTTTTAGGTCTTACGTTTACATTTTAAATCCATTTTGAGTTAATTTTTGTATAAGGTGTAAAGAAGGGGTCTAGTCTCAGTTTTCTGCATATGGCTATCCAGTTTTCCCAACACCATTTATTAAATAGGGAATCATGTCCCCATTGCTTGTTTTTGTCAGGTTTGTCAAAGATCAGATGGTTGTAGATGTGTGGTGTTATTTCTGAGGGCTCTGTTCATTCCATTAGTCTATATATCTGTTTTGGTACCAGTATCATGCTGTTTTGGTTACTGTAGCCTTGTAGTATAGTTTGTAGTCAGGTAGCGTGATGCCTCCAGTGTTGTTCTTTTTGCTTAGGATTTTCTTGGCTGTGCAGGCTCCTTTTTGGTTCCATATGAAATTTAAAGTAGTTTTTTCCAATTCTGTGAAGGAAGTCAATGGTATTGTGATGGGGATAGCATTGAATCTATAAATCACTTTGGGCAGTATGACCATTTTCACAATACTGATTCTTCCTATCCATGAGCATGGAATGTTTATCCATTTATTTGGGTCTTCTCTTATTGCATTGAGCAGTGGTTTGTAGTTCTCCTTGAAGAGGTCCTTCCCATCCCTTGTAAGTTGTATTCCTAGGTATTTTATTCTCTTAGTAGCAATTGTGAATGGGAGTTCACTCATGATTTGGTTCTCTGTCTGTTATTGATATATAGGAATGCTTTTGATTTTTGTGCACTGATTTTGTATTCTGAGACTTCGCTGAAGTTGCTGATAAGCTTAAGGAGATTTTGGGCTGAGATGATGGGGTTTTCTAAATATACAGTCATGTCATGTGCAAACAGAGACAGTTAGTCTTAATAAATTTGACAGTACTTGAATATTCTTTTTGTCCTATTTGAATACCCTTTATTTCTTTTTCTTGCCTGATTGTCCTGGCCAGAACTTCCAATACTTTGTTGAATAGGAGGGCTGAGAGAGGACATCCTTGTCTTGTGCCAGTTTTCAAAGGGAATGCTTCCAGTTTTTGCCCATTCAGTATGATATCAGCTGTGGGCTTGTCATAAATAGCTCTTATTATTTTGAGATACATTCCATCAACACCTAGTTTTTTGAGAGTTTTTAGCATGAAGGGGTGTTGAATTTTGTTGAAGGTCTTTTCTGCATCTATTGAGATAATCATGTGGTTTTTGTCATTGGTTCTGTTTATGTGATGGATTACGTTTATTGATTTGCATATATTGAACCAGCCTTGCATCCCAGGAATGAAGCCAACTTGATGGTGGTGGATAAGCTTTTTGATGTGCTGCTGGATTCAGTTTGCCAATATTTTATTGATGATTTTCACTTCGATGTTCATCAGGGATATTTTCACTTCGATGTTCATCAGGGAAATTTTCTTTTTTTGTTGTGTTTCTGCCAGGTTTTGGTATCAGGATGATGCTGGCCTCATAAAATGAGTTAGGGAGAAGTCCCTCTTTTTCTGTTGTTTGGAGTAGTGTCAGAAGGATTGGTCAAGAGCTCCTCTTTGTACCTCTGGTAGAATTTGGCTGTGAATTTGTCTGGTCTTGGACTTTTTTGGTTTGTAGGCTATTAATTACTGCCTCAATTTCAGAACTTGTTATTGGTCTATTTAGGGATTCAACTTCTTCGTCGTTTGGGAAGGAAAACTTGGGAGGGTGTATGTGTCCAGGAATTTATCCATTTCTTCTAGATTTTCTAGTTTATTTGTGTAGAGGTGTTTATAGTATTCTGTTATGGTAGTTTGTATTTCTGTGGGATCAATGGTGATATCCCGTTTATCACTTTATTGCATCTATTTGATTCTTTGCTCTTTTCTTCTTTATTAGTCTGACTAGGGGTCTATTTTGTTGATCTTTTCAAAAAATCAACTCCTGGATTCATTGATTGTTTGAAGGGGTTTTCATGTCTCTATCTCCTTCAGTTCTGCTCTGATCTTAGTAACTATTTCTTGTCTTCTGCTAGCTTTTGAATTTCTTTGCTCTTGCTTCTCTAGTTCTTTTAATTTTGATATTAGGGTGTCAGTTATACATCTTTCTTGCTTCCTGTTGTGGGCATTTAGTGCATTAAATTTCCCTCTAAACACTGCTTTAAATATGTCCCAGAGATTCTGGTACATTGTGTCTTTGTTCTCATTGGTTTCAAATAACTTATTTATTTCTGCCTTAATTTCGTTATTTACCCAGTAGTCATTCAGGAGCAGGTTGTTCAGTTTCCGTGTAGTTGTGCGATTTTGAGTGAGTTTCTCAATCCTGAGTTCTAATTTGATTGCACTGTGGTCTCAGAGACTGTTATGATTTCCATTCTTTTGCATTTGCTGAGGAGTGTTTTACTTCCAATTATGTGGTTACATTTGGAATAAATGCGATGTGGTGCTAAGAAGAATGTACATTCTGTTGATTTGGGGTGTAGAGTTCTGTAGATGTCTATTAGGTCCACTTGGTCCAGAGCTGAGTTCAAGTCCTGAATATCCTTGTTAATTTTCTGTCTCATTGCTCTGTTTAATATTGGCAGTGGGGTGTTAAATTCTCCCACTATTATTGTGTGGGAGTCTAAGTCTGTTTGTAGGTCTCTAAGAACTTTATGAATCTGGATCCTCCTGTATTGGGTGCATATATATTTAGGATAGTTAGTTCTTCTTGTTGCATTGATCCCTTTACTATTATGTAATGCCCTTCTTTGTCTCTTTTGATCTTTGTTGGTTTAAAGTCTGTTTTATCAGAGACCAGGATTGCAACCCCTGCTTTTTTTGCTTTCCATTTGCTTGGTAAATATTCCTCCATCCCTTTATTTCGAGCCTATGTGCGTCTTTGCACATGAGATGCATCTCCTGAATACAGCACGCTGATGAGTCTTGACTCTATCCAATTTATCACTGTGTCTTTTAATTGGGGCATTTAGCCTTTTTACACTTAAGGTTAATATTGTTATGTGTGAATTTGATTGTGTCATTATGATGCTAGCTGGCTATTTTGCCTGTTAGTTGATGCAGTTTCTTCATAGTGTCGATGGTCTTTACCATTTGGTATGTTTTTGCAGTTGCTGGTACAGGTTGTTCCTTTCCAGGTTTAGTGCTTCCTTCACGAGCTCTTGGAAGGCAGGCCTGGTGCTGACAAAATCTCTCAGCATTTGCTTGTCTGTAAAGGATTTTATTTCTCCTTCGCTTGTGAAGGTTAATTTGGCTGGATATGAAATTCTGGGTTGAAAATTGTTTTCTTTGGCTGGGCGCGGTGGCTCATGCCTGTAATCCTAGCACTTTGGGAGGCTGAGGCAGGCGGATCACTTGACGGCACCCATCTTCGTGGATTTATCTACCTTTGGTCTTTGACGTTGGTGACCTTCAGATGGAGTTTCTGTGTGGACATCCTTTTTGTTGATGTTGACGCTATTCCTTTCTGTTTGTTAGTTTTCCTTCTAACAGTCAGGCCCCTCTGCTGCAGGTCTGCTGGAGTTTGCTGGAGGTCCACTCCAGACCGTGTTTGCCTGGGTATCACCAGCAGAGGCTGCAGAACAGCAAAGATTGCTGCCTGTTCCTTCCTCCGGAAGCTTCGTCCCAGAGGGGCACCCATCAGATGCCAGCCAGAGCTCTCTTGTATGAGGTGTCTATCGGCCCCTACTGGGAGGAGTCTCCCAGTCAGGAGACATGGGGATCAGACACCCACTTGAGGAGGCAGTCTGACCCTTAGCAGAGCTCAAACTCTGTGCTGGGAGATCCGCTGCTCTCTTCAGAGCCGTCAGGCAGGGATGTTTAAGTCTGCTGAAGCTGTGCCCACAGCTGCCTCTTCCACCAGGTGCTCTGTCCCAGGGAGATGGGGGTTGTATCTGTAAGTCCCTGACTGGGGCTGCTGCCTTTTTTTCAGAGATGCCTGCCCAGAGAGGAGGAATCTAGAAAGGCAGTCTGGCCACAGTGGCCTTGCTGAGCTGCGGTGCACTCTGCCCTTTTCAAACTTCCTGTGGCTTTGTTTACACTGTGAGGGTAAAACCACCTACTCAAGCCTCAGCAATGGCAGATGCCCCTCCCCCTACCAAGTTCGAGCATCCCAGGTCAACCTCAGACTGCTGTGCTGGCAGTGAGAATTTCAAGCCAGTGGATCTTAGCTTACTGGGCTCCGTGGGGGTGGGACCCACCAAGCCAGACCTCTTGGCTCCCTGGCTTCAGCACCCCCTTCCAGGGGAGTGAATGGTTCTGTCTTGCTGGCATTCCAGGCGCCACTGGGGTATGAAAAAAAAAAAAAAAAAACAACTCCTGCAGCTAGCTTGGCATCTGCCCAAATGGCCGCCCAGTTTTGTGCTTGAAACCCAGAGCCCTGGTGGTGTAGGCACTGGAGGGAGTCTCCTGTTCTGAGGGTTGTGAAGACCATGGGAAAAGCACAGTATCTTGTCTGCAGTGCACTGTTCCTCATAGCACAGTCCCTCACGGCTTCCCTTGGCTAGGGGAGGGAGTTCCCTGACCCCTTGCACTTCCCAGGTGAGGTGACGCCCCACCCTGCTTCAGCTCGTCCTCAGTGGGCTGCACCTACTGTCTAATTAGTCCCAATAAGATGAGCCAGGTACCTGAGTTGGAAATTCAGAAATCACCCACTTTCTGTGCCAGTCTCACTGGGAGCTGCAAACCGGAGCTGTTCCTATTTGGCCATCTTGCCAGCAATCAGAAAGTAATTTCTTATTTAAACTTCTGTCTGTCTGCTCTCTGAACCTGGTAATTCAGTATAATATATGGGCTAAATGGGAGAAGGAAAATGTTAAATGGAAACTTCATCATTATCAGGTGGCTCCAGAGCTCACACAGACACTAAATTTTTTTAATAGCATAAATAAAATGTCACTAAAGAGTTAAAAGAATTTTTGGTTTCAGGCTCAATTTTATTTAGGAAATAATGGCCTTTGTAACCTGGGGCAAAAACATCTGGCATTCTACTAAGACCTTGTCATGATTTCAAGTATCAGGGGAAAACTGTGGTTAGGCTAATGTAGGGCATTGGCTTGTGGCCACAGTTCATGTGCCTTCTGAACAGAGAAAGTGGTGGAGCGGGGCTGAATTGTTCTTCCTCTCCTTCCTTGAGTGTAAGTGGGGTGTGAGGTAAAGGGATGGTATTAAAGAAAAAATACATATTATTAAAATGTGTGAGAATCTGGACGTTAGACAGCAGGACCTGGGAGAGACCTTGCCAAGCAGCAAGGAGCACTTGCAGAGACCAGAGAAATAAGACAAACTCTGGCAAAACAGAAGGTGGGCCTGAGAACAGCAGACGGAGGAGGATGCTGGCTCAGGGGGAAATGTCTAAGGATTGGCTAAGCTGCTACCCTTGGATAGGCTGGAGGTGAGGCAGTGTCTTTGAAGAGACCACCTCTTCCTGAGATGGACAGTTGGAAGGCTTGGGCCACAGTGACACTAATGGCCCCAGGTAGAGGTGTCTTCCCCTACCTCAATGCAGATACTAACTGCACATGCAACATGGAAACTTCCAGTGTTATCAGCCCCAGAAAAAGAGTTGATTTCAGTAGTAAAGTCCACAGGAATCATACAGACAAGGGCTATCCCCAGCAAATCCTAGACAGCCAAAAAATATGTTACAGGTCCCAGGGAGAAGCCTGCATGCCTAGTGGGCCTCTGTATTTTCACAGATAATAAACTCCTATTTGTAGCTTTTGTCAGTTTCCATGGTGTCAATACTCCCATTGTGGCAGATTTCAAACTATCCATGTGAAGCCACTAAACCTGGAGTGGGGAAGAGATGCACAGAATCCACTCTCAAGGCCAGTGTAAGCCAGCAGCAGCAAGCCACTGGTCTGCCCTGCACGTAGAGGTCTTCTTGTTGGTGTCTCTCTATGAAGTCGAGACAGTTTTAGAAAGGCGACTTTGTGTTCCTCCTGTGTACTGATTATACATGCACCACAGAAGCCCAAATCAGAGCTTTAGAAATTTGGATGGTTACACAAAACTTTTTATAAATGTTGCTAAATTGTTTGGTTGTTTTATGTCAATAAAGCCCTCTGGGCAGGGATTCAAATGTGTCTGAAAATTACTTGTAAAGCTATTGGGAGGATAACAAAATGTCATTTAAATATAATTTTGCTACTAAAACATGTTAATTAAAATATGCTAATATCTTTTATGAGTTGTTCTTGTGGGATATAAACAATATTTTAAAAGCTATTTAACAACATAAATTGTCCCGATGCCATTTCTGAATCAAAAGTTCTAGAAGTCTCTGATAATTATGGTTATTGATTTGGTCGTAGTTGCTGACATCACTAGGGTTAATACAACATTGAAATAGTAAATATTTATTTAAAGACCTTTTAAAAATTGGAGTTCAACATTAAAGCTGCCTGTCATAAAAGAGAAATGATGCATGTACCTGTTCCCAAAAAAGTAGAGTTAAGTGAGAGTCAAAGCCTCTAAGTCCTATTTGTTGGTAATCCTTGTTACTCTCTAGTACTCCACCCTTCCCAGTTAGTCTCATTCTTCTCTGCTTGGCTCCATACCCTGGGAGTTAGGCCAGTGTGGGTAGTATCACCCGGGCTCCCTTGCCGTTAGCTCCTGGTTTTGTTTGGCAGGTGGAAGGCAGGAGATTGAAGGGCAGGAGAGGTAAGTCACAATATATCTAACATCCTAGCTTCATGCTTTGGAGTTCTATCTTGGGCAGTAACTGGATCCTTCCATGAAGACAGCTCCCACTGGGCCACCTTCTTTGCCAATGACACTATTTTCTCTCCTTGTCGCTTCCATCCAAGGGATGCTGGTGACTGCACTGTCACCAGTCTCTGGGTCTCTGAGCCTACTTTGTTTGCTTCCTTAATCTTGCCCACACCTCTAAAATCTTCCCTTCACTAAGGTCTCTTTATTTGAATCATCTGGAGTGAATTCTTTCTACTGGGTCCTTCCCTGATACCTTCATATTATATATTTCATTTGTATTCTTTATTAACCATAATTAAATTCTAAGACAGTAGTTGCTCCATGTGTTTGTATTCTCTACCATCCCCTGTTGGGGAGATACATTTAAAGCTTTATATGGCATGGGTACCAGCCAGTCATATGAGATGCTGGCTTGTGAGTTCTAGTGCATTGTGGGTGACTGTTTGCCCTTTCAGATACAATAAAGCCTAATTCTAAGATATTGGGATTGAAAGAAAAGAAATAAATAACTGATGAGGTCTAAAAATAAAATGCATTAGCTGCTTCTTCAGTCAAGGCATTGGCCTTTAGTCCTTTATTTTTTCTGTTTCCTCTGTTTGAAATGTTTTTTAGTTGAAAATGACTTTCCAACTCCTTTCTTTTTAAGTATGGCAGATTAACAATAGCAGGCCTCAGATTCAGAACAAAAAATCACAGAGCAGTGGTACCAAGCTTGAGTGTGCATCAGGGTCACCTGGAGAACTTGTTAGGACAGGGACTGCTGGGCCCCATCCTCAGTTTCTGATGTAGTTGGTCTGAAGAAGGACGTGAGAATTTGCATCTCTAACCAGTTTGCTGGTGATGCTGAGGCTGCTGGCCCATGGGCCACATTTCAGAACCACTGCAGCGCATAATCTAGATCCTGTGCCATATGGTTGCATGGTGGCCCTTCAGACCATTCTTCTCCATTTTACATTTTATAATGGTACTTTTTGCTGCTTTTGAGAAAAGAAGAGATTATAAATCAGCTGGGAAACATCTGTTTGCCCTAAATATGAAATACATTTCTCAAGACTTATGATCTCTCATGTCTTATTTTGTATTCAACTGTGAAGAATCCTGGGAAGACAGTTGTGAAAATGTCTTGGATCCTTTCCTCAAATTTCTAGTGGATTTTATTCAATTTCCTAAAGTAATGACTATATGTATTGTCTAAATACATAGCTTCAAATTCTTATAAAAGAGTGAATTAATTTCTAGCTACAAAGACATATTTGAATGATTTAATTTCTTATTGGATATGGCCTGTTTCTATTGTCAGAGAAAACGGATCAGGCAGTAAATCAAATATATATATATATATATATATATATTTTTTTTTTTTTTTTTTGAGACAGAGTCTTGCTCTGTCGCCCAGGCTGGAGTGCAGTGGCCGGATCTCAGCTCACTGCAAGCTCTGCCTCCCGGTTTATGCCATTCTCCTGCCTCAGCCTCCCGAGTAGCTGGGACTACAGGCGCCCGCCACTTCACCCGGCTAGTTTTTTTTGTATTTTTTAGTAGAGACGGGGTTTCACTATGTTAGCCAGGATGGTCTCGATCTCCTGACCTCGTGATCCGCCCGTCTCGGCCTCCCAAAGTGCTGGGATTACAGGCTTGAGCCACCGCGCCTGGCATCAAATATATATTTTAATGTTTATACTTCCTTACTACCCTCAAAATGCAGGAGGAACCAAGGAAAGGCAAAGAAAAAAAGTGGCTAAGCTCTGTTGCAACATGAATGGATGTAAGTCAAAGCAAGACATCCGTAAATCTGGAGGGTTCTTTTTGTGGGGAAAAGAATTTACCATTCTGATATAATTGGGTTAACTCTACATTGTAGTTATACTTAAACATACAAGGAAATCTTAAGAAAGAAAGCTGAGGCAAATAAATAATTCATAAATTTTAGTTAAAATAATACGTTTTCAATTCTAAGTCAGTTCACAGCCAAAGGAATTAGGAAGGGAAACAAGTTCTTAACTTGACGCAGATTGCTGCCATCTTGGAAAATGGATCGAGTTGCTAGATCTGGACCCATGACCCAGCCTAGCTGGATCAGGACATGTTTCTTCGTGGTGTTCTAGGCATAATACCTGAGACTAGATTTATTTCAGTTACTTAGAGAATTTTGCTTTAAATTGTCATTTCCTCCTAAACAACTCATGGTGGCTGTTGTCAGGAGGAAATGAAGTCCAAGAGTTGAAGTCTCATATTATTAATATAAGCACAACAGTGACAACAGTGGTACACGCGACAGCCGGGGATGGGAAGCAGCCTTGGTTTCAGTGGATCTTGGATTACTCCAGAGCAGGTAACTAGGATACTGTTAACTGAAAACAGTGTTTTTCCAAATGTTATCACCCGTAACTGGAGACAATGAGATTGTATCCTTAGCTAGCAAGAGCCCTTATAAGTTCAGTGCAGTCACTGTGCTCACACTTTGTCAGGACCTCTATACCCCATTTTCCTCCTTGATGTAGTTATTAGTTCCCTTTCTGTACATACAAAAACATCTCCTTGCATGTTTAAAATAAAACTCACTCTGGTAGTGTTAACTTTCCTTGCAGAGCAGAACATTTATAAATGTGTGTCTGCAGAAACAAACAAACAAACAGCTTCTCACTGTAAATGGAACAAAAAGAGGAAAAATGTTGTGGAAATTTTGCTGCTACCCACTGTTCTGTTTATATTCAGGCAAGGCAATTTTATGAAATGCATAGAGTCAGATTCAGGGTTGAATTTGAATTGACGTGATCTAAATGTTGGCATGGTATCCAAAAGCCAAATCTAATATCATCTAGTTTTGATATCCGGAAATGTTTGCATGATGTTTTTGACACTTAAAGGACATTAGTATTACATTGCTGATGTCAATATTCAGAAAAAATTGGATTACATAGGCCTTTGGAATCTTCTCACTAAAGGAAGGTATTTTCCAGCTCTTTTAAGTAAATTCTAAATAATGTATCTGCAGATCTGAGGACAGTCTGCCTTCTGTTACAGTGTCAGGCCAAGTCTTCTACAATCTTAAATTCTGTGGGTAAGGAGAAATTCTCTCCATGACACATTTCATTTGGCAATATCAAGATAAAAAGAAGCCATTTTGTGTGCATGGGCCTATCTGGTAGAAGGACTTACCAGCTGCAAGGTTTATTTGAACTACAAGATGCTTTTTTTTTTTTTTTTTTTAAGTCGTGTACTTGTTTTTGTTTTTGTCTGAGATGGAATTTTGCTCTTGTCACCTAGGCTGGAGTGCAGTGGGTGCGATCTCGGCTCACTGCAACCTCTGCCTCCCAGGTTCAAGTGATTCTTCTGCCTCAGGCTCCCAGGTAGCTGGGGTTACAGGTGCTCGCCATCATGCCCGGCTAATATTTGTATTTTTAGTAGAGATGGGGTTTCACCATGTTGGCCAGGCTGGTCTTGAGCTTCTGGCCTCAGGTGATCCACCTGCCTTGTCTCCCCAAAGTGTTAGGATTACAGGCGTGAGCTACCACGCCTGACCATGTATTTAAAGTAGATTGGTACTTGAACTTCAAGTGGATTGGTAGATTCTGGTACCTTCTAGAAAGCATGCTTATTTTATCTGAGTGCCTGATAGGGAACTTATTAAAATGATACACTACGAGTGCCACATAAGTATTAGAAATTATTTTTATTTATTTCCAGAAACTACTTTGTGCCACTTTAATAAGTAGCTATGGCTTTGAGAGATCACTCTTAAGGAGTTATTTAATAATTACCACACCATGTACTCTTAACATAGTTTTAAAAGTGACCCATCTAAGGACTGGGATTAGAGACAGAAATGTGGGGTCTTTTTCATATTTGATGTCCTCAGCATCTTGCACAATGACAGATACTTTGCTGGGATTGGATATATATTTGCTGATCAAAGAGGTGAAAAAATGAGCCAATAAGAACTTTCTGTTTAAGAAGACTGCTTTCTCTCCGAAATAAAATACATCTTTAATTAATCTTGAAAACACCTATTACTTTAAACCGTAATATGTGGGGAAAGTAGCTGAGTGCTGGGCAAATTAAAGTGGGGGGACTGCTGAGTGAGGTCGTTCTCTGTGATGGCCTCCCACAGAGCCAGTGGGGCATTGAGTCGTGTAAGTAACTGACACACAGAACAAACTCTATGACAGTTTTTTGAAATCACAAAATAGAGGTGTGTTGTCTAGCTTCAGGGACTTCCTGATTACTACTTAGCACCAAGTGGCTAAGGAGGTCAGGATGAAAAAGGAAATAAGTGGGCCTGTCACATCAGCAAGAATCAGTGTGTCAGGGTAGAGGAGACCTGTAGATTGAAGTGTCAGCCCTGTCTGTCTGTCTGTCTGTCTGTCTCTGTCTCTGTCTCTCTCTTTCTGCCCCACCCCCTGCCCTCTGTCATTCTCTCTCATATCAATATGTGTGTGATGGATATCCCAGAAAAGAGATAGGAAAATAAAATGGTAAATAAATATTTGAAGAAATAGTGACAACATTTTCCCAAATTTGGGAAGCTAAAC
This sequence comes from Trachypithecus francoisi, assembly GCF_009764315.1. Taxonomy (NCBI): domain Eukaryota; kingdom Metazoa; phylum Chordata; class Mammalia; order Primates; family Cercopithecidae; genus Trachypithecus; species Trachypithecus francoisi. The sequence goes on along the minus strand of NW_022681469.1, from coordinate 28,179,774 downwards.
AAACTCCAGGTAGGATGAACACAAGATATTAACAACTAAACATGCCATAGTCAAACCAAGACAATGAAAAAATCATGAAAACAGCAAGAGAAAAATAACTGTACAAATGTACACGGGAAGCAATAATGTGATCAGCAGCTGACACCTCATCATGAACAATGGAAATTCGCAGGCAGTGGAATGACATATTCAAAGTGCTAACGGAAGAATGTGGCAAGCAAGGGTTCCAAAAACTATCCTTTAGCAATGAAAATAAAATAAAGTGATAAACAGATAAACAGAGCCTGAGAGAATTGATATCTAACATGCTTTACAAGAACAGACAGGAATGCAATTGATATCAAACCTGTTTTACAAGAACAGACTGGAATGCAAGTCCACAGGAAGGATTAAAGAACATCGAAAATGGTAAATTTGTGGACAAATGTGTGCATTTTTCTTTTCTTCTCTTATTTAAAAGATATAGATTGTTTAAAGCAATAATTGTAACACTTTATTGTTGGTTTTATAACATACATAGATGTGATAGCACATATATATGCCATATCTGTATATGTAATAAATTATATCAATATATAAAATGTAAATATATTCAATATAAGTATATAAATAGCATCTAAAAATATGGAGAAGAAAATAGAGCTGTAGTGCAGTAAAGTTTCTGTGTTTTACCAGAATTATGAGCATTAGCATAAAGTAGATTGTGATAAATTAAGATGCCTATTGTAATCCCTAGAGAACCCACTAAGAAGACAATTCAAAAAGTGCTATTAAATATTTTCTTTGTTTGTTTTGATGGTTTATTTGGGGTGTAAGTGGTCATGACTGCTGAGTCATCAATGTGGAATGGCATGTTTGCCTCATTTAATGTCCTTTGTCTTCCATATCCCATTGCCTGATATTAAAGTCTCTGCATTCTCTTTATTTAATTTGCCATGTATGAATCATCCTGTCCTCTTATTTTTCAACTTTATGAGTAACTTTTTTTTAGGTGTGTTCTTTATCAGTGATTTTACTTTCTGATCCAATGTGAGTATTGTTTTCTTATAATGGCAAAATTATTTCACATATTTTGGTTATTGACACAATATACTAAATCATTTTTTACCTTATAATTCGGTTTATATTGAATTCCCACTTTGAAAAATGAGGAAATAAGTATAATTCTACACCTCACTTCCCTATCCTTCCTTCACCCCAGGTTTGGCTACCCGATATTATTGTCATATCTTTAAATAATAGACTAATATTTCTCATATTGATCTATGAACTATGTCACTTTTGAACTATGTCAACTCTTTATTATAGAAGATGTGGAAATTGGCATATTTACACTCACTACTACCTACCTTTGCTAAGGTAATTAATACATATATGTGTATATCTAATAGAGATATATAAAATTCCACACCTGAAAGCCAAGCATACATCTTGTTTTTAAGTGCCCATGATTAGTTTCCAAAATTGATTAGGTACTAAGCTACAAATAAAATATCAATCCAAAGTAAAAAAAAATGCAGTATCACAGCTTCTGATCATAATACAATAAAGCTGGAGAGTATCAGATCTAGAAAATCCATAATCCTAATACTAACATAGATGAACAACAAAGAATAAAAATAAGTTCATGGCAGCACTATTCATAACAGTCAAAAGGTATAAAAAAAACCCGTATGTCCATTAACTAATGAATGGTTAAACAAAATGTAGTATAATCATAAAGTAGAATATTATTCAGCCATAAAGGGGAATGAAGTATTTATACACGCTACAACATGGATTACACTAAATGAAAAAAGCCAGATATATAAGGCTACTTATTGTATGATTTCATTTATATGAAAGGTCCTCAATTAACTAGTTATGACTTTTCCATAAATCTACAATCCATAAATCCATAGAGATGGAAAGTAGATTAGTGGTTGCCAGTGTGTGGGAGAGAGGGATAAATGGGAAGTTACTATTAATGGGTACAGTGTTTCTTTTGGGGATGATGAAAATATTTTGAGGCCAGGCGCGGTGGCTCAAGCCTGTAATCCCAGGACTTTGGGAGGCCGAGACGGGCGGATCACGAGGTCAGGAGATCGAGACCATCCTGGCTAACATGGTGAAACCCCGTCTCTACTAAAAATACAAAAAACTAGCCGGGCGAGGTGGCGGGCGCCTGTAGTCCCAGCTACTTGGGAGGCTGAGGCAGGAGAATGGTGTGAACCCGGGAGGCAGAGCTTGCAGTGAGCCGAGATTGCGCCACTGCACTCCAGTCTGGGCGACAGAGCGAGACTCTGCCCCCCACCAAAAAAAAAAAAAAAAAAAATATTTTGGAACTAGATTGTGGTGATGATTGCACAATTTGGTGAACATACTAAAAATCAGCAAATTATACATTTTAAAATTCACAGACTTTGTGAATTATCAGTCAGTACACAAAGTGATATACTTCTTCCATATTCTCTTGGCCCACTCTTGATACAGTTACCCAAAGGTAAATACCAGGAGGCAAGAAGCATTTGGGGACTGTTTTGGAGGCTGGTTACCACATATATCTTTAAAAAATGTATATCCTATTGGCCATCTTTAAAAAATGTATATCCTATTGGCCGGGCGCCATGGCTCACACCTGTAATCCCAGCACTTTGGGACGCTGAGGTGGGTGGATCACAAGGTCAGGAGTTCGAGACCAGCCTGGCCAATATGGTAAATCCCCGTCTCTACTAAAAATACAAAAGTTAGCCAGGTGTGGTGATGGGAGCCTGTAGTCCCAGCTACTCAGGAGGCTGAGGCAGGAGAATCTCTTGATCCCAGGAGGCGGAGCTTGCAGCGAGCCTAGATCATGCCATGCACTCCAACCTGGGAGACAGTGAGACTCTGTCTCAAAAAAAAAAAAAAAAAAAAGTATGTCCTCTTATACCCTACACTTCTCCCATGTCAAACAGCTTCAACTGGATGCAGCCACTAACATCTGTATACTTAGCTCCATTCGTTGGACAGTCCAAGGCCACATTTCATAGCTAATTTTCTTTTTTTTTCTTTCAAGTCTCATGTTTTACATAACTTTGTTTTTCGTTTGTTGCTACCTAACATTATATATATATACTTTAAGTTCTGGGATACATGTGCAGAATGTGCAGGTTTGTTACATAGTTATACACGTGCCATGGTGGTTTGCTGCACCCATCAACCCGTCGTCTACATTAGGTATTTCTCCTAATGCTATCCCTCCCCTAGCCCCCCACTCCACAACAGGCCCCAGTGTGTGATGTTCCCCTCCCTGTATCTATGTGTTCTCATTGTTCAACTCCCACTTATGAGTGAGAACATGTGGTATTTGGTTTTCTGTTCCTGTGTTAGTTTGCTGCAAATGATGGTTTCCTGCTTCATCCACGTCCCTGCAAAGGACATGAATTCATCCTTTTTATGGCTGCGTAGTATTCTATGGTGTATATGTGCCACATTTTCTTAATCTAGTCTATCATTGATGGGCATTTGGGTTGGTTCCAAGTCTTTGCCATTGTGAACAGTGCTGCAATAAACATACGTGTGCATGTGTCTTTATAGCAGAATGATTTATAATCCTTTGGGTATATACCCAGTAATGGGATTGCAGGGTCAAATGGTATTTCTGGTTCTAGATCCTTGAGGAATTGCCACACTGTCTTCCACAATGGTTGAATTAATTTACACTTCCACCAACGGTGTAAAAGCATTCCTATTTCTCCACATCCTCTCCAGCATCTGTTGTTTCCTGACTTTTTAATGATCGCCATTCTAACTGGTGTGAGATGGTACCTCACTGTGATTTTGGTTTGCATTTCTCTAATGACCAGTGATGATGAGCTTTTTTTCATAAGTTTGTTGGCTGCATAAATGTCTTCTTTTGAGAAGTGTCTGTTCATATCCTTTGCCCACTTTTTGATGGGGTTTTATTTTCTTGTACATTTGTTTAAGTTATTTGTAGCTTCTGGATATTAGCCCTCTGTCAGATGGATAGATTGCAAAATTTTCCTCCCCTTCTGTAGGTTGTCTGTTTACTCTGATGATAGTTTCTTTTGCTTCACAGCTAATTTTCTGATTAAATAGGACATCCTAAATGATGTCCTATTTAATCAAGGTCAGTGTGATTGGGAAATTATTATTTCTTACACATCATTATTTCTTACTGAACTTTCCACTTGCAAGTAGAAATTTCCATTTCTAAATGTCTCAAATACATTAAACATAGATGTATTATCTCCAATCGTAACAGAAATCCTGTAAGATAGAGGTGCATATTATTGGTGAGGAAAATGAGGCTTGGAAAAGTTATATAATTTTCCTAAGGTTTCCTGGCTAGTAAGCTGCAGAGCAAGGATTCTAAGCCGTATAATAACAACCACCACAGTAGTTCACATATACTGAATATTCACTGTGTGACACATTATTCTACACGATTTCCACATATTATCTCATTTAATCATCACAACAGCCTGATGAAGTAGGTACCATTAATGTTTTACAAATGAGAAACTGAGGCTTAGAAAGGTTAACTAACATACTGAAGGTGACAAAGGTAGTGAGTGGCAGAGCAGAGACCAGAACCCAGGTCTACTGAGTCTTGTTTGTGCACTTAGCATTGTATCACACTGCCTGCAGAGTAGCATTGAGTGGAACTGAGGGAGGCTTTCAGATTGTTATATGTGTATGAATTTATTAATTTATGCACATATCATATATATATATATTTGAGATGGTGTCTTACTCTGTCACCTAGGCTGGAGTGCAGTGTTGCGATCTTAGCTTACTGCAACCTCCACCACCTGGGTTCAAGCAGTTCTCCCATCTCAGCCTCCCGGGTAGCTGGGATTACAGGTACATGTCACCACGTCTGGCTAGTTTTTGTATTTTTAGTAGAGACGGGGTTTTGCCATGTTGACTAGGCTGGTCTTGAACTCCTGGCCTCAAGTGATATGCCCACATCGGCCTCCCAAAGGGCTGGGATTACAGGCGTGAGCCACTGCGCCTGGCCATATCCCTTATATCTTGCTCCAGAAAGGATTTGAGGTGGCCAGAGGGCCTAAATTCTCTTTCCATGAGGATATAAATCAACTTATTCTCGCAGAAATAACTGACTCCAGTGTTCCATACAGGCATTTTGCAGAAAGACTGAATTTTTCTAGATTCTATCCTTATATCCCTCTCTATATGCCTTTGAAGTTTCCGTTTAGTTCTTTCTCCTTTTTAATTTTCGTTGCAATGGGAGATATTGTACAAAATCTTTGAGATCCAACTCCTCCAAAATTCTGTTTTGGATAAATGAAAGCCTATTTTGGATATTGGATAAATGGAAACCTGATATCAAGAAAGGTTTTCATTTCCCAAAGAGGGCGCTGTGGTTCAAGTTAGTGCATTTGCTAGCATTGAGTTCCTATTTGGGCTTCCTTCCTTTTGCATCCTCTGAATGAAGAACTGCAGTATAATTTAGGATTTGGAAAGTGTTTGAAGGTCTGCTCATTCATCTTTTGTAGGAACTGGACAACTCCCTCATCAAACACAAATCAAACACAAAAGCCTGATTTTTTTTGGAAGAAAAGGAAACAGCTGAGGTTTCTGCATAATTAGAACAAGAGTAGCAGGCTCTCAAGAAGTGTCCACACAAAAGAATTAGAGACAGAAACAGATTTAATGAAAACTAATCTTCAGGACCACACACTTGCACAGGCCCTTTCCAAGTTCCCAGGAAGAGTTCCAGCAGCGTGTTCAAATGGCCATGTGTTTCTGTAAAATTTGCAAAAGTACAATATTTATTTTATTTTATTTTTATTTATTTACTTATTTATTTCTTTTTTTTTTTTTTTTTTTTTTTTTTTGAGACGGAGTCTCGCTCTGTCACCCGGGCTGGAGTGCAGTGGCCGGATCTCAGCTCACTGCAAACTCCGCCTCCGGGGTTTACGCCATTCTCGTGCCTCAGCCTCCCGAATAGCTGGGACTACAGGCGCCCGCTACCTCGCCCGGCTAGTTTTTTGTATTTTTTAGTAGAGACGGGGTTTCACCGTGTTAGCCAGGATGGTCTCGATCTCCTGACCTCGTGATCCGCCCGTCTCGGCCTCCCAAAGTGCTGGGATTACAGGCTTGAGCCACCGCGCCCGGCCTTACTTATTTATTTCTGAGACAGAGTTTCACTCTTGTTGCCCAGGCATGAGTGCAATGGTGTGATCTCGGCTCACTGCAACCTCTGCCTCCTGGGTTCAAGCAATTTTCCTGCCTCAGCCTCTTGAGTAGCTAGGATTACAGGCATGCACCACCACGCCTGGCTAATTTTGTATTTTGAGTAGAGACAGGGTTTCTCCATGTTGGTCAGGCTCATCTTGAACCCCCGACCTCAGGTGATCTGGCCACCTCGGTCTCCCAAAGTGCTGGGATTACAGGCATGAGCCACCGCGCCTGGCCCAAAAGTACAATCTTTATTTTAACTACAGTCAGTTAGGGTTGCTATTCCTTCTTCAACTTTTCCTTGGTCACATGCGTCCTCAGGTTGACTGCTACTGGATGGCCTTGGGCATTAATTACTTAGATCTGACTAAGGTGAAATCAGGCTGGGGATACATTTATTTTAGGGTTTACAGAATATGTTTATGTGATTTGCTGTCATTTCCATAGAGTTATGTTACTGCTAGGTGTCCTGGGGCAGAGAGGGCTTCCAAGAGTACTGCTATTACCCAAGGAGCCAATTCCCGCAGCATCATGACATGAAAGCGTGGGCTAATCATCTTGTTGCGATAAGGGTGTGTGTCCAGCACCAGAATTATGTGGTGGTGGTAGAAGAACAAGGTTTGGAATGTATGGAAATAGATGCTAATCCACAGAGAATTCTTGCAGCTGTTAGACATGTAAAATTACAAGCTCAGGATTTGGTTCTCATATATGCCTAGCCAGAATAAAAGGACTCTTTTATGAGGAATATGTTCAATAAGGCAGTGTATCCAGCTACAAATATACCATACGTTTTTTATGGGAATCACATGAAAGACTATTTCCAGGGCATGAAACTGTAGCACAACCACAAACAACAGTTTCTGCAGATGAAGTTGCACCTTTCACACATCCCAGTAACCAACCATAAAAACATTACATCAACCATGCTAGAAGAGTAAATTATCTTTCGCTTATCTCTATGAAAGTGATATTGCAAAATAATTGTCATATAAACAGATGATCAAATCGTATGCAGCCAAAAATATAGGGGAAAATATTACAGAGGATGGTCAAGCAATAAATGAATAAAAACACTGGATTTGTGATGTTTGTGGTATTGTCAGATTCTAAAAATTTTGTTATTTCCTTTGGTTACATTATCATTTTAAATAAATATTCTCATTCATACCTAATTTGTATTTGTAAATTTGTGTTTTCTTAATCCCAATGGGCCTTCAAAATTACAGACATTTCAGACCCCACAAAACCTGAATCTTTTCCTGATTAGAGAAACTTTCTCTGATAACTACAAGCAGAATGGTAGAAGTAAAATATACTTAAAAATTTAGCTTATTTAATAATTGGGAATTTTATTTCTGAATGTCAAGTTTGGTTCCATGAATTTCCTTTTTAATTCAGTTTTAGTGAGATATACTTTGCATACAGTAATATGCAGAGATTTTAAGTATACATTTCAATGACTTTTGACAAATGTGTAAATGTATGAAACTAACATCCAAATAAAGACACAAAACCTTTTCATCATCCTCCCAAATTCCCTTGTCCTACTTTCCAGTAACTCCACCCCCAGCTCCCCAGGCAACTGATATTCTGATTCCTTTTTTTTTTTTTTTTGAGACGGAGTCTCGCTCTGTTGCCCAGGCTGGAGTGCAGTGGCACACTCTCGGCTCACTGCAACCTCTGCGTCCTAGGTTCAAGCGATTCTTCTGTCTCAGCCTCCTGAGTAGCTGGGACTACTCTGTTTCTCCGGAAAACTCGAATATAATATGTTTTTGTTTTGTTATTCAATTTTATGAGTGTATAGTAGGTGTATATATTTATGAGGTACATGAGATATTTTTATACAGGCATACAATGCATTATAATCACATCGGTAAATGGAATGTCCATCTTCCCAAAGTACAACTTTTTTTGAGATTTGCCCATGCTGTTGTGTAGATCAGTAATCTGTTCCTTTTTGGTGATAAGCACTAAATCACAATTTCTCCATTCACCTGTTAAACATTTGGGTTATTTTCAGGTTTGGCTATTAAGAATAAATCTGCTATAAATATTTTTATACAGGTCATTTTGTGAAGATTGATTTTCATTTCTCTTGGAGGTATACTTAGAAACGGGATTGCTAGGTCCTATGATAGGTGGGCATTTACCTTTATAAGGAACTGCCAAAACTTTTTCCAGTGAGGTTGTACCATAAATCACTTCCATCAGTGATTAATGAGAATTCCACTTGTTTCATATGCTCGTCAGTACGCTAAGAGTTGTGAAGTGGTGTCTCATTGTAGCTTTATTTTACATTTCCCTGTTAATAATAAAGTTGAGTACCTTTTTATATGTTTATTGACCATTCCTATATCTTCTTTTATTAAGTGTTCTAAATAATCTACTCATTTTTATTTGGATGGTTTGACTTATTATTGAGTTGTAGTAGTTCTTTATAAACTCTGGATGTAAGTTCTTTATAAAGTTTGGAGATATCTATTTATCTACACATACATTTTATCTATCTATCTATCTATCTATCTATCTATCTATCTGCCTATCTATCTACCTACCTACCTACCTACCTACCTACCTACCTGTCTGCCTATCTATCTACCTATCCATCAATCTATGAATCATCCATCTATCTGAAGAGAATATTTTCTCCCAGTCTGTGGTCTGTCTGCAGTGTCTGTGTTTTTTTTTTTTTTAATTTTTTTCCTAAAAAATCCAGCCTTTTATTTTGGAATACTTTTGGAGTTCCAAAAGAGTTGCAGAAATAACAGAGAGAGTTTCTGTAAACCCTCCACGTGGCTTCCTCTAAAATTAATATTTTATTTTTTCCACAGATTTGGTGAGTATCTGTTCATCTTATTACTGATTTCTAATTTGATTCTGTTGTGGTCAGAGAGCATGTTCTGTACAATTTCAGTCTTTTGAAATTTATTATGATATACTTTATAATCCAGCACATAATTTATCTTGTTTTCATGCATACATGAACAGAAATGTATTTTTTTTGCAGTTGTTAGTTGTAGTATTTAATAAACATAAGTTAGGTCAAGTTGGTTAATAGTATTACTCAAATCTTTTATATCTTAATGGATTTTTGTCTACTTGTTATATCAAATAGAGTGTTGAAATCACTAACTATAACTGTGGAATTGTCTAATTCTTCTTTTCAACTCTTGGTTTTTGCTACATATTTTTGAAGTTCTGTTTCTAGATGCATACACATTTAGAATTGTTATATCTTCTTGATGAAATGACTATTTTTTTCATTAATAAATGTCCCTCTTTATCACTGGTAATACTCCTTGTTTTGTTTTGTTTTGTTTTGTTTTGTTGGGACAGAGTTTTGCTCTTGGCACCCAGGCTGGAGTGCAGTGGCGTGATACTGGCTCACTGCAGAGGTTTCCTCTTCCTGAGTTCAAGTGATTCTCCTGCCTCAGCCGGCTGAGTAGCTGGAGTTACAGGTGGGTTCCACCACGCCTGACTACTTTTTGTATTTTTTTTTTTTTTTTTAGTAGAGACAGGGTTTCACCATGTTGGCCAGTCTGGTCTCAAATTCCTGACATTAGGTGATCCACCTGCCTCAGCCTCCCAAAGTTCTGGGATTACAAGTGTGAGGCACCGTGCCTGGCCTTACTCCTGGTTTTGAGTTTATTTTGTCTGATATTAATATAATCACTCTAGCTTTTTTATGATTAGTATTTACATATTTTTGTACCTCTTACTTTCAGTGTATCTGTGTCTTTATATTCAAAGTTCATCTTTGTGAGCAGAATATAGTCGGGTCTTATTTTCTATCCAGTCTGACAATCTTTGCTTTTAGTCAGAAAGCTTCTTATTGACATGGTTGAGTTTCAGCCTATCATCTTACTGTCTTCTTTTGTCTGTCCCAGCTGCTCTTTTTCCCTTTGTTCTTTCTTCCTGCTTTATTTCAGATTAATCAGTTTTTTTAGTATTCTACTTTATCCCTCTTTTTGATTTTTTAGCTACGCCCCTTCTTTTAAGTGGTTACTCTAGGGTTATGGTACAGATACCCAACTCATGATAGTCTCCTGTGAGTTAATATAGTATCTCTTAACCTATAATTCAAGAACATTAGAATGTTATATTTCTTTTTTCTTTTTTTTTTTTTGAGATGGAGTCTCGCTCTGTCACCCAGGCTGGAGTGCAGTGGCGTGATCTCGGCTTGCTGCAACCTCCGCCTCCTGGGTTTAAGCAATTCCCCCATCTCAGCCTCCTGAGTAACTAGGACTACAGGTGCGCATGCCACCATGCCTGGCTAATTTTTGTATTTTTAGTAGAGATGGGGTTTCACCATATTGGTCAGGCTGGTCTCGAACTCCTCACTTCAGGTGATCCAACCACCTCAACCTCCCAAAGTGCTAGGATTACAGGCGTGAGCCACCACACCCAGCCATAATGTTATATTTCTAACAACTTCCATCCGGTTTTTTTTTTTTCTTTTTTTTTTGCTATTACTAAGTACGACATATCTGTATATAAACTTTCACATTTCTTGTAAGCCACACAATGTATTGTTATTTTTACTTCAGTCAGTTTTCCTTTAAAGAAGTTAAGAAAACAAGTTACATTTTAAACAACATATTTACTATTTTTGGTACTCTTTTTTTTTTTTTTGTTGAGACGGAGTCTCGCTCTGTCGCCCAGGCTGGAGTGCAGTGGCCGGATCTCAGCTCACTGCAAGCTCCGCCTCCCGGGTTTACGCCATTCTCTCGCCTCAGCCTCCCGAGTAGCTGGGACTACAGGCGCCCGCCATCTCGCCCGGCTAATTTTTTTTGTATTTTTTTTAGTAGAGACGGGGTTTCACCGTGTTAGCCAGGATGGTCTCGATCTCCTGACCTCGTGATCCACCCGTCTCGGCCTCCCAAAGTGCTGGGATTACAGGCTTGAGCCACCGCACCCGGCCTATTTTTGGTACTCTTAATTTCTTCCTATAGATCTGTTACTAATTGGTATTGCATTTCCTTTATCCTGAAGTACTTCCTTTTACATTTCTTGTAGTGCAGGTCTACTGGCAACAAATTCTGTCAAATTTTACTTATTTGTAAATATTTTTATTTTTATTTTCTTCTTGAAGGGATATGTTTTCTAAAATTCTAGTTGACTTTTTTTTCTTCAGCATTTTAAAGATTTCCCATTGCTTTTTGGCTTCAATTGTTTTCTTTTCTTTCTGTTTTTTTTTTTTTTTTTTTTTTCCAGTTCTGTCACCCATGCTGGAGTGCAGTGGCACAATCTTGGCTCACTGCAAACTCCACCTCCCAGGTTTAAGTGATTCTCGTGCCTCAGCCTCCTGAGTAGCTGGGATTACAGGCACATGCTATCATGGCCAGCTAAATTTTTTATATTTAGCAGAGACAGGGTTTTGCCATGTTGACCAGACTAGTCTTGAACTCCTGACCTGAAGTGATTCACCCACCTCAGCCTCCCAAAGTGTTGGCATTACAGATATGAGCCACTGTGCCCAGCCTGCTTCCATTGTTTCTAGTAAGATGTCAGCCATAGTTCTTATTCTTGTATGTACTGTGATATATCCCTCTCTCCCTTACCCCTTCCCCCAGCCGTTTTTGAGATTTTCTCTTTATTTTTGGTTCTCTGCAGTTTGACAATTATGTATGTGCCTCAGCATAGTTTACTTTTTGTTCATCTTGCTTAGGGTTTCCTTAGCTTAGTGGTGCTTCGGGTTTGTTCACCTTCAAATTGGGAAGATGTTGGTCATTATTTTTTAAAGTATTTTTTCTTCTCCATTCTCTCTCTACTATTCTTCAGGGACTTCAATTATATATATTAGGTCACTTCAAATTGTCCCACAGATCAGCGATTCTTTATACGTTTTTATTTCAGTCTTTCTCTTTTTTTCAGTTGAAGCATACAACTTTTTTGATGATACACAAATGAAACTTTTGGTGGATAAATTGAAGTCAAAACAAATAACACAAGAGTAAATCATTTATAATAGACAGGTTCACTGTCAATTCACAGAGGAACCGGTAAAAAATATTTCAATCCAAGCAGCATGATTAAAATCACAAATGTGTTTTCAGCACAAGAGGACTATTTATTTGATATTCAGCTTGAAGCAGGTGACTGTCACAGATAACATCACTCTGGGTGATACATTATTCAAAACTAGCAGCTGAAAGGATCTCTTTATTATATGAGTAAGTGGAAAAGCAGTAACTTTCAATTTTCAATGCCTCCAGCTGCAAAACCAAGAAATTTCTTGAAATCTTTTGAGAGCACGTAACCAATTAGAATTTGTTCACTAGTTTTATAACTTTCACTTTCACCAAGAGGTCATGGTGATTTGCTAAGGCTCTAATTTTCTTAACACACACTCCAAATGTAACGCATATGCTTAAAAATGGAACCTTTGTTGAATTGTCTATAGTTGAACACTTCTGCTCTGAGATTGTGATAGATGATCTCAAATATAGTAAGGGCATCAATAAAAATTTCTGATTCCACATAAGAATTGTAGAGAGAATTAAATATGAGACACTTGGGTACTGAGAAGTTTTTTCTTTTTTTTTTTTAGCGTATCTGATTTTCAGCAAAATTCAAAATTATTTTCAAAATCTCAACCTTGATTCTTAGCCACCAAAGCGATAAAGGGTGCACCCCTGCCACTTAAGCACATAGACTATATCCATGGCTGTTGCATCTTCTACTTGGCATGCTTGGTGTGACGTCATCCTGGATCACATTCTCCAGAAACACCTTCGACCCCCGCCCCCCCCAGATCTCCTCATAGATGAGGCCAGAAATGCTCTTGACACCACCACACCAAACAAGATGCCAGGTAGGAGGCTTGCAGATAGATGCCTTGCAGGCTGTCATGTGTAGGACCTTGTAGTGACACTTAGTTCCTTCCTTACCCAGTCCTTTTCCACCTTTGCCTCAGCCAGACATGACAAAACAGATGCTATGTCTTTTTGTGGTTCAGTTTGCAAGAATTTTATGACCTGTGTTCAAATTTCACTGATCTTTTTTTTTCTGTGGTGCCTAATATGATGTTAAGGGTACACAATGAATTTTTCATTTCATGTATCACATTTCCCATGTCTTCACCTATTCCTTTTTTCTTTCCTTGTAAATTCCTAACTGTATTTATAGTGGTTGTTTTAAAGTCATAAGTCTGCTAATTTCTCTGTCTAGGTCATCTTGTGGGTCTCCTATTGATGATTTCTTTCTCTTATGTATCACTTTTTTTTTTCGCATGTTCCCATGTCTCAACTGTAAGGCAAAAATTGTGTATAAATGATAGTGGATACTGCTGAATAATATTTTGTGTTTTGTTTTCATTGAACTTTCAAATCCTTCCATTCAGGTTTATGGGATGATGGGTTGTTTGTCCAGTGCTGACTAGGATGTGAAGACTGGAATTGGGCTACAGTATTAACTAAGTTAAGTTTTTCTGTGCTTTTAAACGGAGTAAAATAAATCTTACTTTTTTTTTTTAAAGCCCAACCCCAACTTCCTGCATTGTTGACACTAACTGGTTCATCCCTTTGATACGGTCAGAATTTAACTGGAAGGAGATTAGTTGCCACATCAGTTGGCTTAGATGACCTTTGGATTCAACTACAACTAGACTTTAGAATCAGAACACTCAAGACTGCACAAACTTTCTCTAGTTTCCAGCCTCATCTCCACTGATACTTCAGGATACCCCTTTGTCACTTTTGCAGCAGATTCTTAGAGTGGAGAGGGAATTGTTGGACTAGATAATTTATGTTTGCATTGGAGCTCTTCCAAATTCCAGTTCCTCTTGCCAGCCCACACTATTATTAAGTATTCAGTGGATTTTTTTACATTATATGAAAATTTTCTCTATAGCTAGGCCATTCCTCTACTCACCTATGCCCAGAGTAGACATTGGCCCCTATATATAAAAATGTCCACAGCTCTTTACTCATATGTAAAGGGCTTGCTGTACCCTGCTGTTTAGTTTATTATGCTCATTTGTATCTACTTCTCGATGGCTTTGGGGATAAGTGTGAGGTTTTTGTTTGTTTGTTTGTTTTGTCTGTTTTTTTTTTTTCTCTTGTTACTCTGGAAGCAGTAGTTTCCACCTTTTATTCTATTGTTATTAGGTGGGATGTTCTATAAATGTCTACTAGGTCCAGATGGTTTGTACTGCTGTTCAAATCATCTTCTCCTTTTGTAAAAAATTTTCTGCCTAGTTGTCCTATCCATTATTGAAAGTGGGGCACTGAGGTTTCCATATATTATTGTTGAATGATCTGTCTCACCCTTCAATCCGATTTTCCTGTTTTAACTCATGTTATATGCCACCTACTGCCTCCTTTGTTTCTGATTAGTCAGATATTAATCTTATTGGGGTTCTTTGGTAAGTAATCAGTTATTTTTTTCTTGTCACTTTCAAATGGTTCTCTTTATCTTCAGATCTCAGTATTTGTGGTTTTCTTCAGTAAATACATAAATTAATTATCTTTTATTTAAAATTCTGCTGTGGGGGAAAATAAAGGATTAATTTACTCTTATCTTTTATTTCCACCTATAGCATAATTGGCAAATAAAAATTATACATGTTTGCAGTATACAATTTGATGTTTGTACAAATAAAAACGTATTGTGAAATGATTACCTCCAGTTTGCATTGAGGATGGATGCCTCCAGTTTTGTTCTTGCTCAAGATTGCTTTGACTGTTCAGGGTGTTTTTTGGTTTCATGTGAATATTAGGATTTTTTTTCTGTTTCTTTAAAAAATGCTGTAAAACTTTGATAGCATTGAATCTGTAGATTGTTTTAGATAGTATAGACATTGTAACATTATTATTTCTTCCAATTCATGAATATCTTTTCATTTATTTGTGTCTTCACAAATTGCTTTCATCAATGTTTTACTCAGTGGTTTACATCAATGTTTAGAGTGTTTAATGTACCAATCTTTCACATCCTTGGTTAAATTCATTCCGAAGTATTTTATTTTGATCTATTGTAAATGGGGATTGTTTTCTGAATTTCTCTTTTGGATAGTTTGTTTCTATGCAGAAATGATACTTATTTTTGTATATTTAATTTGTATTCTACAACTTTGCTAAATTCATTTATTCTGTTTTTTGGTGGAGTTTTTAGGGTTTTCTACATATAACATCATGTCATCTGCAGAGAGACAATTTTAATTCTTCCTTTTCAATTTGGATGCCTTTTCTTTTTCTTACCTGATTGCTGTGGCTGGGACCTCCAGTACTGTGTTAAATAGAAGTGGCAAGAATGAGCATCCTTGTCCTATTTTTTATTTTAGAGGAGAAGTTTTCACCAGTGAATATGATATTAACAATGGGCTTGTCTTATGTGGCCTTTATTGTGTTGAGATATAGTCCTTCTATACCTAATTTGTTGAGAATTTTTATTATTAAAGGGTATTGAATTTTGTCAAAGGCTTTTTTTCTGCATCTATTGAGATGATCATATGATCTTTGCCTTTCATTCTGTTAATGTGGTGTATCATGTTTATTGATTTGCCTATGTTGAACCATCCTTGCATTCCAGGGATAAAACACACTTGATCATGGTGTATAATCTTTTTAATGTGCTGTTGGATTCTATTCGCTAGTATTTTGTTGAGGATTTTTGCATTTATGTTCATTAGGGATGTTGGCCTGCAGTTTTCTCTTCTGTTAGTGTCCTTGTATGACTTTGGTATCAGGGTAATACTGGCCTTGTTTCCATTTTTGAGAAGAGTTTTAAAAGAATTGGTTAATTTTTTTTTTAATGTTTGGTAGAATTGAGTCATGAAGCCATCAGGTCCTAGGCTTTTTTTTTTTTTTTTTGATGTGAGACATTTCATTAGTTATTCAGTATCTTTATTCATTATTTGTCTTTTCAGATTTTTTCTTCATGATTCGTGGTTGATAGGTTATATATTCATAGTAGTTTATTTTTTTCTAGGTTATCTAATTCTTTGACATTTAATTGTTTATAGTCATCTCTTATGATTCTTTGTTTTTCTGTGATATCAATTGTAATGTCTTCTCTTTTATTTATAACTTTGAATTTTTCTTTTTTCTTGGTTAATTTAGCTAAAGTTTATCAATTTTGTATATTGTTTTTTAAAAAACTATTTCTTTGATTTTTTTGTCATTTTCTAGTGTCTATTTCATTTATTTCTCCTTTGAGTTTTATTATTTCTTTCTTTCTGCTAACTGTGGGCTTAGTTTGCTCTTCTTTTTCTAGTTCTTTGCACTGTAAAGTTAGGTTATTTGACGTGTTTTTAATTCATGTAGGTGCTATCACTATAAACTCTCTTCTTAAAACCGCTTTTGTTACATCCCCTACATTATAGTATGTTGTATTTTCATTTTAATTTGTTTCAAGATTTTAAAAATTTCCTTTTTGATATATTATTTGACCCATTGTTCAGGAGTGTGTTATTTAATTTCCACATATTTGTAGAATTTAATTTTTCTTTTGTTATTGGTTTCTAGCTTCACATCATTGTGATTGGAAAAGATGCTTGATATGATTTCAGTCTTCCTAAATTTGTGAAGACTTGTTTTGTGGCCTACAATATGATCTATCCTGGAGTATGTTCCTTGTGAGCTTGAAAAGAATATGTATTCTGCTGCCATTGAATAGATATTCTGTATATGTCTATCATGCCCATTTGGTTTATACTTGTTATTCAAGTATACTGTTTCATTATTGGTTTTTTGTCTGGTCGATCTATCCGTTGTTGAAAGTGGGATATTGAAGTACCCTATTATTGTATTGCTATCTGTTTCTCCCTGTAATTCTGTTTATATTTATTTTATATATTTAAGTGTTCCAATGTTGGGTGCAAATATATTTATAATTATTATATCCTTTTGATGAATGTTTCTGTTTATCATTATGTAGTGACTTTGTCTTGCATGACAATTTTTGACTTAAAATCTATCTTCTCTATTAATAGGTATAGCCACCACTGCCACTCTTATTTGGTTACCACTTTACATGGAATATGTTTTTCCATTCCTTTACTTTCAATCTGTATGTATCCTTAAAGCTAAAGTGAGTCTCTTGTAGGCAGCATATTGTTGGGTCTCTTTTGCTTTTGTTTTTAAATCCAGGAAGCCATTATATTTTTTATTGGAGTCCATTTATATTTAAAGTAATCATTGATAGATAAGGACTTACTATTGCTATTTTGTTATTTGCTATTTTGTAGTTCCTTCATTCCTTTATTTCTCTCTTATTGTCTTCCTTAATAATTTGATAATTTTTTGTAGTGGCACAGGATATCATTTAATTACTTTGTCTTTGTCTTTTGTGTATCTACTGCAGGTATTTTCCCTGTGGTTCCTTTGAGGCTTATATAAGGTATTTTATAGTTGTATCAGTGTATTTTAATCTGATAATGACTTAAGTTCAACCATATTCAAGAACTCCACACTTTAAAATTTCCTTCCCCCCATTTTATGTTACTGATGTCACAATTTACATCTTTTATATATTGTGTATTCATTATGTATTCATTAATATTTTATTGAAACTATAGTTATTTGTAATACTTTTGTTTCTAAATGTGTATACTAGAGTTAAAAGTGACTTACGTACCACCATTACAGTATTAGAGTATTCTGAATTTGACTATATTCTTACTTTTACAGTGAGTTTTATACTTTTGTATGTTCTCACATTGTTATTTTAGCATCCTTTCATCTCAACTTGAAGAGCTACATTTAGTATTTCTTACACTGCAGGTCTAGGTTGATGAACAACCCCAGCTTTTGTTTGTCTGGCAAAGTCTTAATCTCTCCTTCATTTGTGAAGGACAGCTTTGCTGGGTGTAGTCTTTTTGGTTGAAGGGGTTTTTTTCCCCCCGTTTTAGCACTTTGAGTATATTATCCCACTCTCTTTTGACCTGCAAGGCTTCTGTTGAGAAGTCTGCTGTTAATCTTATGGTGGCTCCTTTGTATGTGATGAGTTGTTTTTCTCTTGCTTTCCACGTTTTCTTTGTTTTTCACTTGGCAATTTAACTATAATTTGTCTTGGTGAAGATCTCTTTAAATTTAATCTATTTGAGGTTCTTTGAGCTTCATGGATCTTGATGTTCATATACCTCTCCAGATTTGGGAGTTTTCTGTCATTATTTCTTTAAAGTTTTTTTTTATTTTAAATTATTATGTATACACACTAGTTGTGCATATTTATGGGGTACATGTGATATTTTGATACAAGCATACAATGTAGAATGATTAAGTCAGAATAATTAGGGTATCCATTACCTCAAGCATTTATCATTTCTTTAAGGAACATTCCAATTCTACTCTTTTAGTTATTTTGAAACATACAGTAAATTATTGTTAACTATTGTCACCCTACTGTGCTATCAAACACTAGATCTTATTCCTTCTATTTAACTGTAGTTTTATACCCATAAAATGATTTATAAACCATTCCCTGCTTATCCCCATCTTTCCCACTACCCTTCCCAACCTCCATTGGATACCCTAATTATTCTGATTGTAGAGCTCCATTTCTTTAGGGTCATTACTGATGCTTAATTTTGTCCCTTTGGTGGTGGTGTGTTTCCCTGATTATTTGTGATTCTTGTGGCCTGAGTTAGTGTTTGCACATTTGAAGAAGTAGGCATCTCTTTGAATCTTTACAGACTGGCTTCAGCAGGTAAAGCACTTTAACATTCAGCCCGCCGAGAGATTCTGGGCAGGTCATATAGTGGGGGCTGTATGTGGGCTTGCTGCTGGAGCCCTTAGGAGAGCTTTCACGATGCCTGGGCCAGTGGGTGGGTGAGCCTGGTACCTCAGTCCACTGAGGCACACCTAAGTATCAGATCTGCATGAGCAGGCCTGGTGCCTGAGTTTGCAGGAGGAGATCTGGATCCAGGGTCTATGTGTGCAGGCCTGGATCCTGGGTCTGCAAGGGCAGGCCTGTTGCCTATGTGGAGGCTGGCTTGAGACCTGGTTCCACTGGGGCCCAGCCTGGCATTGAGGTAGGCCTTGAGCCTGAGACTGTGGGTGTCAGCAGGTACAGAGTGGGTCTGAAGCCTGGGTCCAGTGAGGTTGATCTGGAGTGTGGGGTCATGGGGGTTGGTCTGGCACTAGGGAAAGTGCTCACCTGTAGTGCAGGGTCCTGGCCTCCAGCCTAGCAGGAGGGTAGGCCTGGAGCTGGGGCCATAGGGACTGGTCTGCCACCAGGGGTCACTGGGATGGTCCTGGTGCTAGGGTCTACAGCAAATATGGGTGCTCATTTCACTGTTTTTCCTCCACATAGAGGGTATCTCTTTCTATACTGCACTGCCTGTGCTTGGGAAAGGGTGTCATGGGTAATGTAAAACTGTCCTGCCCTGTTCAGTGTATCTTTTAGATCTGTGCTCCACCCAGGTACTCTAATCCTTCATCTGAATTCCTGACTGTTGTGAAGTTATTTTTATGCATGGATAGTTATTACAAATTGATGTTTCTGTGAGGAAACAAGTGCTGGAACCCTGTCCCTCCATCTTGTTGCTGTCAATCTAGGTCTCCAACATTTGTGTTTATTTTACTTAAAGTTTACTGAGCTTCTTGGATGTATTCATTAATGTTTTTCACCAAACTTGGGACATTTTCAGCCATTATTTCTCCTCCTTTCTGTCCTCTCCTTCTCATTATGCATATGTTGATGTGATTAATGATGTCTCACATTTCTGTGAGGCTCTGTTTATTTTTCTTCATTCTTTTTTCTCTCTGTTCTTCAGTCTACATAATCTCTATAAATATAACTACAAAATTGTTGACTCTTTCTTTTGCCTGCTGAGAGCTAATGTGTCCTCACACTCCAGAGAGAGAGCAAGCAAGCTCTTTAGTGTCTCTTCTCATAAGGGCGCTAATTTGATCATGAAAGGTCCACCCTCGTGACCTCATCTAAACCTAATTACTTCTCAAAGGTTCCTTCTGTAAATACCATCACACTGGGGGTTAAGGCTTCAACATATGAATCTTGGGGGACATAGACATTCAATACATAATAGCAAGTTTCAGTGGATTTCAGAAGCCCCTGAGGCAGAAAAGCAAAAGCACCTGGTTATTTGTCCACTTGACCTATGTCTTATGTTGGACTGAAATATAGGTCTCCTAATTTTAGTGTAGTTTTGTATATTTTTCCCTGTATATCCCTCACTTTCTGATAAAGGTATTTGCAGTGTTATTTGTGTCATATATATTCATAACTGATATGTGATCTTTATGAATTATGGCTCTTGGCATTATCAAATATTTTGTCTCACTTTTTGTTCAAATTCAACATTTTCTGGTATCGTTAGCACAATCTCTGTTTTCTTACTATTTTGTTTGTCTGCCCTATACTTTTACACCTCTTGACTTTTACTGGCCATTCTGAATCACTTTGATTTAGGTGTATATCCTAACTGCAGCATAGAGTTGGGTTTTGCTTTGTGGGTCAACCTGCAGGTCTTTTCCTTTTAATACATGAGTTTCTATTTACATGTATTGAAATGAGTGACATGTTTGGTTCAATAGCTGTTTTAATGTTGTATTTACTGTGTTTTGTTTTACTTAATATGTCTCTTTCTCTATGTAGTCTGTTTTCATTGCTCTTTAAACATTTTGTTTTGATGTTTAGAAACATTTGAACATGTGTTCTTGCAGTTACCTTCCAGTCCTCACATGTCATTCTCCCTGTGTGCATGTCTGTGTCCAAGTTTCCCCAAAGGACATTAGTCGTATTGGATTAGGGACCACTGTAGCCCAGTATGGTCTCATGTTAACTAACTATATCTGCATGACCTTATTTCCAAGTAAGGTCACATCCTGAGATGTTGGGGGTTGGGACTTCAGCATATGAATGTTGGGGGGACACCATTCAACACATAACTACCTCCATCTTTGTATCCATTATGGTTGCCTCAAACCCTGTCTTTTGATTCTTTAAGCTTCTAAGTCTGTGGGTCTCTACCCAAGATGTAGTAAACTCTTCAAGGAGAACTGGGCTGCCTGTCCTCAGGCTAAAAACCATTAACATGGAAAGTTTACACAGTGCTCTTCTTATCTTCTGCCAAGTGCCAATCCTCTCTCCCTTTCTGCTTCCTTTTGGTTGTTCTCCAGGGCCGTCAAGTAGTTCCTTTTTATATTTGGAGTGGAATTACGGTCGTTATTTGCAAGAGAATTGGCCCAAAGCAGTTCTTCACTATTACTGCAAGACTCTTATTTTATTTCTTCCTGGGGTTTTGTTTGTTTGCCGTTTTTTTTTTCTCTTTTGTCTGTTCTTGTTCTGAGTTTTTGAATGTATGATTCTAGGTGTTTCTTTCAGATCTGCAAATGGTAAAAAATGTTATATTCAGGTTGGTAGTGTGCATCAGTTTCTTTCTGCTTCATTTTGTGAAAGGGAATTTTTGTCATTTGAAGTGTTTGCTTTTTATTTTACATTCCCTTTGTACAGAGACTTCATTTGGATGTTCTCTGCCCTTTACCATTCGTCTGGAAATGTCCCATCTTTTTCTGGCACCAGCAATATCAGGCAAGGGTAAAGATTTTACTTGGCTGACTATATTTCACAGTTCAAGGGCACCCTCTGCTGTTGACTGAAGAGAACTGCAGTTTCATTAATGTTACAGTTTTGGTGGAGTAGTTTTGCTTTTTAATTTTGTTCTAGTGGCACTTTTAATTTTCCAAAATATATTTATCCTTCTCAGATGTGAATCATGTTTTTTGTTTCTTGATCTCTGCGGTTTTTTCAAGTGTGTGTATTCATTTTGTGAAAATTCAGTGAGCTGTACACTTTATATGTACATATGATATTTCAATAAAAAGCTACAAATAAACTTAAGTTAATAATTATCTAACACCTAATGAATGAAACACAGAATTATATTTGACAAAATAGAATTCCACTCTCCAACTTTGTTATGCCCTGCCTGTTATTTTTGTCCATTTGTTACTCTAAAAGTTATATTTTGTACACATGCCTAACAGGTATGTTTTATAAGTACACTTAAAGGTATCTTAAAATTACTTGTTTTTGAATCATTTGATACTTACCACCAGTCTTTTCAAAGTGTTTTTATCATTCATGAATTCTTTATGGTGATTCTTCTTACAGGTAGCTGAAGTACAACATCATAATTTTTACTGGAAAATAGCCACAATGAAGGAACACCATAATTTCACCACGAAAACCAGCACAACCTTACACAGATGACAAACATTTCCCCTCCAAACTTGTTAGAACTATATTTGGGCTGACCAAATTAACCAGAATTAATTCTGTTCATGAGGGAGCAGGAAGTAACTTGATAAAATGCTCTGAGTTTATATATCATTATCAAATAAATAGTATAATTTTAAAGGAAAAAAACTTGTTAGGCAATGTTCTGTTATTTTCCAACATCACATATTGGGACAGAGTGTAAGGCCAACCTGGTTTTTACAAATTCCATGGTCTAATTTTGTTGTTGTTAGTGTATAAAAATAGCATTGACCTAAAATTTTTAAAATTTATTTAATTAATTAATTTATTTATTTTGAGACGGAGTCTCACTCTGTCGCCCAGCCTGGAGTACAGTGGCGCAATCTCGGCTGACTGCAATCTCTGCTTCCTGGATTCAAGTGATTATCCTGCCTCAGTCCCCGAAGTAGCTGGGCCACAACACCTGGCTAAAGTGCTGGGATTACAGGCGTGAGCCACCGCACTCAACTGAGTTTTTTTTTTTTTTTTTTTTTTAATGAATGTATTCTGATTTTTTCTTTTCTTTTTTCTTTTTTTTTTTGAGACGGAGTCTGCACTCACTCAGCCTGGAGTGCAGTGACGCCATCTCGGCTCACTGCAAGTTCCGCCTCCCGGGTTCACATCATTCTCCTGCCTCAGCCTCCTGAGTAGCTGGGACTACAGGTGCCTGCCACCATGCCCGGCTAAATTTTTGTATTTTTAGTAGAGATGGGGTTTCACCTTGTTAACCAGGATGGCCTCAATCTCCTGACCTTGTGATCTGCCTGCCTCGGCCTCCCAAAGTGCTGGGATTACAGGCGTGAGACACCGTGCCCGGCTCCTGGTTTTTTTTTTACTCTTCTCTTGACATACTTCTCACACACTGCATTCTGTTGCATAAGAATTACATGGTTTTGAATTACAGATAAAGATGGACATTGTCTGTGTGGTAAATACGTGGTAGTTTCTGGGTGACTTTTTATATGCTTCGTATGAAAAATGATCGTACGTAAAACTATCTCTTTTGGAAGGAACATAATCTGGACCATTCAGATACACTGAAATTCAGCTGTTTTCTACACCATCTGTGTGGGTGTAGCTAAAATATGAGATTTTAAGCTTAAAGACAACTTCTGCATGTTATTTGGAAATATTTTTTACTTCATTTCTCAACCACCCCAAAACTTAATGGGCAAATTTAAAATATGCATTTAATGCCTTAGTATTTTAGAGTGTAGCCTTCAACAAAGTCCTTTGAGCCTCACTTTAAAAAATATTATTGACTTTTTAATATAAATGTTGTGTCCCATGTCCTCGCTAATTCATTACTTCTAATGGTCCATCTGGCGATTCTTTTTAATTTTCTGCTTATATAATCGTATCATCTTTGAATTATGAAACATATTTCCTAAATTCCATCTGCTGTTTCTACTGGGCCTCTGTTCCCTTGCTTTGCTGTGAAATAGCAAGTGCCTTGAAGGAAGAAGGCAGTAAACATGAGGTTGGCCTCATTAGTCTCAGGTATCACAGTTCCTCAAATCCTGTCTTAGTTACACGCTCTCCAAATAATTTAAAACAGCTTTTTAATGTATATGGCATATATTTTACAGTTGTTTTCTGTAGGAGATTTATAATCTTGATATAAACTATTCCATTATGGCTGGACCAAAATGCAGCCTGACTTTTTCCTTTGTTTGTTAACTTTATTTTCTGTTTACATGCTGATAGAATTTATTCTTTGCTCTTAACATTTAATATTCACCAAGAAATATATAGGACCTTCCATTATTTGTTTCATGGGAATCCTTTCAATATGCAGTTTCAGGTCTTTATTCAGTTTTTATTTAATATTCATCAAATATTATTCCATTTAGGTTGTTCATAACTCAGTAAAAATAGCCACAATTAAAGAGCAATTCTTTGTAGTTTCATCAGTAAGACCAACATCTATCTGCCTGCATTTACCCTCCTTGGTTGAAGGATCTCTCCTCTGGATCGGACCCATTTCTTCCCTTGTGAATTAACCTATTAATCTCCTTTGTCTTCAGTTCACTCCTCCTACTCAACAGCATCCGCAAATAAACACACGCCAGTACCTCCCATCTTAGGAGAAGAGAAATCCGCCCTTCCCACAGGACTCCGCCCAGGCTCTGTCTCACTCTTGGTTCCCTATCAGAGTGAAACTTACGGAAATTCTCTCTCTTTCTTCATTCTCTTCCATTCTCTCTTCAGCGTCCTTAATCTGGCTTTCCCCTCCCTAACTCCATTAAAACTTTTCTTGTCAAGGCTACCGATAGCCTCCATGTTAAAATACTGTCAATACTCATGTCTCACTTGACCTCTCAAAAGCACTCAAAATACGTTTTTCCTTTGGCTCTGGTGACCACAGGTTTGTCAGTATTTTTCACCTATTTCCACATCTTTTTTTTTTTCTCTATTTAAATTCCCTCTCTAGACCCAGAGTGGTGGTTCATGCCTGTAGTCCCAACACTTTGGGAGGCCGAGGTGGGCCGATTGCCTGAGGTCAGGATTTCAAGACCAGCCTGGGCAACATGGCGAAACCCCGTCTCTACTAAAAATACAAAATTTAGCCAGGCATGGTGGCAGGTGCCTGTAATCACAGCTACTTGGGAGGCTGAGGCAGGAGAATCATTTGAACCTGGGAGCCAGCAGTTGCAGGGAGCCAAGATCGCGCCATTGCACTCCAGCCTGGGTGACAGAGCGAAACTCCATCTCAAGATAGATAGATAGATAGATAGATATATAGATAGATAGATAGATTGATAGATAGATAGATAGATAGATAGATTGATAGATTGACAGATAGATTGATTCCCTCTCTAGATTATCTAATCTAGTCCCTTGACTTAAATATCACTTACATGCTAGTGACTCCCAAATGTAGACATTTTCAGTTCTGGACATTCCCTTGAGAAATGGGGTTATTTGTCTAGTAGTTCATTTAACATATGCACATGGATGTCTAATGGATATGAAAGCTAAGACAGTAAAAATTAACTTCATTCCCTCTCTTCAAGCCTGTTCTCATTTGCCCCCATTTCAGTAAACAACCCCATCAAATAACTGCTCAACTGAAAAACATAAGTGTTGGCCGGCTGCAGTGGCTCATGCCTATAATCTCAGCAGTTTGGGCAGATCATGAGGTCAGGAGATCAAGACCGTCCTGGCTAACACGGTGAAACCCCATGTCTACTAAAAATACAAAAAATTAGCCAGGTGTGGTGTCAGGTGCCTATAGTCCCAGCTACTTGGGAAGCTGAGGCAAGAGAATCGCTTGAACCCAGGAGGCGGAGGTTGCAGTGAGCTGAGATCATGCCACTGCACTCCAGCCTGGGTGACAGAGCGAGACTTCGTCTAAAAAAAAAAAAGGAAAAAGAAAAACACAAGAGTCATCTGTGATCCCTCAATTGCCTTCTGCCAGATGCACGTGCAAAACACATTCCCCAAATTTTACTTCTTTTTTGCCTGCTACCACTGAAGTTCAAGGCACCATCATTTCTCACCAGTACCTGCTTTCTAAGTGGGCTCCATGGTTCCATGCTTGGCCTCCCCAGCACATCCTCCACACGGCACAAGAATTAACCCCCTTTAAAACGTGATCTGTATCACATCATCTTCCGAACTGAACCCACCAGTGGCTGCCTAGGAGTAAACACCAAATTCTTGATCACAGTCTGCAGTGTGTACATGCTGTGGTCCCTGCCAACCTTTCTGATCGCATTTTTTATTGTTCTCTTGGCTTTTCTTACCACTCTTTTCACTGGCACTTTTTTGTTCCTCAAAATTCATTCCCACTGCAAGGTCTTAGTATTCAGCAGTTTCTTCTGTTGGAAATGCTCTTTCTTCAGCTGTTTGCAGGATTAACTCTTTTTTTCCAGTAACCAGGTCTCATCTTAAATGTTGCCTGCCTTCCCTGAACCCACCTCTTCCTGACGTTCTCTTTATCATCAGGAAAGGCAGGGTAACGCTGTGGTAACAGATTGCAGTGGCTTAAAACAACAAAGATTTCCTTCTTGCTCACTGTGCGTTGCAGATTGGCTGAGGACCCCAATCCATGCTGTCGTCACTATGGGCTGAGGGAGCCATAGTGCCAGTCACCATGTCAGGGGAAAAGAAGGCTCTGGAGGCACTGCAAAGGCAACCAAATACTTGGCCTGGAAAGGACCCTCCCCCTCCTCCCTCCCTTCCTGCCTCCCTTCCTTCCTTCTTTCCTTCCTTCCTTTTTTGAGACAGAGCCTTGCTCTGTTGCCCAGGCTGGAGTGCAGTGGCGTGATCTCGGCTCACTATAACCTCCTCCTGGGCTCAAGCGATTCTCCTGCCTCTGCCTCCTGTGTAACTGGGATTATAGGCACCCGCCATCATGCCTGGCTAATTTTTGTATTTTTAATAGAGAGGGGGTTTCACCTTGTTGGCCAGGCTGGTCTCCAACTCTTAGCCTCAAATGATCCACCTGCCTTGGCCTCCCAAAGTGCTGGGATTATAGGCGTGAGCCACCGTGCCCGGCTAACACACATCACCTCTGATCACAAGTTATTGGCCAGACTGATTATATGGCCCTACCCAGCCACAAAGAGCCATGAGAAATAATCATATCGATGCCCAGAAGATAACCAGCTCTAATGGCTATCACACATTTTACGCTTAAAAACAAATTTTGCTTTTGAGAAAGGGTCTCGCTCTGTCACCCAGACTGGAGTGCAGTGGTGTGATCTTGGTTCACTGCGGCCTGGACCTCCTAGCTTCAAGCAATTCTTGTGTCTCAGCCTCCCAAGTAGTTGGGACTACAGGCGCATGCCACCACACCCAGCTAATTTTTGTATTTTCTGTAGAGACAGAGTTTTGCCATGGTGGCCAGGCTGGTCTTGATCTCCTGGGCTCAAGTGATCCGCCCACCTTGGCTTCCCAAAGTGTTGGGATTCCAGGCGTGAACCACTGCTCTGGGCCCGTCTTCACACATCTTACATCATTCTGTTTAAACAATGTTTTTCTACTTTGAGAGATAATAAATTCTATGTAACCATCATCCAGGTTAATAAATAAAATAATTCTAAGATCTTAGAAGCCTCTCCTTTATGTGCCCTTCCCTCTCTCAAGGAGCTCACCACCATCCTAACTTTGGGGTTAATGAGAACAATGCTTTTAGTTACAGTTTTACCACCAAAGCATGTATTGTTAGTTTGAGCTATTTTGAACTTATATAAATGGCAGTATTTTAATTTGTTTCTTTCAGTAAATGCAGTGTTTATAAGGTTTATCTATATTGATGAATGTAGCTATTTTTTAATGTATCTATTTTGCCAGGCATGCACCTGTAATCCCAGCTACTCAGGAGGCTGAGGCAGGACGGTTGCTTGAGCCCAGGAGTTCAAGACCAGCCTAGGCAATATAGTGAGACCCACTCAATCAAGTAATCAGTCAGTTATTTTTGATAAATAATACATGTATCAATTTTAATGTTAAGGTATATTTGTATTGTTTTCAGTTTTAGGTTTTTGGAAACAATGCTTCTGTAAATATTCTAGTACCTGTCTCATGGGAGTGAAGTTGCTGAATTGTAAGATGCATGCATGTTCGTCTCTGCTAGATCATGTGAAATTGTTTTCAGAATTGATTTAAAATGTGCTCCCAACACTATGAGTTCCAGCTGCTCCATATATTTACCAATGCTTGGTATTGTTGTATTAATTAATTAATTAATTAATTTATCTATTTATTTGAGACGGAGTCTTGCTCTGTCGCCCAGGCTGGAGTACAGTGGTGCGATCTCAGCTCACTGCAAGCTCCGCCTCCCGGGTTCACACCATTCTCCTGCCTCAGCCTCCAGAGTAGCTGGGACTACAGGTGCCTGCCACCACGCCCGGCTAGTTTTTTGTATTTTTTAGTAGAAACGGGGTTTCACCGTGTTAGCCAGGATGGTCTCAATCTCCTGACTTCGTGATCTGCCCTCCTAGGCCTCCCAAAATGCTGGGATTACAGGCTTGAGCCACCGCGCCCGGCCTGTTGTACTTTTTAATTTTTGCCAATGTGGTGGGTGTACGATAGTCTCATTTTGTTTTTGCTTTGATAACTAATGAAGTTGACCACCTTTACATATGTTTTTTGTTTATTTCTTTAGTTAGGGTATTCAGTTTATACTTACTGCCCCAGCAGAATTATTAAAATGGTCCCCGTTCATTCTCTAACACGTCTTGGTTTGGACAATACATTGTATGGCACCCTAACCTTAGTGGGGTCCCTCCACTAACATGGAAATTTCCTTCTTGCTCATTAGTGTTTAGGATGATGTGGTCTGGCATCTCTGAGGAAAGAAAAAAAAATGGGATAGATACAGAGGATTGAGTAAAAACCAGATGAGAGGGAAACCAAACTCATTAACTGGGATTACTCAGTCTGACTCAGGATGACCATTTCCAAAATAATGTGTGATGGAGCCTTCAAATGGGTACAAAGCAGATGGGTTTGAGCAACATAATCCAGCAGTAAAAGTGAAAGAATTTGTTTACCGATTTCTCAGAAATGACTCAAGGCACGTTCATGATTTGAAAGCTGGTCACAGTGTCTACTGCAACCACTCACTCCCCTTTCAGTCTGTAACAAATCTCTTAAAAACTGACATGTGAAACCACTTGTATGTTTCTTACCTTGAGATCATTTTGTGAAGTTTCTTACTCTATTTTTAAAAATGTGTTTGTTAGATTTTATTTTCTAAGTAATACTGATTAAAAATATTTATACATCTACTTTTAAGTCCACAGTTTAGCACTTTTATTTGTATGGCTTTAAAAGTTATAGCACAAGGTCTTTAAGGATTGGGGGAAAAGATTCCATTCAAAACAAAGCCTGATAATTATAGACATGTTTTTCTCTGTACTTTATTTTAAATACATTAATTTTTAAATGATGCTCATCTTTTTTTCCATCTGGTGGTAAAATACTAGTGCAACTTTCATCCAAATAAAGTTTACCACAGATGTCAATGAATTTTCCCAATTGAAAATTGCCCTTCAGCTGCCACTAAACAAAATTTCTCAACCTAACTTAAGTGAAAAGAACTGTTGGTTGTCATTATAAGCAAAAATACAAAGTATCATAGCATTGTCTACATTGCTCCTTACAATACAAACTTTGAAAGAACCAGAGATGCTTTATAGGAGTTTAGTCGGTTTTGAAAAGGCACATGGGTATGTGTGTGTATGTGTGTTTTAATATTCTAGAAATTTCCCCATCACAACTCTTCCTGTTGCAGAGATGCTTTGGTGACTACCAGGCTAGACAAGAACACTTATTCAGACTAAAGAAAGCCAGAAGCCAAAATTCAGCCATACAGTTACAATGTACTTTTCATCATGCAGCCTTGTATTTCCTATATATTCGATTTTCTACCATACATTAGAATACATAAACTTTTATTCTAATAATTTAAGTTTGATTTCACAATATGGAAAAAATTTGAGGAAGAACATGACCTGGGAAAGAGAATAGGGAGAACTTTTACCACAATGAAAACAGTTACATTCGTACCCCTCTATGTGATAAGAATATAACCCATTTAAGTTATGGAAAAGATCCCTTCAGTTATGGAAAAGATCCCTCTGCTGTGGCATTAAGTTGGGGGAGGGGAATCGATCTGTTTCAACGGAAACAGAAGCAACAGGAAATAGCTTAACTTTGGTCCACTTGTCTGTTAGCTTAAGGACAGTCATACTGCCCATAATCAGTTCAAAAACCCGACAAGTATATTTAAAAATATATTCATGTGTAATTTCATTCTAAAACCGGCATAACTGTTCTATCCTCATTCTCTGCCTTTTCAGCTTCAGAATGTGCTGTGGGCATGGTCTCTAATCCTCAGCATCTTCATGATCTTCCCTGGCAGCCTCATCAGCATCTGCTTGGCAAGGCTCTGTCTCCTCTTGGGTCATGATTTCTGGGGTCATGTGGACCAAGCCTGCTTCTGGAAGTTCGCTTTGTACTTCCACTGGCATCTGATTTACCCATTCCACATGCAGCTCCTCTCCGTGTACTCCAGTACCCTCTTCAGGCTGAATTCAGCACACTGAATTCAACCCTCGTGGGCCTGGTCTGGAAGCTCACTTGTGTGTATCGGGCACCTGGCTGTCCTGGCATGGATTTGGGTGGATGTGTTCCGCGGTCACTTGTGCTGAATCCACCTGGACCTGAAACAGTAGGAGCACATGCACCTTCCCAGCTTGTTCTGTAATATCATTGATGTCACAGGTTCAGCTTGTACACATGTTTCTACTGAAAGAACTTTTTCCATTACTAGATGCTCTGAAATATTGTATCACTGAGATGCCCCCTTAATTTATTTCCTTGCATAAACCACAAGTCGCATAAAGTGTAATGGTTGGGTTTATCTCTAGTATGTATTACCAAGTGATGTTTGAACTGGTCCCAGCTGTTAAACACGCTGTTGCAGACCTGGCGTTCATAGAGCTTCTTTCTTTATGTTTTTGCCCCTACTCGTTTGGCATGCAGTGAGGTGACATTTGAGGGGCTGTTTCTAGCAAATGTTCATGACAATTTGGATATTCAAAAGGTTTTTCACCTGTATGTTTTCAAAGATGTTCTTTAAAATGTCCGAAATGGTCAAACTGTTTCTCACAGTACTGACATACATGAACTTTTCCCCCCGTTCTTTGCTTCTTACTGCCTCCACGTTCTTCAAGGTGGGTCACAATTCAAGTGCTGTTTCCATGCGCTCTCCTGAAGATACCTTTTACTGCATATTTCACAGTTGAAACTCTCAGTGAAGTGTGATTTCACGTGTTCCTGTTTGCTTGTGGGGTCAGATGCACAGCTGACGTCTTCTTTAATCTGCCCTTTTCTGTCACCTTGGTGGTACTGAAACAGGAAAAGCTCCCTTATCCCCCGCACAGGGTGTGTGATGGGGGCGTGGCTAGCTTCTTCGGTACCTGCGGCGCAAACACCTAGCGGGGCAGGTTGTGGTCGTGGGCTCCAACCCCACGGCAGTGTCTCGGAGTAAATGTTTCCAGCTCCTGAAGCCCCAGTGGGCGTGTGTTACAGGTGCTCTTTTAATTTTGCTGTCTGTAGGCGGCTTGTGTCAATCAGCTCAATTAGACCCTCTGCCTTATCACAAAGACAGAAGGCTTTCTGTAGCCCAAGGTTCTTGCCCTAGTGTACGGATCACATGTGGGCTTGGAGTATGAGTGCAAGGTTTTATTGAATGGTGGAAGTACATCTCAGCCGATGCATGGGGAGCCAAAAGGGGGATAGAGTGGGAAGGTGGTTTTTCCCTTAGAGTCAGGCCGCTCAGCGGTCACACTGTTCTCCTACCGCCCCTGCCATATTCCCCAGGGCATCCGCGTTCTGCCGGTTGGGTTGATGGCCTGCCAGCTCTGCGGGTGCCTGTTCCTGTGCTCTTCCGCTCCCCTGCTCCGCTCCATGTCCAGCCGCCTGCGTGCACTTCTGCCGCTGTGTTCCTCTCCACATCTCATTGCTTGTGTCTGTGCCTGCTAGGGTCTGGGGGTTTTTATAGGCCCAGGATGCGGGTGTGGCAGACCAGGGTAGTCTTGGAAAAGGCAACATAATGGCTCTTCATAATGGCCAGAAACAGAACGTAGTGGCATTGTAACCCCTATCAGAGATAATCATGAAAGAAAATGGAGTAGGAAAATACTCCCATGGGGTAGGACTTGAAGCATTATGGCCCGTTGTCTTATTGTCTACTGTTTGTTGAAGGTGAGATCATCTGGCATAAGATTCCTTGCTGATTTATGAATAATACATGAGGAGAGGATTCATACTGATTTATAGGTAGAGCCTAATGGTTTGGTCACATAACCAGGGACTCACAAGGCATCAGATTAGAGGACAGGTGACAATGAGATTTAGGAAACAGATTTTGAAAATGTCTCTCTTTTTTTTTTTTTTTTTTGAGATGGAGTCTCACTCTGTCACCCAGGCTGGAGTGCAGTGGCGCGATCTCGGCTCACTGCAAGCTCCTCCTCCCGGGTTCATGCCATTCTCCTGCCTCAGCCTCCAGAGTAGCTGGGACTACAGGCGCCCGCCACCACGCCTGGCTAATTTTTTTTGTAATTTTAGTAGAGACGGGGTTTCACGGTGTTAGCCAGGATGGTCTCGATCTCCTGACCTCGTGATCCACCCACCTCGGCCTCCCAAAGTGCTGGGATTACAGGCGTGAGTCACCGTGCCTGGCCTAAATTTTGTATTTTTTAGTAGAGACGGGGTCTCACCATGTTGGCCAGGCCAGTCCTGAATTCCTGACCTCAGGTGATCTGCCTGCCTCGGCCTCCCAAAGTGCTGGGATTACAGGTGTGGGCCTCTGCACCCAGCCTGAAGTTTTCTTTGTTTCTGACTTCAAGGGCTTTGATGGCTTCTAGCATTTGTAGACGTTCTGCTGCTTTCCATACATCACTGGCTGCTGCTCCTCCTTGTATCATTAATTTTGCTGTACATGTGAACTCAATTAAATTGCAAAAGGCCGTTTTACTAACACCTTCTATCTCCACCAAAGGTTCTTGGGTAAACTCCAGAAAGAATTTGTAGAAGGCGGCGGGGCCAGGTGGCTCATGCCTATAATCCCTTTGGAAAGGATTACAGTAATCCCTGTAAACACTTTGGGAGGCCGAGGTGGGCAGATCACCTGAGGTCAGGAGTTCGAGACCAGCCTTGCCAACTTGGCAAAACCCCGTCTCCACTAAAAATACAAAAATTAGTCAGGTATGGTGGTGGGTGCCTGTAGTCCCAGCTATGTGGGAGGCAGAGGCAGGAGAATCACTTGAACCTGGGAGGCAGAGGTTGCAGTGAACCAGGATTGGGTCACTGCACTCCAGCCTGGGCAACAAAGTGTGACTCCATCTCAAAATAATAATAATAATAATAATTTGTGGAACTTACTGCAAGCAGCCACAACAGCCTTGTGAGCCTTCAGATGGTGTCCGTCTACAATCAGGGTGATGTCAGTAAAGCAGTCCTGCCCTCATGTTCATTCAGTTGGTCAAGGATCATGTTTTGACATTCACGGAACTTCTGTAGGCATTCCATCGTCTCTTCAGCCTCCATGGCTGCTGGCTTGCTCTGCCTTATGCTCTGCCCTCGTTCCTCTCTGTCCCTCAGAGCCTCTGGTTTTGTGCTTTCTCCTTCCAGGGCATAATGTGCCCCACAGCTTTCCCTATCCCTAACCCATGGCTCTCCCTCCATTTCCCCCACAAAAGCCGAGTGCTCCCTCTGCTCAGGCCCCGCTGGTGCTCGGGCCCCGCTGGTGCACGTGTGCTCAGTTGGACACACAGGTGGCTGTGGCCTCTTACTCTATTTTGAAGACTTGGCTGTAATTGTGCTATTAAACGTCTTCCATATCATACTCAAAAGCAATGCTTCATTTCCCCCCAAAAGAAGAAATCAAGTAAGTAAAAACATGTTATAATTTATATAGAAGGGTACTTTGCATTTGTTAAAATGCTTTATAGTGGTTCTAATCTTTTTCCTTAAAGAAACCCAGAGAAAGCCTTTCTTTCTCAGCTGTATAGATGGAACAGGTGAGGGGAGGGGATACAGTGGTGTTGCCCAGAGCTTCTGAGTCCGTGGCTGAGCCCAAAGCTCCCAAGGCAAATATGACAAATGTTATTTTATTCCTATTTATAAAGCTCCCTTACAGCTGGAGGGATTTTCTTCTAAATCTACTAAAAATTGAAGTACCTAAAAACAACAGCCCCACATTTGGAAACGGACCAACGGTGGGAAGTTTTAGCTTTTGTTTCTCAGATTATAACTGATGACCAGACTGGGGTCTCCTAAAGACCCTAAAAAAAAAGGAGGTGTCTTCATTCTCACGGGCTCCACCCAACCTTGAGATTGCTAATAATTCAGATGTGGAGCATTCCGTAGCAAGAGGATCGTGCGCTCATTTATTTGTGGCACTCCTTCCCCAAACTACGCTGGGAGACACATCAATCAGTGTGTTTCAGTCAGTGTGTTACAAAGACCTGATGCTGTGCTGTTCAATATGGCAGCCACCAGCCACAGGTGGCCATTTAAATTCTAATTAAAATTAAGTAAAACGGAAAAAGCCAGTTGCTCAGTGGCACTAGCAATGTTTTGAGTGCTCAGTAGTGACATATGCCTGGAGGCTATCATACTGGGTAGTACAGATATATTTCCATCACTCCAGAAAGTTCTGTTGGACAATACTGCCTCTTGGTGTGTTATGGTGAGTAAGACTTCCCAAATGGTTTTGGTGTCTTTTGTCATGCGGGCTGCTGGGCTGCCTCATATCCTTTTTTTTTTTTTCCTGTTTTTAAGAGACAGGGTTTGGCTCTGTCACCCAGGCTGGAGTGCAGTGGTGCGGTCATAGCTCACTGCAGTCTTAAGTTCTGGAGCTTAAGTGATCTTCCCACCTCATCCTCCCAAGTAGCTGGGACTACGGGTGGGTACCACCATGCCTAATTTTAAAAATTTTTTTGTAGAGATGGGATCTCATTTTATTGCCAAGGCTGGTCTTGAACTCCTGGGCTCAAGTGATTTTCCTGCTTCAGCTTCCCAAAGTGCTGGGATTACAGACGTGCACCACTGCGCCTGGCCCCGCCTCATATCTCTCACTGTTTCAAAGCCCAGCCCCTCGTTGGCGCCATCCCAGGCATGTGAGTCTTCCCCAGGGCCACCCTGCCCTTTATTTCTCTCTAAATTCCCTCACTTTCATGGGAAGCCTCTTCAAAATTAGAAATTGGCAGGTATGTGTCGTTCTTTTAGCTGTGTGAAGCTCTTGATCCCTCAGGTCCCACAGCTGTCTTCTGTCAGCGAGGCTCACACGTCTGTGTCCCTGGTCACAGGTGCGAGTGGGGCACATTCCTCATCCTCCCTGGCCCTGCTTGCCCTGCCCTCCAGGAACTCCGCATGCATGGGCGTTCCCCAGGCTCCCCCGTTGCTCTCTTCTGTTTGTCACATCTCTGTTTCTCCTCCTGGCCAAACCCTCTGCATCTTCAGCTAACTGTTTGCTGGATTAGAAGCTGTTTATGTACTTAGCAGAAAGAAAACTTGCCATTTCTGAAGGAAGAAATGAGGCAGCAAATGTGCAGGGGAGAACAAGATTAGGCAGGATCAAAAGACAAAGGCAGGATGCTCGCAACAAAGCTGAAAATTATAACCCTGATGGTTCATTCTCGTGGAATTCACTGGCTGCCAGCACACTATGGGTGTAACCATAAGGCCTGTGGATGATCTCTCTGCCTTGTCCCCAGCTCTCATCTGGTAACATCCTCTCGCAGTGCTCGAGGTCATCGTTAAGACATGAGAGAGAACAGCATGCCAATGAATTAATTTGCGTGGATGCAAGTATTTGATCAGTTCTTCCATCCACAAATCTGGAAATAAGTAAATGTATTTTACATTTGAAAAGTATGAGAAATATGATTGGAAATATTTATTTGTCATACTTTTAAAATGTATTAAAATATTTTAACATATTTTAAATAAAACAAGCAAGAGCACAGAATTAAGTAAATGAAACATCAGTCCTTAGTCACATGTTGAGGTTCTCCAGAGAAACAGAATCAGACATACATAATACATAATTATATGTATATATATTTATACACACATATATGTATACATGTGTATATGGATACACCTATATGTATACATGCATGTATGCAGATAGGTGTGTGTATAAATATATATACACATATGTGTGTGTGTATATATAGGAATATATACATACATATACAGAGAGAGATTTATTTTAAGGAACTGGCTCTTGATTGGGGGGTTTGTAGGTTGGGGCTGGCTAACAGGCTAGAAATTCTGGGAGGAGCTGATATCGTAGTCGAGTCTGAAGGCAGAATTCCGTCGTCTTCAGGGACCTCAGTCATTTTAAGACCTTTAACCGACTGGATGAGACTCATCTACATTACAAAGGGAAATCTGTTCTACTCAAAGTCTACTGATTTAAATATTTAAATATTAATCACACCTAAAATATATCTTCGTAGCAACATCGAGACTGGTGTTTAACCAAACAACTGAGCATCAGAGCCTAGCTAAGTTGACACGTCAAATTCACCCTCACTGTCACCAAACATCTAATTAACAGGACGGATGAGTGGATTCGTTTGCTCAGGCTGCCATAACAAAGTACCACAGGCTCGGCGGCTTCAAGCACAGAGATTCGGAGAGGAAGGTGTGGCCAGGGCTGCGCTCTGAGGCTCTCTCCTTGGCTTGTAGACGGCCGTCTTCTCTGTGTGTTTTCAGCTGGTCTTCCCTCTGTGCGTGTCTGTGTCCTGATCTCTTTTTAGAGGATGCTGATCGTGTTGGATAAGGGCTCACCCTCATGATCTCACTTTAATTTACTTCCTACTTAAAGACTCCATCTCCAAGGACGCTCACATTCCGAGATACTGAGGTTTAAAATGTCAATGTTTGAAATGTTGGTGGTGAGGGACACAATTTAGCTTATGACAGTGGGAAAACAGACAATTCCAAGGTGGCAGTGGGTATGCATTGTGCTGAGAAGTGCCGAGTTCAGTGCAATCACTTGCAAGTTATGTTGATCTGAAAGCTGAAGATCAGTTTGCGTTGATAAATGGATAACTTTCCCTGTGTGCCTTAAAACTGTCTTCACATTTAAAGGATGAGTATATGTGCTCAACTATTAGGCTGAAAAAAAAGTTGCACTATTAAGTAGACAAACAATTTGCCACCTTGAAATGCAGGGATAGGTATGACTCCACATGGTGTCACCGTAGATAGATATCAGCATCCTCCTTCTCCAAAAATAATAAAGCGAAGTTGCTGGATGGGGCTGTTGGCTACTCTCTTTGGTGTAGAGGTTCACTACCTGTTGTTTTTAAATGTATATTTTATTATTATTATTATTATTATTTGCCACAGGGTTTTGCTTTGTCACCCAGGCTGGAGTGTAGTGGTGCGATCATGGCTCACTGCAGCCTCCAACTCCTGGGCTGAAGGGATCCTCCCGCCTCAGCCTCTGAGTAGCTAGGGCTACAGGTACATGCCACCACACCAAGCCATCTTATTTTGTGGGGGAAGGGGGCTGAGGAGAGCACCTTTTGGAGGTGGGTGGGAACATTCTTTCTGGCTTTTAAAATTTTTTCTTTGTGGAGACAGGTCTTACTATGTTGCCTAACCTGGTCTCAAACTCCTGGCCTCATGCAGTCCTCCTGCCTCAGCCTCTAAAAGTGCTGGGATTATAGGCATGAACCACCACAGCAGGGCTTGCTACCTGTTTATTTATTTTAGATTCGGGGGTGCATGGGCAGGCTTGTTACAAGGGTATCTTGTGTGATGCTGAGGTTTTGGCTTCTGTAGATCCGGTCAACCAGACAGTGAACATAGTACCAAACAGGAAGGTTTTTTAGCCCTTGCCCCCCTCCCTCCCTCCCTCCTTTTGGAGTCCCCAGTGTCTTTCGTTCCCATCTTTATGTCCATGTGTACCCAGGGTTTAGCTGCCACTTACAAGTAAGAACGTGCTATATTGTGTTTTCTGTTTCTGTGTTAATTTGCTTAGCTACCTGCTTTTAATACTTAGACTGATTAGTCCTCTTCTAGATGAATTGTAAGATTATTGATTTGTTTTCTGATTAGAAAAAGTAATACTCTGGCTCGTTGCAGAATTTTGAAAAATGTATAAAAGTATGAAGAAATAAAATATCAGAGCAATTTCACTATATATTTGAAAAATCACTTGATCCATTAGTATCTTTCTAATCTCTTTTTCTAGGCATACATATACTTTTTCAATAAAATTGAGATTACATTAAATATAGTGTAATATTCTGCTTTCACATATAACATTTCCCTGTTGATTATTTTTGAAAATATGTAAATGGTTGTATGATGCATTTATCCATATCCACAAAGGTATCCATTCATTTCACACTTTTTTTTAGCACCTTCAGTGTGCTCTTCCTTGTGCTAAGTCCTGGGAATGCACTGATGAAACAGACGGGGATCCTGCTTTCACAGAGCTTTCCCCACTTTCTGGATGTATGTATTTATTTAACCTTGTCTTTATTCTGCTCAGAGAGACTGACTTAGCCGAGAGGAAGGCATTTTTGTCCTTTCCCTCTTCCTGCTGCATGCCTGGAATAGGAAATGATGGCTCGTACTTCTGCAGCCATCTTGGACCACAAAGTAACACTGAGGATGGAAGCCAAATACTGAATATGGGACATATAGGAATCTGGTCCCTGTACAAACCATGGAGAGAGTTCATGGGCCCCAGATTATCCACAGCAGGACTTCTGTGAAACAGAAACTTCTAACTTGTTTAAATCACTGTTGATATGGGTTTTTCTGTTAAATGCAGCAACTCATTTCCTAATTGATACAATGCTATTTGTACAGAAGCTTCAAATTTCTTTTTTTTTTTTTTTTTTTCTGAGATTAAGTCTCTCTCTGTTGCCCAGGTTGGAGTGCAGTGGCATGATCTTGGCTCATTGCAACCTCCACCTCCTGGGTTCAAGTGATTCTCCTGCCTCAGCCTCCCAAGTAGCTGGGATTACAGGCACCCACCACCACACCCTAATTTTTGTATTTTTAGTAGAGACAGGGTTTCACCATGTTGGCCAGGTTGGTCTCGAACTCCTGACCTCAAGTGATCCACCCACCTTGACCTCCCAAAGTGTTGGGATTACAGGCATGAGCCACCGTGCCTGGCCAGAAGCTCCAGATTTCTGTCATCAAATACATCACATTTTATCAACCCTGAGACACATCTTTTCTTACAATGCAGTCTCTCTGGAATCAGTATCATTTAATATGTCATAGTTAAATTACTTTTTTTATTGAGGTAAAATTTATATAACATAAAATTCATCATTTTAGCCATTTAAAATCATACAATTCATGACTTTTGGTACATTCACAATATTGTGTAACTACCATCACTGCCTAATTCCAGAACAGGAAATTCTGTACCAGTTAAGTGGTCACTCCCCATCCCCTGTCCTCCCAGCCTCTGACAACCATTAATCTGCTTTTTGGCTGTCTCAATTTGCCTATTCTGGACATTTCATATAAATTAATTAATACAACATGTGGTCTTTTGTTACTGGCTTCTTTCACTTGGAATAAGGTTTTCAAAGTCCACCAATGTTGTAGCATCAGTCAGTCAGTCCTTCATTCCTTTAGTGGCTGAATAATATTCTGTTGTACATTATTCAGCCCTAACGACGGTTGTATAATGCATTCGAACATTACACCACATTTCATTTATTCATTCAATTGATGCACATTCAGATTGCTTTCACATTCTGGCTGTAAAGAATAATGCTGTTTGAATATTCATGTACAGACAGTCCCTGACATATGATGGCTTAACTTACGATTTTTCAACTTTATAGTGGTGCAAAAATGATGTGTATTCAGTAGAAACCATACTTCAAATACCCATATGACCATTCTGCTTTTTACTTTCAGTACAATAGTCAATACATTACATGAGATATTCAATACTTTATTATAAAATAGGCTTTGTCTTAGACCAGGGGTGTCCAATCTTTTGGCTTCCCTGGGCCACATTGGAAGAAGAATTGTCTTGGGCCACATATAAATTACACTAACACTAATGATAGCTGATGAGCTAAAAATAAATCACCAAAAAGTCTCATAATGTTTTAACAAAGTTGACAAGTTTGTGTTGAGCTGCATTCAAAGCTGTTCCTGGGCTTTAGCGGCCCACAGGCCATGGGTTGGACAAGCTTGTGTTAGACGATTTTGCCCAACAGTAGACTAATATAAGTATTCTGAGCATGTTTAAGTTACATTAGGTTATGCTATGATGTTTGGTAGGTTAGGTGTATTAAATGCATTTTCAACTTGTGATATTTTCAACTTACAGTGGGTTTATCATCAGGATGTAACCCCATCATAAGTCAAGGGGCACGTGTACAGAGTTTTTTTGACTATGCGTGTTTTTCTTTTTTTTCTTTTTTTTTTTTTTTCAAGATGGAGTCTCGCTCTGTCACCCAGGCTGGAGTGCAGTGGCTGGATCTCAGCTCACAGCAAGCTCTGCCTCCCGGGTTTATGCCATTCTCCTGCCTCAGCCTCCCGAGTAGCTGGGACTACAGGCGCCTGCCACCTCGCCTGGCTAGTTTTTTTTTTTTTTTTTTTTTTGTATTTTTTAGTAGAGATGGGGTTTCACTGTGTTAGCCAGGATGGTCTCGATCTCCTGACCTCGTGATCTGCCCGTCTTGGCCTCCCAAAGTGCCGGGATTACAGGCTTGAGCCACTGCACCTGGCCATGTTTCTCTTAAGTTACACTAAGGAGTGAAATTTCTGGGTCATATGGTTGCTTTATGTTTAATGTTTTGAGGACCTGTCAAAGTATTTTCCAGAGTGGCTGTACTATGTACATTTCCAACAGTGATGTACCAGGGTTCCAATATTTCCACATCCTCAGTGCTTATTATGTTTTCATCCTTCCCAACCTAGTAGGTGTGAACCACGTTTTCTTTATGCATTCCCCAGCACTTGATGGACATTTGGGTTGTTCCCACCTTTTTACTATTATAAACAATGCTACAAATAATACTGTGAACAACTGTGTACAACACAGGTGTGTGTTCAAACATTGTGTCTGAACGTATGTTCTTCAATCTCTTGGGTATATAACTAAGAATGGAATGGCTGGGTCATATGGTAATTCTGTGTTTAATTTTTGAGGAACTGCAAAACTCGTTTTTACAGTGGCTGCATCATTTTATATCTCTACCAGCAGTGGGATTCCTGCAGACTCTCATCAACAGGCAATGAAAAGTGATAAGCACATTTTCTTTGACTCTCATTTCATTTTGCCTCTTTTATTTGGAAATTTAAATAATAGAAATCGACAAAGAGGAGAGTAGGCATTTTTATATTTATCACCCAGAAATGAACAACATTAATGCTTTGTTTAGGCTTCAGATATTTTTAAGTAAATAGAACATAACAGATTAAAAAACCTAAGCCCCCTTTTCGCCATTACCCCACCTATTATGTGGCCCCCTCTCCAGAGATAATCATTATCACAACTTGGTATCCATCCTTCTAGACTATATCTTACTAGTATTACAAATATTACAAATACATTACATGTCTCAACATGTTCTTTAAACTTTAAGTATGTGCTATCGTACTGTTTTCATCCTGCAACTTGCCTTTTT
Organism: Trachypithecus francoisi; assembly: GCF_009764315.1. Taxonomy (NCBI): domain Eukaryota; kingdom Metazoa; phylum Chordata; class Mammalia; order Primates; family Cercopithecidae; genus Trachypithecus; species Trachypithecus francoisi. The sequence continues at coordinate 28,138,222 of NW_022681469.1, read as the reverse complement.
TCTAAGAAGAGCTTTCTTGAGATATATAACTGGCACACAATAAACTGCACATATTTAATGCATAGTCGGATGAGTTTGGACATATGCCTACAATAAACTGCACATATTTAATGCGTAGTCAGATGAGTTTGGACATACGCTTACATCCATGAAGGCATCACCACAGTCAAGTTAACAGACATAACTGTAAGCTCCAAAGTTTCCTTGTGTCCCTTTATTTTGGGATATGTGCATGGATGGTGAAAACATTTAACACAAACTGTCATCTTTAATAAATTTTAAAGTGTATACTACAGCACTGTTGACTGTGTATTAATACGATGCTAAATAGATCTCTTCAACTAATTCATTTTGCATCACTGAAATTTTATATCAATTAAACAACTCTCCATTTTCCTCTCCCCTGAAACATGCCTTTTAAAATAAATAGTTTTTTTTTTTTTTGAAGTCTATCCAGTGATGTGCTAGTAGATGTTTAACAATCAGCTCCTGTGGAGAGGGGATGATTTGTGGCTTTTGCTAATTTCCATGTTGTAAATACTCCTAACATAGCTTATACCAAGCTATAGATGTAACATCAACCAGCTCACAAAACTGAAATGTTAGCATTTAGTTCTCATGAGCTAGCTTCAGTGTGCCACTAAATCCGTCCCTATTGATGTTGAGATCTGAGTTTTTCTTTTTTTTATATCCTTAAGACTGTATCACAGTGTTTTTATCCATCACCCTATTGATGGATGTCTAGACTATGTCTAGGCCTTCACTGTTACAAAATGGTGCTACAGTAAACATTCTTCTGCATAGCCCTTGTGCGCAGAAGGTATGTTTATTAGATGTGGAAACACCGTTCTCTGAAGTAGTTGCCCAGTTCACCCACGTCACAAGCAGTATGTGAGAGATCCTATTTCCCCACAACCTTGCAATACTTCATCTTGTCAGACTTGCTTTTGCCCATCTAAAGGTTATAATTCCAATTATTTATTTATTATAATTCCATTTATTTATTTATTTATTTTTTATTTTATTTTATTTTATTTTTGAGACAATCTCTCACTCTGTTGCCCAGGCTGGAGTGCAGTGGCGCGATCTCGGCTCACTGCAGGCTCCACCTCACAGATTCATGCCATTCTCCCGCCTCAGCCTCCTGAGTAGCTGAGACTACAGGCACCCGCCACCACGCCCAGTTACTTTTTTGTATTTTTAGTAGAGACAGGGTTTTACCGTGTTAGCCAGGATGGTCTCCATCTCCTCGGCCTCCCAAAGTGCTGGGATTACAGGCATGAGCCACTAAGCCTGGCCAATTCCATTGATTTTTTAACATAGTTGTCCCTCACCGTGAGACTCAGTAACTATTCATGATTACCTATACGTTTATAATTTCATTTTCCCCCATTTAATGCCAGTATTCATCTGGCTCTAGTTGATTGTAATGAATACAAGAGGCTGTTGTGGAGTATCAATGCCAGACCCCAGACAAGGACAACATGGTTACATAGCTTCTCTCTGAATTTAAGAGAAATGTATAGCTTTAATTTGGGAATTTAGAAATGGAAGCTAAGGTGTGTATAAGACTATATTGGTTATTACAGCCTTTACCTGCAAGCAACAAAGAACCACAGTAACCGTGACTTAAACAAGTGTGATGGGTGTTTATTTCAAGCAATAAGAAGTCAGAAGCTAGTAAAGGAGGCAGTGGTGCCATCCTGGACCCAGGCTCCTGCCATCCTTCTCTGCTACCCTTAGCTGTAGGCTGTAATTCTCATGCTCCTCATCTCAGGGTTGCAAGATGGCTGCCGCAGCTTTAGGCTTCACATCAGCACTCAAGGCAGAAGGAGCAGTGCTTGAGTAGAAACACAACAGCGTTCATGTAAATACCTAGAAGCCTTTTGTCAGCATCACTAACCAGACCTGTGTCACAGGCCACCCGATGTATTAGGCAAGTATTTAATGGGACATATTTTCTCTCATCCTCTGAACAAAATTGTATTCTGTTAGGATGGGAAACGGGAAGATGGGAATTATCTGCCACAAGAGTTATTTGGAATGTGGTTTTTCATAGTAGCATCAAATTGAGTGAATACTGGGAAATTATTCAGAGATATATACCATCCAAACCAAGAACAACCACCACAGAACACACAGTCGCCACATTCCATTGCTTTATAGGCTGCTGTTTTGTTATTTTACACTATCTATTAGATATCTAAATTTCACTTCTCTTTGTTCCTTTTTGCCAATTCAAAAATAATTTAAAATGTTAGAATGGACAAATACTAATGAGGCACATGTTATCTAATGTTGAGTTTTCAGGCATTCCTTGTGCCATGAACATGAAGAAAACAGAATCATTATAGGCTCTAGGGTGCAGTAGAGATGCACATGGGACTAAAACAACTTGCATTTGTCATTTACTGTTTTGTTTGTAGGACAAGTCTCTTTTAATGTCTCGTATTATTGACATAACTCATGAATGCTTTTTTCCAGAGTTGATGACACTTAACAATATGTGCAGGCAGGACCGAAAAAAGGTGTGGTGCCTTCCAGCCCACAAATCAAAGGTGAGTCATGAGAATGCTGTCCATTAAACAGGAAGGAGGAGAATTGGATATGGAAGTAGGACATGCATTAGATTCCAGAGCAATTAGGCTTTTCTATAAAAGAAGCAGCTGCTTTTGGAACTTGAAAGTAGAATAAAAGAGGAGCATTTAAAGGAGTTCTTGAAGAAGGCACACCAAGGTACTTGACTAATTGCAGTTAGCTAACGAATACCACCTGTAATAAAACCTGAATTGTGGAAGAGAATCATTGATCAACTTCCTAGGAATACCCTGTCACTGTACTGTACTTGCAGTGTATCAGCATTCGGACACAAAGACAGTGGGTGTGCAGGTGTGTGTCTGTGTCATTTGGTTATATTCATTTACTGCAGTTTCCATTTTATACATTATTCTAGTATAGGTCAGAGAAGCAAAGAGTCATCTACTATCAGGGGCTTGTTTTACATTTTACATGCCTAGTGGAAGGATTTCCCTTCTAACTTTGCTAGATTCTAAGCCTGAAATGAGAGGAAAAAAACACTTGAACTATCGTTTAAGTTCCATATCCAAGTCTGATCTATTCCACAGGAGTTTTTAAAAAGAAGACAATGTAACTCTATATCCTGAAGCAGCATGGCAGCAAATCAAGGAACAAAACTTAAATCTACTGTCCCTCTTTTTCCCACTGCTCTCTACCTTGTAGGGTAACAGAGAAACTTTGATGGGATGTTCAACTTCAGTAATTTTGACTCCATTTATTAGAAATAATATTTTCCTTACAATATATAACTGAAGTATTTTCTCCATTGTGATTTTCCTTATGTCTGAGAACACAGAGATCCTTGGAAGTCAGGCAGAGATGAGTTCAAATCCTGACCCTGTCACTTAGTAGTTGTGCAACTCTTGACTGCATTACTCAGCCTTGGCAAATCTCCATATCTTAACCTGAAAAATGGGGATAATACTTTATGTGTTTTGCAGAGTTTGTTGTGAACATTGAGTGAGATTAGGTAAAGTGCCTAGCACCATGCCTGGAATTACTGAGTGCTTAAATGTAAACTGCAGATTAGTAGGATTTGATCTGTGACTTAACTTCATATACTTATTTAGGAAAGCATATATTTTGTCACATAAGGCAAGTACTTGATTATTAACAAGAATGGTCTTCCTCAACATTGTGGAAACAGTGCACACCTCAACAACTGTGCGCTGCCTTTACGTTTGTGTACATGTACTAATGGAAGGGAGCTAGACACTTTCACCTTCATCAAGTTGCTGTGCCGGTGAAATGATAGTTAGAATTTCATACCTGACACATGGGAGGCTTAGCAGATGTTAGCTCCCTTCCACTGTGTCGCCTACTTTCTGAATCACTCTGTACCTCCATAAGTGTATCTTTTCTCTTAGAAGGGCCATCGAGAGGTGGGGGCAGAGGAATGATTCTGGGTCCAGGGATCTTCCTCCAGGGCCCTTGAAGTCAGACTCTTACCTTGTTTTGGATGATCACTAAGCTATTTGGATTAACACAGCTAAGAGATACAATGGCTCTCTCCATTTCACAGATTAACAGGACCAGAAAATCAATATGAAGAAAGCATTTACTGAGTGTCATCACCAAGATGGCAAAATAGAAAGCAACCTGCTCATATCCCCCAACTACAATATGGGTACAAGAATTTTTGTACACATCTACAGTCAAAAGTCCGTCAGTGGGAGCCTCAGGATTCAGGTAGGAGTTTGTGAAACCCTGAGAGGGCCCAAGACCTAGGAGGGTTGTTTTGAAAGTACAGACCAACACCCAGGTCAGCTGATCTGGTGAGCTTGCTTCCAGGTTCATGCCTGGAAATGGCCAAGAAACTTTCTGCATGGATAGGATCATTCCCCAACTACAGAAAGAGGGGCAAGAACTGAGACTGGGACCCCTTGGGATCTGCTGTTGGCTACAGCCCTATTTGGCCTTGAGCTTGCAACCAAAACTATCTGCCAAGGAGTCTAGAAGGAATTGTGCATACTAGTGCCTTGGCAGAAAGACTCATTTGCCCACTGACATCAGTGTCAGCAGTGAACCTGGAAGTGGCCCTGTGGCTCTGCTCCAGCCTTTCTCAGCTGATGTCTCAGTTCAGAGGTGCTCATGTAAGGACCCAGAAGGAGACTTGCCCATATCCCACAACCCAAAAGTCTGACTGTCCCCAACACGTTTGCCAACCTCTATCTCATAGCACATCCTAAGTAGACTCAGTCTCAGCTGCACCCTGCCCTCTGCAGCAACCAGGGAACTATCCTATTTGTGCTGAGACCTGCTGGGAGATGTGTACTTGTCTGGCCCAACAAGATGGGCTCTTTAGCTTCCATCCTTTAGCAGATCCCAAGGAGACCCAGACTCAGCTCCAGCCCCTCCTACTGTAGACAAGAAACTCTTATTTGTGAGACACTTGCTGGGTGATATAAACTCCTCTGAGCTGAGACTGGGCTCTCCAGTCTCTCATAGCAGATTCCACAGGGCCCAGTCTCAGCTGTAGCCCCTACTGCTGCAGTCTAGGAACTACCCAACTCATGCCAGCTGGGTGATACATGTTCATCTGAGACAATGAGATAGGCCCACCAGCTACTTCTCACAGCAGTTCCTGAAGTGGTCCAGTCTCAACTCCATCTCCTCTTGCTGCAGTTGAGAATTGCAGAGATCTGGTAGGAGACACACTTGTCTGGGCCACAAGGACAGTTTTCTGGACTCGGGTCCCTCAGTCCAGTATCTGCCTGGGGTCTTCCCTAAGTCCATCTGGGCTGGAAAGCCATGTCAACCTCAGAGTCCTCATGAAACTCATGGCTAGCCTGGGCTTGGAGTGTCCTCTAGTGCTGAGATGGCTGCAGTGATCACAGGCTCAGGGAACACAACAGTCAGTCAGGTTAGAATCCAGAAGACCCTCTGAAGGACAGGCACAAACAAAGCCAGAATGCAAAGACTAAAATACCTAATTCCTAAATATGCAGACACTGTTGTACTTCTACAAGCATCAGAAATATTCAGGGAAATATGACCTCACAAATGAGTTAAACAAGATGCCAGAGACCAATGCTACAGTGATAGAGATGTGTGATCTCTCAAATAATTCAAAATAGCTGCTTTAAGGAGACTCAATGAAATTCCAGAAAACAGAAAATCAATTCAGAAATGTATCAGAAAAATTTAATAGAGACATTGAAAAAATTTTAAAAACCAAACAAAAAATCCTGGAGCTGAAAAATACAATGAATGAAATGAAAAATGCAATATAGAGCATCAATAGCAGAATTAATCAGTGAGAGATTATTTTAATATACTCAGAGAAGAAAAAAGAAAAAGGAATACAAAGAATGAACAAAGCTTACAGTATCTATGAGACAACATCAAAAAATAAAATATTCACTATTGGAATTAAAGAGGGAGCTTAGAAAGACAAAGGGGTAGAAAGCTTATTCAAAGTAATAACAGAAAGCTTTCCAACCCTGGAGAAAGATACAAATACCCAAGCTAGAAGAGCAAAGATCACCAATCAGATTCAACCCAAATAAGAATATCCCAAGACATATTACATTGAACTTGCAAAAATGAAAGACAAAGAGAGGATTCTAAAAGCAGCAAGAGAAAAGAGGCAAATAACGTGTAAGGGAGATCCAGTACTCCTGGCATCAGACTTCTTAGCAGAAACTTTTCAGGCCAGGAGGGAGACGATAATATTGAGAGTGTTGTAGGAAAAAAATCACCAACCAAGAATACTGTATCAAGAAAAATTCTTCAGAAATGGAGAGACAAAGACTGTCCCAGACAGACTATTATATTTATAGCAACCAGAACTGTCCCACAAAAAATGCTAAAGGAAATTCTTCAAACTGAAAGAAAAGGACTCTAATGTAATTATTATAGTAATATTGTAATTGTGATAATTAAATCACTTATATCTTTGGTCGGAAGACTAAAAGCCAAAACTATTAAAATAATAATGAAAATAACTTGTTAAGAGACAGGCAATAAAAAAGAGTAATTGGTGACATCAAAAATTGTAAATGTGGAGGAAGAAGGGAGTTAATCTGTTTGGGTCTTTTGTTTTTGTCTTTGCTTTTTGATGATCAAAATTAAGTTGGTATCAGTTTTAAATACCTGTTATAACTATAGAATGTGTTTTGTAAGCTTAATGGTAACTACAAAGCTAAAACCTATAACAGATAGACTAAAAATAAAAAGTAACAAATTAAAACATACTACTAGAGAAAAATCACTTAACCACAAAGAAGGACAAAGAAAGGAAGAGAGGAGTTACATACAACTAGTAAACAAGTAACAAAATGGCAGCAGTGAGGCCTTATCTATCAATGGTAACACTGAATGTAAATGGACTAAATTCTCCAATTAAAAAAACAAAGAGTAGCTGCATGGATTAAAAAACAAGACCCAACAATATGCTGTCTACAAGAAAGTTACTTCAGGCCAGGCATGGTGGCTCAAGCCTGTAATCCCAGCACTTTCGGAGGCCAAGACGGGCGGATCACGAGGTCAGGAGATCGAGACCATCCTGGCTAACACGGTGAAACCCCGTCTCTACTAAAAAAAAAAAAAAAAAACAAAAAAGTACCCGGGCGAGGTGGCAGGCGCCTGTAGTCCCAGCTACTCGGGAGGCTGAGGCAGGAGAATAGCATGAACCCAGGAGGAGGAGCTTGCAGTGAGCCAAGATCGCGCCACTGCACTCCAGCCTGGGCGACAGAGCCAGACTCCGTCTCAAAAAAAAAAAAAAAGAAACTCACTTCACCTCTAAAGACACACATAGACTGAAAGTGAAGGGATAGAAAGATGATATCCCATGATCCCATGCAATGGAAACCGTAAAAGAACAGGAGTAACTATATAAGCTAAAATAGACTTTAAAAACTGTGAAAAGAGATAAATAAGGTTATTATATAATGATTGAGGTCAATTCAGCTAGAGGATATAACAAGAGTAAATATATATGCACCCAACACCAGAACACCCAAATATGCAAAGCAAATATTAATAGAGCTAAAAGGAGAGATAAACTGTAGTGCACCAGTAAGAGGGGATTTCAACATCCTACTTTTGACAATGGAAAGATCATCTAGGCAGAAAATTAACAAAGAAACATCAGAGTGAAACTGTACACCAAATGGACCTAACAGATATTTACAGAATATTTCACCCAACTTCTACAGAATACACATTCTTCATCAGCACATGGAACATTCTCCAGGACAGACTATATGTTGGACCATGAAACAAGTCTCAACAAATACAAAAAAGTGGAAATTATATCACGTATCTTTTCTGACCACAATAAATAAAATGAAGAATGTTAAAAACTGTACAAATACATGGAAATTAAACAGCATGCTTCTAGACAACCAATTGGTCAGTGAAGAAACTAAGAAGGAAATTTAGAAATTTCTTGAAAAAAATAAAAATGGAAACAAAACATATAAGAATCTATAGGATACAGAAAAAGTAGTACTAACATGAAATGTTATAGCAGTAAACATCCATATTTTTAAAAAGAGACTCAAAATAACCTAACTATGCACATCAAGCAACTAGAAAAGCAAGAACAAACTAAACCCAAATTTAGTAAAAGGAAAGAAATAATAAAGATCAGAGCAGAAATAAATGAAATGAGACTAAAAAAAAATTTAAAAAGATCAACAAAACAAAAAGTTGGTTTCTTGAAAAGATAAACAAAATTGATAAACCTTTAGCTAGACTAAGATAAAAATAAAGAAGACCCAAACAAATAAAATCAGAGACAAAAAAGGAAACATTACAACAAATACCACAGAAATACAAAGAATCGTTAGACTATCATGAACAACTATACACAAACAAACTGAAATATCTAGAAGAAATGGATAAACTCCTGAACACATACTCTACCATGATTGAACCATGAAGAAATAGAAAACCTAAACAGACCAATAACAAGTCATGAGATCAAAGCTACAATAAAAAGTCTCCACTCAAAACTTGGGACCTGCCAGATTCACTTCTGAATTCTAGCAAACACTTAAGGAAGACCTATTACCAATTCTACTCAAATTATTTCAAATAAGTGAAGAGGAGAGAAACTCATTCTACCAGGCCAGCATTATCCTGATACCAAAACCAGACAAACACACTACCAAAAACAAAAAAGAAAAGAAAAAACCAACTGTGGGCCAATATCCCTGATGAACATACATGTAAAAATCCTCCACAAAATACTAGCAAACAGAATTCAAAAACATTAAAAAGATCTTTCACCATGATCAAGTGGATTCATCCCAGGGATGCAAGGATGGTTCAACGTATGCAAATCAATAAACATGATACATCACATCAACAGAATGAAGGACAAAAACCATGTGATTATTTCAATGAATGTTGAAAAAACATTCAGTTAAATTCAGTGTCCCTTCTTGAAAAAAAGTCCTCAACAAACTTGGTATAAAAAGAACATACCTCAGGCCAGGCACAGTGGCTCAGGCCTGTAATCCCAGCATTTTGGGAGGGTGAGACAGGTGGATCACTTGAAGTCAGGAGTTCAAGACCACCCTGGCCAATGTGGTGAAACCCTGTGATATGGTTTGGCTGTGTAACCCACCCAAATCTCAACTTGAGTTGTATCTCCCAGAATTCCCACATGTTGTGAGAGAGACCCGGTAAGAGGTAACTGTGTCATAGGGGCCGTCTTTCCTGTCCTATTCTGATGATAGTGAGTAAGTCTCGTGAGATCTGATGGGTTTATTAGGGGTTTCCGCTTTTGCTTCCTTCTTATTTTTCTCTTGCCACCACCATGTAAGAAGTGCCTTTCACCTCCTGCCATGATTCTGAGGCCTCCCCAGCCATGTGGAACTGTAAGTGCAGTTAAACCTCTGTTTGTTCCCAGTTTTGGGTATGTCTTTGTCAGCAGCATGAAAATGAACTAATACAGTAAATACCAGTAGAGCAGGGCGTTGCTGAAAAGATACCTGAAAATGTGGAAGCGACTTTGGAACTGGGTAACAGGCAGAGGTTAGAACAGTTTGGAGAACTCAGAATAAGACAAGAAAATGTGGAAAAGTTTGGAGCCTCCTAGAAGCTTTGACAAAAATGCTGATAGTGATATAAACAATAAGGTGCAGGCAAAGGTGGTCTCAGATGGAGGTGAGGAACTTTTTGGGAACTGGAGCAAAGGTGACTCTTGTTATCTTTTAGCAAAGAGACATTTTGCCCCTGGTCCTAGAGATTTGTGGAAATTTTGAACTTGAGAGAGATGATTTAGGGTATCTGGTGGAAGAAATTTCTAAGCAGCAAAGCATTCAAAAATGTGACTTGGGTGCTGTTAAAAAGCATTCCATCTTAAAAGGGAAACAGAGCATAAAAATTCAGAAAATTTGCAGCCTGATGATGTAGTAGAAAAGAAAAAACAATTTTTTAAGGAGAAATTCAAGCTGGCTGCAGAAATTTGCATAAATAGCAAGGAGCCTCGTATTAATCCCCAAGACCAGGGGTAAAGTGTCTCTCCAGGCCATATCAGAGACCTTCACAGCAGCCGTTCCCATCACAGGCCTGGAGGCCCAGAAGGAAAAAGTGGTTTTGTGGGCCAGACCCAGAGGGGTACCCATGCTGGTGCCCTGTGTCCCAGCCACTCCAGCCATGGCTGAAAGGGGCCAACAAAGTGCACAGGCTGTGGCTTCAGAGGGTTGAAACCCCAAGCCTTGGTAGCTTCTGCATGGTGTTGAGCTTGTGGGTACACAGAATGGAGGTTTGGGAACCTTGGCCTAGATTTCAGAAGATGAATGGAAATGGCTGGATGCCCACGCAAAAGTTTGCTGCAGGGGTGGGGCCCTCATGGAGAACCTTTGCTAGGATGGTGTGGAAGGGAAATGTGGGGTCAGAGCCCCCACATAGAATCCCTACTAGGGCACTGCCTATTGGAGCTATGAGAAGAGGGCCACTGTACTCCAGATCTCAGAATAGTAGATCCACCAACAGCTTGCACCATGCACCTGGAAAAGCTGCAGACACTCAATGTCAGCCCATGAAAGCAGCCAGGAGGGAGGTTGTACCCTGCAAATCCACAGGGGTGGAGCTGCCCAAGACCATGGAAACCCACCTGTTACATCAGTGTGACCTGGATGTGAGACCTGGAGTTAAAGGAGATCATTTTGAAGCTTTAAAATTTGACTGCCCCACTGCATTTTGGACTTGCATGGGACCTGTAATCCATTGTTTTGGCCAGTTTCTCCCAATTGGAATGGCTGTATTTACCCAATACCTGCACCTACATTGTATCTAGGAAGTAACTAGCTTGTTTTTGATTTTACAGGCTCACAGGCAGGTGGGACTAGCCTTGTTTTAGACGAGACTTTGGACTGTGGACTTTTGGGTTAATGCTGAAATGAGTTAAGACTTTGGGGGACTGTTGGGAAGGCATGATTGGTTTTGAAATGTGAGGACATGAGATTTGGAGGAGCCAGAGGCAGAATGATGTGGTTTGGCTGTGTCCTCACCCAAATCTCAACTTGAATTGTATCTCCCAGAATTCTCATGTGTTGTGGAAGGGACCCAGTGGGAGGTAACTGAATCATGGGGCCTGGTCTTTCCCATGCTATTCTTATGATAGTGAATAAGTCTCATGAGATCTGATGGGTTTATCAGGGGTTTCTGTTTTTGCTTCTTCCCCAGTTTTCTCTTGCCGCTGCCATGTAAGAAGTGCCTGTTGCCTACTGCCACGATTCTGAGGCCTCCCCAGCCACGTGGAACTGTAAGTCCAATTAAATCTCTTTTTGTTGTCAGTTTTGGGTATGTCTTTATCAGCAGTGTGAAAATGAACTAATACAGTAAAAGAGAACCCTAATACAACTTGTCTCTATTAAAACAACACAAAAAAAGAGCGAGGGATGGTGGTGCACATCTGTAGTCCCAGATACCTGGGTGGCTGAGGCAGGAGAACTGCTTGAACTTGGGAGGTGGAGGTTGCAGTGAGCCGAGATCACACCACTGCACTCCCAGCCTGGGTAGCAGAGCAAGACTCCATGTTAAAAAATAAAAGAGAGACAGAAAAAGAAGAAAGAGAGAGAGAGAGAAAGAAAGGGAAAGAGAGAGAGGAAGGAGAGGAAGGAAAGGAAATACCTCAGTGTGATAAGGGCTGCCACATATGAGAATCCTACAGCTAATATTAAATGGGAAAAGGGGGAAAGCCTTTGCACTAAGAACTAGAATAAGACAAGGATGCCCACTTTCACTGCTTTTATTCAACACAGTACTAGCCAAAGCAATTAGTCAAGAGAAGGAAATAAAGGGCATGCAGATTGGAGAGGAAGAAGTTGAATTACCCTTGTTTTCAAACAACTTGATCTTATATTTAGAAAAACCTAAAGAGTCCACCAAAAAAACCTATTAGAGGTGACAAATTCAGCAAAGTTGTAGGATATAAAATCAACATATAAAAATCAGTAAAATTTCTGTATACCAGCTGCCAACAATCTGCAAAAGAAACCAATAAAGTAATCTTACAACATCTACAAATAAAATGCCTAGGAATAAATTTAGGAGATAGAAGGCTTCGACAAGGAAAACTACAAAACATCCATTAAAGAAATTGAGGAGGATAAAAAGAAAGGGAAAGACATCCCATGCTCACTTTTCAGAAGAATTAATATTGTTAAAATGACAATACTACCCAAAGCAATATACAGATTTGATGCAATTCCTATAAAAATACCAATGACAATTCTTCACAGAAATAGAAAAAAAATCCTAAAATTTATATGAAACCACAAAAGACCCCAAATATCCAAAGCAATCCTGAGCAAAAAGAACAAAGCTGGAGGCATCACATGACCTGACAGGTCAGACACAGTGGCTCACTCCTGTATTCCCAGCACTTTGGGGAGGCCTAGGTGGGTAGATTGCTTCAAGCCAGGAGTTTGAGACCAGTCTGGCAAACATGGCAAAACCCTGTCTCTATTAAAAATACAAAAACTAGCTGGGTGTGGTGGTGGGCCCCTGTAATCCCAGCTACTCGGGAGGCTGAGGCAGGAGAATCACTTGAACCCAGGAGGCGGAGGTTGCAGTGAGTTGAGATTGCATCACTGCACTCTAGCCTGGGCATCAGAGAGTGACCCTGTCTCAAAAAACAAACAAACAAACAAACAAATTATACTACAGAGCTATAGTGGCGAAAAAAGCATAGTGCTGGTATAAAAACAGACACATGTAGACCAATGAAACAGAATGAAGAACTCAGAAATAAGTCTGTGTACTTAAAGCCAACTCATTTTCAACAAAGGAACCAAGAACACATATTGGGGGGAAAAGTCTCCTTAATAAATGGTGCTGGGAAAACTGTGTATCTGTATGCAGAAAAATAAAATGAGATCCCCATCTTTCATCATATACAAGTATCAACCAAAAACGAATTCAAGACTTCAATGTAAGTCTTGAATTCTAAAACTATGAATCTGCTAGAAGAAAACACTGAAGAAATGCTACAGGACATTGATTTGGGCAAATATTTTTTGGGGTAGGACCTCAAAAGCATAGGAAGTCAAAGCAAAAATAGAAAAATAGAAAACTGAGATTACATCAAGCTAAGAAGCTTCTGGACAGCAAAGGAAGCAACAAAGTGTAGAGACAGCCTTCAGAATGGAAGAACATATCTGCAAACTATTCATCTAACAATGAATTAATAAATAGAATATGTAAGAAATGTAAACAATTCAATAGCAAAATAACAAATAATCTGATTTTTTTAATGTTCAAAAGACCTAGGTAAACATTTCTCGAAAGAAGACATACAAATGGCCACAGGTAGATTAGAAATGCTCAACATCACTAATCATCAGAGAAATGCAAATCAAAACCACAATGAGATATCAACTCACTTCAGTTAGAATATCTATTATCAAAAAGAGAAAAAAATAACAAATGCTGGCAAGGATGCAGAGAAACAGGAACCCTATTATAGTGTTGGTGGGAATGTAAGGTACAATAACCACTATGAAAACAGTATGGAGACTTCTCAAAAAACTGAAAACTACCATATGATCCAGCAGTCTCACTGCTGGGTATATATCCAAAAGAAGTCAATATATCGAAGAGGTATCTGTACTCCAATGTTTACTGTAGAATTCTTCACAATAGCCAAGATTATGGAATCAACCTGTGTCCGTCAATAGATGAATGGATAAAGAAAATGTGGTATATATTCACAATGAAATATTATTTCCCCACAAACATAATGAAATCCTGTCATTTGTAGCAACATGGATGGAACTACATGTTATTGGGCACCAGTGTCACATATTTTCATTTATGTGTGTGAGTTTAAAAAGTGGATCTCCTGGAAGTGGACAGTAGAATGGTGTTTATCAGAGGAGAGGCAGGAAGCGGGGGCAGGAGGAATGAAGAGAAGTTGGTTAATGGGTACAAAAATAAAATTAGAAGGAAGAAGTTCTAGTATTCAACAGTACAGTAAGAAAATTATAGTTAATAATTTATTGTATCAAAATAGCTAGAAGAACTGTAATGTTCCCAACACAAAAAGATAAGTGTTTAAGATGACAGATATCCCAATTAACCTGATTTGATCATTACACATTGTATACATATGTCAGAATATCACACATACCCCACAAATATATACAACTGTGATACATCAATTAAAAATACAAAAAAAGGAGGGGGCAGGCATGGTGGCTCATGCCTGTAATCCCAGCACTTTGGAAGGCCAAGGCAGGAGGATTGCTTGAGCCCAGGAGTTGAGACCAGCCTGGGCAACATAGTAAGACTCCATCTCTCCAAATGTTTAAAAAATAATTCTTCAGGTGTGGTGGTGCACACCTGTAGTCCCAACTACTTGGGAGACTGAGGTGGGAGGATCACTTGAGGCTGGGAGGTCAAGGCTACAGTGAGCTGTGATTGTGCTGCTGCACTCCAATTTGGGCACCAGAACAAGGCTCTGTCTCTAAAAAAATCACACAAAAAAGAGAAGACATAACTTACTGCCAAAGTGAGAAAGACACTGGGATAAGTTCAGATTGAGACCTATAGTTCCTAGTTCAGGCAACACTTGAAGACAGAAGGGGCCTATCATAACATGGAGTTGGGAGTTGTATGGTTTTTTCCTCTGGCTAACCTAAGCATTGGCTTAGAGGTTTTCAGAGTAGGGGAAGACAGAGAATACTTCTCTGCAAGACTCCCTTCATTTTCCTCCTACAGAGAGGGTTTCCTTTAGGTTCACATTTGTTATGTCGTTGGCTCTGACCATGGTGCTGAATCCTCTGAACTTGAAAACTGAACTCCTACAAAGGTAATAGATTCAAACTCCTAGTTGTGAGATGTGCTAGAAGTGATATGGGGAAGTGCAGCACCCCTCCTCTCTTCTGTACTTCTACCAACCTTATCTGCTCCCTTGAACTCCTTTTGAGGTATAAAATATAGGGGAAATTTCTGGCTAAAATGTATAGATTCGGATGCTCCCGGTTCCTGAACGCCATCTACATATGAGTGGTTCTTTGAACTGTCAGAAAACAACCTGGCCCCAAAGTAAACTCAAGGCAGGCCAAGCACAATATTTTTCCCATTTATGGGGAATGATAAGAGGTATGTCATTGTTCCTAAGATAACCACAAGGGCTTCTGCTCAGTGTGGGTGTTCCTGACTTCCCTGGAGTCAGCAGCAGTGGGCTGCTTCATTGCTGACATTCAGCAAATGTGTGTTTATATAAAGCTCTGTCATAGGTTAATCCTCCAGAATCCCACAATCTGCAGGGAATAGTACTTTCCATACCAATTTGATTCAACACAGAGAGTACCTATATTATACTAGGCATATGCTGGCAATATGGACCCTGAATCAAGAAGTTTATAGTCTACTTGGTGAGAAAAATGTGCATATGAGTGATGCAAAGCAGAATGCACTATGTGTGTTACCAGAGATCCCATGTGTTAGACTGATAGTGACAGGACAGTGGTCTATTCTGATCTGGAACCTGACCAGAGACAGTCCTCGGAGTACTGAGCTGTGAACTCGACCTTCCCCTCACCTTCCATTTCAAGCTAGGGGTGGACATATCTGAGTTGGTGGAGTCTGGTCAACTACAAACCTGTTTTTAGAGTTGAATTCTGTGCTATGAGACTCTGGTCATCAATCATGGAACTCCTGCTTTCTGGGAGCTTGTGTGGATTGTTTATTCTTCCAAGGACTGCTAACCAGTGACAAGATAAGACAGGCTGGGGCAGAAAGTGTTTAATCTGCTCCCCAGACACACACTGCAGCTCCATCCCACCAGCATCTGCAAACACAAGGCAGAGAGATTAGTGTGTGGACGTGGCACAAACAGAGGGATGCACGGGGATTGGTTTAGGAGGGAGACACCACAGGATGAGCCTTTCCTCTAGGGGACCTGGGAGAGGGTCAAGCAACAGGAGCAGAGGGTCTTGCCTCTCATTCAACATCAAGAGTCCTGCATCCCTCCTGGGATCCCTGTCTCAGAACTTAAGGACTTCAGAGAGAAGGTGTGGTATGTTGAGCTAGACATCAACTTTGTCTAGAACAGCGGGGGTTTTTAGTAGCATGGAAGGGTGGCACTTGCGATCAGTTTAGCTGCTTAAGCCCATATCCTGAGCTGAGAAAAGCCTGAGGAGCAGAGTTCTGGGCACAGTACAGGAAACCTCCCCCCACCTCTCAGTGCCTAGAGAGTACTTGGAGCAGGGTAGGTGCTCAATAAATTTTTACTGAACTGAATTCTTGCTGAGCTACTAAAGGAGAGACGAACAGTTGCTTCTAAGGGCTGATACTATGCTCCAGAAAGCAGAGGAGTGCGTCACGTGTCTGGTCTTTTGGACTCACAGTAGACCTCACAGTCTACAGCACTGAGGGGCTCCTGCTGCTGGCACAGAGACATGAGCTCAGGAGCAGCTCTCCCAGGGTCCCAGAACGCAGCCCATCTTCACCAGCCATAGCACCTTCAGATAAAAAAGGCCAACGCATATGTCCACAATCCTCTTTTTCTCTGTCACTTTCACTTCCCAGACATTTCAACAAGGTACTGCTATTGACCTTTGCTTCTATATAGGGAAAATGGGGCTAGTGGGTTTTTTTTTTTTTTTATGCCCATCAGGACCCTTTCCAAGGCCATTTCAAAGTCATTCACAGCTACGGTGCCCACAAGAATCTGTTATCTGTTGACTCTTTTCCTTTGGAACTCAGTTCACATTTACATTTGTGCCAGCATCTTTCCCATCCAACTTTCTAATTTTTTGTTTTTTGACATAGAAAGCCGGTAAATGAACTGGATTAGAACAGGAGTCCATGTACAATCCACACTTTATGCCTTTGTCCTTGTTCTCCTGCCTGACCTTGACCTTCCTCTCTGGCCTGTTCAGTCACAGGAAGGAAGGGAGAGGCAGCTGTCTGCAAGAGTAAAACTGCCTCTTACAAAAGCATACCCGACGGCTGTCCTTTTTTCGGAGACCAGTTCTGACAGCTAAGAAGGCTGGCACCCAGCTGGCATCTTCTGGTACCTTTGTCCTGTCACCTCCTGCCAAACCAAGCCTCTGGCACAGTATTGGTTACCAACTTCTGCCAGGCCTGCACCATCTTCTGCCCAACCCACAGTGGGTGGCATCCAGCATGTTCGGGGTTGATACAGATTGGTTCAGGGCCATAATTCTGTGGACTTTTTTTTTTCATAGATGCAGAATTTGTAGGTGATAGAAGCACCACTATCTTTCTATCCTCCTCCTCTTTGACTTCCTCCTGTGACTTTTGGTGAACAAGGTCCTCATCCACCTACAGACCCCTTTCATCTCCAGGAGGAAGGGCTGTGTGCCTCCTGCCCCTCGTCTCTGCTGTGGCTGTAGAAAGTGCTAATCCTGAGACAGCAAGTCTGCACAGTTTGGCCCAAAGCTTCCTGGCCGCACCCACATACCAGGGCAGTGCCAGCTTGCTCCCTTCTAAGGCAGCATCTATTGTTTCCATACAGTGGGCAGGGTTGGCCATTCGGCGCAAGGCCACCTGAGTGGAAAAAGCCTTTTCAAAACAGGGTGGCTTCAAAACAGTTGGCTACACTTTGTTCTTTGGCCCCTAAAGAGGAGAAAGAGTAAATGAGCGGGTTGGAGCTTCGCTAGAAGCAGACTATGGGAATTTAAAATCAGCGCCAAAAATTCTTCCATCAGCTTATTAACAAAACACAATTTCTGTGGGGTTCTAAGCTCCATTCTTGGAAAAAGAGCAAAGCCCACTGCAATGGGTGGCCATTATACCCAGATGGAATGGAGGAGAGAAAACCCTAGAGCTTCTTCCAGTCCTCACTGACCGAGGAAAGCTGTTCTTCCTTCTGATGCCTCTGTTTTAACAGCTGTAGAATGGAAGTAAATACTAAAAACATAAAAAACTAGCTGGACATGGTGGTGCACGCCTGTAGTCCCACCCACTTGGGAGACTGTGCTGGGAGGATCACCTGAGCCTGGGAAGTCGAGGCGGCAGTGAGCTGTGATCGCACCACTGCACTCCAGCTTGGGCAAAGGGAGTGAGGCGAGACCCTGTCAAAAAAAAAAAAAAAAAAAAAAAAGGCATATTAAATGAAAAAGACCTCTATTATGGCACAAACTCAGGAAATTTAAAGGACACAAAGGACAAACAGAATCTCCTCAAAACTTCCAGAGCAAAAGGGCCAGAAATCAGCATTGTATCAGACCTCTTCACAGCACTGAGGGCTAGAAAACCAAAGTCTGAGCCAGTCAGGAATTCCATAACCAGTGAAATGATCAATGAAATACGGGAAAATTAAAAACCTAAAAAAATGACCTTTGTCAGAAAACTGAAGGATGTGTACACACACATACACACACACAGTGACTGTGTGCAGGGTCTGAAAATGCCGAGGGGAATGTTACAGTTCTATAAGGTTTAGGAATTCATTGTTAGGAATACATTGTGAATTAAATTTTAAATGATGAAATTTTTCATTTCAGAGTTTATAAAAAGTTTTAAAAGGAAATCTAAAACTATGTAGTTATGATATCAACAGTATCTATATAATTATCAAAACCAATTCTTGAGTTAACAGAAAACTATGTTATAACTAAATTGTGAAGGCGAATGGAGTAATATGTGTACAGGTGGTAGTGGAGTTAAAGCTAAATTCTCATTTCCCATAGTAAAAAAATTCAAAAAATAAAGTCAAAATGAAGACATAGAGGTATGAGCATTTTAAAATGTAAGTAACAGATAGAATCATTTATCAGAAGAAACAGATAAATGATGTGAAAGCAGCTGCCTGCGGGAGAACAGAGTAGGACAGAGAACAGCTGTTTGCTCTGGGACTCAGTGCCCTCTTACTTGTTAGTCTATGGATATATATTACATTGACAGAAATCAAAGTTTAAAGAACGAGACAACTCAAATGCCAGTCGAACCTGTGAGTGGAATAACAAAATGTTGTCTATCCAAATAATGGAATATTATTCAGTCATAAAAAGGAATGAAGTACTGATACACACTACAACATGGATGAACCTTGAAAACATCATGCTAAGTGAAAGAAGCCAGTCAGAAGAGGCTGGTACCTTCTATCACGTATCATCCCTATTGTATGTATGTATCATGTATCATCCCTATTGTATGTATGTATCATGTATCATACCTATTGTATGATTCCATTTACATGCAATGTCCAGACTATGTAAGTCTATAGAAAGCAGATTTTGCCAGGAGCTGGGAGGAGGAATAAATGAGGAATGTCTACTTAATGGGTACAGGTTTCTTTTTGGGGTGATGAAAATGTTGTAGAGTTAGAGAGTGGTGATGGTCACACAACACTGTGAACGTACTAAGGCCGCTGAATTGTATTCTTTAAGATGGTTAAAATGGTAAAAATGGTAAATTTTATGTTATGTGAAATTTTACCTCAATACTAAAGGAAAGAACACTGTATAGTGGATTGTGTATGGCTAGTACAGATTCCATTGTAGTTTCAGTTAAGTAAGAGTCGTTTACAAAGTCTCTGCGCTATACATTCTGCTTTAGTTAACACGGAAGAGTGAATAAATGTATGCCTTTGATGATGTATTACTTCCATAGTATCTGAGGAGCTGTCATCATTCTGAATAGCTAAGATTTTAGGCACAACAGACATAAATGAATTATAAAGTAATCTCAAAATAGAATATCTTATCATTTACAATACAGAAATAATTCGTGCTGCTGTTCTTTAGTAAACATCTTCCTTTCTTGTCATCTGACACTTTCGAAAATGGAGAAGAGAAAACTTAAATTCAGAGTTCTGGGTAGTAATGTCTTGTGAATGAGCTTACACTATGTTTGGCTTCACTTTTTTCCAATTAGATTTCATTTCTCTCTCCTTTGGCACCCCCTCATTCTGCACGTATTTTATTGTCCTTTTTTTTTTTTTTTTTTTTATTCGTCAACTGTTGAAACAGGTGAGTTGACTACAAAGAAGAGCTTAGTCACTCAGAGTCAACTAAGCAGCAAACCCTGGCCATCAAGACTTGAACTCTTGTGAATCAGCTTCAAATTTGTTCTTGTTTTTTTTTTTTTTTTTTCTTTTTTGTTTGGGTTTTTTGTTAGGTCACCAAGAAGAGTTTTAAAACCCTATCTCACTAAATGGCTTTTTTAGATCTATACAAAGCTAGTTTTTTCTCATAAATAAATATGTGTTATTTTCTCATAATGATATTTCTCGTTGTTATATTAAAAAAATTCAGGCCGGGTGCAATGGCTCATGCCTGGAATCCCAGCACTTTGGGAGGCTGAGGTGGGCAGATCATGAGGTGAAGAGATCAAGACCATCCTGGCCAACATGGTGAAACCCCATCTCCACTAAAAATACAAAAATTAGCCGGGCGAGGTGGCGTACGTCTGTAGTCCCAGCTACTCGGGAGGCCGAGGCAGGAAGAATCGCTTGAACCCAGGAGGTGGAGGTTGCAGTGAGCTGAGATTGTGCCACTGCACTCCAACCTGGCGACAGAGCGAGACTCCGTCTCAGAAAAAGAAAAAAAAAAAAAAAATTCAACCAGGATAGATGTGATAAGTAGGAGGGACTTTTTTCTCTAGGCAGTACCACTTATTCTTTTCCTGAGAATGTTAGTTTTATATGGATTGTCGTTAAGCATCACTTGGAAAAGCTACAAATAATGCAGCTAAATGTTTAAGCAATTAGGAAATAGAAAGTTTTTAATACAGAGTTTTGTACTGCAAAGTGTTTAAAAGTATTAAAAGACTGTATTACACAACTTTGTTGTAAAATTCTGGTAATATAAATTGATACTAAAGTAAACAAACCCAGAAAGTTCAAGGGACTTGGTTCACACAGCACAGGAATTAAGAAGGAAATTAGTATTCTTTGTTGAATATTTCCCATTTGAATAGTTACAGGAAAATTAAGTATTTGCATATTATATACAAATTAATGTGTATTGGCATCATAGTGGAAAATGACGATTTGTAAATCTGGAGCAATATTTGATATACTTACTAATAAGTTAAAATTAAAAGTTTCAGTGTATTAAAATATTGTTACTTTTTAGTAAGGTATATTTGATTTTTAAAAAGCATTTTTGACTGGTTAGGGTCTTACCATTTTTTTGTTTGTCCCACTTTCCCCCAGTAATTTCACATAATAGCAGTTTTTGAGTTAAATTACCGTAACTATTATGTTTCCAGTTATAAACAAGACCACCTAACTAAAGACTTTGCTAATGTTCCTTTATTGTCTGTAGAGGGAGCTCCCACATTTTAGCAAATCTATGTGTATATTTCTTCTGTCTTTCCATATACACAGAGAGGTGTACCTGGAATACGATATCTATTAGGCTACTAAAAATATGACACCAATCCTGAAATAGAAAAAGGACATTAATGGAAAAACTAGAGAGATATGAATAAAGAGTGAAATTTAGTTAACAGTAATGTACCAATGTTGATTTAGTATTAAGAAATAGCCTCGGCGGCTGGGTGCGATGGCTAACGCCTGTAATCCCAGCACTTTGGGAGGCCGACATGGGTGGATCACCTGATGTCAGGAGTTCAAAACTAGCCTGGCCAACATGGTGAAACCCTGTCTCTACTAAAAATACAAAAATTAGCCAGGCATAGTGACACATGCCTGTAGTCCCAGCTACTTGGGAGGCTGAGGCAGGAGAATTGCTTGAACCTGGAAGGCAAAGGCTGCAGTGAGCCGAGATCGCACCACTGCACTCCAGCCTGAGTGACAGTGAGACTCCATCTCAAAAAAAAAAAAAAGAAAAAAAAAGCCTAGGCAACATAGACCCTGTCTCTATTTTATATATCTATTTATATATATATAAATAGATATATAAAAATATGTATTTAAATATATATTTATATTAAACAGAATATATTAGTGATATATATATTAAACATACATGTATACATAAATATGTTCAAACATTTATATATATATTATATATTTTAATTAGCCACGTGTGGTGGTACATGCTGTGAACCCAGCTACTTGGGAAGCTGAGGTACTAGGATCCCTTGAACCAGGAGTTCAGGCTGCAGTTAGCTATGATCACCACTACACTCCAGCCTGGGTGACAGAGCGAGACGCTGTCTCAGAAAACCCAAAACCATCGTTTTATAACATATGAACAACAGAGGAAACTAGGAGAGAAATATAAAGGAACTCTCTATGCTGTCTTTGCCTTTTTTCTGTAAATCTAAAATTATCCCCCCCAAAAAAGGTTATCTAAAAAGTTAGAAAATTAGATACTAGGCCGGGCGCGGTGGCTCAAGCCTGTAATCCCAGCACTTTGGGAGGCCGAGATGGGCGGATCACAAGGTCAGGAGATCGAGACCATCCTGGCTAACACGGTGAAACCCCATCTCTACTAAAAATACAAAAACGAGCCGGGCGAGGTGGCGGGCGCCTGTAGTCCCAGCTACTCAGGAGGCTGAGGCAGGAGAATGGCGTAAACCCGGGAGGCGGAGCTTGCAGTGAGCTGAGATCTGGCCACTGCACTCCAGTCCGGGCGACAGAGCGAGACTCCGCCTCAAAAAAAAAAAAAAGAAAAAGAAAATTAGATACTAAAGGCAGAATGTTTGAGGCTAGATAAGGATACTGTGAACTGTATTAGCTATCTATTGCTGCATAACTAACCCCAAAAGTTAGTGGCATAAAACAATAAACATTTATTATGCCATAGTTTCTGCAGGTCAGGATCCTGGGCATGGCTTAACTGGGTCCTCTGGCTCAGGGTCACTCACTCATAGGCTGCCATCAAGATTTTGGCTGGCACAGCGGTCACCTGCAAGCTCGTTGAGAGAAGACCCACCAAGGCCACTCAGGTGACTCTCAGCAGGCCTCAGGTCCTGGCGAGGTACTGGCTAAAGACATCACTTCCTTGTGGAATGTAGGCCTCTCCACTGGGCAGTTCCCAACACGGTAGCTGGCTTTCCAGAGTACGTGCACGAGAGAGGTAAGAGGAGAGAGAGAGGAGAGGAGAGAAGAGAGGGAGGAGAGGGAGAGAGAGAGAGAGCACGTCGTGAGGGAGCAAGCCTGAGAAAGAAGACAACAGAATCACAGTCTATTTGTAACCTAGTCTCAGAAGTGACATCCTATCACTTTTGACATATTCCATCCATTAGAAGCAAGTTACTAGGTCTAGTCCACACTCCAGGGGAAGGAATGGCACAGGGCATGAATGCCAGTAGGTGGGGATCAAGGGGACCACAATAAAGCAAGTGAACACACTCATTTATGCCATCTCCCACACTGAAAAGAGCAGTGCTGATTTAAGAGCACAGGAGTCACAGAGATCCGGGTTTTGTGCTCCTGCTTGGAAATGTCAGTTAGACGATCTTGGATTATTTAATTCTTTTGTTTCTTCGTGGCAAAATGAGAATGATGATAATAACACTGACCTCAAAGGGCTGTTTTGAAAGTCAGACTAAATGAGCTAATTCATGCAAAATACTTACCAAGTATCTAGCACAAAATAAGAGCTCAATGATGATGATAAGCTGCTATTATCATCACCGCCACCGCCACCGCCACCTGATTTGTAATTCAAGCCCTCATGTTGACTGGCCGTGGCATTGCAGGCAAGTTACTTGACTTTTCTGTGCATCTATTTCCTCATGCATAAGCTGGGGAAACACTACCCCTGCTTCAGAGCTGTTGGGAGGGGAGGGTGGTGATCACATGCTTGGCCCTTGGTTGCTGTAAATGATTACTTTTAAAGGGGTTCAGTCTGCTTAGCATAAATTGACTGCCCTTTTTGGTTAAGGCACATCTGTTTTTCTGTCTTTGTTTGCTCTCCTATAAAATGAGGACAACAATCCTTAATTATTATGCTTTTCATTGCTCTCTAGCCTATTAAACAATTCCTATTTATGGATTTAGAAGAAAAAAACCACATGGGTAATCCATAATGGAAGATACATCAAAATCATATTTATGGTCTTAGAAATGTTCTTTGAAGCAGTATTATTTTCTTCAATTTTATTTTGGTCATCATTGGAAGTCGTTTTTATTCCTCATGCACATGGCAAATGAAAATGGAGAGAAACTATGAAAAGTGGAGGCTGCAGCCTAGAAGGAAGATTTGCCACAGACACCTACATAAAGGATAGCTCGTGTGGTATATAAGAACGGAGTATACACAGCATGTCTTGTTCTTGTCTGTCATCTCTCCTAGGAGCAAGGATTTTCCAGCCTCGCAGAGAAGCCTAGTAGGTATCAGTCATCAGAGTGTAACATGCGAAGCGCCGTCGGGCTCTGACGGGGCAGAGAAGAAAGCCCTTGCCAGGGATCTAAGCCTTGATGCGGAAGGCAGAGGAAGGCTTCCTAGACAAGTTCACACCTGAGCCAGGGGCTGCAGGCTGGAGGTCCCCAGCTGACAGTCCCTAGGGGCTGGAGGTCCCTAGCTGACAAGGAGGAAGAGGAGAGGGGAGATGTGGGCAGAGGAAACAGCACAGACACAGGCTGAGAAATGCCAAGATACCTGAGTGTTCTCAGCAGCAAGCAGCTGGGTGAGCACAGAATGCAGGCCCCAGGAAGCACAGCCAGAAGATGGTGACACAGGTAGGCGTGGGGTCACGAAGTGTCTGGTACCTGGTTGACATAAGAGTTCATCTAAAAGTGAGGGACAAGGAGCAAGGTCATGTGGTTAAACTATTTTTATTTTTATTTTTTAAAGAGATGGGATCATGGTCTGTCGTCCAGGCTGGAGTGCAGTGATGCAATCATGGCTCACTGCAGCCTCAACCTCTTGGGCTCAAGCAACCTCCTGCCCCAGCCTCCTGAGTAGCTGGGATTACAGGCACCAGCCACCGCACCCAGCTCATGTGTGTATTTTACAAAGATTAACTGGTGGCTACAGCAAAGCTAGACTAATGGTGAGGGGTGTCTAGGAGACAGAAAGCTGTCTAGGAGGAGCAGAGAAAGGGATGGATTCTAAAGAGATAATTGAGAGAGAATAGCAACAAGTTGTGCTGAGTGTGGATGTGGGTAAGGGAGAGGGAAGAGGTCACAGACCATAGATATTCACAGCTTTCACCATGGGGCAGAGCAGGGAGAGCTGGCTTTGGGGAGAAGGCAATGTGGATGGCTTTGGCTATATGCCTAGTGTTCCATTATTGGAACGCTAAACCTGTGGGAGTTGTCTGTCTCCCACTGCTCAAGGTCATCGCCAAGGTCTGAGGGCAAAAATTTTAAAAACTGCAACCTCAGGCATAAATGGATTAAATTGAGACAAGTTTAGAAGAGCAGGCTAAACTATTATACTTAGGAGCCACTAAAAATATAAAAAGCAAGAGGTCTCAAAAAATACCCCAGGCTAGAGCTCTAGTTTGAGGGGAATCAACACATAGGGATGTATTTGGAACCAGGGGAGTAAATAAGATTACTCAGGGAAAACAGCGAATAGGTAAGAAAGCAAAAGACAAAGAGTTTTGAGAAAATAATAACCATAGGATAGAAAAAGATGTGGTGGAATGATCCTGATTCTCGTTGGATTTGTGTGGTAGACAGAATGTTTTGACTACAAATTGCATGTGTTAGCCCCAAGGAGAAAAGGCCTCTTCCAGACAAGTGACAGGCAGGCGGGAAAAGGAGGGAGGTGGTGTGAGAGGGCGGGAAAGCTTAAGCAGGGTAGATACAATATTAACTCTTGTGAGGCCAGTGGCTTTTCCAGGCCAGAAGGAAAACAGAAGGGCAAGGTCTGAATTCCACCAGGTGCCCCTGCAGTTCTCCAGGACGCCACACGGGGACCACAGGTGGGCGGTCGGCACAGTACCAGTGTTGGGAGCCGCACTCAGGGGACCCAGGAGGAGAGTGGCTGAGATGGCTCATTCTTGAGCCTTTTATTGTATTTTTTTATTTATTTTTTTAATTATACATTAAGTTCTAGGGTACATGTGCTTATACCCAAAGGACTATAAATCATGCTGCTCTAAAGAACCTTTCATTTTTGCCTCTGAGTGGACCTAAAAACTCAGTATTGTCTTCGGTCTTAGGACTTCACTTCTAGTGAGATTGTGTTAGTCCATTTTACGCTGCTATAAAGAGATACCTAAGACTGGGTAATTTATATAGGAAAGAGGTTTATTTGGCTCACAGTTCTGCAGCTGTACAAGCATGGCACTGGCACCTGCTCGGTTCCTGGTGAGGCCTCAGGATGTTTTATTCATGGTGGAAGGCAGAGAGGGAGCAGACGTGTCAGATGGCGAGACAGGGAGGAAGAAAGAGTGAGAGGAAGGAGGTGCCAGCTTTTTTAAACAACCAGCTCCCTCTAACTGAGCAGGAACTCGTTAAGTGAGGACAGCACCAAGCCATTCACGAGGGATCCGCCCCATGACTCAAACACCCCACCAGGCCCCACCCCCTATACTGGGGATCACACTTCAACATGAGATTGGAGGGGACAAACATCCAAACCATATCAAAGGTATGCTCTAGGATCCTCGTTCAAGTAGAACCTGCTTTCGTTGCTTTGCCTTCTAAACTGAACCAACACATATTAGCACAGTTCTCTCTCAGCCACAGAAACCCAGTTTCTCTGGACCATTTTTCCTTATGTAAGAAAATGACCTGTTTAACCACGGAGGGAACTCCTCAGCCCGGTAAGAGAGGAGAGTTGAGAGATAGCTCGTGCAGCATCTCGTAGACAACAGAATTGACTCCCTCGCTGCTCCTTTCCCATCATCTAAGCCAGTCATCCATTTTCCCCAGGAGTGTTTCTAGGTATCCATCACTGAAACAAAACCCCCACCAATTCTGTGGAATTTTTATAAAGTATTAAACCATTCATGATATGCTAATAGTGAACCATTTGTTAGTATGATACCACATGCAATTCAGGTCAATGAAACTCAACTTAGAAACTGGAAGAAGAAAAAAATCACCTTTGCATTATTGCTTTGCATTTGTTTTCTTAGTTCTTGTCCATGGACCCAAGGGTCACCAATACATTTCCTGTCATCAATCAGCGTCATGGTGCTCTTCCCCAATCATTATAACCGATTTCAGATGGTGCTAGAAAATGATATTGACTCTGAACACCAAAAGAAATCAGTCATCCTCTAAGGGGTCACAGGAGGACGTGATGTTTGGGGGGGCCCACACCTTACTAAATCCAGCATACATTGGGCCCTTTAACCCAGGCACGATGGAATGAGTCTGCACTATCCATTAAGTGCTATAGGTTTATTCCACAAAGAAGTATAAAATTCCAACAATGCGATATCCTGTACAATTACATTCATCCCTTGGTATCCTTGAGGGATTGGTTCCAGAAAGTCCCTTGGATACCAAAATCCACAGATGCTCAAGTCTCTGATAGAAAATGGTGTAGTATTTGCATACAGCCTACACACATCCTCCCGTATACTTTAAATCGTCTCTAGATTACTTATATTTAATGCAATGCAAATGCTATGCAAATAATTGTTATACTGTATTGTTAGAGAATAATGACAAGAAGACAGTCTGTTCACGTTCAATACAGACACAACTTATTTTTGGAAAACTTTCGATCACAGTTGGTTGGATCCGCCACGGCAAAGACCTGACTGCCATTTGTGATATATGCCACCACTGTTGGAAGGGGTGAGGAACGGGTCAGCTACATGTGAGGCAGGTTCTCACAGCCGTCCTGCTGTTGCTTTCAAATACTTCCGAGCTGTCCCATTCATTTCTTTTGCTGTTGGCAGTGCGGCGCAGCTGGTCTCCCCCAAGAACACTGATTTCAAATGGTGCTAGACAATCACTATTTAAATCTAAACCACCATATGAAACCAGCTTCCTGAAGAAGCTTTATGATCTATTTTTTTCTTCATAATGTTCTCTTACCATAAACCCAAGACAACCTAGAAAGGAAAAGTTGAAACCTAGTTGTGAGTGAGTGAGTTAGTGGTCTAAACAGAGCTTTGGCAAATTTCATCTATTCATACAGTGATGTCACTGAATTTGTTACTGAAGGGGGAGCATGCCTGGGACTCCCCTTATTCTTAAGTTGCCAGTTGCCCAAAGGTTCAGCTTTATCATTTAGAGGCAAGGGCACACGTCAACCCCGTCACTCTTGGGTGGGAGGACAAGGAAAATCCTTTGCTTGGGTAAAGGCAGGAGAAGTCAGAGGCATCCTGTGATCAAGTACCCCGGCAGGCGGAGGATGAGCAGCAGTGGTGCCGGAGAACCGTGCATCGGACATGCAAATAGGACAAAGCAAGTAAGTGCTCGGTAGGAGTGGAAGAAAAATGCTTTCCTAAACCTATTATTTTCACCTGGAGATAACTTTGTTTGATCCAAAGGATTACTGAGAGTTTGGGGTCTAGGGAAGAAAATAGACTAACTCAGAGGCCAAGTCACATAATGGCACTAATGAGATGC
This sequence comes from Trachypithecus francoisi, assembly GCF_009764315.1. Taxonomy (NCBI): domain Eukaryota; kingdom Metazoa; phylum Chordata; class Mammalia; order Primates; family Cercopithecidae; genus Trachypithecus; species Trachypithecus francoisi. The sequence goes on along the minus strand of NW_022681469.1, from coordinate 28,109,808 downwards.
TAATGTCACTTCTGGAATGAATTCCTTAGACTGCATCTATGAGTTGTTAGAGGTTTTTGTGAGCTTTATTTAAGACTCTCCTTCCCTTTACTCCAAAGGTAAGGCTTTGTACTCTGAGTTCTCCTTGGCAAATTATTTTTTGCAACAGTTCTTTTTCCCCCTCACAGTATAGTTCTTGATATCATCTTATTAGGTGGCCTGTTGTCGTCCCTTTTTGTGTTCTAGGCATCCAAGAAGATACTTCATGTACCCAGGCCACCTAACTAAAGGGGTGTGCACTGGTTTTTATAAACTGTTATAAAAAAAATTATACATTAAATTTGAAATAATACAATGAATTCCTAAATTCATACTATCCAAATTCAATAACTATTCCTTTTGCCATGTTTTGCTTTAGTTATCTATATGTAATACAGATGTGTATTTTTTGCTGTATTGTTTGAAAGTAAATTGACAACCACCCATACATACACTGCTCCTAACTACTTCAGAATGTCTTTAAATAATGAGGTCATTCTATAAAATGAAGACACTCTTCTACATGACCACAAAATCTTACCATACCTCAGAAAATAAACACTTCCTTAGTACCCCCAAATATCCATTCCACATCCAACTTCTCCCACTTTCTCCAAACAAAAGGTTTTTTATAGTTTTTTCAAACCCAGATTGCATCAAGGTTGATTCACTAAGACTGGTCTCTTTTAGCCTCAAAACACGACCCAACCTTTTCTTTGGCTTATCATGACATACCACCTTGTAAAAAACAGGCTCTAATTCTGGCTGTACCATTCACTTAGTCTGTTCCCTTGGTTTATATTTAAGAACTGAACTTTAGTTTCTCCTTCTGACTTTCCTCATATATCATCCTCATTTTACAATCTCGCTATGTGTATTAGAAGAACATCCAATTACCATGTGCCTGTGGTTGATGATTCCAAGTGGGTTCAGTGCTAGTCAGTCAGGAGGTGCACTGCAGGCTGCTTACCTTCTGATTAACATAACATTCTTGTTCCTCATGGGCTTGGCCAGTTATCTCTTCAAAAGGAGATCCCAGCACAAACTCATCCTTTATCACGGAGAAGCATCCACAGCACATACCTATTGCTGCTAGGCTAGTTTTAAAAAAAAATCTCTGTGAATAAGGGAATAGAACACCAGGGCTATGGAGATGTGTGGCAATCATTTCATCAAAGATGTAAACGGCTTGTTGACTGCAATGAAAGGCACATACTTTGTGAAGTGACAGGCAGTGACACATTTCAAGTGGATAGTAAACTTAAGCACCAAAACTGGGAAAAGTGCCAGGACAGAAGAATCACTGCAACTTTCAAATAATGGTTTCACTAATTCTGTGATTCCTTTAGGGACCCTCGGCCTCCTTCTGTACATGCTAGTGTAATTCGCAGTATCAGTGACTGAAGTACAAAAGCAGCAGCCAGATTATTCTCATCAGTCACAAAACTCCAAAGTCTGCTTATTTTTGATAAATAACTAGTTGCAGTGTTTGCCTACTGCCTAGAAGTTTTTCAAATGATTGACACTTCAGTTATGGGGAAAATTTTTCCTGAAGATGAATTTCTTTCTTTTACTTATGTCTGATAAGATCATATACATCTCATACACCAAATACATCACACACAGTATATATTCAACCATGCCCTTAGCAGGGCCAAACAAATATGCTAAGTTTTTTACATTGTCTTTATGTATGCTTCTCAGAAATTCAGCAGAAGGCTGAGCGTGGTGGCTTCTACCTGTAATCCCAGCATTTTGGGAGGCCAAGGCAGGCAGATCACTTGAGGTCAGAAGTTTGAGACCAGCCTGGCCAACATGGCGAAACCCCATCTCTACCAAAAAATACAAAAAACAACAACAAAAAAATTAGCCGGGCTTGGTGGCACATGCCTGTAGTGAGGCTGAGGCTGAGGCAGGAGAGTTGCTTGAACCCAATAGGCAGAGGTTGCAGTGAGCTGAGATTGTGCCATTGCACTCCAGCCTGGGCGACAGAGCAAGACTGTGTTTCAAAAAAAAATTAGCCGGGCATGGTGGCGCATGCCTGCAATCCCAGCTACTCAGGAGGCCAAGGCAGGAGAATCACCTGAACCTGGGAGGCAGAGGTTGCAGTAAGCCAAGATCATGCCACTGCACTCTAGCCTGGGCGATACAACCAGACTCCATCTCAAAATAAAAGGCTGGGTGCAGTGGCTCACGCCTGTAATCTCAGCACTTTGGGAGGCTGAGGCAGGTGGATCACGAGGTCAGGAGTTCAAAACCAGCCTGGCCAAGAAGGTAAAACCCTGTCTCTACTGAATATACAAAAATTAGCTGGGTGTGGTGGCAGGTGCTTGTAATCCCAGCTACTCGGGAGGCTGAGGCAGGAGAATCACCTGAACCCAGGTGGCAGAGGTTGCAGTGTGCCAAGATTGCACCACTGGTTTCCAGCCTGGGCGACAGAGTGAGACTCTGTCTCCAAAAAAAAAAAAAAGAAAAAGAAAAAATCAGAAGAATAGAGGTATATTATTTTGCATCTATGGGCTCTTCATATTAGCCCAGTGTGACAAGGTCATTTGGTATATCTTCCCACACTGCTTTTATGTCCTTGGGGAGAAAGTGGGGTCCTGAGTTGGCAAGTAGTGACCACACCAGGTGTGGCAGAGCTGAGTAGTGGCAGTTGATTGTTTTCTGTGACATGAAAAGCCAGCAAACTGGCTTAAGGTCACTTCCCCTGGGCTTTGAGGATTTCACAAGAAGAATTCTACCTAAGCCTGACATTTCTTTAAGGATGTAGCTTTGAAATGTTCGAGACATCAGAACACAACAGTCCCAACTTGAGTATTGAAGCTGGAGATGCAACTGTGATGCAACAGAACACACTGTGATAGACATCTTGAGTTGGGTCCCTGTTTTCACATGAAGCAAGAGGCTAGTTTCCTGAAAACAAGTCTGCATGAAGAGACTGGCTACCCAGTTAATAGCAAAAAACCCCGTGGCTCACTAGGAAGGAGATGGAAGAAAACCAGTTGACAAATTTAAAAGGGCTCATTCATTCTCTTTCCAGGTCATGCAAACGAGAACAGAGTGAGAGCAAGTGGGATCCGCTTATTTTGTTGAGTCTTTCAGTGACTTTCAGCTGCAAGGGCAACTCTACGGAGAAGGAAAGATTTCACTCAGTAAACATTAGCATGTTTCCAACCCTCCCTAGCCTCTCATTTCCAACAATCAATTTGATTGTTCTGTATTTTTAGGCCAGGATACGGTAGGGCTGAATTTCTGTAACTCAGGATGTTCTATTTTAATCATCAGCAATTTTAAGGCATGGCAACATCTGAAAGAAAAAAAAAAAAAAACGTAATGACTCTTACACACAGAACATGCACTTAAAATTGTCAAAACTCTCCATCTCCAGCATTAAAACAATCATCTTTCAAGAACAAAATCCTTTCTCGGTGTCTCTCAGCCCACAAGCCATGAGACTATGTCTCCATTTCAAAACCCAGTCTGTACTGTCGTGCTTCTGCTGTTTCTCAGCAAGCTGTCTTTCTTTGTAACTTTTTTCTTTTTTTTTTGAGACGGAGTCTCGCTCTATCGCCCAGGCTGGAGTGCAGTGGCCGGATCTCAGCTCACTGCAAGCTCCGCCTCCCGGGTTTACGCCATTCTCCTGCCTCAGCCTCCCGAGTAGCTGGGACTACAGGTGCCCGCCACCTCGCCCGGCTAGTTTTTTGTATTTTTTAGTAGAGACGAGGTTTCACGGTGTTAGCCAGGATGGTCTCGATCTCCTGACCTCGTGATCCACCCGTCTTGGCCTCCCAAAGTGCTGGGATTACAGGCTTGAGCCACCGCGCCCGGCCTACTTTTTTCTTCCAAATCTGATAGTGAAGCTGGAGCCTGAGATGTAAATTGATAAATGACACCAGGAACTCCTTACATGGTAAAAGCTGAACAGTATAAATCCCATTGTTTTCCTGAATGTGAAATGCCAGTCTGTTCTTGCATGAGCAAACTGGATTAAAGTCACTTCCCTTGGGGCCTGCGGATTTCACAAGGAGAACTGCATCTAAGCAGGACACTTCTTTAAGATGTGGCTTCAAAATGTTTGGGACATGGGACACAATAGTCCTAAGTCGAGTATTCCAGCCGGACTATAGGTGCAGCTGGCACTGTCCTGACGAGCGGCCACACAGCTCTACGTCTTTCTTTGTTGCCCCACATGCCTTGAATGGATGTTTTCTTATAGCAAGTGGATGAACAAGTTAACACAGGATCCGGCTGGGCTGCTTACTAGCTATGTGATCCTGGGCAAATCATTTAACTTCTCCGAGCTTCAGTTTCCTGATCTGGAGAATGGAGATGCTAATTTCTATATTGCAGTGGTTGTTAGGGTCTATGTAATGCGTCTATAAACACAGTGGGTCACTTTTAAAGCACTATATGAATGTTTGGTGTTTTATCAGCTGGATCAGAACACTGGAATGATTTCGAGGGAAAAGGCCAAAATGAACTGAAAAATGATGGGAAGAGTACTCTGTGAAATGGTCATAGCTTCCATTTTTGGAACACTTAGTCCACGGCAGACACTGGACTTTGTTGGCATTCACAACCACTAACATGGTTGGTGGTAGCATCTTTGTCTTTCAGAAGATGGGCTAGAGACTTAGAAAGGGTACATGACTTCCTCTTGGTCACAGAGCTGGAGTGGCAGACCAGGACTCAAACTCCAACATGCCTGATTCCCAGCCCAGGGATTCAGCCAGCACTCTTTACTGCTCGGTCCTTTACATCTTCAGCGCATCTTCATATGGACCTCTGAACAGTCACTGGCTCCCAAGTTTCAGAGTTTCATCAGTAAGTACATGAGTAAACCGTGAAAGCCAGCTTTGGTCCTGAGGAGTAGAAGTAGCACCAAATAACTCACCAAGAGAAAGGGAGAAAAATTAGAAATTAGCACAATTTGGCTTGTACTGAATGGTCAGAAGACCTGGACCCTCCACCACACTTCTGACATGCAGTGTGACCTTCAGCCAGTCCTGTCCTTCTCTAAAGCCCGTTTTCCCACTAACCTTAACGAAGTTCAAGTCAAAGAGCACAGTGATGAGTCCCATAGATCATGCTTCAGATTATGACAGTGTTAAAATACTGACTCCAAAATACAGCCTGGCAGTTTATCTTCTCAAGTGTCCTGTTTCTATGACACTGTATGGTGAGATGACCAAATGCAGACTCCAGAGCCAGAATGCCAAGCTCTGCCACCAGTTCCTCACACAACCCTGCACAAATCACTTTAACTCTCTGTGCCTCAGTCTCCTCATCTGTAAAATGAGGTTAATAGGCCGGGTGCGGTGGCTCACGCCTGTAATCTCAGCACTTTGGGAGGCTGAAATGGGTGGATCACGAGGTCAAGAGGTTGAGACCATCCTGGCCAACATGGTGAAATCCCATCTCTATGAAAATACAAAAATCAACTGGGCATGGTGGCATGTGCCTGTAGTCCCAGCTACTTGGGAGGCTGAGGCAGGAGAATCGCTTGAACCTGGGAGGCGGAGGTTGCAGCAGTGAGCCTAAATCGTGCCACTGCATGCCTGGTGACAGAGTGAGGCTCCATCTCAAAAAAAAAGAAAAAAAAAAAAAGATGGTAATAACTGGACCTAGCACATAAGGTGGTTGTGAGGATTAAATCAGGTAAATATGATGAAGCCATCTGAACCAATGTTTGCACAATGTAAATATTCAGTAAATGTTAGCTATGATAATAAAAGTAACACATTAGTTTTCCATGAGCACATTATAAACAGAGCTGTGGCTAAGAGATCCACCACAGCTGGTAAATGGAGAGGGTGCAGAGATCCTGCTGTCACATGCTCTGCCGTACATGGACACATTCTAGAGTGACTACAAAGCTGAAATGGCATCTCCAACTGGATTTACTGAAATACATATATTTAATATTTTCAACTGCCTTCTCCTCTTCCCATTCTAATACCTGAATATGGGATCTGTATCCTTGTTTTTAAGCAGGAGTTCATGTTATGGACTCTTCCTGACAGTAGAGTTGGGTGGTGGAGAGAAAAAGAGTAGAGATCAAATGGTCAAAATGACCATTTAAAAAAATGTATCGGGCTTGTCAGGCATGGTGGCTCACACCTGTAATCCCAGCACTTTAAGAGGTTGAGGCAGAGAATCACTTGGCCCAAGTGTTTGAAACCAGGGCAACACAGGGAGACTCTGCCTCTACAAAAAAAATTTTAAAAAATTAGCCAGGCGTGGTGGTGCACGCCTGTGGTCCCAGCTACTTTGGAGGCTGAGGTGGGAGGATCACTTGCGCCTGGGAGGTTGAGGCCGCAGTGAGTCGTGATCACACCACTGTACTCCAGCCTGGGCAACACAGCAAAACCCTACCTCAAAAAAGAAAAAGAAAAAAATGTACTGAGGAATCAGCCAGGTACAAAATAAAACAAAACTCCCTGGAGTGACTTACAAGCAGAAGCCTCTACTTACGTAGGTGTAAAAGCAATCTGTTAACAGATATTTTCCAGGCACAGAAATCCTCAGGAGGCATTTGTTCGGAAGATGTGCACCTGGAATTTAAATGACAGTGTGAGCTCCTAGGAAATCTCCTAGAGTAACAGCAGAAGAGAAAGTCCGTTGTTTTCTCGTAAGCATGTTTCTCCACCAGTGTCACCAACAGAGGCATTTTTAAAAACGAGAAATAGAAAGCACCTTCTCCTTCCTGCACACAGGTTGGGAAAGTTCCTGTACAGCGAGCAACACATGCCCCCTCATGCTGGTGCTCTCTGTGCGGGAGAAAACGTGAGGTGTGGCCGTTGCTAGGGAAACCGCTAACATGAGGCAGAGCAGCAAGGTTTGCTCAGCAAGATGTTTTAGGAAATAAAACACAGTCTAAGCCTATAGATCCAATCACAGAAGAAAGGCAGGCAAGGATCCCGCACAGGAGACGGAAGAAGGCTTCTGTTTTCACAGCTGATTCTGCAGCAGTACAGGCTGCAGAAGGCCTGCAGAGGGGAGCGCCGGTCTGCACGGACAGTCTGTGATGGCTTCAGAATCAGGTGGAGGGCAACTGAGAAGAACGGAAGCCGCCTCACATTCTCTCCTACCTGGTCTAACTTTACAGATGAAATGCATCTTTCAGCTGCATCAGAAGAGAGGAAGCCAGGGTCGTAAGGTCTTCTTCATTTCTGAAAACGGATTGTTCAAGTCAATCCTTCAGTCGTCCCCCTGATGCCACCTGCTAGGGAAGCTGGGAGTACCTTCACAGTAGCTCCAAGGGGGTGTCCTTATAGGGGATTACGTCTCAAAACACATTTTACCCAGCAAGAGGCTGCATGACTCAGCAGTCTGAAGAAGAAAGCTCTGTCACGTTACCACCAATTGCAATTTCTAAGTTAATGATTACGGCTCCACTGAGGAACCTGAACACAGCTAAGGCCACAGAGCATTCCCCACGCTTACTGGCCAGTGGGATGATGTGGCTGGATGTGCGTGTTAGAGCTGAATGGTCAAGACAATGATCTGTGATTGGCAGGTGGGCTCTTTAAGCCAGGGGCTACTGAACATGCTCTTCAGTGACTGGGAAGCTCTCAAGATGATAGCAGCACAGGAACAGAGTATGTTGGGAAGATTCTTGAGAATTGAGATTAAAATCCCAGAGGAGGTTGGCCAGTAAAAGAAATGGTCAGAAAAAGCCCTTCAATACTGTCCTACAACAGAAAAATACGTCTAAAAAACCAAGCTGAGAAGCACAGATGGGAAGGAAGAGGCACTGGGGTAAAACAACAATCAAACCAACCTGAAGCTACTGAACACACAGAATTCTGGAGTATTTAAACACTATCATAATAGCATGTTTCCAGAATTGTCTGATTATAAAAATGAGGATAGAAACCAATGTCGGACAAGAGCGCTTTCATTTTTTTTTTTCTTTTTTTTTTTTTTTGAGATAGAGAGTCTCACTCTGTCACCCAGGCTGGAGTGCAGTGGCATGATCTCGGCTCATTGTAACCTCTGCCTCCTGGGTTCAAGCGATTCTCGTGTCTCAGCCTTCTAAGTTGCTGGAGTTTTAGGCGTGCGCCACTACACCCAGCTAATTTCTGTATTTTTAATAGAGATGGGGTTTTGCCATGTTGGCCAGGCCGGTCTTGACCTCCTGACCTCAGGTGATCTGCCCACCTCGGCCTCCCAAAGTGCTGGGATTATAGGTGTGAATCACCGTGCCCGGCCCTCTTTCACTTTTCAATAGTAACTGAGGTCTGTGTCAGATTGTGAGGAACCGCGGTCTGCTGCTTTCTGGAAGCTTTCAGTATTTGAAGAAGTGGCTAGGGAAGCTGCTGGGAAGTCTTTCAGTTAACCTTAAAAAGCGTGTAATAAAGCCTAATTATAGAGCATGCTTCTTTCATCCTCTCTGTCACTCCTCTAGAGAATGTGGGGGCTTTCTAGCCACTGTCCCTGCAACCTCCTAGGATTTAGATGTATGACCATTATTTACAGATGGGAAAAACAGAGCACTTAAAGTTTTGGTCAAGAAAACTGTGCGGGTTAGTGACGGGGTTTCTCAGCTATGAAGACCTGAGCTTGACAAATGCATTTTCAGCTTCCCAGGATACCTCTGGCTCCCCGGTGAGCACTGGAAGTCTGTCCCTTCTATAGCAGCCCTTGGCAGTTCCAATCTAGGGGCAGAAGTCAGCCTGCCACTGCAGAGGAGAGCAGCAAGTTCCAGCCCAGCCAGCAAGCACACTGCACTAATGGGATTCCCGAGGCTCTGGCAGGAAGTCAAGGGTCAAGTGAGGACTTCTTAGGTGCTCAACAGTCACACTCTGGGGCCTGAAAGGTCTTAGAAGCTTATCTCTGTCAATCTCTGCTTAGAATCAAATCGATCAATCAATACCTTTTCCTTCTCTCTGCCTCTCCTCCTGAGCCCCAGCATATTTGAGTGAAGGAACTTATACGTACATAGCCGTTTAAAAGCCAAGTGCTATCAAGTGAGCTCCCATTTCAAGGCACGTTTGAACTGGGAATAGAAAGACGGGCAGCAGCTTAAGCTTTGGGATCATACAGACCTGGATTCGGATTTCACTTGTTACACAGCCTTGGCAAGCTAGGGGCTTTAGTTTTGTGTGTGTGTTTTTTTTATTAAGTAGAAATGATAATGTTAACTCTCAGAGTTGTTGTGAAAACACAGCTAACTCAAATAAAACACATAATACCTAGATTTTCAACACGTTTACCCCCCCCACCACCACATTCCCCTGTGAGGGGATGGAACATCTAACATTTTGGGGTAAAATTTCCGGATCTATACAATCGAATTGTTAAAACTGGTGTGAAAAACTAAAATAAGATTAGGCATCAGTAAATCAAGGCTGTGGGTGGGTCTGGGGGCTTCTCTGGAGGGAAAGGCCAGACCAAGGGATGTCCCAACAAGAAGTTAGGAGTCTGGGGAAAGACAGATACGATCTGAAACTGGGACCAGGAAACTCCATTTCTGCCTACTGATTACTCATCATTGATTCACCGCGTTTACATTTTACCAGGAGGACATGGGAGCAAATTGGAGAGGTGAATCCCACTGAAGTTTACAACATAAAAATAGACAGTGACAGAGGGTGTCAAAGGAAACCACAGGGCACGGCAGGGGCAAACATGGGAGGCGCCGGTCCCCGTGAGCCAGACACAGGAGGGACATGTCACTTCTTCTGCGAGGGACTAACCAGCAGCAACACTTCAGAGACACAGGTCACTTCTCGACACTCCTGGTCAAGACAGACCTCTTAAAATCATGGGTAGATGTCCACCAGCTGCCTCCTAGGGGCCTGCACTGTGCCACACACTGCTGGAGAATACTGAGGAGGGGATGTGAAATGTCTGTCTGTGACCCAGGACCTAACTGTGGAATGGAGTCCAACTCGCAGGGACAGAGAAAGTGCTCCAGTGTGTCCTGGTGGTGGAGAGCACAGTCGCCACTGGGGACCAGATGAGCTCAGGGCAGGCTGATGGATTGTTCATTCAGGAGAGGTTTCATAGGGCCAGGGGCCTGAGCTGGGCTTTCCAGCGGGGGCAGCCTGGGCAGGGGAGAAAAGGAGAACTCCAGGGAGGGGACAGTGAAACCATGCCAAAGGTGGCAGGGGTGAAGACAGTGGGGGATGGGGCAGAGCCACGGTAGATGTCCCACCACCAGGGATCTGAGATGACAGGCCAGCAGGCGTGTGGGGGTGGAGCCCAAATGTAGATCCCCCACCCCCGCACACAGGGTGAAAGTGAGCTGGGATCAGGGATGGCAGGGGGTGAGAAGAAACGTGAATTTTATGAAGAGTAGAAGAAACAGATGTTTGTTAAGACCTACCATGTGGAAAGCACTGCTGTGGACAGGAGTGAGTGACACCTGGGGCCAGTCTTCATGGAGTTTACAAGCCGGAGGGGGATATAGCCCTGTGGACAGGTAACTGTTATTACACGGGCTAAACACTAGCATAGGGGGAATTCTAGGAGATGCAGGGACCCACAGGTATGGCACCAGACTTTGGGGTCAGAATAAGGATTCCCCACAGAGGTAGGAGCGAAAAGAAACAGGATATGGTCTGTTCCTTTCAAGCTTCCCACAGGGGCCAGGAGCCCCTTTTGCAGGATGTCTTAATAAATGGGACATAAAAGTACCCATGTGTCTAGAGTGCAGTGTTGGCTGGAGACAGTGAATATATGAAATGATACCCTTAAAATGCCCTTTGGCTCAAAATGAGTCCCTTTCCCCGACCCCAACTTCAGAAGTCAAAAGGAAGAGGATCATGTCATGGGACCCCAAATTACACTCACTGCAGGTGAAACACTGGGGTGACTTTCACATGCACAGCTAAGAAGGAAGACAGTTTCCATATGACTGCAAGTGCACAGAAAATCTAGCATGCCCAACTGGAGGAGCAGGGAAGGGAGTACTTGCTTAGCAGGGACTCGGGAGCATGCAAAGTCTCTGTCCTGAATCTGCTCCCTCTGTGTATGGAGGCTATGAGTAAGGTACCCATTCCAAAAACAGCAGCAAGGGGAGGGTTAGGAGACATTCTCATCCAATGTGAATATAAAAATCTTAAGAAGAAAACAATACCCACTGCTTTCTGTTCCATTGTCCCAGCTTACTGTGTGCTTTTCTGTTAGGAGAACTGTACCCACAGCCTTAATTTGATGCATTTGCTGGATTATGATTTTTTAAACAAATAAAACAGGGAAGAGAAAAAAATCCAAGGTAGATTTCAGTTAAACTATCACCACAATGATTCTCCGTTTCACTCCCGTGTAGGAAATGTGCATTTGTTTCTACGGAGCATGTGTAGACAGCCCTAGCTCCCTGGAAGAGAGATCTGAGGGAAGGCCATTATGGATGCACGGTGGTCTTAACACAGCGAAACTCCGTTCTTCAGTAGCTTTTTCCTTTTTTTTTTTTTTTTTGAGACAGAGTCTCGCTCTGTCACCCAGGCTGGAGTGCAGTGGCGTGATCTCGGCTCACTGCAAGCTCCGCCTCCCAGGTTCAAGTGATTCTTCTGCTTCAGCCTCCCGAGTAGCTGGACTACAGGTATGCGCCACCACACCTAGCTAATTTTTAGTAGAGATGGGATTTCACTATGTTGGCCAGGCTGGTCTCAAACTCCTGATCTCAGTTGATCCACTTGCCTGGGCCTCCCAGAGTGTTAGGATTACAGGTGTGAGCCACTGCACCCAACCAGTAGCTCTTTTTAAAATAAACTGGGCTGGGCATGATGGCTCACACCTGTAATCCCAGCACTTTGGGAGGCCAAGGCTGGAGGATCACTTGAGGCCATGAGTTTGACACTAGCCTGGGCAACACAACAGGACCCTGTGTCTCTACAAAAAATTTAAAAAGTAGCGGGGCGTGATGGTGTTTGTAGTCCCAGCTACTTGGGAGGCTGAGGCAGGAGGATCACTTGAGCCCAGGGGGTTGAGGCTGCAGTGAGCCTTGATGGTGCCATGGCACTCCAGCAACAGAGCGAGACCCTGTCATACACACACACACACAAAATTAAAATAAAATAAATTGCCTACTTTAAAAATAAAGGTAAGGAGGGGTGCAGTGGCTCATGCCTGTAATCCTAGCACTTTGGGAAGATGAGACAGGTGGATCACTTGAGGTCAGGAGTTCGAGAACAGCCGGGCCAACACGGCGGAACCCCGTCTCTACTACAAATACAAAAATTAGCTGAGCTGAGAGATCACACCACTGCACTCCAGCCTGGGTGACGAAGGGAGACTCTGTCTCAAAAAAATAAAAATAACAGTAAGGCAATACAGGTGTTCAGGAGGGGGTCTGGGAGGTGGCTGTCATTTATCTCCAAAATCATGCTAGAAGCTCAATATAGAATCATTTTTCCTCCACACTGTTTCCATGGGCTTGGAAGAGGAAAAAATGGCACTTAGTGTTACTAGGACCAAAAGACAGCTCCTCCTACTAAAAGATCATCCTGGGGTTACTTAACTGAATATTGATGACATATTAACATTCTTTGGGGGGAAACACGTTTTGTAATAATTAAAAAAAAAAACAAAGTGATCAATGATGCTATTTAAACACCACCTGGAAAAATAGGATTGACTCCACAGGAGGGCTCCCTGGGTGCAGAGATCTCGGTGCAAATCCCATTTCGCTGACTTGCTTTCTCTCCTTAGACAAATGTGTGTGGCAGGGCTGAGGACCTGCTCATGTCCTTTTCTGGGGACGCCACACATGGCCGGTTTCTGGCTCTCGGGGACAGTGGCTCAGGTTCAGAGGAGAACCCTTACTGGCTGTAGTGTGGTGGGCACAGCAGGGGTGGGCCGGTTCACCTCCTGGCTTTGAAGAAATGGGTTCTCTCCTATGGCATCTGTGATCCCCAAAATCCTCAATCAAGCAGGAAGCGGGTGAGTCGATGGCTCTTCCCAAGGCCTTCTCCTCCCATGGACAGCTTCTCTGTCCGAGTTCTCTCGCCGTTTCTCCCCCTTTACTCCATCCCAAGAGGCATTTGTGAGCTTCAAGGGCATCTTCTAAATATTACATTCACTCAGTGCCCCAAAGAGTACAGCATGTTCTTAGAACATTGCTCCATTCTTTCTCCTGCGGTAAGGATTCAGTTTGTTTTATTAAGAACTAGTGTGGCATAAGTTAATTCTCATCCAAAAAAAAAAAAAAAAGTGTATCAAGTCTCTTTTTTTGGCGTATAGTAGATAGAATTGTTGTTATTCTTGTTTCTGTCCCAGAGCTAATACATTCATGACACACTGGCAAAGGATGTTTTGAAAAAGCTGTCTATGGCAAATAACTGATTTGTTTCATTTTGTAAAAACGAACTTCTCCATTCTGACCCAAGTCATTTTCTAAATGATCTCAAAGGGCAAGCTGCCTCTTCCAGCAGGAGGCCGAGGCCACGCTGGAACCTCCTTCCGAGGTCTGGACAGGAGCTGTGTGGTGCAGAGGAGGGAGGGCTGGGCCCAGAACCCAGAGGTCTGCCTTGGGCTGGCCTCTTTCTCCAGTCCTGTGACCTCTGACTGACCAAAGCCTCCCTGGTTCCGTCCCTTCGTGTCTGAAATAAGCAAGCTATATTTAATAGTTTTCCTTTTGCTCTAAAATAAGACGATTCTGAAATATGACATTAAGTGTGAGACTGGTTTCTGCTTTGGACCTCACCTAAGGGGTTTTAGTCATAAGCCCATGTGTGGAAACTGGCCCTGCCAAAAAAGAAACATTCTGAATCATTCAAAACCATTAAGAATGTTGGCTCTGACTTCAGAAAGGCAGGATAAACAGACCCGTGCCCAGCGGGAACTCACTTACTGGATGTCTGTGTTTTTAACTCATCGGTGCCTGAGCACTTCCCAAGTTCCTTCTGATGGCTTCAATGTTTAATGCTGTCACATTTGTACTATTAACTCCACTTCATAAAGGTGGGGGTGGATATTTAATTGGGTGCTAAGTGCTCATTAATCTTTTTAGTGTGGTCACCAGAACTGGCTTTTTTGCAGCCTCTATCCAAAACAGGTTAATTCTCCCGCCTCACACAGGTTATAAAGTAAAGAATAAAGCTCCCCCGCCCAACTTTTAAAGTCCTTTTCCCCTAAACAATACTCTAAAATCAATGAATCTAGAGATTCTTTGGACTGGAATGGGTTCCAAATCAATTGACCTCTAAGCTCCAAATGCATTTGGATTCTGCTTCTATTGATCTGAAATAATAAAGGCTACAGGAATTGGGATATGGTTCTGGTTTCTAGAATTTACCTGAAAAACTAGGATGCCTTTGATCATCCATATTTCTAGGAAGCCCTCTGACTATCCATATTTCTAGGAAACCCTTTGACCATCCATATGTGGCTGCTTTTTTATATGTACAGTACTCATGCAAAGTAAACAGAAAAATAAAGAGTAAATCGCAATTTCCAGGTCACAGTTTCCAGTGTAACTGGCAACTATGTGGTAGAGTTCAGTGGACCTGCCGGAGTCCTTGTGTATGCCCCAGACATAGGCACACACATACAGAGCTCAGGAAAAGCTGCCCAAGAAAATGACAGTCTTTTTTTTCTTTTTCTTTTTTTAAGGAACCTTTCATGGATCTAGAACTAACTGGGCACATAATGGGTAAGGTCAAATACTGAAACTTTTTTTTTTTTTTTACTTAAAAATTTCTGGCTGGGAATGTGATGGCTCAGGCCTGTAACCCCAGCACTTTGGGAGGCCAAGGTGGGTGGATCACCTGAGGCCAGGGGTTCAACACCAGCTTGGCCAACATGGCAAAACCCCATCTCTACTAAAAATACAGAAATTAGCCAGGCATGGTGGTGGGCGCCTGTAATCCCAGCTACTTGGGAGGCTGAGGCAGGAGAATTGTTTGAACCCGGGAGGTGGAGGCTGCAGTGAGTCAAGATCACGCCACCGTACTCCAGCCTGGGTGACAGAGCGAGACTCTGTCTGCAGAAAAAAAAAAAAAAAAAAAAAGTTAAAAATTTCATGTTCAGAAAGCAAGAGACATGATGCTATTTTCTCCAATTCTGAAAGCTCCCAGTGGTCACAGCATCGTTAGCCACGTGTAACATGTGCATCCAGGCAACTGAATGATTAACTGTCACCAGACTTCTCCATGGCCTTACTCAAACTGAGTAAGCTGGTAGTATTTCCTAAGAGTTGTCACTCAGTTGTGAAAACATAGAGAGCTTTTTGTTTTTTGGAAAATCCTGATCAGTCGAAATGACCGGGTGGTCAGCCTTGCCCATCTTGTGGCTACTTAGATAAAGGCTTCTTTTCCCAGGCAAGGAGAGAGATGATGGTTAACTTGCTTTTTAGACTGAAGTCATCGCTATTCACTGGTGTAATGAATAAGCTAGACATTTTTTTTTTTAAACCTCCTTTCAAAAGCAACACTACATTTTTCTCTTCTCTGGAAATGAACAGAACATGTCATAATTTTGTAAACATCCATCAGTGCCCATGAAAAATTTTTTAAAAAATAATCTGAGCCTCACTTGTTCATTGCCTACAATATCAATCAATGGCTTAGATATCTCTCCGTGTTATATTACTTCTCAGCGCTCTTAATTCATCAGGTCAAACAGAATCTTAAAACATCATTTAAAAGCTTCCTTCCTTTCCATGTCTCAGGGTATCTGTAATGGACAATTTTGGTGTGCTGAAATCAGATGACTGACCAAGGCCCATAACTGTGATCACAGGTAAAACGTTTTTCTGCTTTGCCAAAACTCCGAGTTTCCTTTGCTCTCTATGTCAAACTGAAAGAGCCCTCCCAGACCCGGGGCCAGGTGGAGAGGCCACTCACACCCGCCCGGTGCAGGACTGCCTTGTATGGCCTCACTGGGGCACGGTTCCCGGGGCGGTGACTCAGCTCTGGAGGACCACCTGCTGCGTGGGGGTTGCTGCCTAGCAGGTCATTGCCAGTCACGAGGGCAGAGAGACCCAAAGGATCAGAGAACAGCTCCGAGCAGGTCAAGGGCAGTGCCAGAAGGAAAGCCTTTGTTTACAGAAGGAAAGATCCTGCACCTTGTGGTGAGGCATTAAAGAGTAGAGGGGCTTTGCACCTGCATCCTAAGCCTCTTGGTTCGCCACTAAGCCGCACAGCCGCAGGGAGGAAACCACTGGGAATACCATCACAGAAAATGAAGGTAGGGCCGCAGGGCACCTTCCACTCTCAAAGGGAAAAGACGGCCCTGGATCATCTTTCTAAAACACCACCTTGATGAAGTCGCCATGGTTTTCTAAAGTAATAAATGGCAGCCACTACCTACAAGATAACAGAGTGCATTTGAAACCTTTCTACCACCTAAGTCCAACCCACCTTCAGGGCATTCGCTCTGCTTCCTTAGATAAAGCCTCTGCTCGGGCTAAGATGTTCTGTCTCCGCTGCCCCACTCTGCAGGCTTTCTCCTCCCGCTGGCTGGAACAGAGAATGGGGGAGCCGTTAGGAGCCACAGACACTGAGCTATTCCACATGGAATGCTTTTTATTGTTTGATCTATTTCACATGTACAAAGCTTTGACCTTCCAATTCTAAGAATTCCTACCTAGAACTGGTAGGTTCTAAGAACCTCCTGGGACCGATTCTGGCACATGTCTCTTCTGAACTCACAGAGCTTGTGCCTTAACAATTTAGAGTCAACTGACTCTGCTGTCCTTTCTAATGTGTTAAGTTTCAGTCCGTGACAAACACTGACAAGATGTGTACCTCATCAGTCACTGTAAAGGGAAAGGACATGGCCCCTGCGGCAGAGGTCCACAGTCACACAGACGACAGAAACGTGCCCGATGCCTTCCAGTGTATGTCACAAACGCGTATTTGACAAGGGACAGCAGAGACTCTGCAGGTGGTGAGTTTTGCGTGCAGCACCACAGAAGTCTTCATTGGGGAGCTCCAGGCTGGATTTTAAAGGAAAAGCCGAATTTTAAGGGAAGAACAGGTTAAACACCAAAGGAAAATGGGGAGAAATGTTTCAAGGAACATGTATACTAAACAACACAGTGCATTCTCTCCAGCTCTGCAGCTCGGGGTTCCAGGGCCGGGGGTCCCACAAGGTTGGGAGGAGAAGCAGGCCTTATCACGAAGGGCTTTGCAGGACAGGCCGAGTGTGTACGACGTTGGAGGTGGAATGACAGGGTTATGCCCTGTGGAAGGGGCTGACTGCAGGACTGCTCGGAATTGGGAGTTTGACAGGGGAGAGGCACTTTCACAGACATTATCTGGTTTCATCACCACCCCTTCTTCAGCCATATATTTGGCGATTAATTGCGCACTTGTGACATGTTCCTTTCTGCTCTCTGTTCCTTGATGCCTCCTGCTTTTTTGTCTTGTCCCCAGCTGGGCTATCCGTTCCTGGTGGCCACAGAACAATACCTTTAGTGGCTCCCACAGTGACCAGCACGTGTCTTAAACTCAGAGCAGGTCAATCAAACTCCTTTTAATTGAAATTTTAGGATGTGCTTTTGCCACACTCTCAAGTAAGTAATTAAATTCATCAGCAAATACCAAGTCCTAAAATAATGAATGGTACTTAGGACACATAAAGAGTGGTAGAAAACTAGCTGGGCTGGGGTCATCCTGTGGAGGCCCTGGACGGCCCGGCTAAATAGCACTTGGAACTCTTCTGTAGAAGTGTTTTGATAAAGACATGAGGTGACTGAAGCTATGCTTAATAAAAGATGAACTTAGCAGTAAGATGGGCCGGAGGGAGACAGTTGCTGTGGTGGTAGAAAGAAGAGGTGAAGAAGTGTTGTCAATGCAGTGAGAGCGTTTGCTACCATCTGAACCAGCACGCGGCGCTGTTCCTTTAGGGCCCCTTGAGCTTCACAGAGTTCTTTTCTGACATCCGTCGCACTTAGGAAGATCGCATGGTGATGCTGGCTTTTATTCTCCCTCCCTTTCTTCCTTCTAATAATTAGCAAGCAACCGTTATCTGCCAGACACTGTGCTATTACACAAGGGAGAGAGAGATGAAAGGCAGTCTCTACTCTGATGCCTCGTGGGAGACGAAGAAAAGTAGCTGGTTAAAACGCAGCGTGTTGAATTCTCTGATATGCCCTCCCTCCTTCTCTCTCTTCCTTCTGGCCAGTCTGTCTTCCCTTCCTTTTTCTTCCAAAAAAAGGATCTGAAGCATAATGAAAGAAGTCAGCTAGGAATGGGGAAGAGGCAAGCTCATCTAATGCAGGGGACCCCTGGAGGTGGTGGCACCTAAGATGACTCTCGGATGAGCAGTGTCAGCCAGACGAAACCAGAAGGAAGAGAGAAGAGCTGTGTGCAGACACAGGCTGGGGCAGAGGAGTGGGCTCAGCGGCCTCCTCAGACATGAGCTGGGACCCGGAAAATGAGGAGCCTTGAAAGAGGGAAAGACGATGACATCTATGCTTTAGAAGGATCGGTCTGGAGTCAGCAGAAGGGCTTATTGGAAGGTAGTGACTCTGGAGTCAAAGAGACGCAAAGTACAGATTTGAGAGATGCCACAACAGACGCGTTAAGCCCTGGAGCAGGAATGATATACACACTGAGAGGGTGAGGGAGTGAGGTTCTTACTAAAGACCTGTAAAATGAGTTTATTTCACCCAGAAGCTCCAGCAAGGGAGACACACACTGCCTCGTGCTGGCCGCAAGGTGGCAGCCTCGCACTGCCATTCTAGCAGAAAATGCGTCTCCCCCTCACCAGGGCTCACCACCACGTGGGCGGAGCCACTCAAAAAATCCCACCCCGGGGACCGCAGCTCTCTAAGCTTGCCCCATAAACACGCTTTTCTCCCATGGAAAGCCTCCACAGAAGCAATGAAAAAGTCAGTTGATCTGGGGAGAGAAGCATAAAAGCTCGTGCTCTTCGGAGAGCTTTGGGCTGTTTCAGGGTGGGCGGCTGGGCCTTCTGATAACTGCGAAGAGACGATACAGGCTGGGGACCAAGGGGTTCAATAAAGGGCGTCATCCCCAACAAGAACCAACTCGTGGAGAGTTCGGGCCCCATGGCTAAGTCTGACCCGACGCTGGCGAATGCCGCTGAGGACCCTGAAAACCTGCGGGGACCCCGTCCCCAGGCCAGCAACAGCCACCACCCAGGGCCCCTGGTCTCTGTCAGGCAATGCAGGACATCTGAGGGAGGCTGGGCCGCAGATTCCACGTGTAGCTGGGAGGGGTCGCTGCGTCTGGCAAGGCAAGGGCTGCTGTCTAAACTTCCAAGGGAATGATGTGGGCACCCCAGGAAGAAGGGACGCCCTGACCCCGCTCCATAGGTGAGGGCATGGAGAGCCCATCCCACTGTGGCCTTGTGGCCTGTCACCACTCTCTGACGGGCTTATTGTGATTTTCAGCCACTTGCTGTTTGCCACCCAGAGGCAAAGCGGCTGCAAGAGGTAGGAGAAAGCAAGAGACTCCCTCACCTGGAACACAGCATCCACTGCGATCCCAGAAAAGACAAATCCCCTTGCAGGCACTTCAATCCACACAGCAGTCCTGGGATGAGGGTCCTGTTACCATCCCCATTTCACAGTGAGGAAACCGAGGCACAAAGCATGAAGTAACTCGAATGTGCCCAGATGCTAGCAAGGAGCAGAGCTGGAGTTTAGGCCCAGACAGCCTGACCTCAGAGCTTGTGCGCTACCTGCTGCCTGGTGCAGTCCACAGAGAGAGGGCCAGTGCCCGGCCCAGAACCACATGCCCTGGGGCTGGAGACAGGTCGGGGCAGCTGAAAGGTGGAGGCGCCCTCTCCAGCGCTTCTTCCTCACCCCTTGCGGCTTTCTCCTGTGCTCCAACTGCCACCACTTGCTTGGGCAGCCAAGCATGACAAACTGGCCAGCCACCAAGCAGGACTTTTCAAAGGAGGAGTAAAAACCTTTGTATGAATATACACTCTTCTTGCCACACACAAACGCCCTTCCTTCCACCTTCAAAGGTGATTCTGAGACTGCCCGTTTTTATCTTTGCTTCAGTTGTGCTTGATTTACAGCCCCCTGAGGTTTTTTTTTTTGGACAGAGTCTTGCTCTGTCACCCAGGCTGGAGTGCAGTGGCACGACCTCAGCTCACGGCAACCTCTGCCTCCCGGGTTCAAGTGATTCTCCTGCCTCAGCCTCAGCCTCCCAAGTAGCTGGGATTACAGGCACCTGCCACCACACCTGGCTAACTTTTTTTGTCTTTTCAGTAGAGACAGAGTTTCACCATGTTAAGCCAGGCTGGTGGTGAACTCTTAACCTCAAGTCATCTGCCCACCTAGGCCTCCCAAGGTGCTGGGACTACAGGCATGAGCCACCGCGCCCGGCCTCCCTGAGGTTTTTAACTAACATTGCTAGTGGTTTAAGTTGGGCACTGACAAGTGTTAGAACCTAATTGCAGAGGTCACGTTGTTTGAACACCAGAACTTCAAGGCATGCTTGAACCACCTGATCAAAGGAGAAGGGACTGAGGACCAACAGGAGTGGGGCTTAAGGCGTCCTCCTGCTCCGGTTTCCTGTGAACCCGCTCCTCTGAGGAAAGGAATAGTCCCTGGCCACAGAAGACACAGGATCCTCCTGGGGGTCCTCCTTGGTCACATCACACTTTCAGACTGCGTGGTGGGACACTGACCACCGAGCCCACAGACGTGGGTTTGAAAGCTACGCCTTCAAATCAGCAACTCCCTTTCCTCGAGAATATTTTAGTGTGTAATATAGAAGATGTTTACACACTGAATTAAAGCACCTGCCACTGAATCCTCCTGCTGGAATTATGGGGGGTGGGAGGAGATGGAAAAAAATCAATGTTTCAAAGCAGTCCTGATGTGCTAAAAATATCTCTCACTTCTCCTTTCATCTGTCTGGTCATTGTCCCAGACGCAAGCTCAGCACAGCCTCGCCCGTACAACATGTCGAATCGCTGTCTACCTCCACTTCTTAATCGGACAAAGAGAGAATATTCTTTTTTTTTTCCCCTTCCTCAGACATTAGTCCAAGATTACAGACTAGGATATAGCAACCTATTATTCAAGAACAGCTTTTAAAGGTAGCTGCTTCAGACTGGCACTTTGGGAAAACTTTGAAAGTAGACTCCCTTTTTTTAAAAAAAAAATGCTTATTTTAACTATAGATTGGTGATAACGATTCAACCGCAGAGATCCAGCTACCTGTTGGCACAGAAATCCCTAACGCTACTCTCAAGCAAATAAGATCTTGTAAGGGGAAACTCCTGCAAAATGCACCTTGTGAACAAGCTGCTCGCACCTCCTCTTGCAGCTGCAAAGATATTCTACTCTATTGCTTAACCCGTGACCTTGAAAAAACTCCACCTTTCCTGCCAGCAGCTCTGCTGCATCCACCTGTCCCTACAGGTAGTAAAAGATTAGACGGAACAGAACCACGTTTACACAACACACTTCCGAGCTTCTCTTCCTTCTAGCCCCTGCCCCACCCCCACTCCAAGGCCAAAGTTCATTTCTTCCTGCAGGCTTCACTCTTTAGAATTAACCAACACTGTGCTTTTCATCCTGCTCAACACCAGTCCTTTGGCCTCACAATGCTCGCCTGTGTGGAACACGCTGCAGCTACCAGGTCATCTGCTTTAGACCCAGCTCCATGTCAAGTCCTGTTATGGTCCCTTAGGCATATTGTCATGCTCCTGGGCACCTGAAAACTGACAACTGGTTTCAGATTTCTTACAATTTGCTTTTCTGGTTTATCCTTATTTATTCCCCTCACAGTGACATTCACAGGAAGTAGTGGCAGGCAGTCTCTTGGGGACAGGTCTGTCCCGAATACCTGGGGGGATGCCCTGGCCAGGGGAAATTCACAGGGGCCCATCAAGAGATTCCAGGAGATGGAGTTTGAGACCAGCCTGGCCAACATGGTAAAATCCCATCTCTACTAAAAATGTAAAAATCAGCCAGGCGTGGTGGTACGCACCTATAATCTCAGCTACTCGGGAAACTGTGGCAGAATTGCTTGAACCCAGGAGGCAGAGGTTGCAGTGAGCCGAGCTCATGCTACTGCACTCCAGCCTGGGCAACAGAGCAAGACTCTGTCTCAAAAAAAAAAAAAAAAAAGAAAGAAAGAAAAAAAGACATTCCAGAAGACTTCTGAAATGGAAGTGGCCACCACGCAGCTGCACCTGCCACCCTGCTACCTCCTTCCCCACTCCAGGACCTTTGAAATGTGCTGCTCTCTCTATGCCGAGAGCTCTCACCCCTACCCCCTGCACCCACACATTCCTGCTCATCCCTGTGCTGGGACCTTGGAAATCACCACCTCAGGGAACCACTGGGAAGGAGGTCCTTTTCATCTGAGTGCCTTCCCCTCAGGGCATGATTTTTCTTGGGTCATTTTTTTTTTTTTTTGGTGTGTGTTTACTTAGGTTCCATGATGACAGAGACCATGCTTGTGTTTTCATCACTATCATCTTCACCTCACTGCCAACCAGTGCATGGCACACAGTAGGTGCTCAAGAAAGGTTTACTGAATAAATGGATGAACAATGACGTCAGCCTACTTTGACCTCTTGAGTCCCTCTGATCTCTGAATGTTTTGGAGAAAGGACCTTTAACAGCATCTCCCATCTCTTCCTGGCCTTGCCGCCCCACCCAGTAAAACCATAATACTTGCTGGTATAGCCTCTTCCTGCAAATAAAAGTATAAAAGGAGTTCAGAATGGACACTCCCAACAAAGGGATTTATGACCTTGGTCTCATGTTCCATTGTGGTGATAAAATTCACTTTTCTATGAAATTACAAATTCCTCCCTTCAACAACATTGCCAGAGGTCCCCAGAACAAAGCAAAACTGGGTATTCAGAATTTTTTAAGTTTAGGAAACGGTGCCTGGAATCTCTCTTTCTCCCTCCTCTGGTTGCATCCTATTCCTCAGGTTATGTGCTTATGAAGTTCGTATCTTGCTCTGTGCCCAAAGATGCTTCCAGCTCGCTTGCTTCCCCTGCTCCCCGCAGGCCTGCAGAGAGCACCGCCCCAGTCTGCTATTAAGATCTGCTCAACTGTTTAATTGCACAGCCTGTCCCAGCAGCAACCTCTCCACAGCCTCTCACTTGCCAACCAACTGGCCGCCCACTCACATTCTCTTGCTGGCTTGCTCACTGCCCAAACACACACCCCTCCCCCAGTTCATCTCTTACCCACTAACACCACGACGATCTGACTTACCTGATTTGCTGACGCACTTTACCTGAAGCCCCACCCACCCACCTCCACTTTTCCAGAGTTCTACCCACAAGAAAAGAAGGAAAGCAGCCGGCCTGGTCTGAATACAAAAGATTTACTGTCAACACCTTGAAACTTGGAAAGGGTCCATTACATGCCAGCATCAGGCTTTTGGTGGAAAAGCGCGGTGGTGGGGACGGTAGGAAGATGCTAAGAAGAAAAGATGAAAGGGAAGAGGAAGATGAAAATCCATCAGTCCTTCCTCTGAGTCTAGTTGGCCAGGACAAGGACAACACAGGACTTTTGTGAAAGATTCTGGAAATATTTCAGAGAGATGCCTTGAGAATATCCACATGGCGGTACATAGGGCATACGATCTGGGTTTCAAGACCTGAGCCTGAGTCCTGGCTTTCCACCTGCTAACCACGTCCCTGCCATCAGGGCAGGCTGATGTTTCCTGGTCAGTACAACAGGGATGCAGAAATCTATTTCCCAGAGTTGCTGGGAGGATTAAATGAGGTCATGTATGTGAAAGCATCTTGTAAACTGTGAACACTAGACATGGTATACATTAGTTTTTGGTGTTACCCAGTAGGTCATTTCTCTCTCAAGCACTTATTGTCTATCATGTGTCCAGGTGTTTATCCAAAAGTAAACACCAACCAATCATGGCATCATGGTTTTTTTTTTTTTGTTTTTTTGTTTTGAGATAGAGTCTCGCTCTGTTACCCAGGTTGGAGTGCAGTGGCGCAATCTCTGCTTACTGCAACCTCTGCCTCCTGGGTTCAAGCAATTCTCCTGCCCCAGCCTCCCGAGTAGCTGGGACTACAGGTGCATGCCACCACACCCAGCTAATTTTAGTATTTTTAGTAGATGGGGTTTCACCATGTTAGCCAGGATGGTCTTGATCTCCTGACCTTGTGATCCACCTGCCTCGGCCTCCCAAAGTGCTGGGATTACAGGCGTGAGCCACCCTGTCCAGCCCCAGTCATGGCTTTTAAGGGGTCAATGCAAGCCAGCGAAGATGGACAAAAAATAGGACTTATAGAACATAGTATGACACATATACAACTGGTAAGCAGAGGGGGCTGTGGAAGCACCCAAGGGGCACCTAGCCCAACCCTCAGGAATCAGCACAGGCTGCCTGGAGGAGGTTTCATCTGAACAGTGCTCTGAAGGGACAGTAGCCACTGGCTAGGAAAAGGGAAGGAAGAGCTTCCAGGCAGAGGGCAAGCATGAGGGGCTTTGTTTGGCTGCACCGGAGATCAACGAACAATGGTAAGGATGGGGGGAGTCCTGAGAGATAAGACCAGATCATGAAGGGTGTCCTGAGCCCTGTCAAGACATTATGAGGTCAACCAAGCAACAATAACATCACAAGACAACAGGTTTCTTTCTGGGTCCTGACAGTGTACTTAAGTCATAGGGCTTGAACTTACTGGATGGCATTAATGAGCTTCTGTTCATGTCTAATAATGAAAAAAGGGGGTTCTATCATGGGCTATGCCACATTTGTTTTTCTTGGTAGTTAGGACAGCTGCTTTGTTAATTGCCTTTTTTGAACATACCCTCCTATACCCACAGCACAACTGCTTGAGTCATGGGGGCAGGGTGTGGTAATCTGCACTATGCATGAGCTGTAGCCAGGTGATCCAGCACAAAGGTGCCCAGCTGTGGGGAATACGCGCATTCTTCCCTAACACATTAAAACCACCACCAAAGAAAACTGGCTGAATAAAACTGAGTGGCCCCAAGGATAAAAACACCTCCAACACGAGTCATTCATTTATGAAAAGTGAATAGGATACAAATTAAAAGCTTGGGCACAGGAGCCAGACTGCTGTGACTTGAATTCTGGCTCCTCCATTTCCAACTTCCCCAGCCTCAGTTGTCTATCTGTCAAATGGGTCTCATGGTAGGATCTGTCACACAGGATTGTGTATTAAAAGAGATAATCAAATCAAGTATTTGGCACAGTGCCTGGCACATGGAGTTCTCAACACCTGCTGTTGGTGGTGGTTCTATTTGTTGTTTTTCTATTGTAGCAATGCTGAATCCAGTCTGCTCCCTCCTATAATTTACATGATGGAAGAATTAGAGACTTGAACACAGAAATGAATTATCTCTGTTAACCCTAACCCCAGAACACTGAGGCCACAGGAAATACAACCGCAGTGACCTGGACTTCTGCGTTAGTCATGGTCAGTACATATTAGGTCACGGCTAGTCTACGCTTTGTCACATGGTGGTGACATTCCAGTTTCATATGAGAGGGCTCTCAGTTAAGTAAGTGCACTACAAATGCACACTGGGAAACACCCGTGGTCTATCTAAAACATTGTTCCAGTGCCCCCTTGTTTTTTGTTTTGCTTTTTTTTTTTTAATCCCAGAGAAAATACCATAGAATATTTCATTAGACCTTTTTATTCAAGATCCATCTTAAAAAGTTGAGGCTGCACCTCAGATATCTTCTATTTTCTTTTTTTTTTTTTTTTGAGACAGAGTCTCGCTCTGTCACCCAGGCTGGAGTGCTGTGGCCGGATCTCAGCTCACTGCAAGCTCTGCATCCCGGGTTTACGCCATTCTCCTGCCTCAGCCTCCCCAGTAGCTGGGACTACAGGCGCCGCCACCTTGCCCGGCTAGTTTTTTATAGTTTTTAGTAGAGATGGGGTTTCACCGTGTTAGCTAGGATGGTCTCGATCTCCTGACCTCGTGATCCGCCCGTCTCGGCCTCCCAAAGTGCTGGGATTATAGGCTTGAGCCACTGCGCCCGGCCTAGATATCTTTTATTTTCTTTACTAACTTGTTACATGACCCCTACTGCCTGTGAATATATCCAAAGATTTTTCTGTGTTTTAATCTGAACTCACTTTGAAGCTATTTATATGTTTGGCATGGTAACACGATGGAGATAATAAATGCCATGCAGGTCTGACTCCGCTTTGAAAGCAGCTTTCTTAGTGACACCTTCCTCAGGATTCCCTGAGCTAACTTTATGGGATCTGGTAAGTAACTTCATATTCACTCCATAGCGTTTATGATCTCACAATCATTTCCTGCAGATCTAGCCTGGAAGCTAAATTTTAAAACTAGCTGCGGATTTAGAAGATGATTCATAAGCTCTGCGCATACCATGGTTATGACTAGTGGAAGGCAAAGATTCTTACATCAGTCTTCTTTACATTTTAACAGCAAGGAAAATAACAGGTTAGAGGAGTACTTTGTATCTACCCTCCCTTGCTTCCGGCAAATTAAAGCCAAATAAATTGCAACACTTTGAAATCTGTGTCTCTGTAACATTAAAGACAGCCCTGGGCTGGGAGAGATGAACGTGGTAGGGCACCTCCGGGCCAGCTTCCCAGTGGAGCAATGGTATTGGAGAGGTGGACAACGTGGGGAGGCTCAGGGAGCGGTATCTTCAGAGTTAGAGAACACGGTGCATCGGGCAAGCAACAAGCTCTTTTTGCAGCAAGAGGGGAGTGTGGCTGGAGAAAAACTCAGGTTATTTTATTTTTTTCTGAAAACCACTTGCTGAAATAGAATGCCTCTTTTGAATACTGACGTCACGAGACTATCAATTTAGGTTATATTAAATTTTTTCAGGATAGCTATCCTTAAATTTCAAAGCATTTATTGGCCAGGCTTCTAACGTGCGATAGCATAATTCACTAGGAAGCAGGGAATTTAGAATTGAGGTGACACCGGATCCACAGAGTGAGTCTCTGGGGTAGAGGCGGGAATACGCTCAGTAAGGCAGCGGGTCAGCCCTAAGGCTGCCCAGGCGTGAGGCCTCCTCTGCAGGGTCTCACGGGTGCCTTCTCCTGCCTTTTCCTGGAGCCATATCTAACGACTTTAAAATGTTAACCCTGGGTCTGTTTTGGTGAACTTCAATGTTTGTAACATCCTGGAAATTATTTATTCCAAGAAGCTGGAAATAAAAAAAGATCTTCCCAGATTTCTGAAAATGGGGTGGATCCTGACCTACATTCAGTGTTCTAGATTAAAATCACAGATTTTGGATAGAGAAAAAAAATATTCTCTGCAATCTAATAAAACCAACTTTTTTTTTTTTTTTTTTTTTTTTTTTTTTTGGAGACAGAGTCTTGCTCCATGGCCCAGGCTAGAGTGCAGTAGCACGATCTCGGCTTGCTGCAACCTCTGCCTGTTGGGTTCAACTGATTCTCCTGCCTCCTGCCCCAGTCTCCCAAGTAGCAGGGATTACAGGCATGTGCCATGATGCCCAGCTAGTTTTTTGTATTTTTAGTAGAGATGGGGTCTTGCCATGTTGCCCAGGCTGGACTTGAACTCCTGACCTCAGGTGATCAGACCATCTTGGCCTCCCAAAGTGTTGGGATTACAGGCGTAAGCCATCATGCCTGGCCAAAACCAACATATTTTATGGATAGGAAATTGAGGCTTAGATGGGGGAAAAAAAAAACATTACACAGATTAAACCACAGCTAATGTCAAGTGGTGACCAAAGGCGCATCTTTTATTGCAGGCTGCGGGTTTTTCCATGTGGCTGGTTGTATGCTGCACCAAGCAGCAGGCACAGTAGGCCAGTTTCCTGTGCAGACCCAGTTGCAATCCCATCTCTAAGCCAGGATGCTATTAGGTCTCAACAACCCATGGGAATTTAGGGTGCTCACAATTTAGGCTGGGAAGAGGTGACTAAGCTACTTGGTCTAAGGTCTATGCAACTGGCCACTCACTCTGGACCAGGGATATTCAATGCCAGACAGCGGTAGGGCTGGTCTGGGGCGACAAGCCAGATCCTGGGCAAAGCAACTTTTCTGCTAAGGGTTCCCTGGCAGAGCACGACGATGGCCACTTGGGAATGTGATCTGACAGTGACAGAAGTCTTCTTTCAAAGCCCATTCCTAGGGCCTGCCGTTTCCCCAGCACTGTGTCCCAGGAAGCCCCCTTGCTAGCCATATTCATAAACGACTAAAACATGTTTTGGAAAGTAGTTTTTCTTGGTATTTAGTGTGTTGTTTACTCTCTTACTGTACTAATAATATAAATTGCTGAAGGCTTCCTGGAAATCAAAACTACAAATTAGAGAAAAATAGGGTTAGAGAATGATAGTCCACTTTGAAATTCAAATAATGATTTGAGAGGTTTAAGAATTATTATGTGAATAGATGGTAAAGTGACAGAATATTAATTATAGAATCTAGCCAGTGTATTTTTCGTAATAAAATGTTGGAAAAAAGTATTATCACATCGTCTGTGGTTACCAATATCCAACAAGTTCATGGGCTCCTACCGCTGGATATAACAGCAAGAAGTCTTGAAACATAAATTAAATATGGAAATTAATAGGGAAAGATACATGACTCAATACATGATGGGGGATTTACTCTGTGGAACAAACTCCATTTGGATCTTTTTTCACACCTTTAAAAAAAAAAAAAAAAGACACAGGGTCTTGCTCTGTTGTCTAGGCTGGAATGCAACAGCATGATCATAGCTACAGCCTCAAACTTCTGGGCTGAAGCGATCCTCCCACCACCTCAGCCTCCCAAGCAGCTAGGACTACAGACACATGCTACCATGCCTGGCTACGTTTTAAATTTTTTGGTAGAGGTGGAGTCTCACTATGTTGCCCAGGCTGGTCTTGAACTCCTAGCCTCAAGCAATTTTTCCACTGTAGCCCTGCAAAGCACTAAGACTACAGTTGTGAGCCAGTGGGCCTGGCTACATCTTACGTCTAATTTGGTGAGTTTAATGTTAAAAATGAAATAATTATTTTTTTAATTAGATGAATATTATTCTAACTTCTGGGTAGGAAGGAATTCCTAAGCCTGAGGTAACAGAAGTTATATGGGAAAAAAATAAAATCATTTACTCCACTACATAAAATATAAAGGTTCTCATGGGAACACATGGACACAGGGAGGGGAACATCACACACCAGGGCCTGTCGTTGGGTGGGGGCTAGGGGAGGGATAGCATTAGGAGAAATACCTAATGTAGATGACACGTTGATGGGTGCAGCAAACCACCATGGCACGTGTATACCTGTGTAACAAACCTGCACGTTCTGCACATGTATCCCAGAACTTACAGTATTGTAATAATAATAATAATAATAAAGGTTCTGTATTTCCAATAAAGTATAAGCAAAATTAAAAGTCAAAGAAGCTGGGAAAAATATTTGCCTCAAATATCTTACACATACACACACACACACCCTTATAAATATATCATAGAAACAGTCACACCCTAATAGAAAAGTTGATAATGGACATGAACAGAACATTTACAAAAGAAAACAACAGGCTGATACACACATGAAGAAAGTTCAATGTTATTGGTAGAGATGAAAACATGCCACATGCCTGACATGGAGTGAACATTCATTAAATAGCTTCTGAGTAGATGAACCAAAAAGAATGTAACCTTTTTGTCTAAAGATTAAAAAAGAGAGAACACTCAATGCTGATGAAGATATGGGGAGAAGGACATTTCACACATTGCTAAAATGTGTAGAACTTGGTTCAAGCTTTCTAGAAAACAACTTAGCAAGGTATATCAAGAATCTTACACTTACCCTCCTTTTACCCAAGAAATTCACTGTAAGGAATCTCTCCTAAGGAAATCATTAAAAATATGCCCAAGATTCATGTATTTAAAAGGTTAATTACTGTAATATAAAAATAGTTTTTAAAAACTGGAAGCAAATTAGACACTCCCAAATTAGAGAATTAGCACCATTAGAAATATTTTAGAGGCATTTTAAAGCATAGGGAGAACATGCCTGTTTTAAAAGTGGGATTGAAAGTGTCTATACAGGCTGGGCATGTGGTGTCTTACACCTGTAATCCCAGCACTTTGGGAGGCTGAAGTGGGAGGATCACCTGAGGTCAGGAGTTTGAGACCTCACCTGAGGTCAGGAGTTTGAGACCAGCCTGACCAACAAGGTGAAACCCTGTCTCTACTGAAAATCAAAATTAACTGGTGTGGTTAATTTTGTGCGTGCCTGTAATCCCAGCTAATTGGGAGGCTGAGGCAGGAGAATCGCTTGAACCCGGGAAGCAGAGGTTGCAGTGAGCCAAGATTGCGCCATTGCACTCCAGCTTGGGCAACAAGAGTGAAACTCCATCTCATAAATACATGAATGAATGAATGAATGAATGAACCTATACAGAATTATGCTGATTCTGCAAATTGTGTGTATGTAGGAAAGTGCTGGAAGGAAACATACAAAACCCTAATAGAGCTTTGAGGATTAGAGGTAATATGTGGAATCTAAAATAGTCAAATATAGTCCATAGAAACACAGTGGTGGTTGGGGGGGATGGGGAGATGTGGGTCAAAGGGTATAAAGCTGGAATGATGTCAGATGAATACATCTGTAGTACAGCATGAGGACCACAGTGAAGATACTGAGTATTTCTAAGTACATTTTAGGTTGGCTTACCCATGCACAAAAAGGTAACTGTGAGATGGCACACTCATAGCTTGAGTGTAAGTTATTATTTTGCTATGCACATGTTGTATCAAACCAGCAGGTTGACACCTTAAATATATACAATAAAAAAAGGTTTTATTACAAATGAGTAAGAATAAAATGAAAAACACCATATAAAAAATTAGAATTGTGATCCCCTGCTTTGGAGACAGATCTTCACTCAAGTCCTTATCCATGTGGCCCAACTCCCCATTGGCTCTGTCTCTGCCACTGACTCTGTCTCTGTGTACTGACATGTCTGAATGCCACCTGTTCCCCCTCACACCTGGGCCCCACCTGTGCCCCCTCACACCTGGGCTTCCTCTTGGACTGCATTTTGTGGTGAATGATGCCACTTGATAACAGTGGCCAATCTGCCTGCATCACCCTCCCCCGTTTCTCCCCCAAATCCATCACCACGTGTGTCCTGACCAAAGCTTTCCATTTGGTCCCCTTGCCTCAATGGCCTGTCCCCCACCCCCTCAAATCACTCTCTTCACTGCAGCCCACCTGGCCTTTCTGAAGCGCACGTCTGACTTTGTCAGGCTCCTGGGTGGAAATCTTCAGGCTAGCAAGGCGCGGCATTCAGACCTGTTCCAAGCACTGCCGAGTCTCCATCTCCCATCACCCCTTCCCCACACACACAGGTCTGGGCCTCTGGCCAGGCTGTTCCACCTGCCTCCCATCCAGCTAACTCGGCCAAGACTGTCCATTGAGTCAATTGTGACTTTGCCTCCACCGGAAGCTGTGCGGGGTGGAGGTTGAGTGTCACAAGCCCTGCACATGCTGTTTTTATGCTCCCATGGCACTCACCACACACTGTGACTTTGTTTCTGTATCTTTGTCTCCTCTACCAGACTGTGAGCACCTAGCCAAGTAGGCCCTCAGGGTTTGTAGAATGAATGAATAAATGTTTCCATCACCCAGGAGACTTAAACTGCTTTCATCCTGAAAGAGGTATCAAACCAAGATTTTGTAGCTTCCCCCAGTTAGCTGCTGAAGTATTTTATCATCCTCACAAGTGAGACAGTCATCCTTGTGTATTAATCACCCAGCAAATTCATGTATTATATGTTGTCTGTCATGACACTATCGCTGGTTTTATTTGAACTTACTTATTCGTGCTAAGTCTATCACAGGAACGTTACTCATATCACTAAACACAACAATCATCTCAAGTACTGAGCACCAGACAGTGCGGAAGGCCCCAAGAATACAAGGATAAACCAGACTGTTACTACTTAAAGGCCATTAGCAAGAAATCCTCTAGCCTTGTGTGGAATAAAACTCTCAGTTGCCTTATATCTTTTCCTGGAAGGGCGTGTAATTTCTGTTGCTTGTGTATCAGCTTTTCACAATTGTCCAAAATCTTTTTTCAAGTGTGACTCAAACAGGACACGATGAATCTGACGAACACTAAGTCTTGTTTTCTTACCCTTCTGTGTCATATTCCTTTTAATATACCCAAGAATCATGACTATTTTTTTCCCACAACAGCCTCACAGCATTGACTTAAGTTTAGCTGATGAGTGATAAAGGCTGCATTTTTTTTTTTTTTAAAAAAAGATGTTTCTTTTGTACTCAACCATGCTATTTTAAATCTATCCCTACTACATTTCTTCTGCTAATGTAGAATCATTTTTATGCTTTGTTATAATTGTTACGAATTATACTTCTGGAGTTGAGATGATTTTGAGTCCTACCTAATGTGGTAGCGTGCACAATAGAAAAATGAAAAGAGATTTCCTAGTTTTATATTGTGCAAAAGGCATAGACAAATATACGTATGAAAACTCTGCCCAACTGCTTAATGTTGAGTCTTCAGCCCTCTACCTGAATTCACAACGTACTTTACAAATTCTCGTGGCTAAATGTTGAGGGATTCTGGGCTATCAGTTTGGAGGTTCTGGTATTAACCATGCTCTTTATTTATTATTAGTCATGTATTTTCCCCACCCTTTGTCTTTGGCTTTGCACCCCCACCTAGCAACCACAGTGACTTCTTTTTGACCTGGATGGCTCGTCTTTTTAAATAAGTGTTTCCTGGGAAGCTTAAGAACAGCAGAGTCACACTGAGGGCTTAATCCAGGGCAGCCTTCTTAACGTGGGGTACATGGATGTGCTTCTTTGGGTCTGTAAATGGGCAGGCAAATGTTTGCATACAGGTGTGGGAAAAGGATTCATGGCTTCCATCATAATCTCAAAGGGATCTAGCACCCTGGAAAGGTTAACAACTCTTAACTCCCAGGCATTCGGACACAGCACAGCATAGCACACTGAATAAACAGCCTCAGTATGCCTGACTCAACCTTTTACTAAGCCACCTCCCAAGAGAGCAAGAAATTCTCTAGTAATTATACACCAACCATCTTCTGGAAGGCAACTGCGCTCACCGCTATACACCAACACGCCAAACATCCTTTGAACAATTAAGATCATAATTTGAGGGTGTGATTTTGTTGGGGGGGGGCAGTCCAGCATATGTGACATTATATAGAGGCCATAATCTAACACGTTAAGTATCAAAACTATCTTTTCTCAGTTTCTACTTTTATCCATGTTTAACACACCTTCTTTGTCCTCTTCTGATACTTTTAGCTGATTTGATAACATTGGTTGAAAACCAAAACATCATGAATCACAAGTTTCTCTCCGTATTAACATTTTGTTAGTAGCTCAAAGCACAAGCCTTTCATTAACCGTTGATAATTATATTATTTTTGCCAGAATACACTGGTGCCTTGTATACTTGTGTTTAAATAGCGTTACAAATACCATTTTGGTGTACGTATGTCAAAACCAAAACTGCCTTTATGTCAATATGCTGCAAAAATCTATCAGAATATATCTTAATTCTTAACTTTCATTGTTGTCTGTGGGATGTCTTGTATAATTATTATCACATCCACAGTATTTTCTGTAGGTAAATATGAAATGTATTATAAACGTACCAGGGGGAAAATGCTCTTTAATAAGCCTTTCCCTAAACAAAGCACCATTTCGGCGTTTAGAAGCAAGAACTAGTGAAATCAGAAATTGCTGTCACATATACTCACCTGTGAATGGTTGTACAAAGGATCCCAAGCGCAGGACTTGTCCTGGAAGCAGAGGATCGGATTCCAACAGGAAAAGAGGCAAGTAGAAACGCCAAATGCCAGCGCTCCCTTTCCCTAGCTCATCTTATTTGTAGGCACACAGATTTTGGAATCCTCCAGGACTAACAATAAAAACCACACTAGGTTGTTTTCCTAATTCCTGTGAAATGAGTCAGTAGGTCAAACAACTTATCCACTCCAGAGAGAGAACAATTCCTTGAGCTACACTCCCTGTTTCCAGTAACCCTATTCCCCCTCTGTGCCCCTGGATAAAAGTGCTGCCAATAATGCATGGAGAGCCCACCGGGTTCTGAATGCGACACGTCGTAGAGATTGCCAGAAAGTTAGCTGCCTTCATGGGACAGTTTCCCTTATGAATAATTAGGAAGAAAAAAGTCCAGTTAAGAGTAACATGAGGATCGAGTTTCTTCATTTAAAGAGTCAGCATAACTTTTTCTCTGTTGAGACCGTTTATCTCTTTCATACAGGAGGACTGAATGATGCTGAAAATAAATATAGAAAAGCGATAACTGTACCTTTAAAAGCCCCTACAAACCACTTCCTTCTGTAAAACACCCTTTCCTCCTCCAAAGGTCTAGTATATTCACAAGATTCACTGATTATTCAATGAATCCATATTCTTAAAAACCCTTCACAGCCATCTGTGCATCCTACAGTTCCATGCTCTGTATCATATAAAGCAGAAGGTATTGAAGAGCTTGCTAGCCGTCATTTAAATCCATGACTCAAGATGACCCACACTGGGTTACCAATAATCTTCAGAAGCTACCACCTACTCACCAAGTGTAACATTTCTTGTAGTGAGCGACCTCTGCATAGGAAATCACCAGCTCCTGGCAACGAATCCATACTTCCAAGAACTCACACATTCAGGCAAATATATGGACATACATCTCTAAATATAGATACAGAGAGGTCTGCCGTGACAGTTCAGTAGGAGACTGGAAATACTTTTGCTTTCTGTATCGATAGTACTTTCTTTCCTTTTTAAAGAGAAGGTTTCGTTTTGATCTTGAGAAATTCTGATAAAACCACCAACTGAAAACCTGCCATTATAAAGGAGGGATTTCACAACGTTCATTCCAAAAAACGGTGGCTATTCATTTCTGGAAGTGATTCACTGCAGAAGAATCGCTGTTTGGGGGTGGAGGGAGCATTGATTTTTAGAAGCCAGCCTGCCCTCTGAGAAGTGAGCAGGAACCTCCGAGATGGCAGCCACGTGCCTTCTGACCCCCAGCCCTGCTCCCTGAATCACCACCCCTCGAGATGACATGCAGTGACCAATTTCCTCTTAAAACTGCCTTCTGTACAAAAACCCTATGATCCACGCACCCTGTGCCTAATCCTCTGCAATGGGGCCAGTCTGCAGATCCGTCTGGGCGGGCTGCGGTAGCATTCTCCACCTGCCAACACTCAGTTGCTGGTGAGTAACCAGCATACGGACACTCACTTCCTGTGAGTATTTCTGAAAGAGCTTATGATATTTCCTTTAAAAAAAAAAAAAAAATAGGAGGAAAGCCACTCAGGGAGGAGAAGCAACTTCAACAAGCAAAGCTAAAAGCATGCAACGTGATCACTGTTGACCAGACACGCCTAATTTTAATTTGGTTTCTCAACCTCTGTGTAATTAAGACAGCCCAAAGAGAACAGCATCAAGGGGTGGGGGGGAAAAAGACATTTCACAAATGCTTAGACCTTCGGTGCGCGTGACCAGAAAAGTAATTTTAAGATTCAAGCGAACCAATCTGAGGCTGGTTGGAGCATTAACCCTTCAAGGAAAGAGAAAGAGTTATTTTTGTTTGTCCCCAAATTTCAAATACGGAATTCATCTTCCTTACCAGGAACTGAGATGCCAAAAATCAGCCTCTAAATATCATCCCCTGGGGTTGTGAGATGGAAAAACTGTTTCAGATTTGTCCATCACAGAGGCAGAAAAATACCTATTTATGAGACCCAGCCACATTAACAGAACAGCCGACATGGTGTTCACACTCAGGCACCCCTTTGAAAACCGGCCACTAAGGCTCAAATGTGACATTTTGTATTTCTCTAGGCTGTAGCCAAACCTGTTAATTTATGTCAGAGAGGAGAGCAGCATTTCTTGACAATCGGGCAAAATGAGTAAGAAAAATTGCTTTCATCCCACCTTACAGAGTATCAGTGGTGACAAAGCTCACTTTCTGAGATCGGTAGGTGTTTTGCTGAAAGAAAGATTTTTCAGAGCCTGTCCTTCAGCCTTAGGCTGCGAATGTGCTTCCAACTTGGGGCCTCCATGTGCTGCACAGTGGGGAGGGGGGCTCTTGAAGGAGGAGGGAGGAAAATATAAACTTCTACTTAATGGACACTGAAAAATAAAACAAATCACCCAAATTCACACCTGTATTTATCACACAATCCATGGAAGCCCTTAACCTGTAACAAGGCAGCACTTTGCCACTTAGACCCCAACTCTTTTAGTTCACATTTTTGGATACTCAAGATAAATATGAAAAAAATATAAAAACATCATCTGTGATTTATACTCTGGAAGGGAATTTTCATTTTTTTTGAGATGGGGCCTCACTCTTGTCCCCCAAGCTGGAGTACAGTGGTGCGACCCTGGCTCTCAGAAGCCTCAGCTTCCTGGGATGTCATACGCTTTTATCATCTTTACCAAACTGATATTTTAACAAGAAGAGTATGGAAAGTATTTGCCTGATACACATAATTGATGGATGGATTTTAGAGGCAGGGTCTGACTTCATTTCATCCCAGCCTCCAGAGTAGCTGAAACTACAGGTAAGTGCCACCATACCCAGCTAATTTTTTTTGGTAGAGATGACGCCTTGCTCTGTTGCCCAGGGTGGTCTGTAACTCCTGGCCTTTAGCGACTCTCCCACCTTGGCCTCCTAGAGCACTGGGGTTACAGGCATGAACCACTCTGCCCAGCCTGCATGATGTAATCTCCAAATTGAGGGTGAGTAAAAGCTAGCACCTATAACTAGAGGTCAATTTTTAATTTAAAACAACTACGCTACACAATAAGTCATCTCAGCCCTTGCCCATGAAACCTTATGAACCTCCTCAATAGAAAAATAGGAATATTCTGTGATAGGGTCAAAGGAACAGGAACCCTTTACATGGAGAGTACTTTTAAATAGCTACCATTTTTAAAAATCCCATTGATACCAAGCTCAGCAAAAGAAAAAGCACTGATTACAGGCCTGACCACTACTCAGTGATTAGAATATCCACTCTTCTCTCTTACTCAGAAGGAAGCCTCCGTCTCCTACTATGCAGGTATACACACAAGTTCCCAGCTCTCAGTGTTTCTGTGCAATTTGTTCCTGTTTCAGACGGCTTTCCAGGAAAGTTCCTCTTAAGTCCTGGGTGGCCACTGCAGAGGTTTTAAAAAGAGGAAAAGTCGAGCAAAACAAAGATCATGAAATAGAAGCTTGGGGAGTGGGCAGCAAAGAGAACATGAATCTAACAGATGCAGCAGTTGCAAAAAAGCAACTGCTTTTAAAGGAGTCTCCTTTAGAAACTCCTGTTAATTTGGGGACCTAAAGGGAGCTGTTTCTAAGGCTGGAATTCTCAATAGAGAACGTGATGAAACCATGGAGGCTGTCCAGGTCCTTGCTATGCTGTGGACACCTTTCAAGAGTTATAGAGTCCACCCTCTCCAAACAAAGTAAAACCCCATGACAAATGTCCTTCACGTTTAACATTTACTCAGTTCTCTTTTAAACAAAAAAATGGAGAGCGCTCTTTCGTGGCACTTTTATAGGCAGGGGGGAGAGTGGTCTCACAACCGAAGGGCACCAGCCACTGAGAAGTCCTAAGGCTATGTTTGAGTTCTGGCTCATCTTTTTTGCTAATTTGTTGTTGTGCCTATCACCCAACCTCTCTAAGCCAGTTTCATCATCAGCGACAACAGCACACTGACATGCAGGGCCCACTCAGGCGCTACCACAAGCTGCACATCCGTCCATTTGTTTAATTTTCACAGCAGCCCTGGAGGTAAGTTCTATTTTTATCCTCATCCTACGGATAAGGAAACTGAGGCCCAGGGAGCTTAAGGACACACCCAGGGTTACACAATCAATAGGTGGTGGAGCCAGGATTCAGAGCCAGGGAGGCTTGACCTTGACTCCACACTCCAGAGCCTGCCCTCAGCATGTCTGCCAGTAACACCCAGGTTGGCTGCACAGCAAGGAAAACAGCATGTAAGAAACGACCTTAAAACCTACCAAGACCGTAAAAACACAAGGTAGATTTTTAATCATGTCACATGCAAATATATTCTCTGTAAAAATGTAATGAAGATTCAGGACAACTAAGCAGTGGTAACTCTGCTGATCCTGTGAAAACAGTTTCATATAACTTGCAAGTTACTTAGCTGCACAATGTGTGGTACTGAGTTTTAGGGGTAGATGGGATTCAGAGATCCTGTTTTCTGTTAGGGTGGCTGGGTGAGGCTCCCAGACCCAGAGCTGAAGTCTGAACCTTCATCCTTTCACTCCCAGCCCAATGATATGCCACTGTGTCATAGCCACATAGTGGTTACGAAGGCATCTGGAACTCCACATTTTAATCTGCCAGGCATCCATCCATTCGCTCACATAATTCACGTGTGTGTAATAGTAACCTTCAGAAATGAATGTCACAATATTTTTCTCATTACAACATCTTCAGGCTTTAAGATGAAAAGGGTGAAGAAAGAAAGCTTTTCTAAACCTTTTATTCCCGCTATTCGCTTTTTTATTCAAGGAAAAACAGAGGCTCTATTAAAGTTCTGCTTACGATGAAGTGTAACTGAAGTTCTATCCAATTCTTTCCTCTTCTCTGTAAACCTGTTCACATGCAACAGCCTCTCTGATGTTAACAGGCTGTTCCTCCTAAGTGCCTGTACATCATGGCTACAGGAGTCACCGGAAGGAACTTGACTCGGTGGCGGTTTGGAGGCTTCCTGGGCTTTAATGATGAAAAATAATTTGGTCATTTAAGACAGAGGCCTGCTCTGTTGCCCAGGCTGGAGTACAGTGGTGTGATCATAGCTCACTGCAGCCTCAAACTCCTCGGCTCAAGTGATCCTCCTGCCCCAGCTTCTTGAGTAGCTGGTACTACAGGTGTGTGCCACCACATCTGGCTATTTCTTTTTTTTTAAATAGAGAAGGGGTCTTGCTATGTTGCCCAGGCTGGTCTTGAACTCCTGGGTTTAAGCAATCCTCTCACCTCAGCCCCCCAAAGCACTGGTTCACAGGTTCACAGGTATGAATTACCATGCCTAGCCTAGCTATTTACTCTTAAAGGAAAAAAATAATGTTTTATTTAGTGTTTCGGCCTTTCATGCTATTTACACTAAAGTTTGGCCTTATTATTTTTGCTTAGAATCTTTTAATGGGTTTATGTCGTGTTGGGTCACATCAAAACACTTGAAAATACCTCTTTCTAAAACAAAGACATTCATTGACAAAAAAAAGTTAAGCAAAAAAGGAGACCAGCCAGTTATTTAGTTCCATTTAAGAGAGCAAAGGCGACTGTATGCAAGATTCTGGGAAATTTATATTCGTTAAATTTATAAGCCAGCACTTTTTTCCCAAAGATTTATTTGGTGTGAAAAGTTACTTCCTGTACTGTAATCATAAAATCAAATGTTATTTACTCCTGTCATAACCATTCACATACTTCCTGCCATAAAAATTTAAACCTGGCTAGAATATTAAATAAAACATGCAAAACACTACAAGTTCAGGAAGTGACTGTATGTATTATATACATTAAGTTCATATTCCAATCTAAGAGCTGAATCGCCCCTACTTAGGAAAACCAGTATTATGTTTTATCGTCTGGGGTGACGGATCCCACAGTGGCCCATGCAATGAACTTTAAGGGTAAAAAGGGCTTTCCCTTTTGCACTAAGCTCAGTCCGTAGTTTTGTGGGGGCTGTCAGGACGCCTTGCAGGTCTGCTGTGTGTAGTGGGCTGAAATATATTGCACATGACCCAGGGTTAACATTGCAAAGATCCAAAGACTGACTTAGGGTAGATGTGTACACTTTAAATGCATGTGCATGTTTTTCTTTGATGCCTGCCTACTTCTAAAAGAAAACAAGCTTCTAAATGCTTAGGCTTCGGCATGTCGGGTGGGAAAATCAGAGCCAGTGTACACATCCAATGATAGAAGAAAGCGTGCGTGAACAGATTTGTTTACAAAACAGGGCCCAGCAAAGTCTGTCTCTCAGTGCCTCGGCAGGATCCATCCAACAAAACAAACACACAAACACACTGATCTAGGGAACTCGCTCTTCCTTCTGATGAAGGTGTAAGTTTGTGATTATAACTGGGCAACAAGTTACAGCATAATCACGTGACCCAGGCTTGAATTGGAGATATGCCAACAAATCCAGTTTAACACAAGTGCGCGCAGCACACACACACACACACACACACACACATACACACACACAGTTATATGTAGTATAGTGGTTTCAGCTCTCCTTCTGTGGCATTAATCTCAAATCTGTATCTTTAATGGTAGCTACCTCTCCTACCTATATCTTGAACGTATTTCTATCTGGATAGGGCAGACCCTTTAAGTTCATCATGAAGCAAAAAAACCAACACCATTCTATTGATTTTACTTTACTTAACTGTATAGCCATCCTACCAGGGTAGAAAGTTTGGCCTCTGGACTCCCTTCTTCACTGAGCCGAGCTGAGCCATTCTGTCACCAAGTCTAGTCAATACTTATTTTCAATGTCTGCGGCCTCCATCCTCTCCCTCCCATTCCCGTTTCCAGTCACCCAGGGTGCACCTTTCTCTCTATTCTTGGACAAGTAAAATGGCCTTTGTAATTGGTTCGCTT
This sequence comes from Trachypithecus francoisi, assembly GCF_009764315.1. Taxonomy (NCBI): domain Eukaryota; kingdom Metazoa; phylum Chordata; class Mammalia; order Primates; family Cercopithecidae; genus Trachypithecus; species Trachypithecus francoisi. Next base: position 28,069,253 of record NW_022681469.1, on the reverse strand, counting down.
GCCAATGAGCAACTGGGTGGTGAAGAAACAGCAGGCAGTAGGAAGGTTGGGTTCTAGGCTTAGCTATGCCAGAACCAAACTATCTGTTGCCAAGAAAGTACATCATATCCTTGGGCCTTAGTGTTCTCACCTATGCCATGAAAAAACTGCCTATCAAATGTTATTAGCTGATGCAGAGCACACAGAGTCACCAACTGCTCTTCTAAAATGTAGTAAAATTCATGTCGCTGCATTCCTCAAAATCTTTCTGTGACTTTGCAATGTCTAGAGGGTAAAACTTAAGCTCTCTAGCTTCTGGGTTTATATATAAAGAATTAAACAAAGTATGTGTAAAAGTCTCATATAAAATGTAAGATACCACACAAAAGCAGTAACAGCCCTAATGAGGACAGGACTATTTCTTAAGCTCATGCACAGGGTACTACTCAGGGGTTTGATACATATGGGTTCTAATCCTCATGACCAGGATGCAAGGTTGGTTTTATTACTCTACATAAAAGATCAAGAATCCTAGGTTCTGTGAAAGCACACCCAAGGTTATAGAACTCAGTGAAGTGTCAGGGGTGGCTTCCAAATCTACATGTGATTGATTATCAAGCCCACTAAATCATACTGAGTACTTAAATACAACATAGTATTTGGCAGGGGGTGGGAAGTCATTACTTGAGTAATCATTATCTGAATCCCTGTAGTTACCAAGTTGCATAAGGGAAGCAAAGGTCATCATCCTATAAATATACTGACAAATACAGTGATCGCTTATTATTAGTCCTCATTAACATCAGCATCTATTCTTGCTCACTTTCTTGCTCACATTCTTGGTTGAATAATGTCATAGAATAAAATGAAAATCCAATGCAGTTCACTTGTAAGGTGGAAGTGTAGCTTTTCACACAGCTGATAAAAATGATACCGGCGAATTGCATGAGTCACATAGGGTCACTGACAAATAAGGATGAAAGACAGTTTCAACAGTTAACAACTGAGGAAGAGAAAGTCCACAGAGGTGATTACAGGAGAGTTAGACTCTTCAAGAGAATGATTTATATAGCAAAAGATTAAGAGAGGCCTTCGGGAAAATGCGAATGCTTGTACAAAAATCATCCTTTTTATATGATTCTGCTTTAGAAGTCAACATTTAATTTTTTTCTAAGAAATAACATGCTGTTGCATCATATCCCAAATTTCTATTATATAAAACTAAGCTTCAACTTTTGTTTTAGTTTTCTCAGGACTTAGTCCCAATAAGATCTTAAAAAAAAAAAAAAAGTGTTTGTTTTTAAATGTTTGATTCAGTTTTAAGTCAATCCTCTTAAAATAGTAGTAGTGGTCCTGTATCAGTTATCTTCAGATAACAAGTACCTTTTGAAATGGTAGTAATAGGAAAAAAAAAAAAGAAGAAAATGATTAACTGATATGCAAATAGTAGGCAACAAGAAAGAACTAATTCTTCAGCCCACGATGGAAAGTAATGTCCTAGTTTTTCTCTCATTTCAAGATCTCAGGCTCACCCAGACCAAAGCACCCAGCAAGAAGCCTTGCTCATCACCCCCATGCCCCATTCCCACCACTGTGTCAATGCCAGTGTGGATATGGCATTTGTATGGTATTAGGCCAGACCCTGGGCATGTCTGACTGTCGAGGCAAAACTAGACTGCAGCCCTGTAGACCCTCAGTCTAAATCCTAACTTTACGTAATTCACTTCATCCATTCTGTCTTTATCTAGACATCTGAAGATCTCCACCTTTTTTTCAGAAGACAAGAGTCAGGGGCCTGGAAGAATTCTGTCCTATAATAACCCGCTTTTCAAAGGCACCCCTGTATCACGATCGTTCCTGACATATACCAGTGTATGTATCAAATGGTTTTGGTTCCTGCAAATATTCTTCCATCAAAGGTTCAGAGAAGGGCTATTTTGAGAAAGATTTAATGGGATTTGTAACATAAAACCTCAAATGCATATTGAGTTAACTAAGACAACTCTGGAACACAAAGTGTGGTTGTTATACCTTGCTTTTTCTGGTGACTATAATCAAATCCAAGAATCTAATAAAATAGTCCCTCATGCCAGAAAGAAACCCAAGAAGGTATGTCCTCAGAAAATTTAGTCTGAAGTTGGTCAATTCTAAGGCAGTCACTCTAAGTGATCACAACTTTATTCGTGAGCTTTTGGCCTTGCAGGATTGATGTTTGCTACAGAGATCTTGGTTTGCTCCTAAAGAGAGTTCTGCGACACTGTGAAATAGCTCCTTTTCTCTGAAAAGCACAAAGTGTTACTCTTCATTAAGAAAATAATAGAGTTGTGATCCATGCATTACACTTGTGAGTCTTTCTCATGTGTGTGCAAAACATACGCACATTCAGTAAGGCACCGTGGAGGATTCATATATTCACATACACAAGAGCTTTTCTGGAATTCAGAAATCTGAAATTGGGGAATGGCATGAGCCGAAGTGAGACGGGAAGGAAGAGGTGGCAGTTCAGCAGTTTTGAACTTCTGACTGTGATTCCAAATCCTTTTTTTAAAAAAGGATTTTGTAGCACTGACCCCAAAGGCAGCACAAAGACGTTGGTGAAGTGTGTATTCATCGAGGCCATTGAGAATGTTATTTTCTCCTTTAAGACTCTGACCAGAAGCTGAATATGCCAGCAGCAAATGCAGGCAGTGCTGCTGTTCCCTTCACAGTCCTCAGAGGCAGTGAAGCCTGTGCTTGAGACGCGCAGGGCGGAATGCTTGTTTTGGAGAGCATTCAGCAGATAGCATTTGGTTTCCTCCATTTAACCAGGTCACCCAGGCATGGAATGCACAGCTCTGCCAGACAGAAAGAGCTTTGGATGCCTGAGAAACAACAGCTTGTCCGGGCCACTGATGCGAAGAGAGGCCACGGTTTCCTTTTTCTCTGCTCTGAATGGCAGCCTTGACGTCACAACAGCTAGGAACCACTGGAGGGACAAATAACAAGGCGCAAGCCAGAAGCGCCCTGCTCTGTCACACGGGCAGGGCCATTTTCATCCAGTTCTGGTGTCTTCTGTGGTCGCTGCGAGTCGGCGGGAGCAGAGAGAAATGACTGGAGCTTTAGGCCTTGCCCAGTGCTAACTGCCTTCACGGAACCTGGATAAACTATAGTTCCCGAATTAAACTTGTTTCTGACGAACTAGACTTCCCAGGGAATGGGTGTAGTGATTTTGCTGATGGTTCAGACATCGGCACTTTCCCTGAAGGGTTCAACTTCCTGTGTTTAAAAGCAGACCTTTTCTAACAGGGGCTGGCGCATAAGCATCCCGGGAAATACAAGAAGCTCATGAAAGCAGGCAGTCTTTGCAAGAGACCTGACTTATTTTCTAGGAGAAAAACATCCTTTAAGGGATTTTATAATTTAAGTTTAAGCAATTAAACATGTGCATTAGTACCCAACTGCAGGTGTTTGCACAAATGAGTGAAAAACGCTCAGAGGCTGCCAGGCTTAACTCACCATTATCTAAAATGAATTGTCTGTGTAAGTCATCAAAGCAGTTTGAAAAGCATGATCTTTCATGTTTCAACCTCCCATCAAAATTATAAATTATATTTAGCTATGTGAGTGTCAGATCATTTGTTTCCATTATCAGTGTGATGTTGGGCAATTTGCAGACAGGATCTGAAAGCATCATCCACGACTTTCATGGAACAGAAAAGAGCTTTCTGTTGCCACAGATTTGCCCTAAGTTCAGTTCTCTGCCTTTGGAGCACTGACAGCTGTCACCAAACCCAAACCCCAGTCTGAACTCCTAGTGCTCAAGGTACTTTGGGAAAGTTAATTCTGGAAAACCATAGGCTGGAGGAGTTGTCTTTGAGGGGTGTGTGTGTGTGTGTGTGTGTGTGTGTATGCACATGTGTTGGCAGTGTGTGGACCGAGCTCAACATATAGAGAGACAGTGTTCTCAGGACTTCTGTGCTCCTATTTGGAAAAGTTCAGAAGAAACAACAGCTCTGAGACACTCAGCCCCTTTTATCAGCTCTTTCTTCGCTTAATTGAATAAGCAGATCCCCCCCAAAGCACTCTTTCCCTGAGGTCATAGTATCAGTCTTGTTTCATGAGAATAATCCGCTATGAAGATTTACTCACATTAAAAAACAAAAGAGGGTTAAAAATCTGATCCAAAATGTCACTTATGACACCTACAACAGAATCCACCCTTCTGCCTCCAGGCTGTCCTGACAACCCATGTCCTCAACAGGGATCTGCCGTCTGTTCTGGAATCTGGTCTTTGGACTCAAATGATCTTACCTGGGTAGCTAACAAAGTCTTGTGTCTTGTTCCTGCTGTTAAAAAATCCAAGTATGTTCAGGCATTAAACAATGGAGAAGATAAAGCAAAAATAATTTTTTAACTACATCTTTCTTTTTCAAGTGGTGGTTATGCTCAAGAGGTGAAATTTATTGTAGCCCTACCCCTGTTTTTATAAGAGCTTTTTGTAGTATAAGAACTATAATTAAGTTTCCTCTGAACTGTTTTATTAAACTTAAGTTTTCAAGAAGAGAATGATAAAATTTCTTAAACTATTATGCTTCCAAAGGAAGGACAATTTATTTTTATTGTTCTAGCATAAGGAAAGAGAATGAGAGGGAAAATGTTTTTCAACCTGTATCCTGATTAGAATTTTTTAATGTTCACATTCCTGATTATAAACTGCAGTAAACAATCAGTCATTCATTAACAAGCAACTATTGAAAAGGCGATATTTAAAAGAGAAAAAATAAAACATGTGATTAAAACTCTACACACGTCTTCACTTCAAGGCAAATGCAGTGGCCATCTGGGTATTTAGAAGGTGCCAAATATCATTGGGATCTAGATTTAATTCATGTTATAAAGAAAGCACTGTATTTAATTTGTTCACAAAAGACCTAGAACCTCGTGGAAATGATGGTGGTGAAGTAAACTTTTAAATTAAAATGAGGTCTTTATTTTACAATTTTTAAAATATGTGATCAATCACAAACATGAGCAAGCTTTCAATGCTCCAGTGTCCTACTCGGAATGAGAAAAGTTAGAAAGATCATTTTCAGCTTTCATAAAGTTTTGCTTTAATTTTCTCCTCTATTTGGAAATCTTTAAAAATTAGTCAGTTTAAAAGTCCTGGCTGCTTTTAGTCAGAAGGGCCTAAGAAGAGACAAGACGTGTTCCCAGGGTATCCAAAGACAGATCCGGAGAATTCAAAGCCTGGACATATTACCTGGACTGAAGGCATTCGTTGCTTGCTTTACTGGTGAGGACTAGGAAGACCTGACTTCCACAGTCGTCTTTCCAAGTGGCAAGAAACAGGACATGCATTGTGCCAGGCAGCTTCCAGCACCCATGCAGCACCTACACAGCAGTATCCATGTTCTGAAGTGAAGCCTGAACTCGCCACCTCGCCACTGAGGGCTCCCCAGCAGGACAGAGATGGGACCTTTCCTGTTATCACATGCTCGCTCGCCTCCCGAGTCCTGCATGAACAGCAGACTGGATCCCTGTTTTCAGTCTGAGAACACTCATGAGATTTTTCCAAGAATTTTCTTCAGGAACAGACGCTATTGTGAATACCACATAAACGAGCTCTCCCTTTTCCAATTCCTCTTTTGAAAATGGGAGAGAATCAGCATATCTTGCTCTAACTTAACTTGTAAAAAATAATATATATTTTTTACAAGTTTCAGTTTATCACACTCAACCACAGTTATCTTTCAATCCTATAATGCACACATGAAAAACTAGTTTCTGCCACTTTTGCTTGTTAGGATCTATCCATCCTTTCTATGAAAAAACTCCATAATGCTAACCTCCCAGAGTGCCTCTATACTAGATAGCTTCACAAAACTACAACCTTTATACTTACAAAGCTACTTCTAATAGGTAACAACAGAAGCACTGTCATGAACCCTAGTTTCTGAATAGGTACACAGGATTAACACATGCCAGGCTTTAGTTAGACTCTCATGGTGTTTGTCCCTTTACGTCACGGCATATCATACCCTGCAGCTGCCTTTGTGTGCTTATTTTGCTGCCAGATTCCTCTGCTAGTGTGTAAGTGCCATGAAGGCAGGATTCATGCCTATGCTCTTCTTGTGTAAAAACTGCTAATGCTGGGGCCGGGTGTAGGGGCTCACGCCTGTAATCCCAGCACTTTGGGAGGCTGAAGTGGGCAGATCACCTGAGGCCAGGAGTTCAAGACCAGCCTGGCCAACATGGCGAAACCCGGTCTCTACTAAAAATACAAAAATTAGCCGGGTGTGGTGGCAGGTGCCTGTAATCCCAGCTACTCGGGAGGCTGAGGCAGGAGAATGGCTTGAACCCCGAGGTGGAGGCTGCAGTGAGCCGAGATTATGCTATTGCACTCCAGCCTGGGCGACAGAGCAAGATTTGGTCTCAAAAAAAAAAAAAAAGTAATAAAAATTTAAAAATAACTGCTACTGCTAGAAAGAGGGAGAGGAAGGAGAACGAAAGGAAGAAAAAAATAAGGTAGAAGGGAGAGGAAAGGGAGAGGAAGGTGCCAGAGAAAACAGAAGAAAAAGGAAGGGAGGAGGGAAAGAAAAGAAAGGCAGAGACAGCCACTGCACTGGTTGTAGTGAATGGGAGTGCCTTTGCAGTTTCATCTGTCATTCATACAGTTAAAGGCTCCTTGTAGCCATGAGTTCATCAAATCTCATAATAATCCTGAGTGACCTTTTAACATTAAACTAAAATGTTTACTTACGGCAGAGATTACGAATGAAATGACTAGTTTCTAGATCTTCCACGTTTTTATCTGTACATCACCCATGACAGCAGGTAGTTCTGTGACGGACCTCTCAGGTGATCTGTGTGTTCATACAGGTCTACGTTTCTGTAAGTCAACAGTTTAAGAATCGTGAAAGGCCAGGCGTAGCAGCTCATGCCTGTAAGCCTAGCACTTTGGGAGGCCAAGGCGGACAGATCGCTTGAGGCCAGGAGTTCGAGACCAGCCTGACCAACATGGCGAAAGCTGGTCTGTACAAAAAATACAAAAAGTAGCTGGGTGTGGTGACCCATGCCTGTGATCTCAGCTATTTGGAAGCCTGAAGCACGAGAATCACTTGAACCTGGGAGGTGGAGACTGCAGTGAGATCGTGCCACTGCACTGCAGCCTGGGTGACAGAGTAAGACCCTGTCTCAAAAAAAAAAAAAGTGATAAATGCCCAGCATTTCCTTTTTATTTACTCAACATGTCTTATAACCACAAAGCCCAGATTTGAACTTTGGATATTCTCATGGAAAGGAGAACCAGTTCTCAAGCAACTCTTCTCATTTTTACCACCCACATAAACATGTAGCTTCTGGTAAAACAATACTTCTCATTTTACAAGTTCATTAATCAATAATGAGCAGGCTCAGTGGGGGCACAGGACAACCTGAGCCTGACAGCGAGGAAGGCGGATTTTGTCACTGAGGGAGGGTTCTCATGAAACTCTGGATCTCCCAGCTAGTCGGGCGGCACTAACAAGGGCTGCCCAGAGAACATGTGAGGCCTCTCCAGTCATGCCACAAACCCCACAATGTCAGGACGAGGGCACCGGTGTTGACAGAGGCCTTGGACTTCATCAGAGAGGTGACATCACGTTGCCTAGGTCTCCATTTGCCTGCTCTTTCCCCAGCAAAACCAACCGCACTTTACATTCCCCGTCATTATTAATCCTCCAAACGAGCAACGTGTGCACATAGGAACAAGGAACCTGAGGTGAAGCGAGCCGAACTGGCTTGCCGAAGCTCACAGAGCGCAGGGCCGTCAGCATTGGGAGGCAGCCCTGGGTCCTAGAGGCCTCATGCACGGCCTGCCTTGCCGTCGAGAAAGTCCCAGACACAGACAGAGGCTGCAGGAAACGGCACCAAAGTCACTCGCTGCAGCGCAGAGAAAGTGTGAACAAAGAACCTTCTTTTTTTTTTTTTTGGAGATGGAGTCTCACTCTGTTGCCCAGGCTGGAGTACAGTGGCACCATCTCAGCTCACTGCAACCTCTATCTCCCAGGTTTAAGTGATTCTCCTGCCTCAGCCTCCCAAGTAGCTGGGATTGCAGGCACCCACCACCACACCCAGCTTTTTGAGACAGAGTGTCTCTCTGTCGCCCAGGCTGAAGTGCAGTGGCGCGATCTCGGCTCATGCAAGCTCCGCCTCCCGGGTTCACGCCATTCTCCTGCCTCAGCTTCCCGAGTAGCTGGGACTACAGGCGCCCGCCACCACGCCTCGCTAATTTTTTGTATTTTTAGTAGAGAAGGGGTTTCACCGTGTTAGCCAGGATGGTCTCAATCTCCTGATCTTGTGATCCGCCAGCCTCAGCCTCCCAAGGTGCTGGGATTACAGGCGTGAGTAATTTTTGTATTTTTAGTAGATGGAGTTTTGCCATGTTGGCCAGGCTGGTCTCAAACTCCTGACCTCAGGTGATCTGCCCGCCTTGGCCTCCCAAAGTGCTGGGATTATAGGCATGAGCCACTGCGCCTGCTCCAAAGAACTTTTCTAAGGGGAAGAAAAGTCCCAGCAGAGCATTCTAGTTTTGAACACTTACTGACAGCAAATTTAACCTGCTGAGTGCAGCCCTCATTTGGTCCATTTTTCTTGCCACAACTGCCTACTGCCCCTCTGTCAAGACAGACAGACATAAACTACTACCATCTGTGGCTGCCCTGGGAACTGTGAGAACTCATGGAAATAATGCATCCCCTTGTGACCCTTCATACCGTGCACCTCTTGTGACAACCCTCCCTTCTGATAATTACACTCACACCCAGTTCTCACCTGAACACACAGAATCCAGCCTTGGAGATGCAGCTTTCGTCTTGCTGAAACCTTCCAGTTACATTTCTCCATCAATTTTTCAAATGGTATTATTAGCTGAGGGACTAAAATCTGCCTGGCGCTCTTCTGATGACAAAGGTAACCCATCCCTCCCCCTGTGTTCTCCATCCTCAAGTTGTTTCTAATTCAGATTTTCTTCTCCCACCTCCTGAATGCCTACATCTTCTTCCTGACTGACATGGCTTTAGGAAACAGCACATTCACAAACATCTGAAGCCAACTGCAAAGCACCTGTCACTCAGCGAGAAAAGCAGAGAGGTGCCAATTCAGATGGCTGAGCTAATTCCCCTGGGTCCTGACCTGTATCACCACAGTGTTGCATAAATGGAACCTTCTCCGTCACACCTCCTGATGGCAGTCAGCTGTGACCTGCTGAATCCAGGACATCATGCATTCCAGTTTCATTTCTGAGAACATTTCCAGGTCCGGCTGAAGCCTAGTGGCTCCAGCAGAGGTCTCAACCCCTTTGGGATGCTCAGTGGGAGACAGAATCAAGGGCCAATGATCCATGACCTAGTCCTAGTGCCCATGTCAGTTTGTCAAAGGCCCTCAGAGCAGGTCGCATTTTCCCTGGCGGGGGCTTGACTTCCTTGCTTTAAAAAGGATTCTTAAGTATTTACTGCAGTAAAATTAAGCACTTTCAAATTTCTGCCAGATCCCCTGGAGGTATATAGTTTATTAACACAGAACAAATGTGACACTTGAAAGGCAGGAGACTTGGTTTCTATTCTCTGGCCCACTACTGACTTATTGGGTGGCTTCAGGCAAATAACTGAAATCAAGCAGACACCATTTTCAACAAGCAGGGAGTGGGCACTTGGCAGGTGAGCAGTGCCCTGTGAGGTCTGCGGCTGGAGTCGGTGGTGAAATTAGGTCAGCACACACAGCCCTTTGCTGGGTAGGGGCCCACTGCCTGGGGTAGGATTTTTGTAGCTGGGTTCAAGGTGGACATGTTGCAATGTGACCCTAAAATGTTTGTACTCTTGAAGCTGAAGGAGTGGGAAGAAACCTGTCATTTAAAGAAGGACAGTATGGCCAGGTGTGGTGGCTCACACCTGGAATCTCAGCAACTTTGGGAGGCCGAGTTGGGAGGATCACTTGAGTCCAGGAGTTTGAGACTAGCCTGGGTAACACAGGGAGACCCCATCTCTACAAAACATTTAAAAATTAGCCAGGCATGGTGGAATGTGCGTGTAGTCCCAGTTACTCAGGAAGTTGAAGCAGGAGGGTCACTTGAGCCCAGGAGGTCAAGGCTACAGTGAGCTATTCTCATGCCACTGCATCCCAGCCTGGGTGACAGAGTGAGAAAAAAAAAAAAGGAAGGAAGGAAAGGAAGGAAGGAAAGAAGGAGACAAGAAAGGAAGGAGAGAAGGTAGGCAGGAAATCAGTATGACAGTATAGCACTGGAGCTAAGAACACAGCTTCTAGAAGCAGACTCTATGAGTTCAAATCCTGGGTCTACCATTTATAAGCTGTAGTTTCCTCTCTAAAATATGAATCTACACTACCTGCTTCTCACAGATTGTTATAAAGATGAGATGTGTCAATACAGATGAAGTAAGCACTCAGTGAATATGAGGTATTAAGCAGAACCCAACAAGGTACCATCATCAAATATAGTAATTAAGTGTATAACATTTTTCAGTTTACAAAGCAAATTTGCATCTAGCATTTCATTTGGATCTCACAAAACTCCATGAGGGCTGGCAAAATACTTCCCCCCATTTTCTCTGAAGCTCATACTCTCCTCGTTTACTCCCTTATGAGTCACACCTCAGCAAAGTGATCAGGCAGATTTGGGAAAAAGCAAACAAACAAAAAACACCAGGTAGACCTTTAAGAAATTAAAAAAAAAATGTTAACACAAAAATCTCAGCTGATGGGCTAAGTAGCCCATCATTCTAAGAACAGTCGGGAAAACAATGCTTTAGATGCCATCTCCACACTGTCAGTTCCATCTCAGACCTCTCTCCTGAATAACAGCATCCGCCTGCCTGTCATCACTTTAACGGATTTCTGATAAGAGATCTTAGACTCAACATGTCTGAAAAGAGAGCTCCTTGTTTCCCACCCCCCTTCAATAAACATGATAGTGGATAAATTATGATATATTTACATACTAGAATATTCTGGCAATATGAAGGAACTGTAGCTATACCTGAAAACATGGGTGAATTTTGCAAATATAATATGGAGAAAAAACTCAAGTTCCAAAAAGACCTTGCATAGTCCGATAGTATTTTTGTATGTCTTTAGCAACACACATTTACTCATTACACTGTGATAAAAATATATGTTTGTTGCCGGGCGCGGTGGCTCAAGCCTGTAATCCCAGCACTTTGGGAGGCTGAGACGGGCGGATCACGAGGTCAGGAGATCGAGACCATCCTGGCTAACACGGTGAAACCCCGTCTCTACTGAAAAATACAAAAAACTAGCCGGGCAAGGTGGCGGGCGACTGTAGTCCCAGCTACTCGGGAGGCTGAGGCAGGAGAATGGCGTAAACCCGGGAGGCGGAGCTTGCAGTGAGCTGAGATCCGGCCACAGCACTCCAGCCTGGGCGACAGAGCAAGACTCCGTCTCAAAACACACACAAAATATATATATATGTTTGTTTAAAAATCAGGAGAATTATGAATACAAATTTCAGAATAGTGGGAAAGCAGGAAAATGCTAGGAATAAGATGCTTAGAGAGATCTCCAAGTATTTGTAATGAGCCAATTCTTAAGTTGGATGGTGGTTCACTGCAGCACCTTTAAAACTGTGCTTTAGAGTTTACTTGTATGTTACATACCATCTTTTGTATATGTCAAATAATTATAAATTAAAAAGACAGAAATGCCATCCACAAAAATGAACTGTGCTGGAAGTAATTCATATTTCAAAACAATAAGCTAAGCAATGAAGGAAAGTAACTCTTGCTAAAAATAAGAGGAAGTTAATTTATGCTAATAAAGTTGGTTATGGAGTATAATTACTTGAGCAAGGATGACTAAAATGTGCCTACACGATGTGTATCAAATGCCAAGGGGGAAATGACCAGGGTATTTACAGATCAGAACAAATTTATTTATGAAGAATTTTTTTTTTCTATTTTGCAGACTTTCTTTTTTAAAAGCAAAATAAATTGAGGTGACTTGTTCAGGGTTAACTGTTTGGCAGGTGGATGATCTGTGGCCATCCACGATGAGATCACCTCCCTGCCCTGCTGGCCCCCAGCCTCTAGAGGTCAGGGCTTCTGAGGCCCAGAAGCTCAGAGCCACACCTGTTGAAGGCCAGTGATGTCAGAATTACTCTTCCTTCCTCCAGCAGCATTGACAGCAGTTTATTGTATGCAGTTTCTAGAACTCAGATGTTCTAGAAGGAAGCAAACATATTCTGAAACCATAGACAATGACTATGCTCTCAGAATATGTCTGCTTCCTTCCTGAACACCTAAGTTGCAATTCTTAAAATCAACATAGTGTAAGACTGTTTTAGGAGGAAGTGATCGAGCTCAAAGCAACACTAGGCATGATGTGCCTTGTTTATCTGTTTGAACAGGAATAAAACAAAAAGAGGCCTATGTATTTCTCATATTTTTATATAAGAGCTGGAGCTATTTGAATGGCTAAGGAGGAGAAGATAGTTTGATTTAGATTTGGCACAGGTTTAGGGGAAGAAACGTCTTTGTAGCTGGTCCTAAATATTATGGTAACTTGGACTGAGTCAGTCTCCAAGGGAGAAGTTGCCACATGTTATAACAGAAGCCACTGGGCTTGGCAAGAAAAGAAATGAAAAAAGTACAATGAAAGCAACCCCACTTCTCCATCGTGGCAGGGATGAGCGAGGCAGGATGACTGCATGTAACCATCTTCCTTTCCTTTGCCTGACCAAATCCAGCACTGCCCTTTCAAACCAGTCTTTTTTTTTTTTTTTTTTTTTTTTGAGACGGAGTCTCGCTCTGCCGCCCAGGCTGGAGTGCAGTGGCCAGATCTCAGCTCACTGCAAGCTCCGCCTCCCGGGTTCACGCCATTCTCCTGCCTCAGCCTCCGGAGTAGCTGGGACTACAGGCGCCCGCCACCTCGCCCGGCTAGTTTTTTGTTTTTTTTTAGTAGAGACGGGGTTTCACCGTGTTAGCCAGGATGGTCTCGATCTCCTGACCTCATGATCCGCCCGTCTCGGCCTCCCAGAGTGCTGGGATTACAGGCTTGAGCCACCGCGCCTGGCCTCAAACCAGTCTTCATCACATTCCAAAGAATACAAAATACGCAAGTCAATTGTAATTTCCAATGAATTCTTCAGGAGAAATTTTTCTTCCTCCTTACTAAAAAAAGAATAAAAAATTCAGAATAGATTCAAAATGAGGGGTGGCAGCAAAAATTCTGACTCTCAGAAGGTTGAGAGGGTGCCTTTTTCAAATGTATTTATTTTATAGTTCTAAGAAGGTAAGACTACCTTCTGTTTTGATTCATGCTCCACCATTCTCCTCTTAAATTTAAAAAAAAATTACATCCTTGCCTATGTCTGTCTTGCTATTTTGACTGGTCATTCCCAAACATAAACTGCCCTAGTGTGAAGCTTCTCAAAGCCAAGCAAAGGTGACAGTCCAGTACAAAGAAGGCCGCTAGTGAGTTTTTACTGAGTGAATCTACATTGTTCCGTGGCCTTAGTCTGGATATAGATTCTAAAGCTTCTTACACTGACAAAAACGGAGTTTCTAACTCAGATAATTTTCGGTGAAAGAAAATTATAAAAGAAGGCATAAACCTTGGCTCACAAAATAAATATGCACTCAGACCCATGTACTTCATGAAACATACAAGCCCAGAGCTAGACCATGCCATCTGTTTTATGAGACAAAAAAGTAAATTCACATGATTTACTTTAGCTCTGCCAGAAATCATCAGCATCTACTTGCACAACTAAAGACAAGAAGACAAGGCAGATGGAGGCTAAACACCGAATGCTGCCTAATTTTGATGTGTATTTTTTGGTCAAACCTCTTATAATTTACTATTTCCAAGAGGAAAAATAAGCTTATATAATGGTAGTGAATCATTGGTTTCCAGTTATGGGAAGCAAAAGAAATTAACCTCAAGGAGAAAAAAATGCTACAAATATAAATAATCTAGTTTCAGTTTACAAAGCATGTACTGCCTTTTCTTTCTTTTTTTAAAGAAGATATGTTTACGAAATAGGTGACAGACTAAGGTAGGTGTGTGTGAAGAGAGGCAGTGAGAGAGAGGGGATCCTGAAATTCTTCTCAGTAGAGGAAAAAGATAATTTTGGGGATGTTTTAAAAAATATATAACTTGATGAATTTTTTATAGCATGAGTATTACTTAGGTGCTGTCCTAGACCAGTGTGGTGTACAGGCTATAAAAGATTGGTCCTGAATCCTAATGGCAGGGATGAGTATAAGATTACCAAGACTTCTTTGTGAGAAGGAGAGCTACTGACAAAGCCATGTATTACATGACTCCAGTCCGGGCTGAGAGGCCTGTCTTAAAGCATAGCTGGAGGGCAGACGCGGTGGCTCATGCCTGTAATCTCAGCACTTTGGAAGGCTGAGGCGGGCAGATCACTTGAGGTTAGGAGTTCGAGACCAGCCAACATGGTGAAACCCCATCTCTACTAAAAATACAAAGATTAGCCAGGTGTGGTAGCGTGCGCCTGTAGTCCTAGCTACTCAGGAGGCTGAGGCAGGAGAATGGCTTGAACTGGGGAGGCAGAGGCTGCAGTGAGCCAAGATTGTGCCATGTGCACTCCAGCCTGGGTGACAGAGTGAGACTCCATTTCAACAACAACAACAATAAAAAGCACAGATAGATACAATGTCCTGGAATCACTAAAATGGATAAATTATGATATCCATAAAGTGGATAAGTTATGATATACATTCACACACTAGATATACTCATTATGATATGCTCATATCCATCGTGAGGGCTAAACCCACGAGTCCATAACGCACTCACAGGTCTGTGCTCTTTGGCCCTGGCCCTGTAGTCAGCGATCACAGAGAACACAATGGGTCTGTTAGTCGCTCCGTATACAGTCATGTGCAGCATAACATTTCAGTCAATGTTGTACCACATCCATGATGGTGGGCCGGTAAGATTACGTGGAGCTGAAAATTCCTATTGCCCAGTGACACTGTAGCCATTGTAACAAACACACTGCACGGCTTTGCTTTTTCTATGTTTATGTATGTTTAGATATATAAGCACTTAGCACTGTGTTACAATGTATTCAGTACAGTTGTAGTGTAGGCTGTACAGGTTTGTGGCCTGGGAGCAGCAGGGCCATATTATATTGTCTAGGGATGTCGTAGGCTACACCGTCTAGGTTTATGGATGTACACTCTGTGATGTTCACATAATGACAAAACTGCCTATCCATATTGTTCAGCGATACATGACTGTATATGCATTAAGCACCTATTATGTGTCAGGTAGTGTACTTGGCAGGTGCGAAGTATGGTGGGGAATCAATCAAGTCCCTCATGGAGTTCATAGTCTACGGGGAAGAATGGTGAGCTCCAGTATAGATACCCGGTATAGACACAGCCAAGTGACCAAGAGCACTGGCTTGGAGTCATTCAGATGAGGTTTAATCCTTGGTTCTGCTACTTGCTTTGGAAATGTGACTTAACTCCTTAATCACTGCTTACTTTATATGTAAAATGGGATGGTAATGCCAGCCTTCAGGGCTGTTGAGAAGATTCCATGAGACAACGTTTATAAAGCACTTAAAACAGCATCTAGCACACGACAGACCTAAAAAAATGGGAGTTATGATGACTGTTCTCTCAAAGAACCAAGGGACACACACAAAGAGGTTTGCTATCTTCTCCCCTAGAACACACCCCAAAATGCTGAATCAGGAGCCAACTCATATCACCACTTTATCACACTCCTGTATAACCCTGGGCAAATGAGATGCCCACCAGTGTCACTAGGCTAGACAGCAAAGTCTAGTTGCTAAAAATATACTCCAGCAGGAGGTCTACAATGTTGCTGTAATGGGAATGTTTTCTGTTTTTCAAGGCGCTAATAAGCATTATCGGAGGGCCTCTTGAAAAATAACTTGTAAGCATTTTCTCTTTCAATACAAGCCCTACCAAGAGTGCACTACCATCATAAATATTCTGGACAATGGTTCCAAAGGGAGAGATGAAAAGCTGTGCCCAGGGCATTAAGCTGAGAAGCGGTGGAGTGGTCAACAGCACAACCTCTGCAGACAGGCTGCCTGAGTCTTCAGTCCTGCTCTGTCACTCAGGACTCATTGCTTAAAATCTGTAAAATGGGACACTATTATTCCCTATCTCATTAGGTAGTTGTAAGGATTAAAATCATTAACACCTGTAGGGCAACTAAAACAGTGCCTGACATACAGAGAACATTCCATAAACATTACCAATAATTACGCACGGCAAACTCAGTAACTTTATTACCTTGCTAATAAAAACATGAGGGCCAAATAGCAAGAAAGCACCTGAACTACACCAGAGGTTTGAAACCTGAGTGTTCTCCTTGGCTCTCCCATCAACCTTCTGCATGACTGTGGGTACATCACACCCCTTCTGTACTTCACTATTCTCATCTATACAAAAAGCAGTGTACACATACACCAAGAACACCTAGAGAAGCCTGATGCAGCTTTCTGCTAATATCAACGGGAGTCGAACAGTTTAAATTTCTTTATCTTCCTATCTGCATTAGTCAGGGTTCTCCAGAGAAACAGAACCAACAGGGGGAGAGGGAGAGGGAAACGGAGATTGAGAGAGAGATTGAGATTGAGAGAGAGAGTGGTGGGGGGTAGGGGTAGATACTGATATTTACCTTAAGGAACTAACTCATGCAATTACAGGGACTGACAAATCCACAGTCTTCAGGGCATGCCAGTGACCAAGGGAAGAGTTGATGTTGCATTTTTTTTTTTTTTTTTTTTGAGACAGAGTCTCAGTCTGTTGCCCAGGCTAGAGTACAGTTGCACCATCTCAGCTCACTGCAACCTCTGCCTCCTGGGTTCAAGTGATTCTCATGCCGCAGCCTCCCAAGTAGCTGGGACTACAGGCGCCTGCCACCATGCCCAGCTAATTTTTGTGTTTTTAATAGAGATGGGTTTTTGCCATGTTGGCCAGGCTGGTCTTGAACTCCTGATCTCAAGTGATCCACCTATCTCAGCCTCCAAAAGTGCTGGGATTACAAGTGTGAGCCACCGTGCCAGGCTGATGTTGTAGTCTGATGCTTGAGTCTGAAGGAAGTCTGGAGACAGAGTTCCTTCTTTAGGGACTTCAGTCTTTTTCTCTTAAGGCCTTCAACTGATGATATATGAAGCCTACATACATTGCAAAGGATAATCTGCTTCACTCAGTCTACTGATATAAATGTTAAACCTCATTCTAAAAAAAAATACCTGCACAGTGACATCTAGCCTGGTGCTTGACCAAGTATCTGGGTACTGTGGCCTTGCCAAACTGATACATACAATTAGCCATTACACCATCCTTTCAGAAGAGGTGATGCCCACACCGAAGGAGAAAACCTCTAGACTCCACAGCCATTTAACCTTCTGTTGGAGACCATGATTGAGGCAAGGAATTCAGATGAGGCTACTCTTTTCTTCACAGGTGAATTCCAAGCCTCTCACAGCTTCCAAGGCATTTCTTATTCTGGTTCCTGCTCACCTCTCTAGCCTAATCTCCTTGCTGTTCCCTCCATTCCAGCCACATGTGGTTTTTGATTTAAAGACACTGTGTTCCTCTCTTGCTCAGCCTGAGTACGCGCTACTTCTGTGGCCTGGGATGTGCCGTTTTCCCACTTTTTATCTGGGTCCTCATCATTTGAGTATCATGTTGAGAACCACATCTGCCTCTAGAGAGCTTCCCTGACCTGACAAGGTTACGCCAGTAAGTTCCTATGGCCAATCTGCACACCTCCTGCCTTACACTCAAGCCACGCCATCAGGGCTCCCTCCCAGCCTGGCAGCTCCATGAAGGACGCACTTCTCTTGTTGACCACAGCATTCATGCTGCCAAGCTGGTCTATGAAGACACAACAAATAACTGCTAAATAAATAAATGAGGATGCAGATGGTTTTTAAGCCTCGACCTTCAATCCTCCCGATGTCCTCGAGATTCGGCTCCATGTCTCCAGCCACTTGATGGACACCTAAAGGTGGGAATCTCACCAGCACCTACGCTGAATATGCCAGAGTGGACAGAGACTGTCTTCACTCTCACGTCTGCTGTCTTCCAAGCCTAGTACAGTAGAAAGAACACAGGCTTGGGGGTCAGGGAGGCCTGTACCGAAGTCCCTGTTCTAGATCCTGTTAACCGTACAATTTTAGACCAGTTGCTAACTTTCTCTGAGCCTTAGTTTTCTCGTCTCTGATATAAGGATGAAAATATGAACCCACAAGATTAGGAGAAGATTAAATGAGACAATAACTATGTAATGCCTGGCAGATGGCATAGAAATAATGAATGGCACCTGAGTTCAAAGCTCTGGGGGCATTTTGCTTCCCATCAGCCAACCCCTATTATCTAGGCAGTTCCTAAATCCCATCTCATAAATTCATTTTCTCCATCTAGTGGCCTGCCCTCACCCAGACCCTCCCCACCTCCTTTCTGGACCACTACAGCAGCTCTAAAAGGCTTCCCAGCTCTGGCTATTTCACAGTCCAGAGGCACCCACATGCTGATCCCCAACAAGGCCTCTCTTCAGGACGGGGACTCTTGCCACTCAAATTCTTCCATTGCTCCCCAGTAACTTAAGTTTAAATCATTTAGTTACATGCCATTCAAGGCTCTCTGGGTTCTGGCCTCCAAGGACCTTTGCTACCTGATCTTCTCCTTAGTCATTTACACACACCATTGCCCAGCAACTACAAATCGATTCCTGCCCACTCTGTACCTGGCACTGCCCTTCCCTACCTATGCGTTTGCTCATGTTTCCTTCAACGAGGATACTCCAAGTCCTCAAGTCCAACATTACCTTTCTTTCAATGTCTGGCTCAAAGGCTCTTTATCCATGAAGCATTTCTTGAGCATCCCAGCCACAGATAAACACACAACCTTTCTTTTCTATGAACTTGTGGTGTGTTTATCTCTCTATCTTTTATACATTTCTCTTTCTCTCTGCATTTATTCTTTGTTTTTCTTTCTGCTAAGGCATCTTGTTATAGCATCTCTGCATTTATTCTAATTTTATCTGTGCACAGAACCTTGCGAACCTTAGCTTCAAGCTCTTTGAGGGTAGCATTGTATGCCAGCCTCCACTGTCACACTTACGAGAAGCACCCAGTAGATGGTGGCTCTGTATCTACCTACAGAGTGCCACTGAGGAGCACACAGGGCTTCATGTCTGTAGCCCATCAGCTGAGCCTTGGCATCAGTTCCTAGAACAGTGGCTGGCATAGAGCAACACCCATAAATCATTGTTAAATGAAATTATCCACAAGGGAGTCACCTAGTGTCTACAGGATAGAAATTTTTTCCCTGTAGAATATAACACGAAAGGGGATGTGTAGAAGCCTTCTCTCTCTCCATACTTCCCTATGCAAGAAAGCTCCAAGTTAACTGTCTCCCACAAGCTATATAGCTACTCTCGGCAATAAACACGACATATAATGCTTCGGTGCATTCAGTGTGTCAAAAATATTCAACTTTAAAATGTCAGAAAGAATCATTTTTCAAAAACAGTCTACTTTGGAAAAGAGAGTTATTCAAACAATACCCAAAACCTTTTTGGACCTCACATTTTGAAGAAGTCCAACTTCCGTTGGTTAAAAAAAAAGTCTATTATATAATGAAAGCCTTACAACTGACTGAGAATTATAGAATTTCAGAAATAAATCCCAGTCTGTTCATCCTTAAAATAGGAAGCTATTTTTCAGGGCTTTCATGTCCAAAATTCTATTACGTAAGCCGCTTCATAAATCATGTACACAACAATTCTCATTTTCCATTAAGTCTCTATTTTGAAATTTAATTAATTCACTCATCCATTTTTTTCAGAGATGGGATCTTGTTCTGTCACTCAGGCTACAGTGCAGTGGTGTGATCATAGCTCACTGCAGCCTTCAACTCCAGGGCTGAAGTGATCCTCCTGCCTCAGCCTCCCAAGTAGCTAGGACCATGTGTGGCTTATTTTTTTATTTTTATTTTTGTAGAGATGGGGAGCTCTCTATGTTGCCCAGCCTGGTCTTGAACTCTCGGCCTCAAGTGATCCTCCCACCTCAGCCTCCCAAAGTGCTGGGATCACAGGTATGAGCCACTGTGCCCTGTCTTTTTATTTTGACCCCCTCTGGGCTCTAACAACACACGTGCACCTCTGTTACAGGACATCAGTCTACAGTGCTACCTCTTTTTACAGTCGTTTATGTCACTAACCTGTGTCCTTCTGAAATGCCAGACCCACGTTCACTTTTGAATCTACAGTACCTTCTAATGAAATGTAGTAGCTGGCTCCGTACACGTTTATAACATGAAACAATGACTTCAATCAGTGGTTTGCTCACCTACCATATTCACAAGACCTAACTACTGGCTTCCCCCTACCCTCAAAGGACAGAGATTTCCCACCGCTGTGGATAGTCAAAATAAGACAGTTCTTAAGTGCTTCATTTAATGTGTTTATTTAGTCCCCTTGAAATAAATACTGATGGGTAAAACCAAATTAATTTAAATCACATGCTAAAAAGGATAGCCAGTCAAGTTCCTAGCTGAGTATCTAAAATTAGTCCACACACACACACCAAAAACAAAAACATGGAAAAAGCCAAAAAGCCCTGCCTGTTCAGCCCTGTGTACGTACCCTTCGCTGACTAGGAAGTGACCCACTTTTCAGGTATCATTCAGTCATACATTCAGCGTCTTCAGAAGCCCACACATGTTCATCTCAAGACACAACAACATAAACACGTCTATGTTTCCAAGAAAGCTCGTTGCAAGTTGGTGACAAATTTGGGGGGGGGAAAAAAAAAGCTCTAAATAAAATTACAGACATGACTTTCACATTTGAGCTCTCCAAATATATTGTTACGAGTTTAAGAAATACCACACTTCTGTGTCACAAAGAGAGTTCTAAAAACCAGTATGTTTTGAGAAGTCCATACCTGCTACTTGGGAACTAAATAAGGTTTGTAACAGCTGAATCTCTTTAGAAGACTGTTAACACCTTGCTTAAGTATATAAAAATTGAAAATCAACATAACTGAAGATTTGAGAATTTTTCAGTTATAATACAGTTCTTATGAAAGATGGAGAATATTTCATATTCTTTTATATATTTATAAAAGCAGCAGATATTTCTTCTATTTAGAGAGGTGGAAACTGAGGCAAGAAAATGCAGTCATTTTGTTGGAGAACTATTCTACATTTCCAAAGCAATTAAGACATGACCCCAAACTAACTAAATTCTCCTACAACGTATTCTTACAAGAAAAAGGCTAAAAGGCTTATTGCTTAACAAAAGCTAAACAGTGTGAATTATTTCAATAACTGGTCCAAAAAGCTGCAGCACGCCACTGAGTAGCTTGGACATCTGTTGCCATGCTTGTTCACGCTTTCCCCTGAGATGACATAGATGTAGCATCATTAACAGGTGTCCCTGATTTTGGTTCAGAATACTATTCCTGCACGTCCCCACGTCTCCTGTACACAGCCACGTGCTGCCATCTTCTGATTATGCCCAGTGGAGTGTAAACATTTTTGGGAAAAGCAAAATCAATAAAAGTAAAACTCCCCACTTTTCCTGCCAGTAGTGCCCTTGGTAACAAACAGGGCAGAGACACCAACACAGAGATTACAATACTCTCAGACATAATTCAAGCAGAACTTTAAATGGATCAGTGCATGTTATAAACTTTCTTTTTTTGCAAGTGCCAAGCATGCTTATGTTACTATTCATTCTGAGACAGACAGATCATCAATGACCTTCTGGGTCACTGACTAGGGAGAAAGCTGACTATAAAAAAAGAGTGGGAGAAAAATAAAGGGGGGGGTTGCTTCCTTCTACCCTAGACCCCCTACTGCCTTGAATGAAAGAAGACAGATGGCAGCCACCTTTCCCTTTAATTAGGAGGGGCAGCTTAGAAGGGACGGTCCTGCTCACTTGGCACTATCTTTAACAAGACTGTTTCGATGGTAATACTCTGCTCATTCGCCCTTCTTTCAAACTGTTCTGAATTTTTCATTTACAAACTGAATTTCTGTAAATTTAATGGTGAAACAATTACAGCTCTAACCACAACACTATACATAAATGAGACACTTAAAGATGGTTGCTGAATTAATAATTCACAGATATTCCTATAAAGAAGCTGGAATGTTTCAAATGAAATACAGCTACCTCCAGTCCTATCAGCACCACTTTGAGATAAAATATGAATTCCCAGGACACAGAAGCTCTACCTTAAATTCACAATATTCCATACTAGACATAGAAGTAAGACCCCTAGTTTCTGCTTTCCAGTTCCACACTCCAGTCGTGCTCCCATCTTTTACCTTCAAGGTATTGCTGTTCAAGTTGACAAAACAACAAAAAATAAAATAAAAAAAGAATTCTACAGTAAAAATCAGTCCTAAATGTAGAAGGGAAGATCATTTAATAACAAATCACAAACCACTCTCCATCTCTATTTACTCTGCATTTTCAAAAACCATAGAACTTTGTATTACAAGTTAATCAAGCCACATCACATCCCTGGAGAGAGGATCAGCATAAAATACAAACAAAATGGGAAACAGGAGCCACGTGTCAGAATTAGGCTAGTGTCACAGGATCTTCTATGGCGGTGACGAAGCCGCTTCATTATTTTCTAGAGGCAATTAAGCACATTTTCCATAAATCTACATGGCACAAAACTTTCTAACATGAAAGAAAAGTTTAGTTGCTGTTGACGGGGTTAGGTCTCTATACATTGTATCTCATTTTTATAATAAATTTGTTTTTATCAACATCATTAAATAATTGATATTCTTGCAGCTCTTTTCCATTTCCTGATGTGTTTTTAAATTGCAGCCTCTTGTCTATGACAGCTTCCCACCTAGTTTCTGCACAATTCCTGCACAAGGACCCTCTGCCTTAACACCAGTCCTGGGGAAACCCACTCTGCCTGCTTCCAGATGGAAATCAGGGTGGCGAACTGGGGCTGCTTTGCTGGAGGTACTCCTGGTCACACCATGCAAAACGCCTTGTCTGTGTCATAGTCATTTACCTAATGGCAAAGTTCTTGGACCATTTAGAAACAAAACAAAACAAGACAAAACACTTTTTGTTTTCTCCTTGATAATACACTTCAATCTCTTCCTATCTCTGAACAGCAAGCCAGCACACTAGATATGGGAAGAGGGAAAAGATGAAAGCAGCAATCAGTTATTGAATAAACTATATCCTACTTCCCAATGAAGGGGAAAAAACTTGACATTTGCCAGATATTGAGTGTCTAATAATGTTAGCAAGAAAAAACACGCAGGAGAGACTGACTAACAAAGAAACAAGCAGAACTTACTTTGTTTCCCAGCCCAGTAAGCAGGACGGGAATGAGATGACGGCAATTCCTTCCTCAAGGTCCTTGCTTTCACTTTAAAAGCTGTGTGAGTGCTTACATCCAGGTTTGCCGTGGAACTCCAAATGTCTGTGCTTCTAAAGATGCCCCAAGTTCCCAGTTCATCTCAGACACTGAAGACACACTTGTGAGGATCGGGAAGCCCCGTGGTAGCCCCAGTCGACCTCTGGGTGCCACGTGGCACCTCCACTGTTGTGACTACACACACAAGCCTGGGACGCCCACTTGTTAGCTCAGGAACCAGGCGGCCAGCAGATATCTGCTCAGATGAACGTCCAGAGACTCAATCCTCTGGCATTCTCAGGTTCAAGGTTGGAAAACGCATTAAGACGAGAGCCACACAGTCAGCAGAATCTGCGCCATTAGCTTTCTCGTACTTAAACGTCTGTCTAAATAAGAGTCAAAGGCACAAAATGAGAAGGAATATCTTACTAGGCATTGTGACTTGCACTTGCCGTGTTTTGAAAGTACTGGGTCCTGTCTTGCTCTCTAAAACTGCATTTAAGAATCCCTACATCAGAAGTTATTTTCATTTCTTCTGTGAAAAACAGAAAATCAATAAAAGACTGGAAAAACATATGAAATATAATTCTGCTTAAAAACATAACCGTTATTTAATCTCAACGGGCCAATTTTTTTAATCCAAAGAAGGAAAAAAAAAAAAAACACGTATAAATTTAAAGTTTGTTTTGAAAAATTACTTCATCCATGTACTGTCCAGCTCATAAAAACAAACCTTCTTCCAGCGAAACGGGACACTTTGACCTTGTTTACTGCAGTGTTTTGAAACCGCTGTCTCGTAACTCCTGACATCACCAGTGGTGCATTAGCACCTGGACTGCTGCTGGCTGCACACGCTGCTACCCCAACTCTCTTGAATCACCCGTGGCTGAACAAATACTCACAGAACAGTAAGGATAGTGGCATTAGCATTAAAACCACAAAACTCACGAGACGTTTCAGCAGTGTCACATCTCTCGGTTCACTTATACAAGGAAACAAAAAGCACTGTATATCTGATACTTTTTAAGTCCCAGCATCCAGACCTAGCACAGACAATTCTTTCTTCTGACCCTCTCCCTGCCCAAGAAACGGGATTCCTTTCTCACCAACCGCCATATTGGCAAGAATTTCTGCCACAGAGTTTTACTATTAATAATAGAAGCTCCAACCTACTTTCCACCAATAAAAAGTTCCCACAAATCTTCCTAGGGGAGAGTTTATTTAAGTATATTTTAGAGTTTCAAAGAGCACTGCGTTCTTAAGTTTCACAAAGTCAAATGTATTTCTTTTATGGAACATGCTTTTGGTGTTGTGCCTGCCTCTTGCGTTTTTAAAGAAACAATTTTCTCCTGTAAGCCTGACACATTTCCCCTTCTGCATTCCCCAGTTCTTTTTCTAAATACACCAAAATCAAAGCAAAGGATAGCTGCAAACAGTGGAAGCAAGCCACAATTGATTTTGTGCAAATATCTCCCCAGATTCACTTCTTAAATAAAACTAAATCCTGGTGCTACAATGATAATGCAATTTTACAGAGAAATTAAAAACCCAAGTTTAATGTGTCTGAAATCAATTGACAACCTTTACTGAAACCACTTACAAAACATCACGTCTTTAAACTACAGTCACCAAAAAATATAGAACACAGAATACATATTTGAGCAATTATAGCCCTTGTTTGTCGAACAGGAGTAAAAAGAAAAACATCCAGAGTTAATACAATTAATTAACTCTAGCTAAAGAACTACTAAAAAGACCCTCCAAATGCCATGCTGTTTCTATGACAACTTCAAAATTGCTCTGAGAAAATGTGCTGGATTGTCAGATTCGTGATAAAACAAGTGTCATCCTGCCTGCTAGAAATTACTTTCTTTTTTTCAGGCAGCAGAAAGGCTAAATGGCCACTTGCAATTCTGAAATATCAGATTGTTACCTTTTGACAGATGCTGTACTCTTCATTCAGATCATGAGAAGAGTTAATAAATACATGAATCTCTCTCAATCATCGGAACCCTTTTGGTTTCCTTCCTGCAACGATACCACTCCCACCGTCTATCTAGTTGGTACATTATTTTTTTATAAGGAAAGCAGCAAAATCTGATTCAATCTGAAAGGAAAGGGCCAAGAAAAACCCCTAACAGTCTCTCATTTCCAAATACAAATAGGTGAGCAGACACTCACTCTGATATTTAAGGGTTAATAATGACACAGGAAAAGAAGACGGCATTTTCCCCCTTAAAATTCCTGTTCTTAGGTATTCAGGCTGATTTACATTTTACGTAATCTGATGGCTCAATCAGGAAGTGAGAATTTTAAGTGCGTGAGTTATGGACGGGAGGAATCATGTGACCCATAGCAAAGAAAATTATGCAGCAGATGAGCATGCTAAGAAAAATAAACTAAGCAGTTTAAAAATAGTGTTTTGGGGATATATCAACCCAGGAATATACTTTTGAGAACTAATAATTCTTTTGAGAACTAATAATTCATTGGGACACCTTAAAAAATAAATCCCCAGGACTGTTTTAAAAAATATTACAAGACCCAAGTAATGCACGATGAGAAAATAAAGTTTAATTATCCAAGAAACTGTTTCCCTTAAGTTCATATCCATTCAAGGTTTATGTTAAAACATGGTTATGTTATTTTTCATCATTATTTAAAGATCAGGCAATACGTAATATAATCAAACAAAACACAGATTGCAGCAGTGATGTTTACTTAAGCTTTATTTATATATATAGTGCATGGGTTCCTGGAGCACAAAGAAGAAAGTTGCTCAGATTTATCCAGACCTCACGTAAGTTTATAAATTTCAAGTAGTCACTGTATTTTATTACAGCAAATACATTCTTCAAGAGGAAAATGTTAAGGCCATAGAAGCTTTCACCTTAGCTATCTAAGCTTGTACTAGGTCATCATTAAATAGTATCTGTATCATTCTTATGTGTTCTGTAAGTTATGCCACAAATACCAGACCAAGTACACTCAGTCTAGAAACAAAAAAGTGGGAGACAAAGGTTAAAACATTCTAATAGGTGTCATGGGCTGATAGATTACTTTATATTACAAAGCTACTTAAGACAATTTTACTTTTCTAGAATACAATACATTAATATAAACATTTGAAATTCAAAAGATTTGGCCTGTGGCTGCTTTTTTTCTTGATGCAATTCTTGTTAATATGTTAGTAAGTAATAATTTATTAATACCAATAATAGAAAATTAACATGGTGAGAGCAGGTATATCTCATGGCCTTTACTTTTATCAATGCTTAATACCAAAATACTATTCATATCTTTATTTCAGCCTATTAAAAAAATTTATACCACAGCTCTGGGCAAGTGGCAGGGTGGGGCCAGTGACAGGAATCAGTTCTGGGTATTTCTTGATTCCTAGCTCATCTTCCTTAAATTCTTAAACACAAGAGGTAGCTGGCGGTAAGAAGAGACGGTTAGGAAAGACAGAAACCTTTCAGAAGGGAAGCTTAAGGTAGATTAAGAAAAGTTAGGGAAGCTGAGAAGCACATAGTCTTCCAGATGGAGTATTACATGACATCCGTCATCATCTTACTAAACTTGATATCATATTTGTTGACTGAATTAAGGAAAGATGAACTAGTTACCAAGAAATATACTCAGCAGATTGATTCATGGCAAACCTGGCTCAGCCACTTACCTAGACTAGTTTATTTAAGATAAACCTCAGAGTATGTACTTCTCAACTCCTTTGTTTTATAAATGAATCTTGGGTCTGGGCTCAGCTGTCAGTCAACTATCTGCATAATACAGCAAAGTCTCTTAACTTCTCTAATTTCCTGAAATATCAAATTGTTACCTTTTGAGAGATGTTGTACTCTTTATTCAGATCACAAAAAGAGTAATCAGTAAATGAATCTCTGAGTAATCAGGACGAGTTTTCTTTCCTGCAACTATACCACTAATCAGAAAATTAAAGAAGTTAAGAGACTTTGCTATGTCACAGAGATAGGTGAGTGAACTGAAAGCAGACCCAAGATTTTGGACTTTCCCAGGCTAGGACTCTTTTTCACCATGTGCTGCCTTACAACTGTCACCTGAGGTTCAAGTAACTCTCCAACTAGCCCAGCCCTGGCTACTTATCCCAGTCAGGGAAAAGTCAAACAGGACCCAGAGACCCTCGCTCTATGCCACCTTCTTCTTAACTCACAGGCCCACTGACCCTCACTGCTGCTGTGGGCTGCTCCCGCCAGCCTGTGCTGAGCCTCCTACCTCATCTGCGAGGAGACAGGGCAAGTTCCAGGCTGAGGGGAACGGCTTCTGAGATGGTTCCAGTCCCTCTTCCTGGCTCGTTCCTTCCACTGGTACTCACGGCTTCCTCATTTTTCCTAATGGGAAAATCAAGGCACTGAAATAAGAAAAATCACTTGCTTTGGTTCATGTCACAGCTCTACTGGATTCTGAATAAACGCAAGAACCAGATAATATTCTAGAAAAAGTAAAATTAACTCCTACTTCATAAGATTCACCAAAATTAATTCTGTGGAAATTAACAGTTAAATATAAAAGAAAAAAAAGGAAGAAAACTAAATTAGTGGAAAATTATTTCTGAATTTGGAATGGGAAAAGAAGATTTAGCTTTACAGAAGCAATGAAAAAAGTAACAAAAGGCAAGGTAATCCAACTGCAACAAAATGTAAAACCCCTATATGTCAAAAAACAGCAAACAGAATTGAAAGGTAAGCAAAAAAAGGCCAGATGTGTTGGCTCACACCTGTAATCCTACCACTCTGGGAGGCTGAGGCAGGAGGATTGCTCAAGGCTTGGAGACCAGCCTGGGGCAACATAGTGAGACCCTGTTCCTACAAAAAACTTAAAAACTAGCAAGGCATTGGTGGCACGTATTTGTGGTCCTAGCAGAGGCTAGGGTTGGAGGATCACTTGAGCCCAGGAGTTCCAGGCTGCAGTGAGCTATGGTTGCACACTGCATTCCAGCCCGGGTGACAGAGTCTCTCAATAAAAAGGTAAGCAAAAAATAAAATAGCTGTAACAGGATAATATTCTTTATAGTATTTGAATGTAAAAGGTAAAATGTAATAACAGACAATTAACACAAAAATATGAAAGGCCAATATGAAAAAATGCTCGACTTCATGAGCAAACACTGAAATTCATTTCACCAGTCACAAAGATGGACAACCAAAAAAAGGAAAGCTCATGAAGTGAGGTGAGACAACCATTTCAGGAAATCAGCAATATATGTATTTTTTCAGCCTTAAAACTGTTTCGACTCCTAAGATGTTTATACATATCTCCTAAGGAAATAATCACAGATACATAGGAAGATAACTATACAAGGACACACTTAGCAAAAGCATAAAATTGGGAACAACTTAAACATCCAAAGGTGGAATGGAGCACGTGACTAAACAGATCACAGTAAAAATTCATATGCTTAAATCATGATTTTTGGAGAATGCTTCATGATATTGGAAATAACAAAAGATAATGTTGGGTGCAAATGCTGAATATAAAATCATATGTAAACATGATACTAATGTTGCCAGGTAAGAAAGAAAGTGAGACGAAGGGAGGGACAAGGTGGTCTCGAGACTGGATTAGGATACATTAAAAAAGCTTAAAAAGGGCAGACAAAGACATTAGATTTTTTATTACTTCTTTATAATCTTGAGATGGTTGGCATTTTCTGTAAGTAATATTTTTATAACTGGAAAAATTCTATTTATGCTAATTACCACCCTCTAAATATTTCTCAGCTATATAAAATCATGAAAATATTTGCAAATACTTTTTAACTAAGAAATTTCTCTTTTTTTTGAGATGGGGTCTTCCTTCAGGGGGAGTGCAATGGTACAATCATAGCTCACTGTAACCTCAAACTCCTGGGCTCAAACTATCCTCCCACCTCAGTCTCCCAGCTACTCAGGTATGAACTACCACATCCGGCCAGAAATTCTTATATTTATTATTAAATGCAAAGAAGAAAGGGCAAAACAATATGATCTTTACTATGTAAAAATTTACATGAAAGAGACTGGAAGCCTATGCACCAGAATGTTAACAGCTGTTGCTTTTAGGTAGTGCCACTGTGTGTAATACTTTTCTACACCTTACAAGTTTTCTACAATTGTCATGTATTGTTTTCATAAGAAACAGATAACAGTATCACAATTAGAGGACTGATACGTCAAGAAGCTATTATCAACAGTTAAATTTCAAAATACAGAGTATCAATAGCTACAAAAATCTGCCATATGACCAAGAGATTTTCTTTTTTAATTTAGGAACCACCGGTATACCTTCAGAAAATTGCAGGAATTGGTGTGTGTGTAGGAGGTGGTAATGAATCATATTTTTTCAGCTGTCAAACTGTTTTCTCCAGGCAGCAGTTCTGTGAGGGTCCAACTGAAGTATGAGAACCTTGATAGTAGGGACATCGCCAGAAAAATGGTCCAAAGGTCGATGGGGGGAGGAACACGAAATGATCAAAAGAGTAAGGCAAGAGTCCATGAAAACAGAAGCGTCAATAGAGAAGGATCAATAACTCATTTGCTCCAAAGGGACTGAAAGCAGGAACTGAAACAGGTATTTGTACACCCACGTCCCTAACAGCATTATTCACAACAGCCAAAACGTGGGAGCAACCCGTGTCTGTCAACCCGTGTCCATCACATGGATATATAAAATGTGGTATCTCTACACGGCGGAATATTATTTGGCCTTAAAAAGCAAAGAAACCATGTCAATGCTACAATGTTGTTGTAACCCTACAACATTAGATGAACCTTGAGGACACTGTGTTAAGTGAAATAAACCAGTCACAAAAGGACAGACACTGTAGGGTTTCACTTATTTGAGGTACCTAGAATAGCCAAATTCAAAGAAATGGAAAGTACGATGGTGGTTGCGGCAGGGCTGCGGGGAGGAGAGAATGAGGAGTTGTTGTTTAATGAGGACAGAGTTTCTGTTTTGCAAGATGAAAAGATTTCAGAGACGGATGATGGTGATGGGTGCACAACAATGTGAATGTATTTAATGCCAATGACCTGTGTACTTAAACATGGTTAAGATGGTAATTTTTCTGTTATATATTTTACCACAATTAAAACATATACGGATATATTTTAAGTATCTGTATTTACATAGAGATATAGTCTTATCTGTATATATGTGTGTATATACATATTTCATCTATAAATATATGAAAGAAAGAAAGAAATCACCAGAATTAGAAGTCCTGAATAAGTTTCCAATGTGGCATGCAAGAAAGGTTTAAGGATTATTTCTGAGACTAAATTCTTTAAATATAATTATAGAAGTCAGCTCAGAAGTGAAAATCCAGATCAAAAGTGAAAATAAGAAGGGATACTGTGTTTAATTTGAACATAATATACCAAACTTCTTTGTGGTTTTTTTTTTTTGAGACCCTCTCATAATAGCCAGCTCGGAAAAATTCCCCACAACTAGGAAAGAACCTACAAATCCAAGCAACATGATGACATTTTCTCATCAACTAACAGGAAAAAAACATAAGCATAAGGGAAACTCTGAGTGTCCTTAAAATGTACTCGATAGCCATTTCACGCTATTACCACAGATGTAAAGAATTCTAGAGCTGAACAGAAGCTCTGAGATAGAACTGTTCCAGGATTCAGATATCTAGAGAGGTTTCCCCAGGTTCACTGAGAAATGCCAGATTTAAAGACAGGCCCCTGGGGAAGAGTTCTATTTTGTTTGTTGTGTTTTATTTAATTAATTTATTTATTTTGAGATAGAGTTTCACTCTTGTTGACCAGGCTAGAGTACAATGGTGCGATCTTGGCTCACTGCAACCTCTGCCTCCTCGGTTCAAGCAATTCTCCTGCCTCAGCCTCCCAAGTAGCTGGGATTACAGGCACCCGCCACCACGCCCAGCTAATTTTTGTATTTTTAGTAGAGACAGGGTTTCACCATATTGGCCAGGCTGGTCTTGAACTCCTGACTTCAGGTGTTCCACCCACCTCGGCCTCCCAAAGTGCTGGGATTACAGGCATGAGCCACCACGCTTGGCCGTGTTTTATTTTTTTTTAAAGAGGTGGCTATAAGAAAGCAAAGCGTAATTGGAATGCTCTTTCTACAAGTTATTTGATTCATTAACTTTGTTCAAAAAATACTTGATTACATCTTATATAACTCTGCTAGGCACTGGGCTAGGTGCTGGATGATGAACAGTATTTCATCATCCTTCCTGTAGCAAACTGGCAATTACAATGTAAGGGAGGCATACAGTGCTATCAGTACACATAAGAGGGAGCTCTAATCTGGTCTACCTAGATTGGTTGAGGATGGCAACCTGGAAGTAGTGATATTTTCAATAATAATAGTAATCACTGTTATCACAGCAGGCTTTATTGACCATCATTACAGGTCAGCTAGGGCTTTAAGCACTTTCTGTGCATGAATTAATTTAGTCTTCCCTACAATCCTATAAAGTAGACTCTTACTGGTGAGGAAATTGAGGCACGGAGAGGTCACACAGCTCTTAAGTAGTGAAGTCAGACCAGATTGCATGCTTTTTCAAAATCTGCTTTTAGGGAAACCCAAACAAAGACAAGACAGGAATGAAACTTAAGGATCAGAACATTCAGGAAAGAAGTGAGATCCTCTGAATAAGTAAAGAGGGAGAAATAGGGTAGGGTTACTACAGATGGGAGAGGCTGAGGAAGGATGGAAGGAATACAAAGCCCATGACCAAGAGCTCTGGGGCAGAAGTGGTTGATTTACATTTGGGATTTCATAAAGTTCTGCGGAGTGGGAAACAACTCTCTTCTCCAACTCCCCATAAACTTGTTAGTGCCGTGATGACCTGGTTACACACAGGCTAGAGGCCCCCATCCATCTGGGTACAGGACATTTAACAAATGGGTAAGAATTAAAGCAGGGAAGGAGAAGGATGAGGATGCTTTTAGAAGCATCGCCCAGAAAGAAGTCAGAGAATGGATCAGGGGAAATTTAGCAGGGAGAGAGTTGCTAATCCATTAATACAGGTAATAGGTAATGGTGACCAAGAAGAAGGAAATGACAGATAGATAAAGTAGATGGGTTTGATGATTGTTGACAGGTAGAATTTTGACCAGATTTGCCTTCTTACTGGATTCTGAAGGTGAGGATAAAGGATCAATAGGTCACAGGTTTCAAGCTTGGGTATTTGGATCAATTTGGAACCTCTTGGATATGAGGTGCCAACAAGATATCCAAGTGCAGATGCCCAGTGGGCACTGGAATATCAGTAGGGAGCTTAGAGACGGATAGAAAGAATCTGGAAAGGGCAATGAGAAGGAAAAGCAAGAAGGGTAGGGTGAGTCTTCAAAGGCCACGGAGGAGAACACATCAAACCCTGCTCACCACTGAGAGGTTGGGGAAGACAAGAATCCAAATGCACCTGACAAACGTGGCCCACAGGAAAGAGAGGAAGGCGACTACTGGCTTTGGCTAGAGCGGAATCCACTCGGTCACTGGTGCAAAAGCCAGACTGGAGCAGCCTGAGGGGTGGGCAGGAGTGAGGACAGGGAGGGAATAACTAGAGACAATTCTTCCAAAAGGCTGGCCCTGGCAGGAGAAGTGAATGGAGAGGTAATGAAAGGCAGGGTGATACTGAAGGCCTGTGTTGTTTAAAATGGGAAAGACTTAAGCAGGTTTCAGTGCTCCCAGGACAAAGTCAGTGGGGAATAAAAAGTACATGGTCAGAGAGAGAAAGTCTTTGAGAAGGTGAGAGGGAAGGGCATGGGGTTCAGGGTCTTGGGCACGAGGAAGGACTCCCCTTGCACTGAAACAGGAGGCAAGGAAAGCCAGGCAGGCACAGATGAGGAATGCTGATTCACAGTGAGAACCGGAGTGAGTCTACCTTCTGGCCTCTCTTCCCTCTGTGACACTGGAGGGATGGACAGTTACTGAGAGTAAGTAGTGAGATGCAGGAGGTGGAGAGTGGGCAGTATGTGGAGCTGCTGGGAGATGCAAGGGCACTGGGATGGCATGGATCAGCCGCTGCAGAGTGGAAAGCTGCCTCCTCAAGTGTGTTTCTCCCGCCTGCCAAGTCATGGGCGCCACATCCCAGTCCTCTATGCATCTGTGGCATCTATCAAACAACACTAAGAACATAAACAAAACCATGACTACTCTGAGCAGGCCTTGTGAGGAGTCGCATCTTCCACACAGTGAGATCCAGGAAGTCACTGTAGTAAATGACATCAATTTTCTGTAGGTCTTCACTGCATATGTACAGCAAAGACAATGGTCTACACAGAACATGATGACCCTCCTGTGACAACGTGCAGCACAATCCCTCTTCATTCTACAGTCAAACCCAGTCTGTCTGTGCAACCCAAACGGGATTTTGACGGAAATTACATCATTAGTAATAGACCTTCATGTTTGGTCTGAGCCGGATTTTGTTTCTGACGCTGTCAACCTACTAAATGTGGGCAGGTGATCACAGTTCAGCCTCTTCCTGCCTGCCCAAGCGGTGGTGGGAAGCTGAGTGGGGAGAGGCCTGTCCTGGCCACTTCTCCCAGGCTCGGCTCTCATTCCCGCTTTTGCCAGGAAACTGCTAGAGAAAGCAGAAACAGAGGCCAGGAGCTGAGCACAAAGATACAAGTCCAAACACAGGCTTGGGAAGGTGGTATTTCAAATGAATGGAGAGGACGACGTAAACCTGAAATGCGTCTTTCCTTATAAAGTCCTTCTGTAGAGACAAATAATTCTGGTAACGAATATGAAGCATCCCTGGTTATTTTCAGAGCACGCATCTCCCAAGGAGCTCAAAAGAAAACCCTTTAATTCTGTATCCTTTTAAGAGAATGGGAATTAATAACAAAATGTAACTGAATCACACAACTAGGGAGTCTATTATGAAGAGTGAGACAGCTGAATCATAGAAGAGTGGAATGCCCTTTTGCTTTATATGTTTTTCCTTAAGGAATTCCTTTTTTGGTGTTCTTTTATTATAAAGTTAATATATTATTACCAGCCAGCAGTTACATAGTGCTCACTATGAACCAGGCACAGCTCTAAGCCTTTTGTATACTTTAACCCAAACCATGAGGCAGGTACCTCTTATTCTCCCCATTTAGGGGGAGACACAGGAGCGTCGATTCCTTTGCCTGTATTGAGTAGCAGAGTTGGTATTCCAACCCAGGCAGCCCAGCCTCAGAGTCCCGCACTAATCACTTCCCTACACCACCACACCATGAAAGCACCAAATTCAAAGTCCTAAAATGTAGGGTGTCAAAAGAGAGCATCACCATTTATTCTGCCTTTCTAACAGAATAATTTGGGTGCATTTCCTACTCTATTCAGCATTTGGTTTCCAAATCAAGGAATCTTTTAGAAGAAATAAAGTTCTATATTCAAATAAATATGCTCAACCAAACCATTTACAAAAATCTTTCCAGGTAGAGATTGTACTCATAGACAAGGCTTGTTTAAAATCAGATCTACTTTTGCGTACAATAGACTTGTTATTAAAACAATTTTTTCCTTTATAAGCATCTTTACATCATGAAAAATGTCTTTCTTAAGAGTATTTATTTTTTGTCTGGCCCACATTTCATTATAATGAGTTCCCAATCACTCAGTTTTGAATCCACACATATCCAACTTTTCAGATAAGAAAAGTGAAGTTAATTTTGTTCTTCTTGAAGTCGCCTGCAGGCTCAGGCTAGATCTCACTTTTTATGGTCTATTTCTGTGCAGATAAGAACATCACATTTAACATGGGAATGTTGGAACTTCTGGAGGCTTCAGCAGGGTTAGCTTCATAAAACAAACAAAAAATGCCTCCCACCACATACAGCTTCCATCAGTGATCTTTGATATAAATGTTTCATGATACAGAAGTTAAAGAGTATGCCAGTCACTTGAGGCTTGACCAATGTGAACTGTTATTTCCTAGACTTGAGTGCATGCCGCATGTGGTCTATACAAACATTCTTCAAGTTCCTTTGAAATAGACCCATACATATATGGAAAACTGATTTTCAAGAAAGGCGCCAAAGCAATTCAATGGAAAAAAGAAAGTCTTTCCAACAATCCATGTTAGAACAACTGGGAAAATGTATGCAAAAATATGAACCTTGACTTCTACTTATCCCCATATACAAAAATTAACTGGAGATAGATCATAAACTAAAGCATAAAAGCTAAAGCTATAAGTCTTCTAATAGAAAGCACAGGGAAATACCTGCACAATCCTGGGGAGGCAACGGTTACTTAGGAAACAAAATACAGATAATATAGAAACTTTTTTTAATTAAAAAAAAATATTTTATGTTTTTGTAGAGAGACGAGGTCTTGCTCTGTTACCCAGGCTGCTCTCAAACTCCTGGGCTCAAGCGATCCTCCCCTGCCTTGGTCTCCCAAAGGAAAAACATTTTTGATCAATGAAATTATTTCAAAATTAAAACCTGCTCATCAAAAGATACTTTTAAAAAACAGGAGATAGACCACAGACTGGGAGAATATTTGCATTATAAACTTCTGACAAGAATACTTTACTCAGAATATGTATTACATTCCTACCAACCAAAATAATAGAAAGACAATCCAATTTTAAAACAGGCAAAAGAAAAACAGACTCAAACGACTTGAACAGACACTTCAAAAGAGAAGATACACAAATGGCCAATAAGTATATGTGATTCATCAAGAAAATGCAAATTGAAAATGACAATGAGATACTACTTCATATCCAAGAGAACGGCCGTAAGTAGAAAACCCAGCAATATACAATGTTAAGATACTGGGTCACCTGGAACTTTCATAAATTGCTTGTTGGAGTGTAAAATGGTACAGTTACTTTGGAAAATGACTTGGCAGTTTCTTACAGAGGTAAACATACACCTACTGTATGGTGCAGCAATTAAACCTAAAAAAGGGTGACAGTGGGCCGGGTGTGGTGGCTCACACCTGTAATCCCCGCACTTTGAGAGGCTGAGGTGGGTGGATCACTTGAGGTCAGGAGTTTGAGACCAGGCTGGCCAAAATGGTGAAACCCCCATTTCTACTAACATTTTAAAAATTAGCCAGGTGTGGTGGTGCACGCCTGTAGTCCCAGCTACTGGGAAGGCTGAGGCAGGAGAATTGCTTAAGCCTGGGAGGTGGAGGTTGCAGTGAGCTGAGATTGCCCCACTGCAGCTCAGCCTGGGCGACAGAGTGGGACTGTCTCAAAAAAAAAAAAAAAAGAAGAAGAAGAAGAAGAAGAAAAGAAAAAAAAAGAAAGAGTGAGAATGAGAGAAAACTCATTCACAGCAGCTTAATATTCATCATAGCCAAAAGGGGGAAGCAATCAAAATGTCAGTCAACAAGAGAACAGAGTTTAAAATTGGGTCTATTCATTTCTCAAAAGAAGACATCCATACAGCCAACAGACACATGAAAAAATGCTCATCATCACTGGCCATCAGAGAAATGCAAATCAAAACCACAATGAGATACCATCTCACACCAGTTAGAATGGCAATCATTAAGAAGTCAGGAAACAACAGGTGTTGGAGAGGATGTGAAGAAATAGGAACACTTTTACACTGTTGGTGGGATTGTAAACTAGTTCAACCATTATGGAAAACAGTATGGCGATTCCTCAAGGATCTAGAACTAGATGTACCATATGACCCAGTCATCCCACTACTGGGTATATACCCAAAGGATTATAAATTACTCTACTACAAAGATACATGCACACGTATGTTTATTGCGGCACTATTCACAATAGCAAAGACTTGGAATCAACCCAAATGTCCATCTGTGACAGACTGGATTAAGAAAATGTGGCACATATACACCATGGAATACTATGCAGCCATCAAAAAGGATGAGTTTGCGTCCTTTGTAGGGACATGGATGCAGCTGGAAACCATCATTCTTAGCAAACTATCACAAGAAGAGAAAACCAAACACCGCATGTTCTCACTCATAGGTGGGAACTGAACAATGAGATCACTTGGACTCGGGAAGGGGAACATCACACACTGGGGCCTATCATGGGGAGGGGGGAGGAGGGAGGGATTGCATTGGGGAGTTATACATGATATAAACGTCATGCACATGTACCCTAGAACTTAAAGTATAATAAAAAAAAAAATAAATAAATAAAATTGGGTCTATTCATACAATGGAATACTACCCAGCAATAAAGGAAGAATGATACAGACAACAATATAAAGCTGTTGGGTGAAAAAAAAAGCCAGACGCAAAAGAGTATATACTGTATGATTCCATTTAGAGGAAGCTCAAGAACAAGACTGCAATGATACAAAGCAGAAAGTTTTTGTCAGGGAGGTTAGGGAATGACTGGAGCAAGAGGAAACCTGGTTGATGGAAATGTTCTCTCTCTTAACTGGGGTTTGGGAACAGGAGTACACTGAATGTCTGTGCAGTTCACTGCATGTAAATTTTACATCCATTAAAATGGAGGGATGGTAGGACTTCCTCAACTGTCTTAACATCCCCATGTCCTCCTGAAGAATGCGATTTGATTTGCATGCTTAGATCCCATCAAATGGGGCCTGTATCTGAATTACTTCAGTTCACAACTAGCCATGGCTGTCTCTTCTCTGGGGGACCATCCATACAAGGTATTTCCTCCAGAGGAAAAGAAAGAATTTGCTGGTTCTCCTCTCATTCAACAGTAATAGCCAACCAATATGCCAGGTCCCAGAACCAGTGTGGGAGTGTTCTACATTCTTGCAGTCACAGAGTATCTTTTTTAGGCCCACCATTTTTCAGCAGACATCTGACAATCCACACTCAGAAACATTCTTCATCTCTAGGAAGTTATACGAAATAGGTGAGAGAAAGAAGGTTTGGAAAGGGGGTGTTTGGCATAGGCTGATGATAGATGTTCTGGTCAATACCAGAAATAAAATCCCAAGTGTGTTCTGCTTGCCTGGGAGTTCACTCCCTAAGTACATTTCACTACTCACCATCTCTGCTTCCAAGGGCACAGCCTCAGAGGACCTGCTCTTTGATCTAGAACTGTACAGGAAGCTCCAAGCTGGTAAACAACTTACAGGGGTACAGAGGTCAGATAGGAGAAGGCCCTTATGACCCTTACTATCTTCAATTGTCTCTAAGCAGCTACATAAAAAATAGCTAACATCCGTCAGTATTACTTTGCAAATTTTAGAGGTAGATTTTAACCTCCTAGTATTGTACTAGAAATGAGGCTAGGCCTGAGAAGAACCTAAAGGTTCCATCATGTTGCAGTAACTGGCCCTAGCTGTGGATCTCCAGGGATTTTTCACAAAGAAACTGCTTCCCAAGTAAAATGAGGGAAGTGTGAGATGGAAACATCAATTCAGGTTTTCATCTGACACAAACAGATACCACTTAAGCCACAGAAGTTACAGAACTAATTAGTCAACATCTTACTTTTCCCATCTTCACAGTGTCTGCTGTACACTTTCAGGACTGACCTAACAAACATGACAAAGGGATAATTAATACGGGTTTGGAGCTTTTTTTCCACAAAGGAGATGGGAAAGGAGAATGTGAATTGCTTCTTGTAAGAAAAAGAAGAGTGAGTGTGAGGGTCTATACCCCAAGAAATAAACAGTACAGAAGGGAAGAATAGGAGATTCTCTCAGAAGCTCTTACGCTAAAGGGCAGGGAAGAAATTAAGCAGGCATATCCAAATTTAATTTGTATTAAGATCAGGAACAAGTACCACTACTTAAAGATTTTTTTAAATGACTAAGTTGTATGTTTTGCAAGATGCAACTTTCTTTGAGCAACAAAGCTAAAAAATCTTCTTACGGGGCTCTATGATTAATGGCTATGTCTTCACTGGTTGGAAAGCGTATCTTTTTATAATAATGTCAGTCCACTGTTTCCTCCCAACCCAGTAATTGTGAGGGTTCGTTTTCTCAAACCCCAGTACCCACTGCAGTCATCGTGCTCCATCTAATCTTTTCCCTGGCTAAATGCCTGGCTAAAGGTATTTCCAATTTACTTGTTCAGATATACTTCTGACAAATCAACAAATGGAAGTACTTCTCCTTTCATGATGGCGGTCAGGGCACCTGGAAGACCCCACTACAATTATAAAAGGGGTATGTCCACCCACAACAACGACGACGACAACTTTTAAGGGCCTGAGAGACTTCACCAAATGTCAGGAAGCCAGAAGGATGTGGGGAGAGCACTGAGCGATGAAAATGAGCAGACGCAGCTTACAGTCCAGAGAGTTCTCAGCGGGTACTGCCGAGGCAGTGAATAGTTGATTTTATTCAGTTGGACCCCAAAGAGGCTGCAGACTCAGAAAAAGTATGAACTGTATGTGACAGAAGTGGCAAGAAAGGTAGAAACGAGAAGAATAATCAAAAAGTCTGGATATCAACAATTATTCCTTTCATGACTACTTCCCGTCTTTAAAAGAAAGAAGAAACCTTACAGCTTCCCCACTCCCGAGCAAAAATAAGAAAAGGGAGATGATTCTCTAAAAAAATTAAACCAACTGTCTAGTGAGGACCAAACAGCTTGTGTGGTTAAGAGAACCCCACAGTCAAGCCCTTCTCATTCTGACGTCTAGCAGTTCTCCAGCAAGAGGGCTCAGGGTGACTGTGTGTACCCAGGCTGAAGCCTGCTAGAGGCAGGTGCTGTCATGCAGAACTTCTAGGCAGCCATAATGCCACTTCATTTTTAAAAAGAATAGACAATCAAAAATAAATATACATTTTAAAACTCTGCAACATGAAAGAGAAAAACCAAGATAAACAACAAAAAGACTCTGGAAGAAACAGAATATTTAAGAAAGAGAAGACTTTTTTTCCTAAAAAAAAAACTAAAAAAAAAAAACCCCAATTTATTAGTATTCCTGGAAATATTTGAGAATAATTACATGCACATAACAAGAACAACTACAACAAAAAAACGAGAAATACAAGAAAAAGCTCTATGAAATTAAAAACGCGAGCCTCAAATAACAATAGGGAACACTATGTGTGCACAGGCTTGAGTACCTTAACCTCACACTTGTATTTCTTTTTTGCTTTCTTTTTCTTTTTCTTTTTTTTTTTTTTTCCTGAGACGGAGTCTTGTTCTGTTGCCTAGGCTGGAGTGCAGAAGCGTGATCTCGGCTCACCGCAACCTCCGCCTCCCAGGTTCAAGCAATTTTCCTTTCTCAGTCTCCTGAGTAGCTGGGATTACAGGTGTGCACCACCACGTGTGGCTAATTTTTGTATTTTTAGGAGGGATGGGTTTTTGCCATGTTGGCCAGGCTGGTCTCAAACTCCTGACCTCAAGTGCTCCACCCATCTCAGACTCCCAAAATGCTGGGATTACAGACGTGAGCCACCGCACCCAGCTTTTGTATTTCTGATGATTTAATCTACCATATAGATAATACCTTACCTAGAATGTGTTGTATCTTCCAGTACTGTCAACAGTTTGTCATGGCACATGTGGATTATGTTCATGACAAAGGGACAGTGCCACCATGTCCACTGTTCAAGAAAACCTGAGTCTGCTTTTAACTCCTCTGCAAGTTTACAGAAGTTTAATTCTCTCAATACCTGCCTGTCTTTTCTATAGAAGGGAAGTAACCAAAGGTCATAGATTTTTTGTTTTTGTTTTGTTTTTTTGAGACAGAGTCTCACTCTGTCACCCAGGCTGGAGTACAGCAACGCAATCTTGGCTCACTGAAACCTCTGTCTCCCGGGTTCAAGCAATTCTCCTGCCTCAGCCTCCCAAGTAGCTGGGATTACAGGGGTGTGCCATCACATCCGGCTAATTTTTGTATTTTTAGTAGAGACAAGGTTTTGCCATGTTGGCCAGGCTGGTCTTGAACTCCTGACTTCAGGTGATCCGCCCACCATGGCCTCCCAAAATGCTGGGATTACAGGCGTAAGCCACTGTGCCCAGCCATAT
The DNA here is from genome assembly GCF_009764315.1 of Trachypithecus francoisi. Lineage (NCBI taxonomy): Eukaryota > Metazoa > Chordata > Mammalia > Primates > Cercopithecidae > Trachypithecus > Trachypithecus francoisi. Next base: position 28,027,960 of record NW_022681469.1, on the reverse strand, counting down.
TTTTTTGTTTGTTTGTTTTGAGACAGAGTCTTGCTCTGTTGCCCAGGCTATAGTGCGATGGCGCAATCTCAGCTCACTATAACCTCTGCCTCCCGGGTTCAGGTGATTCTCCTGCCTCAGCCTCCCGAGTAGCTGGGATTATAGGCACCTGCCACCATGCCCAGCTAATTTTTGTATTTTTAGTAGAAATGGGGTTTCACCATGTTGGCCACGCTGGTCTCGAACTGCTGACCTCAGTGATCCACCTGCCTTGGCCTCCCAAAGTTCTGGGATTACAGGCATGAGACACTGCACCTGGCCCAGTCATGTTTTTAGAGTGACATATGAAAACTCCTAGAAAATATTAATACAGAAGAACTAGCTTAATATGAAGATTTCAAAATACTAGAACAAATTAATGAGATACATGTGAAATCCTCCCTGGGTAGCTTCATGAAGAAGATAAGCATCCCTCCTATCTGAGTAATTTGCATACCCTCCCCTCCTTACTTAAATGTTGAGGCAGGGATTGGTTCATTGGTTCAAAACCCTACCCATTAGTCTCAAAGCCCTCTTTATATGACAAAAAAATTCTGTCATGTCCCATTTAGTACTCTAAAAGCAAATTTTTGATAATATTAACTACTGTACATGCAGCTTTAAAACATGAATATCCTAAATGTAACATAAAAGATAATCTAAAAAAAAGCAATGTATAACAAAAAATACTTAACATTTCATTATATAAATAATTTTCAGGGCAGTTAACTATGCACTCAAATAGATGCTTGTAACTTACTTATAAAAAACAAGTTTGTATTTAAGAGAAGTCAGATTAGAAGCTTTCCATATTAAAAGTGCAGGAAAATGAAAAAAGTAGTATAGATGGACCAGAGAATGACAATGAATCTATTCTGTGTATATTAGAAGTATGCAAAAATTATTTTGCATTTTCATGAAAAAATGGAGTTAAGTCTAGGTTCAAAAATTATAAACTGAGCTGTCCCTACATGAATGTCCAACAGGACAGGTGAAAGTCATGTGCACCACAGGGCAATTCTTTATGTCTTTTCTACTGTGGGACATTAAGGTCTCTGGCTCTCACTCATGAAATATCCTTCATTAGGGCTGGGCACAGTGGCTCAAGCCTGTAATCCCAGCACTTTGGGAGGCCGAGGTCAGTGGATCATCTGAGGTCAGGAGTTTGAGACCAGTCTGGCCAACATGGGGAAGCCCCATCTCTACCAAAAATACAAAAGTTAGCTGGGCATGGTGGCATGGGCCTGTAATCCCAGTTACTCACGAGGCTGCAGCAGGAGAGTCGCCTGAACTCAGGATGCAGAGGCTGCAGTGAGCCGAGATCATACCACCGCACTCCAGTCTGGGCAACAGAGGGAGACTCCATCTCAAAAAAAAAAAAAAATCCTTCATTGTACCACCAGAACAGCCTCATAAATTTCCACTCTGTCACCTAGGGGGCGGTACCGCTTCTATGAGAACTCCTGACCAGATCATCTATGGGAGTTTCCTTTTAGTCTTCATCGTCCACCGCACTGAGAATCAAATCCTGATGGACAAATCAGCAACATAGCTAGGAGGCATAGTAACTTAATATAAAAAAAGACTATGAAGAAATTAATTTAGTTTAGGCTTATGCCATTAACTGTAGCCATATTCAACATAATTGCCTCTTTTTGAGTTCAGGATGATTGGTTACTCCACGTAGAACATGGAGTGGAAAGCTGTATCTTTGTGGCTTTTATTTAGATAGCACAAAATGAGCCTGATTTTTAAAATGTGAACATTCAAACCTGGCTAATGATAAAAAAGGGAGTTTTTCATAGAACTCTACAACTCTCATTTCCTCAAAACAAGAATTAATGCATTCTTTCACATGCGGTCATTACAGGAAGGGGGGGTAGCCATTTACTGTAAATGCCTTTCTGATGCAATTCTACCACCTCTTTCAAAGACAGAATTCATCCAAGAAGCCTTAGTCACTTCTTCAAGAAAAATGCCACTGCACTGAATGTACACAGACTAAACCACATGCCTAAGGAAAAAAGATGAGCTGATTCCACCATTAGAACACAGACTAAACCACATGCCTAAGGAAAAAAGATGAGCCGATTCCACCATTAGAACACAGATTGGGAGAAAAGTGGCAGAGAGAGCGAGCTCATAGCTTCTTTGTCAGAGCAGATTAAGTAGTACGTCTGAAAATCCGCCCTTTAATGTAACAATCATTGTTTCTTAAACCAAATGCTAACACAGATTTCCCCTCTGCCTAACTTTTAAAGTGTACTTCCTAAAAATATAAGACCCCACTTCTAAGCCAGTAGCAACTGTGGTGATTTAAATTTTTAAAGTTTCATGCACAGAAAGAAAAATGGAATCTTTTAAAATTTGAAAATGAAACTATGTTTTGAAGAGGGCAGATTTTACATGAAAAGGGCAAGATGGGATAATACGATAAAGCAGCCTGGATGGAAAAACTTCAGACAAATAGTTCTGAGCTCTTCTCAAAAGAGAGGATCGTGCCACTGCCCTCCAGCCTGGGCAACAGAGTGAGACTCTGTCTCAAAACAACAACAACAACAACAACAACAAAAACACAGATGATTTCTTTTAAATACATTTCCAACAGTATTTCTCTGTTTCCTTTTTTAGAAATCCTTTCTGTTCATAGGGCAGTTGGAGTAGAGATGGACACACTTAGCCAGCACGGCTTCTTCCATGGAGGATGCACTGTTTTTTTTAAAATCTCAAAACCACCCAAAGGGAAAAAAAAGGAATAATTTCTCCAGTTTATCCTTACCCGGATGAGTATGAATTCTTCTAACAGCCAGATGCATACACTTGTTTTTATGGAGGAGTTACTGCTGAGCCAAAGCTCAGGAGTCACTCAAGACTGGAGGCTGCGTGCTGCTGGAGCCCGAAATCCCCTTGATGAATGAAACCGCACATGGTAATATACACATTCAGAGCGGGCTATTGGCTAAATGAAGGCAATGCGTGTGGAAGTCTGATTTGCCACCTTCAGGGCAGGCGTCTTATATCCTAATTCAGAAAAATGACAGGCTTTTTTTTTTACTCCCTAGACAGTCAAAACTAGAGAGCGTTCGTTTTTCTGTAGCATTCTCCCCAACCCTACAGAAACCACAGAGAGAACAAACCACAGTGAGATGTGACTCCTTAACTAGGCAATGCCAATGAGAAAAGAATTATGTTGACACTGGCAATTTACAAATAAATCTCACACCACTGCCAAAGCTTGTTCGTGTTGCATGACTGCCTGAGAGACACACATAGGTGTGGGGATGGTGTGGCTCATTTTTTAAGCCAAGAATTCTAAGCCATAATTTTGGGGCTCCCTGAGGATAGCAGACTCTACCAGGGAGTGGTAAAAACTCTTTAAAAATATATTAATCTTTGTGTTATACTAGCGATCAACCAAAACATTAAAAACTAAGAATTACCCAAGTTTGGACTCAGAATCTCTGGGGAGGAGCCCAGGAGGATGAATTTTAACTGGTATCCTAGGTCATTCTAATGTCCTCTAAAGTTTGAGGGCTACTTTTCCTGTTACTGGAACTGAACAGCTGATTATAGCTGCTTCCATCTTCCTTTGTCATTCAATTATTTTGTCCTTGATTCCTGCTGAAGTCAGGAGCGACAAGAACAGCAAAGCCTCTTCAGGACAACTTGTGGCTTCTCACCCCAGGGAAATAAAAGGAGAGCCAGGCTGGGTTCACTTGGTCTCCCTTCCCCACCCACCTCTGCTTCACTCCACCAAGAGAGAAAAGTTCAAGCTGCAGAAATCTGGAAAATGCCCTACTTGAGGGCGAATATGAATATTACAATAACAGATGCTACAACTGGAAAACGAAAAACATACTGCCGAAGAGAAGAGGAAGAAAAAGAGAGAGAAAGAACACTAATGCTCACTGACTCCTTACTATTGTAGAAAAAACTGGGTTCTTGTCACAGGACCAGGAAGAGTTATGCACACAGACCACTTTGAAGGGTGAGGGGTTACGCAATCTATTGGGCAAAAAGGAAAAAGACTCTCAGCAAAGCAAGAAGGGTTTTTATGAACAGGCCCCCATCTCACAGATTGAATCCCACCCAGGAACAGGAGAGGCCAGGCTCCCCTCTGCAAAAGATGAGAACTTCCTGAGGCTCCACCCCCTCCTCCCAGTGCACAGGCTGGTGGGAGGCTCTCCAGGGACCTTCCCCCTTATCTTCCTCCTGCATCGATCATTACTATGTTCCAGACACCACATCAACAACTTTATATGCAGTTTTCTTTGTCAAAGAAGTCTCACCAAAAAAACTTCTTCAAAAGTATCTGAACACACAAACTCAGGTGTCTACATCTTACAGCAGAGATACAGTGCATCCTCCACGGAAGAAGCCGTGCTGGCTAAGTGTGTCCATCTCTACCCCAACTGCCCTATGAACAGAAAGGATTTCTAAAAAAGGAAACAGAGAAATACTGTTGGAAATGTATTTAAAAGAAATCATCTGTGTTTTTGTTGTTGTTGTTGTTGTTTTGAGACAGAGTCTCACTCTGTTGCCCAGGCTGGAGGGCAGTGGCACGATCTTGGCTCACTGCAACTTCCACCTCCCGGGTTCAAGCAATTCTCCTGCCTCAGCCTCCCAAATAGCTGGGATTACAGGCGCCCGTCACCACACCTGGCTAATTTTCTATTTTTAGTAGAGATGAGGTTTCACCATGTTAGCTGGACTGGTCTTGAACTACTGACTTCAGGTGTTCCACCCGCCTCGACCTCTCAAAGTGTTTGGATTACAGGCGTGAGCCACCACACTTGGCCCCGTATTTCCTATTCTTATTTTTTATTCAACCTAAGATTGTATGGCCTTTCAGAAATTTCAAAGAAGTCTCCTGTCATCTGTCCTCCATTCTAACCCGTTTATTTCAATCCAAAGTACTGAGGGAAACCCCATCATTATAATATGACTTGAAAATATTATTTGGACATCACCAACAACTATTAACATTGTTTTTTGCTTTAATAAAAGGGGTTTTATCTTTGTCTCTAATATGCATAAAGTTCCTAAGGAAACTTTCTAGAGAAGGGGAGCTCGACTTAGAAAACAGCTTATTTAGGAACAAGTTTTCCAAATCCTCCCCTGCACCTTTGTTTCAGGATGATTATGCATGGTAGCATCCTAACACAAAGGGGAAGGAAGCTGACCTCTGACTTACTACTATGAGCAGATCTGGTATGTTTGGTATTCCAAGTGTTTTGACTAATAGGTAAATGCAGACGTTGGGGCAGGGTTTCTCAAGTTGTGTTAGCACTAAAGTCCCTTCTATTCCCCTAAATGAAATCTTGGGTGAAGACCAAATGTCCTCACATGCTCGCTGCTATGGTGGGTGGGCTGCAGGGCCCACAGGCCTTCCTTATTTGGGCCCACTTTCTCAACTCATCCCCAGGGTGGCTACAGAGGCAACACTGCCAAACCCCAAGGCCTCTGTTTTCTATTTTCTCAGACGTTGATGATTTTTTAAATTAATACTTTATCATTTTATTTTACGTATGCCTTTGTGTCTCAAAGTGGGACATACATTGAAACATTCTGAAAGTCATGTCAAGTCATATTTGAAATGCTACTTGCAACACTGAGCTTAGGAATCCTGGGACACATTTGGCCAATGTGGACCCTGACATGAAGATTATAATTTCCATCTGTATCCCTTTGAAAACAATACCCTTAATATATTTGCAAGTTCAGGGTCATTTTAGAAACACAAAACTTTGTGGAGATGTACAGTTTAAATGAATGAGAATATCATCTTGATGATTAAGATCCCTTGCCAAATTTCACTTCCACTAGTGACATTAGTTTGCTACATAGGGGACAGTAAGTTTCAGACTAACACTCAAGCAAATATATACACACACACACACACACATATATACACAAATATATACACACACACATATATACATACATATATATATACACACACACATATATACACAAATATATACACACACATATACATACACATATATACACACACACATATATACACAAATATACACACACACATATATATACACAAATATATACACACACACACATATACATACACATATATACACATATACACACACACATATACACAAATATACACACACACACATATATACATACACATATATATACACACACACACATATATATATATGTACACTGTGTGTGTACATGTGTGTGTATGTATACCTGAACTCTAAAATGGGAAATGAATTTAAAGTGCTGCTAGGTAATCATTATCAAGAAAATTATATTAATAATATCAGGTCAGCACAGAAAACAAAGACTGAAATTCCTTCATGAAGAAGCAATATGTACTTCTAAACTTCTGCTAACAAAAGTTGAATAATCTTTTCTTTTTCTGAGTGTTATTTCTCAGTTGGTTTTTTTTGTTTGTTTGTTTGAGACAGAGTCTTGCTCTGTTGCTCAGGCTGGAGTGCTGCAGCACAATCTCAGCTCACTGCAACCTCTGCCTCCCGGTTCAAGCAATTCTCCTGCCTCAGCCTCCCAAATAGCTGGGATTACAGGCGCCCGTCACCACACCTGGCTAATTTTCTATTTTTAGTAGAGATGAGGTTTCACCATGTTAGCTGGACTGGTCTTGAACTACTGACTTCAGGTGTTCCACCCGCCTCGACCTCTCAAAGTGTTTGGATTACAGGCGTGAGCCACCACACTTGGCCCCGTATTTCCTATTCTTATTTTTTATTCAACCTAAGATTGTATGGCCTTTCAGAAATTTCAAAGAAGTCTCCTGTCATCTGTCCTCCATTCTAACCCGTTTATTTCAATCCAAAGTACTGAGGGAAACCCCATCATTATAATATGACTTGAAAATATTATTTGGACATCACCAACAACTATTAACATTGTTTTTTGCTTTAATAAAAGGGGTTTTATCTTTGTCTCTAATATGCATAAAGTTCCTAAGGAAACTTTCTAGAGAAGGGGAGCTCGACTTAGAAAACAGCTTATTTAGGAACAAGTTTTCCAAATCCTCCCCTGCACCTTTGTTTCAGGATGATTATGCATGGTAGCATCCTAACACAAAGGGGAAGGAAGCTGACCTCTGACTTACTACTATGAGCAGATCTGGTATGTTTGGTATTCCAAGTGTTTTGACTAATAGGTAAATGCAGACGTTGGGGCAGGGTTTCTCAAGTTGTGTTAGCACTAAAGTCCCTTCTATTCCCCTAAATGAAATCTTGGGTGAAGACCAAATGTCCTCACATGCTCGCTGCTATGGTGGGTGGGCTGCAGGGCCCACAGGCCTTCCTTATTTGGGCCCACTTTCTCAACTCATCCCCAGGGTGGCTACAGAGGCAACACTGCCAACCCCAAGGCCTCTGTTTTCTATTTTCTCAGACGTTGATGATTTTTTAAATTAATACTTTATCATTTTATTTTACGTATGCCTTTGTGTCTCAAAGTGGGACATACATTGAAACATTCTGAAAGTCATGTCAAGTCATATTTGAAATGCTACTTGCAACACTGAGCTTAGGAATCCTGGGACACATTTGGCCAATGTGGACCCTGACATGAAGATTATAATTTCCATCTGTATCCCTTTGAAAACAATACCCTTAATATATTTGCAAGTTCAGGGTCATTTTAGAAACACAAAACTTTGTGGAGATGTACAGTTTAAATGAATGAGAATATCATCTTGATGATTAAGATCCCTTGCCAATTTCACTTCCACTAGTGACATTAGTTTGCTACATAGGGGACAGTAAGTTTCAGACTAACACTCAAGCAAATATATACACACACACACACACACATATATACACAAATATATACACACACACATATATACATACATATATATATACACACACACATATATACACAATATATACACACACATATATACACAAATATATACACACACACATATATACATACACATATATACACACACACATATATACACAAATATACACACACACATATATATACACAAATATATACACACACACACATATACATACACATATATACACATATACACACACACATATACACAAATATACACACACACACATATATACATACACATATATACACACACACACACATATATATATATGTACACTGTGTGTGTACATGTGTGTGTATGTATACCTGAACTCTAAAATGGGAAATGAATTAAAGTGCTGCTAGGTAATCATTATCAAGAAAATTATATTAATAATATCAGGTCAGCACAGAAAACAAAGACTGAAATTCCTTCATGAAGAAGCAATATGTACTTCTAAACTTCTGCTAACAAAAGTTGAATAATCTTTTCTTTTTCTGAGTGTTATTTCTCAGTTGGTTTTTTTTGTTTGTTTGTTTGAGACAGAGTCTTGCTCTGTTGCTCAGGCTGGAGTGCTGCAGCACAATCTCAGCTCACTGCAACCTCTGCCTCCCGGGTTCAAGCAATTCTCCTTCTCAGCCTCCCAAGTAGCTGGTATTACAGGCGCCCATCACCACGCCCAGTTAATTTTTGAATTTTGAGTAGAGAAGGGGTTTCCCCATGTTGGCCAGGCTGGTCTCGGACTCCTGACCTCAGGTGATCCGCCCACCTCAACCTCCCAAAATGCTCTGGGATTATAGGCGTAAGCCACCGTGTCGAGCTATTTCTCAGTTTAAAAAAAGATAATGTGCCTCATTTGGCAAAGCTGTCACATTTCATATGTATGTAAGAGAAAATGTCCAGAGTGAAGCAGCTATCCTGGGTCACCTGGGACCACTAACCTGAATCAGGGAAGGTCCCAATGTTCTGTAATCAATTGTCCCATAGTATAAACAGTGTTTAAAAGAAGGGAACTTTATATCCAAGCAAGTGTCAGAAGTGTGTACACAGAAGGAATACAAGTGAACTGTCTTTTCAAAATCCATGTTTAACCATATCTTTCCTTTCAGAATACTCTCAATTTCCTATGATTTCTATTTTAATTTATTATTGACAATAAAATAATTATGGAAGCACCGTAGTAGGACTTACAGTATCTTAAAATAGTCAACCTCTTTCCAAGAACATCCTAGCACTGTGGGAGGCCGAGGCGGGTGGATCACCTGAGGTCGGGAGTTCAAGACCAGCCTGGCCAACATGGTGAAACGTCGTCTCTACTAAAAATACGAAAATTAGCTGGACATGGTGGTAGGTGCCTGTAATCCCAGCTACTTGGGAGGCTAAGCCAGGAGAATTGCTTGAACCCAGGAGCCAGACGTTGCAGTGAGTAGAGATCACACCACTGTACTAAAGCCTGGGCAACAGAGTGAGACTCCGTCTCAAAAAAAAAAAAAAAAAAGAGAGAGAGAGAAATAATGACATTAAAGTAGTTCTCAAATACTTGCTTATGTTCCCAAAATGTATCTATATATTTGTGGTTTAGGACTGAGGCTACTTTTCCCTTAGGAATATTGCTGCTAATGATAGTACCCAGGTCATTTCACAAAACTCATTTCATATCTTGTATCCTATATGTAATATTATATATCCAAATGAAATATATATTTTAATTGTGTTGCAATACTAATAATTACATAAAGTATAACGTAATAACTAAGAATGATTTTATCTGTATGCAAATATAAGAAGGTTTAGTCAGGAGGAAGCCAACTGAGACTCAAGAGCTTTGGAAGTTGATGACACTGGTTATTACGCCTTACTTTACCTCCAAAAACATATCATGTGCTTTTCCCTTGACATGATTATATCACTATTCTCTCTCTTTTTTTTTTTTTTAAAGAGATGGGGTCACCGGGCATGGTGGCTCACGCCTGTAATCCCAGCACTTTGGCAGGCCGAGGCGGGCAGATCACCTGAGGTCAGGAGTTCGAGAGCAACCTGACCAACAAGAAGAAACCCCATCTCTACTAAAAATACAAAATTAGCTGGGTATGGTGGTGCATGCCTGTAATCCCAGCTACTCGGGAGGCTGAGGCAGGGGAATCGCTTGAACCCGGGAGGCGGAGGTTGCAGTGAGCCAAGATTGAGCCATTGCACTCCACGCTGGGCAACAAGAGTCAAACGCCATCTAAAAAATAAAAAGAGATGGGGTCTTGCTATGTTACCTGGGCTGGACTTGAACTCTTGGGCTCCCAAGTAGCTGGGTCTACAGCCACGTACTACAGCACCAGGCTATATCACTACTCTTAAGCTCATCTGCTATGACTAGTATCACTAGGGGCTCTCCAAAATTACTAATACACTGGGGGCTCTCAAGTGGGAAGAAAGAATAAAAGCTTAGAAACAGAAACAGATTTACTTGAAATATGAAAGAAATGTGATAAAAAGTATGTATGGAATTAACAAGACGATGACCTCAAAAAAAGGCAGGAAGAGAAAAGAACATAATATTCAAAGTTTTCCCAACTTAGATGGAAAAGGTACTGGATTGGTCATGACCTGAACCAGGACAGCCTGACTGCTGTGTGGAGCAGAGGACAAGAGACTGACCAAAGGCAGGCGATGTGTGTGACCAGCCATGTGCATGCCCGGGACATGTGCAAAGCCAGTGTGTATGAACTGGGAAGGCCTTGTGTGGCAAACTTGGTAAGAATTAGTGGTCGATCTTTTTTTTTTTTTTTTTTTTTTTTTTGAGACGGAGTCTCGCTCTGTGGCCCGGGCTGGAGTGCAGTAGTGCAGTGGCCAGATCTCAGCTCACTGCAAGCTCCGCCTCCCGGGTTTACGCCATTCTCCTGCCTCAGCCTCTGAGTAGCTGGGACTACAGGCGCCCGCCACCTCGCCCGGCTAGTTTTTTGTATTTTTTACTACAGACGGGGTTTCACCGTGTTAGCCAGGATGGTCTCGATCTCCTGACCTCGTGATCCGCCCGTCTCGGCCTCCCAAAGTGCTGGGATTACAGGCTTGAGCCACCGCGCCCGGCCTAGTGGTCAATCTTTCAAAGAGATAGATTTGGTCTGGCTGGTGACTCAACTGATGAGGGCCCAAAGTCAAGAGTTCAGTGGTGGTGTCTGTTCGACTTCCTGGTCACAGAGCATGAGCAGGAATTAGCCCCCAAACATGGTGCTGGCCAAGAAGGACCAAGCCAGAGCCCATGGACAGCTCAGTATAAAGCAACAAGGCCTCTAGGGCTCTATTCTCACAATAAAATCATTTTCCTGCATGACACTCTTAATTTCTTACTTAACTGTGGAGAAGAAGAAGGGAGTAGATGTTAAGATATCAGAATCTAAAAAATCCTTTACTATTAACATAGCTAACTTAAAACTGTTTACTGAAAATGATCATCGGACCCTCTCTTATGAGTTTTATGCATTTAATATTATGAATATGGTCTTTTAAATGACAACACAAACTATGACCTTACTAAATAGGTTGGTGACATGTTAAAGTGAGAGAGAGAGAGAGAGAGTTTGTGTGAGTTTGTGTGTGTGTGTGTGTGTGTGTGTAAGGCTGGTGAATACCAGTTCCAGTAGCAGGGGAAGTTAGGGAAGGGAAATGATCAGGAAGGGATTTTTGGTTATAATCAAGGGTACCTTTTTTGGTTCTTGACAACAGTCAAACTGGTCTAACCCAATGTTTTTCAAACTGTAAGGTAATCCATTAGTGGGTTGTAAAATAAATCCAGGGCACTAAAAGCAGCATTTTTATGAAGATGAAACAGACTAGAATAAAACAGAAAATAAGAGTTCACACTTAGTAGGGCAACTATTTTTTCATAAAATAGTCTCATGTATGTGTATGTGTTGCATGTACTTTTCCATGATGTAAAACACAATCCTTTCTGTGAGTTCCAGGAACAATGGTCTATTAGAAAAGGATTAAAAATCATGTTTGAAATTAGGTGAGTGGATCTTGTGTGAGTTTAATTTTAATCAGTGCTATGCTTTTTTTTTTTTTTTTTTTGAGGCGGAGTCTCGCTCTGTCGCCGGGACTGGAGTGCAGTGGCCGGATCTCAGCTCACTGCAAGCTCCGCCTCCCGGGTTCACGCCATTCTCCTGCCTCAGCCTCCCGAGTAGCTGGGACTACAGGCGCCTGCCACCTCGCCCGGCTAGATTTTGTATTTTTAGTAGAGACGGGGTTTCACCGTGTTAGCCAGGATGGTCTCGATCTCCTGACCTCGTGATCCGCCCGTCTCGGCCTCCCAAAGTGCTGGGATTACAGGCTTGAGCCACCACGCCCGGCCAGTGCTATGCTTTTATGTCCTTAACTTGGAAACCAACCCACAAATCAAAATGCATTTACATTAATAATAAACAATTCTAAAGATATCATGCAAGTCATTATTCACTCATTCACCCAGTGTGGTGTCTACTCTCCCCACATAAGGGGTTATGTGGAGAGGATAAAATCTGAGAAAAAAAAAAAAAAATCCATGAAATAGGGTCACATACTAATGGCTAACATATATTGAGTGTTTATTATGTGCTGGTAGTATTGTAAGTATTTTATACATCATTAACTCATTTTATCCCCTTAATAGTCCCATGGAGGTAGATACTAATATTATCCCTGTTTTCCAGATAAAGAATCTAAGAAATGGCTGGGTGCGGTGTCTCACACCTGTAATCCCAGCACTTTGGGAGGCCGAGGTGGGTGGATCACGAGGTCAGGAGATCGAGACCATCCTGGCTAACACGGTGAAACTCTGTCTCTACTAAAAACACAAAAAATTAGCCGGGCATGGTGGCGGGCGCCTGTAGTCCCAGCAGCTCGGGAGGCAGAGGCAGGAGAATGGCGTGAATCCGGGAGGTGGAGCTTGCAGTGAGCTGAGATTGCACCACTGCACTCCAGCCTGGGCCACGAGCGAGACTCAGTCTCAGAAAAAAAAAAAAAAAGAATCTAAGAAATTCAGTCAGTTGCATAAGAGGCAGAGCCAGTATCTGAACCCAGGAAGTCTGGGTCCAGAATCCTGATCCCAACCGTACCATATCCTTAGCAGTTAATACCACAGTCATCCATAATGGAGAGTAAGACTCACACTGGAGAGAAAAGGAGGGGAAAAAACACATAAAGGAAACACTACTGCCTGTGCTTTGCTGTCTGTCCTCATTTCTCCTGCTGCTCAAGTACAGTCCATAGTCTATGCTACAGACAGCCTCTTTTCCACCTTGATACCCTAATGCATCCTGAACACAATTCTTAGCAAATTCATTCAAACTCCATCTCTTTCTTCCTTCTCTAGAAAACATGTAAGAATGCAATTGAGTGGGTTCTTATTTTTCTGTACTGAATCTAACTCTTATTTATTTCAGAGTTAAAAGGAATTCATTCTCAGGTGTTGGTTCTTAAAACTTTTGTATGAGCCAATCATTTCTAACACATCTTCCAGGTCTTATCTCTCCAAACCAGTGAATCCTGTCACAGGAGCGATTGCTGCTAGTCTAGCTAGACAGAGCTCCTAGGGGTGCCTCTTTCTTTCACCCACTTGTGCTCCTGTCCTCATTGGTTTTGAATAGAAGCCAAAGAAATTTCAGGTATAATGTACACTGTGACAAGTGTACCAATGTGTTTCAGAAAACATATGAAAAGATATGTGCCAAAAGACGTCTTATTTCGCTAATCTACCCACCCTTGTCTTCAGGTTATAGAGTAAGTCCTATAGAGAGGGCCTAGACAGATAGTAAAGTCAGTAAAAATCAACACTGTTTTTGGTAGCATGGTTACCTTTCCTAGGAATTGTGTCCACGAGTAAGAACCCTACTTTTTAAATGCTGTTTAAGTGCTGGGTAAACACAATAAGCACTGTGTCTCTCATATGTGAGTTAAAATGGCCAATGCAAATAAATCCTGCAACTGAAGAACAAACAATATTTAGGTCTTCATCTGCCAACATATCTTGGCCACATAATTTGATATTTTGCTATTGAAAATGCCTTTTGGCCAAACATAGCATCTTTGAAACATTTTTTAAAAATCTTTTAAAATTAATGTATCATGATGGACAGCACATTGTGATATGCGGAATTAAATTATTAGAATAATTTGGTATTATTTAAAAACACAATGAAATATGCAGATAATCAGGACAAAATCTGGTCAGGTGCAGTGGCTCACGCCTGTAATCCCAGCACTTTGGGAGGCTGAGGTGGATGGCTCATGTGAGATTAGGAGTTCAAGACCAGCCTGATCACAAGATAAAACCACGTCTCTATTAAAAATGCAAAAATTAGCCAGGCATGGTGGCGCACGCCTGTAATCCCAGCTACTTGGGAGGCTGAGGCAGGAGAATCGCTCAAATTCAGGAGGCAGAGGGTACAGTGAGTCGAGATCATGCCACTGCACTCCAGCCTGGGTGACAGCAAGACTCCATGTCAAAAAAAAAAAAAAAAGACAAAATCTTTTTTGTCGTAAGTAGACTGTGACAAGGCTTTACCATAATTTGCTTGTATATACATTCTCCAAATAACTTACTAAAATAAAGACAATGAAAGTTTAATATTCCTTTGGAAAATACAGTTAAAGTAGAGTGCTGTGAAAATAAAATTTCTCATTGAATAATACTGTTGACATGCCAGTATCAATGTCATTCAAGGAGCAGGAAATACAATTTTACTATTCATCACTGTAAAACTGAAGTTATTTTTAGGTACATTTAGGTAATTTCTTTCAATAAACAGATTAAACCATTTATTTCTACCAAGTATTCTTTGTGTTTAAAACCAATACTTTTGGCATGGGCTGGGACAGATTCTCTGTAGTTTAAAAAAAATAAATAAAAGGATGATTCAAGTATGTACCAAACTAGTCTACCAGCTTCTAAGAAATATACAGCTTTTGGATAAAAGAGTAGTAATGTCTGCACTTAATTAACATGACACATTTTGCAAGCAGTATTAACATGCTGGGACTTTTTTGGGTGATGATGTTCATTTTCCCTGCCCCATTTACCCTGTTTCATTAGCTGCACCTGGGACCAAGAGGATTCATTTTTAAGATCAGAAGAGAGTAGTGTCTGGTTGTGGGAATGAGAATTTTTTTTTTTTTTTTTTTTTTTTTGAGACAGAGTCTCGCTCTGTCTCCCAGGCTGGAGTGCAGTGGTGCAATCTCAGCTCACTGCAAGCTCCACCTCCCGGGTTCACGCCGTTCTCCTGCCTCAGCCTCCCGTGTAGCTGGGACTACAGGTGCCCGCCACCACGCCCGGCTAATTTTTAGTAGAGATGGGGTTTCAGCGTGTTAGCCAGGGTAGTCTCGATCTCCTGACCTCATGATCCGCCTGCCTCGGCCTCCCAAAGTGCTGGGATTACAGGCTTGAGCCACGGCACCCAGCCGATAATTTTTTTTTTTTTAATTGGGAAGCTGAATGGCTTATGGGGCAGGGGATGGGAATCAAGGGTAGGAATGCAGCCTGAGCTAATGTCATGCACTAATGTCATATGCTCATGGTTAATATGAAAACTGTATCGACCCAGGAAAAAATAATGTGAACAGCCTTCTAAACAGAAGCATTTTGTTTGTTGAAGCAATCTGGCAGAGGCCTCCCTAGAATATAGGAATTAGGGGAGTTGTTCTCTGAGTTGAATAAAGGTACACGCAACTTAGAAGGACAGGGAACTTCTCAGGGAGCAAGTACTGTTAGAGAAGGAAGTAGTTGCAGTTTTAAAAATTATCCCATGAAACCTTCATTGTCATTGAGGCAAAGAGTGGGCCTCTCTCTTCCTTTCCTATCTGCACACATGGCAGGCTGCCTCAATCTAGCAGAGTGGAAAAATAGTGTGAACTGGGTATGAGGAGGTTTTGCTTTCCACTACATTTTGCTAAGACAAATACTTTCCAAGTTGGGTATTTAAAAACAAAAAAGATTGAAGTTTAACATTCATTTTTCAAAATTATGAAACATCTGTTGAATAAGTACTACTCATTTGTCAGTAAAAGGTTTGTTCTTTAATAGCTCTGTGGCCTTATGCAATTCTCATCAGCTTGGAGACTCAGTTGCCTCGTCTGTAAATTGAAAATCTTAAGGTAGATGTCCTCTAATCTTCCTCCGTTTTCCAAATTTAAACGGTTAATTATTTTGTGACTTTATTTCCTCCTCCAAATATCCTTGATCTAAGTCTTCCACAAATTTCACTTTAAAAGGAGGGTGGAGGGCGTGCGCTGGCTCACACCTGTAAGCCCAGCACTTAGAGAGGCCAAGGCAGGCGGATGGTTTGAGTCCAGGAGTTTGAGACCAGCCCGCACAACATGGCAAAACCCTGTCTCTACAAAAAATACAATGAAATTAGTCGGGCATGGTGATGCATATCTGTAACGACAGCTACTTTGGAGGCTGAGCTGGGAGGATCACCTGAGCCTGGGTGGTTGAGGCTGCAGTGAGCTGAGTGGTGATGGTGCCACTGCCCTCCAGCCTGGGTGACACAGTGAGACTCTGTCTCAAAAAAAAAAAAAAAAAAAAGTGGAGGGGGCAGGGGCTGGAAATAGTGAAGGAGGGAAGACAGGAGAACTTGCCAAGACCGATTCAAGTGTTAACTGCTTGCTCTGTCCTGGAGGATACAGTTTTAAGAATAGGCTTATGAATTTCAATTTACAATGGAAATAAAATTAACTATGTAGTAATTTTAATTTGGGGGCAGTATTTGGAACATATCTTAAATTATAAGGAGATTCCTCTTTTTCACAAATGCATACTAAGCTATTCCAGATCCAATGCCAGCAGCTATTCACTCTCAGAAACAAAGAATGGAAAACAAAAGACCTAAACAAGAAAATAACTTACAGTGAAAAGAAAGCTTTTGATTACCCATGCTAATGTTCCCATTCATTAAGGTAGTAAACTGAAAATTGATTATAGGTATGTATTTATTTGCTCCCTCCACCAGAGATGCTGGATTTATTTTTTCCAATTATTATTATTTTTACAGAACATTTTATTTTATTGTGGTAAGAACATTTAATTTGAGATCTACCCTCTCAACAAAATTTTAAGTGCACAATATGGTATTGTTAACTACAGGGACAGTGCTGTATAGTGAACTTCTAGAACTTATTCATCTTGTATAACTGAACATGTACACTCATTGAACAGCAGCTCCTCATTTCCCTCTCTTCCAAGCCCGTGGCAACCATCATTCTATTCTGTTTCTATGAGTTTGATTATTTTCGATGCCTCACAGAAGTGGAATCATGCAGTATTTGTCCTTCTGAGACTGGTTTATTTCACTTAGCAGAAAGCCTCCAGGCTCATTCATGTTGTCACATGTGGCGGATGTCCTTTTTTTAATGCTGAATAGTACTCCATTGTATGTATATACCACCTTTTCTTTATCCATTCATCCATCAATGAATATTTAAGTTGTTTCCATATCTTGGTTATTGTGAATAATGCTCAATGAATGGGAGAATGTTAATATCTCTTCAAGATCCTGATTTCAATTATTTTGGATATATACTCGAAAGTGAGATTGCTGGGTCCCATGTACAATAGTATCAAAAAGAATAAAATGCTTAGGAATAAACTTAACCAAAGAGATAAAATATTTCTACACTGAGAACTACATAAAATTAATAAAAGAAACTGAAGAAAACACAAATAAAGGGGAAGAAAACCCATGTTCATGGATTGAAAGAGCTACTACTGGTAAAATATCCATATTATCCAAAGCAATCTGCAGACAATGCAATCCCTACTAAAATCCTAATGGTATTTTCCACAAAAATTTTTAAAAATCCTAAAATTCATATGGAACAACAAAGGACTCCAAATAGTCAAAAACAAACTTGAGAAAGAAGAACAAATTTGGAGGCATCATACTTCCTGATTTCTAAATGTATTACAAATTTACAGTAATTTTAACAGTACAGAAATGGCATTAAAACAGATTTATAAACCAATGGAACAGAACATAGAGCCCAGAAATAGACCCATACACATACACAGTCAACCGATCTTTGGCAAGGGTACCAAGAATACACATCAGGGAAGGATAATCTCTTCCACAAATGGTGCTCAGAAAACTGAATATCCACATGCAACATTAATCAAATTGGCTCTTGTTATGGTTTGGATCTGTATCCCCACCCAAATCTCATGTCGAACTGTAATCCTAAATGTTAGAGGTGGGGCCTGGTGGGAGGCGATTGAATCATGGGGGCAGATTTCCCTCTTGGTGCTGTTCTCATGATAGTAAGTGAGTGAGTTCTGGTGAGATCTGCTTATTTAAAAGTGTGTGGGACCTCGCTCCCCAACTCTCGCTCTGTATCTTGGCCATGTGAGATGTGCCTGTTTTCATTCTGACTTCTGCCATGATGGTAAGTTTCCTAAGGCCTTCCCAGAAGCAGAAGCTGCTATGCTTCCTGTACAGCCTGCAGAACTGTGAGCCAATTAAACCTCCTTTCTTTATAAATTTCCCAGTCTCAGGTATTTCTTTATAGCAGTTCAAGAATGAACTAATACAGAAAATTAGTACCAAGAAAAGGGACATTGCTATAATGATATCTGAAAATGTGGAAGCAGCTTTGAAACTGAGTAACAGGCAGAGGTTAGAACAGTTTAGAGGGCTCAGAAGAAAACAGGAAGATGAGGGAAAAGTTTGGAACTTCCTAGAGACTTGCTGAATTGTTGTGACCAAAACGCTGATAGTGATATGGACAATGAAGTCCAGGCTGAAGAGGTCTCAAGTGAAAATGGGAAACTTACTGAGAACTGGAGTAAAGCTATGCTTTAGCAAACAGTCTGGCTGCAATGTGCCCTTTTGTTCTATGGATCTGAGGAACTTTGAACTTGAAAGTGATGATTTAGGGTATCTGATGGAAGAAATTTCTAAAAAGCAGAGTATGCAAGACATGGCCTGGCTACTCACGTGTTAAGCAAAGAAATGACCTGTAATTTGAACTTTTATAAAAGAAAAGCAGAGTTTCCAAAGTTTGGAAAATTTGCATCCTGGCCATGTGGCAGAAAAGAAAAGCCCATTTTCAGGAGAGCAATTCAAGCTAAAAGAAAGACAAGTGCTGACAGCCAAGACAATGGGGAAAAGGCCTGGACAGTATTTCAGAGAACTTCATGGCAGCCCCTCTCAGCACAGGCCCAGAGGCCTAGGAAAACTGAAAGGTTTCGTGGGTCAGGCCTAGGTCCCAGCTGCCCTGCAAAGCCATGAGAACTGCGCCCTGCATCCCAGCAGCTCCAGCTCCACCCATGGCTCAAAGGGGTCCAGGTATCACTCAGGCCACTGCTCCAGAGGATGTAAGCCACAAGCTTTGGCAGCTTCCGTGTGGTGTTAAGCCTGTGGGTGCACAGAGTGCAAAAGTAAATGAGGCTCAGGAGCCTCTGCCTAGATTACAGAGGATATATAGAAAAGCCTGGATGTCCAGGCAGAAGTCTGCTGCAGGGATACAGCGTTATGGAGAGCCTCCATTAGGGCAGTGTGGAGGGGAAATGTAAGACTGGAGCCCCTACACAGTGTCCCCAATGGGGCACTGCCTAGTGGAGCTGTGAGAAGAAGGCCACTGTCCTCCAGACCCCAGCATGGTAGATCCACTGGCAGCTTGCACCCCGCACCTGGAAAAGCCATACACATTCAATACCAGCCCTTGAGAGCAGCCACTGGGGCTGAATCCTGCAAAGCCACAGGGGCATTGCTGCCCAAGGCCTTGTGAGCCACCCCTTGCATCACTGTGTCCTGAATGTGGGACTTAAGAGTCAAAGGAGATTATTCTGGAGCTTTAAGATTTAATGACTGCCCTGCTGGGTTTCAGACTTGCATGGGGCCTGTAGCCCCTTTCTTTGGGCCAATTTCTCCCTTTTGGAATGGAAGTGTTTCCTCAATGCCTGTATCTCCATTGTATCTTGAAAATAACTAACTTGTTTTTTTATTTTCCAGGCTCATGATCAGAAGAGACTTGGCTTGTCTCAGATGAGACTTTGGATTTTTGAGGTCATGCTGGAAAAAAGTCAAGACTTTGAGGAACTGTTGGGAAGGCATGATTGGGTTTTGCAAAGTGAGAAGGACATGAGATTTGGGAGGGGCCAGGGATGGAATCATATGGTTTGGATCTGTGTCCCCACCCCAAATCTCCTGTTGAAATATAATCCACAGTGCTGGAGGCAGAATCTGGTGGGAGGTGACTGGATCATGGGGGTGGATTTCCCCCTTGGTGCTGTTCTCATAATAGTAACTGAGTTCTCGTGAGGTCTGGTCATTTAACAGCCTGTGGCACTCCTCTGTCCCCACTGCTCTTTCTTCTGCTCCAACCATGTAAGACATGCCTGCTTTCCCTTTGACTTCTGCCACAATTGTAAGTTTCCTGAGGCCTCCCCAGAAGCAGAAGCCACTATGTTTCCTGTACAGCCTCCAGAACCATGAGCCACAACTACATTAGATGAAGTCTGTATTAGTCTGTTCTTGCATTGCTGTAAAGAAATACCTGAGATGGGGTAATTTATAACAAGCTTCTTATTTATAAATTACCCCATCTCAGGTATTTCTTTAAAGCTATACAAGAACAGACAAATATAGACCTTATCTTACACCATACAGAAAACCAACTCAAAATGGATTAATGATTTTTTTTTTTTGAGACATAGTCTGACTGTCACCCAGTCTAGAGCACAGTGGCGTGATCTCGGCTCACTGCAACCTCCATCTCCTGGGTTCAAGCAATTCTCATGCTTCAGCCACCTGAGTAGCTAGGATCACAGGCGGCCACCACTGTGTCTGGCTAATTTTTTATTTTTTTTATTTTATTTTTTGTATTTTTAGTAGAGACAGGGTTTCACCATGTTGGCCAGGCTGGTCTCAAACTCCTAAACTCAAGTGATCCACCCACCTTGGCCTGCCAAAGTGCTGGGATTACAGGCATGAGCCACCGCACCTGGCTGGTTTAATGATTTAAATGTAAGACCTGAATCTATAAAACTCCTAAGAGAAAACACAGGGGAAAGCTTCATGACACTGGTCTAGGCAATGATTTCATGAATATGACACCGAAGCACAGGCAATGAAAGCAAAAATACACAAAAATACACAGGTGGGATGACATCAAGCTGAAAAACTCTGTACAGCAAAGGAAAAAAAAAAACAAGTGAAAGGGAACCTATGGAATGGGAGAAAATATTAGCAAACCACATATCTGGTAAAGAGTTAATATCTAAAATATATAATGAACTCCTACAACTCAACAGCAAACAAGCCAAACAACAGCAGCAAAATAACTTGATTTAAAAATGGGCAAAGACATTTTAAAATGAATAGACATATTTTTTTTTTTGAGACAAGATCTCACTCCATCACCCAGGCTGGAGTGTAGTGGCACAATCTCGGCTCACTGCAACCTCCGCCTCCCAGGTTCAACCGATTCTCATGCCTCAGCCTCCCGAGTAGCTGGGATTATAGGCGTGCACCTCCACGCCCAGCTAATTTTTGTATTTTTGGTAGAGATGGGGTTTTGCTATGTTGCCCAGGCTGGTCTTGAACTCCTGGCCTCAAGTGATATACCCACCTCGGCCTCCCAAAGTGTTGGGATTATAGGCATGAGCCACCGCACCCGGCCTTGAATAGACTTTTGTTGTTGTTGTTTCTTTTGAGATGAAGTTTCATTCTTGTCACCCAGGTAGGAGTGCAATGGTATGACCTCTGCTCACTGCAGCCTCCGCCTCCCAGGTTCAAGTGATTCTCCTGCCTCAGTCTCCCAAGTAGCTGGGATTATAAGCATGACCCACCACACCTGGCTGATTTTTGTATTTTTAGTAGAGACCTTGTTTCACCACGTTGGCCAGGCTGGTCTTGAATTCCTGACCTCAAGTGATCCACCCGCCTTGGCCTCCCAAAGTGCTGGAATTACAGGCGTGAGCGCCCGGCAGAATGGACATTTTTTAAAAAGCATACAAATGGCCTTCGGGTATATGAAAAGGTGCTCAACATCACTAATCTTAAGAGAAATGCAAATCAAAATCTTAACATATCACCTCACACCTTTTAGGATGCCTATTAGAAAAACAAAAACAAAAGATAAACAGTGGTGAGATATGGAGAAACTGGAACCCTTTTACATTATTGGTAAGAATGTAAAATGCAGCTGTTACGGAAAACAGCATGGAGGTTCTTCCAGAAATAAAAAATTGCTACCATATGATCCAGCAATTCCATTTCTGTATATATTTTTTCCCAGTCATTGGTGTAGGCATAACTGAAATACTAATGTGGGTGTATAATGTTAATTATACATATTTCAAGTTGGAATGCTATATTTTATTATTTTATGTTTTGAGATACTCTGCTGCCCCAGCTGGAATGTAGTGGCGCCGTCTCAGCTCACTGCAACCTCTGCCTCCCAGGTTCATGGGATTCTCCTGCCTCAGCCTCCTAAGCTGGGATTACCACGGGCCATTACGCCTGGCTAATTTTTGTATTTTTAGTAGAGACAGGGTTTCACCATGTTGGCCAGACTGGTCTTGAACTCCTGACCTCAGGTGATCCACCTGCCTCAGCTTCCCAAAGTGGTGGGATTACAGGTTTGAGCCACCACACCTGGCTCTACTTTGATTTTTTTTTAATTACACTATTCTGTCTCTGAGGACTAAACAATGCACTGTAAATTGCAAGTGTTTTCTTAAAAATTTTTAACATCAAAAATATTGTTTCAAACTTAGAAAAACCTCAGTTATTTTTAATACTATTATAATTTAGTTGTATTTTTGTTGTAATGCCATCACTGCTAATCAACCACGTAAAACCAAAAGCTTTTTAAAGCTGTAAATATTGCTGACATATTATTTTCAGCCAATTAGCACAATATTCTAATGAGATTATCATCATTGATTCCCAACAGGGGTAGGTAATGGTGTTCATTCATACACTAATCTAACTTTGTCTTTCTTATAGCATGCACATTCTATAAAACTGGAATGATAGTACCTGTAGTACTTACCCTTATGTTTTTCAGCCAGTGCTTGGCATATGGGAAATACTCGCAAAATGTTACTAACATGATTGTTTTCTTTGCTGTGTAAGTTACACCAGAAAAACATCAAATAGATCAACATTCCTTAACTATAAGAAACACAACTAAAAGAATTTACTGAGTGTGCTGTCTTTTCTTTGCATGTGGCAACAATAGTAGCTACTCTGTATGTATTGGTACATTATTTCATAGCAACACAAGAACACTTTGACTTTGGCATTGTTAAGCACTGAAGTTCAAAACTAGCAACCCATAACACACTCACTGTCCAATATCTTCTGTTTTTTCCTTTATTCACACATTTAAAAGAAGTGCTTAGCTACCTGATGGTGACCTCTTACACTTTTCATGATCAACCTGGGTGTCTTGAAAAAAGAAATAATAGTTTCTATTTTCACTTCCCAAAAAAATGGGAAAAGTATAAAACATTTTTTAAAATACATGTTTTTCTTCTTGTTTGGGGTTATTAAACTCAAAAACAGTATTTTATGTCCACAAATACTGTTTAAATTTCTATCATAATTTATCCCCGTGGATCATCAATAGTCTTTTTCTCAAGCCTACCATTCTCTGAAGCCACTACAATCTTGTCCTATGACACTTAGCTTTAGCTTTTGAAATGGAGTAGACAAGAGACAAAAGCTTATGAACAGAAGCCACAGCAGAGGCAAGAATTTAGCCTCCTTTTCTGTACATTCTCAAAGTGGTTGGCTACAGGGACTAAAATACACATTCTGGGGCTTTTCTACTGGATTCCAGTCATGTACCATGTACTAGGAGTAAATAAGGAAAACAGTAAATCAGGAAACAGGCTGGAATTCACTCTTAGAATTTCTTCCAAATGACAACTACCAAAATCTAGTTAAAGACTCATTTTATGATGTGTTAACTTTTTTTAAAATTGGGGATTCCAATGAAGTGGGTTTGAAGTATTTAATTGAAATCTCTTTAATACCACTTCCCAAGCACCTGACTCTGCCTCTGCTGAGATAATACTTTGAGCTCATCAACCAAGAATGCAATGGGGGAAAAAAATACCCATTGCTAACCCAAGTTTTAGTGTAGCTCATAAAATTACGTGGAAGAAATAATCAGAGAGGCATGAGAACAAGTAGTAGGGTGTTTCAAAAGGCAAAAGGAAAGAGAATGAAAAGAATTCAGTTCAATAGCAAATGCGAGATCAACGTTGGAGCAGTTTCAGGACACTGGTGATGCCGGGCTATAGCACGTTGCTACCTTGGGAAAGACAGAAAGAGTATGTCTTTGTGGCCCTTATACAGGAGCTGCTTATTTAGTTTTTCCAAGACAGGATTTTTCATTAGCTCTCTATGATTATTCTCTTCTTTGTTTTTCCTCAATTTATAGAGGGCTCTAGATGACCTACTAGTCTAACCCCTCAGGCATTTTCCTAGGATTGGCTTTCAGCTGCTTCTAAATGATGTGACTGCCAGGAAAGTACTACTGCATCACCTCGGGCCTTTCTAGACCCTTTTCTAGGAAGAGATGATGCACCAATTGTTTCCTAACCCAAATGCTATAAATGCACAAGACTGTAGAATACTGGACTGGTTGGCCAGGTGTGGTGGCTCACACCTGTAATCACAGCACTTTGGAAGCTGAGGTGGGCGGATCACAAGGTCAGGAGTTCGAGACCAGCCTGGCCAAGATGGTGAAACCCTGTCTCTACTAAAAATACAAAAAATTAGCCGGGCGTGGTGGCAGGCGCCTGTAATGCCAGCTACTCGGGAGGCTGAGGCAGGAGAATTGCTTGAACCCGGGAAGTGAAGGTTGCAGTGAGCCAAGATTGCACCATTGCATTCCAACCCAGGTGACAATGCGAGACTCCGTCTCAAAAAAGAAAAAAAAGAATACTGGACTGGTTTAACTATTCTTCAAGGTAAATGGTAAGTCAAAGAAGAATGAACGTATTTGAGGAACAGATGTCCAAAGCAGGATTTGTGTCCTCTAATGTAAGGCTAAGAATAAAACATCAGAAAATTTTTATTATTGTGTGGGTTCTATTTAATGAAAAAAACATTATGAATCATTAAAAATCTTAGAAAACTAAAAAAGAGAAATCAAAATGAAATCCTAGAGACTGACTTTTTGAAATAATTTTGAAGATCCACTGCGCCATCCACCAGCCTTCAAGTCTGCTTTATTATCTTCTCACAATCCTTTCAAACTCTAGATACTACAAAACATAAGCAATCCAAACTGTGCTGTGTGCTTTAAAAATAATTGTAAATGGCTCATGCCTGTAATCCCAGCACTTTGGGAGGCCGAGGCGGGTGGATCACGAGGTCAGGAGATCAAGACCATCCTGGCTAACATGGTGAAACCCCATCTGTACCAAAAATACAAAAAAAATTAGCCGGGCGCGGTGGCGGGCGCCTGTAGTCCCAGCTACTCGGGAGGCTGAGGCAGGAGAATGGCGTGAACGTGGGAGGCGGAGCTTGCAGTGAGCCGAGATCACACCACTGCACTCCAGCCTGGGTGACAGAGCGAGACTCCATCTCAAAATAAAATAAAATAAAATAAAATAAAATTGTAAATAATTAAAAATAATTGTAAAATAAAGGAATATGTTAATCTATAATACTAATATTTGGCTAAATTTTTGGTGAATCTGCTATTTTCAAGGATATAGAAAGGCTTCATTAATCATAACTGAAATCAGGACATAGTCAAAGAATCAAACGAGTAGCTTCAGCTTGGCTTCAATAACAAAACATTTAGAAACGTCTACAACTACCAACTACTCCAGTGAGATCGTTTCAAAGCAGGAAACTGGGATACAGTATCTTGTGTACTGCATATTAGCTTTAGAAATAGCCCTCAAAGATAGGTGAATATTGGTTCAGTTTTGTTTAAAAGAACATTTTTGCACATTATAATTTGTAAAATGTGTCATATTTATGGAGAAATCTTAGGTGTATGTACATAATTGCAATTCCTTTATAAACCTGCATCTGAAATCAGTGAGAAGTTTGCTAAGACAAGGATAGTACAGAATCACTGTGATAATCTGACTAGAGTTTCAAGGTAAAGAAGCAATAGATTTTAAATTTTGTATTTTTCCAGCACTAGCTTTATAGCTAGCACCAATCATACCTCTCACAGAAGAAACCAAGCTGCAAACCTGTACCAGTTAAAAAGTAAGTTCTTCTACCATTTGATACAGCCATCCCACTACTGGGTATACACCACCCCAAAATTAAATCATTATATAAAAGGATACCTGTAGTCATGTTTATCACAGCACTATTCACTATAGCAAAGTTATGGAATCAATGTAAGTGTCCATCAACTGATGACTAAATGAAAAAAATGTGGTCATATATACAATGGAATACTACCCAGCCATAAAAAATGAAATAATGTCTTCTACAGCAAGATGGATGGAACCAGAGGTCATTATTTTAAGCAAAAAAAAAAAAATCAGAAGTGAGAAGTCAAATACTACATGTTCTCAATGATAAGTGGAGCTAAATATATGTGCACGTGGACATAGAGTGTGGAATAACAGTCACTGGAGACTTGGAAGGGTGAGAGAGTGGGAGGGGGGTAAGGCATGAGAAATTACTTAATGGGTACAATGTACACTATTCAGGTGGTGGTTACATTAAAAGCTCAGGCTTCACTACTACACAGTATATCCATGTAACAAAACTGCACTTGTACCTTTTAAATTTATACAAATACAAAAAATCGGTTCTCATTTATCTTGGAAGAGTGAATTATTTCCAAAAGTTTTAAATGGATCCAAACCTCTACTTAACTGTCATTTTGCAGTCTCATTAAAAAATACACGAAGGTGAGGACTCAGGTTTTACCATGAAATCCTTTTCTCCTACTAGATTGTAGCTCCTTAAACTGGGTTATAATGTGTGACTACATTTCAGTTAATCAGATGTTGAGCTAAACACTGAAAATGTCTGAAGAGATTAGGTAGATGACTTCAACACATTCCAGTACACAAGCTCACCTGCACACTATGAAAGTTTAAGGTACTAAAAAATGACAAGGTGATGAACTTCAGCATAGAAAAACAATGCAATACTACACTTGGGCCAGCAGATGTCTCTCTACAACCCACAGCACCAATCAAGAGATAACCAGGTATCTAACAGCACAGAAGGACTGATCTTATTCAAAATGGTAAACAAAAGCATTCTTAGGTTTTGATCAGGAGAAGAATGTTCAAGTTCAGACAGAAAGTTGAGGGAACAGTAGGTGAGAAAATAGAAACAGAAGCTTATTACAAAAGGAAGGAGAGAGCTTGGCACATAAAGAATAAAGTTAAAGCAGGTTCGAGGCATTTTTAGGGGTAAAAAAAGGCTGGACAAGTTAGAGAAGAATATCGGGAGAAGGGCAAGAAACCATGCATCCCTACCATAGCACTGAAATACTGCAAGTTTGTCAAAGGACAACCGACTAGCAGGTTAAGAAATCCACTTTGCTGATTATGATGAACATTAAAAAGAGAGAAAAAGGAAAAAGAAAAGTGATAGAATATAAAAAATTCTATCCCAGCTTGCACACAGTAAAGGAAACCACATACCCACATGTACAAATATGTGTGCTGGGCCCTAAGGTAACAGGTATTTCCTCCTGGGGGTTCAATTAAAAAGGTCTGAAAGCCATGGAGATATTCAGTGCACCCCCAGTGCCCCACCTCTCCCTCATGCTAATAATGCCAGCTGCAAGACCTCCAAAACACAAACATAACTGTCAAAGGTAATATCCCAAAATCCCCGAAGGGAGACATGGTAAAACATACATCATATTTAAAATTAATTATGTAAATTATGAAGCAGAAGTCAGGGCTGAGGAAGATGCAACATGAATGCCATGAGAGAAAAGTCTAACTACCAGATGCGACTCTCAGCCCCATCTCTGGCATCTTTTCCCACCCTGAATAAAGGTATGACACCCTGAATAAAGGGGCTGAAGGGGAGCTGGCAGGAGAGACAGCAAGGCTGGGGACGAGGCAGATGGCAGTACCTACAGCATCTATCTAGGCAGGAACTGGTGAAGATCCAGAGAGATGGGAGTGGAGTGAGCAGAAAGATAATCCATTGAACGTCAAATCCCATCACTAAGTAGAGGATTTGCTGAAGGTGTCAGTAGGTCTCCGCAATGCCAACAGTTTGAGTACAATTACAGGAAGTTAGTGCCTAAGCAGGCATGATAGTTTGGAGCTTCTTATTCTAAGGATATCACTGGCCATCATCAGAAAATGGGAGTGCTGCTGCTTTTAACTCCATCCTCACCATCTTTAGTAACTGTCAGCCATTTCATAGCCACCTGGAAGCTACGCTATGCTCCCCTACGTAGTTCCTTGAAGGGAACTACGTCTTCAAGAATTTTAAAGAAGTTTGTTCGGTTTCAAACTGGAAACCAATCTGACACTTGGAAGGTCAAAGACAAAAATGAACGGGTGCTCAAGGACACAGGGTGCTCAAAGATTAAGACGTTTCAAAGAGGTTGGTTTTAAGGTACATTTCTCAGAGCCACGACAACAGGCTTTACAGAGGCCATGTCAGAACTTACCAATGATGTTCACACTTGCTTTAGGAGGAGAGTTTGCTTTTGTTGGGTATTTTTGGTTTGTATAACTGGTTTATTTGGGGCTTATGTACATTTAAAAGAACTTAGTAACAGCAAACACCTACATACTGTTTACTATGTACCATGTACTATTCTAGGCATTTACAAATATTAACTTATTTAATAAATGTATATACAAACTACTAATCTCAGTTACCTGTTCAGTGGTTTATTCTGTTTCACTAAAAGTATCTCTGCTTCTTCCATTTTCCTCCTGCAAAATAGGAGGAGAATATCGTTAGAGAATAGGTACAAATGCACACAAAATGTTTTACATTATTATTTGCTATTTTCCAGACTCAGAGTGCCAAAAAGGCTTCATTGAACTTTAGCCAATTATTTCAGCTGCCTAATTTTACTGAGTTCCTAAATAGAATCTTAAGAAAACATAATTACTACATACACAGATAATAAGAGATTTGAAAAACAAATAACTTGTGGCTTCAAAAGAAATTAAGGTGACACAATAAAAAGTTAGATGCACAGGGAAAAACTTAGAGTAAGACTCTCCTGGACTCTGAATCCTTCTACATTTGATATGCCTTTTCAAACCACATTCCTTCAAGTTCTTTTTCAGGTGGGCACTACGTTTCCTCACTATGTGAAATAATTGCTGTTCTAAAGATAGAAACAATTGGTGGATTTGGTTTTAAAGATTTACTTAAAATTTTTAAAAAAATAATAGAAAGCATTTGTCAAAAAAAGACGTTATTCCCCAGAAAAGGTAATTGTTCATAATCTCTGGCAGGTGACATTTACCCTTGGGAACTCACGAATGTCTAGGTTCTGTCCCTGAAATCTCTGGCTCCAAAAGTCTGTCTCTCTAAGGTACCAGAGACGATCACGTTGATCAATACTGATTCATGCTAACAAAGCTCTTAAGAGACTGATAAAGTCAAAATGGTGAAGTACTCACTTATAAGGAAAAACGCAATTGTCAGATATCCTGGATACTTGCTCCATCCAGTTTGGAAGCCAGTAAATCCTAGGCATAGGCACCTCACAGGCAGGCAAAGATTAGGGCAAATTAACGGCAGATTGCTCAGTGAGCATATCAAAGCAGTCACCACCTAGATGCCAACGGCCTCCAAAACAATCTCTAGCCAAGCATTATCCTACCTTCTCTACCACCACCATCCTAGTCCAAGCTGCCATTGTTCTTTCTCCTGGACAAACACAAAACACTTCTTGCTGTTTTCCCAGCTTCCACACTTCCTCCCTTCCAATTCACTATGCACGTGTCCAGAGTAAACCCTTTGTTTTGGAGATAGGGTCTCACTGTCAGTCAGGCTGGAGTACAGTACTACAATCATAGCTCACTGTAGCCTCAAACTCGAGGGCTCAAGCGATCCTCCCACCTCAGCCTCCCAAGTTGCTGAGATAATATACAAGTGTGCACTACCATGCCCACTCATTTTTTATTCTTTGTAGAGACAAGGTCTTGCTATGTTGCCCAGGCTAGCCTGGAACTCCCGGCCTCAAGTGACCCTCCTGTCTCAGCTTCCCGAGATGCTGGGCTATAGGTATGAGCCACCATGCCTGGCACAAAAGAAACCTTTTAAAATAGAAAACAGATCGTGGCTGAGCCCTACCTAAATCATCGCTTTAGTGCTCTGCATTGGTCTATGATAAACACAGGGGATGATGACTCTTGGCCCTGCTGCAGCCCTGCCCCCTCCATGCACCACCCTCCCTTGTCATCCTCTCACTTCAGCCATGCTGGTCTCCTTTCACTCCTATGAATAAACGAGATCCCTCAACACCTCAGAGATTTTGCACACCTTGTTTTCTCTCCTTGAAAATTAATGCACACATTCTGCCCTCCCTCCCCCGACATACATGCCTACCCAGGAACCTGTGCGTTCTCGCTCCAGTAACATGATCCCACGACTAGGACAAATTCCCCTATGCTAAGCTCCCAGGACACCTTGACCTTCTCCACCAGAGCACTTGAACAGTTTGTAACTACACGTAACTACGCATTACGCATTTATTTAATTGAGATCCCTCTCTCTCACCAGACTATAAGAAGCTCCATGAGGGTGGACACTGAGCTCATTTTATTAGTGTGTTCCCTGGCAGTGACTACTCAACAGATATGTTCTTGAATGAATGGTGGCTTCGGGCTTTCAGAATCTATTGCCAAATTGATTCCAAAAACAGGGACACGGGGCTCTGCTGAAGAGGCTCCATCCCCCACATTGGGCGCCCCCACCACTGGGTCACCAGTAATTAGATGGACATTGTCTACATTCACTTCTGTAAATTTTTGTGTCCTACACTTCCACGGCCAAAATAAATCTTCAGATTTTAAAAAAGAAATAGCACAAAGTTCAAGACACATTTGGGTAGCAACCCAGCAGAGAGGACTCACAGCAGTGGGTTACTAAGAAACACTATAAACAAAAAGGAAAACAAATTTCAGCCAAAGGAAGTCCTTGGTGAAACAACCCTGGCGAGTGGATACACATACACACACAGACCAAAGCAGTGGCTCCCGGAGGACGGTGCGTGAGATCCTGGGTTTGCTGCGGGATGCCACCACAACCAGGGGGGCCAAGAGCAAGGCAGTGTGAGATTCTAGGAGGAGGCCCCACTCCCTGCCCCTCCCATCGCCAGGGCCTGCCCCGCACGCTTGGCACACAGGACACCCAGCGTGCACTGAGTGTGGTGCTCTCCCATTTGCCTAACAAACCAACAATTAATGGGCATTTCCTAACTCACTGCATAGAGTGCTTTAAGTGGTTCACAGCTGTGGTTAATTTTTATACGATGTTCTAACATTTCAATCTTCTTATGTGATAGGGATGAAAACAAAACTGGTGGGAAGAAACCTCATAATACATTTGGCTCTAAATTCATATCTAGTTATAGGGTTAAAGAGGGTCAATTTCATTCATCCTTTCAAAATAGCATGCACTGCAAATACTGTGCACCTCATTCCAGGTGGTGTGGATAGGCAGTGAACAAAACAAAAGGCCTTTTCAAGGAGTTAACATTCTGGAAGGAGACTGACAATAAATACTAAAGTAAAAGATAAAACCCATCAGATGACAATACATGGTATGAAGAAAAGCAAAGCAAGAGAGGGTGACAGAGAATGTGTGTGTGTTGGGGGTAGGGGGTGGAAGTCAACATTTAAATAGGGCGTTCAAGGAAAGTCTCCCTGAGAAACTGCCATATGAGCAAAGATCTGAAGAAGGTGGAGAAGAGAACCATGCAGACATCTTGGGAAGGGCAGTTCCAGACAGAGGGACCAGCAAGTGCAAAGGGCCTGAGGCTGAAGCATGGCCTGTCTTGGGACATATGAGGGAACAGTAATAGGAGGTGAGATCACAGATGTGAGCGAGGGGTTTCATAGTCCAGCACTAAAGACTGTTGGCTTTGATTCTGAGAGCCACGGAATTCAACTGAGGTGATGCAGGCAGCACCCTGCCCCATGGAATGCTGGAGAGGGGCAGGGACATGATCTGGCTGTGTTGAAAATAAACTGAAAAGAAGGCAAGGAGGCAGCTAGGCCAGTGACCAGGCTACTGGGACAATGCAGATAGGAGAGGACAAGGGCTTGGACTAGGTGCACCAGCACAGGGGCTGCTACAGAGTTGTTGGGGTCTTCGCAGAGCTTGAAGCAAAGGCCCTGGAGCTAACTCTCGCCTCCCTAAGGGCTGATCTTACTGATCTTAATGCTCTTCTCACTAACCATGCTTTTTGTTTTAATTAGTACTTTTAGAAAAGAAAATTTAGTGGGTTTTAATCTGCTACAGAAGTGACAGATGATCAGGCTGGGCATGTTGGCTCACGCCTATAATCCCAGGACTTTGGGAGGCTGAGGCAGGTGGATCAACTGAGGTCAGCAACTCAAGACCAGCCTGGCCAACATGCTGAAACTCTGTTTCTACTAAAAATGCAAAAATTAGCCAGACGTGGTGGTGTGCCCTTGTAATTCCAGCTGCTCAGGAGGCTGAGGTGGGAGAATTGCTTGAACCCAGGAGGCAGAGGCTGCAATGAGCCGAGATTGCGCCACTGCACTCCAGCCTGGGCAACAGAGCGAGACCCTGTCTCAAAAAGAAAAAAACAAACAAAAAACCACACAGTAATAGATGATCTTTATAGAGAGTGCAAAAGGTCAAGTAAATCAAACCTTTGCATCACATTATAAAAGAACTTAACATACAAGTGCTTCTTATACTGGTCACCACCATATATTAGCATTTTAAATCTACTGTGAAAAGAAGAGACTTCTTCCCTAGGCGAGGAGAAAGATCATTCTATACACATGACCATGGTAGTTAACGACTCTATGTAACAAAAGGTTTCCCACTTGAAGATCTATTGATCTACAGCAGGACAAACACCAAACAGAAGCACTGTATTCTTAAAACCAAGCTTAGGTCAGTATGGGCTAACCCTGAAATCTTTCAGCTGCGCCAGTTTGAGATTCATGAAGAAATGTTTGGCCCATCACTCACAAAACTACACTTTGCGGCACAAAGACTTTCTCTCAGAGACACATATGATGATAATATAAAGTAAAATTTAGATATGGTGAAATTCTTTAAAAATGAAATAAAGTACCCTTTTTAGTCTCTGCATTGTTGATTAACACGGGACTTAAAAAAAAAAGGGGGGAGGGAAGCTCAGTGTGCAGAACTGTCGTCATGGAAACCATCCTACTCCAGGGCAGGGGAGCAGCTCTTCATGCTGTCATCAAGCCACCAAGACTCTCATCTGTTTGGGAGACAAAGCCACGTCCTCCCCTAATCAGAACATTGCTGTTTAGTCAAACATGATGACTTGGCCTGATGTGTAGCTGCAAACAAAATTAAACTGTGATTCTCAACATTTGACTCTTATGGCTGATATGCCGTATTTGTTTAGCTTCTCTTGAACAGAGCTACCAACAGATCAGTCACTCATGGTGACTCAGGGAGTATCAATTGTCCACTAGAGCAGAGCTTTTCAAACTCCCAGGTGCACAGGAGCTGCCTGCAAGTCCTGTTAAAAAGCAGATTCTTACATAGATAACTCTTATGACAATATTGCCTGTGCTATAACATACGTCTCTCAACTCTTCTGAGCTATTTTAGTTCATCTTAATTCATTTTTATTAACATTTTTCAGACATGTATTTCTTTCTTAGTTTGCTTCTGAAGTATAAAAGATAACAGTGGTGAGGTTTAAAAAAAAAAAAAAAATACTGCTTCTCTCTGACAAGATCCCCAGCAAAGGATCACCTGAGCCTGGGAGATGGAGGCTGCAGTGAGTCCTGATTGTGCCACTGCACTCCAGCCTGGGCAACAAAGTGAGATTCTGTCTCAAAAACAAAACAAAACAAAAGGATCCCCAGCATATTTGTGAGCATGACCTATTTTTTGTTTCTCTGAAATCCTAAGATGACCAAAGGAAGAAGTATAGTGAAAAAAGGCTGAATGTAAGTCAGTAAGCAAAGGAGAGTCTGGTCTAACACCCATGATTGTTCTTATCCCTTGGGAATCCTGTAAAACCACAGAGGGAGGGACCTGGCAGAAAGGAAGCCAACAGACAAGAGGCTATAGCGGCAACAACTGCTTTGGAGAGCTATAAGATAAATCAGGGAGATCACAATCCATTGTTTATAGACTCTGAAAGGACCAACAAGAATTACCGTTGAGTTACATAAAGAAAAAAAACTACCAGCCAACATCTATTAAGGAGGATAAACAAAGGCATACACAGCTTGGGGCAAGATGTGAAGAAGCACAACCCCACCTACACACAAAGGCACGTGGCAGAGAGCAGGCCGGCTCATTCTGTGTGGCTCCTGTGGCTTGAACACGAAAGTAAAATAGAAAAGGAGAGGGTGGGCACAGTGGCTGACCACCTGTAATCCCAGCACTTTGCGAAGCAGAGGTGGACAGATGACCTGAGGTCAGGAGTTTGAGACCAGCCTGGCCAACATGGCGAAACCCCGTCTCAATTAAAAATACAAAAATTAGCTGAGGGTGGTGGTAGGCGCCTGTAGTCCCAGCTACTCAGGAGGCTGAGGCAGGAGAATCACTTGAACTTGGGAGGCAGAGGTTGCAGTGAGCCGAGATTGCACCACCGTACTCCAGCCTGGGTGACAGGGTGAGACTCCATCTCAAGAAGAATAATGATAAAAGGAAATGGAGATGGACTTGGGCACAATATAGGAAAATACCTTCCTTTGTTGTTGTTGTTTTTCTTTTCGAGATGGAGTCTTGTCCTGTTGCCCAGGCTGGAGTGCAGTGTCGAGATCTCAGCTCACTGCAACCTCCACCTCCTGGGTTCAAGTGATTTTTCTGCCTCAGCCTCCCAAGTAGCTGGTATTACAGTGGCATGCCATCAAGCCTGGCTAATTTTTGTATTTTTAGTGGAGATGGGTTTCACCACGTTGACCAGGGTGGTTTCGAACTCCTGACCTGAGGTGATCCACCCGCCTCAGCCTCCCCAAGTGCTGGGATTACAGGCGTGAGCCACTGTGCCCCGCCTCATCTGACAGGTTTTAAAGTGGCAGTAAGGAGTAGTCTGTGATACAGACATACTTTCTAACAAAATACACTTCTTGGACACAGAATTTTTCTTTTTGCAAAGTAAGGAGCTCCCACAGTTCCTGAGATAGTCTCCACCTGCCACCCTGTTCCTCTCCAATGCCGTACACTGCAAACATGCCAAGCCGGATGCCACTCCCCAGACAGCTTCAAGATGCAAACATCACATGGGCTGTGCCTACAACGCTTTTCATTTCTGGGCCATCCCTGCAAACTTGAAAACCCAACCTCCTCTGTGAATCTTGTGCTCTCTCTCCTCCAAGCAGAGTGGCTAGCCTGCTTCTCACCGGCTCAGCGTACTTCTCCCCTGCACCATCTCCCTCTGCTGTCAATATCTAGACTGTTGGGTCTCTGAGGGCAGGATCACGTGCTATT
Organism: Trachypithecus francoisi; assembly: GCF_009764315.1. Taxonomy (NCBI): domain Eukaryota; kingdom Metazoa; phylum Chordata; class Mammalia; order Primates; family Cercopithecidae; genus Trachypithecus; species Trachypithecus francoisi. The sequence goes on along the minus strand of NW_022681469.1, from coordinate 27,992,521 downwards.
TCCCTGTGTATCCTCAGTGCTGACCATAGTGACCTGGACACAGCACACACTGGATGATGGGAGGAAGGAAGAAGAGGGGAGGCAGGTAAAGAAAGAGATGACGGGCCGGGCGCGGTGGCTCAAGCCTGTAATCCCAGCACTTTGGGAGGCCGAGGCGGGCGGATCACGAGGTCAGGAGATCGAGACCATCCTGGCTAACACGGTGAAACCCCGTCTCTACTAAAAATACAAAAAAAAAACTAGCCGGGCGCGGTGGCGGGCGCCTGTAGTCCCAGCTACTCGGAGGCTGAGGCGGGAGAATGGCGGGAACCCGGGAGGCGGAGCTTGCAGTGAGCTGAGATCGCGCCACTGCACTCCAGCCTGGGCGACACAGCGAGACTCCGTCTCAAAAAAAAAAAAAAGAAAGAGATGACGATGCCTAAATTATCATCTGCTATGCATAGGGTAGAAGGAACTCCAATACTGACAGGAATGTTGATTTGAATGAACTTACTCTACACAGAAAGACATGGATTACTGTGGCCTTCATTAAGGTTATTTTATGTATGTTTACAATCCATTTATTGTTATTTAGCTGTTTAGAAATAGTCCCAATATTTTGCTTTTACTCATCTATATGTCATAGTTTTTAGCAGTGTAAATAAAGTCTAAGTTCTTACATAAAAAACCATCTTTCAAAGTTACTGAGATGCCTGCAGAAAATGGTTCCACAGCATTTCACTGCAGTTTGGAATAACTCTGTATCATTAAAACAAGCACAGGGGCCTCTACTGGCAATACTACCTAGCAACACTTTGTAAGCCTTTATGTTAAAACACTGAATACCAGAAAGTGAAGTGAGTCTTCAAACTTTCCCTAATTCAGGCAAGCCTTAGGGAAGATTGATTGATTGATTGATTGATTGATTTTAGACGGAGTTTCGCTCTTGTGGCCCAGACTGGAGTGTAGTGGCGCAATCTCGGCTCACTGCAACCTCCGCCTCCTGGGTTCAAGCGATTCTCCACCATGCCTGGCTAATTTTGTGTTTTTAGTAGAGACGGGGTCAGGCTGGTCCATGTTGGTCAGGCTGGTCTTGAACTCCCAACCTCAGGTGATCCACCCACCTTGGACTCCCAAAGTGCTGGGATTACAGGCGTGAGCCACCGTACCTGGCTGGGAAGTTTTATTTTACCATTTGTTCATTTTCTTACACTCTAACACCCAAGGCAACAACCTACTTCAAGACATGACATGTTTGGGCTCTGTGGTCACTTCCATCAAGGGCCATTTGACTGGGGCTTCTCAGGGGCGTGGCATGTAGGTGAATACATCTGAGAACTACAGAGCCATTGCTAACAACGCTCATTACTATTCGAAATGATCAGCATCAGGCACATCGGCACCTTTCCCTCCACCACCAGAACCAACACCCGAGCCACAGAGCTGGGCTCTGCTGCTGCATAGGGCACCAAGCCAGCACCGGCACCTCCCGGCCGTCCTTGCTGTCTCCCCATTCTTCCCCAGCGTGGGGCCTATCAGCACACTCCCAAACTCACCTTCCCAGCAGCCTGGTTCCTTTAGTCCCACTTTCTATCCTGGACTACTGTCTTGAGGGACAACAGAATGGTTTCTGGACTCTTTGGACACCAAGGCCAACCTGGGCTGCTGTAGGAACAAGGCCTAAAGAAGGAGGCTGCAGCCTCCACACCCTGGGTGTCAGAGTCATGTGCGTGTGAACTGCCAGCCTCATTTCGTTGTGTTACTACAGAGAGAAACACGGTGGACCTTCTCTATTATGAGAACACCATAGTCTAGGAGGAGTGAATGAAGGTCTTTATTTCATGAGACTTAAAAAAAAATAGCTTCAAATGCAGTTTTAGAAACATTAGCAGACATCTTGTGGTCTAACATCAATTCATAAATCAGATCCTACAACTGATTTTAGCAGATCTTTTCAATAAAATGCTGTATTCATAAAATGGAAAAAAGGCAGGATGGTGCAGCAAATCGGCCAACCGCAGACTATATCATATTGATTTCATCTGACATTTTTTTTTTTTTTTTTTTTGAGATGTAGTCTCACTCCGTCGGCCAGGCTGGAGTGGCAGTGGTGCGATCTCGGCTCACTGTAACCTCTGCCTCCCAGGTTCAAACGATTCTCCTGCCTTGGCCTCCCAAGTAGCTAGGACTACAGGCACACGCCACCATGCTCAGCTAATTTTCTTTTTTTCTTTTGTATTTTCAGCAGAGAAGAGGACTCACCATGTTGGCCAGGCTGGTCTCAAACTCCTGGGCTCAGGCAATCCTCCTGCCTTGGCCACCCAAAGTGCTGGGATTACAGGCATGAGCCACCATGTGTGGCCCTAGCCCATTTTCTTTTCTTTTCTTTTTTCTTTTTTCTTGAGGCGGAATCTCATTCTGTTGCTCAGGCTGGAGTGCCAGGGTGCAATCTTGGCTCACTGCAACCTCTGCCTCCCGGGTTCAAGCGATTCTCCCACCTCCGTCTCCCAAGTAGCTGGGATTACAGGTGTGCGCCACCATGCTCTGCTAATTTTTTGTGTATGTGTATTTTTAGGAGAGACAGGGTTTCGCCATATTGGCCAGGCTGGTCTCGAACTCCTGACCTCAAGTGATCTACCCACTGCAGCCTCCTGAAGTGCTAGGATTACAGGCATGAGCCACCACACCTAGTCTCATCTGGCAGGTTTTAAAGTGGCAGTACAAAGTGGTCTGTGTTCCATGACACAGAATATGAATCTACTTCCAAATGAAAAAGTCATGTATCACCCAACCAGGATGGCTGCAGAAAGAACAAAAGCAAACATGCTGAGAAATAAGATGTCTGGTGGTTACTCTTGATTTGAGGCTGTTTGCACATAGGGTCTAGTTTTCAAAACAAAATCTTTGCTTGTTTTGCCAGTTCTTTCTTATATTTGAGCAAATTAGAGGGGAAATAAAATGGCAGAATTCAAACTAAATTCTTGCTGCCTCCAAGATTCCTCAGCCATGAGGGAGAAGGATGCTGTCTCTTAGGAAGATTCATCCAGATTCTGACTATAGGGCAAAGACCGCCAAATCCTAGTTCCTCATTTTGAAGTCTGGTTAACTTATTAGAAAGAATTCACACCTGTAATCCCAGCACTTTGGGAGGCCAAGGCAGGAAGATCATTTGAGCCTAGAAGTTTCAGACCAGCCTACAACATAGCAAGATCCCTGCCTCTACAAAAAATAAAAAATTAGCCAAGTGTGGTGACACATGCCTTTAGCCCTAACTACCTGGGAGGGTGAGGGAGGAGGATGGCTTGAGCCCAGGAGGTGAAAGCTGCAGTGAGCCAAGATCGTACCCCCGTACTCCAGCCTGGGCGACAGAGTGAGACCTTGTCTCAAAAAAAAAAAAAAAGATTTACCCAACACCCACTATCCCTACAATAAGCCTGGAGTTCACAACCTGGGAAGAAGATAAGAGGAAAAAGAGTAACTCTTGAGAGCTCGCTCAGTGCCCGCAGTTTCATGGTCACCTTTAGAGGGGCCTCTGGGGAAACAGTAACTGATGGTAACGAGTCAGGGCTCAGAGTGCGTAAGTTAAACTTTCTAAGCTCAGCTCTGCCCAGGGGAGCTTTCCAACCTGCAGAGCCTTCTTGCCACCCTATCCCACATCACCTACCACAGGAGAGGCCCCACACTCACCTGTTCTACAGAGAAAAGAAACGCACATCTGCCCCAAGGAGAGGACTTAACTAGGACAACGGGATTCAATGTTTACCGGGCTAACAAGAAAAACGCTAAACAAGTCAGGAACCCATAACTAAGTGTCAAACAGACCTGCAAGGCCCAATGTGGCCTGCTTCACAGGAAGAGGAATACAGGCACCTCTCTGAAGCCCTGAGTTGAAACACTCCCACAAATCCCCCCAGGACGCAGACGGAAGATGCCCTGCAGCCACTCCTGGCCTCCAGAACTGGGAGGGGCTCACGCTCTGGCCCAGTGCGAAGGCAAGAGGCCTCTATTCCTGGCTATAGGAATCAACAGAAACTCATGGACTTCCAGAGAGCCTTGCTAAAGACCTCGAAACTCAGGAACCATGTAGGGAGCCCTACTGTTCAACACTGTATGTTGTATGTTGCCCTCTGGGCTTGCAGATATTTATGTACGTGCAATACCAAGGGGCAAATAAAGAGCCAAACTGTGGAAAACAAAAAGGGGAGCAGTGGCAGTTCTTGGAGTCGGGGAAAAAAGAGAAAACGTGTTCTTTAAAATGAAAATATTTGTTTTCCTAGAATTGAGAATGCAAAGAAATGCCCAGAAAGCACCGGCGAATTGCAGGAGAAGGGTGACAACACAGTCTGCAGCGAGAACAGAGAGTTCGCAGAGCCTGGGCGTGTGCCTGCTTCCATTCCCGCCCACCCACAGTTTCTGGGGCAAACAAATTCTTGGCTGAGCAGGTATGTGTGGGAGGCCTGATTTATTTTCCAACCATTAGAGCTTTGCCCAGAACTACTTAATCAGGATTTTTCAAGGTCATACATTCAAATATGATGTTATAGCCCTTATGAAATAAGTAACTCTGGAGTCTATGGGGCAGGCGGGTAGGGAGCGACAAGAAGAGGAAGAAAAAAATTAACCACTCTCATCTGATCTAGCTTCCTAACCATTCTTACCTTGTATCTACTATACAGTCTCAGAAAATTGACACACTGGACAAATGCATAGCTAAAAGAAATAATAGTTAATTATAATGCTTACTTTAAAGCAGGCACCATTCTAAATGCTCTGTATATACTGACTTATTTGACTCTCACAACAATCCTTTGAGGCGGATACTAATATTATTGTTCTAATATTATTTTACAGACGCGCGAAGAGGTTAAGTGACTCACCCAAGGACCAAGGGCCGGGTGGTGCATCCAGGTAGTTTGTGCTTTCCCACTCTGCTATACTCCTTCTCTGTGCTCTGCCGTCCTGTCCCTCAAAAGAGCTTATTTCAGTCATGGTATATCTAATTAATTTTCCCAGTGCGGTAGAGTTTTATTTAAGCTACTTTCTTGAAAGGAATACTATCAGAGCCGGTCTCAACCTCAAAGTACAGATGAGACACTACCAACCCTGCTGCTTAAAAAGCCATATAATTTTAGGAGGGCTGGAAAAGTCCCAAGGCTCAAACCACAATTCACTCTCACACAGAGCCTGATTAGAAGCAGTTCTGGGCAAAGCTTTGATCCTGTTAAAATGTACAAGCTTCTGGGAGGCGTTCACTTTATGCTGTTATCGTTTTGTAGGAAAAGTTGCATTGTTATCTTTTTAAATACAGTTTAATGATAAGAACTTCAGGTGGTTTCCAGGCATCTGATTCACCTGTCCAGTTCTGACTTGTTCCCTGCTGGGTACCTGGAACTCTCCAGGGGCTGGCACATAAATAAGTGCTCAATATTGCCAGCGTGGGCGAACGAATGAATCAATGAATGGCTGTCATTCCTGCAGATGCTAGGTTTAGGGCATGACGCATGTAGGTATCAAAGGGGCAGCCAAGTTAGGCAAAATTATCACATTAAAAGTCTAAATGTGAACAAGTAAATCTCTGCCAGATAGTAACAACTGAAAGAGACCTCAGGCATGCTTACGTTGTATATATAGAGAATGGTCTTTCTGAAGATTATATTTTAAAATGTATATGCAGTAGAGCTAATATACCTAATGAAGAAGGTAATAAATGGTTTAAGAAGTAAGTGATGTCTACGTAATTTCCCCCTAAAATTATACTCTCCCAATAGGTAACATGCCCTAGGACATCATCTTTTCTCCCAACAGTCTCCTATCCAAGTCCTCTGTGTACTCAAAGTCCTCCCCAAATGCCTTCTTTTCCAGGAAATGTTCCCTGGCTTTCTGGCCAGAAGAGGTCACTCCCCAGTTTGTACTCAAAGGTACTTTGTTCTTTCTTCTTCTACACAAATTCATTTTCTGAATTGTAGTTATTTTTCTCATCTGCACCACCAACTTGTCCCTAACCTCTTCCCTGTATTCCACAGGGAACCATACATTCTTCCTAACGTAAACCAAGCATCTAGTAAACATCAGGCTGTTTTTTAAAAGACTCCTATGGAAGTGCTCCAAGGATACCACACACATCTGTTTCTGATGTTCAAATATATTTTTGGTATTTTTTAAGCTTTAATTTAAGAAAACAACCTGAAATGGTTTATATGCAAACTTTTCACGCACTGCAGATCTCTGCCCATGAATGTGATGTGTGCCAATAAACCCGGCCAGGCCGGGCAACCTTGCAGCCCTCACAGGAGGCTGCTCTGCCTGCTCTGTGCTCACTCACATGTGAACTTCTCCTAAGTGTGACATTGGTGAGGGAAGCTGTAGGCCCAGCTCAGCCCTGTGAGAAGTACCTGCCTGCACAGTCTGCTCTCCTCAAGTTGGTTCAAGCAAGCACACGAATACAAAACCACACCCTAGCGTGGGCTTCGATTAAATGCCAGGCAAGGCTCAGGGCCATCTGTACGGCCTTGCTTTCATGGCACCGTAAAGTCCTTTGTGATAATATCCCACTTGAGAGAGAGTAAATATTTATTCTAAGAATTAGATGTTTCCTGTATGACTAGATTTATGATAAGGAATGTGAGCAACTGTTTCCTAAGTTCAGTTACAGGGTTTCTTACAGCTTTGAAACACATACCCCCTACCTTCCATGCTGAACTAAAATGTATCCTGGAATCCCAAGGCAAGGTATTTAAACCAAACCAAAAACTCTGTTATGGTTTGCAAACAATTATCTATAAAAACAGACTTTTAAAATAACCTGTATTTAAAGCAAAGTATGCAATTTTTTTAAAGACAGAAGATGATGTGACTATAGTTATTAGAAGTTAACAATACCTGACTTAAAAAGTTTTCTGTCTTCGTAATAGCCTCATCGTTCTTACTGACACGGCAGTAAATAAACCTCGTAAGTGTAAACTTCAAAAATTTATACTTAGTAAGATAGCACCTTATCTGTTTTATATGGTCGAGTTTCATGTAAGATTTCAGTTAGTGAAAAGATTCACTGCTTCCCAAAAGTTTGAAAACTTCTCTTAATGTTCCTTAAACATCAGTCTATGGCTGCAAGAGACCTGGAGAAGCTGTTTTCATACATGTGTTCCTGGACCATTTTCCTCAGTAATTTCCTTGTACTAGGTACAAAGGTAAGAATCTAAACTTAACCAAAAAAAAAAAAAAAAAGAAACCACTAATCTAATACCATATTCATAGAATTTATTTAACTGTCTTAAAATTTCACGGACAATCAATACCCAGAGCATCAGTGTGGCTTCCAGAATCTTACTTTATTTAAAATTTGGACAAAGACGATTTCTCTTGCATTCGGCCCCTATTCTGCATGATTTCTCAAAGTCAACACCAGGGTTTTTCAAGTATTTGCAGGCTCCTTCAGTTTGAGAAATATATATATATATACACACACACACACACACACACACATATATATATATATATTTTTTTTTATTGAGATAGAGTCTCGCTCTGTCGCCAAGCAGGGATGCAGTGGCACAATCTCAGCTCACTGCAACCTCCGCCTCCTGGATTCGAGTGATTCTCCTGCCTCAGCCTCCCGAGTAGCTGGGACTACAGGTGCTCACCACCACGCCTGGCTAATTTTTGTATTTTTAGTAGAGGTGGGGTTTCACCGTGTTGACCAGGATGGTCTCGATTTCTTAACCTCATGATCTGCCCACCTTGGCCTCCCAAAGTGCTGAGATTACAGGCGTGAGCCACTGCACCCGGCCGAGAACCATTAATATTTTTAAAATTTAATTTGAAGTTCTGGGATACACATGCAGGACATGCAGGTTTGTTACACAGGCAAACGTGTGCCATGGTGTTTTGCTGTACCTGTCAACCCATCACCTAGATATTGAGCCCCACATGCATTAGCTCTTTTTCCTGATGCTCTCCCTCCCCCCCAGGGTGTGTTATTCCCCTCTTGTGTCCTTGTGTTCTCATTGCAGAACCACTAATTTTTAACAGTAGTTATTGAATATCTCCTCCCACACTGAGCTACACTTCCCAGGGCCTCCACAGTTCTGAACTCTATACAGTTTAAAAACAGTTTCCTTGCTTAAAAATATGGAAGTAAAACAGCAGTTGAGTAGAACCACGGATTTTTCAGATGGAAAGGTACTCTGAAATGCAACTCCTCTGTGTTGATTTTTTCAGGTATGGGAAATATATTTAAGAACATACACAAGATGAAACAGGTCATTGGCAAAGTGAGAACTCAGTAGCCAGGTTTCCATGGTTTACTAAATAAAGAGATCTAAGTTCAAATTCAGATTCTTCCACTCACGAGCTATAGGCTCCTGATCCAATCCTATGAGCCCCAATTTCCTTATAGGTATAAACAGGAATAACGTAATATGTGTAGAATATATTATTCCTGTTTATACCTATAAGGATTGTTATGTAAATTGAATTGAAGACACTTAACTGTCTTCTACAATAGTACCTGACTCCAAGTAATAAGCACACAATAAATGTTGGTTGTAGTTATAAACAGATTTTTCTTGTGGTTTTGGAAAACGAGAGGAGCATTCCCCAGGTATGAGGTAGACTAACCTAAGACTTTTGTGTTTTGAAGGCAGAGACTGAAGGAATGAGGTGCTGGAGCCCGGAGTTGCGAGTGTGAAGGTTGTGGGCCTGTGGGAACAGAGCTGGAAGTGACTCAGTCCCTGGGGTTAGTTTCTCCAAAACTGGGAGGGGAAAGGATTAGGGTCCCATGAAGAGAAAAGCCCTGACCCACTCACACACCTGCAGGAGGCAGGATTCCAGATCAAAGTGTTGTCAGAGTGGAGACCTCAGTGAACAAGGGGTTGGGGGGTACTCTGCAGAAAACCCCTGCAAAGCACTAACAGAGGTTCCCTTCTGAGAGGACGCCACGGGGCCGGGCCAGGGACATGAATAGAGCAACCACATATGGAGGGGACTCAGGAGTCCCTCTTCCCCTCTGGCGGAGGGAGGGGTCCCAGTAACGAGCGTGGGTTTCCCACACACTCTGAAAAGCAGGAACCTTCTATCAGATTTGATCTGATTCAGAAAAATGATTTAAATCAGGTTTAGCCTAAGGTCACACAGCTCTAACAGCGGAGCAAGGATTCAAAGCCAGGTCTGTCTGACTCCAAAGCCCTCATGCCTGTTGCCCATGTTGCCTCTGTGTGAGCAAACTTGTTCAAGCATGAGTTCCACCAACTATAGATCACCAGCAGTGTCTTCTCAGGTGGAGTTCAGTGTGTAGTTTTTCAATTAAAAATATTTTCTAATTACAAAATTTTTGGTTTTTGGCAGGACTATTTGGATGGGCTCTAGACCAAGGGGTTGTATTTACAATGGCTTCCCTCTATTAAAGTTAGGAGAAAAGATTCTGTGGTGAAGATTCTGTATTTTAAAAAACGCAGTGGTAAACAAAATTTATAGTAGGCCATTGGTTTGGACTGAGCTCCTGCACTAGGCCCCAGAGACCAAACCAAAATGGAGTCACTCAGGCTGAAGTCCCGAGCCACCAAGTGGAAACAAGTTGTTCCAAGAAATCAGGAGAGAGAGAGAAAAGCCAAACGCCCAAAAAGGCCAGTTTTAGCTGGCATGATAAGGAAGTCCCCTCTGCTTTAACCTTTGTAAGGAAAATAACTTTGAAATGACGAATCACTTTTTGTTCACTGTTTTCTTCAGCCCTTTTCTGCCTATAAAACCAACCTCCTCTGCTCGGCTCATCGCAACGCTCACTGTATTTTATAGAATGAGGTGTTGCTGTACTTTAAAACAGCAAATGAAAGCCAATTCGATCTTTAAGCTAATTTTGTTGAATTTTGTTTTTTGACAGCGGGTCAGTCTTCAGTACCTCCAGAGATATGTTTAAACCAGACACAAGAAACAAATTCCTAAAGAAATGAATCCATCCGAGTAAAAGAAGGATGGTCATGCCTCTAGGTGTCCTGGTTCAGATGAAGTCCTGGCGGTAACTCAGGCAACCAGCCAGTTATGTGGTGAACAGAACGGAGCCTATTTCCACTAGCTAGCACTCAGCTAATGCTGGCCCCTCCACATACCTTGGTTTTTAGTGGACAATCTGATAGAAACAGAAGTCCTATTATATCCAGATGGGGGGGTCTTGATAAGGAATCTCTGAGGGACTAATCTATTTGATGTAAGCCAAAGAGCTTTTTTCATTTTCAAATTACAGCTATTAACAAATGTCAGATTTATACAAACGAACTTAATGCCACATCCCCCCAGAAATGGTTTTAAATTAAGATACATGTTCTAGTTGTGAGATGAATGACTTGAGCACATGTGAAAAGATCCTAAAAGGATTTCTACTTGTACTGCTGGAGGTGAATGACAAAAGTGAAAGGCCACCACAGCCCAATAGGTGAGGGGATTAGTGTGGGCTTCTTGCCTAGGACAAAGACTTCAGCAGGGTTACCTATACTAAAGACTTGCTGGTAGACCAACAGTATTCCCACTGTGTAGGAGCTTCTCGGAAACGCAGAGCCTCAGGGCTCCATCCCAGAGCCACTAAATCAGAATCTTTTAACAAGATGCCCCAGGGTTCTCCATGCACAGTGAAGTTTGAGAAGCACTGCACTTCATTACCTTACTAAAGTAAATGCAGATGCACTGTGCTTAAGTGTGATCAGTTTTCTGTTCTGTTATTTCAATCATCTATCAGAGCTTTCTCATAAACTAAATGTTTCTTAAATATTTCAAAGGAAGAGACAGGCTATTACTCTCCATGGAAAAATGAGCTGATGTTCATCAATCTGTAAAACACTGACTCCAGATAAGCTGTGTCACAGGCAATGATTTCCTTGATATATATTAGTACCATCAATGCTTTATTTTTATTTTTTTGTTTCTGATTGTCCCCAAATGACCAAAACTCTTAGAATTAAAAAAAAAAAATCCTAAACCAAAAAGAAAAAAGTTAAAAATTCTATTTCACCTTTTACCACCCTTTCCGCTTCTATATCAAGTAATCAATGGTAGGTTAATGACTTCTTAAATATATTAATAAGGAGTTGTAGATGAATACAATCTGTAAAAGAGAAACATACTTTGATAACAAAATCGTATCTTCCACTCAATCACCTCAAGCTTCTTGCAACTTATCTGTATCTAAATCAGATTTCTAAACCAGACCCTCCTTAGAACAAGAGACTAACTTTATTTTCTCTAGTCTCAGGTTCCCAGAGTGGCTGTAAGTAAAGGGGAAGAATACTTAGTGTTTACCATTTACACAAAACTTATAGATATTTTCAAAAAATAGAATACCTTCTCCAACCACAAGAGTTGAAAAAGTCTCAATTACAGGAAAATTCTGTACTTTCAAATTCCAAACAAATTTTAAGTTATGTTTAGGTGTGTATGAACTGGGGACACCAAAAGAGGACAACTGGATTATCTAAATAAATAAATATTACCACAAACAATAAAGGGAACACTTGAGTGCACATTTACTTTAAAAAGTAGCTTTATTGGCTGTGTGTGGTGGCTGACACCAGTAATCCCAGCACTTTGGGAGGCCACAGTGGGCAGATCACCTGAGGTCAGGAGTTTGAGATCAGCCTGGCCAACATAATGCAACCCCATCTCTACTAAAAACACAAAAATTAGCCAGGTGTGGTGGCACGCACCTGTAGTCCCAGCTACTTGGGAGGCTGAGGCAGAAGAATCACTTGAACCCAGGAGGCAGAGGTTGCAGTGAGCCAAGATCATGCCACTGCACTCTAGCCTGGGTGAGAGGGTGAGACTCTATCTCAAAATAAATAAATAAATAAAGTAGCTTTATCAAAGTGAAGACATGAACTCTACTACACTGAAAACTTAAGTCTCCCATTCAATAAAAATATTTAATGAGTCATTTCTATATGGTAGTGTGGCATATTATCTTGGTGGCCCCCAAGGAATCATGCCTACTAGTGATCACACCCATGCTCATGCCCTCCCACACCAACTCTGGGCTGGAAGAATGGGACATTAGAAAGCAGATGCAAGCAGAAGCTTCATGAGTGCTTGCATATTGGGGTGTGTCCAATAAAAGTATCTCTCAGAATATCTAGTGATATTCAGCTGCCATATTAAAAAGACTAAGCAAGCCATGTAGTTAGAAAGGTCAAAACCTCTCCACTGTCCGCATTAAGGTGCTGGACATGTAAGCGGTCTTGGATATTTCAGCCCCAGTCACTATCTTACTGTAACCACTCTAGATAATCCAGAGACCAGCAGAAGAACCATCCACCTGAGCCCTAGCCAACTCACAGACTAATGAGCAAATAAAATGACAGTTGTATGAATGTAGTAAGTTTTAGGGTGGTGTGTTATACAGTAATAGACAATCCAAACAACTAGGAAACGGTATCCGGCTTAGAATGCAAGAGACTTCAAATAAATCTAGGTTTATTTAGATTTTTAAATTCTTTAGTAGATTTTTTCTACTTTCTGTTTATGACCTACAAAAGATAAGCTCATACTTAAGAGAACATTAAATGGTCTAAGTAGGGAGTCATTATAATCTACTTGAAATAATGCTGCTTTTTACATTAGTACAGCATTTTCTATCTATTATTGCTTATCAAATACACACTATCTTCTAAGGCAGAGATTCTTAATTTGGGCGGAGCAGGGAAGAATCCAAAAAAAAAAAAGATTAGGGTTCCAGAAACACATAACTACATATACAGTTTTTAAAATTTATTTTTACTTTTTTTTTTTTAAGAGATAGGGTCTGGCTATGTTGTCCAGGCTCATCGTGAACTCTTGGGCTCAAGCGATCCTCCCACTTCAGCCTCCGAAGTAGCTGGGCCTATAGATGTGCACCACCAGTCTTAACTTTACATATGCAGTTTTAAGGAAGACCATCTATGAATGCCAGGTTAAGAATCTATATTTTCTAGTGAAACAGGTCTTACTAGCCTAGTTACACTGATAAGTAAATAGAATTCTGTGGAAAATGAGCTACCTAAGCTTATACAGCTAGAAATTTTTTTTTTTTTTTTTTTTTTTTTTTGAGACGGAGTCTTGCTCTGTCCCCCAGGCTGGAATGCAGTGGCCTGATCTCAGCTCACTGCAAGCTCCGCCTCCCGGGTTTAAGCCATTCTCCTGCCTCAGCTTCCCAAGTAGCTGGGACTACAGGCGCCCGCCACCTCGCCCGGCTAGATTTTTGTATTTTTTAGTAGAGACGGGGTTTCACCGTGTTAGCCAGGATGGTCTCGATCTGCTGACCTCGTGATCTGCCCGTCTCGGCCTCCCAAAGTGCTGGGATTACAGGCTTGAGCCACCGCACCCGGCCACAGCTAGTAATTGATAGGACCAGCAATCTAGTCTGTCAGAGGATATACCACTAAACTCTTCTAACTTTAGTTTACAGTAAAAATGGGATTGCTGAACCTGGGGAAAAAATAAATGCTTCCCAATTTCCTATTTATACAGTGCAAGAATTGGGGGAGGCATCTGAAGATGGGAGAAGAAGGGCAAACTTGTTAGTCTACTAGTGTGAGCAGCAGATTTTTATGCCAACTGGAATCACTGATTAACCTTATGGATGGACTAGACACTGGAGATTAAAGTCCACACTTGAATTTGGACAGTATGATGCGCGATAAGCAAAAACATTACATATATTTTTTCAATGGTTTACTCATGCTTGATTCTCTTATTCCCTATCTATACTTCCAATTACTTAAAAAAATCTGTATATACACAAGATGAGAGAGCTTCTTTATATTATATTTAATATTTTGTTGCTGTTGCTGAGACAGAGTCCTGCTCTGTTGCCCAGGCTGGAGTACAAAACATTCCACATATTTTTTTCAATGGTTTACTCATACTTGATAAGAGAGCTTCTATTATATGTAATTTTTTGTTGTTGTTGCTGAGACAGTCTCGCTCTGTTGCCCAGGCTGCAGTGCAGTGGTGCGATCTTGGTTTACTGCAACCTCTATCTCTCAGGTTCAAGCAATTCTCCCGCCTCAGCCTCCTGAGTAGTTGGGATTACAGGCGCATACCACCATGCCCAGCTAATTTTTGTGTTTTTAGTATAGACGGTGTTTCACCACGTTGGTCAGGATGGTCTTGAACTCCTCCTCAAATGATCCACCCACCTCAGCCTACCAAAGTACTGGAATTACACACATGAACTACCACTACCGCACCTGGCCTATATTTGAATATTTAACAATTAAGCTGAAAAGCTTCTTGATGACATGTCTTTAGAGATGGTTACCAACTTACATCTTCCCCTTTTCCATATCCATGGGAAATATACCCAACACAGTGCTACAGACTACCAAAGCTGCAGTCCTGGTGCACTGCTAGCAATCTATTTCCTCATTTCTGACCCGACAGCTGCCACACTTGGATCAAAGACAGCAGGCCATCTGAGAACCCACACAGGCACTTGGCAAGTCTATAAAATGACTTGCAGACCAATGGGGATATCCATCTCCAATCTCAGCCTTTGACTAGAAAACTCCAATGTACAATCAATTTTTGAAAAGACAAAATATATACATTTTTAATATTTCTCTGCCTCTCTTACCTCCATCTCCACTCATCCAAGCTTCACCCACTTTTCTGCTCTCTGCACAACTGCCACCTCTTGCATTAAAACTCTCCATAAACCAAAACCATACCTTGCCTAAGATCAATCTCTGGGAGAAAGAAGTGAACTCCCATAGCACTCCATCTTTGCTGCTCCAATGTGCCATCATTTTCCACCTTACATGGTTTTTTGTCTTTGTTTTGAAGACAGGGTCTCGCTCTATTGCCCAGGCCACAGTGCAGTTGCATGATCTCGGCTCACTGCAGCCTTTAACTCTCAAGCCCAAGCAATCCTCCCACCTCAGCTCCCCAAGTAGCTGGGACCACCAGCATGCCAGTTATTTTTTTTTTTAATTTTTGTAGAGATGGGGTCTCACTATATTGCCCAGGCTGGTCTTGAACTCCTGGGCTCAAGCAATCCTCCTACCCCAGCCTTCCAAAGTGCTGGGATTACAGGTGTGAGTCACTGCACCTCGCCTCTACTTTACATGGTTTTATTTCTTCTTTATGTAACATGAGCATAGGATTTGTGTGGTTCATCTTTCTTCTAGTGCCTAGCATCTTGCACATACACCATGTGTGTATGTGTGTCTGTGCATGTATCCTGGAAAAGCATGTGGACACACATCCAAATTTACCAAGCACTACTATGCCCAGGCACTATGTTTTACCTACACTGTTGCAAAAATCATCCGTCTTCACAAAGTCTCCATCAAAGAGTCATTATCATCGTTCCCATTTTGCAGAATAGCAAACTGAAATTTAGAGAGGTTAGTACTTGGCCAAAATCACAGAGATAGTACATAGCAGAGCTGAGATTGAAATCCAGGCTTGACTGATTAAGAGCCAAGGCACTTAATAATTTAATACCCATTCAATATGTCATTTAGTGAATGGCATTTCTATACAAGGTACTAGAATGAGAACTGTTAGGAATGAAGATAGCCCACACTCAACAACTATAATATAACTATACTATAAAGGAGAAAGAGCAAAGTCCAAGAAAAGCATCTGCAGAAATGCTAAGGATGCTCAGAGGAGTATGAGATTACTTTTGAGGGGAATGGAGGTAGAGATGGGTAGGAGTAAAGATAATCATGAAGAAGATGGCACTGAGTTGCAGCTTGGATTTGAACAAGCAGAAATGAGAGGTAATAGTATGTTAAACTGGGCTCACTTTAGTATTCTTCCTAAAGCAGCAAAGTGGGCTAGTAAATTACATTCAGTTATATTATCCTTGATAGCAAAGACAATTTCATATACTTGTTTTTTATGCAGCATTCATTCTGGAAACATCCAGTAAATATTTACTGATTGAGAAAGGAGGAGAAAAGGGGGCAAAGTGAGCGAAAAGAAATATTAAATATTTCTTTGAATACTTAATTAGTTCAAACACACAGTTTGTTTCACATGCAGTCTGATTTTACACTATGTGTGAATTAAATCCTCTTCTAGTTACTAACAATCTTTCACTAAGTTGTATGTATTCTCTGCCCATAATACTGGAAGCATCTAGGTGAAACAAAAAATTGCCCAGTTTTTTCTCTCTGCCCAATTTTAAATCTTTATGTGTCCAGCGATGTCTGCGTTCAAAGGGATTAGGCCAAATCACTGTCTTATCAGTTTTATTCCAAAACTAAGTATAAATCCATTTTAATCTATCTGTATGTCAAAAGATTTTTCTCTAGAAAATACTTTTTTTTTTTGTTTTTGAGACAAGTCTCGCTCTGTCACCCAGGCTGGAGTGCAGTGGCATGATCTCGGCTCACTGTAACCTCTGCCTCCTGGGTTCATGCAATTCTCCTGCCTCAGCCTTCCAAGTAGCTGGGATTACAGGCGTGTACCACCACGCCCAGCTAATTTTTGTATCTTTAGTAGAGATGGGGTTTCACCATGTTGGTCAGGCTGGTCTCGAACTCCTGGCCTCAAGTGATCCACCCACCTTGGCCTCCCAAAGTGCTGGAATTACAGGTGTGAGCCACCGCGTCCGGCCTACATTTGTATTTTTAAAAGGTAAAATTAACAAAAGGTGCACATCCATGTAAAAGAGAAAAGAGAAAAGTCAAAAGGAACCAAAAAGGAACCATCTACATGCAAGGCAGCATGAATAAAAATATAAAGGCAAATTCAACTGTTACAATAACATATCAGCTCTGAATCTAAAGGAAAACGGGTGTTCATCTAAGAAATGTGCTACAGAGAACCAGCCAGTTGTAATGTGCCTTAAGCAGTGAAAAACTGTTTCCTCCTTTCCTTCTTGTCCTTTTGAAAAGACAACAAGTCACAGGGAGACGTTTTTCTAACAGCCTCCATCCTGGTGACAAACGTTTGCCAAGGGTGGGGAGAGAGGAGGGAGGAAAGAAAGAAAAAGAGAAGGAAGACGCCATCTGCTGACGAAAGAGAAAACAAGAGGAGGAGGAATTGGAGGCGAGGCGCCACTTCCGTATCCGTGTCTGAGAAATACAACATATCACCATAAGGCAGACTTCTACTCAATATAAGGAGGAACTTTAAAATAATTGGAGTAATTCAAAGGCAGAATTGATCAGGGACCAAAGTTCAAGCAGGCGGTGGAGAGGTCTACTCAGACAGAATAATCTTTCGTAAACTTCTCCCTCTTGAAGGAAGAACTCCCCCAGTTCAAGTAGAAGAAAATACTGTGCTTATTACTTTTCTCTAATTCTTAAATGTTTCAAATAATCTCGATCTTGATAATCCATGATTCAAAGGACTGAGACTGAAACATCAAATAAACAAGCACACAAATATGCCTGACACCACCTGCCCCCACCCCTAGTCCCTGGGCCTTATTTCTGGGCTTGCTACTGGGCTCTCCACCGGCAGCCAGCTGCCATCGCTCTGCTGCAGGGTTGTGCCATGAGCATGGATGGGGCCCACATGGCAGGCAGAGCACTGGAGATTAATGCCAGCACTGCTGCCTGACTTTCAATCAGAGACTGGCCAGAGCTGATGTGTAAGTGACCCATGTGGGCTAACGCTGAGGCCTGGTCCTTACACTGGCTCCCAGAGTGTCCAGCAAAGTTAGGCTCCAATTGTTTCCCTATCTTGTTTCCCTTAAAATGTTTCTTTTACCTTCCAAATAGACAACATGCATCTCTGTCTCAGGGGAACTCAATCCAAGAAAACACCTCACACCATGATGATATAAAGATGACATAATCTACAAAGCATAGAAGATTCTCATCTTGGTTTCTTAGATTTTCCAGCCACGTATTTTAGACTCAGTTTTGTCACACAATTAGCAACACAAAATACACAGGTGTTTATACAACAAAATATTAATATAAAACAACAGTTGTCAGTCCTATGTTTGTGAAGACTAGAGAGTCCACTAGACTCATAAAAGGAATGATGAAGAATACTATCATTTCTTTCCATTTTTTTCAGTTTTGAGGGTGAGTGACTTTGAAGTCAAAAAGACAAAAATTACTTCAGTATAATGAAAAGAAATTCTAAAGCACTGTTTTATTATGTGGAGAAGTTCACTTTCACAAACAATTACTAAAGGCTTACTGTGTGTTTCAGATGCTATGCTTGGTCCTACCTAAAATACAAAATGAAGACCACCTAGGCCCTGCTCTAAGGAAGTCACTCTCTAGAAAGGGACAGAGACATGTAAGTAAATAATTCCACTCGAGTACAATAAGTGTAATCATTCAACCCTGGACAAAGACACTAGAGGAAGGTCTGTCTGTAGGTGGAAAGGCCAAAAAAGGTTTTGCCATTTAAAGTATCATGTGAACAAGGTTCCCAAGGATGCCTCCAAGAGCTGACTGGGGACTCCAGGAGCAAGAGGGGACACATGAGGTAGAGACTCAGCCTGGGAGGAAGCAGAAGGGTGAAGCAGCTTTGTGCATTCATCTCTCCCTGGCTTCAGTTCAACAGATGCAAAATTAATAGGCATATGAAAATAAATAATTTTTTCCTCTAAATTATAAGATCCTCATGCTACATCAATAATTACTTACTTGACAAAAGTCAGAGACATTTTCTGTCTCAGAAAGAGCCTCTAAAATGCTGTGCCCTCAAGAGTCACCCTGGTGGCATAAATCAGAGAAAAATTATCTGACTCAAATTGTAGTTACTGTAAAAGTTCATTATTACTTATTAAAAGCCCACAGATCTACAGCCATGGGAAAAAAAGAAAAACATCCTATTCTTAGAAATAAGACTTATTTTCTCATCTTCTGCATGTTTGGTTTAATTTAAACTTCTTCTTGTAGTTTCAACAGACATTGATGGCTATGGTCCAGTTGCTGAGGCAAATCTCTCTTTAACTCCATGAGAGATGAGAGGCTCCAACGGGGACCAGACTTTGGAAACTGCACACCATCAAGGGTATGCCATTAGAGGACTTCTCTTGTCTAACAGAAACAGGGCAATGCTACAACCTTGTCATTCTTTTCCTCCTTCTAGGCTATCAGGAAGAAAACTGAATATCCTTACATCCTGAGGTCAGATGTATGGCTTTCATTCTGAATGCAGTAACTTCAAATGTAGACACGTGAACAGAAAGCTTTGTAATAGAAAAACAGCATTGTTTCATTAGATGACTACAGATAGTATTTCATAAAACACAAGAAAAACCCTCAAAATTAGCTCCAAAAAATGTATGAAAGTGATATTCTGATACTCAATAAAAGAGAACCTCTCACAACAATAAGATGATCCAATTTCATATACCAATCAATAAGTAAGGGTCTACTAACTTCACTGAGAAAGGAAAAAAAACCTAGGTTAAAGCAAAATAATGCGGATCTTAAGGATGTCAATAATGTGGGCCTTATAGAAAGTTCCAAAAAACATGCTTTCAACCTTTAGCTCCATGAAAAACAAGCATTCCCTCCTGCAGCTAATGAGCACGACACACTCAAGGTAGTCGCCATGCTATGAAATATGGCAATAGCTACAATGTCATCTGTTTAGTAGTTCATGGGTTCATTGCTTAGGAGCCACTCAGAAGCAGCTGGGCACAGTGGCTCATGCTTGTAATCCCAACACTTTGGGAGGCCAAGGCAGGAGGACAGCTTGAGTCCAGGAGTTCGAGATCAGCCTGGACAACACAGAGAGACCCTGTCTCTACAAATAAAAAAATTAGCCGGTTGTGGTGGTGCACTCCTGTGGGAGTGTGCTGTGCTTGTGGCCAATTAAGTGTTCCACTCTGAGGACAAAAATGAATGAACCTGGGAGTCTAAGATGGGAGGATTGCTTGAACCTGGGAGGTCTAGGTTACAGTGAGCCATGATTCCACCACTGCACTTTCTACATTCTTTTGCAATAGGAGCTTATTTTAAGTCATTCTTAGACACACAAATAAATAAGTTAATTTTGGGGGGCAGTCTTGATCTGGATTCTTGCTTTCGTCTGCAGCAGTCCTGTTATTAAGCACCATCTATATCCAGGGCACTCTTTCTTTTGCTCATTTTACCCATCCCAAACCTTGGCAGGAAATCCAACAGCAATGCTTTCACTCTTATCCCATCCTCATCTCCAGATATCACTATGAAAGTCTTGAAAGTAAGGAACTAACTCAAGTAATTTCCACTTCAAATTGACTAATGGCACACTGAATGGCTCCAGCATACTCACTGACTGGCCTTTGGCAAGTGACTTAACCTTCCTTAGTTTCTTCAACGTGCAAATGAGAAGGCAGAACTAGATGACCTCAAACAGCTCTCAAGCATCAAAGTTCTGCTTCTATGAAATACGTATGAGCAAGCACACTCAAGTGTAGACAATACGGACTGGCAAACAAGAGCAAGCAGGACACCAAGAAAAGTCCCAGGCTGTCAGATTCAAATCTAGCATCTTCTCAGGAACTCAACCTACTCACACAACTGTTTCCGAGAGCACTGTTAACTACTTGTCAGCAAAATTCATGTAGTAGTTCCATAGGTCATTACTTAAAAAAAAACAAAAAAACAAACAAAAAACAAAAAAACAGATCTGATTTCCACATTCAACTCAGTTTCAGAAACTGGGTTAAATAAAGTTAAACAAATTTCTTAACATCCTAGACTTTTACAGTGCTAAGAGGGCATGTGAGTTTCTAGGAGAGGCATTGCAACACAGCATTCTCCCAAACTTAGTTGCCACAGCATCCTTTTCTCACAGGGCAAATCCTGCAGATCTTGTGTTCCTGGGAACACACTGGGAGTCTGCTGTGCTTGTGGCCAATTAAGTGTTCCACTCTGAGGACAAAAATGAATGGACTTGAAGGGTTACTCAGGGCCCCACCAGAAAGAGCCCTGGCTGCAGATCAAGACCCTTGTCTCCACTGCAGGTTCTGCTGCCAGCTACTTGTTTGCACTGGGCCCCATTAGCCACCTCCCTAGAACTGCTGGGCCCCACCGGCCTTCCAGGCATCCGCTGCCAGCTTCCTTCCCCAGCCTCCTAGGCACCCCCAGCAGCACAGCACGGGGCCATCTAGGTCTCTGTTCTCCTCTGACTAAACTTTGCAGGAACACTGGCTGCAGGGGCTGCTCCCATGTCACAATCAAGTAATTTATGGTTTTCATTCCACTATCATCCTAATTTCTACATAATCATGTAATAAATATTGGGAACATTTTGGAATTATTGCATAGAGAATTCTAAAAAAAAAAAATTCCTAATTGTCTTGACCTGTTCTCCAATGTAGAGATAACTAAAGAAAATGAACCACAGTCTCTCTTCCAACTATTTTCTTTTCACAGAACTCTAATTAGCAAACTACAATTAATACTAGAAATTAGAGGAACCACGTGGGATTCTTTGAAATAAAAAACAAAGCTTTTCTGATAAGTATTACTGACTGAAATATAGTTAACGTGTTTTGTCACTTTGAAAAAGCCACAAATGAATTTCTCTGAAAAACCCAACGTCTTTATATATATATACACATACATATATTATATATATACACACACACATACATATATTAAAAAATCCACAAAATTGGGGCTCTGCCAAAACATGAATGTTGCAAAACCATGTGTCACATGCCCTCCTTCAGTTTCATGTTAATCACTATAGCAAGGATTAAACTTTTGGAGACTGGAATTCAGAAAGGTCAGACAGGGATTCAAATGCTCGCCTAGCTGGGAAGTACTGAGGCAAGTTACTTAATTTTTCTTTAATCCCAGTCCCGTAAGTCATTAAAGGAAAACAGCAATACCAGCTCACAGAATGGTTAAGTTTTAAGTAACATCAAGCTGAACTTGCCTCATAGATTGGAACCTACATTAATTAGAATTAGGTTTGGCTCAGGGTGGCAGGAAACCCAAAATATCAGTGGCTTAAACAAGAGAAGTTTCCTTCTCAGGGAAATGCCCAGGAAGGCAAGCACCGCACTCCACCCATGTGTGACCTCAACCTCAAGGTCCAAGATGGTGGCTTCCACATTCCAGACAGCAGAACAGGAAAGGGACGGAGAAGAAAGGGCAAAGCAGGAAGACACACTGTCCCTTAAGGAAGGTTCCTGGAAGGGCCCACGTGGTAACTCACCTCCCACTGACCAGACTTTAGTAACATGGCCATATAGCTGCCACGGCCCCGGCTATGAAGTAGGTCTCAGGTTGCTATATAAAGGGGAGTATGGACACTGGGGGCCAACCAGCAGGCTCTGCCACAGAACCCAGTAATGGCTCATCTCCTATCTCCAGTGGCTCCAGCTTCCAGGAGGAGTAACATTCAGCCTGTAGGCATAGTACAGCACGCCAGTTATGAGCTGGCATCCGCCCTAAATGACTGGATTCCCATGCTGTCCTAGTAGTTAAATATTTTGCAA
Organism: Trachypithecus francoisi; assembly: GCF_009764315.1. Lineage (NCBI taxonomy): Eukaryota > Metazoa > Chordata > Mammalia > Primates > Cercopithecidae > Trachypithecus > Trachypithecus francoisi. The sequence goes on along the minus strand of NW_022681469.1, from coordinate 27,970,161 downwards.
ATTACCCTTGCCTTTGGGAAGCTCTGCCTTAAATTTCCACAACAAACAAGATTTCCTTAATAGCACATGCTGTTCGGGACATAAATTTTTCCCAAGCTAGTTAGTTTTCTTTCCTGAAAAGGTATAGAGCCTAGCAACTTGCTTTAATAGAAAAATTAATTTTGCTGAATTACAGGATTCAGTTTTCAAAAATGAATACTTCACCGTTAACTCTACGGACGCTCCATCTCGATGCTGCTATCTCCTGGACGCAGAAGTACAGAGCGGTGGTGGAAGAAAGCCCCTCTGTCTCCACTGTCCACGCCCCCACCCTGCTGTCCTTCCCACCTCTTCCTCACTGACAGTACCTGTCAGCCAAGGACGGGGAAGGAGAAAGAGCAGCGTGGACTTTTAAGAGAACTCTCAGTGCCCATGTGGCTTATCTGTGGGCAGGCTATGCCAAATAAGCCACAGTGTGTCACAATTCGATTTAAGTTCAGTTAACGCTAAGATTCATTTTCTTTTTTTTTTTTTTTGAGACGGAGTCTTGCTCTATTGCCCAGGCTGGAGTGCAGTGTCGCAATCTCGGCTCACTGCAAGCTCTGCCTCCCGGGTTGACGCCATTCTCCTGCCTCAGACTGGTGCTAAAGCAGGGAGAGCCAGAATTAAAATAATTTCTTTTCAATCTCATCTTTCTGTTCTAATTATTTTCAAGAGTTTCAATCAGCATTTCCTAAGTTGTGTTCCACAAGTGTTAAAAAGGGTTGTATTAAAAAAAAAAAAAAAAAATCAGTACTAGAAATACTTTTTTCCTAAAATGTATAAAATTTACGTAAGAAAAACAGTTTTAAAGCTTTAATTATTGCAGAATAGCCAGAATCTAAGAAATGCTGTGCCAGCATCAGGAGAAGGTGTGCCCGGCGGCCTCGAGAGGGTTTACGCTCTGGCCACATGAAGCCAGCCCTATGCTCTCACTCAACTGTGCAATTCTTTCTGTACCATGTGACCCTGGCTTCCTAAGTGACCTACTCTGCATCCTGCACATTTTAAGAATATGTTTTATCTTTTCCTTCATTACTTGATTTTTTCTACTAATAAAACAAGCATATATTTACAAAGTATATAAAGTATATGAACATGTATACGGTGAAAAAGTCAATCTCTTTCACCAGTCTTCTTCTTGTACTGTTTCTGTTCCCAGAGCAAAGTATTCTGTTTCTTGTGAATCCCTCTAGATTATGTATTTCCTAACCATAAAAGGTGGCATAAATACATCCTGTTTTGTACACAATACAGAATGCATTTCCAATATTCTAATTTTTTGTCATTTTACAAAGCTTCAATGTAATTGTCAGCACTTGCTGTAATTAATGTTACTAAATGCTCTGGAATCGAAATTGAACAGCAGCATTTACTGTTATATATAGGTGTTGTTTAACTATGTATGGACCTCACCAATTATCAGTAATAGTCCAACTCTTAAAAGCTATTGGCACCAATTTTCTTTCCCACAACTAACTTACTATGGAACACTAATTCTCAACAGACAGCTGGAAGACTGATGTCTTTTGAGAAAAGCATCAGAACCTCAAGTGGGAAGGGCATGAAAATGCAAGCTCTCCATCCAATTACAGAAATTGCGCGATGTCCTCCCTGGGAGTTACCGCTTCTCCCATCCTCTCCTGTGGAAAGTCACTGCATTTAATGACAGATGTAACTGAACCAAGTGCAGAGTGCAGCACTGTATAACAGAGCCTTCTGCAACAATGGAGATGTCCCCATCCATGCCATCCAACACCAGAGCTACCAGCCACATGGGTCTAAGGAGTACTTCACATCTAGTACAACTGAGGAATGTTTTAATTTAATTTAAAATACGGATTCAAATGTAAATAGCCACATGTGCCTAGTGGTCACTGAATTGTGGGAAGGCAGAAAAAGATATCAACTCCTCTTATAAAACAGAAGAACAATAGGAACTGTGTATAGGGTAAGCCTAGCAGATTAAGCCCAAGTACATCTCCTAAGAATCGTCTTTCTTAACATATGCAAGGCACAGTGGACCAGTTCCAAAAATAATTTGTTTAGTTAAAGTTGGAACAAGCATTAAGTTATGCTGCAATTACCTCTAAAATTTGAAATTAAAATAATTTTAATTTACCCAAACTCTATGCTTGATTATGCATTCTGTTTTACATTTTTCCTGGCATGACGTTGCATGTGGATCACACTAAATTAACAGTTTCCCTGTTAGGCAAAAAAAAAAAAAAAACAAACTGCAGAGCAGTATGTACAATGTTATGCCAACCATGTCAGTGTATATGTTTGTATAGGAACAGAATGCCGCTACAGCGCTGCTAACAGGACACTTTGTCAGAATGGAAACGTTCTATATCTGCACTGTTCATCACAGCAGCCACCAGCCACATGTGGCCATGGCACACTTGAAATGTGGCTAGTGTGACTGAGGAACTCAACGGTTAACTATATTTAATTTTAATTAATTTAAATTCAAACAGCCACAAGTAGCTAATGACTACCTTAATGAGATGGTGTGAGGACAGAAGACTAAACAAACCCCAAACTTAAAATGGCTACCTCCCAGGGGATTATGATTGGAGGGAGGAAAATAAACTTTTACTTACTTTATTTACTTACTATATTGCTTGGATCTACTTATTTAGTTTTGTACAACTGGCATGCAGAATGCATTAAACAAACAGATAAAAAGGGGAGGTATCTTAGCCAGCGTGGGCTGTTCTAACAAAACACCATCAACTGTGTGACACAGACAACAGGAATTTATTTCTCACAGTTCTGGAGGCTGGAAGCTCAAGATCAAGGGGCCAGCAGATGTGGTTCCTGGTGAGGGCTTTCCTCCTGGCCTGCTGTGCCCTTATAAGGCAGGGAGAGACGGAGCACTTGGGTCTCTCTTCTTCTTCTAAGGACACAAATCCCATCATGGGGGCCCTACCCACATGACTTCATGGAAACCTAACTGTCTCCCAAAAGCTCCACATCCAAATACCATCACACTGGGAGTCAGGCCTTCAATATAGGGATTTTTTTGGAAGATAAAAACATTCAGTCCATTACAGAAGGAGAAAGGGGAAAAAACCAAAGATTCCTTCTCCTTTCTGTTTTTTTCTCCACTCCATTCACTTAGCTTAGTAAGCACTACAGAAACATTAGGATCTGAAATCTGGTTATTTTCTGTTTTGTTTTGGTAGAGACAGGGTCTCACTGTGTTGCCCAAGCTGGTCTCAAACCGCTGGCCTCAAGTGATCCTTCTGCCTCAGCTTCCCAAAGTGCTGGGATTACTGGTGTGAGGCACTGTGCCTGGCCTGGTTCTTGAATAGCTGGAACAACGGCATTTCCAACCAAGCAGATGTGCAACCAAGTATCTGGACCTTAGGCTATTACAAATTCCAGTGTGAAACAATGTACTAGTGATTCCAAGTCCTCATATGTTTACACAATCTCTTGATGCCCCCAGTAAATGAATGGAGGTGCCAGACCCATGCTAGGCAAGTTGGAAATGACACTTCCCTTGTTACCTTTAACCATACTTGTTCACTGTTCATTGCTGTGCTGCAAGGAACTGAACTGCCTTAAAGTGGTCCCAGAAGCTCCGTCTGGGTTGCTTCAACCAACTAGCCTCTCCCAGCTCTTTCCTTTGGAAGCCAAAGGCACTTTATTCCAGTAGGAGAGGTCATATTCAAGTTCAGCTTCCCACCAGCCCAGTGGCTTCCTCCACTCTGAGTGTGGGGGTACCGGGGCTTCCCATAGATCCTGAGGTCTCCAGGTACAGGGATGCTGGCATTCCCAAGCAATGCCTGCAAACAGCCATCCCAAATCCATATATCCTGGTCCTAAGCAGCCTGTATGTTCACCCATGGTCAAAGCTGCTTTCTTGTTCCCCATAAAAAAAAGGTTAGGGTGGTTGCCAGGGGCTGAGGAGAGGGAAAAATAGGGAGTGACTACTTAATGGAAACAGGGTTTCTTTTGTAGGGGGATAAAGAGGCTTTGGAACTAGACAGAAGGTTAGCTGTACAACATTGTGAACGTACTAAAATGCCATTGAATTATTCAATTCAAAATGGCTGATTTTATGTTATGTGGATTTTGCCTTCAAAAACCCATTAAAAATAAGGCCAGGTGTGGTGGCTCATGCCTGTAATCCCAGCACTTTGGGAGGCTGAGGCAGGTGGATCTTCTGAGGTCAGGAGTTCAAGACCAGCCAGGCCAACTTGGTGAAACCCCGTCTCTACTAACAATACAAAAATTAGCTAGGTGTGGTGGTGCATGCCCATAATCCCAGCTACTCAGCAGGCTGAGGCAGGAGAATCACTTGAACCCAGGAGGCGGAGGTTGCAGTGAGCCAAGATCGCGCCATTGCACTCCAGTCTGGGCGACAAGAGCAAAATTCCATCTCAAATAATGAATGAATGGATGGATGGATGGCGGGGACAACATTTCATCACTCAAACACAGAACTGCCCTGGTGGACCCCCTTCCTCCCTGTTCTCAACCAAGCTTTGTTAAGATTTCCTTTTCCCTAACAAGCCTTGTAGAATTTGTCCTGAACCCTAGGGACCATGAGGGAATCTGCCTAACCTCTTCAACACTTTATTTTTCCAGTTGAGCCACGGACCCAGCTGTTGCCCCGGAGTTTTTCTCTGTGAATATTTTTTCATCTTGTTCTGCTATTTCCTACCACATTCCCCACAAGGAACTTTCACTCAGCATCCTACTGGAATTCAACATTGTGGGTAAATGCTATGTTCCTTGTCTGCAGTTGTGAGAAAACTCAAGAGACTTTGACTGGAACCTTGATTGCTCTGCTTTAACCAAATACAGGGATTGGCCCTATCTGGACAATGGGTACAATTATTATGATTATGGTCAATTAATATCACCAACTCATTGTCTGACTAAACTGACAAATGGCTGGACTAGTGGAATTAGCTGATTTTTCTCCTTTATTACACCCTCATACAGCAACCCCTGGTAGAAATATTAGTAGCAAGGAGGTGAAAGTAAGGGGGTAAAGACAAACGGATTTCTTCAGCCCTCCCCCTGCCACCTCTACTCCAGCCCCTGGTCATGCTCTAGAACCATGTTTCCAAAACAAATTTGACTATGAAATCCTTTTTTCATGGAACACCTGCCAACATCTCCTCCTATTCACCTTGTTCATCCCTCGCTTTCTCCATCTCAGTAAACAGCACTTCCCTTTACCTAACTGCTCAGTCTGAAAGTCTTGGAATTATCCTTGGTTCTTCTTTTACACCCTACAACTGAGCTATCAACAAATTCTACCAGCTCTATCTTCAGCGTCCCCAATCTAACCCTTTCTTCCAACCCCCCAATGCTACTAACCCTGTTTCAGCCACCACCTGCCCACCTGGACCACCCCGCTCACTTGGACCACACCACACTTCCACTCTTGTCCCCAGCACACCCCCGCTGCCCCCATAGCATCCAGTGACCCTTTACTATTAAAAGTCCTAACACACCTTTCCTCTGTCCAGGAAGGGCATCTCCTGCCACTGGGAGTCAAATCTAAACTGCCCAGCACGACCCATCAGGCTTGCATGGACTGACCCCGGGTACCTTTCCAATTCCATTTCCAAATGCTCTTTCCTTTGTTGTCCACTCTGCTCCAGTGACATGAGGGCTGACAGGGGTGCTCCTTTGACCTGCCTAGCACTGTCTCACCTCGAGGTGTGATTCCCCCTGCCTGGAACGCTCTTCCTCTAACTGTCACCTGCTCGGAGAGGTCTGGAGACTTAGTGAAACCCGACTCTCTATCCCTCTACTTGGCTTTGCATCTCTTCACAGCATTTATCATAACCTGACATAGCACCCCATATTTACTGGGTGCCCCCTACCCACTAGGGCAAAAGCTCAAACAGGCAGAAATGCTGTTCTGTGCCCCACTACACCCCCGGCACTCAGAGCTGGGTCGGGTTGGTAGGAGTGCTCAATAAATACTTATTGGATCAGTTAATAAATAATTCTCATAGAACCATCTCTCAGAACCATCTACTGTGAATTCCTTGTCTGGAGTAAAACTACAGAAGCAAAAGGAGTCAAAGTGGGGAGAGTACTATGACGGTCAGAACATGTAAAATGGAAGCGCTCCAAAAAGAACTGAATCCAGGTTCACATCACTATTGCCAGGCCCTGCATATAAGCATTTTAGATTCCCCAGAAGGATGCAGAGGTGCTAGTTTCCAGATAAGGGTAATAGATGAAATCAGACTAAATTATCTTTAGTGATCTATAAAGTGGTTCCTACATGCCTTCTACGATAGATAACCCTTCCTTTTTTCCTCCTTTGGCTGTAAGTCACTTAAAATTTCAAAGCTGTGAAATATTTTAAGACTTAAGTTTGAAGTTAGCTTTTAAGGTAGCAGTAGGCGAATACAATATTTTGCTAGAAATATATTACCAATGAGAAACATAGTTATAACAACTGCATTACAAAATAAATGAGGCTAGTATAATTTTCAGGCAGACTAAGGATGGTGTGTTACCAGTAATCATACCATAACCAATGGAGAAAAAACCCAACAATACACAAATGACTTTCAGCTAGTTACTTCTCCAGTGCCTCACTATAAACGTAAAGCTAATATTCAATATGTAAATAGTCTATTCTTAGGACTTGAATTCTACTGTTTATCATCAGCCCTTTGAAAAAGGTGATGTGGGAGAGCAGAAAACTGTACTTGTACTAACAGGAGTTAAGAGCATGAGCTTTGTAGCCTCACCAAACCTAGACTGCATTTCTCACTCTGTGACTTACTGTTTAAGTGATGTTGAGCAAACGACTTCACTTCTCAGAGCCTCAGTTTCCCCCTCTGTAAAATAAGGATAGTCCCGGCAGTCTTGAGGAGATTTTTAAAGATTATCTGGTCGGGTACGGTGGCTCACGCCTGTAATCCCAATACTTTGGGAAGCTGAGGCAGGCAGATCACCTGAGGTCAGAAGTTCAAGACCAGCCTGACCAATATGGGGAAACCCCATCCCTACTAAAAATACAAAAATTAGCCAGGCATGGTGGTGGGTGCCGGTAGTCCCAGCTACTCAGGAGGCTGAGGCAGGAGAATTGCTTGAACCCGAGAAGCAGGCTACAGTGAGCTGAGATCATGCCACTGCACTCCAGCCTGAGCAAGACTCCGTATCAAAAAAATAAAAAAGAGATTATATAAAATTATGTAAATAAAATGCTCAGCACAGACTGTAGCAGTCTTTATTATATTCTCCTGGAATTCTACACTGAGATGTTTCTCTCTTAGGGTCACCTGAAGGGCAGTGTTGTGTCATTCTCATAATCTTTGCATCCCCAAATGCCCAGCTCGGGAACATAAATCAATGAATTATGCCTACTAAATGTTCAGATTTTGACGTGAAAGTCAACTGAAGAGATAAGAGAAGAGGAAAGAAAATGAGAGGAGTAACAAGATGAGTAGAGGCAGCCTCTGAAGGAGCAGTAGAGGAGCGGGCAGCAACCCCTCCATGGCGAAGAAGAGAATCAGTGATGCAGAGGCATTAAACAGAACAGATCTGAGGCTTAGCAGAGGGGGAGGCCAACAGGAGCTCCAGACAAGCCTGGGCAACTTAGTGAGACGCCGTCTCTACAAAAAAATTTCAAAAATAGGCAGGTGTGGTGTCATGCACCTGTAGTCCAGCTACTCAGGAGGCTGAGGCAGGAAGATCATTTGAGCCCAGGAGGTCAAGGCTTCAGGGGACTATGATCTGCGCCACTGCACTCTAGCCTGGGTGACAGAGTAAGTCCTTGTCTCAAAAAAAAAAAAAAAAAAAAGAAGGGGACAAAACTGCCACTTCAGTGCACCTTGATAATTCTCATAGGCACTGCTGAGCCTTGCAGAGGACCATACTTTCAGAATACTGTAATGGTGAAACCAGTCTATCAGGGAAATTCCTGCCCATTTCTAATCTGAAAGATGCTAATCAAACATCCCTCCATCCATGTGTGCAGAATACACGGTAGGGTAGTATTTCTGCAGAGTGTAGAACTGCTCAGTGCTAAGAGACGTGGTTACTGTATATGGCCTGGCACAGCATTCAACTAAGATGATAGTGAGAAGTCCTAGGGCCCGTGCAAGTGACCACATTCATGTAGCACAAAAGAGTCAGGTGCCACTCACTCTGTAACAGACTCCAACCCTCTAGCAGAAGGAAGAGAACAGAAGCCCAAAGTTGTTTTGCTATAGTTAAAAGAGAAAACAGACATCTGTGCGTGCCTGTTGACAGAAGTGAGTTTGACAGAGATGAAATCAACAAAGACAACTCAAAGAAAGGGCAGTAAGAGACACATAAAAACTAGGGGGTTGTCAGGTTTGGAGGCCAAGGACCAGGTGGGGACCCAGTGGCGGGTGGGATGGAGGGACCTACTGCAGGAGTGCAGTGGATGGGAAGGCAAGGAAGAAGATGACCTGCAGAAACCCTTCACCAAGTCTGCACGCGAAGGAGAGAAGAAACAGGCCGCTGGGTGAGGATGAGGGCAGAGGGGAATATTTTAAGTTTTGGAGCATGGTGGTAAGGAGGTGCGGTAGCTCCTGTGTGACAGCCTCGCTAGGCTCTATGAAGTGGAAAATTGGATCATCTGTGAAGAGGAAGCGGGGAAGAGAAACAGGCACAAGTCTGAAGAGAGTGGGCTAGGCTTGTAACAGTCACCGTGAAACCTAAGAGTGACAGTTAACCAGAATAACATGTACAATTACTGCATAGTGCCAAAGTGATTGCCTGAAATTTGCGTGCACCGGTACCCATCTGCCCAGGTGTATGATTTTCTCCCAGAGTGCTTGGCAGCCCAGGTACAAGAAAAAGGAACAAATGATCAGGAAACGGGGGTCTTTGGCTAGAGAGTGATTTACAGTCTGGACCCTGGATTCTAAGTTGTATAAGAAGGAAAATAGGCCAGGTGCAGTGGTTCACGGCTATAATCCCAACACTTTGGAGGCCAAGGCAGACAGATCACTTGAGCCCAGGGGTTTAGGAGCAGCCCAGGCAACACAGCAAAACCCTGTCTCCACAGAAAATACCAAAAAAAAAAAAAAAAAATTAGCCGGCATGGTGGCACATGTCTGTGATCCCAGCTACCCAGGAGGCTGAGGTGGGAGGACAGCTTAGCTTGAAAGGTCAAGGCTATAGATTCCTGCCTGTGAGACCCTGTCTCAAAAAAAAGGGAAATAAAGGTTAGAAGAAACTGATGGATACAGCACCAAGTAAACAGCAGACTACAGGTCTTAATGTAGGCAGAGGTAGGGAAATAAATTTTTGTGGCAAGGTGGATGGGCTCGAAGAAGTGGGCGAATAGGAAATTTCTTTTATTTATTAATTTATTTTTAGAGACAGCCTCATCCTGTCACCCAGGCTGGAGTGTGGTGGCACCATCATAGCTCACTGTAGCCTCTAACTCCTTGGGCTCAAGTAATCCTCCTGCCTCAGCCTCTTGAGTAGTTAGAACTACAGGCATTTGCCACGAGGCCTGGCTAATTATTATTATTTATTTATTTATTTATTTATTTATTTATTTTTGAGACAGAGTTCACTCTATCGCCCAGGATGGAGTGCAGTGGCACGATCTCGGCTCACTGCAACCTCTGCCTCCTGGGTTCAAGCAATTCTCCTGCCTCAGCCTCCCGAGTAGCTGGGATTACAGGCGTGTGCCACCATGCCCAGCTAATTTTCCGTATTTTTAGTAGAGACAGTGTTTCACCATGCTGGCCAGGCTGGTCTCGAACTCCTGACCTCATTATCTACCTGCCTCGGCCTCCCAAAGTGCTGGGATTACAAGTGTGAGCCACGGTGCCCAGCCAGACTGGCTAATTTTTAAAAGTTTTTTGTAGCGGCCATGTCTCACTATGTGGCCCAGGCTGGTCTCTAACTCCTGACCTCAAGTGATCTTCCTGCCTCAGTCTCCCAAAGTGCTGAGATCACTGGTGTGAACCACCATACCTGGCCTCAAATAGGGAATTTCTGACTTGCTGATCTGAACTGTAAGTAGACAAGGTCTAAAGACTGGGGGATCTGGGGGCAGCTGAGGAGAAGATCACTGATGATGAGGAGCCCTGATATGGTTTTGTTCTATGTCTCCACTCAAATCTCACCTTGAATTTTACTAATCCCCACATGTCAAGGGTGGGACCAGGTGGAGGTAATTGAATCATGGGGACAGTTTCCCCCATGCTGTTCTCATGATAGTGAGTTCTCATGAGATTTGATGGTTTTATAAGGGATTTTCCCCTTCACTCAGCACTCATTCTCTCTCCTGCCGCCCTGTGAAGAGGAGCCTTCCACCATAATTGTAAGGTTCCTGAGGCTTCCCCAGCCATGCGGAACTGTGAGTCAATTAAATCTCTTTTCTTTATAAATTACCCAGTCTTGGGTATGTCTTTATTAGCAGCGGACTAATACAAACCCAAAACACAAGCAGCCACAGAAACAGATGGGTTGTCTAATGAAGCTGAAGCAGGTTGGAAAGCAATGAGCCAGTCATTAATGATGAGTGGGAGTGATGGGCAAGTCAGTAGGTCACAGTTACGAGGTGGACAAAAGGATGGGTCTTACCCATGGCTGATGCTCCAAAGAGGAGGGCTATCACACAAGCGGGGGAAAAGCAATGATCCAGGGCAGCCATGCCAAGAATGGGTGCTACCAATCCCACCTTCTGAACGGTTACATCTCTGTAATGTTAAAACTAATCTACCTAATCAGGTCATTCCTGCCAATTTTTAATCTGGAAGATGCATATCAACCTTTCCCCTGCATTTATCCAAAATAAATATTATTTCTACAGGTTTTCCAAGTAAAATCTTCAATGAATGGAAAATCTATCTTAAAACTTTCAGAAAGGATCACACAGTTACCCACAAGCTTACAGGGTGTAAGTAAATTGCCATTTTTATTTTTTTTAATGTCAAGTGTTTATTATATCTTATCTCATACCAACTGGAAACAAAGTTTTGCCTCAAAATTAGAAATCTATTTCCTTGTCATTTGTACCAAAGATGCAGGGATCTGGTATATTTTTACTATCTCCTGATCTTCCAATATTCTGTCACTCATTCAACTTACAATCTCATATATGATGCATCTTTTCATGTTACTAGAGGTATTTCATGGGGAAATTTAGCTCTTCTGCTCCTCTGAATCATCTTGTTGTCTCCTTTGGGAAAATTTAATTGATATCCACCCTTCTATTTTCCATTTTCCCAATTGAATGCTCCCCTGTTCTGCCACGGCACTCTATGGATAGCTCTGTTATTGCACTTAACACATTCAAATGTCAGCCACAGCAAACTTTGTAACCTTGGGCAAGCACTTAATCTCTCTGGGTCTTACCTTACTTAGGTATAAAATGGAGAAAATAACAGTAAGAACTTCATCAGGCTATTTATCCACTCATGAGCTAATGCCCAGAGAGTAGTTAGAACAGCGCCTTCCATACAATAAGTGCTACTGAAGCTTTTGCTATTAGTACCATGATATGCATTTGCACGTCTCTCCTTTTGGATTTGTTTGCACCTTTAAAATGGGGACTAGATCTTAATCTCTGTATCCGCAGTGCCTGGTATAGTGAATAAATGCATGCATCAATTGATCAGGTTTTTTTTTGTTTTTGTTTTTTTGAGACAGGGCCTCTCTCTGTCATTCAGGCTGAAGTGCAGTGGTGCCCACTGAAGCCTCAACATCCTTGACCCAATCAATCCTCCCATCTCTGCTGCCCTTGTAGCTTGGACTACAGGTGAACCACCAAGCCCAGCTAACTTTTTTTTTTTTTTTTTTTTTTTGTAGATACAAGGTTTCACCATGTTGCCCAGGCTGGTCTTGAATTCCTAGCCTCAAGCGATCTGCCTGTCTGGGCCTCCCAAAGTGCTAGGATTATAGACGTGAGCCACTATGCCCAGCCCCATTAGTTTTTATCTCACAAAAAAGTAAAAATGTAGATATTAAAAATAATAGGCCAAAGCATCACCTTACTTATAACCCATCTTGTTTGAAAAGTAATTTAAGGCAGTTCATAAAGTACAGCCTGACATTTCAAATACATAGCTTAAATGAAACAAGTTAAAATTAAGGGTGCAGCACCTTGGGGGTTTAGGCAGGAGGACTGCATGAGCCCAAGAGTTCAAGACCAGCCATGGCAACGTGGTGAGACCCCATCTCTAATGATTAAAAAAATAAACAAAATAAAATTAAAGGTAGAACTGTATCATCAATACCACTAAAATGTCAGTGTCAAAATAAACTTCGTAAGAATTAAGTACACTTACATATATTTGGACTGTAAGAATAAGAAATTTTTCACTATTGCTATAGAAAAAGGAAAAAAATGTCCGAGACATAGCTCTAGACAAGAGTTTGCTATGTGGATTTCTTTCACAGATCTAGGTATCTAGGGAGGAGAAAAACTCCATAACAACTGAGGTCCCCTACTTAATATGCTACAATTCTGCAGGAGGGAAGTCCCAAAGTTGATGGCAACAGAAGGGAAACAACTGGGACATCCACAAACATTCAGATGATTATGGCTGTAAGTTCCAAACGTTCATTACGCCCACAGATGCTCAGCGTGGGGAGGTGGCTCCTCTCCATCTCCAGTAGAAAACAGCCACTTCCGGCATCTCACGCGTGTTTAACATTTCTGCAGGACACCTATCTAGGACCATAACACCACCCTATGTAAAACTAGCAGTGCTAAGATTCTGTCATTCTGGTTCTTTTCAGATAGTAATTATTTCTAAAACTGTTGAAAATGAAGGCTGGGCACAGTGGCTCACGCCTGTAATCCCAGCACTTTGGGAGGCCGAGGCGGGATCACCTGAGATCAGGAGTTCGAGACCAGCCTGACCAACATGGAGAAACCCTGTCTCTACTAAAAATACAAAATTAGCCGGGCGCAGTGGGCGCAGTGGCACATCCCAGCTACGTGGGAGGCTGAGACAGGAGAATTGCTTGAACCCAGGAGCAGAGGTTGCAGTGAGCCAAGGTCGCACCATTGCACTCCAGCATGGGCAACAAGAGCGAATCTCCATCTCAAAAAAAAGGAAAGTGAGTCTCACATAACTAGTACAACTTTCCTCTTTCACTGACACATGAAAAAAAAAAAAAAAGCCACCTTTTTCATTAAAATGGAATTTAATGAAAGTCTATGTTAAAGTCTGGGAGTGTTAGTTTTTCACGGAAGAAGAAAAATGTGTCTCATATCCTCAGGTCACCCAAGTAGAAATCTATATAAAAAGGGTGAGTGTGAAGAGTTAAGAGGAAAACCTTTAGCAAACTGAGGTTGTTTCTACTTGCTGAAAGGGTCTCTCATTTCTGTTCATGAATGGCCTTTCTACGCTTTCTCCTGGGCCATGGAAGAGGACATTTCAGCACAACCTAAGGTAGACTGAAACAAGTAAAGCATCTGGATAAACTCCAGCATGAACACTGAAAAAAGAAACATGACTAATAAGCTCTCTTCTCCACATGCTGGAGATTCTACTGATGTTAACACACTCAGATACAAACATGTTAACCAATAATAATCAACTTCACTGCTAAAGCAATCACTTGAAGTGATAACCTCCCCTCTGCTTTCCCAAATAGGCAAGCATAAAATATACACATATATATGAACATTCTCTTCCAAGACAGAGCATTAAGAAGATAAAGCACCACACACACACACACACACACACACACCCCTTAATAACAGTGTGTGTCCTTTAATTAAATGTTGGGCTTTTTAATTTACTTATTTTAAGTTGTTGTTTCTGTGATCTCAATCTGACAAGAATTGCATTTGAGGATTAAAATTGCCAAGCACATACCTTTTTAGTTCCTCATCTTTTAATTACTATATAAGTGGTTGCCTAGGAAACCTCCAGACTGAATGATGAAGCTCAAATACATTCTCATTTCTAAGCTTGCAGGTTTGACTCACTACCTTTGCTCCCCAAAAACTAAGTCCTCCAGAATTATTAGAGCCACATATTTTTGCAACCTGGATGACATGTTTAAAAAAAAAAAAAAACACAAAAGGTGAGTAACTATTTATTCTGAATACAGGTTTCTTGGAGAAATAAAGTTTAAAAGGCCAAGTCTCTACTCACAGCAAATTCAGAAGAGAAATGCATGTCTTCAAATACACCCACACAATCTGTTACCAGGTAATTGTGAAGTGTTATTTTTATGGTAGTATGTTAACATGGTAGTCATTAAACACTATAATGAAAGACAATAAAGAACCTGGGAAAGTAGACCATGGAGACACTAAAGCAAAATAATGTCAGAGGGGGTGCAACCTCCCAACCACTGCAGAAACCACCCCTAGCTCTGCCACCAGCTCTGGTTCCCTGTCCTTTCTTACAACCCAGCTCCACCTCTGCCCAGAATGACATGACATCATTGAAGAGTGGCAAGAAAACATAGATCTATTTTGCTGTATGCCAAGTAAACAGGGCTGATAACCATACACAAATATGCATGCAACTTAGCATAAACGCATCTCAGAAGGTTCTGTTTTAACCACAGCAGATGCACTGAAGTAGGCTCATCTGGCAGCCCTCAGAGGAAGGACCAAGTGTTGCATAATTCCAGCAAATGACAGCAGAAATACTGAGAACAGCCAGAACACCCAGGCCAGATGGTACTGTGGTTCTGAAGCAGTGCCTGAGGCTAGAGACGTGAGCATGCCTGGGGAAGACAGAGGTGGGGCAAGTGGGCCCAGTGGCTGGAGTCAGAGTACACTCAGAAGGCCTTTGATTACTTTCTCTCAGCTCTGATCTCAAAGTCTGGCTGCTTCCTCTAACATCCTTGCATCATGATCTTATCATCATTTACTTTAAATTTATAAATTTTGAACCAACTCTTCTGGAAGAAAAGAAACAACGAATTTCCACCTCCATCCCCCAGCTATGCTTCTGCCTCAGGGTAGAGGAGTTTGGGTAGGAGAGGAAAAGACAGATCAGAACTCAAGGCTCTCAGGCCGGGCTTGGTGTGGCTCTTGCCTGTAATCCCAACACTTTGGGAGGCCAATGTGGTCAGATCACTTGAGGTCAGGACTTAAGAGACCAGCCTGGCCAATAAGGTGAAATACCATCTCTACTAAAAATACAAAAATTAGCCAGGCATGGTGGGATGTGCCTGTAATCCCTGCTATTTGGGAGGCTGAGGCAGCAGAATTGCTTGAACCCAGGAGGCGGAGGTTGTAGTGAGCCGAGATTGCGCCACTGCACTCAATCAAGCTTAGGCGACAAAGCAAGACTCCATCTCAAAAAAACAAGCAACAACAACAAAAAAAACCTCAAGGCCCTCATCATTTCTCCCCAGGATAACTAAAATTTTGTTAACTACTCTCCCCACTGCTCCAACCTCACACTGCAGCTAATCCACTCCCCACAAGGATGGTCGAGATTTTCCTCCACTTAAATAAATTCCCTCCCTGGCTTCTATACTGTCTTCAGGATGAAAACCCAAGTTCCTCTCAGCTTAGTTTAGAAAGCTCTTCACCAGGTATGCCCTTGAAAACTTGATTGCATTCCACTGTAATCTCAAAATTGTCAAAGAAAAACTGTTCTGTACCCAGTCTGGAACAGAACCAAGTGGTCTGCTATAAAATTCACAATATCCTACTAGGAAGAAATGAACAGCATTCCGGGGGGGGTGGGGGTATTCCCGGGAAGCTTGCTTTTTTTCTAATGCAATTTCCTAAATGAACTTTAAGGAAATGAAGACTTGCTCTGGGCAACTCATTACCAACCCGGCTGACTGTCAACTATCAGAGTGTAGAGGTTTTTAAGCAGACATTCGTTTCAATGATGATATTTAATCACTTTCTTCCCTTAATATCCCTACCAAGAGTGAATCATTGAATGTGCCTACTGCAGGACTTTCTCCTTGCATTGCAAAGCTAAAAAAAACTGTTGGCACATGCTCAAAATTAAACCGTCTGAAAAGTTTTAACAAATGCTACCTAACCTAAAGCAGGTCCTTTTGCCTTGCAGTCTCAGGACACTTTTTGGTCTCTGGCCTCCTTGGCATACTCAGCAACCTCCTATAGGGAGCACCCACCAAGGCTGACACTTCCCCCACTCTCTGCCCCAACCCCTCAGTGGCAACCCCCATTTTCTCTGGTTAACTTCTATCCATCTCCAAAGTCCATGTCAATCATAGGTCAAATGTTAGTTCCTCCAGGAGAACTTGCCAAGGAGGCTGAACCCAAGTTCTTCCAGGTGCTTCAGGATCAGAGCTGTTACTGTATTGCACTGCATTTATCTCACCAGAGTGGGAGCTCACTGAAGACAGCATGGGGCCTTTTTATTTCTGTATTCCTCACCCTATCACAGAGCCTGGCTCAAAACGAGCACATCTTAAATGTTTGCTGAATGCATGAATGCCAACAGCCAAGTGCAGGAGTCAACCTTCCAGGCAAAGGTGTTACATTTCCTTGTGTAATTCACCTTCGGGTGCTCTGTGTTTGCACCAAGCCAAAATCAGATGGGATAATCTGATGTTAAGACTGTTGTTTCTACATCTTACTGTTAAGGAGGGAGACAAAGCTGGGAAAAATGTACTGAAAGGGGTCATCACTGTGCAGCCTAGTAACCAACCCTAAAATGCAGCCTCTCTCTGGACCGAGGTGGAACTGGAATCTGCCAGGCAGCCCTGGCAGCACTCTCCTGAGGACCTGGCACAGAGCGGGCAGTCCTGGAGTGACTCCACCCGCTGAAAAGCACGGATAAGCCCGAAGCCCGCCTGTCTAAGAGAGGAAGAAATGTTTAAATACAAAATTTCCTAAAATGTTTAAACCAGAGGAGAAACACAGACTCTTTCAGAGGAGAAGCAAAATATAAAGACAGATAATACCTTTAAAGTAGCCTTATAGATCTAAATCTTCTTGGCACAAGAACATAAAAATTTAGTTGTTTTATGAAAATATCACGTTAGGTAAGTTTCAGGGATGTCAGGGCCTGAGGGTAAACCAGGAACATTCAGGAAAAAATCTTTTTTACTATTGTTGTTTGTTGGCTTTTGGATGGGAGGACTTTTATTTATTTATTTTTATTTTTTTGAGACAAGAATCTCGCTCTGTTGACCTCTGAGGCTCAAGCAACGCTCTCACCTTGGCCTCCTAAGTGGCTGGGATGACAGGCATGCACCACCACACCCAGCCAATTCTTTTGTCATAGAAGCAGTGTTTCAATCTGTTGCCTAGGCTGGTCTCAAATGATCCTCCTGCCTCAGCCTGTCAAAGTGCTGGGATTACAGATGGGAGCTACCTCGACCAGCCCTGGATGACTTTTAAACGCCTTAAGAGAAAGACAGTCTCTGTTCCCCTCCAATTTCCCTCTGGCCTTTCAGATCTCTGGGAATACTCTCAATAAGAAAAAACTTCCCCTGAGGACTGGACCTGGTGCTGGAGGACAAAGGGAATGCCCAGGGACTTTGCTGTCTGTATACAGGTTACTAGTTTTCTTCTCATCTAAGACAACTTCCATCTGGTGCATCTGCAAGGGTGCTTCAGAGTGGAAGGACTGATGGCAGGTTCCTGTCTACCACCGAGGCTTTTCCCATGTTCTTAGAGGGACAGAGGAGGGTGACGGAACACACTGAAATGGGAACCCCCTGTCCCCACAGAAACCATGGTATTCTCCTACACAAACACTAGAAAGTCCCAGAACAACATAGGTGGTCCCCACAGATGTTCTTTAACTCTTTTTTTTTTTTTTTTTTTTGAGACTGAGTTTTGCTCTTGTTGCCCAGGCTAGAGTGCAGTGGCGCAATCTCGGCTCACCGCAACCTCTGCCTCCCGGGTTCAGGACATTCTCCTGCCTCAGCCTCCCAAGTAGCTGGGATTACAGGCATGCGCCACCAGACCTGGCTAATTTTTTTGTATTTTTAGTAGAGACGGGGTTTCTCCATGTTGGTCAGGCTGGTCTCGAACTCCTGACCTCTCAGGTGATCCGCCCGCCTCAGCCTCCCAAAGTGCTGGGATTACAGGTGTGAGCCACTATGCCTGGCCTAACTAACTTTCCTATAGTGTACTAACTACAAGACGATCTACCTTATAATTTGATTTATCACAGTTCTTTATCTCAGTATATTTTTCCAAAAGGGGCTCAACATTTATCATCTTTTTGAAGGTCATTTCAAAGCCTCAGACACTGACCTCAACAGTAACTGTAGGAGGCATACTTATCAGATCTGAGCAGTAGAAATACACCCTGACTGCTGAGCCTGAAGCATGCGAGAGCCTACAGCTAACCAGGCAGGACATGGTGAGTTTAGTAAAAGGCAGGAAGGAGTCATCTTGCGTCCAAAGCTCTGTAGAATTTTCTTTACTTGCTGCATAAAAAAAAAAGACCCAGAATATATCCAAAGATCTTATATTTAATAGGCCTTTAACCTGAGAACAAATCAATTAATTTTTAGATTTCATTTTATCTTGCTCATTCTTACACATCCATACTTAGAAAAAAGAATGAGTAATATTAAAACAAAGTAGCGGCACACTGAACAGACCTCACAGCACTGAGATATAAGATGAATGCAATCATATCCTACATTCTACACATATCTGAAAACTTTAAAAGAAACTTACAGAACGTGTGGGAATCCCCCGTATGAAATTAAGAATTGTTTGACTGACTAAAAGTAGAATTGAAGGGTTGAAGAAAGGATTTCCCCTGTGGTTGATTAAGAACATTATTCTTGTTCTGAATCGTCATACCAAGTGACCATGAAGTGAGAAGACTTGTTAAAATGCATTTTTTGAACTTTTTCCCTTGGTGCTAGATCCCAAGACTGGCTTAGAAACAAAATACTGTAATGTACTCAAACTTTCTTAAATAAATTACAGTAACACCAAGAAGAGGGAACAGGAAGTTCTACTGTTCTTCTTAAGTAAGTTGATGGTAACACTGTGAAGAGGAAACACAAAGTTCTAATGTTCTGAAAAGACACTTTAACCAGTCCACCTTAATGGAATGCCTGCAACTGAGGATGAAGTAAAATGTCTGCAAATGTGGGTCTGAAAATTGGTCATATAAAATCATAAAATGTATCACAAGGTTTTTTGAAACAGTCAGTTTCCTAAAACATGTGACATGATGATTCAATGAACAAATACATCATTTATATCCATCTCTTCGAGAACATTCCTATTGTATCTAAAATAGTAACATATGGCTGGGCACGGTGGCTCAAGCCTGTAATCCCAGCACTTTGGGAGGCCAAGACGGGTGGATCACAAGGTCAGGAGATCGAGACCACTCTGGCTAATACAGTGAAACCCCGTCTCTACTAAAGAATACAAAAAACTAGCCGGGCGACGAGGCCGGCGCCTGTAGTCCCAGCTACTTGGGAGGCAGAGGCAGAAGAATGGCGTAAACCTGGGAGGCGGAGCTTGCAGTGAGCTGAGATCCAGCCACCGCACTCCAGCCTGGGCAACAGAGCCAGACTCCGTCTCAAAAAAAAAAAAAAAAAAATAGTAACATATTCTTCTTTCACCCATATTTTAGCAAATGGGTTTGAAGTGAAAATGTAAAGAAAGTTATCGGAGTGGAAAAGAAAATCAGAGAAAAATGATCAAATTCATTAAGAATTTCACCCCCCACAAACATGAAAACAATAAGCTATCTGAAATCTGAACCCCTGAGGTTCAACTACTCTACAAGAAGAAGTGTGTAAGGTCAAACTACTCACGATGGTAGGGGCCGGGTGCCGCCTGCAATCCCAGCACTTTGGGAGGCTAAGGAGGATGGATCACAAGGTCAGGAATTCGAGACCAGCCTGGCTAATATGCTGAAACCCCGGCTCTACTAAAAATATAAAACTTAGCTGGGTATGATGGCAGGCGGCTATAGTCTTAGCTACTTGGGAGGCTGAGGCAGGAGAATTGCTTGAACCCGAGAGGCAGAGGTTGCAGTGAGCTGAGATCGTGCCACTGCACTCCAGTGTGGGTAACAGAGCAAGACTCCGTCTCAAAAAAACAAACAACTATTCATGATGTCAGAGAGCATTCAAATTCACAAATCTTTAATTTATACATAAAAAGATAACATCAGATTAATGAGAATAAACGTATTTTGGTATTTATTAGGTAAGCTGCAGTGTGGATAAAACATTGATATACTAAACTTTATTCCCTGGCAGCAGGAGAAAAGGGAGGCATTCTTATGCCAGAAGAAGGAAGCATAATCTGTGGAGGCGAATGAGCAGAATGCAGTAGCTGGTGCAGTAGAAGGATGATGTATTTTACAGAGCATGAAGATTTTAAAAGTAAAACCAGGAAGGGCGCGGTAGCTAATGCCTGTATTCCCAGCACTTTGGGAAGCCGAGGCGGGCGGATCACTTGAGGTCAGCAGTTTGAGACCAGCCTGGCCAACATGGTGAAACCCCATCTCTACTAAAATTAGAAAAATTAGCCAGGCGTGGTGGCACACACTTGTAATCCCAGCTACTTGGGAGGCTGAAGCAGGAGAATGGCTTGAACCTGAGAGGCAAAGACTGTAGTGGGCTGAGATCATGCCACTGCACTCCAGCCTGGGTGACAGAGAGAGACTCCATCTCAAAAAGAAACCAAAAAAACCAAAAAAACAATAAACCAAATGTACAAGGAGTGGAAGAAAGATTCAACATAGCTACTATTTCCAATACTTCTTAGGTTTAGAATAAATTACCATCGTGAGTAGTTTGACCTTACACACTTCTTCTTGTAGAGTAGTTGAACCTCAGGGGTTCAGATTTCAGATAGCTTATTGTTTTCATGTTTGTGGGGGGTGAAATTCTTAATGAATTTGATCATTTTTCTCTGATTTTCTTTTCCACTCCGCCTCTAAACACAAACTCTCTATATTCAAAGTCAAAAAAATATTAGGTACGGTTTCAAATATAACTGGGTACCAAGAGATAAGACAAGTAATAAAACTTGTAACTTGAGACTATGCAGTGCTTGGTGAGTTGCTTCCACAGAACGGAGTATTGGAAAGAAGGGGAAACAAATTTCCATGGTCAAGGTGAGCATGAGCAGTGGTAAGTCATGTTGATAGCATTCTCTTTTCACATGGATGTGGTAAGGATATCCCTTTACCTCTGTGACTGTCCTCCCAAAAACCTACATACCAGTCTAATAATGAGAAAAACATGAAAAAAATCCAAACTAAGGTACATTCTGCAAAATACCTGCCCAGTATTCCTCAAAATTGACGAGGTCATCAAAAACAAACATCTCAGAAACGATCACAGACGGGAGGACATTAGGAGACATGGTGGCTAAATGTGCTGTGATATCCTGAGTGCAGAACAGAAAAAGGACATTCGGAAAAATGGGTGAGCTCTGAATAAAATGTGGATTTTAGTTAACAGTAAAGTACCCATGTTTCTTCCTTAATTGTGACAAATGTAAAATAATAATGTAAGAGTCAGCAACAGGAGTCACTGAGTGAGGGGCATATGGAAACTCGGTACTATCTTTGAACTTGTCTTCAAATGTATACTTATTCCAAAATAAAGAGTTTATTTAAATTTTTAAAAACTAGACCAACAGCACTGAGGTATGTATGGTCCTTCAGGTGTGCACCACAGCCTTGGCTGCAGCAACAGGGACAAGCACAGGCTTGGGTCCTGGTCACCCTGTCTGCTGACCAATAGACACACTGGCCAATTTGGGAACCTGTCTCAGATGCCAGTAGACCACAGATGGCGTGCATGCGACAAGAACAAACATCTCTGAAGTGCCTAACACCCCCATCTGAAGTGAAAAATAGGCAATTTTATGCAAGAAAAAAAGACAAGGCCTAAACAGGTTGGCTGGGAGCCATCAGTGCTCTGTGAAAACACATTGACAAACCAGCCTTCAGACTTCACTTGGCAAATACCACTGCCAGCATCCAGGCAGGTGTGAAACAGTTATACAGACTTCCCTTGCATACCCAGCAGGCTCTGTGTCCTGTTTTCTCATCACAAAAAAAGGTAAATCAGAGAAGTGGGGATACAGAATTCCTTTACGTATCTGTGGGAGCAAGTAGCTCACACACAAAAAAGACTTCTTCACCAAACAGCAGTTAGTGTCTATTTTCAGGACTCTGTCCAGCCAGGGAACACGTGGCACCATGAGAGACCTGTTTTGTAAGGGGGAAGCAGCAAAGCCTGTGCAGTGCTGTTCATTATAGAAAAACATTTTGTCCTTACAGAATAAACATGTGGCAGGATTGCATTTGCTGCAGTGGATTTCTTTAATTACATTGAATTTTAATACAAAAAGAAATCTGGGGGTTTATCTGCTCTAACCAAAAAGTTCCAGAATTTATGAACTAGATGAATATGTAGCACTCATTAGGCCAGAAAATTAAAATACAAATGCCTTTAAGGTTTTTTTTGTTTTTTGTTTTTTTTTTTTTAAGAAAATTAACACAGTGTAGGCCAGGCATGGTGGCTCAAGCCTGTAATCCCAAACAATTTGGGAGGCCGAGGCAGGTGTATCACTTGAGGTCAGAAGCTCGAGACCAGCCTGGCCAACGTGGTAAAACCCCATCTCTACTAAAACAAAAATTAGCCAGGCGTGGTGCGGGGCACCTGTAATCCCAGCTACTTGGTAGGAAGGAGAATGGCTTGGACCCAGGAGACAGAGATTGTGACGAGCCAAGATAGGTTACTGCACTTCAGCCTGGGTGACAGAGCAACACTCTGTCTCGAAGGAAAAAAAGAAAGAAAGAAAATTAACAAAGTGTCAGTCAAAATTATCGTAGTTTTACAGTAAAGTTACCAAATTACTTTCGTTTATCCAAGAGAAAAATGATGCACAAGTAGTAGCCCAGAAAAATTCTGAAAAAATAAAAACGCTAACGATGCTCAACCACATACAAAAATTTATTATACAGCTCTGATAATTAAAACAGCATGGCAGTAGAACTAGAACAGACAGGCATGTCCACAGATGTGTCCACGGAAAACAATAAAACATCTGAAAACAAAACAAATACTCAAAACAAATCCATTTATTCAAACATTTATTGAGTGCCTGCTATGTATGGGCGCTGTGGATGGTTACTTGATGGCAAAATCAAAAAGTGAATGTCAGACCAAAGAGTTAAGTATTCAATAACTGGCTGTGTGGGGAAAAAGATATTTTTCTCACATTTTACACTCAAATACATCTCAAATACTTAATTATATACAACTCCTAGCACTACTAGAATAAAACAGGTGAATATTTACATATAATTTTATGATGGGAAATATGCAAGTTCGAAACAAGTATTGTGAAATATGTTAATTTAAATAACAGGGCATAAACTACTGACTAGCTAAGTAATGGATGGTCATGCAGTCATTAAACTGTTGATGAAGAAATGTCTTTATTGACATTTAAAAAGTTATAAAAATGATGTGTACCTAAATATAGATATCAAAGAAGACATACACAGGAAACATCTATCCCATAAGAACATCATTACTCTTCAAACTAATCTATATAGTTAATGCATGACCTCAATCAAAGGAGGGTTTTTCATGGAGCAGAACTCTAAAATGTCTATGGAAAAGCAAAATGCAAAGAATAGGGATGATTTTAAAGAACAAGAAAAAGAGACTTAAACTACCAGACACTAAGACACAATAAAGAAATAAAGACATATTTTAAAGGCATGATGGTAGCTCATACCTGTAATCCCAGCATTTTGGGAGGCCAAGGCGGGTGGATCACTTGAGGTCAGGAGTTCGAGACTAGCCTGATCAACATGGTGAAACCCCATCTCTACTGAAAATACAAAAACTCAGGTGGATGTGGTGCGCACTCCTGTAATCCCAGCTACTCAGGAGGCTGAGGCATAAGAATCGCTTGAACCTGGGAGGCGGAGGTTGCAGTGAGCTGAGATTGTGCCACTGCATTCCAGCCTGGGAGACAGGGTGAGACTCCGTCTCAGAAAAAAAAAAAAAAAGCATGAAAGTGGGGCAAGAAAAAAGAAATATACCAGTGGAACTAAATAACTGCCACCACCCCACTCCCCCCCTCCCCTGCCACACACACAAAAAGACATAGATCTACATAGACAGAAAGTTGGTAGGACAGAATGGTACTGCGCATTGTTGGAGAAGGGAGGCACAGGCTATTACATGGTGCTAAGACAACAAGTCATCCATGAGAAAAACAAAATTAGGCAACTATACCTCATGCTGTACACAAAACTATTTTAGACGGACAGCAGGTGAAATTGTGAAAAGCAAAACTTTAAAACTTTTAACAGAGGGTATTTGATATGCCCTCAGCCTAAGGGAGAATTTCTAAAATAATACATCCAGAAACAATGCCCAAAGGAAGGATTACATTACAAGGAAACTCCTATTCAACAAAAGGCATTATTTTAAAAGTTAACAATCAGGCCCTAAACCAGGAGAAAATATTTTTACTCATATAGACCACAAAGAATTGATATGCGGAATATATAAAGATCGCCTATAAATCAGTAAGAAAAAGAAATCAACAGAAAAATCACATGATTAGAAAATGTACTTCACAGAAGAAACCCAAATAGCTAAATAAACACATAAATTCTCAATCTCCCTAGTTATCAACCAAATTCTAATAAAACAACGAGATACTACTCACTAGTTATCAACCAAATTCTAATACAACTATAATGACATACTATTTCACACCCATCAAATTGGTAGAATTAGGACCTGAGAATGCCAAGTGATTATGAAGACATGGGGTGAGATACAACCATTCCAGAGAGCAATTTCATTCTAGTTATTAAATTTGAAATTGTGCATACCCTAAGACCTGGTAATCTTCTGGTTGTATACCCCAGATGAACTCTGGTATGTGCACTAAGGAGAAATATAAATGAATTCATATAGCAACATTTTTTAATAGTGAAAAACTGCAAAAACTTAAGTCTCTCAATAGGAAAATACATTTTAAAATTGTGACATATTTTAAAAACTGAATACCATAAAACAATTAAAATAAACGAACTGGAGCTACAAATATTAATGTAAGTAAATTCCAAAAACATACAGCAAAAAGGGCACACTCAGACAACGTATACAATATAGACGGTAGTGAATACTCAGATGGCTGCTGGTCTCTCTATAGGACTAAAGAGCTTATCCCCCAGTTTCTAGGAGTGCTGCAAGTTAACAGCCCTCAGTTGAAAGTCACCTCACCAAGGTCTCATCCCTTCTTCAGGGGTAGCTTTCTTCCCACAACTGGTGAATGTGAAGCTACCAAAGCCTGGCCCCTCACCCCAGCTTGGTACCATCCTCAAGGGCTACCCCACCTTCAGCATTCCCTTCGGGATCAGCTGAGGCCTATGTTGTGATCGCACCGCAGCCCAATTCCTCCCTCGGCCCAGTTATGCTTCCTCCTATTTCACAAGTGTTAATCCTAAAATCTCCTTAACAACTTCCTACATGTTAATCTTCTTTTCTTTTCTGGATACAGAGTTTTGCTTTGTCACCCAGGCTGGAGTGCAGTGGCTCGATCTCGGCTCACTGTATCCTCCACCTCTCAGGTTCAAGCGATTCTCCTGCCTCAGCCTCCTAAGTAGCTGGGATTACAGGCACACACCACCACGCCTGGCTAATTTTTTGTATTTCAGTAGAGATGGGGTTTCACCATGTTGGCCAGGCTGGTCTGAAACTCCTGACCTCAAGTGATCCGCCCGCCTGGGCCTCCCAAAGTGCTGGAATTACAGGCATGAGGCACTGGTGGCGCCTGGCCTTAATTTTCTCAGAGTTCCATTTCCCTTGGAACCCAACTTGCAACAGATACGATGTATATCCTGTTTTAAAACATGTACCATAGGTCGGGCGCGGTGGCTCAAGCCTGTAATCCCAGCACTTTGGGAGGCCGAGGTGGGCGGATCACGAGGTCAGGAGATCGAGACCATCCTGACTAACACAGTGAAACCCCGTCTCTACTAAAAATACAAAAAACTAGCAGGGCGAGGTGGCGGGCGCCTGTAGTCCCAGCTACTCGGGGGGCTGAGGCAGGAGAATGGCGTAAACCCGGGAGGCGGAGCTTGCAGTGAGCTGAGATCCGGCCACTGCACTCCAGCCTGGGCGATAGAGTGAGACACCGTCTCAAAAAAAAAAACAAAAACATGTACCATAATACAATTTATGTTGTGAAACAGTATTATTTATTGTTTGGGAATGCATGTGTATTTTGTAAAATTGTAAAAGCATGCACCAGAATGATGAACACCAAATTCAAGAGGGAAGTTACTTCTGGAAGGTAGAAAGGAGGACAGGCTTGTGGAAGCACATACACAATGTTTTAATAACTACATTACATTTTCATTCTTATACTGGACACTGTATACATACATATTGGTTAGAGTATTCCTTATGTTCTCTTTGTATATCCGAAATAATTCCATGACTTTTTAAAGTAACCTAAAAGGAACAGCTTGTCCTTGTATCAACCATTCTTCCCTTTTTTTCTGCTGCAATAAACAAATGGATGACATTCATGTGGCCAACAGAGAATAATGGGTGTTCCCACATTTTGAAACAAGAACAAATTTCCTGTTGGAAATTAAAAAAAAAAAAAAAAAAACAGGGCTACAGAGTTCTTTTTGCTTGCTTTTTTTTTTAATGTGGCAATCTTGAGAAGTATCTACAAGTTTGTAATTCTATACTGTGTACTAGCAATGATCACTTTAAACAGGCTGTTACACAGATAATATAAAATTATGCATAATTTCTACAGTAATTCCACTTCCCTTTCTTCTGCTCAAGAAATTAGTGGATTTCAAGTGACCGAGAGTGAAATTATAGTGGTAACTTTGACTTTATCAGGTTTCACACATCGTGGTGCCATGATTTGAGCCAGGGCAGTCTGACTCTGAATTTGAACAGTGTTGAATTGCCAGGAACAAACCACAGGGAAAACTTCTAAACAGAAGGATACAGAGCAAAAGGAAATGCCTAGGATTGTTCTTTCTAAATTCTCGACATTTCCCAATACAAAAAGTATTATGGTATAATTACGGTTCTATAAAACAATGTGCTCTATGTATAATACAAATACTAGCAAAATAAAGAGATTACCTGAAAATTGTAAATTGAAGGACACATTCACAAAACTGAGATACAACTGGATTTTTCCCTAAATTTGTTAGATAATTCCACAATTGTCAAATTTTACTCTGTTGAGATCTGGTGTTGGTTTCAAATTTTAAAATTTCACTGTATAATAAAATGAGTTCCATGTCCCTAGGGTTGGGCCACGGAAACAATGTTTTTCTCTGTTCCCACCCAATGTGAGCTATGTATGACAGCAACACATCACATAAAAGGATCTAGAAGCTCAAAATAAGAGGGAAAGTATGTGGGAGGGGAGCAGGATGAAAAGATTAAAATATTTTCTAACTCACTGATTTGAAGCAAACAGGTTTTGTACATATCCAAGGCACTGAGCACAAACAATTCAACCGACGTTAATTATTCAGGACTACTACTAAGAAACTAAATTTTAAGTTCTATATTTGTTTAATATAAAAAAATTATAATACGGTTACAAAAGAGGAAGAAAACATAACAAATATATCAACATGGTCAGACATTGACAATAAAGGACTGTTAACTGGGAATGAAATATGTAACACTCTCTGTCAACAAAGCTTTTCATACCCTAAAGGAATTTTATACGTAATCCCTCCCTGTTAACTCATTATGTGTTTTGAGTTCCTCTTTCTCCTGACACTGTCAAAAAACCTTTTTCTTTAACGTTTTCCCAGGAATCCGTTTATTCCTAAATTTTCAGCGACATTTTAGAAAGAAATCCAAACCTCAGTTCAGGTTAACATCTATACAGGCACTCCCTCTTGTGGTACAAAGGGAAACTGCCTGTTTACTTCAGCACTCAAGCCCAAGAAATCCTTTGAATTGAAAGCACAGAAGCAGGTTCTTTACTGTCTTCATTTTATAGACCAGGAAACAACACAACTGAGTTCCAGCAACTTAATTCTTCAAGGCATCACAACCAGAGGACTGACATTCAGCTCAGATGTCTGATATCCCTATCCCAATGCCATGCACTTTGCACCACACCTCGTGACCTACAGTATCTATACACCGTGTTCTTTTTGTTACCAAATTTCCAAGAATACACGTAAAGCAAGTAGCAACCACATATTACTGAAAGATGCATTTAATGCAATAAGAAGAATCTAATTTTAAGTTTCTACTGTTTTTATGTAGTTTCAAAGCAGCTGCTTAGCTAGTATTTTCAGTTTAATATATTCGTGATCATTAACAAAACAGCAAAGTGAATAATGGGCATAAATTGTCCTAAGGAGAATCATTTTCCGCATTTATTTTTCAATATTATCAAAAAGTATGTAATTTTTTTTTTTTTTTGAGACAGAATCTTGCTCCGTTGCCCAGGCTGGAGTGCAGTGGCGCAATCTCAGCTCACTACAACTTCTGCCTCCCAGGTTCAGGCTATTCTCCTGCCTCAGCCTCCTGAGTAGCTAGGATTACAGGCGCACACCACCAAACCCACCTAATTTTTGTGTTTTTAGTAGAGACACGGTTTTACCACATTGGCCAGGCTGGTGTGGAACTCCTGACCTCAGGTGATCTGCCCACCTTGACCTCTCAAAGTCCTGGGATTACAGGCGTGAGCCACTACGCTTGGCTGTAAACAGAATTTTGTGTGTTATGGACCCACTTGTAACCAAAAGCGCTTCTCTGAAGGACAAGACAAATAATTAGAATTTCCAAAATAATAAACTGTCATCCTTATTTACATGTTAATGTCAATGGATCTGAATATAAGAATTTATGTGGCTGGGCGCGGTGGCTCATGCCTGTAATCCCAGCACTTTGGAAGGCCAAGGCAGGTGGATCACCTGAGGTCAGGAGTTTGAGACCGGCCTGGTCAACACGTGAAACCCCACCTCTACTAAAAATACCAAAATTAACCGAGTGTGGTGGCACACGCCTGTAATCCCAGCTACTCAGAAGGCTGAGGCAGGAGAATCGCTTGAACCCAGGAGGTGGAGTTTGCAGCGAGCCGAGATTGTGCCACTGCACTCCTGCCTGGGCAACAGGGCAAGACTCCGTCTCAGAAAAAAAAAAAAAAAAAAACAAGAATTTATGCTTTGTGTTAATGGCATGTCGTAAAATTTCAAAACCTGCTGATTCCCAAACATCTATTTTATTTATCTTCATCATGAATTTATATGATGAAAAGTACCTCTTCTACAGGTTTTAACGGTTAAATGAGCTAATACAAGTCAAGGACTGGTTAGTCTTTTATAAAGTTGACCCTTTTTATCTTCCTTGTACCACAGAAATATAAAGATGTACTCCCATAAATGGTAAAAATACAGAGGAAAGAAGGGAAGAGAGCAAGTAGGAAAAATAATTATCGAAAGGAACTACTAAATTCTTCAGTGTGACACGTTTTCACCTGCAAGAATTCTTCCACTCTGGAAATGCCCCGAAGTGTCCCATGGGGATTCCACCTGTACAAGTGAGACAGACTACAGCCCATGATGCTGCCCACCCACAGTTGGCCAAGACCTCGCTAGCTGCCCCTTTCTGCCTGACGCAGCACGTGTGTCCCCCCCAGAACTGGGCCATGGAGCAAAGAGGATCAGCTTTAAAGTCCAATCAAACATAGGCTGCATGCCCCTGATCAAACCTCCAAAGTGAATTCCTGGTCTCCTAAATCAATAAGCAAAACAAACAAATACAACTTCTGAGTATTTTGTATTCCTCAGCTCAGTGAATTCCCCACCACTTGCTGAGAAGGCCAAGGCAGAAGCTGAACTAATCCTTGGCTCCTTTCTCTCCTATATTCTCCCTGTCCTGCCAGTCAAAAGGGCATTTAACATCCAGTCACTTAATATCTTGACTCTATCCTCTCTTCTTTAATCCCAATGCCACAGCTTTAGATCAAGTCCTTACCAACATCTTGCAACCTGGATAACAGCCGAGTCCTATTCATCCCTCTGAACCTGGCTCTTCCATGCCCTCCTGCAAGGCCTTCCCCAGCCCCCTCTCTGTAGATGTCCCTCCTCCCTTTTGAAGCAGGTAGGACACCGGCCCCGCCCTGCCCCGCCACCATGCTTCTTTTATCCTTGCAGGTGGGTGTGTCTTTATCTTCAGGGTGCCAGAAACATATGAGTGTTCCACAAATTTTTGTTGAATAAGGGATTTGCTTTTGAGGGAAGGAAAAAGAAAAAGTACAATTTGGTTAACTAGTTGGTACTTTATTTGGAAAAATGGCTTAATGAATTTCAGTTTAAGAATTATTTTTTCCAAAATAAATTTTTCCTGTTTGCATAAACTTGGGCAAAATCATGGGCAGGATGTCCTAGGGTCATTGCATTTTCATTAAAATTAGGTAAATGTCTAACTAAAAAATGCCCACTTTGACCCAAGTAAGTAAAATTCAATGTCCTATATATGGGGGGATTCAGGGGCAAAGGTGTGAGGTCACTAACCCCAGAGATAACTCATTCCTGGTCTGGTGCAGAAAATGGCTAGACCCAGCTGGGAAGTGCTCCAAGAGGGTGTCTCTCTGCTTCACTTTCCCAATCACTGCAAGGATCTTATGCTCAGATTACCCGATGTCTCTACATATATGGGAGTTGGGGTCAGGTGGGTGGACACCCAGGCCTAGAAGCAAAGGTATTAAGCCACCATCAACTTCCTTCCTGAAGAACTAAAAGGTGAAGGATAGGGCCAGGCACGGTGGCTCACACCTATAATTCCAGCACTTTGGGAGGCTGAGGAGGGCAGCTCATTTGAGGTCAGGAGTTCCAGACAAGCCTGGCTGACATGGTGAAACCCCATCTCTACTAAAAATCCAAAAAAAAAAAAAAATTGCCAGGCATGGTAGTGCATGCCTGTAGTCCCAGCTACTCGGGAGGTTGAGGCAGGGGAATCGCTTGAACCTGGGAGGCGGAGGTTGCAGTGGGCTGAGATCACGCCACTGTACTCCATCCAGCCTGGGCAACAGAGCGAGACTCTGTCTCAAAAAATAAAATAGGCTGGGCACAGGGGCTCACACCTGTAATCCCAGCACTTTGGGAGGCCAAGGTGGGGAAATCACCTGAGGTCAGGAGTTCGAGACCAGCCTGACCAACATGGAGTAAACCTTGTCTCTACTAAAAACACAGAATTAGCTGGGCGTGGTGGCTCTTGCCTTGTAATCCCAGCTACTCTCGAGGCTGAGGCAGGAGAACCACTTGAACCTGGGAGGCGGAGGTTGCGGTGAGCTCAGCTCACGCCATTGCACTTTACCTGGGCAACAAGAGTGAAACTCATCTCAAAAAAAATAAAAATAAAAATAAATTAATTAATCAATTAAATAAAAAAGTGAAGGATAACCCACCACCATAAATTTGAACTACTTTACACAAATAGAATATTAATCCAAAAAACATGTTTCCCAGTGGGGAGGGGGGTGTTAATAACTATTTAACATAAAACCAATCATTTGACAAATCATATGCAAGGGAAATATAGCTATTCCTGGTCACTAAATTCTGGGAAAAACAACTCTTTTACAATTTAATTTAAATTATTTTACAATTTAACTAATTTACAAATAACTAATTTACAATCAGAATCCAAAAAGCATTTGGCATAGAACATGAATTCAGTGAACCTCACCAAAGTATTCCGAAGCAGTATGTTACAATGAAATCAGTACTATAGTTCAATTCCTCGAATGGTCATCTTTTTTTTTTTTTTTTTTTTGAGATGGAGTCTCACTCTGTTACCCAGGCTGGAGTGCAGTGGCGTGATCTCAGCTCACTGCAAGCTTGGCCTTCCGGGCTCACGCCATTCTCCTGCCTCTACAGGCGCCTGCCACTATGCCCGCCACCACGCTCGTCTAATTTTTTGTACTTTCAGTAGGGACAGGGTTTCACCGTGTTAGCCAAGATGGTCTCGATCTCCTGACCTCGTGATCTGCCCGCCATGGCCTCCCAAAGTGCTGGGATTAGAGGAATGAGCCACCGCGCCTGGCCTGAATGGTCATCTTAAAGAGAGAATTTGAAATTTTGAATGGCCACCCACATTTAGTGGCTTTCTTGAGGTATAATTTGCATGTCATGAAAATTATCC
The DNA here is from genome assembly GCF_009764315.1 of Trachypithecus francoisi. Taxonomy (NCBI): domain Eukaryota; kingdom Metazoa; phylum Chordata; class Mammalia; order Primates; family Cercopithecidae; genus Trachypithecus; species Trachypithecus francoisi. The sequence continues at coordinate 27,938,061 of NW_022681469.1, read as the reverse complement.
ATTTTAAGCATACAATTCCACACATTTTCATACAATTTATACACAACTATCACCAGGAACATTTCCATCACCCAAACTGTTCTGCTGTGCCTGTTTAAAACCAGTCTCCATGCTGCCACCCCACACCCACGCAAAGCACTGATCTGATCTAAGGTTTGCCTGTTCTAAAAGTTTCATATCATGGTATCATACAATACAGAGCCCTTTCACTTGGCATGTTTCTGAGGTTCAACCATATTGTAGTATGTACCTGTAGCATGAATCAGAATTTTATTCCTTTTCATGGGCTGATATGGACATACCAAATTTTGTTTATCTATTCACCAGTTGATGGATTTGGACTGTTTCCAGTTTTTGTCTACTGTGAATAATGGTAGTATGAACATCTGTTTGCTTTTTGAATGGGCATAGTTTTTACAACTTTACTGAGTCACTGTTGATATACAATAAATTGCACATATTTAAAGATACAATTTGATGAGTTTTGACATACCTATATACCCATGAAATCATCATGCATAATCAAATAATGAATATATACATCACCCCCAAATGTTTCATTGTGCTCTTTCCTTTGGAATCTCTTTCTCCCTCCTCTCCCAAGCCATCCTCTGACCTGCAGGCACTGATCTACTGTCACTACAGATTAGCTTGCATTTTCTAGAATTTCACCTAAAGGGAATCAGTATGCTATTTTGTAGGGAAAGGTGTCTGGCTTCTTTCACACAGCATACTATTATTTTGCAATGCATACATGTCACTGTATCTATCAACAGTCCATTCCTTTTCATTACTGAGTATTATTCCACTTTACAGATATACCACAATTTACTTATCCATTCATCTGCTGACAGACACATAAATTAGTTCCAGTTTTCAATCACAGCTAAAGCTGCTATTTTAACCACATCAGACCAGTTTGGTTCCTCTCTTCTGTAACAAAGTTGTGAGTTGTTTTTCAGTTGCCATGGGCCCCCAGGTTGAACATCATGTAACCTAAGCATGTCCAGATGAACCAAGCATGCAACTAGGGGCAACCTAAATGTTCCAACCAAGGAGAGGGAATTGAATTAAGAAGTGGAGGCCAGGTGTGGTGGCTCATGCCTGTAATCCCAGAACTTTGGGAGGCTGAGGTGGGCAGATCACCTGAGGTCAGGAGTTCCAGACCAGCCTGGCCAACATGGCACAACCCCATCTTTTCCTAAAAACACAAATACTGGGCATGGTGGCAGGCGCCTGTAATCCCAGCTACTTGGGAGGAGGCAGAGGTTGCAGTGAGCTGAGATCACGCCACTGCACTCCAGCCTGGGCGACAAGAGTGAGACTCCATCTCAAAACAAAACAAATCAAAAAAGTGGTTATGGCATGACAGGATCCAGAATCCAATCAGATCGAGCTCTGGCACAGCCCCATGGCAGAAGTCAGTCAGAAAACACCCCCCAGCACCACTTCATCAGAAGATCCAATTGTATCACATCCTACTACCCTATGCCTATAAAACTCTACCCAACTACCAGCTCCAAGAGGCAGATTTGGGTGCTTCTTCCTGGCTCCTTGCCAGCCCAGTTATGATAAAGCTTCTTTTTCCTCAAAAGCCAGTGCCATGGTATTGGCCTCTATGTGCCTTGGGCAGCAGGCCCATTGCTTGCTTGCTGGGTGACACTGTGAACATTGTATACCAACTTGGCCTGGACACATGCTGTCATTTTTCCTGACAGCATACTTGGAAACAGAATTGCTGAGTTACACATTAAGTGTATGCTGAACTTTTTAAGAAACTGCCAAACTGTTTTCCATCATGGCCATACTGTTTTATATTCCCACCAGCAATATGAGAGAATTCTGGTTTCCGCATATCCTTGTCAACACTTGGATTGTCAATCTTCTTGATTTTAGCCATTCTGGTGGTTGTTATTATGGCTTTAATTTGCATTTCCCTAATGAGTGAGTGGCTGCTTAGTTTAGTGGTCAGCCAGTGGATTTGGGCAGAGACTGAGCCCAGCCACCTTGCACCGGTAAGGCTTCCACCGTCTGCAGATCGAACAGTCTGTGCATGAAAGGCAGCATTCAAGGTTGTACCCAGATCTCAAGTCTCTTCTGGCTTTCACTTTTTGCTGGGCTCGACTGAGTATCCCCTGGGCATGCAAAGTTTAGCTGTCTGCTACAGATGGCTGGAGAGCCATGTTAGCCCTGTATAGGTCTCTCATTTCTAGGATCTCCTTGTTAAATTTCTGGATGGGTGGCCTCAAACTAGCAAACTTCAAACTCAAAGTAGCAAAGCTGTGGGTTTTTCATTATTAACTGATTATGCCACTTTCAAGCCAGCAACGCTGTGATTTCTCTTTTTTTTTTTTTTTTTTTTGAGACAGAGTCTCGCTCTGTTGCCCAGGCTGGAGTACAGTGGCGTGATCTCGGCTCACTGCAAGCTCTGCCTCCTGGGTTCACACCATCCTCCTGCCTCAGCCTCCTGAGTAGCTGGGGCTACAGGTGCCTGCCACCATGCCCGGCTGATTTTTTATATTTTTAGTAGAGACGGGGTTTTCACCGTGTTAGCCAGGATGGTCTTGATCTCCTGACCTTGTGATCCGCCCGCCTCAGCCTCCCAAAGTGCTGGGATTACAGGCTTGAGCCACCGCGCCCAGCTGAATGCTGTGATTTCTTAACCGCAACCTTTACCCACACTTCAAATTGAGTCTCTCATGTCTGATAAAACAGCAGCTCGACAACTGAGATAGTGGGCAAGGAGACAGAAGCCCCCCGTGCGAGAAGGCCACAACCCCTGTTCTTCATATCCAAAGATTCAGTGTATCAATAATGCTTCTCAATTTATTATCTGCCTTTTTGGTAGGTTTCCAGGGCCCAGAAACGACCATTTTGGACAATCTCGCCCAGTTTTACACTTGTTTTATTCAGAAAGAGAATTGCCTCTTCACATCACCATTAAGGGAAGTGATCTTGGCTACTCATTTTTGATTTCTCAATTTTTCACAGCTTAAAGTATGATGATAATACAAAAATGAAGCATGACTATAATTCAACTCCAAGTATCAAATATAGAAATGCTTTCAAAGTCTTGATAGAAAATTTATCATCAGAACGTGAATATTTTCTATTAAGAGAGTGGCTCTTCCACATAGTAACAGCAAGATAACTTTATATTAAAGTACCAAAATAGCCAGTTGAGTAACTTTGCGACTCCTCCTAGAAGATGAACTGATTGATTGCTTGGACCTCAGCTGTGGCTTCACCGCAGAACTCTGTGAGATCACCCAAACACAATCGATTCTGTTGTGTATTAACAAAGTCTGACATAGGCAAAAAGCAAATTCTTGCAGTTCTATTAGTAAGATTATGTATTACAAATATTCTCAGCCCAGATTTTGTTACGTTATACTTTCTCCAGTTATTTCACACGCTATTGCAAAATCCTCAAGTATAATTTAGTTTTAACATCATTACTTCCTATTTATATAATACAATGCTTTATAGTCGACTAAGCCCCTTCACCTACCAGTTCATCTGATCCTCATAAAAACCTCCTATGGCAGGTAGAGCAAATATTATCCTCATTTTATACCTGCTGGAACTGAACACAGAGGGATTCAGTGTTCCACAGAGCTAGGAAATCAGATCTAAAATCCAGGTATTCTGGCAATATTTCATTTTTTTTGACTTTGGGTATTGTCTCTGCCTCAGTATCTTCAAATGTTTCAATAACTTCCTCACAAGTAAGGAAAAGGAATTACACACCAAACATCAGCTTTTTCAACATTTTCAGTTGAGGAGAACTAGTCTTAACATTTGTTACCTTAAAATTTTTAATTCCCGGAATGTGAATGTAGACACTGAGCAAGCAGCAGCCAAATTTCATAACAATTACAAAAGCCACCTTTAACATAGTCAGTGCCAACCTCTACATTCTCTCTCTTTCTCTCTCTCCCCCGACCCCTCCCCACCCCTCCGCCTCTTCCACAACACAATTCTATGAAATCATCTTAGGAGGGAAGCACTACACCTCCACACTTAACACAGCAGGCAGTGGTCTTAAATATCATAAATCTGGTAGGCCACGAAATCTCTCTAACACATGCATTGGGAGAAACATGTAATTTCTCTCATCTTAAAAAACCAAAACCAAAACTTTCCTTGACTCTTCTGGACTTCACAAGTTACTCAAAAGAGAGTCTGTCTGTAACTCACTCTTCAATCCAGTTCCTCCAATTCTCCCTGGAATCTGCTCCACCCTGGCTTTTGTCTCTACCATTTCACCGAAACCACTCGCCAAGATCACTAACATCCTCCTCACCACTAAATCTTCGAATCAATTTTCAGCTGGCATCTTACCTAACCCATCTGCAGCATCTGACAAAGTGGGTTACTACTGCTTCCCTTGGTGTCTAGAGTATCACGACCTACACCTTCCCGTCTGTTCCTCAGTCTGCCGTGCTGACTCCATGGGACCAGGAGAGGCCTCAGACCACTCTTCTCACTCTCTTGGTGGCCTCAATCCTTCTTATGACTTTGAACAACAGTTCAATGCTAATGACTCAAAATTTGCCGTTTGAATCCTGACCTCCCACTGAAGTCCAGACTCTGCCTACATGACCTTTCTGCTTAGATGTCTAAAGAGGAATCTCAAATTTAATGTGTTTAAAACTGAGCTCCTAGTGCTGCCTCCAATCAGTCCCTCCACAATCCACACCCCCCTCATCTCAGCAAAGGCACCTCTACTCTCAGTTGTTCAAGCTGAAAATTGTGGAGTCTTCCCTGACACCCCTTTTTGTCTCTCATCCATATTTAATTTCACAACAACATAAAACTAGAATTCCATCATTTCTCATCACATCCCTTACTTATGGTCTCAGGCACCATCATCTCTCAGCTGGGTCACTGCAGCAGCCTCATTGGGTCTCTCTGCTTTTATCCTTGCAAACACCCCCACCCCCAGCCCAGAGTATTCAAATCACATTAGCTTCAACAGAAAGATCATGTCGCTTCTCTCCTTAAAATCCACCAATTCTTTTTCATCTCACTGGAAGCCAAAACCCATACAATAACCACTGCTCACACTGTTAGGGGAAAGGGATCCCAATCCAGACCCCAAGGGAGGATTCTTGTATCTCATGCAAGAAAGAATTTGAGGCAAGTCCATAAAGTGAAAGTAAGTTCATTCGGAAAGTAAAAGAACGGCTACTCTATAGACAGAGCAGCCCTGAGGGTGGCTGGTTGCCCATTTATATGGTTATTTCTTGATTATATGCTAAACAATGGGTGGATTATTTATGCCTCCCCTTTTTATGGGGTACCAACCTGTCCTTGTCACGGCATTTGTAAACTGTCATGGTGTTGGTGGGAGTGTAGCAATGAATGAGGACGACCGGAGGTCACTTTCGTCACCCACTGTCGTTGCCAGCTTAGTTTTGGTGGGTTTTGGCCGGCTTCTTTACTGCAACCTTTTTTATTAGCAAGGTCTTTATGACTTGTATCTTGTGCTGACGTCCTATCTCATCCTGTGACTTAGAACGTCTAAGTGTTTGGGAATGCAGCCCAGGAGGTCTCAGCCTTATTTTACCCAGCCCCTACTCAAGATGGCGCTGCTCTGGTTTAAATGCCTCTGACAACATGATGTGACCATCCATATCCTCTCATCTTTTTTTTTGAGACAGTCTTACCCTGTTGCCAGGCTGGAGTGCAGTGGCACTATCTCGGCTCACAGCAACTTCCGCCTCCCGGGTTCAAGCGATTCCCCTGCCTCAGCCTCCTGAGTAGCTGGGACTACAGGTGCCCACCACCACACCCAGCTAATTTTTTGTATTTTAGTAGATATGGGGTTTCACCACCTTGGCCAGAATGGTCTCGATCTCCTGACCTCGTGATCCATCCAGACTCAGCCTCCCAAAGTGCTGGGATTACAGCCCCTTCACCCACTCCACTCCATTCACTAGCCTCCTTCTACTTTCAAACAAGCCAGGCATGCTTCTGCTTCAAGGTCTTTGCATTCGCTATCCTCTCTGCCTACAATACTCTTCCCCCAAACACCCACAGGCTCTTTCCATCAACTTCTTCACATCTTCTCACTGAGGCCTTCCCTGAACACCTTCTTTACCAGTGAACTCTTCAGCCCTTACCCTTGCCTGCCTTACATTTCTCCAACGCACTCATTGCCTTCTTATATACTACATATTGTACTTTTTTATTTGTTCTTAGTCTGTGTCTTCCTGCTAGAATGTTACCTCCATGAAGGCAGAGAGTTTAGTTCATTTTGTTCACTACTGTATCACCAGTACCTACAATACTGTCTGACACATGGTAGGTAGTCAATAAATATTTGATGAATCTAAGAATCACATTCTTAAAACAATACAAATGTATATGAATTGATCCATATGGGGACCAGAAAGTTCAAGAGCTACAGAATGCTAGGTACTGGATGACTAAGAATGCTGATTGTATGTGATGATATAGATCAGTTCTATCCAAAAGAAACATAAGGCAAGCTACAAGTAATTTTAAATTTTCTAGTAGTCACATAAAAAAGTAAATGAAAACAAGTGATATTAATTTTAGTATGTTTTAATTCAATATATCCAAAATATTATCATTTCAATATAAAACCTAGTATTTTAACCTTTTTTTATATTATTTTTTTGAAATACGGTAATCTCTGCAGAGCACATTTCCATTAGTACTACTCATATTTCAGAAGTCTGATAGCTACATGTGGCATGCGGCCAGTTGCTACCATATTGGATAACACAGATTTGGACCAAAATTAAATAATCCCACTGCCATGGGGAATATCTTGCAGATTTATTCATTGTTTTTAGTTTAAGATTACCAAACAAGGCCCTGGTACAACTTCATGGTTTACTAGTTTTGTCAAGACAGTTTCAAAGGATATAGTACGAGGAATAATAGCTCTTGTTCTGAGAAACCGTTTGTTTTCAAGGTAACTGACTCAACACTTAAAACACTTTAAACTTCATTCAGGTGTTTTGATTAGAAAGAATGAAAGCCATTCTTCCCTAGTCTGTTTGAGAAACAAAGCTAAATCCAGAGAGATTCTGTGATCTTATCTACATTAGTATCAGAAAAATCATTATTTTCAAATAGAAACAACTATTAAAATTATATTTCCACTAAACCAGTATTTATTTCAAAGTAACCAAAATGCACCCTGCATTCAAAGATAATTTTTATATACAGTTGCATTTTAAAAATGTATTAACAGTTGTTTTACCAATATTTTTTATATTTTATAATGTAAAAGTGAAATAAAGCACTAAGGAGAATGCTTTTAAATTTTTTTTTTTTTTTTTTGAGACAGAGCCTCTCTGTCACCCAGGCTGGAGTGCAGTGGCACAGTCTCAGCTCACTGCAACCACTGCCTCCCGGGTTCAAGCGATTCTCCCGCCTCAGCCTCTGGAGTAGCTGGGATTACGGGCACCCGTCACCACGACTGGCTAATTTTTGCATTTTTAGTTGAGATGGGATTTCACCATGTTGGCCAGGCTCGTCTCAAACTCCTGGCCTCAGGTGATCCACCCGCCTCAGCCTCCCAAAGTGATGGGATTACAGGCATGAGCCACTGCGTCTGGCCTAAATTTTTAATATATGTATTTAAGTCCTATGTTTCTTGAATGCTAAAGTGTTATGTATGGAGAATGTGTTCATTAACTCTTTTCTATCATCGGGGATTAATTTCTTCCAGAATCCCATTATTTACAAATATTCACTTATTAAAATCATCATAGCATTATTCAACAACAAAATTTAAAGAACCCAATTAAAGTTTATAGTATTTTAAAACTTTAAACTTTTTTAAAAAGCAGTGAAACAAACAGAAGAATCTACTTACTCAGCTGTTACAGCGTGTTATCAATCATCTCTGGTAAATTAGCAGGTCTGAGCTCAGATCAGCAAGGCAGAGAAACTCCAGATGGTAAATTATCCCAACTCTTCTAACTCGTAAAAGCATTAATAAAATGCCTGCGTAAGAAAGAAACCTGAAGTTACAACCAAGACAGAACTTTCTCGAGTGGACTGTCTTGATAGGGAATAAACCTCTGTTTCCTCTTTTCTTTCCTTGAGGGCTTAGAACAAGTTAATTCATGGCCTTGGAGTAGCAGGTGGCCTGATACAGCAATACTTGGTATTACAACTGCCTTTCTGTTTTAAGAAATCTCTGGGGAGAAGCCTAAATTGGTGCAATAAAATATCCACCCAGTACTAGAACTTGCTCCCCCTTTTTTTCTGAGACTGAGTCTCGTACTGTCACCCAGGCTGGAGTGCAACAGTATAGTCTCAGCTCACTGCAATCTCCGCCTCCCAGGTTCAAGTGATTCTCCTGCCTCAGTCTCCCAAGTAGCTGGGATTACAGGCTCCCACTACTGCACCAGGCTAATTTTTATATTTTTAGTAGAGAAGGGGTTTTGCCATGTTGGTCAGGCTGGTCTTAAACTCCTGACCTCAGGTGATCCACCCGCCTCGGCCTCCCAAAGTGCTGGGATTACAGGCGTGAGCTACCGCACCTGGCCTTTATTATTTTTAAGAGAGGGTCTGGCTCTGTCACACAGGCTGGAGTGCAGTGATGAGATCTCAGCTCACTGCAGCCTCTGCCTCCCAGGCTCAAGTGATCCTCCCATCTTAGCCCCTTGAGTAGCTGGGACCACAGGTGCACACCACCACACCTGGCTAATTTTTTGTATTTTTGGTAGAGACAGGGGTTTCAACCATGTTGCCCAGGCTGGTCTCAAATTCCTGAGCTCAAGTGATCTGCCAGCCTCAGCCTCCCAAAGTGCTGGGATTACAGACGTGAGCCACCGCACCTGGCCATAATGAGTTTTCTTAACAGATTCTGTCTCCTAATATTGATTCATGGGTATTTTTTTCTAGAAAAAAAATTTAATAAGGTCTCATTATTTTTACTTTTCACAAGGTTGCCACAATCTTTTTCAAAGTTTCATTTTATGTTAAATAATCTGAAATCACTGACACCTTCAGCTGATTCTTCTCGACTGACATTATTTTTAACAAGAAAATGGATAATGTGTTCATTAACTCTTTTCTATCATTGGGGATTAATTTCTGCTTATGGAAGTAAGAAACCTGGTTAAGTGCAAAGCAAATTCTGCTAAAGAGAGGATATCCTCACTTCCGTTTCTATATCAAAATTATACATATCTTAGACTAAGTATTTTCACAGGTATTATCTTTTTGCCTAAATTGGTGGGTTTTTCCCCTACTTTTGCCCCTCCGATCCATTCACCAGGACATACTTCATTATGGGTTGTATGTTTTTCTCCAATGCAAATCTCACCATGTCACTTCCCAACTAAAACAGTTTTCAATGTTTCCCATTGCTCTTAGACATGATATCCCATAAGCTATAACATGGAGGCTTCCAAAGCCCTGCATGACCTGCTCCCTTCCCACCTCTCAGGCCACCCTGGCCTTCTCTCAAATCCCCAAAAGCACTAGCTTCTCTCTTGCCTGCCCCAGGACCTTTGCAAGGTCTGTTCCCTTTGCTGGGATGCTCTTCTTTTCAGCTATGGTCATCTTTCACATCTGAGAGACCTTTGTATGCCTCCCCATCTAAGTCACACCATGCTACTCTCCCTCTCTTCCTCTCAAAAGCACCCTGTACTCTTCCTGCAAAGCGCTCATCCAAACCTGTATATGTGTGTTTTTAGAAAGCCTATCTCCACCAGACTGTGACAACTTCATGAGGGGTGTAGAGCTCGTGCCCGTTTGATTAGTCCCTTAACCACCACTGTTCCCAGCACCTAAGCTTGGTCCTTGGCACCTTGTGAACCTACAATAAGTATTTGTTAAGTGAATGAATAAAAGACTGAGAGGCGGGGGCAGGTGACAAGGACAACCTAGTTATTTCGGTCCATTGTTATCTATGATCCTAAATCCAACTACATCATCAGCTTTTCCCTCTACACAGGATGATCCCCATCACTGTAGAAGGTCTGTGGTTTTAGGAAAGGAGGAAAGGAGGGAGGGAGGGAGGCCTTCTTGTCTACTGGCCTTTCCTCTTGACCCCACAGTCCCACGAATTAACTCCCCATTTCTCTAATCCAATTTTATAAGAATACTCAAAAAAGCTGACTCCATCTGCTGTCTCCAATTCTTCCTTCCTATTCCCATCAGGCTTTGTCCCCACTGCTCCCCTAAAACTGCTATTGTTAAAGCCAGCAATGTCTTCGACTGTGAAATACCCAAAAGCCAGGTACAGGGAGAGGTGCTTTAAAGGAATTATCTCATCCATTTACTTATTTCTTTTTAAAAACTTTAAAAATTGAATTTTAAAAAGATGGAATGCCTCACAAATATGCATACCATCCTAGTCCAGGGGCCACACCATTCCTCCCTGTGTCACTTCAATTTTAGCATATGTGCTGCCAAAGCGAGCATTTCTTATTTCTTTTTAGACAGGGTCTCACTCTGTCATCCAGGCTGGAGTGCAGTGGGGCAATCATAACTCACTGCAGTCTCAAACTCCTGGAGCAAGTGATCCTCCCACCTCAGCCTCCTGAGTTGCCGAGGCCACAGGCACATGGCACCACATCCAGCTTATTTTTTTTTTTTTGGAATGGGGTCTTTCTTGCTTAGGCTGGTCATCCAATTAAACAGTTCATAGGCTGGACACGGTGGCTCACGCCTGTAATGCAAGCACTTTGAGAGGTCAAGGCAGGAGGATTGCTTGAGTCCAAGAGTTTGATACCAACCTGGGCAACACAGCAAGACTCCTTCTCTACAAAAAAATAAAAAATTTGCCGGGTGTGGTGGTGGCAATGCCTATGGTTCTAGCTACTTGGGAGGCTGAGACGGGAGAACTGCTTGAGTCCAAGAGGTCAAGGTTGCAGTGAGTTGTGATCATGCCAATGCCCTCCAACTTGGCAACAGAGCTAGACCCTGTCTCAGCAAAAATTTTTTTAAATAAATAAACAGTTCATCACCACCACCTGATGAGGTAGGTACCATTGTTATCCCCAGAGAGAGGTTAACTGAATTCATTCAAGACTACTTGGGCAAAAAAGCAGCAGAAACCATTTTCACTCAATCTAATGTTCACTGTTTAGTCTTCCTCTTACTGGACCTGCCAGCGGCACAGACAGAGCTGATCACTCTCCTCTTTCTTTAAACACTTTCTTTGCTTGGTTACCAGGACACCGCAACCTACTGACTCTCCTCCTCCTTCACTGGCCATTCTTTAAACCACTTCTCATTATCCAGTCTCTCAATGCCAGAGGGACCCGGGACTCTCAGTTCTCGAACTTTCCTATCTACACTCCCTCCTCCTGGTCATCTCAGTGGGTCTCATCACCTTAAATAAGAGCGTGAACCTCTTCCCTGAACTCAAGGCTCATATTTTCAGGCTTCTCCTTGACATCTCCACCTGCATGTCTAATAGACATTCCCCTCTTCACATCATGCCACGCCAAACTCCTGATGCTCCCCTCGGGCCCCCACGCCTGAAGCTCCTACAGGCTTGCTCATCTCAGGCAAGGATAACTCCATCCTCCAAGTCCTCTTGGCCTTTTCTCTTTCCCTCACACCCTCTACCCAGTTCACGAGCAAACCCTGCTGGCTCCATCTTACAACTACATCTGAATTCTAAGTACTTCTCCCTGCTCCCACCACTGCCATCCGAGCCTCCCTCGTCTCCATGGATGACTACAGTAGCCTGGGAGCTGATGCGTCCCTTGCCTTACTTGCCTGCTGGGAACAGAAAATGCACTACTATGACCACACTGAAGTCTTTCAGTTGAGACTGTCAGAGTAAAGATGAATTGTTTGTTACACTTGTCCCTCATATATTTCAGGAAAAAGTTGTTTCTTCCATGTTACATTAGTTCTGAAGATTTAAATTGCTTTCTATTATGAAAACCTGTATTGGCCGGGCGCGGTGGCTCAAGCCTGTAATCCCAGCACTTTGGGAGGCCGAGACGGGCGGATCACGAGGTCAGGAGATCGAGACCATCCCGGCTAACACGGTGAAACCCCGTCTCTACTAAAAATACAAAAACTAGCCGGGCGAGGTGGCCGGCGCCTGTAGTCCCAGCTACTCGGGAGGCTGAGGCAGGAGAATGGCGTAAACCCGGGAGGCGGAGCTTGCAGTGAGCTGAGATCTGGCCACTGCACTCCAGTCCGGGTGACAGAGCGAGACTCTGCCTCAAAAAAAAAAAAAAAAACAAAAACAAAAACAACAAAAAAAAAGAAAACCTGTATTAACAAATGCAAGGTCACTGAAATAATATTCTATTGTTGCCCTTGACTCTGAAATGAATTAGAGTTCTGTGTGGGCAAAAATATTAGCCCAGCTCTTAAAGATCCACAGAAAATGTTGTTTGCTTTCTTCAAAGCTTAAAAGTGTCCCATTAATCATCAAAATAAGATATCTCCACTGCAGGCATTTATTTGTTACTTGAAGATGAACAGAACAGAATCAGCACCTATACAAAAACCACACTGACAATATCTAGTATTTTAGAGAAAATGAAATCGGATGGTCCTCTTAACAATCGTGGCATTTTCTAAACTCCCCGCGCCTCCTTTGTTTTGTTTAGTCAGGGTCTTGCTCTGTCACCCAACTGGAGTGCAGTGGTACCCGCATAGCTCACTGCAGCCTTCAACTCCTGGACTTAAATGACCCTACTGCCTCAGCCTCCTGAGTAGCTACGACTACAGGCACACACCAACACACCCAGGTTTTTTGTTTTTGTTTTTTGTCGAGAAGGGGTCTCACTTTGTTGCCCAGGCTGGTCTTGAATTCTGACCTCAAACCATCCTCCAGCCTCAGCCTCCCAAAGTAGTGGGATTACAGGTATGAGCCACTGAACCAGGCCTATACTCCTTTCTTTTACTACAGTCCCCAAAAAGCAGAGGCCCTGGATTCAGTGCCTCTAAAACTCCCTTCTGCTAGTTTGGCTCCAGGGCTCAGCATATGTACTTCCCAAGTCGTTGTTTTCTTTGATCTCCTTAGACTCTCTGCCTCCTAGAGAATCTAATCCACATGAACTGCGCTCCTGGGTCTTTTACATAACTGTGGTTTTTCACAAGGTTCTTTAAACAAAGGTCCACGTGATAGATTTCTGCTCAAGCTTAGTTCCAGGAAACGTTTGGTTTCTGCAGATGTTTACATGCTTCCGGCTGTCAGCACATGAAAACAATATAATTCTGTTTCTTTTCCTCACTTTAGCAACTAGAGAGCATAAAATCAAATATATTGTTCAAATCTGTTCATCACTGGTATATGGAAATACTTAATCCTTAAAACTTTTTTTAGGTGAGGTTGGTTTTATTTTTTATTATTTTGCCTTTTGACCTAAATGTGGTAAGTGGTTTCAGAAACATGAAAAGCTATAAAATGTAAAATATACAAGACAAGAATAAAAGAGAAAAAAGGCTGGGTACAGTGGCTCAGTGCCTGTAATCCCAGCACTTTGAGAGGCTGAGGCAGGAGGACTGCTTGAGCCCAGGAGTTCGAGATCAGCCTAGGCAACAGAGTGAGACCCTGTTTCTACAAAAAAAAATAGCCAGGTGTGGTAACGTGTGCCTATAGTCCTAGCTAACTGGGAGGCTGAAGCCAGAGGTTACTGTGAGCTGTGATTACATCACTACCCTCCCACAGTTACAGTTAGAGGGAGATCCATCTCTAACAATGAAAGAAAAAAATGGAAAAAGAGAAAAATGCACAGTGGTGGTTTTCCAATGAGGAGGCATGAACACCCAGAATCAGATTGTCATCAAAAACAAACTCTCTTCATAAGCAAAGTTAAAAAGTCCTCCACCCTCTTTTTTTTTTTTTTTTGAGAGGGAATTTCACTCTTGTTGCCCAGGCTGGAGTGCAATGGCACGATCTTGGCTCACCACCACCTCTGCCTCCCAGGTTGAAGCAATTCTCCTGCCTCAGCCTCCCGAGTAGCTGGGATTACAGGCATGTGCCACCATATTCAGTTAATTTTTTGTATTTTTAGTGGAGACAGGGTTTCTCCATGTTGGTCAGGCTGGTCTCGAACCCCCGACCTCAGGTGATCCGCCTGCCTCAGCCTCCCAAAGTGCTGGGATTACAGACATGAGCCACCGCACCCAGCCTCCGCCCTCTTTGTTTAAACCCTGTTCACTAGTTCGAGTAAAATAATCAGATGTGTTTTTGGTTAAATTTCCCTAGCAACACTTAAAAGTTTGAAATTTTTTACAATCAACTTCAGTAAGGCTTCTTTAAACATTATTTTGAAAATTAAAAATATTTTAGAAAAGCAAGCTAAACTGGTTGTATGACAGGTGTACATTCTAAGTCATTTCATTTGGTGAGCAGTCCAGATTACATATGTGTACATTATAACGATCAGCTAAGGACTGACTGCTTTTAGCTCCCTCACCCCTTCTCACCTCTGAGGTTCAGTAATAAATGGCTCCTAATAATAACTATCAATCAAAATCTTAAAGGTATTCACTCATTATACTGTATTTACACCCCCCTTAAAATGCAAAAATTATAAAGTTATATTTATTAATATAAAAATCTAGACAAGAAAATAAGCAGACTAGCAAGATAAAACTAGAGCCTTCAAAAATTGTACAAAGCATACAAATATGCGGGCCAAATGGTTACTTAAAGTGAGCCATAAAGTTGGGCCTACACTCTCTAGTAGACAAAGCAGAAAGGGAAAAATGATCAGTTACAAACCAGACATGATCAGAGGGTAAATTTCAGGAGAAACTTAACTTATCCTGGTACTCAAATCTAAGAAATATTTATCTAGTGGATCATTCTGTACATAATACACTGGGGTCTTCAATACTGTCCCTGAAAGATATGCTGATTCTTATTGCATAGAGCATATATAGTAAAAACATTAACGCTCTCTGATAATGTGGATAAATTTTTAAAATAAAGCCGAGAAAGTCTGTTCAACAGGACTTTCTGTAATGATGAAGATGCTCCGTATCTACAATGTCAAATATAGTAGCCATTAGCCACATGTGGTGAGTGAGCAGTTGAATTCTGGCTGGTATGACTAAGAAACTGAATTGTAATTATATTTCATCTTAATAGCCACATTACAGCAACACATATCTACCCACTGGACAGTACAGGTCTAAAATATTAGTTATCAAACTTTTTTTTTTAGCAGCAGAACCATTTTGGAGTTGGCAAACACATACAGAATCTAACACATTAAAAAAGATAGTATAGTATATATACTTTTTTTTTTTTTTTTTTTTTTTTGAGACAGCGTCTCACTCTGCCCCCAGGCTGGAGTGCAGTGGCCGGATCTCAGCTCACTGCAAGCTCCGCCTCCTGGGTTCACGCCATTCTCCTGCCTCAGCCTCCAGAGTAGCTGGGACTACAGGCGCCCGCCACCTTGCCTGGCTAATTTTTTTGTATTTTTAGTAGAGACGGGGTTTCACCGTGTTAGCCAGGATGGTTTCGATCTCCTGACCTCGTGATTGGCCCGTCTCAGCCTCCCAAAGTGCTGGGATTACAGGCTTGAGCCACCGCGCCCAGCCAGTGTATATACTTGTAAGTTCAATCTGAAATCTTTATAGTCATGAAGACATGAGCATTATATAGTCATGAAGACAAGACATATAGCTCATGAAAACATGAGCATTCCAACAGATAAATACTAGAAATTGAGGATGTTAAGTGAGAGTTATAAAGTTAGATCAGCCCCAGGAAACACTTTTATTTCTGTATTTTGTTTGGATGCACTGCAATGCCCACGTGGGACTTTTAATTACACATTCTGAGCTACCCAATTACCAAGGCCACACCCAGCAGCCATCTACTCGGGAAACACAGAAGAAAACACAGCACGCCAAAAGGGCAGTTTCAGGTGTTTCTCTTCATGGAACGAGTCCCCACAGGAGCCCACATGGCCATCCAGGAGCTATTCTCTCTGGCATCCAGGTGACAGCTCAGGGGCAAGGAAATGAAAATCACAAGGGTGGGCCAGGCACAGTGGCTCACGCCTGAATCTCAGCACTCTGGGAGGCCAAGGTGAGTGGATCACTTGAGGTCAGGAGTTTGAGATTAGCCTGGCCAACACGGTGCAAATAAATATACAAAACACAAAAATAGCCAGGTGTGGTGGCAGACACCTGTAGTCCCAGCTACGTAGGATGCTGAGGGAAGAGAATCACTTGAACCTGGGAGATGGGGGTTGCAGTGAGCCAAGATTGCACCATTGTACTCCAGCCTGGGCGACAAGAGAGAAAGTCTGTCTCAAAAAAAAATACAATAAAACAAAATAAAATCACAAGGGTGGTGCACAGACATGCTGGCTTAGAAACTTTGTGCCCCAAGCAGAAACCAAATATCAAATAACGGTGCTAGTCACAGCGTCCAGGGTTCCCACAAAGGACATACCCACTTCTGAAAAGTCAGTACTTCTGAGGAAGCTACAGCTTCTAATCAGGAATTTAGAGTTCACTTAACAGTTCCTCCCAGTCCAGATACATTTACCAAACAGAGGTCACTTTCACCACAACAATGTTGCCTGGTAACATGGTGAACATTCTCCTTTTACCAGGGGTTCAGGAGAACTGAGTAGAGAGTTAATCTAAGGTCAGATTTGTCCTTCAAAAATGAAAAAATGGTTGTGTTAATTCTTTAGCAGTCTTCATGATTTGAAAAAAAAAAAAAAAAGAATCCCACATATCAGGAAAAGAACTTGCTTAACTTAAAAACAAAAACAAAACCCTACAACAAAATCACACTTAATGGTTAAATAATGGGAGTATTTCCTTCAAAAGCTAGGAAATGCAAGAAGGATGACTACAATCATCACTTTTACTTAATAACAGAGGACTTAATCAATGTTAATAAAAAAGACAGAAAGGAAATATAAAAATTTAAGTGAAGTAACAAAATTGTCTTCCTCTCCAAGTAATCATTATCTATATAGAGAATTATGAAGGAAAACCATTAAAACTAATAAAAAATAAGTTCATCAATGTTGTTAAGTATAAGATCAATATACAAAATTAATACAATTCCTATAAGCCACATCATATTGTAATTTTAATAAGAAAAGCTACCTACCATTTAAAGCAGCAACTAAAGCTATATACTTTCTAATAATTAGTCTAACAAAAAAATCTCCAAGAGCTTTATAGAGAACATTATAAAACCAAGTAAGTTGAGAAATACACTATATTTGTGGATCGAAGACTTAATAAATATCCCTAAACTGAACTGAAATACAATATGACTACAATCAAAATCCCTACAGGGTCTTTCATGGACCATGGTAAGCTGATCCTAAAATTCACAAGAAAAAAAGGCCAAGAACAGTCTTGACAAATTTGAAGAAACAGGCAGCCTGGTCTCTAAAACTTTAAGTTATATGAAACCATGATAAGTAAAACAGTAAAGATAAACGAAAAACAATACAGCACCCAGAAAAAGACACATGTATGTTCAGAAATTTGATATATGATGGCAGTGGCACTGCAAATCAGTGGGGGAAAGGACAGACTATTAAACAACAGTTATCCTGAGACATAGGTTAACTGTAAGAAAATAAAATCATTATCTCGCATCATAGAGCACATTTTCAAGCTATAGACTTAAATGTAAAAATAAAATTTTGACAATTTTTAGAAAAAAATGCTCTTCAGGTAATGATTTTTAAAATCACACACAAAAGTAGAAATTATAAAGTAAAAGACTGATAAATGTGTTACTATGTTGAAATTTTTAAAAATTCTAAACAAAAGATTCTTCAAACAAAATGAAAAACCAACCCACAGACTACAAGATATTAATAAAATACATAACAAAATATTATTAATCTTCAGGATACATTAAGTCCTAAAAGTCAGCAAATAAACACAAACAACTGTGTTGAAAAAAATGAGGCAAAAAATTGTGAATAGTTAACAAAAAAGGAAATCTGGGTGAAAATAAACATAAGATGTTCAAGTTCAGTATGACACAGTTTAACACTACAATGAAACAGCATTTCACATCAGACTGGCAAACTACCATACACTAATGAAACAAAGTTAAACTGAGTCAACCACTCTGGAGAGCAATTTGGTAATATCTAATAAAGATGAAGATGTGCATACCTACAGCCAAGTAATTCCACTCCTGAAAATGTACACTAGAGAAACTGGCACAGGAACAAAAGGAAGTACATATCAGAATACAGGTAATTGCAAAAACTGGAAACAACTCAAATGTGAATCAGGAGAATATGTATACAATACAGTCTCATAATGAAATATTGTATATGTGAGTATTACATATGTATTTATGAAGTAAATAAGGACAGCTACAAGTATTAAAGAGAAGTAAAGAATCAAGAGAGTAAAAAGGCATCCTATGGAAGGGGGAGAAAATATC
This sequence comes from Trachypithecus francoisi, assembly GCF_009764315.1. Taxonomy (NCBI): domain Eukaryota; kingdom Metazoa; phylum Chordata; class Mammalia; order Primates; family Cercopithecidae; genus Trachypithecus; species Trachypithecus francoisi. The sequence continues at coordinate 27,919,691 of NW_022681469.1, read as the reverse complement.
TGCAAACCATGTATCTGATAAGGGGCTAATATCCAAAATATATAAGGAACTGCTACAACACAGTGGAAAAAAAAAAACCCAAATAACCCACTGAAAAAACAGACCAAAGACTCGAATAGGTATTTCTCCAAAAAAGACATACAAATGACCAACAGGTACATGAAAAGATGTTCAACATCACCAGTCACCAAATGCCAATGAAAACCACAGTAAGATGTTACCTCATACATGTTAGGATGGGCATTATATAAAACAAAAACAAAAACCCCAGAAAATAACAAGTGTTGGTGAGGATCTGAAGCCACTGGAACCCTTGCGCATTGTTGGTGGGACTGTAAAATGGTGCAGCTTCTACAGAAAACAGTATGGAGATTCCCCAAAAAATTACAAATAGAACTATAATATAAACCAGAAATCCCACTTCTGGATATTCATCCAAAAAAACTGAAATCAGAATTGTGTAAAAATGCTTGCACCACTCCCCTGTTCACTGCAGCATTAATCACAATAACCAAAAGGTAGTAACAACCTAACCATCCATCTTAAATGAAAAAACAAAGCACATATGGTGTATATATACAGTGGAATATTAGCCTTAAAACAGAAATCTCGTCATAAGTTACAACATGGATGAACCTTGTTGCTCAGTGATGGATATTACGCTAAGTGAAGAAGGACAATTACTGCATGAAACCACATAGATGAAGTGTCTAAAGTAATCAAACTTACAGAAACAGAAATTAGAATCTGTTGCCAGACTGGAAGGAGGACAAAATGGGCAGTTGCTATTCAATGGGAACAGAGTGTCCGTCATGCAAAATGAAAAGTTCCAGAGATCTTCTGTACCACATTATGCTTAGTTAATATTGTACCGTACACAGTAATTTGTTAAGAGGGTAACTCTCATGTTATGTGTTTTTTTTTTCACCACAATTTTTTTAAAAAACAAATGTTAGGTGAAAAGACTAGCTGCAGAGGCCTATAATGAAACATGGTTTATACAGTTTCAAATCATATAAAATAATGTCTTACATACATAATGATGCAGGCCACATGCTGTGGCTCACGCCTGTAATCCCAGCACTTAGGAGGCTGATGCGGGAGGATCACTTGAGATCAGGAGTTTGAGACCGGCCTGGCCAACATGGAGAAACCCCGTCTCCACTAAAAATACAAACATTAGCTGGGTGTGGTGGCACGTGACTGTAATCCCAACTACTCGGGAGGCCGAGGCAGGAGAATCGCTTGCACCTGGGAGGTGGTGACTACAGTGAGCCAAGATCATGCCGCTGCACTTCAGCCTGGGTGACAGAGTAACACCCTGTTAAAAAAAAAAAAAAAAATATATATATATATATATATATAGAGAGAGAGAGAGAGAGAGAGAGAGAGAGAGAGAGAGAGATGCAGATGTAAACAAAGGTAGTAAAAGCATAAAATATGTTTGGAAATGTTAAACACTGAACTCAGGATAGTGGTTTCTACTGCAGAGGAAAAAAGCAGAATAGAATCAAAAAGAGCTAAATAAGAGGTCTCTATTTCGTCTGTATTATTTTTTTAAATCTAAAGCAATATATTACAAAACTGATGGTATTTGATAGCTTAGTCTATTTTTCTGTATGTATATTTTATTAAAGAAATAAATTTTTTAGAACTTAACACCAAGAATATTTTTTCCCTCCTAAGAAATGAGTGTGCTTCACCTTCTCTAACAAGAAGTTTCCATGTACCCCCACTGAAGGAGGGATGACCCAGGGACAACAATTATAGCAAAACTGAGTGTGTGTATGTGTATCTGTGTTCACTCTTTTCAGAAGAGGTCTCACAGATTACAACACAGGGATGTGGCTTAAATAAAAATGTTAAAAACTATTAACATAATTGATGCTATTTGTCATTTTGCATGACATAAATAAAAACATGAAGCAAATCTGAATTAAAATCAACACATTTGCAACCTTTTTTTCTCAGTTCTGATTTTCTGTTTATATGCTATTTCATTTTATGCATTTGTGCTGTAAAGTTGCCTCAAACCCTCTGTGAAAAAAAGGCAAGCTATTAATTAAAAAATGAAATATCCTTTAATAAATTCTACCAAATCCATACAAGGAAACACAAAACAGAAGACTCTGGTGCAATGAATGTAAGCACTGAGATAGCAGACTTGGGTGTCAAGGTGTCAAGACAAATGGTTCCATTCCTAACTTTCATAAGAAAGGCTCAAACATAGTGTGGGCTATATCCAGGTTCTCATCCTTTTGGCCACAAAAACAAACCTAAAAACCCTAAGGAATATGACAGTAATAGGAGACGTCGGAATTGGCGGGTGAGAAGTATACTGTTGATTTAAAATGTCCCCCAGATGATTCTCATACGCTTTCCCCCATCCCCCCGACAAAATCCCACAATCCCTGACCCAGTTGACATCACTAAATTCGATTGAAATTAGATTTATTCTTTAAATTTGTTAAAAATTTAACAAATAGTTTATTGAGCACCTACTATGTCAGTGTGAGGAAGTGAGTGTCTTTATACTTCTGCACATTTAGAGCTAGGAAAATTTTACTAGGACTTGTGTTAAAGGACAACCTTAAAACATAAAAGATGACTGAACAGATAGTAAGGGACTTACCTCCCCTAAGCTATGTGTTTACATTTCAGAAGGACGATGAAACCAGGACTGTGAAAATCTTCCAGGGGTTAGAAACTCAAGTCTCTCGTACTAGGTTATTGCTATAATAATCATAATTTGTCCCTGCCCCTGAAACTTTACATCTGCTTTCGGGATAACAGGAATAAATATAGGTGTTCAAAATTTATCAGTCCCCAGGTGCTATGCTAGTTCCTAGGCACATCTCGTAACAGTGATCAAGGTGAAGTTCCTGCTCTCATACACAGTTTACAGTCACTTGTGGTGCTGAGAAGCACATAATCTATTACTACATGGTGTGGTAAAGGCATGGCAAGAGATGCTGTCGGAGATCAGCGAAATCTAAACTGAGAGCTGATGGTGAAGTTAGCCAGATGCCTTTGTCTGAAAATAAGAAAAAATCCCAAGCCGACAAAGCCTCACTATCTTCACATACCAAGAAATCCCAACAAAGGATGGCTCAGCAATGCAGCAAGGCCCCCGCCCCAGCTGTCTTTCTGCCCCGCTCCGTGTGGCGATGATGCTTGGGCTAGCTCCCTTCATGGCTGCAAGACAGCTGGAGCTCGGCCCACAGTGGGCAGAACTTCTCATCCAACTCTTTTTCACCAGGATGGCAAACCTTTCTGGAAGCCTCCACCCGGCTTCTCTTTATGTCTCCAGGGACAGAACTGGGTCACATGTTCACGCTCAAACCTATCAACTGGCAAGAACAGAACCTTCCTGACAGCCGTGGGCTGTGACTGGGGCCTGAGACTAGCTTCTCCAGAGCATATGGGTATACAGAGAAGAGCGGATTCTTGAGCAAAGTGGAGGTTCTGCTGGAAAAGAAGAGGGCACTGGAAGGTTACAGGGAAAGCGACCCATGGGATGTGCTGCAGTCATTAAAGTAGTATTTCATTTGTTTAGAAGGAATGTGCACTATTTGGCACTAATGGGAAATGTAAAGAAATAAAAGGCCACCTTGTACTTAAGCAGCAGCACACGCATAGTTAGAATTTTAAGAAAAAAACTAAAAATAAACGAAATTAATATGGTGTAAATTAAATAACACAAAGCTGAAAGATCCTAGAGTAATAGGGGTAGATCAGGTTTTTAATAACCAGAGGCAGTTCTGAAGGAAGAGAATTACAAAATGACAGACGTTGCTTTATGTTTAAAGGCACGAAGGTAAAAATTTAGGGGAGACAAGGTATGTTTACTTAGCTGTAAGAGAGACTGGAGAATAGTGAGAAAATGCACATGCAAATATGAAGCTCTTGGGGGCAGAACCCGAGTGTCTGTCTTGAGAGCCAAGGTTTTAGCCCAGCTAAAGGCACCCGATATATATGTCTAGAATGAATGAGTGAATGGAGAGGCTTGGACTTGAAATACTATTTGACAGGAGACTACCAAAGGTTGCTTATCATAGGGCATGTGTGACCAAACCATTTCTGATGAAAACTCTTGCTTTCAATACACAGAATGAAGTGGAGAACTACAAGCTATGAAGCATCATCAATTAGAAGGCTATGAAAGTGATCTGGGCATAAAGTAATCAGGGCCGGGATTGGCGACCCAAGAACTAAAAATCAGAAGTGCAATGGAAAAAAGTGGTGGTTATACAACAGTATACGTACTCTGCTTGTGTTATTTACTAAGAATGTCACAAGCATAAAAGAAAGCGGTGTTGCATATTTTAGATTCATTTGTTACTGCATTATGAAAAACAGGATGGCATTTTTAATCTAGTTTATCTGATCCTGAACTTTAAGAAGTGTTTACAGCATTTCAACTAGACTATGTACCCCCTGGTTTCTTTTCCAATTCCAACAGGAAAGATGCAGGACTCAATCTGAATCCACCAGAATCATGGTCTCTGTGGCCTCCTAGTGCTAGCTATCTAGAATGGCAGCTTTTGTGTATTTAATACTTAAAACAGTTCCGTAGCAAATTCTTCTATTAATGAAAACAGTATAGACTGCTTCTGCCCTCTAGTTTTTCGCCCATGCATGTAATAATGATGCCCCCAAAAGTAACATCTTAGACATGATTCACAACCAGACCAAATCTATGATTGAGGTAAACAAAATATCTACAAAGCTAAGAGTCATTAGATCATTCACGTCTCCAACATCATTTCCTGTAACAATCAATGAGAAGCAATTCACAGATTCCTTCTCAGCTAGGTGCAGTGGCTCATGCCTATAATCCCAGCACTTTGGGAGGCTGAAGTGAGAGGATCGCTTGGGGCTAGGAGTTCAAGACCAGCCTGGGGAACATAGCAAGACCCCACTCCCCTGCCACCCCGTGCCACCCACCCATCTCCATTATTTTAAAAAAGGTATTTAAAAAAAAAAAAGAAAGAAAAAGGATTCTTGCTAACTACTGTTTGCACATATCTTACATACCATTTGGTCTTCATTTCACCCCTGGCACCTTTACTTACCTACTCTGCTTCTTCATGACTGGTCACGGTAAAAACTAACTAGTGCTTCTGCCTGTCAGAAGACTCATTCTTGACTGTTTTTGCTGACAAGCAGTCTTAGTCGCACACAAATAGGGCTTCACGTTCAGCCAGACCCTAAGTCCCACCGTTCCTCTGGGAGGCAGCAGAGAGTTCTAGCTAACCCGAGAAAAGACAACGTGGCCAAAGAGGAAGGCTGCCTGTAGGCTGACAATGCTGTTGCATGGCATCCTAACCCTTCTGACACAAGTAGTTTACAAGGGGGGAACAGTTTAGGGACGAACACGGGAAAAGCACAGAAAATCTAAGCAAACAATGCCCTCCTCCAAAAAAAAAAAAAAAAAAAGAAAAGAATTATTAACACCAGGGAAAACGAAAAGTTGTGCTGGAAAGAAAAGGTAACCATAGATTATATAACGCATCTGGGAATAATGTTTTCAAAGTCCTAACAATGTAAATGCTGATTCAAAATGTAATTATAATGAGAGAAGAAAAGGGCTGTGTACAAGGGGTGGGGGTGCATAAGATAAACTCTCCTTTATCATGAGAGGTCAAAGGTAATGCCTAAGACTGAAAAATTAAGAAGAGGATAGAGTGATGCCTGTTCAGAGAGCTGGAGGTAAACAAGCAGAACAATCCGCTCTAAGAGTTGAGCTCAGAGAGCAGGGGACGGGGCAGGAGTGAGCGCGGGGAGACTGCTGGTCTTTGTAACAAGCTCTTGGAATATGCAGGTTGTGCGCATGTAAAACTTTAGAGTTAAATTAACACTAGTTTACAAGTGGCCAAGTAGAGACTAGAACCCAGAGTTGCTTAGTTTAGTGCTTGTGCCACTGTATAATACCCTTCATAAAAAATTACATATATTTTTCACTCTTGAAGAAAATATAGAGAAAACAATGATATTTTATCAAAACAATGTAACGTACTATTGTTCTTGTCAAGGGTATTGTGTTTTCATTTCATGGACAAAAAAAAATCAAATATTCAGCAGCTGAACTGCAGACATACCAGTCTGTAACAGGGGCAGGAAAAAACGCAGTATTCTTGAGTAAGACCCTCTCTGTTAAGGGGCACTCTTTTATTACAGAAACAGATAAACACACACAATAAAATACAATGAGGTATCTCAGCACTTTGGGAGGACAAGGTGGGTGAATCACTTGAGGTCTGGAGTTCGAGACTAGCCTGGCCAACATGGTGAATGAAATCCCGTCTATACTAAAAATCGCACCATTGCACTCTAGCCTGGGTGACAGAGCGAGACTCCACCTCAGTACAATTAAAAAAAAAAAAAATTTACAATGAAGTAAGCACCACAACACTTCCTTGCCCTGCCTTGGTTTCCTCATTTGCTTGTCTGGTTTTTGGTTTTTTTTTTGAGACAGTCTTGCTCTGTCGCCCAGGCTGGTGTGCAGTGGCGCCACCTCGGCTCACTACAAGCTTCGCCTCCCGGGTTCACGCCATTCTCCTGCCTCAGCCTCCTGAGTACCTCGGACTACTGGCACCCGCCAACATGCCCGGCTAATTTTTTTTCTTTCTGGTATTTTTAGTAGAGACGAGGTTTCACCATGTTAGCCAGGATAGTCTCGATCTCCTGACCTCACGATTCACCCGCCTCGGTCTCCCAAAGTGCTAGGATTACAGGCGTGAGCCACCGCACCCGGCCAGTTTCCTCATTTGTAAAATACCTATGGAGTTTTGTGAATACGTACTGAGGCAGTACATATATAGTGTTTGGTGCACTTCCAGGCAGGTAGTAATTACCTAAGTCATAAGAAAAATAAGTCCAAATAGACAAATTCATGTCTGTTTGATTTTAAAGCCATGCTCATTCCTTCACATCACATTTCTAAAATAATCCTATTACCACCTTATTAGACAAAACACTGATTTTGATTTTACTCCTGGATCCACGTGGCATTAAGTAAACAGACACATTGTGATACATATGTATAATAAAACCTGAGGGTTAAAAAATATTTTCCAGCTCTCTATTTACAAATATTTGATTTATTTAGAAATAGTCGCTTAAAATATGTCTTAAGAATTTGCACAATTAGAAGTGAAGTTCCTGACTTACCAAGATGTAAAACGTGTAGTAAACTATTTTCAATAACCAGCAAGTAAATGATTTGTCACTAGATGGCACTGTATTGGATAATATTTTTTAAAAAAACTTTTTTAGCACAATGAGATCCAAATTGATTTGTCAAATTAGAAGAATATTTTCTTAGTCACAGGATGAGATAGGAGGTCGGCACAGGATACAGGTCACAAAGACCCTGCTGATAACACAGGATGCCGTAAAGAAGCCGGCCAAAACTCACCAAAACCAAGATGGCAACGTAAGAGACCTCTGGTCGTCCTCACTGCTCATTATACACTAATTATAATACATTAGCATTCTAAAAGGCGCTCCTGCCAATGCCACGACAGTTTACAAATCCCACTGCGATGTCCGGAAGTCACCCTATATGGTCTAAAAAGGGGAGGAACCCTCAGTTCCAGGAAATCTCCACCCCTTTCCTGGAAAACTCATGAATAATCCACCCCTTGTTTAGCATATAATCTAGAAATAACTGCAAGTATACTCAGGCAAGCAGACCAGGCCACTGCTCTGTCTATGGAGTAGCCATTCCTTATTCCTTTATTTTTCTTTTTTTGAAACTTGCTTTCACTTTAAAAAAGGAATATTTTCTTTCCAAAGGAGAGGGTAAGATTAAATTAGTTCTGCTTTTTAAGTTATTTCATGGCTTTAAAAATAGTTACGGTTTAATGGAAAAGAAAATAATGATACAATCAAGTTAAATGTCATTTTTAAACGAATCTGATACCTGAACAGTAAATAACTATTCTGATATCTTTTAAGCAGGAATAATTACAAATATCTCTTCTGTTTCCAGTATAACAAGTAAGTACAAACATATACTTACCTGCACAACTGTGGTTTGTACTGTTAGCATTTGGTTAAGGGGAACTACATTTCCCAGAACTCTTTTCTATACATGATTCTAGGCCACAGCTAGAGGAAATCAAGAGGAATTCACCTGAGATTGGGAAGGAGGAGCTGCAGCAAGCAGGCAGGGCTCTCTCAAGTCATTATTCCCTTTGTGGTTAGAGGTGACAGACACAAATGCTGGCAGGGCCCAGCTTGTCCTCACACACCTCTACTCGGCTGTCCAGGTCTCCCTCCCAAATATTGAGCCTATTGGTCAACAAGGGCTTCGGGTCTACCTTCAGATGCTTGGCAGGAGACACAGAAGTGACATTTAAGAAATAGCTCCTTATTAACCAAGGTATGTTTAGCAAGTTATAATAATGCAGTAAATGAGTGAGGTGCCTCCTCACACGGTAGCTTCAGCGTGTTAATAACGCCCCATTAATTATACAGAATTATATAACCTTTTGTATGGGTCAAATGTTATATAACATTTTTTTTTAAAAAAGAACAGACAACATCCCAGGCCAGTCAGTAATCTATTTAAATATTTAGAGATAAGTAAGTTGAGACCACAATGTCTGAGCAAAACAGTCAGCTAAGGAAACCCAACTCTACCACTCCTTTATTATTTCCCAAATTATTATCTGGTTGTTTCATTCATTCTGCCTGAAAACTTTCTAATATTACAGACACCTATCCTTAACAGCCAGCCAAACTCCTAAGTTTGTGAGCCAATCACCAATATGGCTTAGTATTTGCTTTACTTTCAGTGCTAATAAACTAGATCTAGTGCTGGAACTCATAATGGGTGCAAAGACAGACTCAATAACTGTGTACTAAAATAATTGATGATTAAGTCATCTTCCTATCAGATGAGTCTGATTCAACTCCCCTAACGGCAGAGTTACCACAAAGTAATACAGACAGGCCAGGTGTCCCAGCACTTTGGGAGGCCAAAATGGGCGGATCACTTGAGGTCAGGAGTTCAAGACGATCCTAGTTAACATGGTGAAACCCCATCTCCAAAAATTAGCCAGGTGTGGTGGCAGGTGCCTGTAATCCCAGCTACTAAGGGAGCTGAGGCAGGAGAATCGCTTGAACCCGGGAGGCGGAGGTTGCAACGAGCCGAGATCGCACCACTGCACTCCAGCCTGTGCGACACAGCGAGACTCAGTCTCAAAAAAAAAAAAAAGAAATACAAACAAAACATCAAAGCAAACAAAAAAATACAGTCCACTTTTGTGGATAAAAAAAAAAAAAAGGTTCTGTGTCTGCCATGTTGTTTCTTGTCAATCTGAGTGATTGCTTCCAATATAGGTACTCCCCAAGCCCTACCTCTAACATTGGACATCAGCAAAGCCAGAACCCACTGGGTCCATAAAAGCACCTCTGCTCATCTGTGTGTGTTGTCAGTGTTCAGAGAGGACTCACTATGCTCTGGGGAGTCTTCTAAGCCCTTTACAACCATTATCTCGTAGGCCTCCAGCCATCCTTATGACATAAGTGCTATTATACATACCCTGGTGTTGACATGCACTAGATACATAGCCTCGGAAGGTTTAGGAGAGATTGAGCAGCTTTTTCCAAGGCTATACATCTCACACATTGCAACACCAGGATCCAAACCAGCTTGGGTCTGACTGCAGAACCCCAGTTCTCAACTATTAAATGATGGTACATTGCCTCCACCCCCATTACATGAGAAAACTTAAGAATAAACTCTGCTGATTTATCTTTGTATCCTCCAAAAGCATGTAATGCACTTGTATTTAGTATGTGTCAACAGTTATCTGTTGACTAAATATATTCTGAGTGAGAAAGTTAACTGAGGTGCTGCCTTTTATCAAAGAATAATTCCTGCTCCAATTTAAACTAAAGAAGACAAGGCTTCAAAAACCTAACAGCAGTGGAGACAATGAAGACAAAAACCAGGGATAAATTGGAGTCATGTAACCCCTATACCTCAGACTTATCCCAGTTTTTAGGATTCCAACTACATTACAGGACATGCACCTAATACTATTGTCGTATCTTTAGTTCTATTGACTATTCTGGCCTTCCTCCCAAAATGAAGGAATAAACTCCAAGTCTCTGCCCCTCCTGGACCTACTTAACTAAGTGGGCCAAATCCAGCCATTTTCCAAGAGATGCCAATTAGAGAGTAACTTTCTATAAGGACAGAACACTGTGCAAAATAGGGTATCTTTCTGCCAGTCAACACTAGTAGGTTTTACACTTGGGTTTTATCACCCTATCTTAATTGAACACATAGTTTTCTCCTGTAAAGACATCATATTTTGCCTTCTCTTATCTGCTAATGAGAATCTCCTACTTGGTACTCTGCAGTGAATAACAGACTTGAGTTTGTTCAAAAACACCAAAAAATTTGCTGCTATGAAAAACAAAAAAATTACTGCTGTGTATCCTGGGAATTCAAATGCTATCCATCTGGACTAAATTTTACACATAAAAATCTCACAGTATTCAATTATCATGGTAGGTTTAAAGCAGGGGTATCCAATCTTTTGGCTTCCTGGGACCATACTGGAAGAAAAATTGTCTTGGGCCATACATAAAATATACTAACACTAATGATAGTGATTAGCTAACAACAACAACAAATAATCATGCAAAAAAAAATCTCATGTTTTAAAACAGTTTACTAATTTGTGTTGGGCCGCATTCAAAGCTGTCCAGGGCCACATGGGGCCTGCGGGCCGCAGGTTGGACAAGCTTGGTTTAAAGTTTCAAAAGGCATCTCCCAAGCCTTCCATGATTTTATTTTATTTTCCCTCTGGCTAGCAATTCCTTGGAGCCAGTCCTTTTTGTTAGGCTGGTTTACCTCCACTCTTAGACCCAGGCTGAGCACTCTCTCAAGCCCCAAGGTAAAAAGAGGGAGTCTTTTTCCACCTGGGTCCGAGATCTAGCCCTTTCAGGTCAAAAGTTTTCTCCTCAGCTGCTGGACTCACCACTTCACCACTCAGGCTTCCCCCTTCCAGAGACTTCCCTCTCTGTCTTAGTCCATTTTCTATTGCTTAGGGCAGAATGCCTGAAACTGGATAGCTTATCAAGAAATGAAATTTATTTCTTACAGTTCTGGATACTGGGAAGTCCAAGGTTGAGAGACAGTATCTGGTGAGAGCCTTCTTGCTGGTGGTGACTCTGCAGACTCTGAGGCAGTGCAGGGTATCACATGGTGACGGGGCTGAATGTCACTCTCTCTTCCTCTTCTTACAAAACCACAAGCCCCACTCCCATGACAACCCATTAATCCACTAACCCATTAATCCATTAATCCATGAGTGGGTAAATCAATTCATGAGGGCAAAGCCCTCATGATCCAATCACCTCTTAAAGACTCTACCTCTCAATACTGCCACACTGGGGATTAAATGTGAACGTGAGTTTTGGAAGGGACGAACATTCCAATCACTGCACTCTCCCTGAGCATATTCTCAGCCTCACTCCTGTACTGTTTAGCATGGATTCTTATCCCTTGCTGAAAGTCAGTTTTCTTCTACAGCTCTGCCCAGCATCACCCACTCATCTGACTCAGCAAGAGTCACACAAATTGCATATTTTAAAAAGATCCTTTGCTGTATCTTGAGCATTCATCTTCCCTTTACATTTGAATAAAGCAATAATGCATGGACTTCTGATTACAGTTTAAGCTCCTTGACGCTAGGTAGGCAAATGCCCCCTTTCATCCATGACTTTTAGGATCAGAAATTTTTCACCACAGACATGAATTACACAGTTGCCTTTAAATTATGCAGTCTGAGCGAGACAATAGCTTTAAAATAAAGCAGAAGATATTTTATAGTTTCTAATCACCTATATACCAAAACACTTAAATGAACCACTGATGGGGTTGTCAAATTTTTAATTCTGTCAATCTGCAAGGAAAAAGAAAAAAGAAAATGGAGAGAAAACAATTATCCGCTCTTGAAGGTCTGGTATTATTTGCCTGAGGGAAGATTTTAGGATGTTTTCGAGTCCCTCTGAGTTATTATTCTTTGTTTTCATCATTACATTAGAATGTAATCTGATCCACTCTTACGGTCCCACAGAACCATGATCCTTTCTTTCCAAAACATCCACTACAAGACTGGACCTGGCTTTTGGTACTCTTCCTTCTTTAAACTCATTCCAAAAAAAGGCTTCAGAGAATGACTTTCTAACGTCAACACAAACTTCAGACTTTGGGTCTCTCTCACAATTGGTCACAGAGTGCAGATGAAACTCAGAGTTAGTGGTGCTCTCAAAGCAAAACACTGAACAAAGATGCAGAGATAAGCCCAGTCTTCAAACAACACACAAGCCCATTGGCTTACTTCCGTGAAGGGCCCAAGTTACAGAAATGCCTGTTCTGTAAATGGCTTTGATTACTTTCTCAGGATCATCTGCTCAAACAGTGATATGTCATTCACTGCTAAGATCTTTAAAGAAGAACATCTTTCACTGGCACAGGATAGAGCATTCAAGAATTCAAAGAAACATTTGTAGATTAAAAAAAAAAAAAAACCTTCAGCGTGGCAAATCTCAACCTGTGGCTTTTGGCTTCAAATACTCTGGTCAGATTACTTGCATAATACTTTGTTTTCGTGAGATCCTCAAAAATAAGTGGTTAAATATTTTTCATTTTAAAAAGTTTCTTCCTTTTCTATTTGTGATTAGAATAGAAACTAAGTTTATAGTTTTAAAAAAGTATTTTCCTTCAGAAATCTATCCTACAAATCAACTCGGTTCTATAAATGACCCCAGACAAATATTAAGTTGGACAAACACATCAAACAACATTAAACAAATAACTATGTGAACTGAATTAATTAGTTACACAATTAATTCTCTACTTTTGGCAAATGCTTGATTCTGTTCTTGAAAGGTTAAATACAAAATAAGAGCAGTTTAATGTCATGAGGAGCCTTGTATATTTGCTGAACACTAGGAAAACCTTAAAAAGCTCAACTTCATTAAATTCAAAGCAAAGAGATTTGACCCCTTTAGAGTCACATAATGAGAGAAAGGACTACAGGGAGAACTGAAGGGTCCTAAAAAGAGCATGGCCTTGGGTATTGGGAGGATCAGGATTTGAATCCTGGCCCAGCTGTGTGGCCTTGCACAAGCTACGTAAGTCTCTGAAAATCATTCAGCTGTAAAATGAGAAAAATAATGTCACCGCACAGAATTGTTATGGAGATTCGATGAGTCAGACGAAGTACTTGGAACCAGCGTGGCGCCTGACACATGCTCAACAGGATGTCTGTGATCGACGCGAATTCCCTTCTTCTTATTCCCTTCCCTGTGGAAAACTGATGTGGCAGATCGTAGGACTTTGTAATGGTTGTAAATAGTTGGGTTTCTTGGAAAAAAAAAAAAAAAGCTATATTCAAATTATATTTTTAAAATGCTGAAGGAAATCCTGACATGTTACAACACGGATGAACTTTGAATATGTGGCGCTGAAACAGGCCGGTCACGAAAGGACAAATATTGCATGATTCCTCTTGTATGAGGTTCCCAGAGTAGTCAAATTCATGAAGACAGAAAGTAGGATGGTGGTTGTCAGCGGATGGAAGAGAGGGAAATGGGGAGTTGTTTAATGGGCACAGAGTGTCAATCACGGCAAGTGAAAAAGTTCTGGAGATGCATGGTGGTAATGGTGGTACAACAATGTGAATGTACTTAATGCCAAAAAAACTACTCAAGAATGATTAAATGGTAAAGTTTATGTTATGTATATTTAACCCCCGCCACGCACACACACACATACTGAAAAGTGCTTGGTATTTTAAAAATCTTATAACAAATTCTTTTGGAAAAGTTTGGTTGTTGTTTTTGTTTGTTTGAGACAGGGTTTCCCTCTGTTGCCCTGGCTGGTCAAATCCAATGGCTTCGTATTCCTGCTCATCTCAACTTGACCTCCTGGTAGCTATCTCTCCTTTTGGAACAGTTCTGAAATGGCTTTTTTCCTGAGTGTGCTCTTTAAATGTTGGAGTGTCCCAGAGTCCTCTGCATGACCCTCTCTCGCTTTGCTCAGCAAGCTCTCCTTACATAATCTCACCCATTTACACACGTGTGAATATGTTTCCATCTGCTGGTTCTCTCCATTTGGGTGCCCCATTCTAAAATGTCCGGAACCAAACTCAGTGCTTCCTTTCTACTCTCCCATTCAATGGCTATAGCTTGAAAAACTCTTCCTTCTCTATTCTTCCATCCCTCCCACAACTGTTGTCTGTAGCTCTGGTACGTCACGCAAATTCCACCTCCCAAAATCATAATGCAACTTCGTCTTCTCCACCACATCGCTGCTATCAAGGCCTAATCCAGGCCCTTCATCGCACTCAGCTGGACTTTGCAGCAGTCTCCCAACTTGTCTATTCTCTTTAGTCTTCCCTTCCAGTCCATCTTCCACACTGCTGCCAGGCATTTTTCTAAAATGTGAATCTCCACCATTCCTCTAATTTTAAAACTTCCAATGGTTCCCCACAGTCAACGGGGCGAAGGCCAGTCATTCAGCATTACACACATGGCCCTCTCCAATCTCATTTCCTGCTCCTTTCCCACTCCCAATGCCCCTAAACCTTAAGCTCCATTACAACTTCTCAAGAAAATGACAATTCCCACCTCTACAGTGTGGTACATGCTGCTTCTGAAACATGCTCCTTGTTCTCCATTTGGTGAGCAACTGCACGCTCTTGAGGACTCAACTCAAACGCCAATCTTCCTAGACCAAACCCCAGAGTGCAAATTAATTGAAGTGCCCAGAGCAGTTTGTGCAGGAGGTTGCAACGCTTAGCACACAGCACTGCATTTACCCGTTTCTTGCTTCCAAGCCATCCCTGAAATCTTCTCTGTGGAGCACCACAGGACCAGGAGACCTGCCTCACTCAGTTTGCAGTCACCCCTAGATGCTTCATGGCTTGTGTGGTCTACCTCTCTAGTCACACGTCTCCCAATCCTTAACGCTCAGGGACTCCACTGCCACACTGATGGACCACCATGGTCCAAGCACGTCTACTACAAGGCTTGGGGAAATCTTTCATTTGTTCAGTCAGCTTACATTTATTCCATGTGGAGCTACATGGATGAAACTTGGCTCCTCCCTCAGAGAAGCGAAAACAAACACACAGACACAAATAACACAGGTTGTAGAAACCTACACACAGTGATTCCCAGGACATTCTGGAGATAGAGAAGCACACAGGAGGACAATGTGCCCAGCAAGTGTGGGGCCCTAGAAATGGAAGAGACACTCGGTGGAAGCTTCTGGGACCCACAAGGTCTGAAGTAAGACTCAGAGAACTCAGAGGGAAAGAGGAGGGGATAGGATGAGTGGGAAACAGGAAATGGAAAATATATCAACTAACCAGATTAACTTTCTGTCAATTGCTCAAGTACAAGGAATAAAAGCCATGATAGAATCTCCAAATATATCCAGATCTTTTTCTTTTTTAATTGAGACAGGGTGTCTCTCTATTACCTAGACTGTAGCTAGTGGCATAATCATAGCTCAGCCTCGACCTCCCGGGCCCAAGCAATCCTCCTAAGTAGCTGGGACCACAGGTGTGTGTCACCACACCCAGCTAATTTTTGTATTTCTTGTAGAGATGAGGTTTCACCATGTTGCCCAGGCTGGTCTCGAACTCCCGGGCTCAAGCAATTCACCTGCTGTCAGCCTCCTAAAGTGCTGGGATTACAGGGGTAAGCCACTGCACCTGGCCCTAGATCTTTAACTGTAAAAGTAAACAACACAGTCAGTGATCTCCGGAGACATATACATTCTCCTTCCCTTTTTATTCTGTCTCCCTCTCTCACACCCACAGACACACAGAAAAAGCTTAATGTGTATGTAATGAATACCTAATGGCAGTACTGACACAGTCAGAGCCTCTGCCCCCTCCAGTCACTTACGATCTGTGCCATCCACAGTGAAGGCACCCAGGTGTCCCTCCCTTCTGCTATTCCTTCTCAACATCCCCTGGTCCTTTCGTCTCTTCTATGCTCACCTCCCACGCACACTGCAAAATGAGTCTACATCATCAGAGGCTGCCCTATTTATTCAAAGATGATGTTCCTGAGAACAATCCTATCTTTTTGTGCTAAAACGAACTTATCAACAATAGTTTTTTTTTTTCACAGCATAAAGACTACTCTTAATTTGGAACCATGGTTATTAATGCTATTGTAATTTAGCTTAAGTCTTAAATGGACCCAACATTTCTTCTTAAAAGGAAAATAGCGTTATCAGAAAAAATAACAATAATATAATCATCATCACACCATGTTACAGAGAAAACTCACATTTAATTTCTGGGTTTGTCAGTGTTTTACTACACAATCTTTGGTCGACTTAATCTCACATCCTTACACAAATCTGTGTTATGTCACATAAAGACGTTTTTAAATTATTTTCATGTTTTTGCTCCATCTTATTGATAATTATTTCGCTAATTTGAAAACAGATTAAATCTATGTACAGATATAGAACATAAAATACTACTAAATAAGACCGGGTGTGGTGGCTCATGCCTGTAATCCCAGCACTTTAGGAGGCTGAGGTGAGAGGATCACTTGAGGCCAGGGATTCAAGACCAGCCCGGGCAACACAGCAAGACCCCATCTCTACAAAAAATTAAAATTAAAATTAAAAAACCAAGACTCCTTCAATTTAGTATTTACATTTGCTGGTTGCAATTTTAATTATATTTCTTATACATTAATTGCATCCCTGCAAGTTCAGTTAACAAAGTATATGAATCATAGAATCATGCTTGAAGTTGGGAGGTAAGGGAGAAGAAAAATAGGTCTTTGTCTTGGATCATGATCTGAAATGCTTACGGACCAGGGAGAAGGGAAAGGAAGGGAAATGAATGGGGCTGGGGAGAGCACACATGAGGATAGTTAAAAGCAATATGTAAAGTAAAAAAATAATAAAGTCAGTTGATTTCACATGCAGTTAAAAGAGTCCCTGAAAATGAGTGAGGTAAAATCCTCCTCCATTGCCCTCAATCCAAGAGCTGAGTGGAAGTGCCATTCCAGGGAGTCTTGGGGGTACTATCAGGAGGCAGAAAGACATAAGATCTTAAAATCTGAGTCGTGAATGGTATGCCAGCCCCTCATCCTCCCACCTCAAGCACTTTGTAAAAAGTTAATCATCGAATTAAATGTTATAATCCAATTTCCAAAATTGCTCTACTCCACTTAAACTGCTGTCACCTATAATAACCTTGCAGGCAAATGCATTCATTTCAAACATCATTCTCTGCGAATTCTGCAACATCTGAAGCTCTTGATTACTCTGCTTTTTTCCATTCTGCAGGAACCCAACTGGCTCTTCTTTCTCTCTAATCCAACAGACCCAGCTCCCCTTCCTAATCATATCCCAAACCATGGCTTTCCCCAAGGTCACCGCCCTGATTTTCTCTACATACTCAGTCATTGAAAACTCAACCATCACAGGGGAAGGGATTCTGCTGTCTCCCTTCCATGTGTCCTACCTCTGCCCTCTCCCTGCTCCCAACTAAATCCATCACTTGACTGCTAGATCGCATTACTATGATCCACCTCCTGTTTCTCCCTTTCTTCCATTCATCTTTGACATTACTACCAGATTAATCTTTCTCTGGATCCCAGACTTTTTTCCTTTTCAAAATTATACCATCACTCCTCTTTAGGACAGTGTGGTGGTTGTAAAATCTGTTCCCAGATTCTCTGACACACCTCTTTTTAAAAGGTGAAGCCTAGCTCCCCTTCCCTTGAATGTGGGCAGAATTTACTGGCTTGTGTCTAAGGAAGAGAACATGGCGAGAGTGATGGGGGATGATTTCCAACGCATGGTCAAAAAGGGCATTGAAGCTTCTGTCTTCTTTTCTTGAATTGCTCTACCTGGGGAGTGCAGCTGCCATGTCATAAGGACACTCAACCCTGTGAAGAGTCCCACAAAGGGGAGGAACTGAGCCCTCCCACTAACAACCAGCACCAACTTGCCAGCCATGTGAGTGCACCATCTTGCAAGAAGATCCTCCAGCCCCAATAAAGCCTTAAGATGACTGAAGACTGGCTAACATCTATTTAAAAATTATTATTATTATTTCATAGAGATAGGGTCTCATTATGTTGTCCAAGCTGTCTCAAACTCGTAGGCTCAAGCAATCCTCCTGCCTCAACCTCCCAAAGTGCTGGGACTAGAGGCATGAGCCTCCATGCCCAGCCCTGATTATCATCTTGACTTCACCACAAGAGACCCCAAGCCTGAACACATTTGTATGTCCAAATCTCAGACATACAAAATTTGTTAGAGACAATAAATGTTGATTGATGTTTTAAGCCACTAAATTTGGGGATAATTTGTTACACTGCAATAGATTAATAGTTCAGAAGGCCTCTGCTGCCAGTGTGACAAATCCAAATGCTTTCTTTGGGCACTCAAGTTGTCCAATAACTGCCCTTACTTTATCTTTGAGTACAGAAACACCATCTGGGCCAGTTATTTCACTGACCTCACACGACATGGTGAAACTCTGCCTCTACTCCAATTGTCACACGAAATGTCCTTTTTGGTCCTCTCCACTAAACTAAATTCAACACTTTCTTCTAGGCTCAATTCAAGGAATTGAATTGAATACCCACACAGGAATTTTTAAATATTTTTTAATGTACATAAACATGTCTGATTTCCAAAACTATGTTTTAGTTATTTAAGATAGACATTATGACTTCTGCTACCCTCACATTCCCCCACACTAACCGATACACAGACATAACTTACCACGGAGCCACTTTTTAAAATGAAATAGATCAACACGTACTGACCTGTTCAGCTGTATGTGATATATTAAGTGGAAACAAAGCAAGTTGCACAAAGAAAACTGAGTACTTAAGAATAAATTTTAGGCCGGACGCGGTGGCTCAAGCCTGTAATCCCAGCACTTTGGGAGGCCGAGACGGGCGGATCACGAGGTCAGGAGATCGAGACCATCCTGGCTAATACGGTGAAACCCCGTCTCTACTAAAAATACAAAAACTAGCCGGGCGAGGTGGCGGGCGCCTGTAGTCCCAGCTACTCGGGAGGCTGAGGCAGGAGAATGGCAGAAACCCGGGAGGCAGAGCTTGCAGTGAGCTGAGATCTGGCCACTGCACTCCAGTCCGGGCGACAGAGCGAGACTCTGCCTCAAAAAAAAAAAAAAAAAAAAAAAAAAAAAGAATAAATTTTAAAATAAATCTATTAAACACATCTGAGGAAAACTTTAAAGCATTCTTAAAAAGACACAAACGAAGAGTTTAATAATGTTAAACATCTCTTATATTCAGATAGAACAAGTTAACATAAAAATGTCAGTTCAGCCGGGCGCGGTGGCTCAAGCCTGTAATCCCAGCACTTTGGGAGGCCGAGACGGGCAGATCACGAGGTCAGGAGATCGAAACCATCCTGGCTAACACCGTGAAACCCCGTCTCTACTAAAAAATATGAAAAACTAGCCGGGCGAGGTGGCGGGCGCCTGTAGTCCCAGCTACTCGGGAGGCTGAGGCAGGAGAATGGCGTGAACCTGGGAGGCGGAGCTTGCAGTGAGCTGAGATCCGGCCACTGCACTCCAGCCTGGGCGACAGAGCGAGACTCTGTCTCAAAAAAAAAAAAAAAAAAGTCAGTTCATCATAAATTAATTTAGAAATTTAATGTAATCCTCATAAATAAACCAAGTTTTTTAAATGAAGATATACAACTGATACTGAGCCTCATACTGAAAAATAATATGCAGTAACAGCCAGGAAAACACTCACACACTAGAGGGAAGGATGAGTTCTTCCGGACGTTAAATGATAGTCTAAAGCCTCCATGATGAAAAGTGTCTGACACATGAATAGACAGAAAAACCAGCAGAGTAATACAGAAAGTTCAAAAACAGACCCAAATGCAGATGAAGTTTTAGTACTGTATATGATAAAGGTGACATCTAAAATCACCAAGGCAAAAACTATTTAATAAATGATGTTTGATATGGTTTGGCTGTGTCCCCACCCAAATCACATCTTGAATTATAGTTCCCATAATCCCCACGTGTCATGAAAAGGACCCAGTAAGGAGGTAATGTAATCATGGGGGTGGTTACCCTCATACAGTTCTTGTGATAGTGAGTTCTCATGAGATCTGATGGTTTTATAAGGGGCTGTTCTCCCTTTTGTCTGGCACATCTCCATGATGCCGTCATGTGAAGAAGGGCATGTTTGCTTCCTCTTCTGCCATGATTGTAAGTTTCCTGAGGCCTCCCCAGCCATGCTGAACTGTGAGTCAATTAAACATCTTTTCTTTATAAATTACCCAGTCAAGGGTATCTCTTCATAGCAGTGTGAAAATGGATTAACACAATGTTAAAATAATTGGCTAGCCACTGGAAAACCTCATACTATATACTAAAATAAACTCCAAATGAATCAGGGATCTAAATGTAAAGCAATGAAGCCATACTACCACGAGAAGGGTGAGAAAAGGTGACTCTCATCTCGATGTAGGAAAAGGTTTGCTACCTACAACTCAAAATTGGGAAGACTGAAAGACTGATCGATTTGACTACATACTTTTTTTAAATTTCTGTATGGCCAAAAATACTCTATTGTAAACAAAAGGCAACAGATAAAATGAGAGAAAATATTTGCAACATATCACAGATAAAGGAGTAATAACTGTATTAAAGAACTCTGAAAGACAAAAACAACAGAAAAATGAGCAAAGGACATGGGAAAATACATACACTCACATATACTTACACACACACACACACACACACAAACACACACATCCCTTAGACATAATAAAAGATGTTCAATTCCACTTATAGTGGAAAAAATACAAATTTAAATTATATCAAGATGCTATTTCTCAACTATCAAATTGGGCAAAAAAAAAAAGTCACTCTTGGCTAGGCTGTGGAGAAGCAGACACTCTCATACAGAGTTTCTTAGAGAACTGGCTGATTCTAGGGCTGTGGCAGAGAAGGTATGCAATGAGAAACATTCTACATGCACAAGAAAGAGTGTGTTCAAAGAACGAAGGGGATGTGTCAAAAGACACAGGAGGCGGCTTGAAGAAACTCCTACTGGCCAAATCTGGGATAATTTCAGCATCAAAATACATAATAATAATAAATTAAGACTAATATCAGAATCCATGAATATGCACTGAAATAAATAAATGAGATTGAAGAGAGAGCCCTTTTTAGGGGAAGAAAGTCAACTATAAATAAATGAAGAAATGATGGACTTTTAAAAATCGCCATTACGCAACCATCATAAGAATAAATGATGCACACAAGCATCAATAGATTGTAAAAGGCCAGGGTTAAACGTGTGAGGAGTAACAGGACATTAACGAAATCTAAAAATATCATTCCATAACACAATTATTATTGGAAATAAAGGAAACAGTCACTTTCCGAGAAAAACTTGAGAAACCGGAAAATCTGACAGAAACCTGACCTTAACCAGGGTTCTAAGTTAATATCACCAGTGGTGAGACAGACAGACATCACGTGCCTCTGAATAAGATGTACTGAGAAGAACACAGTGCCCCTCATGTAGCATTTCTACGGAAAACACAAAACCTGAATACAGGCACGAGGAAGCAACAAACAAACCACTGTTGAAAGACACTATGTAATATTGCCTAGTTCTCCGAAAATGTCAAGGTCACAAAACACAAAGACTGAGAAGCTGTTCCAGGTTAACCAAATGTAACACATGATCTGGTAATTTCTTACTATAAAGATACTTTGAGGATAACTGACAGAATCTGAATAAGGTCTACAGTTAGATAATATTATGGTACCAGTGTTAATATCCCAATTTTATTTATTTATTTATTTAGAGACCAAGGTTTGCTCTTGTTGCCCAGGCTGGAGTGCAATGGCATGATCTCAGCCCACTGCAACCTCCGTCTCCCAGACTAAAGCAATTCTCCTGCCTCAGCCTCCCCAGTAGCTGGGATTACAGGTGCGTGCCACCACATCCAGCTAATTTTTGTATTTTTAAGTAGAGATGGGGTTTCACCATGTTGGCCAGGCCAGTCACGAACTCCTGACCTCAGGTGATCCACCCGCCTCGGCCTCCCAAAGTGCTGTGATTACAGGCATGAGCCACCGTGCCCGGTCTATTTATTTATTTTTTGAGACAGAGTCTTGCAATTCTCCTGTCTCAGCAATTCTCCTGTCTCAGCCTCTTGAGTGAGTAGCTGGGATCACAGGTGCACGCCAACACATCCAGCTAATTTTTGTATTTTAGTAGAGATGGGGTTTTGCCATGTTACCAAGGCTGGTCTTGAACTCCTAACCTCAGGTATCTGCCCACCTCGGCCTCCCAAAGTGCTGGGATTTCAGGCATGAGCCACCGCACCTGGCCAATATCCCGATTTTTGAAAAAACATTCAACAAGAAGGGGAAAAAAAATTAAATTGCATTTACATGCTATTGTCTAAAAATGATATATACATACATATATATCTTTAATAGTATGTGCAAATGTATAGAGATGACTTTTCTAAGCACAAAGTAAAGGTGAAAAGCATAAGTGGTAATGGTGATAAACTATTTCTAAGTAAAGGGGTTGGGGTGTGTTTTGACAGAGGCAGATAGGACTGATAGTAAAACAAAATTTTTACAGTCTAATTTTATAATTACCAAATGAGGGTGGTGATATTATGGAATGTTACTATCTTCTAGTGTTTTTCAATTTTTTTAAGTGTGAAATAGTTATTTATGAAAAATATTGCTTTTATTCAGGACAGAACTTGGAATCAACTGAATTAACTTAACAACATTCATAAATGACCTTAATTCCATACTAATATTCTCATGTTAACATCAGCTGTTTGAGTAAATACAGGAACATATGAAATTATTTCTATCTCTTTATGTAATACAATAAAGAGAGAATAGAATCTGTAGAGACTGCACACATTCTCCAAGAAACAAGTTTACAAGTGTTCGCAGCACTGTTCACAATGCAAAAATCATGAAACCCAAACATCAGTCAACAGGAGAATGGAGAAATCGGCATATTCATACTATGAAACTATGGCATAGTTTCATACAATGGAAAGCTAAACAGCAATGAAAATTAATCACCTAGAGCTACATGCATCAGCACTGTTAAAATAGAATCCTAATGTTTAGTGAAATAAGAGAAGCACAGAAGAAGATATCCAGTATGATTCTGCTACATAAAGATAAAAAACAAGGGAAACCAAACATTGTTCATAAATGTATGGGTGTGTAACCATATATATATATACACACACACACACACATATACATATTTTTTTTTTTTTAGAGAGAGGGGGTCATTCCATCACCCAGACTGGAGTGCAGTGGCACAATGACAGCTCACTGCAGCCTCAACATCCAGGGTTCAAGCAATCCTCCTGCCTCAGCCTTCCAAAGTGCTGGGATTACAGGCATGAGCCACCGCACCCAGCCTGGGCTCCATTTTTCTAGGCAGGATAGCCCCGGAAGGGAAAGAGTTCTCTGTCAAATCCTCATGGCTTCATAGACAACTTGAAAATATCCAGTTCTTTCCCATCTTATTTCTATGCTCACCAACAAAAGTTCTGATCCAAGTTTCATCCTTTCAAAAAGTCTACAGCTGGCTACAGCACATCTCCCACTGCCAACTAATACACTGGAGAATTCAATCTCATGTAAGCGTACTTGGCTTGGATAGCTTTACTCAGTCTCACAATCTCCATCCACCCTAAATGAATTGATAAAATCAAATTTCTTCACCTGCAAAGTCACACCTGGGAATCCGGATCAAATGGTACAGAGTTCCTCTCTTCCTGAAGTCCTGCCTGACAGGAATGTAACCGCTACTGCTGAAATGTTAACTTTCCAGAAACATCTATCAAGGGCAGACCATCTGTCTCCATTAACCACAAGATGCCTAATGGACACCGGGAGCAATTCAACACTCACTAATTAACAAACACTGGCCTTCAAGAGAAGAGGCTCTAAGTACCAATCAATAACTTCGTGTTAATCATTAACAAAACAGAAAATAAACTATGGCTGAGTTAACTCTGAAATTAATTTTAACATTTCATGCAACATCTCAAAACACTGAGAAAAAGCAATTTTAAAGGGTAAATATCACAGAAGTTCATCATATAATTATATAAAAATTATCACACAAAATAATCAAACTGCTATCAAATAGACATAACTTGCTAATAACAGATTTATAGCATTTACACAATAAGGCTTTCTTTTAACCTTCACATAATCTTCAGTAAAATCTAAGAACCTATCTTTTAAAAAATATTAGGCATTAGAAACATGATTTTTTTAATTGAAAAAATAGGCAGACATTATTTCTAAATGTTCATTTTCTCTTAGCAACTTTTTTAACACACCATCTTTTGCCCTCAAAAAATGGTATGCATAGACCAAGCATGGTAGTAGCTCACTCCTATAATCCCAGCACTTTGGGAGGCCAAGACAGGCAGGTAACATTTGAGGTCAAGAGTTTGAGACCAGCCTGGCCAACATGGTGAAATCCCGTCTCTACTATTACAAAAATAAAAAAATTAGCTGGGCAAGGTGGTGCACACCTGTAATCCCAACTACTCTGGAGGCTGAGGCACGAGAATCACTGAATCTGGAAGATGGAGGCTGCAGTGAGCCGAGACTGTACCACTGCACTCCAGCCTGGGCAACAGAGCAAGACCCCATCTCAAAAAATAGTATGAATACATCAACAAGGCAAACTCCAAATCCCAGTCATCATCTTCTGTACTTCTACTACACCTTCCTTTGTGCTTTCCCTTGTGAAATTCCATTACTTCCTGGATATCAGATTCCCATCAAGCCCCTACTCTCCCTACTAGCAGCTCCTGAAAAAATAACTTCTTACACCATGAGTATCTCAGTCCATTAAAAAGTGGCACAAATAGCAAATTTCCCTTTGTCATGGACTGAAGGCTTGTGTCTCCTCAGAATTCATATGTTGAAACCCTACTCCCTGATGACAGAATTAGGAGGTAGGGTCTTTAGGAGGTAATTAGGATTAGATGAGGTCATGAGGATAGAGACCTCACGAATGTGACTGGTGTCCTCATAAGGGTCCAGAGAGCTTGCTTCTTCTCTCCACCATGCGAGGACCCAGGGAGAAGGTGCCATCTATGAACCAGCAAGTTGACTCTCACCAGATACTGAATCTGCCAGCACCTTGATCTTGGATTTCCCAGCCTCCAGAGCTGTGAGAAATAAATGTCTGTTGTTTATAAACCAACCAGTCTACAACAGTTTGTTACAATAGCTCTAATGGACTAAAACACCCTTCAAAACTGAAATAATAAAATTTTTCTCCATTGTCTGTGCCTCACGTCTCATTCTCCAAATCTTTTTAGGCTGTAAAGAGAAGTATGCTCCTACACGTTACAGAGCTAATAATGGTAACAACAAAAGCCTATGCGTGCTTCTTTACCATTTATTTCTGAATAAGTAATATATTCACATAGTTCAAAATGCAAAATAGAACATAAAAGGTAAAAAAGGAGTATTCAGAGAAAAGTCCACCTGTCCCCCAGCTACCTAATGCCTTATCTCAAAAGCATGGAATATTATGGTTCTTTTTCTATCCTTCCAGAGATATTGTATCTATATACATGCAAATGTTTAAAATTCTCTTTTTTCACATTCTTCTATGCCTTGTTCTTACTCAGGATATCATTGTACAGCAGATCCGAATACAGTGAGCTTCCTCTTTCTATTTTATGGCTACATATGACTCTTCAAATATGTGTAAACCAGTTTCTGTGGTTCTAGCCTCACCACACCAATTTATTCAATATGCGTGGTCCCAGACAAGTCTGACATTTTTTTAAGAAAAATAAACACTCCTTCATGTTTAAATATTTTTTATATGTTAAGCCAGGTTATTGCATCAATACTAGACTTTGTGGGTGTGACAACAGTTTGGCAGGTATATATAGAAAACAGTCCTCCTTAGCATGTATTTAGAGGTGAAATGTCATGATGTCTGCAACTTACATTCAAATGATGAGGCAAAATAATACAAATATGCATGGTTACCACCTATGGTTCAAAATACACACACCTGGCTGGAACAAGCCAGCAAGCACAGCAAAATGTTAGCTAGTGAATACAGACGGAGGGTATACAGGTGCTCACAGTACTATTTTTTTAAGTGTGAAATTTTCAAAATATTATAAAAAGCTAGGGCAAAAAGGCTGTATTATTTCCATGGGGTCTCCCTCATTTGCCACTGTGAAAGAAAAATAAAATCTCAGGACCCCAAACTCACTATGCCAGAGGGAAAGTTAAGCCTGGAAACTGAATCACGAAAAAACTGCCTTACTTTTGTTCCCAAACAGCTGTAATTTCACATGCTTACTTTATCTTACGTAAAATGTAGATTTACTGAGCACAAGACGAATGCATAATTGACTTCTTCCCCCCACTCCTTTCTTTTCACATGTAAAAATGTAGATTCACTGAGCAGTGCTAATCAGAGCCTCCCAAGAATGTAACCACTTGCCTCATTGCCTACCCACTCTCCTTTTCTTTCCTTCCCCCTCCTGCTTTCTCTTTCCACTTTAAATATTGAAGTTCCCAAATTCCTCTTCGGAAAAAGCACAAGACACAGATCCTACTGTGACTTGTGTTTCTTTTTCAGGGGCGCGTCCTCAACCTTGGCAAAATAAACCTCTAAACTGATTGAGATCTGCCTCTGTCACTGTTTGGTTTACCCTTTAAAACATACAGTGGTTCTTTCCCAACTCCCAAGCCTATGTCCTAACCTAGCCCAACCACTTCCCTTGCATTCTCCCAAAAGAAAATTAAAATGAGTTCTTTTTAGCTATTCTTTACTACCGGTCCTTCAAACTGCTCAGATTCCATGGCTCCCTGGAGTTCTTCCCCTACCGCTTTGTCCCTTCTCCCTTCTCACCTAGAGCACTCTCTGCGCGTACTCATTTACTGCACTTCACCATTTCATGGCCTAAGTATTGGGAACTCAGCTAGAGAGTAAGCACCTACAGCAAAAAGCCCTAGATGAACAATTCTTTTGTAATTCCCACAGCACCTAACTCATGCTGTGTATATAATAGGTACTAAAAAAGTGTTCACTGAAAGAATGGTTTGTTTTGTTTTGAGACAGGGTCTTACTCTGTCACCCAGACTGGAGTGCAGTGGCATGATCACAGCTCACTGCAGCCCCGGCCTCCCAAGCCCAAGTGATCCTTCTGCCTCAACCTCCTGAGTATCTGGGATCACAGGCACACATCACCACACCTGGGTAAAGACAAAGTCTCACTATGTCACCCAGGCTAGTCTCAAACTCCTGGACTCAAGCAATCTTCCTGCCTCAGCCTCCCCAAGTGCTGGGATTACAGGCATGAGCCACCACACCTGGCCTAGAATGGGTTTTTAAAACAATTGTGGGAACTACTGCTAGGCAATGTGGAAAAGGTCTCAAAGCTCACTGGCAGTCTTCTTTAAAAAACCTCCAGTCTTTCAGCTTTTCTTCAGTACTTTAAACTCATCTCATCTTTCCTATCCTTCCACATTGTTACAACTGTCTTCTCTCTGCCACAGACAATGCCAGATTATCTTACTAAGAATGAAAAAACCTGTTCCACAACCATAAATAAAGCAGCTCTAGAAGTTAGAGGAGCAAAATTCTCTTAAATTTTACTTACATGATGAAATTACTCTTGAAGACTGTAAGAAAGCGTAAACCACTTGAAAAAGAGTACCTCTGAATAACGTGTCCACGGGCTATTCCTGCAGTTTGAAACAGGGAAGACCTGCCTTTTAAAGTGTGTTAACTTCAGTTAATCAACACAATGCTAGAGACATCTGAATACAGAGGCAACTAGCATGTTGATTCAGACAACCTGTGTCTAACAACGCACGATGAAAAGTTGATTCACTAACAAGAAAAAAGGAATGTTACTAAAAAATAGGGGTATCTACTTAAACTGAAATTGCACAAACCTACAAGAAAAAGAATTGACACCTATTTCATTTTTTTCACCTGATTATGTCATGGACTTCAGAAGGACCTAAAACTACAACCCTCCGAAAATTAAGATCCAAAGAGGTTAAACACACCTAGTCCAACATCTCATAACTCAGAAGTTAAAGTCAAAGCTTGCTTGAGAACTCAAATACAGTGGTCTTCTCATGCTCATTCTGTCCACTTCACTTCTAAATTTCCTAACCTTATCTTTCTGCCCAAAAAGTACAGTGGACAGGGAGGTAGAAGACCTAACTGTGGTCAGCCATGCTGTGAACCAGGTGTGTAAGTTGAAGTACATTGTCTCATTTATAAAATGAGAAGATTTAACTCAATGAGCTCTGAAGGCCCTTACAGCTAGAATATACGGTGCTCCTTGAGAGTGGCATAGGTCAGTTGCTATTTAACACAAATTTCACTCTACCACTTTTTTTACATACCAAACTCTGTTATAGTTTAAGAAATTTAAAAATACTACTTTAACCCAAACAATATCTTTGTTTACCAAAAGTTTCCATATGTAGAAAGGATCCTGAAATTCTATATAGTTATTATCAAAATTTAGGCAAACTGCTCTTTAAACTTCAATCTGAAACCTATTTGAATGCCTATTCAAATTTGAAAGTCTAAACACCAATCTGAAACCTATTTGAATGCCTATTTAAATATCAAAAAAAGCTTGGGAAGTGATACATTTCACGTATCTTTTCCATTCAACCTGAAATATGTTACACTCTTCAGAAATAATTAGCACTGGCTGGGCGCAGTTAAACTCTTCAGAAATAATTAACACTGGCTGGGCGCAGTGGCTCACACCTGTCATGCCAGCAATTTGGGAGGCCAACATGGGTGGATGACCTGAGATTAGAAGTTCAGGAGACCAGCCTGGCCAACTTGGTGAAACCTCGTCTCTGCTAAAAATATAGAATTAGCCGGGTGTGGTGGTGCATGCCTGTAATACCAGCTACTTGGGAGACTGAGGCAGGAGAACTGCTTGAACCCAGGAGGTGGAGGTTACAGTGAACCGAGATCATCCCACTGCATTCCAGCCTGGGCAACAAGAGTGAAACTCTGGGCCAGGCACGGTGGCTCACGCCTGTAATCCCAGCACTATGAAAGGCTGAGGTGGATGGATCACCTGAGGTTAGAAGTTCAAGACACCAGCCTGGCCAACATGGTGAAATCCCATCTCTACTAAAAATATAAAATTAGCCAGGTATGGTAGTGCATGCCTGTAATACCAGCTACTTGGGAGGCTGAGGCAGGAGAATTGCTTGAAGCCAGGAGGTGGAGGTTGTAGTGAACTGAGATTATCCCACTGCATTCCAGCCTGGGCAACAAGAGTGAAACTCCAGGCCGAGCACGGTGGCTCATGCCTGTAATCCCAGCACTTCGGGAGGCCAAGGCGGGTGGATCACCTGAGGTCAGGAGTTCGAGACCAGCCTGGCCAACATGGTGAAACCCCATCTCTACTAAAAGTATAAAACTAGCTGGGTGTGGTGGTGCATACCTGTAATACCAGCTACTTGGGAGGCTGAGGCAGAAGAACTGCTTGAACCCAGGAGGCGAAGGTTGCAGTGAGCCGAGATTGTCCTACTGCATTCCAGCCTGGGCAACAAGAGTGAAACTCCATCTCAAAAAAATAAATAAACAAACAAATAAATAATTTGCACCAGCATGCGATTTTACAGACTATAATATCAGAGTAAAATTTGTCTTTAGTTTTGGACTGCTATTAATCAGGCTAAAAAAAGAAAAAAAAAATGCCTATGGTAAGTGTAGGATGTTTACTAGGCTATCCATATGAGGAACGGAAGAAAGTAAAAGGAAAAATAAGAGAAGAAACGGAAAGGAACCAAAAAAGACAAAAAAGGAAGGAAACTGAGTGAGTAAAGAACTCAGGAAAAAAAGACAATAAACAGGGAGGAAAAGAATGGTCCACAACTAGCTTGCTGATATGCCAGGGCCAGGGTGGGCCGGCATCCACCAAACGCTCAGACAGATTTCAGACGTATTCAGGTTTTTTGTTTGTTTTAATTTTGGACAGAAAGTTTACCCAGAGGAGACATGTTTCCTTGTGCCTGCTCCTAGACTCCCTGTTGAAGACTAGGAAGATTCCAATGCATGAAAAGGAACACAAGAGTCCACAGTCCAGAATACTCTAGGTCAGGGGTCCCCAAGTCCTGGGCTACAGATAGTTATTGGTCCGTGACCTGTTAGGAACTGGGCCACGCAGCAGGAGGTGTGCGGTGGACTAGCCAGCAAAGCTACATCTGTATTTACAGCCGCACCCCATCACTCGCATTACCTCCTGAGCTCCGCCTCCTGTCAGATCAGCAGCGGCACTGGATTCTCATAGGAGCACTAACCCTACTGTGAACTGCGCATGGGAGGGATCTAGGCTGCGGGCTCCTTATGAGAGTCTAATGCCTGATGACCTGTCACTGTCTCCCATCATTCCCAGATGGACCATCTAGTTGAAGGAAAACAAGCTTAGGGCTCCCACTGATACTACATTATGGTGAGTTGTATAATTACTTCATTATATATGACAATGTAATAATAATAGAAATAAAGTACACAATAAATGGAATGCACTTGAATCATTCTGAAACCATCCCCACCCCAGCCATCTGTGGAAAATTATCTTCCACAAACCAGTCCCTGGTGCCAAAAAGTTTGGGGACCGCTGCCCTAGACGACTGACCTGCAATGTCCAAGACCCAACATGTTCCTGAGGAGTAATCTTACCAGAGCTTACAGCTCTTACTCCAAAAGAGCATGATGATCAAAAAACACGTTTTAGGAAGTAAGATGAGTATTTACGCAATCACAGTTCAGTGCTTTAAAACAACTGTTACCCTCCAAAAACAACAATAAATGCAGTCAGAATGCATGCATTGCCAATGGATTCTCGGGAGCCACTGTGGTTTCCCTCCACAATGCTGACGGCTTTCTGGGGTAAGAGGCTGGACCACTCAGACACAGAATGAGCCCAGAATGTGCTGCCACTGTTTCCCACAGAAGAGCAAATGTTCTTCAGTTATTGCAAGGCATGATTTCTCACACAGACGATCACTTTTAAAACTTTAGAGCAATTCTGTTGTTTGGATATTTCTGTTGTTTAGAATCCCAAATAATATTTTATTTTTAAAAAACATGTATCTCAAAAACATTCTGCAGATGATATGAAACGACTAAACAGGGTACTGATTAAGCCTATAAAATCCTTGTTTCAAACTGCTTGTCAGGTAGTAACAAAGATATATGGCAAAGAACAAACCCCTATGTTTTTCAGGAGAACTAAATTAGTAGCAGAAAGAATCTCAATTTAAAATCCTTTAAAAAGAGGAGTAAAGGGGGATTTTATATCTCTTTCCATAAAAATAAGAGACGTGTAAGCAGAGTAACTTTTTGTAAGCTAAGAGGCATAAAACAAACTACAGATTTCAAAGATAAAATCCAAAATAAACGGCATTAAAAAAAAAAAACTTTCATTTGCTATTTAATACCTGAATTTTCAGGCAATACATGCTAAAAATAGAAGAGTCACCACAAATTATTTTGGAACTGAGCCCATAAAAAGTAGGTCTTATAAAATTCTAAAAAGCTAAAAACTAGGAATAGCTAAAGGAATATGAATGACACTAAGGACAAAGGATTAAATAAATGTTCTTAGCATAGCAATAACTAATCTCTCTGGAAACATAAACAAAAAAGATAAACACAGAGTTTTAAAAATAAACAATATGTGCAATGAATGCATGATACATCAATACAAAAGCAGACAGCAAAACAACTGTCAGTGGCCTTGACAATGGACAGATAAGTAGCTTGGTGAACATAACAAAAAGATTCAGTACTAACAAAAATGTCCCTAGAAATAGGACACTAGCACTTATAGTCACAAGCCACGCACAATTTTGCAAGAGAAAGATCTGAAGTGGCATTTTTTATGAGTTGTACAAGAATTGACAGAGGTATGAAGCAGGTTCCCAGAAACTCCCCTAGTGGTTTAAATACCATCACTGAAAGAATGACTTTAGAAGGCGACTGCGTCCTTCATGGAGATGAAAAGCAGCAGAATATTTCACACCTGTGTCAGCAACTTTTCCAAAGTGTAATCCAGGTTCAATATTTGGGTCTTCTAACGTAGATAGCACAAAAAAAGAGAAGGGTGCCCTCCTGACCCATCCCTAACTCCTGAAGAAGACGGCCAGCCACATGGCAGGGAGTCTAATTTAAGGAGTCCAAGATCGTTTTACCTGGGGACTCAAAGGCATCACCCCTACAGAGACCAGTCTTGATTACTGGGTACCTTTCAAATGCTGAAGTTTCCTGGGAGGATCTACAACCATACCACTGTATGAATAATCTCAATCACAGCATTTTAGGGCTGGAAAGACCTTTCTCCACCCAACCTCTCATTTCAGATGAGCAGAGACTCAAATCTCTCGTAGAGTTCCATAGCTAGTTGGCACTAGAAATCCAGCGGAAATATTGTAAGCAAGCTTGTCCAAGATGCGGCCCAGGACAGCTTTGAATGCACTCAACACAAATTCACAAACTTTCTTAAAACACTATGAGATTGTTTTTGCAATTTTTTTTTTTTTTTAGCTCATCAGCTATTGATAGTGTTCGTGTATTTTATGTGTGTCCCAAGACAGTTCTTCTTCCCGTGTGGCCCAGGGAAGCCAAAAGATTGGACACTCCTGGAGGTGCAGCACAGTATCGAACACTACTCTACCTCAATACTTTTTCCAACAAACTACGTAAGACCAGCCACAGCCACCAGAAAGAGAACTTCCCACAGGAAAAGGAAGAAGAGGAAAACGTGGAGGAAATCTACGAGGGGGGTTCTGGCCAACCACAAGTCAGCATGGGATGCTGGACACCTGGCTGTGCGAGAAACAGAAACGTGAGAAGTTGGAAGAAAGGAGCATAAAGAGATGAGAGAAGGCAAAGGCAGACACTGCCACTTAAGCACTAGTCTTACTAAGTACAAGAAAAAAGAACTGTCATTAACATCCTAACTCTCTCAAGTACAGGAGCCTTTTTGAAGGGCTTGAGGAAGCGGCAGAGACAAACTCCAGGAAAGCCTGGGGAGGCAATCACACAGCAGCTCCCTGATTCACCAATTCAGAGGTGGTCCCAGCATCTTGTTAAGCAGACTGCCAACCCCAGCCTCACACTGTCAAGTCTGAAGGATTCAAAACAGTTTCACAGATTTAATTGCGAAGATTATGTCACAGATACGTATTTGAGTCAAGAAATGAGTACAGATCTGGGTAGCAAATCACACGTAGCTCTTTTCAAAGAGAAAGAGGTGATCAAAATCTAAAGCTGTGTCCATGAAACACAGTCTCAAATCAATTACTCATATGCCAAATCAACTCTTAAGATTTTCAGGTTCAATCCTTTTATAAAAGCAGTGGGACAATATACAATTTCAAGATAAAACTAAAACTGGTAGTGTGAAAAGCAGAGAAGTCTCACAGTCTCAGTCCAGCTTCATGGTCTGCACTACACAAATGATTTGTTTCCTAATCCATAAAGCACGCCTAGTAATAAGCGTCATGTGTGCCTTCCAGAAACTTGATTTAAACAAGGTAACGATCATAAAGCAATCTAAAAATGTAAGCACTGCATGAATTCTGGGCATAATTTTGGAAAGGCATTTGATATGAGTCAAATAATAGCACCTAGCAATATTGCGAAGTATTCACCAGAAACAGAAAGGAAAACTTACTCATTTGTTATTTTCTAACAAAGAACCCTGTGCTATTGACTAGTCTTGACATAGTTGATATGTCTTTTAAAAGTTTTAGGACATTTAAAAACTTACAACATTCCATTTTTGTCTTCCCACTCCCTGCTCACCAATTTCTTCTATTTCTCTGCTTTCAGGTAAAGTTATATACATTTTCCTCAAAGTTTTAACTTTTCTTTCCTCTCCAATAAATTCAATCGTATTAGAATATACTGTCAAACCTCACTTCGATTCAACTAAGACCTTGAGTCTATCTGATTCTCGGCACCTGGAGTCTGGTTTAACATGGAATGCTTCCAGAACACCATCTGTCCTCCTTGAAAGCCCTGGAATCTCTACCAAATGCCTCCCCAAGACCTTCCCTCCCCATAAACATACACCCTAAGTAAGAACGGTGTGCTCGCTATGCAAGGGCTGCTTGAAGACAAGTCTCCTAGTAACCCCACCCCCTTTCCTACCAGATTCCAGCCCCACAGTCCCCTCATTTAGAAACTACAGAGCCACCACTCTTCTCCAAGGTCATCAAAATCAGGAATGACTGTGCCCTAACGTACTCATCCATGCCCCTGATGGACATTTCCTTCCCGCAACCATGATTCTTCCATGAGGCTGTTATCTTCAGGGGATGTCCAAGTTAATGCTGTCACAGTCTATTATGGACCCAAATCCATGGAATTTTGTCTAGAAAAAACTATGTCTCACGAAAATCATTTTATCTAGAGAGTCCACAACTATATAATGTGCTGCATTATACTCTGTAGCTGCATATTAAGAGAAGATCACATGCAGTGTCATGCACCTGTAGTCTCAGCTATTCAGAAGGCTGAGGTGGGGGGATTACTTGAGCCTAGGAGTTCAAGGGCAATCTAGGCAATCTAGCGAGACTCCATTTCTAAAAATGAATAGGTCAGGCACAGTAGCTCATTCCTATAATCCCAGCACTTTGGGAGGATGGTTTGAACCCAGGAGTTCGAGACCAGCCTGTGCAACAAGGCAAGATCCCATCTCTAGAAAAAAAATATTTTTCATTTAGCTGGGTGTGGTGGCACAAATCTGCGGTCCCAGCTACTCAGGAGGTTGAGGTGGGAGGATCATTTGAGCTCAGGAGGTTGAGACCGCAATGAGCTATGATTGTACCACTGCACTCCAGCCTGGGTGACAGAGTGAGACCATTTCTAAATAAATAAAAGGCACTTGGTTAGATTTAATACAACATTTAGGTTTAAGGAGTAGCAAATAGTTTTGTCATTTAGTAACATCAGAAATACTTTAATATATTTTAACTGGGGATTTCTACTTTAGCTAAGTAGGAATACCCAATCTGAGTTTTAACAGACCCAATATTTTTGGAAAATATATGGAGTTCTCAAGAAATTCTAAATAAAATTAATTTAATCCATTTTAAACTTTTACAACTCAGTCTGTCATAGAGCAATTTTTAAATGACATAATCCTTTAAAAATTAAGCTAAAAGTGATGGGGGTGGGGAGAACAGGCAAAAAAGGAAAAAAAAAATCACAGAACTTTAGAAGATATTGTCTATCCCAGTGGTTCTCAAAGTTTGGCCCTCTGACCAGCAACGTCAGCATTACCTGGAAACTTGCAAGAAATATACATTAGTGGGCCTACCCTAGACCTCCTGAGTCAGAAACTCTGGGGTGCGGCCCAGTAAAGTGTGTTCTTCAGTGATTCTGATACATACCAAAGTTTGAGAGCCACAGGTTCAATCCAACCACTCCACTGATGAGAAAGAAGTGAAGTCAGTAACATTCTCACACTCGAACAAGTTAGTGACCTTCAAAATGATTCTTAAACTATATACCTGAATCCAAGTAGTCCCATAGGATCTTCTAAGCAAAAATACATCCTGATCTTTTGTAGCATTAATTCTAATATCATTACTATCTACTCAGATACAGGCAAGTATTTTTGTCATGAGTAATTTATATTTCATACCTAAAAAAGAAGACTTGGCCGAGTGCAGTGGCTCATGCCTGTAAACCAACACTTTGGGAGGCCTAGGGGGTGGGTCCCTTGAGCCTAGAAGTTCAAGACATGCCGGGACAACATAGCAAAACACTGTCTCTACAAACAAACAAACAAAAAACCCACAAATTTGCCGGGCATGGTAGCATGTGCCTGTAGTCCCAGCACCTCGGGAGGCTGAAGTGAGAAGACCGCTTGAGGTCAGGAAGTTGAGGCTGCAGTAAGCTGCGATTATGCCACTGCACTCCAGATCCCATCTTGAAAAAGATAAATAAAAATTTTTTTTTAATAAAAAAGACTTCACATGATTGACCTCGCTACAAAAATGACAACTCAAATCTCACAGGCTCTTTCTGTGTGGTTGGTTGGGTTAGCTTTTGTTGCTATTAGCAGTCGTGGGTTTTGTCTTGTTATGCTGGTGTTTTGGTTTGGTTTCAAGGGCAACAGCAGGAATTGACGGAACACGTGGTTGATATTTTGTTTTCGGTTCAGGGGCTTTTATTTTTTTTGCCCCACCCAAAAGGTTCACAACAAAGGTATTTGAAAAGTAAGGACTAAAGGACTAGGAATTGCTTAAAAGATAAGTCTTCCCATTTTATCTTGGAATATATTCTATGACTTTTTTTTTTTTAAGACAACAGATTTGTATTTCCAATTGTGTTTGACTTACTCTATGATAACATTACTTTTCATTTGCGGAACATGTAGTGGCAGAATGATAGGAAGACAACATTTATCCTAGGAACAAGCTGTTGTGGATGAAGACAGGCCTAAAATCCAAACACACACAGCAGCACAAAGTAGGTTAAGTCTGAGGCATAGTATAAACAGCAGACTATGTGTATCACCTCTTAAAGGTACTAAACCAAATATTTGGCTACAAAACAACCCCCAATATAGGATCTACTACATGAAACAAAATCAACAATTTTTGGTCTTAGGGCTCTTATTCTATATATATATTTCAAAGTCTACTAGGGGCTATCTACACAATTAAATATGTTTCTGTTTACATTTTTTTTTTTTTTTTTTTGAGACAGAGTCTTGCTCTGTCGCCCAGGCTGGAGTGCAGTGGCCGATCTCAGCTCACTGCAAGCTCCGCCCCCTGGGTTTACGCCATTCTCCTGCCTCAGCCTCCCAAGTAGCTGGGACTACAGGCGCCCGCCACCTCGCCCGGCTAGTTTTTTGTATTTTTTAGTAGAGACGGGGTTTCACCGTATTAGCCAGGATGGTCTCGATCTCCTGACCTTGTGATCCGCCCGTCTCGGCCTCCCAAAGTGCTGGGATTACAGGCTTGAGCCACCGCGCCCGGCGTTTCTGTTTACATTTTAAACATCCTGTTTGACAAGCTACAGTAACTCGGGTGCTAGGATTACCATAGAAAAAAAGTCATAGAATACATGAGATTTGGAAGCTGAAGAAAGAAATGTTTCCATTCCTGTTTGTCATGGTTAAGGTGTTTTGTCAATGTCATGCCACACTTAGAGGTAATATTTCCAGTCCTTTTTTCAGCCTCCATTAACATATACAAGTACCAAACAAACTTTGATTTTATAACCCAAACTTTCTAACATAGTTCAGTGCATGATTTTATTTTATTTTATTTTATTTCCTCTGAAGAAGTTATCATGGGCCAGGTGCTGTGGCTCACACCTGTAATCCCAGCACTTTGCGAGGCCGAGGTGGGCGGATCACCTGAGGCCAGGAGTTCGAGACCAGCCTGATCAACATTGTGAAACCCCATCTCTACTA
This sequence comes from Trachypithecus francoisi, assembly GCF_009764315.1. NCBI lineage: Eukaryota > Metazoa > Chordata > Mammalia > Primates > Cercopithecidae > Trachypithecus > Trachypithecus francoisi. Next base: position 27,882,121 of record NW_022681469.1, on the reverse strand, counting down.
AAAATACAAAAAGTAGCTGGGCGTGGTGGCACACACCTGTAATCTCAGCTACTGGGATGCTGAAGCAGGATAATCTCTTGAACCTGGGAGGCAGAGACTGCAATGAGCTGAGATCGTGCCACTGCACTCTACCCTAGGCGACAGAGAGACTCCATCTCAAAAAAAAAAAAAAAAAAAAAGGGGTTACCATGGATGAGTGTACAATGCAATAGAAACAACTACTTCAATTTGATTTATACTTCCAACTCTCTCTGTATGACCTGAGCACCAAATCTTCTTGTGACTTTATTTTTCAATCTGTCATCAAATAAATGTAACAATTCATGCTACATATCTTACCAGAAAGAAATCAGTCACAGAGCTAACAATAGTACCTCTGGAGAGACTGCATTCCTTAGAAGAACTATAAAGCCAGTGGTGTAGTTACTGGTTACTTCTCTTCTCAGCTCCATGATACAGCCTCTGAAGCTAAACTGGAAGGCTCAAGTTAATTGAACATTCATTCATTCAACACATATTTATGAGCACTGATAGGTGTTGAACAGCATATTAGGTCTTGGAGATAACAATGGTCAGCAAGACAAGCACAGTTCCTTCCCCTCACAATGCATCTCAGAAAAGTACTGATTCAACTCATAGGACTTTCATTTAGTGTATACGCCAAGGGCTCACATCCATTTGTAAATAATTACTCGTAATCATAATTACCAATAATCACTCCACTCTGCTCCTGAAAAAGGGAGACCACATACACTACATGGAAAGCCACAGAACACACGAATGCTCCATAATATGAAGGCCCCACATAGGCCAAAAATATCACCCACTAAGCACCTTATAATCTCTGAACGGGAAGCATGGTGTTAAGACCTAGAAGATGACTGCAGACTTTTAAAGGCAGAATACCTTAGCCTAAATGATGACCTGTCAATTACAGGATTTAAACACAGACATATCCTCTGTAACTGTGCCATCCAATACAATAGCCACTAGCAGCTATTTATATTTATCAATTAGATATTCAATTCTGGCCAGGCACAGTGGCTCACGCCTGTAATCCCAGCACTTTGGGAGGCCGAGGCAGGCAGATTGCTTGAGTTCAGAACCAGCCTGGGCAACATGGCGAAACCCCGTCTCCACTAAAAACACAGAAATTAGCCAGGCATGGTGGCAGGTCCCTGTAATCCCAGCTACTTGGGAGGGCTGCAGTGTTAGGATAGCTTCAGCCTGGGAAGCAGAGGTTGCAGTGGGCCAAGATCACAACACTGCATTCCAGCCTTAGCAATAGAACAACGCTCTGTCTCAAAAAAAAAAAAAAAAGAAAGAAAGAAAGAAAGAGAAGAAATTCAGTTCGTCAGTCACACTTAATGTGCTCAATAGCCACAAGTGGCTAGCGGCTACAACACTGGATAACACAGATTTATAAATCATTTCCATCCTCTCCAAAAGCTCTATGGGACAGTGCTGCTCTACAAATACCTCTGTAATACTCAATCTGAAAATTACAGCAATGAAATGTGAAATGTGATGAAGCACCTGTGCTCTGTTATGGCACATCAAAGCCATGTCCACTGGTAACGTAGTACTTCCTTCCCAAGTAAGTCGAAAAGTAAAAACAACCTTGGGCATCTCTTCCAGCATATATTAGTAATCAAGAAAATTCACACCGTCCAATCGACCAAAGGAATTCACAAATTCCTTTGTTTGCGAAGGATGAAATTCACAAACAAGTGAAAAACTGATATTTTGCCCCTTCTTATTTCTTTGATAATGTGTTACTAGTATTGTGTACTTTCTGTGTAAGTTTTGTCCAGGGGTGCTTTCAGCTCTGTTTCTAGCCTGGTAGCTAGTAGCAGAGAAGGAGGTGAGGATAGTTCAGAATGAAGATGAGTGGTTCAGGAAAACACCGACACAGATAATGCAACTTAAATGGAAGTAAATTTAATTGCGACCAATGCAATAAACTTAAGTGCTCACTGTGTGCCAGTGATGTGCAGATAAACAAGTCACCATTCCCACCTTTGAAGAGCCCAATTTAGTAGTGGTGTTCAATATGTAACAAATACAATGAGATATGCTGTGATATAACGCAATAAGACAAGCATATATACAATGGAGAGATGACGCAGGGAGAGTATTTTTTCAATGGTTTCTGAGGAGAAATCAGGGAACATTTCCTGAAGGAGGTATCCAAGAAGCAGAAGAGCAAACTAAGCAGAGCCGTGCACAGGAACCCCAAGTGGTTTGGCAATGCTGGTGAAAAATGTGTTTCATGGTAAGGAGGATGGGGGTGGACAATGGGAGGAGGGAGATGGGGCTAGAGAGCTATTTCCACACCAGACCACAGATACTCACGTTCCAGTCATGTCTGCCTGAGTAGGTCTATAAGCCTTCCTCACCAAAACTGCAAGTAATACGAAAACCAATCCCCAAAATTTGCTAAATGAGGTTAACAATATTTGACAGCAATCAACAGGAATATAAAGTTCTTTGTGACATGGTACTCTTAATACATATTGGCCACAAATACACTGTAGCTAGTATCATTTGTTTTCAGGGAGAAACCTCTGTTTACTATGAGTTTTCTTTGGAATCTCTGTACAGAAAACACTAATGAAACAGACTACTCCCACATCTAAACGTCCCACCAACAGTTTATCTGACCAGGAGACAAATGAAACAAATTAAGAGGAGAAAGGAGATGTAACAGCAAAGCTTCTGTACTCCAGACCAGTTTTTTTTTTTAATCCAAAATGCTAATGGCAGAACTTCTGCTACTCTGTACCACACTCCACCTCTGGGTCCATCCAGCTGTGACCACACCACAACTGTATCGCATCCAGCAACCTAAAGCACTCTTGTGGTTGCTCATGTAAATAGTTGGAAAATATTTGCCTCTTCCGGACTCTCCCCTTCATATTATATAAATGCTCAAGTCTCAAAAACAGAACAAGAAACTTCCAGAGAACCTATTCACTTCAAATTACGGAGATCCCCTCTCTCCTTCATCCACAATAAACTTCTGGAAAAAGTCGCCTACAGGCCTTAAAGAATCACCAAATGATTTTCCTCCCTTATACAAGCAAAGCTTTTCAAACAAAAATCTTAACAGTAGAAATGTACCCACATAAACAAGCTGGCCCTTAGGCTAACATAACTACCACTATTCACACAAACATGGGGCCCTTAGGCAAAGGGACATTTTCCACGAGGCATACGTGGCTGTTGAAATTAAGGGTTCTGAACTCGACCTCTCTAGGTCCTAGGTACAGTCGTCCTCCCTGATTAACTCCGAGCTTCCACTCCTCCAACTGTAAATTAGGGGTAACAGTACTTTTACGAGTAGATCCATGCATGGGGAGCCACAGTATCTGACACATAGAGACCCCACTGAGTGACAGATCAATACGTGTTAGCTATTTTAGCTGTTTTTACTATTTTGTCCCTAAATAGGTATGATTTCACAAGTAGCTATTCCATCAAGCTGGTTACTTCTATAAATTCGCACTCTGCACCAAAATCACTTAGGGGGAAGTGGGGGTTAAAAATACACCGTCCAGGCCCTATTTGGATGTGGGTCCAATTGGTCTGGGATTGGGCTGGGCGTTAAAATTATTTTTGAAGCACTCCAGTTGGTTATAACGCGCAGCCGGCCTTCAGAAGCACACACAAGTGTCTACACGTCCACAGGGATGTACACACCACCTGTAAGATGCGAGTTTTGAGTCCAGCAGCGCAGGTAGGCCCTCCGGCCTGGACCAGGCTCCCCTAAGCGCTGCGACGATGAACCTAGCACTGCTCGCCGAGAAGCGCCAAACCCCTCACCCAGCGCCGGGCCACCCGCAAGACACGGCTCCATCGGGGGTCACTCGCCCCCTCGCGCGCCCTCTGCGGCCCCCGCGGGCGCCGGCCCCTCCGGCCCGCTTCACCGAGCCCTCGCCTCCCGCGCCCCGGCCCCCTCCCGCACCTGGCACGTGACTCCACACGCGCCAGCTGCACGCGGGCTCCATCAAAACAAAAACAGAGGAGGCCGGCCGGGCGGCGGCGGGAGCGCGCGGGGGCGGCGGAGAGCGGGCGCGCCCCCGCTGCCCGGCGCCGCGACCGCGCCTCTGTCACACCGGCCGCCGCCGGCCGCGCGCCCCGGCAGGCCGGGGGCGGGAGGGCAGAGAGCGCCACCCTGTTTGCCGCCCCGGCCCCGCCCCGCCCGCGCCCGCTCCCGGAAACGGTCTCCCGGGAGAGCGCCGGCTAGTGCGCACCCACCCGCGGCGGGGAACGCCGGCCCTGCGTGGGAGGCGCCCGGCTCCGGCGGCCTGCCGCCCCCGGCTGCTGCGTGTCACCCCCGTCACGACTCTGCTACGCACTTCGCCCCCGGCTTTCAGCTCCGGCGCTTCCGCAGACCCCTCACGTGGCCGCCGCCTCCCTGCCACGGCACTCCCGGGCGACCGGGGCTGCGGCCCCTAGCTCTGCGAGGGATCCCGAGCCTGTGCCCACCCCACCTCGGACGTCACCCTCTTCGGACCACCCAACCCACACCTTCCGCCTAGGGCGGGGCGCGGGGAGGACGGCTACGAGCTGTCAGGAGCCTCCAGCTTTCCCCGTGACGAAGCTCACCCTCGCCTTGATCGTGGCCACTCACCCAGCAGCGGGCTGCGAGCTGGAGCAGACGTTTACACCGAGGGAGGACTGGGGGGAACGTCTTGATTTTTCTCCCTAATTTGCCACACACAGGAAAAAACAAACAAACAAACAAAAAACAGCAGACGCAGCTCTACCCTTGGGCTGGCTTTAAAGCTTTTAAGCTTCCCACGTCATCCTACCCCATGCAACAGACTTACCGAATAGCAATGCCCACCCCACACACCTGCTAAGTAACTCGCCTTCTGGAAATCGGGGGCCCCACCCACCCCACCTTCTGGAAACCTGCGCCTGGGGTGGGGTTGAAGAGACACTGTCTGATACCCTAAAGTCAGAGGGCATGAGGGGACCGGCACCCCTCGCCCCACCCAGGCGCGCTGCAGCCTCCCGTCCCCGTCTCCAGAGTGCACCAAGGCATCCTGCGTCCCTGCTGGAGAAAAGAGGGAAGGGGCCAGAGGCCCGAGTTCCAGGGAGTTGCTGATTCCAGTGGAGAACCGAGACACCGTGTCCTTTCTAATTAATAAGCATGCCACCCCCCAACTCCAACCCCCAACCCCCAACCCCCCCCCCGCCTTATTTCTTGTTGACAGCAAAGGTAGGGGACGTGGGAGAAAGGCGAGAGTTGTCTCTAGGTTCGGGATGTTGGGCTGCGCGGAGGGAAGAGGTGGGATCTCGAAATGGAAACAGTTCCCCCTCCCTCCCCCCTCCCCTCCTCCTCCTCCTCCTCCTCCTCCTCTTCTTCTGTTTACCTCAAGTTTGAATTTTATCTGCGCAACATTAGCTGGAATGCGGACATTGAAAAAAAAAAAACACACACACACACACACACTCTCTCAGCCCGGCGGCAGCTCCAGAGGAGCCATGTGGCATCAAGCCACAGCAAAGGGGAAAAAGTGCTCTTAGCAACACAAACATGGCGAAATCGCTCCCACAAGCCGGGTTCCCGCGACAGCCCTACCTTCCCCCGCTAGTCTTCCGAAGGTCCTGGCCAGGAACCGCAGACCCCTTCCGGGGGGCGGCGAGGGGGCCCCGGGCCGAGCGAGGGTGGGCGCACGGGTCGTGCTAAAGGGGAATTGACTAGCCAGCCGATCAGCCCCGCCAGGAGCGGAGGGGACGCCTTCTTCACGCCCTGAGATCGCAAAGGAGAGCAAAATTCCCACCCCAAAGTCCTGCGGGACCGGCTTCCCCACTCTACGAACTTACCCCAGGGCTGAACGCACGCTGCTTAGCTCCTTGCCTCGTTCCTTCCTCCCGGGCGCGACGAGAGGGGAAAACGATGCGCACGTAGATTTGTAGAGCGTATTCTTGAGAATTTCCCTGGGATGGATTGGGAGGAGCGGTGGAGACTCAGGAGACAGGTGCCGCGCTGGCCTGGGCTGCCGGCTAAAAGTTGTTCTCCGCGCGGTGGGCGGTGGGGTCCCCGGCCAAGGCCGAGGACCCCGGCTCCCTGCCCCCCGGCGTCGCCCACTTGTCACGCCAGGCTGCTGCGTGCGCTCGGCTGCAGGGGAGGTGGCGTAGTTTCTCTTCCTCCCACCTCTTCTCACTCACTTGTTTTTGTAGCCGTGGGCTCCACTAATGCTTTCCTCTCCACAATGTTGTTTCATTATATCATGTCCATCATGTGACACCAGAGAGGCCTCTCTATGGAAACTTAAAGGGGCTCCCACGTGACTGCAGCAGCAACAACAGCAGCAGGACTGGCGGCGGCGGCCGCAGCGGCGTCCGTACCTCCACCCACCGGGAGCCCCTCGCAGCATCCCGGAGGGGCTTCTGGCGCTGCAGGAGCCCAGATCGGGGAGCCATAGCATCCGGGAGCCGTGGTGTCTGTGCGTGCGTGGAGTCTGTGCTCATGACATAGGAAGCCGAACAGAAGGAGCGTCCTCAAATCCTTTCCTACAGTCACCAAACCCACGCTCTGTTAAAATGACATTTCGTGGCTCCTACTTTGTTTCCTCGGAGAGCAATGAGTTTTCTATCAGGCCTGATTCAGTTTGACAAAAGTCAAAAAGAAAAACCGGATTTGTCCCTCTGCAAGTTCAGTCAGATCGCTGGGAGAACAGAAATGACAAAACAATAATAACAGAAATAGAACCAGGCATTTGATACATAATTACCATCACCACAGCTTTCAAGCTTTCTGGAATTACATTCCTCCAGTAACTGTTGATGATGCTTGCAGGAGGCAAAATGCAATGCAGTTTTTCTCTTCCGCAGCTATATTAGGGCTTTGTTGCTGACAACAGTGAAAACTTGTTTGTGTCAGGAAGTGAGGTACGAAGATATGACCTGGAAGGTACAGACAAAACCAAAGTGGCAGTTTTTGCATTACTTTTCTGACCACATTCTTTCAAATGGTGACAAGAAGGCGGTCTGCTGTAAAATTCGTGGGGTGTTTGATGGGAAACAAAATAATCAGAAAAACGTAATTATCCCTAGGCATACCATACTTGCTAGTCGCTAGAAAGTATACATATATGTATCTGTGTATACATAGAGAAAGCAAAAAGCATGTGCACTTTAATATTTTTGAGCCACTAATTTTGTCATCATTTCTAGCATTAACAAACACTTGGAAAGACTTACGCAAGTCCAGGGATGTGTGGAAACTCACAATGTTGAGTGCTGTGGGTATTACTGACTCACAGTCCCTTTAAGGGTTTGTACCATAAACCCCAAATTTCTGCCTTAAAGTTTTTACAGACACGGAGATTTTATCCTGTAAATCTAAGCCAGATAGCTATTTCTGGGTTTTTTAGTTCATGCGTTTCCATTTTATAAGGGAAACTGTTTGGATTGGAGGAATCAAGAAAAAACTTCGCAAGAAACTGAAGAGTGGGATGGAAGATCTTTCCTTTTGGCCTTGCCTTGACACTCTCTCTCTCCACCTCATCAGTTTACCTCATCAGCCATGATGAATGAGCTCCATTCCAACCCTTCTAAATTCTATAATATCTCTCCCAAGTTTTACCTTCCTATCTCATGCCCAATTCTTTCATCCCTTTCCTCCTACAGCCCTTGCCTCCCAACTCAGCCCCTTTTCTGCCTGGGCGCTCAGCTCAGGCCTCCCCAAAGACTGTACCTCCCATCCTCCCCTGCAGCTGCCCCCAACCCCACGCCCTTCCCAGCTCGGCCTCTCTTCTCTGCAACTCTACCTCCTTACCTCTCTTTGACCTCTAATCACCTTCACAGTCTGGCCCTTGACGTCTGGGCCTCTTCTTACCTCTCTTTACCTGAAATGTCCTGGCCCTCACTGGGGTCTCCTCCACACCCTTCTCTCTGGTCCCATCCCTTCTGCTGCCAAGCCCCAGCGTTCCTCCAGCTCGGCCTGGTCAGCTTGAGCCTCATTTTGTTCGCGTGCCCGTGGGCTGGGAAAGGAGTGTGTGGTGCACAGTGGGGCCGAGGATCCCCCGGGGCCGTGGCCCCTGCCTCGCCCCCTCCACCCCTCCCGAGTCCCGGTTGCGGCGCTTCCTGGGCGGATGGCTTGGAATTGCTGCAGCAGCTGCGGTTCTGCTGTGTCATGCAAGAAGGAGGCGGCGGCGGCCGGAGCTGGAGGGGGAGGAGGGGAGGAACCTGATCCTCCGGTAGCGAAGGGTTGGAGGCAAACACCGAGCTCCTCCAAAGCCGCCCGGGAGCAGGGAGGGCTCCGCTAGCCCGGGGGGGGGCCCTCCCCGCGGGGCAGATGGTAAGTGGGGCGGTGCAGGTGGTCGCCTTGGGAAGGGAGCGCGCAGGGGGGTAAGGTGGGGCGGCGGGAAGTACTGGAGTCATCCCAGCCAAACTAAGGAGCCCGGTGTCCAGCTGAGAGGGACCCAGGCCGTAATAAGGATGTCCAGCCAAACGCAGCAATAATTACTATTCGAGTGACGCCCCGAAGTTGACCCAAGCTACACAGAGGGTGGAGTGGTGCATCCTGAACCCAGGGTAGAGCTGGAGGCAATGATTCAGGGTTTGAGAAGTATCAAGCTCAATGGCCTGGCGCTTTAAGGTGCAGCTGAGTAGGAAAAGCCAACCCACATCGTATTCCCAGAGCCTTGCTGCGCTTTCTGGGTTGTCTTGTTTAAAACTAGCGAAAGGGATGGGAAACCTGCCCAACCTCACTTTAGCCACGAAAATAATGCTCTTGGCCAGTGGCCTTGGACAAACAGCCTCTGGTGCAATCAAATAATCAATAGGAAGAAGAACTTCATTCCCCTCACCATCCTCCTTCCCCAAGTTCCTTTGATCAGAGTACCTCATTCGGCTTAAAGGAGAAAGAAAACTATGTGTGACATTCCCTCCCAGCCTACCTGCAGCCAGACTACTCACCACACAAACTGCCCACCCCGCTCCCCTCCTCATCTTCAGAGCCATGATTCCGAGAGACATTGCAATACTACTCACGTTGGGTGAGAAGACTGCCTGAAACTCTGAACAATTTCACCTCCCTTGCCCTTTGCCACGGGAATTCAGAACCTACGACTGAGAGCAGGGAAGTATTCGGACAGGCTGGGCATGTAGGAACATTACTGCCTTCACTGGACTGTAGTTCTCCAGACAACTTTTTAATTGTGATTATTCCCTTCCATTGCACTCCTGGAAATTTCAAAGCACTTTCTAAAACATCATTTTTTTATGTCAGTCATACATTTAGAGGTAAGGGGTTGATGGGATTAACTGAAAGGCTAATGACTGTCTCAAAAGCACATGCTGTTGCTAGGGAACCCAAACTCCTGCTGCTCTCTAATCACCAGCGTGTTCCATGGAAATCAAACTGCTCAGGGTGTTATTAAAATGAATGGCATCAGGTTAAAGGCGTTCTTGCTTATGTTGTAGCATCCTGGATTATCGATTGCCTCACACCCACATATCTTGTTTTCCTAATTTGATTTCTGTATTTGCGTCACTGCCAGGGACACTCAGACTAGACCAGTCAGTTCACTTCCTGTTTCTCAGAACTGGTTTATATTTGGTCTCGTAGCACTAGCTGGTAAAACATTATCAAACTGATCCCCTTGGAAAGAAATCTTTGCTTCCCGTTGAAAACAAATTATTCTAATTAAATTCTAATTCCCGTGGAAAACGTCATCATTTGAGGAGTAGACTGCCAGTTGCCATTTGAGAAACCATCCTTGAAATGTAAAGCCTAGAAAAAAAAATCATCTCGATTTCTTTTACCCAAAATCTTCATTCCTCAGCACTAGAACTAAGACACACTCGAGTGAAGGGTAGATTTAAGTATACTTCTAAAATGAAACGCATAAATAAATAAATAAATAAATACACGTTGAAGCTGGGGAAATCATTTACTCTAAATAAGGCATAGAATTGAATGGAATCCAGGCCCAGGAAGGACAAGTAAGCTTGGGTTAGCATTGTGGCATTCAGAGAACACAGTGTGATTACAAGGCTGTACTACAAATAGGAAACGCCATCACTTTGTGTACTAATTGTCTCTTTTACCAATTCCCCTACGTCCCTGGACAAGACAACCTTGTTTTGTTTTGTTATCAGTTCCTTCCTCTTTATAACAAGGATATTGCAAAGGCAATATCAGAAAGATAAGCCCTATGTAAATAGGTGGATTCTGATATAGATAATTTGTTTAGATGGAAAATAAAGCCCTTTGAAAAAGATGTATAATGGCATCAATAGCCTGGATGACCTTAAGTGAGCCATCATAGGTCTTATGTCAGTTTCTTTGTGGAAGCTTAAATGAAAGTGCTGGACTAAAGGATTTCTAAGGCTCCTCCCATTTACAAACTTCTGTGATGAGATTGAACTCACTACATAAAAATTTCTATTTTAGCTGGATTTTGCAATGTTAAATTTTAGCACTGAACCTTTAGTATCTATCCATAGGAACCTTGAGGGAAATGATGGGAAATGATTTTCTATTGATGTATCCATTTTTAGTGTCTGTTGACAGAAAAATAAAATTTACCTTACTCCCCATGTACTTACTCTCTCCCTGCCTCAGTGGTATTATGGAAGCAGCAGGATAAGAGTTACAAAAGGATATAAAAGTGTAGGGAAAGTTCTTTCAGTCTACTTATTTATTTATTACAACAACATCTCACTGTGTTACCCAGGCTGGCCTCCAACTCCTGGGCTCAAGCAAGGCTCCCACCTCAGCCTCCTGAGTAACTGGGGCTACAGGTACACTCAACCATGCCTAGCCTTTCAGTCATTTTAGATATAGGCAATCCTAAGTACTCTGATGATCCAAGTGGTGGAATGATGGAGGAAGGGGTATACAGAAATATAAACTGAATCCTCACAGAACTAATAATAATCTATTTGCCTGTGTTTTAATTAGTGCTAGGCAAAAATAGACCTTGCTCAGCTCTTAGAATTTTTCAGATTCACAGTATTGAGAAGTAGCATGAAGAAATGTGAGATTTGTGCCAGAGAGAAAAGACCTGACTTTGAAACCCAACTCTGCCACTTTATTCATTATTGAGTGCTTGCACTGTGTCAGGTATTGTGCTGGGTGCTGGGAATACAAAGATGAATACGACACAGTTTCCGCTCCAAAGGACATTATAGTATCACGAGAACAAAGATGAATATGCAGTTGATGAGGCAACAGTGAGGTGATATCAACAGGGGAGCTTATAAGGGTGCCTAACCCTGACCACGCATAGGGTCTTTAACCACACAACGTGAATCTTGAGATGAGTTCTGAAGGATAAGTAGAAGTAAGCCAGACAAGTGGGCGGATTACAGAGAAAGATATTCCAAGCAAAGAAAGTACTATGTGTAAAGACCTTAGGGAAAAAGCTGTGCCCAGAGAGTTGAGGGTGAAGAACAGAGCCTGGCAAATAGGTTCTAAATAAATACAGTTTATAAATCCGTGGCAGAAGTCCTGAAGGAGAAATCCAGAAAGATTAGCATGGTCGAGTATGTCATCCTAAAAAGTCTGAACTTATTCTAAGGCTGTTGGAGAACCGTTGATGAATTTTAAGGGGCATAGTGAACTGATCAAATGTTCATTTTAGAAAGATCTCTCAGCTGGGTGCAGTGGCACACTACTGTAATTCCAGCAGTGTGGGAGGTTGAGGTGGGCAGATTGCTTGAGCTCAATAGTTGGAGACCAGCCTGGGCAACATGGTGAAACCCTGTCTCTACAAAAACACAAACACACACAAAAAAATAGCCAGGCCTGGTGGCACACACCTGTAGTCCCAGCTCCTCAGGAGGATCACTTGAACCGGAGAAGTGGAGGTTGCAATGAGCAGAGATCATGCCTCCGTGCTCCAGCCGGGGGAAACTTACAATCATGGTGGAAGGCGAAAGGGAAGCAGGCACCTTCTTCACAAGGCGGCAGGAGAGAGAGAGCTTGCAGGGGGAACTGCCACTTTTAAAACCATCAGATCTCATGAGCACTCCCTCACTATCATGAGAACAGCATGGGGGGGAACTTCCCCCACGATCCAGTCACCTCCCACCAGGTCCCTCCCTCAGCACGTGGGGATTACAGTTTGACATGGGACACAGAGCCAAACCATATCACATTATAAAAACGAAATAATGATAGATGTCTAAACTAAGGTAGCAAGAATGGAAATGAAGAAAGGAAGGATTGAAAGGGTTCAAGATATATTAAGGACATAGAACCAACAGAATTTGATTATTGATGGTATCCTCCATCAGTGGTATCCTTCCATTTTCATAAGCCATAAATCTGCTCCCATTATATCCTGCAGATATATCCTGAGGTCCAAGATGGGGACCTCAGGAGGAAAAGCAGGTTGTGGAGTAAAGGTAATTAGTTTAGTTTTCAACATGTTGAGTTGAAGTGTCCATAGAATATCAAAGTGAAGCTGTCTACTACATAATTGAACAGGGAAGTCTAGAACTCAGGAGAGAGATCTATGCTGGAGTCATCAGAATAAGGAATAGTTCATGGAAGTAGGTGAAATATCCAAGAGAAGGCATAGAGAAAGGAAGGAAGAGGATCTACTTTGGAACCCAATGAAAACACCAAATTTAAAAAGTGAGGAAAGAAAAAACACAGGGGAAAAATATCCTAAGAGGTAGGAGGACCAGGAACAAGTAGTTTCAGAGGAGCCAGGGAAGGAAATACCAGCAGTATTAAATGCCAGTGAGAGATCAAGAAAAGGAGGATTGTGGCCAGCTGCGGAGGCTCATGCCTGTAATCCCAGCTCTTTGGGAGGCCGAGGTGAGTGAATCACCTGAGGTTAGGAGTTCGAGACCAGCCTGGCCAATATGGCAAAACCCTGTCTCTACTAAAATTAGCCGGGAGTAGTGGCACACACCTGTAGTCCCAGCCATTCAGGAGGCTGAGACACAAAAATCTCTCGAACCCAGGAGGCAGAGGCTATGGTGAGGTGAAATTACACAACTGCACTCCAGCCTGGGCAACAGAGCAAGACTCTGTCTCAAGAAAAGAAAAGAAAAGAAAAGAAAAGGAGGACTGAAAAGTTTTTGGATTTAGTAATAAGGAGGTCATTGGTGTGTCTGGCAAGAAGGAGTTTATTAGTAAAATGGGGTTAGTAGCCAAACTGCAGCGAGTTGAAGACAGGATGACAGTAGAGGATGCAGACAGGTGAAGTTCTTTTATGTAAGAAGGACTAAAGGGCAAGTAGGGAAAGAAAATAAAATAAAAGTATTGGAAAGAGAGTGGTGCAATCCATGGTCTGCAAGCTTAAGGCTGCGCAAGGAAAGAAGGAAATACTACCCTAGTAGAATTCTTTATTCTCTCAGCCTTCAAATTAAATGGCATTACCATCCACCAATTACTCAACATAAAAAGCATGTAGATATTCTTGATTCTTCTCTTTTCCGCCGTTTTCACAATCCTCAGAATTCAAGTCAACTTTACCTCCAAAACATTTCCAAAATGTCTCTTTCAATCTCCACCGCTACCACTCTAATACAAACCACCATCATTCCTCTTCTGTGCTCTTGTAATAGCTTTCTAAATGGTTTTCCTGCTTCTGCTCTTGTCCTCATTCTCCACAGCACAGTTAGAGTTTCATAAATCATAAGTGTTACAACATAAATCAGATCATGTGATTTCTCATCTTAGAATCCCTCCATGTCTGCTGATGGCACTTGTGAAAAAGTCCAGACTCCTCCTCCATACAGGGCCTATGGAGCCCTGTACAGCATCCCTGACCACCTCTTCAACCTCATCTCCCACCACTCTCCACCACTGCAGTGACACCAGCCTTATTTATCTTCCTCAAACGTGTTGAACTTGCTCTTGTATTATACGATTTACCCCATATACTTCCTTTTCCTGGAATATATTTTGGTCATTCTGATCTTCGCTTATATGTCACCTCCTCAAAGAAGCCCTCCATGATCACTCCATCTGAAGTGTCCTTCTGTCTCCACATTTCCAACTATACTATGTATTTTTTTTTTCGTAGTAGTGGAACTTTATTACTATTTGTTTTTATCATGTATGGTTGAGAACTCCTCTAAAATGCAAACCTTATGAAGATTACTGGCATGTCAGGGACTTAAAAAATATTCATTAGGGCCAGGCTTGGTGGCTCATGCCTGTAATCCCAGCACTTTGGGATGCCGAGGCAGGCAGATCACAAGCTCAGGAGATCGAGACCAACCTGGCTAACATGATGAAACCCCGTCTCCACTAAAAATAAAAAAAATTAGCCGGGCATGGTGGCGGGTGCCTGTAGTCCCAGCTACTCAGGAGGCTGAGGCAAGAGAATGGCGTGAACCTGGGAGGCGGAGCTTGCAGTGAGCTGAGATCTCGCCACTGCACTCCAGCCTGGGCGACAGAGCGAGACTCTGTCTCAAAAATAAATAAGTCAAAAAAATATATATATATATATATACACACACACATATATTCATTGGATGTTTGTAGTAGGAAAAGGAGAAAAACAACCATTTATTAGAAATTGGAGGCATCAAGAATCAGAGTCTTAGTGCAACTGGAATGGCTAGTGGCAATGATTACTAGGTTTTTAAGATTCTAGAAGTGGAAGAGTTACTAGCTGTGTGATCCTGGATGTTTACATTCTCTGAGCCTCACTTTGTGGTTAACAATACTATATGCCTCACAAGGCTGTTACGAAAATGAAATGAAATGGAATAGGTATAGGCATAAGGCAGTCTTGTGAAATTATTTTCAGGAATTCAAGACTTCTGCAAATCAATTCATGCATTCCACATATGGACTCCCTTGTAATGGAGTTAGCCCTTGATGATTACTTATTATTAGAATTAAAAAATTGACTAAATCATTACTTTGAAAAGATACCAGGATATCTGATAGAACCTGGAAATTAAACTATTTAAGAAGAAATCAGAGTACTCCTACAAATTCATTAAAAAAAAACCTTTAAAACTCTGGAAAATTGGGCAAAGGGTATGACAAATAGATTGTAGTCAAAGAAATACAAATGTATCTGAAAATGTGTAATAATAAAAGGCATGCACATCACAACTGCAGTGACATCTATTTTTTACTGTCAAGTTGACAAAAATAAAAAACTTTAATAATACACTTGACTGGCCAGGCTGGGAAGCAGGCACTTTCTTATACTGCCAATGGGAGTGAAAGGTGGTATCACTTCTATGGAGGGCAATCTGGCAACATTTATCAAACTTTTAAATGTACAAAGCCTTTACCCTGGCAATTCTACTTTTATATATTTATCCAATAGATATACTCACACGGATATTGAAGGATGACTCTTCTAGGACCTACACTGAAGCATGATTTATAGTAGTAGTTAAAGACTGAAAACAGCCATCAATAGAGAAGTGGTTAAATAAATTATGATAGAATTAAACAAGTGAAAGAGGCTGGGCACAGTGGCTCACGCCTGTAATCCCAGCACTTTGGGAGGCCAAGGTGGGCGGATCACGAGGTCAGGAGATCGAGACCATCCTGGCCAACATGGTGAAACATCATCTCTACTAAAATACAAAAAATTAGCTGGGCGTGTTGGTTCATACCTGTAATCCCAGCTACTTGGGAGGCTGAGGCAGGAGATTCACTTGACCCAGGAGGCAGAGATTGCAGTGAGCCCAGATTGCGCCACTACACTCCAGCCTGGGTGACAGAGCAAGACTCTGTCTTAGAAAACAAACAAAAAAAAAAAGAAAAGAAAAGAAAAGAAAAAAATAAAAAACAAGTGAAAGGCAGCTGTTAAAAGTGTGAGACAATTCTAGGCATACTTGTGTGAAAAGATCTTCATGATACATTACTAAGTTAAAAAAAATACGATGAAGAACAATGTGTATTTTGCTAGCGTTGCATTTCTTTTTAAAAGACGGTTTACATTTTTTGGTCGAAAAAACATAATTTATGGGGAGATAAAATAGAGAAGAGAATGAGCAGATGTGGAGAGAACAGTTGGAAGGTACATTAATGGTGCCTGTGAGAGATCATGGTTGCCCAGATTAAGGCAGTGAAACACACAGGGAGAGAAATGATGAGAGCCAAGAGTTATTTTAAAGAAACTGATGATTGATTGGAAATAGTGGGTTATGGAGAGGGAGACACTGTCATAGTTGACTTTTCTCCCAAGATCAGGTACATGAACAGAGGTGCAAGAGCATGACTAAGATGGAGAATCCTAGGACAGAAACAGAATTGCAGGGTGATACAGTTTGGATATTTATCCCATTTAAATCTCATGTTGAAGTGTAATCCCCAATATTGGAGGTGGGGCCTGGTGGGAGGTATTGGATCATGGGGGCAGATCCCTCATGAAGGGCTTAGTGCCAGCCTATTGATGATGAAAGAGTTCTCGCTCAATTAGTTCATGAGAGACCTGGTTGTTTCAAAGAGTCTGGGACCTCTGCCTTTCCTCTCTTGCTCCTGCTCACACCATGTGACTTGCTGGCTCCCCTTCCCTTCTGCCATGATTGAAAGTTCCTGTAGTAGTTCATTCTCTTACTACTATACAGACATACCTGAGGGCTGGGTGCAGTGACTCACGCCTGTAGTCCCAACACTTTGGGAGGCTGAAGCGGGTGGATCACCTCAGGTCAGGAGTTCGAGACCAGCCTGGCCAACATGGTGAAACCCTGTCTCTACTAAAAATACAAAATTAGCTGGGTGCAGTGGTGGGCACCTGTAATGCCAGCTACTCAGGAGGCTAAGGCGACAGAATCGCTTGAACCTGGGAGGTGGAAGTTGCAGTAAGCCAAGATTGTGTCTTTGCACTCCAGCCTGGGCAACAAGAGCAAAACTCTGTCTCAAAAAGAAAAAAAAAGAAAGAAAAAAAGAAAAGAAAGACATACCCAAGACTGGCTAATGAGAAAATAGGTTTAATTGGCCCATGGTTCTGTGGGCTGTACAGGAAGCATCACTGGGGAGGTCTCAGAAAACTTACAATCATGGTGGAAGGTGAAGGGGAAGCAAACACATCTTCATATGGCTGGCACAGAAGAAAGAGAGTGAAGTGGGAAGTGCTACATACTTTTAAACAAAGAGATCTCTTGAGAACTCACTCACTATCACGAGAAGAGCAAGGGGGACATCTTTCCCCATGATCCAATCACCTCCCACCAGGTCTCTCCCCCAACGTTGGGAATTACAATTCAACATGAGTTTTGGGTGGGGACACAGAGCCAAACCATATCATTCCATCCTGGCCCATCTCAAATCTCATGTCCTTCTCACATTTCAAAACACAATCATGCCTTCCCAACAGTCCCTCAAAGTCTTAACTCATTCCAGCATTAACTCAAAAGTCCAAGTCCAATGTCTCATCTGAGACAATGTAAGTTTCTTCTGCCTATGAGCCTGTAGAATCAAAAACAAGTTAGTTACTTCCAAGATACAATGGGGGCATAAGCACTGGGTAAATACAGCCAGCCATTCCAAAAGGGAGAAATTGGCCAAAACAAAGGAGCTAAAGGCCCCATACAAGTCCAAAATGGCTGCCAGAGGGCAGTCATTAAATCTTAAAGCTCCAAAATAATCTCCTTTGACTTCATGTCTCACATCTAGGCCACACTGATGCAAGGGGTGGGCTCCCAAGGCCTTGGGCAGCTCCACCACTGTGGCTCTACAGCATACAGCCCTTGCAGCTGCTTTCTTGGGCTGGTGTTGAATGGCTGTGGCTTTTCCAGGGACACAGTGTGAGCTATCAGTGGATCTACCATTCTGGGATCTGGAGGACAGTGGCCCTTTTCCTACAGCTCCATTAGCCAGTACCCTAGTGGGGACTTTGTGTGGGAGCTCCAACTCCATATTTCCCCTCCACACTACCCTAGTAGAGGTTCTCAATGAGGGCTATATTTCTACAGTAGACTTCTGCTTGGACATCCAGACATTTCCATACATCCTGTGAAATCTAGGCAGAGACTCCCAAACCTCAGTTCTTGCCTTCTGTGCACCTACAGGCCCAATGCTACACGGAAGCCACCAAAACTTGGGGCTTGCACCCTCTGAAGCAACAGCCTGAGCTGCACCTTGGCCCCTTTTAGCCACAGCTGGAGCTGGAGTGACTGGGATGCTTTCCCCTTGTCTTGGCTATTAACATTTGGCTCTTCTTTACTTATGCAAATTTCTGCAGCCTTAAATTCCTCCCCAGAAAATGGGGTTTTCTTTTCTACTGCATGGTCAGGCTATAAATTTTCCAAACTTTTATGCTCTGCTTCCTTTTTAAATATAAGTTCTAGCTTCAAGTCATTTTTTTGTTTATGCAAATAAGTATAGGCTTTTAGAAGCAGCCAGGCCACCTCTTGAATGTTTTGCTGCTTAGAAATTTTTTTGGCCAAATACCCTACATCATGTCTCTGAGGTTTGGTTTCACAGATCTTGAGAGCAGGGGCATAATGCCACCAGTCTCTTTCCTAAAGCATAGCAAGAGTGAACTTTACTCCAGTTCCCAATAAGTTCCTCATCTCCATCTGAGACCACCTCAACCCTGACTTCACTGTCCTTATCTCTATCAGCATTTTGGTCGCAACTATTCAACAAGTCTCTAGGAAGTTCCAAACTTTCCCTCATCTTTCTGTCTTCTTCTAAGCCCTCCAAAGTGTTCCAACCTCTTGCCCATTACCCAGTTCCAAAGTTGTTTCCACATTTTCATATATCTTTATAGCATTACCCCAATTCTGGTATCAATTTTCTATATTAGTCTATTCTTGCACTGTTATAAAGACATATGTGGGACTGGGTAATTTATAAAGAAAATAGCTTTAATAGGCTCATGGTTCTGTGTAGCTGCACAGAAAGCATAGCTGGAGGGATCTCAGGAAACTTACAATAATGGAGGAAGGCAAAGGGGAAGCAAACACATCTTCACATGGCTGGCACAGAAAAGAAAGAGTGAAGGGGAAGTGCTACACACTTTCAAACAACAGATCTCACAAGAACTCACTCACTGTCACAAGAATAGCAAGGGGGATATCTGCCTCCATGATCCAGTCACCTCCTACCAGGTCCCTCCCCCAACATTGGGAATTACAATTCAACATGAGATTTGGGTGGGGACACAGAGCCAAACCATATCAGCTTCCTCAGACTCTCACCATCAGCAGATGCAGCACTATGTTTGTACAGCCTACAGAACCAAGAACCAAATAAATTCCTTTTCTTTAAAAATTACCCGGTCTCAGATATGTCTTTATAGCAATGCAAGAATGGACTATCACACAGGGGAAGATCAAAAGTTCTAAATGCAGATGTCCCCTGAAGACTTGTAGATATGGCTGTGAGGCTCATAAGAGCTGCTGGAACTGGATTTATAAATCTGAAAGAAGATTGCCTCGGGAGGGTAGATAGAAAGACTAAAAAAAAAAAAGTGGATCCAGGTCTAAACCTTGATCATTTAAGACTGAAAAGAAAAGAAAGAGCTGGCAATGGAGACTGAAAATCAGAAACCAGGAGACTACGGGGCCAAAGAAACCAAGAGAAGAATCCGTTAAGGAGGATCAACTCTTTGTTAAACACTGCCAAAAGGTCAAGGAAGATTATTTTAATTTGTTTCTCACGTAAGCGTTAAGCTCCTTGAGAGTTAATACTATTTTATTGTTTCTTTTTGTTTCCCTGGGGCTTGCCCTGTGACCCACACATAATAAATGATCAGTAAACTTTTGTTAGGTTGAAGAAAGAGAGAAAGATGCATGGCAAGAAAGACAGACATGCAGAAAGACAGTAGAATTTATGCTTGGGTCTCAAAAAATAAATAAGTAAAACAGATTCCCTTGAGGCTGACTGCAAACCCAGCTTGATCTTAGGAAATGTAAGGAGGTTCTTTCTGCTCCCTGTGTTTTACTCTTGAGCTAACACATTGATGGGGCTCCCACAGAACCATGTTGTTGCCATGTAAGTGCCTTCAGAAAACATTTTGAGAAGTGATATTCACCTGTGTCTGGTCAATCTGAGTCATTTTTGTCTTTATTTAGGTCCTAGGTGATGACGAAAAGAGCGATTTGCTTTTCCTCGTCTATGACCCCACCACATCACCCTGAATGAGTTGATGGAACCTGGGGCATCCATTTCTGTGCCACTACAGTTCTATAATACACTGTAATCACCCATAAGGCTGCCCAGCCCGTTTCCCTTGAGAGAGAAAGGTGACTACTGGCAGGAAGAGACGTCTAACCTCTTAGAGAAACCACCAACTTCTTAGTCTGTTGTTGTTTCTGCATTAAAGTGCTGCTGCTGTCAGGGCCACTGTACAGAATATCAAAGGAGGACATGTTTGACTCTGTTCTAACAATGTGGAGATCTTCTACATAATAAAAGAGAGTGTCCTTGAATTACAAATTTTAGGAAATACAATAATAGATGTAGTTTAAACAATACTTAAAATGTTATGCCATCCTATATCACTTAATTATACCAAAGATCAGCAAACTTTTTATATAAAAGGCCAGAAAGGAAATAATTTAGGCCTTCCTTGCCCTACAGTCTCTGTCCCAGCTACTCAATTCTGCCATTGTAGTGCAAAGCAACCATAGACAAAATTTAAATGAGTGAACCTGGCCACATTCCAATAAAACGAATTTGAATTTCAAATAATTTTTATGTGCCATAAAATATCATTATTCTTTTCACGTTTTCCAATCATTTAAAAATGTGACAGCCTGGGAAACAGCAAGACCTTGTCTCTACAAAATACAAATAAAAATAGCTGGGTGTGGTGGCCTGTGCTGAGGCAGGTGGATCACGAGGTCAGAAATTCAAGACCAGCCTGGCCATCACGGTGAAACTCCGTCTCTACTAAAAATACAAAAATTAGCTGGGCATGGTGGCAGGCACCTGTAATCCCAGCTACTTGGGAGGCTGAGGCACGAGAATTGCTTGAACCTGGAAGGCAGAGGTTGCAGTGAGCCGAGATTGTGCCACTGCACTCCAGGCTGGGCAACAAAGTGAGACTCTGACTCAAAAAAAAAAAAAAATCTACTTTTTATATAGTACAGTACTGGGTATTATGGAGTTGAAGATAAAAGAGGATAAATAATTGATAGGTAGGCAGACTGACAGACAAAAGATCTAGTGACTGATAAGTTCCACGAGAATCGTTCAGGTGTATCACAGTATCAGTGTATAAATTCAGTCTTTTAAAGCAACGATAGGCAGTCAGACAAAACTGAGTTTAAATCTGAGCTCTTTTGCATCCCAGCTGCATGACCTTGGGGTGATTACATGCACTATATAGGCTTCAGTTTCCTCTTTTTCAAATGGGGATAATAACACCTACCTCTCAAAGAGGTTGTGAGAATTAAATGAGATAATGTATGTAAATCAGCAGGTGTAGTACCTGGGAAATGGTAGACAGTGAGTAAATGGTAGCTGTTGTTGTAGCATTACAGCAATATGAAGGTAGGTAACTTATTCAAAAGAAGCACACAACCAAAGGCAAAGCAGAGTAACCCTGCAAGTCAAGAAGTCACGGACACATATAGAAACCCACAAATCTGGGGGCTGAACACCTGGCCGAGAACATTTGGCTGAAAATAAAAGCAGAAGTGACATTGTCCCGGGAGCATAGAATAAGGCACCTGGCCAGTTGTCTTGCCTTTGTCTTCCCTAGCAACCAGCTGCTGAGTTGTCCAAGGAGCCTTACTTATAGGTCCAACCCCCACACTCCCCAGTACTTAAACACTGGCTCAGACTGGAGAAAGTCAGCATTAGTATCGGCCCCACCATTGTGCTTCCTTTCAGCCAGGTCAGCCATGGGGCCTCAGACATCTGTAGCTCCCTCCTATTGTGCCTCCCCACCCCTCTGCCCAATATGGGCTTCCACCTTATTGGAAGAGGCCTCAACATCTCAGTCTCTGGTCCTCCTGCCTTGTATCCCAGTCTCCCTTTGGATGTGGGTCCCTGTCTTGAACCCCAGCCTACTTTACCATGATCCTGATGTCTTTTTTAGCTTAGCTCTGACCAGTCATCTTTTGCAGAGGGCGGTATGCTGCTACCTACACCCCTGCTGTGCTCTCCTCAAACCATGGGACACATGTGCCTTCTCCGTTATAGATAACCCACTGCTGGGGCAAAGCTAAACTGCTTGGCATTAACAGCTTCCTGAACTTTATGTGATTAAGAGACGCAATCCCAGCACTTTGGGAGGCCGAGACGGGCGGATCACGAGGTCAGGAGATCGAGACCATCCTGGCTAACATGGTGAAACCCCGTCTCTACTAAAAATACAAAAAACTAGCCGGGCGAGGTGGCGGGCGCCTGTAGTCCCAGCTACTTGGGAGGCTGAGGCAGGAGAATGGCGTGAACCCGGGAGGCGGAGCTTGCAGTGAGCCGAGATTGCGCCACTGCACTCCAGCCTGGGCGACAGAGCGAGACTCCGCCTCAAAAAAAAAAAAAAAAAAAAAAAGAGACGCAAGGTTTTGCACAGGCCAGCTGCCCAAATCCAGGCTGGTTTCTGTATGCAGAGCCCTGCCCCAGGGAGCATCCCTCCCCCCCAGGTCTTGGCTTGTACCCTCTCTCCACTGGCTGTATGCAGTCAACTAGTCCTAGTGTGCCTTGTGATCCTGTTATGGCAACATCAGTAATGCTTTCCCAATACAAATGACAAAATTATTGGCACAGGGGCATGATATGGGGTAATGGAGAACTTCAGCTTATCTGACATCTACTGACAGTCTCATTCTGCTGAAAAGTGATCGTCAAATAAAGTTGGCATGACTTAAATTTAAACTAATTGCTTACTGAAGAGGTACTATTCGATGCTTAATTCTAACCAGCTAAGAAAAATGTGTTGGCAAAGTGGAAGTGACAAACAACTTAAAATAAGTGACCAGGGTAGCTTTGAATTTGTAACAGCCAAAGAAGGCAATTCTGCACTTGTTAACCTGACATGAACAAGAGGAGCAAGTTAAGAGAAAATATGGACACAAGACTCCCTCTCTGGCCAGGAACTAGGAAATAAAGGGCAAGAGGAACAATATGATTGAAAGTGTACATTTTTACAAAATCAGTGGTTCAAACGAAGAAAAGACAAGCATCTAAAAAAGATCAGGCTAGGCACTGTGGCTCACACCTGTAATTCCAACACTTTGAGAAGCCCCGGCAGGAAGATTCCTTGAGGTCAGGAGTTCGAGACCAGCCCAGGCAACAAAGTGAGACTCTGTCCCTGCAAAAAATAAAAAATCCAGAAAAAAAAAAAGATTAAAAAGATCAATGTGGTTGTTCTGGAAGTGTTCAGTTAAGCTTGTACATTTAAAGGACAGGTACAAAAGGCAGGAGAAGGGGTATATAATGAGGCTTCCTTCAAAAAGGAGGACTCAGATCCGTGAGACCCGTGAGAATAATGCCAGAAGGGCTAATGACCAGAGATAGCTGAGGTCTGGGAAAAGTATTGAAGACAATGAATTATGAACTTTTATTTTTGCTTATATTTATAGTAAAGAATAATATTGAAGAAAGGATAGTACCATTGAATAGAGCAGATGTCATATGTGAGTAGTTAAGTGAAAAATAGAGTCATTTAACTATAGCATGTCCTAGATTCTAAGGTACAGATATCCCCGCCATGTTTTTAATATTTCTAAAATGAGAATGTAGGTACATTTAACATGGCAGTGTTTTTTGGGAGGGCTCTCAAAGCAGCAATTAAATGGTGGTGCATCCTACCATATATTTTTTTTTTTTTTTGAGATGGAGTTTCACTCTTGTCGCCTAGGCTGGAGTGCAGTGGCACGATCTCGGCTCACTGCAACCTCTGCCTCCCGAGTTCAAGCAATTCTCCTGCCTCAGCCTTCCGAGTAGCTGGGGTTACAGGTGCGTGCCACCATGCCTAGCTAAATTTTGTATTTTTAGTAGAGATGGGGTTTCACCCTGTTGACCAGGCTGGTCTCGAACTCCTGACCTCAGGTGATTCTCCTGCCTTGGCCTCCTAAAGTGCTGGGATTACAGGCATGAGCCATTGCACCCAGTCCGTATGTTGATCTTAGAATAGAAGAAATATGGCCGGGCGTGGTGGCTCACGCCTGTAATCCCAGCACTTTGGGAGGCTGAGGTGGGTGGTTCACCTAACGCTGGTAGTTTGAGACCAGCCTGACAAACATGGAAAAACTCCGTCTCTACTAAAAATACAAAATTAGCCAGGCGTGGTGGTGCGTGCCTATAATCCCAGCTACTCGGGAGGCTGAGGCAGGAGAATCACTCGAACCTGGGAGGCGGAGGTTGTGGTGAGCCAAGATCGTGTCATTGCACTCTAACCTGGGTGACAAAAGCAAAACTCCATCTCAAAAAAAAAAGAATAGAAGAAATATGGAATTGTTTTTCACTTAGTTCTGCTGGTATCAATCGCACTCAGCAGATGAGGGATCTTGGATCTTGGAAGTGGCATTGCAGCCAGTGACCACTAAAAGGTGGGAGAGAGTCAGAAAGGAGTTTGGAGGCCACACTCAGAGGCATATTATCTCATGGAGCACACAAAGGAGAGTGGGCAAGTGTGACCGAAGAACAGGAGTGCAGCAAATATTAGAGACAGGACAAGAAGGAAAAACTGATCACAACCTTCTGAGAAGGGGTAGAGAGAGTCCATTGCCAGCCCACAGAAGCCAAGTCACTGAACATGTGTGTCACAGAGGAGGATGGAATGGAGACAGGGGATGGGTGTTGAAAAGACCAGGCATGGCCAAGATGCAAGAAGGAATAAAGGAACTGCTGTGAAGATGCTCAGAACAGTGTCTAACATATGGCCAGATGGGAATGGCTTGCCCTGGGCAAGGCATTTTGAACTGTGCCTGGAGCATAATATGTGTCTACCACTGTGTCCTGCCTTTTCTGAATCGATTAAATGATTGACTTAAAGCCCTGGGGCTCCAGGGTCCAACTATGTGGCTTCGATTAACCGCATAGAAGCCTCCTCGGGGAAGGTATTTAGAACACGATGTGGGTTGGGGATCACAGATCAGGAAAGACATTGTCAAATGGTATAAGCAAGATGCTGAGTATTTTTGTTTTTGTTTCCTTGTTTAATAAAGGACAGGAATGGTCCGAATAAGTAACCAGGGAACAAGGGAGCCAAAAGCCAGAAACGTTACCAGAATCAGTTCAGGGGAGAGTTGGAGCTGTGGTCTGTTTCTACTAGGTCTGTGGAACTCATGTTGAAGAAGGAGTTTAGAGAATCTATGGATCAGTTGGCTGTGGAGGAAATTGTTCCAACTCTATATGAGCAGGCCCCTAGAAACTGTGATGTGCCAAGTGGTCCATATGCAACTTGGACATAAAGAGAAGGAACCAAAGTATCACTTCTGATTCAAAAAAAATGGAAAAACATGTGGCCAAGAAGAATGGAATACATTTCAGATGGATTAAAGAATTCAGTGTGAGAAGTCACCCATATAATAGGGGTGATATGCGCTTAAAAGATGCAAGTGGTGTAAGCATTTTTTGACCTTGGAGTGGTAAAGGCCTTCATGAGCAAAAAAGCAATGCCTTATGGTTTATAAAAGAAATACAATGTACTTGAGAGGCTGAAGCAGGAGAATCACTTGAGTCCAGGAGTTTGAATCCAGCCTGGGCAACATAGCAAGACTTTGTCTCAAAAAGGAAGAAGAAAGAAAGAAAAACATTGATATATTTCATTACTTAGAACTTATAGCTTATGTAGATAAGACAGTAGCACAAACAATATGAAAAGATACATAAGAAATTCTAGAAGATTTTTTTTAATAGGGTCTTGTTCTGTTGCCTAGGCTGGAATGCAGTGGCACATTCATAGCTCACTGTAACCTTGAACTCCTGGGCTCAAGCAATCCTTCCAGGTAGCTAGGACAACAGGTGTGCGCCACCATGTCTAGATAATAATTTTTTTTAGAGATGGGTTCTCCCTATGTTGCCCAGCCTGGTCTCGAACTCCCGGACTCACGTGATCCTTCCCCCTCAGCCTCCCGAGTAGCTAGGACCACAGGTATGTGCCACCACACCTATTTTTTTTTTTCTTTCTTTTTTGGTGGAGACAGGATCTTGCTCTGTTGCCCAAGCTAGAGATTCTAGGACTTTATGTATATGACAAACGATAGTGTCTTTAACATACATAAAACTCATACACGTACAAGAAGAAGACAAGATCTCAAAAGAAGAATAGGTAAAGAATAACAAAAGGCAAAAAGGAAAAAAAGGAATGCAACTGGTCAATGAAAATGAAAATGGTCCTGTTTCATTATTAATGAATGAAAATGCAAATCAAAGTAAAACCCAGATGTCTTTGTGCCTAGCAAATTGTAAGAACTTTAAAATGATATCTTACATGGATAAAGATTCAGGGAAGTAAGAACTCTCATACCATATATTGGGAGTATAAATTGGTATAAGCCTTCTGAGAGCAATTTGGTACTGTGTGTTAAAAACCTTAACATACACAAACCACTTATTTAACACAGCAATTTCATCTTTAAGACTTCATCCTAAGAAAACAACTAGAGGTATTAAGAAAATTTAATGTAGAAGAATATTTAATGTAGCATTCTTTATAATATTGAATACTTAGAAATAACAAGTGTCCAAAAAGAGTTATTGCATAAATTTTGTGTATTCCCATGATGAAATCTATGTATCCAATAAAAAGCAGGTTATGGAAGATATCATGACATCAGAAAAGGTTGGTCATTTATTATTTATTAAAGACAGGGTCTCTCTCTGTCACCCAGGCTGGAATACAGTGGCCTGATCATAGCTCACTGCAGCCTTGACTTCCTGGGCTCAAGTGATCCTCCTGACTCAGCCTCTGAATTAGCTGGAACTATAAGAATGTGCCACCATACCTTGTGAATTTTTTAAAACTTTTTTTAGAGACAGGGTCTTGCTGTGTTGTCCAGATTGGTCTCGAACTCCCAGCCTCAAGGGATCATCCTGCCTCGCCTCCCAAAGTGCTGAGATTACAGGTGTGAGCCACCATGCCCAGCTAGGTTGTTTATTTTTAAATATATTTTCTCAGAAAAAAGAAAGACTGAACGGAGAAAAATATTAACAGTGGCAATATTGTGGGAGTGGATTTATAATTGATTTTATTTAATGGGTGCGAGTTCTATAGTCTAAGTCCACTTCGATAGACATGCATGTTCTTATAGTCTGGATTAAGAAGACATTTAAGATGAAATGGGAGCCAAGGTGAATGATGAAAGGATACATTTAAATTAGATAAAATTTAAATTTAGATGAGATTCAAATTTAAATGAGCTTCAAATCGTCTGATCCATATAAACGGTATCTAGGGATACAAAAGGAACTTCCAGGTATGATTATAGACATGCTATGAGGAATCACTGAGGACAGAAGAAATACCATATGCCTCGGGTTGGACAACTGTGCCAATTTTTAAAAGGGAAAATGGTGGATTCCAGAACGTACAGCCTGATAAGCTTAGTTTGGTTAGGGAAAGAAAGTTGGTATCAACGAGAGCCAATCTGGGTTCACTGAAGTTAAGTACTTCCAAACCACTCTCATTTCCTTGTCTTCCATGTGCTTTAAGTCACGTAATCCTCATGCCAGACCTCTAAGGTAGATATTACTACCATTACCCGCATTTCAAAGAAGTGGAGCCTGAGGTCATAAATGTCAAGTGATTTGCCCAAGATCCTCTAGCTGGTTTAGCTTTTTCTGTAGATAATGTTAATAGGTAAGAAGATGACAGACATATTTGTCATGCCTGTCATTGGACAGAGGTTTTCAAGGGATACTGGTGAACAATATAATGGTCAATGAAACAGTATTATTCAGTATTATTAGTAGATGAAATGTTTTATTATTACATTTATTACTAATGTATTATTAGTAGATAAAATGATTACACACACAAATGTGGATTGGATGATAATCCAAGCACTTTGAGATAGGCTGAGGCAGGTGGATTGCTTGAGTCCAGGAGTCCTAAGACCAGCCTGGACAACATAGTAAGACCTGTCACTACAAAAATTAGCTGGATATAGTGGCATGCAAGTAGACTCCCAGCGACTTGGGAAGCTGAGGTGGGAGGATTGCTTGAGTCCAGGAAGTTGAAGCTGCAGTGAGCTATAATCATGCCATTGCACTCCAGCCTGGGCAACAGAGGGAGACCCTGTCTCAAAAAAAGAAAAAAAATAAAAGGTAGGGTGCGGTGGCTCACACCTGTAATCTCAGGACTTTGGGAAGCCAAGGTGGGAGGATCGTTTGAGCTCAAGAGTTTGAGACCAGCCTGGGAAATACAGTGAGACCTCACCCCTACTTTAAAAAAAAAAAAAAACAAATTAGCTGAGCCTTGTGGTGTGCACCTGTATTGCCAGCTACTCGGGAGGCTGAGGAGGGAGTACCACTTGAGCCCAGGAGTTCAAGGATGCAGTGAGCTATGATCATGCCACTGCATCCAGCCTGAGCGATAAAGCAAGACTGTGTCTCAAATTAAAAAGTGCAGATTAATGGGACATTGTTTACCTGGCGGTTTCTAAGCGATAATAAAAACACCACTTCCCAAGTACTTATGTGCAAGGTTCTATGCAAAAACACTTTTCATTCATCATCTCAGTTAATCTTCCCCAGCAGCTGGAGAAACAGGTATTGTTATCCCCATTTTACAGATGAGCAAACCAAGGCTCAGGATGGTTTATGAACTTGCTTGTAATCACCAGATAGCTAGTAATTAGAAGAGCTCAGATGGGTCACAGAAAGTCTGGTTTCAGAAGCCACATGCTTAACTATTATACTAAAGTATCTTGTTTTGGTTATTGCCTCCTGATATGCTCAAATTTTTTTTATTAAAAGATACATTAATCTGGAGCAATGATTTAAAAGGCATACTTCTGCTAAGGATTCAAAGTTGAGAGAATTAAAGAAAAGGAAGGCAAGAAAACCAACATGTATTGAGAACTTACATCAGGTATTATACTGCCCTGGTTTCAGACTCAGGCCCACTTCACAGTTCAGGTAGGATTAGCCCTATTTTCACTGATAAGCAGGTTGAGACTCAGAGAGCTCACATGACATGTTCGAGGTCACTGGACTATGTAACAGAGCCAGAATTCGAATCCAGATCTGTCTGACTCTTAAACCTTTCCACTTTTTACTATTGGCTCATGAAAAGCAAATGTAAAAATACATAATAGTGGGAAAAAGTATAAAATCTTGCAATTGGCTTTTAAAAGTCAATTGTGTAAATGTTAGATGTAGAAGACCTGGTATATCAACATTTCAAGTGCAAAAGATCTCAAGATTTGAGTTGATCCTAAAACACCACGAGTCAGTAGTGTGGCTCTCAGAACACTCATACAATCTCAGGTGGCATTCACAGAAGGACTGTGTCCTGGAAAAGGGAAAGAATGCGCTTACTGGTTTCTAATTGCTTATACCAGATGGAGAGAATTGTGATTAATTCTGAGTGCCACATTTTAAGAGGGACTTTGACAGACTAGGGTATGGTTATGCAGAGGAGAGCAGCCAGCTGGTAACAAAAGACACACACACACGTACGTACATATATCCATACATAACGACTGGATTATTTCACAGAGGTGAAATGATTGGGAAAGCCCCAGAGGTGGCTGGAAACCATTCTCAGTTAGCTGGAGGGCTGTCGTATGGAAAAAAAGGTCTTCTCATACTGTGTGTGTCTCCAGGGGACACAGCTATAGTTGGAAGGAGGCAGATTTGGGCCAATAAATGAAAAACCAAAGGCCAGGCGCGGTGGCTTACACCTGTAATCCCAGCACTTTGGGAGGCTGAGGCGGGTGGATCACAAGGTCAGGAGATTGACACTAGCCTGGCCAAGATGGTGAAACCCCATCACTACTAAAAATACAAAAATTAGCCGGGCATGGTGGCGGGTTCCTGTAGTCCCAGCTACTCGTGAGGCTGAGGTAGGAGAATGGCTTAAACCTGGGAGGCGGAGGTTGCAGTGAGCCGAGACTGAGCCACTGCACTCCAGCCTGGGTGACAGAGTAAGACTCTGTCAAAAAAAAAAAAGAAAGAAAGAAAGAAAGAAAGAAAAAGACTAGAGCATGATTGTACCTTGCACATATTTTTAGGCCCTGAAGTACCAAGCCTGATGCCCAACCAGTTGTCTTGTGGGGTAGTAGGCTCACTAGAGATTTTGAGCAGAAGCTAGATGGCCACTTGTACTCAGGACTCCCATTCCATAAAATAATTCCTACTCCTTGCCCAATTCCACCTTCTTTCCAGCCTTACCTGCTTCCCTCCTGGCCAACTTCTCTTTCAAAGAGGAGTCTTCACTCAAGCCACTCAAGACTGACTTCTTTTTTAATTTTAATTTTTTTTTGAGACGGAGTCTCGCTGTATCTCCCAGGCTGGAGTGCAGTGGCACGATCTCGGCTCACTACAACCTTTGCTCCCAGGTTCAAGCGATTCTCCTGCCTCAGCCTCCCGAGTAGCTGGGATTACAGGCACCTGCCACCATGCCTGGCTAATTTTTTGTATTTTTAGTAGAGATGGGTTT
Organism: Trachypithecus francoisi; assembly: GCF_009764315.1. Lineage (NCBI taxonomy): Eukaryota > Metazoa > Chordata > Mammalia > Primates > Cercopithecidae > Trachypithecus > Trachypithecus francoisi. The sequence goes on along the minus strand of NW_022681469.1, from coordinate 27,851,654 downwards.
TCACCGTGTTAGCCAGGATGGTCTCAATCTCCTGACCTCGTGATCCATCCGCCTCAGCCTCCCAAAGTGCTGGGATTACAGGCGTGAGCCACCATGCCCAGCCTCTATTTTAAATTTTTTTACTATATGAGGTCTCACTATGTTGACCAGGCTGGTCTCAAACCCTGGGCTCAAGTGATCCTCCTGCCTCAGCCTTCCAACTGCTGGGATTATAGGCAGGAGCCACTGCACCCGGCCCAGGATGACTTCTATTTTCTTTTTCTTTTTTTTTTTTTTTTTTTGAGACAAAGTTTCGCTCTTGTCACCCAGGCTGGAGCACAATGGTGCGATCTTGGCTCACTGCAACCTCCGCCTCCCAGGTTCAAGCGATTCTCCTGCCTCAGCCTCCTGAGCAGCTGGGATTACAGGCACCCGCCGCCAAGCCCGGCTAAGTTTTGTATTTTTAGTAGAGATGGGGTCTCACCATGTTGGCCGGGCTAGTCTTGAACTCCTGACCTCAGTTGATCCACCTGCCTCGGCCTCCCAAAGTGCTGGAATTACAGGCATGAGCCACTGCACCCGGCCTGCTGACTTCTAGTTCTCTAGAAACTGTGTTCATCAGGTCTTCTAATTACTAAGCTTTATGCCTGGTCTGACCCCAGAGAGAGCTGTTGATCATTTTCTCTAGGAAGGTCTCATGTCTCTTTCCTTGCAGACCTCCCTCTGTCCGACTCTCATGCCCCATCTTTGCTCCTTTCCAGTCTATTGCCAGGGTCCTTCTCCACTGACAACTGCCTCAGGCTGTTTTTCAGTGTTCTTTGCTTGGTCTTTCTCATTGTTTGTCTGCCCCCAAGATATCCTATTCATTAGGACTGAGCCACTGCTGGGCCCGGACTCATGAACCTATGCATGCAGTACAGACCTCTCTCCTGATCTGCAGACATGTCATTCATTTGCACTGGACATCCCACAATTACTGTGAGCTTCATACCGTGCTCAGCATCGCCTCTGCACTTGCTCTCCTTCCCGCCTTTAGCTTAGTAAGTGTCATTGCACTTCAACCTCGACCCGTCTCTCCTGCTCCCAAACCTCATTCTAATTGATAACTGTGTCCGCAGTGCGACTTCTAAATCCCCCTTGGACTTGTTACTACCCTTCACCCCACTGCTGCTATGGTGACTCAGACCTTAATCCCTTCCTTAGACTATTACAGTAGTCTTCTAATTGGCTTTCCTGGCTCAGTCTTCATCCTGCCACTAAAGTTTTTATTTTAATTTTTAAAAATATGAATGAGCACATCTTTCCACTCTTTAAGAAATGCTGATAGTTACTTACTATCTTCACTATCGAGTCCAGATTCCTTAGCTGTAATCAAGATTCTTTGCATATAGCCACTACATACCTTAGCATTGATTTCCAGCCCACATCAGACTTCTGTCTTTTCTTGGAACACAGTTTTCCCTCTCCACACCTTTGTGCCTGTTTTCATCCTATTCCTCTTATAAAAAAGCCACTCTTCTCTCCTTGCCAACTTATCTCCTCCTTCAGTGCTTCTAGGAAAAGAATCCACTTCCTTTTTCTTGTTTTCTGTTTGAGATGGCATCTTGCTCTGTCGCCCAGGTTGGAGTGCAGTGCAGCGATCTCGGCTCATTGCAACCTCCATCTCCCAGATTCAAGAGATTCTTCCGCCTCAGCCTCCCGAGTAGCTGGGACTACAGGCACCCGCCACCACGCCCAGCTAATTTTTGGATTTTTAGTAGAGACGGGATTTTGCCATGTTGGCCAGGCTGGTCTCAAACTCCTGACCTCAGGTGATCTGCCCTCCTCCTCCCAAAGTGCTGGGATTACAGGCGTGAGCCACTGCGCCCGGCCCCTCTTCCACTTCCATGTCAGGAGTTTAGGGACACATCAGAGTGAGAAATACAATATTTAAGGTAATGGACTGGATTGACAATTGCAGAGGGACAAGCCCAATGGGGCTGCCAATATTCAGACACTGGGAAGGGCCCAGCCAAAGAGACTGGGAGGCAACAATGAGGTAGGAGGAAACCTAGTGAGATGTGATGGAAGATAAGGGTAGAAAGTGTTTTATTAGAAGGGGGTGAACACTGTGCCAAGAGGCTGCTGAGAGAAAGAGTAAGATGAAGACTGTGAATTTGGATTTGATGTCATGGAGGTCATTGCAAGCTTCATCGGTGTGTTTTCAGTGGAGTAATAGGGGCAAAAGGCTGACTGGATTGGCTTCAAGAGATAGGCAGAAATGAGGAAGTAGATGCTTGTTGAATGGATAAAAGTCGGATGAATGAAGAAATAATGTCTTTGAGAGGATCCCATGATCAATCATGAATCAAAATAGATAAATGAGTTATTCTGAGTCTCTGAAAAACTCCCGAGTAGAAACAATGATGTGATTTCAGGGTGCAAAGCTTTGCATAAGTGACAAGGGAATTCAGGTGGGATTACTCAGGCAGTAGGGTGAGTCTAGGGAGGGTTGTTTATGAGCTCTGTTGTGCTTGCAATTTTATCTCCTCCTCGTCCCAGTTCATAAAGGCCTTCATGCAAGACTTCTCAGAGGGGGCCTGAAGGAAGAGCTGTCCCTGCAGGGACTTGGGTGTAGGATTTTGAGAGATTATTTTCAAACACCTCTTGCAGGTGTGTGGGGTTCCTGAGAATAAGCCTTTCAGGCTGACTCCTGCACTTTTTGTGGGGTGAGCAGCACCAAGTCTGCCTGGTCAGGAAGAGGTGAATATAAAAAACCTGATCCATCTAACATAGTGTATTTGAAAATGCTGTACTTCAAAATGTTTCTCTATAAAAATGTTATATTGAAATAATAATAGAGATGGACCAAGTGGTCGCCTAGATTTGATGAATAAGCAGGCTGTTCATACCAGCTCCCCACTGGAGTACAACAGTAATGAAGTATGAAGAATACAAACCTGGGGAGACCAGACCCAAACTTTGATTTTGTGTTGTTCCCTGTGTCATTTTCCTCAAATGGTCAAAGCTTCAAAAGGCATTTTGGTACCGATTCCACATAGAATGTGTTTTTACTTACATGACTGAGGACAATACATTTCCCTTCATAGAAGCATTTTTGGGGATATCCAGGGCCCAGACTGTGAAACAGAACCAGCCATAAAGTAACTGAACAACTCCTGTTGTACCACATGTCCTGCTGTTCTCCAAATGCATCGTCTGCTCTTATTTGTTGGTGTCTTTGCCCACGCTGTTCCCTGGAACACTCAATGCCCTTCTTCCTGGCATGCTTAGTTCCGGGAGGACCTTCTACAGGAGGCCTTTCTCACCCACTCACACACAGAGCCCCAGACCAGGTTTGCGTGTAGTTCAATCGCCACACCTACCACAGTGAACTTCAATGGTTTTCTCTTCTGGATTTCCCATTGGATTGTGAGTTTCTTGAAGCCTGTGACTTTGTCTTAATTCTGGGGTTCCTAGGTTGTTTTATTTTTTTGCATGCCACCACAGCCAGCTAATTTTTAAAACTTGTTTGTATAGAGGGGGTCTCCCTGTGTTGCCCAGGCTAGTCTTGCACTCCTGGGTTTAAGTGATCCACCCACCTCTGCCTTCCAAAATGCAGGTGTTACAGGTGCCAGCCATCACACTTGGCTGTTATTCCTATTTCTATCCTGTGCATCTAGAATAACGCCTGTACATTTTGAGCACATAATCATGTTTGTTGAATAGTTGCATGAAGGCTGGAGAGTGTGGATGAATGAATGAATATATAAAAAGATCAGAAAAATGTTATCCCCCCAATTGAAGCTAATAAAAGAAAAAGAGTGTCAATGACTTCACATATATGCAGAATTTGTACATAAAATGTTTTTTTCCACGTCTGATTGAGACAAGATTATTGCAACATAATGCATATGGAAAGGGGAGTGATCCATCCGATGACTTGGACTGTGTGTGACACAAGATTGTGGAATCATGCTGATGAACATCAGAGTTGGGTGGTAGGAATTGATTGGTTTAATTCTAGATTTGTGAGAGAGATGTGATCTGTGAAACACATGAACATGTTTTTGTTTTTGAGAAAGAGTCTTGCTCTGTTGCCGAGGCTGGTGTGCAGTAACACGATCTCGGCTCACTGCAACCTCCGCCTCCTGGGTTCACGCAATTCTCCTGCCTCAGCCTTCCAAGTAGCTGGGATTACGTGTATGCACCACCATACCTGGCTAATTTTTGTATTTTTAGTAGAGATGGGGTTTCACGTGTTGGCCAGGCTGGTCTTGAACTCCTGACCTCAGGTGATCCACCTGCCTCGGCCTCCCAAAGTGCTGGGATTACAGGTGTGAGTCACTGCGCCCGGCCAGAACACATGAACATTTTGGTCCTTGTCTTGTCTTTTTTTTCTTTTCTTTCTTTCTTCCTTCCTTTCTTTTCTTTCTTTCTTTCTTTCTTTTTTTTTTTTTGATGGAGTTTCGTTCTTGTTGCCCAGGCTGGAGTGCAATGGTGCGATCTCGGCTCACTGCAATCTCTGCCTCCCGGGTTCAAGTGATTCTCCTGCCTCAGCCTCCTGAGTAGCTGGGATTACAGGCATGTGCCACCACGCCCAGCTAATTTTGTATTTTAGTAGAGACGAGGTTTCTCCATATTGGTCAGGCTGGTCTCGAACTCTCGACCTCAGGTGATCCACCTGCCTCCGCCTCTGCCTCCCGAAGTCCTGGGATTACAGGCCTGAGCCACTGCACCTGGCCGGAACACGTGAACATTTTGGTCCTTGTTATTTCTTTTAAGCAAAATAGTTTTTCCTTTAAAATTGGAGCACAAGGTACATCTTAATAAATATGTTTATTTGAAGCATCATTTCATTAGTCATGGTTTTTAAATTTTCATAAAAAAATTTAAAAATAAACCAGCCATAACACCTCTGAAGTGGAAGTTACACTGAACCAGTCATTTCATTTCCAGGTGCCTTGGTCTCTTTCATGCATAATTTGTAAAATTATAATAGCCCTTACTAGTATTTACATTGTAAAAGTGTTGTTACTGTAAATTAGGTAGTCTAAAATGGGTTATGATGCCTTCTTTGAAAGACAAGCATTACACACAAATGAGATATTATTATTTAGTTTTGCCTTTTCAAGCTCATTAAATGAGAATTAGATGAAAACTCTGCTTTAAGCAATATTCAGCGGGTAAGTGACTATTGACTTGAGTGAAATGAAAAAAAATTTCTTTGGCTGAAAACTCAGTTTGTGCAGCCTAGCCTGTCTGTGCATGGGCAGAAATAGTGTATTTATATGTGATGTTTACCATTGTTCTTTATCTCCTCTCTGTGCTCTAATCACAAACTGAAGACAGTTAAGCCTTTCAGTTCAGTCGTTGTATGCATTTTGGAAAACCTAAGTAATCTGGAATGATTACAACTTAGAAATAATGTTTCCACGAATGAAGTCACGCTGCTAGCTTTCTTACTGATTTAGGGCCTAAATTAACTGTGTCAGCCCTTCACTTCCACTCCTGGTTCTTAGGATGGGGGACCTATTCCTGCAGTGTTTCAGGTTAGTTACCACTAAGGCCTATGAGTACCTCATTAGCACCCCAACCAGGCCCAGGGCTTTCCTATCTTCTTCTTGGAATACAGGGATAGGATGGCAGGAGAAGGGGTGTTGTGGAAATAAGATTTGAAGAATTGTCGATGTTAGAAATTTCATGTGAAGGTCTGAGATCTGAAACAGTACCCTGGGATTCAGGGTAACAGAGAGTTGGTGTTGATGGACCCATCTGTACAGCATCATTGTTTGTGGCCTCTGTGTGGTCTATTGGCTCTAACCCATTTCTGGCCCCTGCTCTTGGATTCTGCCCATCCCTCCCCTCTCATTCAAACCCCTTCAGGTGTCCGTCCATTAGGCCTTGACTCACCTTCACTTCCCAGGGCCAACCTTCAGCATTGCTTGCAGTTATAGTCATCTGCTTTCCACCTGACCCATTTATTTTGGCTTCTGGATTTTGCTTCTAGGGAGGACCCCTGCTTGGATAGCTGCCTGGCCAGCTGCAGAGCCAGCTGTTTGTTCCAAACTCCAAGGTGACTACACTCCTCTCCTCTCCCTCTGACTGGTCCCAATACATGGGCCATGACAAGAAGTGAGAGATAGTGACGGTGTGACAATTGTGTCAGAACAGATTCATCCCTCTGTAGGTCATCTCACCAGTGGACTGCTTAGAGTTCAGGTGCACATTCATGCCTCACAGTGGGCCATGGACCAGGAAGTCTGTGTGGACCTCAGAGGCCTAGGGACAGGGGCAGGTGCAGAAGAAGAGTTAGGAGGAGGACACAAAAGCCTGATTTGTTTTGTTCTGCAGTTTTGGCCAAGACCAGTACTGGTTTTTGGGCTGCCGTTCAACACACAGGCCATGTTCTTCAAGAGCATTGGCGTGAGGTCAGCTGAGCTGACACACAGGTGGTAAGGGCCTAATGGCAGCCCACCTTCCTTAACCTTGGAAAGAAAGTTTAGGGATTACGTCTTCCATTTTCAAGGCAAATTTTTTGAAATAGGTGTCTGTGTCCATTGGTTCCATTTACTCCTCAGCTCACTATGACCTGACTGCTGCCTCCCTGGATCCTGCTCCCTGCCAAACTGGTCAGATATCTCCATGGTTCTCACCCGTGGGTGCTTCTTAGTCTTTTCCTTGCTTGATCTCTTGATAGCATTTGCCTTTGTGGACCACAACCTACTCCTTGAAACATGCTTTTCCCTTGTTCTCTGGATACCTCACAATTCTTTTTTCCCTACCTCTCTGGCTATACCTTCTCACTCTTTTTTCCAGGGGTCCTTTCTCTGCTCATCTCATATAGCTTGGAAATTTGTGTCCTCCAAACCTCATGTTGAAATTTCATCCCCAGCATTGGAGGTGGGGCCTGGTGGGAGGTGTCTGGGTCATGGGGGTGGATCCCTCATGAATGGCTTCGTGCCTTTCTTGCTGTAACGAGTGAGTTCTCACCCTATTAGTTCACATGAACACTGATGTTTAAAAAGAGCAACACCTCCTCTTCTCACTCTTCTCTCTCTCTGGCCATGTCATGTGACATGCCTGGTCCCCTTCACCTTCTGCTGTGAGTAAAAGCTTCCTGAGACCTTACCAGAAGCAGATGTGACTGCCATGCTTCTTGTACAGCCTGAAGAACTGTGAGCCAAATAAACCTCTTTTCTTTAGAAATTACTCAGCTTCAGGCATTCCTTTTAAGCAACACAGAATGAACTAACATACCATCCTTTTTTTTTTTTTTTTTTTTTGTAAGACAGAGTCTTACTTTGTCACCCAGGCTGGAGAGCAGTGGCACGATCTCAGCTCACTGCAACCTCTGCCTCCCAGGTTCAAGTGATTCTTCTGCCTCAGCCTCCCCAGTAGCTGGGACTACAGGCACCTGCCACCATGCCCAGCTAATTTTTCTGTTTGTATTTTTAGTAGAGATGGGGTTTCACCGTGTTAGCCAGGATGGTCTCCATCTCCTGACCTCAGGATCCCCCGCCTCGGCCTCCCAAAATGCTGGGATTACAGGCGTGAGCCACCGCACCGGACCCACACCATCCTTTATTTAAGCTTTGGTGTTATTCTGGCTTCTTTCTTTTTCTCTGCTCCTACACACCTTCCAAGGGCATCTCATTCATCGCTGTGAAGTCTCTTGTTGTCTGTCACGTACGCATGACTCCTAAACACGTGTCCTCAGATTTCTAGATCAAACTACTTCCTGTTGCTCTGAGTGTTCCCCAGTCATCACAAAACAAGCACATCGAAGGCTGAACTCAGCACCTTCTCCCCAAAATCTCCTCAATTTCCTCTTCATATTTTTGCTGTCTTAGTGAATGATATCCACTATCCAACCAGTTGTCCAAGTCTTAAACCCGATCTCCAGTCTGGACTTTTCAGTCTTCAAAATTCCAACATGTAATCCATCATGACTTTCAGTAGATTCTACCTCCTCGAGAATGTGGCTTGTACATTTCTTGTAATTTGGTGCTGCTCACCTTTCCAGTCTCATATCTGACCACTCTAAGACTCTCTAAACTACTTTTAGTACTCACATACTCAGCATGCATAATCATTCACATTCTTTCCAAAATCTGCGTACGTTGTGCCCTCCACCTGAAACAGACTTCCCCACTTCTTTATTTGGTTAACTCCTTCACACCTTGTAAGTGTCTGTGTACAAGTTACTAACTTCCAATTTTCCCTAAATCTGGGTTAGGTGACCTCCTAGGGCTCTCAGTACTTATCTCTTCATAATACGCTTCTTTATCACAGCTGACTTTCCTGTTTCTACCGTGCCCTCTCCTGTGAGGTTCCTGTAAGTGCTTACGGGGACCTTATTTTTTTCTATCCACCTTTGTATTCCTAACACCAACAAAGTATTTGGTATAAAAAACAAATGCTCAAGAAATGAATGAATGCGAATGTCAAAGGTATCATTGTGAAAATAGAAATTACATTTCTGGCTGGGTGTGGTGACTCACAACTGTAATCCCATCACTTTGGGAGGCCAGGGCAGCAGGGTTGCTGCAGCCGAGGAGTTTGAGACCAGCCTGGGCAACACGACAAGTCTCTCTCTACAAAAACAAAAAAAAGGCAGGGCACGGTGGATCATGCCTGTAATCCCAACACTTTGGGAGGTCAAGGTGGGCACATCACCTGAGGTCAGGGGTTTGAAACCAGCCTGGCCAAAATGGTGAAACCCTGTCTCTACTAAAAATACAAAACAACATTAGCTGGATGTGATGGTGTGCGCCTGTAATTCTAGCTACTCGGGAGGCTGAGGCAAGAGAATCACTTGAACCTGGGAGGCGGAGGTTGCAGTGAGCCAAGATCATGCCACTGTACTTCAGCCAGGGTGACAGAGCAAGACTCCATCTCAAAAAAAAAAAGAAAAAAAGAAAAAATTAAAATGATAATAGTAATTTAAAAAGTTAACCAGGTGTGATGTGCACCTATAGTACCAGTTAATCGGGGGCTGAGATGGGAGGATCACTTAAACCCAGGAGGTCGAGGCTGCACTGAGCCATGATAGCACCACTGCACTCCAGCCTAGGCAACAGAGTGAGACCCCGTCTCAAAATAATAATAATAAATAAAATTTCCAATCGGAGAAAGCAATTAGTATTTTACTCAACAAAGATTTGTCCAGTCCCTCAAACATTAAAGGGATTTATTTATACATTAAAACTATTGCTGGGCATGGTGGTGCACACCTGTAGTCCCAGCTACTTGGGAAGCTGAAGCAGGAGGATTCCATGAGCCTGGGAGATTGAGGCCAGCTTGGGCAACATAGTGAGACCCCATCTCTTTTTAAAAAAGATAAAACAAATTTAGAAGAACTCATCAACATTAGAATTGCAAGCAGAGGGGGCTAGGTACAGTGGCCTATTGCCTGTAATCCCAGCACTTTGGGAGGTCAAGGTGGGTGGATCACTTGAGGTCAGGAGTTCAAGAACAGCCTGGCCAACATGGTGAAATCCCGCATCTACTAAAAAAAAAAAAAATACAAAAATATTAGCTAGATGTGGCAGTGCACACCTGTAATCCCAGCTACTCAGGAGGCTGAGGCACAAGAATCCCTTGAACCTAGGAGGCAGAGGTTGCAGTGAGCTGAGATCGCGCCACCACACTCCAGCCTGGGCAACAGAGCAAGACTACGTCTCAAAAGAAAAAAAAAAATTGTAAGCAGAGGGTAATTAATAGAAGTATATTTCACATCTGTCCCTTGTGGGCGTCTTTTCCAGAGTTCCATATCCAGACTCTCAAACCATGTTTTGGGATCATCCAAACATTCCATCCTCCTGACTCCATAAACTATTGGATTCATAACCTGCTCCATACTTGAAAACACGGGGATTGGAATTTGGTAAGTGTTGATGTTTCATTTTTTCTCTCTTTAGTTGTCAACAATGGACGGTACCTGTAGAGTAATGCTTTTGTAATTCTTCTCTCTGGAGTCTTCATCAGAAGATGTGACTGGACTCCTGACTAGTCTAGTTGTTTTCACATTGTTTGAATGTGCTATGTGTACCGAGAAATGTTGTGAAGTCTTCTGAAGAGTTCCATCCTTTCACATTTTCTCCTCTGTTTCATGAGTATTTAAATTCTTTGGGCACGGTGGCTCATGCCTGTAATCCCAGCACTTTGGGTGGCCGAGGCAGGCAAATCACGAGGTCAGGAGTTCGAGACCAGCTGACCAACACAGTGAAACCCCATCTTTACTAAAAATACAAAAAATTGCTGGGCGTGGTGGCAGGAAGTGGCAGGATCTCACTACTCAGGAGGTTGAGGCAGGAGAATCGCTTGAACTCAGGAGGCAGAAGTTGCAGTGAGCCGAGATCGCACCACTGCATGCCAGCCCAGGCGACAGTATGAGACTCCATCTCAAAAAAAAAAAAAAATTCTTTATCATTGCTCTATTGATTTTTTCCCAAAGTGACTTTACATAGAGAAAAGTGGAATTTCAGCTGGGCACAGTAGCTCACACCTGTAATCCCAGTGTTTTGGAAGGCCAAGGCAGGAGGATTGCTTGAGGCTGGAAATTCAAGATCAGCCTGGGCAACATAGCAAGACCCCATCTCTACAAAGATTTAAACATTATCTAGGACTACAGGTGGCATGTGCCTGTAGTCCCAGATACTTGGGAGGCTGAGGCAGGAGGATCACTTGAGCCCAGGAGTTCGAGGCTGCAGTGAGCCATGATCACAACACTGTACTCTAGCCTAGGCAACAGAGCAAGACCTTATCTCAAAAAATAAAAAATAAAAATAAAAAAGTGGATTTTGAGACTCAGAAAGACTTGCTCACCACTCATGGCCAGTTGAATAATGCAGGACATGAGTAGTTCAACCAAACTCCAAAAACAACTCTGCTTTAGGCATACTGCCTATTGGCAACCCTATTCCATCCCCACTGTCAAATTTCTCTAGCTCCATAACTGCTTTTGTTTTTCTCTTTTTTTCTTTTTTTTGAGACCAAGTCTTGCTCTGTCACCCAGGTTGGAGTGCAGTGGCGTGATATTGGCTCACTACAAGCTCTGCCTCCTGGGTTCACGTCATTGTCTTCCCTCAGCCTCCCGAGTAGCTGAGACTACAGGCGCCTGCCACCATGCCCAGCTAATTTTTTTTCTGTATTTTTAGTAGAGACAGGGTTTCACTGTGTTAACCAGGATGGTCTTGCTCTCCTGACCTTGTAATCCACCCTCCTTGGGCTCCTAAAGTGCTGGGATTACAGGCGTGAGCCACCGCGCCCGGCCTGCTTTTGTTTTTCATAACGCTTCTTTGTTTATTGTCTACCTCCCCTTCTAGAATGTAAGCATCATCAGCACGGACAACGTTTTTGTTCAGCACTAGATGCTCAGCACTTGGAGTAGTAACTGGTACACAGAAGGCACTCCGTAAATATTTTTTGATTGAATGCATGATGTATTTTTTAAGTTTTTCTTTTACATTTTTATACTTTTTAAAATAGAGATGAGGTTTTGTTATGTTACTCAGGCTGGTCTTGAACTCCTGGCCTCAAGCAATCCTCCAGCCTCAGACTCCCAAAGTGCTAGGGTTACAAGCATGAGCCACCACACCTGGCCCTTGTTTTTTCTTCGTTTGTTTCTTTCTTTCAAGAGGTTGATGTGGGTTGGGCACAGTGGTTCATGCCTGTAATCTCAGCACTTTGGGAGGTTGAGGTGGGTGGATCACCTAAGGTCAGGAGTTCAAGACCAGCCTGACCAACATGGAGAAACCCAGTGTCTACTAAAAATACAAATTAGCTAGGCATGGTGGCACATGTCTGTAATCCCAGCTACTCGGGAGGCTGAGGCAGGAGAATCACTTGAACCCAGCAGGCACAGGTTGCGGTGAGCCGAGATCGCGCCATTGCACTCCAGTTTGGGCAACAAGAGTGAAACTCCGCCCCCACCCCACCCCCGCCACCCACACACACACACACACACCACACACACACACACAAAGGGGCTGATGCACATTCGGATCTCTAGGGATCTAATGAAAGTCTGGTTTTTCCCTGAACACTTTTATCGATGACTAAGACAATAATACTGATGGCACGCTGAACAAATTTACAGATGACACACACTAGAAAGAATAACAAATAGGTTGGAGGATACAATCAGATTCTCTCCCCGCCCCCAATCCTGACAAAATGTAATAATGAATCATATCAAACAATACAGAGTTTAATGGGTACCAATATAAAGTACTCAAAGATCCCCAAATTGAATTGTACAAGTACTGAGTGGGGGCGAGATGGCTTACAGCTACACACGGCAGGAAGATTTACAGTCTCCTGTTGATTGTAAGAAGATGATGAGTCAACACAGTGGGATGTAGCTTTTTAAAAAATCAATCTTTTGTTGTATTAATAGAAATGTAATGTTCCAGAGGGGAACTAGTTCTCTAGTACTCACCAACGATCAGACCACATTTATTGTGTTTTATGAATTCTGGGCTTCAGACATTCGGATACATTGATAAACAAAGGATTATATGAGAAAAATAAAAAGGATAATAAGAAATCTGGTGCACAGAGTTATTTAGAAATAACAAAAAGATCCAAGGTTGTATGTAGGTGTGTAAGGGGGGTGGTGAAAACTAGCATGTGTAGCTACCTTTCAAAGTTTGAGGTCTATCCGGCAGAGGAGAGATTTGATTTCTTCTGGGTAATCCCAATGGCAGATTGAGGGCCAATGAGTGGAAGATGTAAGCATGTATATTTCAACCCATTAACACTGGTCAGCTGCTAGATCTGCCTAGCAGCCAAATGACAACCATTGGAAGTAGTAAATTCCCTGACCCTGGTGCCCAGAAGCGGGGCAGTCATGCCCCATTCACTGGGTACATTTGTGATAGAAGTTCAAACACCCGAGTGAGGAAATGAGGAGAATAGATTTGTTTATAATAGCAAACACATAGTGAGTGCGTACTGTATGGCAAGCACCATAATATGTGATTAACGTGGTTGTCATTTCTAATACATCAATTCCACTAGCTCATTTTACAGATGAGAAAGTGAGGCTTAGAGGGATTAAGCAATTTGTCCAAGAACTTACACTTTGGTACAAAGCAGATCTAGGATTTGAACCCAGGCAGTCAGATCCCAAACCTTAATTATTATTCTATAAGGACCCCAAGGCGGGTGTGGTGGTACACCTTTGTAGTCCCAAATACTGGGGAGGCTGAGGCAGGAGATTCACTAGAATTCAGAAGTTCAAGACTGCAGTGAGCTATGATCACACCACTGCACTCCAGCTTGGGCATCAGAGCGAGACCTTGTCTCTAAAATAAGTAAATAAAAATAAAAGTAAAGTACAAGGACTTTTACTTCTAGAAAGCCGTTCTTTCCCACCTTGAGATCCTATCACTCTAATGAAATAATCAAACCGAGGAGTTTATCTCAAAGGGTGGATGATTCTATAGTACGTAGGTTCCCTCTCTATGTAATATGCAGGAACTGTATTAGTCTGGCCATTTGCCACTTGGGCATACTTGATGGAGCCCACCATAGGATCTGGCACACAGTAGGTGCTTGCTAATTATTTATTAAGTGAAAAGAATGAACAAATGCTACAAATACAACACTGGCGGGATCTGAAATGACAGAATCTCAATATATTGTGCCTGAAGAAAAGCACACTTTTGGGTGGTCTACTGAGGAGCCTCAGCAAAAGTGATAATCCATCATTCCCAGCAAAGGCCTTGAGAATTCCTGTGCAATTGTTTGAACGATATTCATTTAAACAAATATTTATTGAGTACCGGTCCTGTGCCAGGTATGTCCAATGTGTGAAGGATGCAAAGGTGAATCGGAGGATGTACTGTCAGTGGGGGAGAAGACTTGTGGGCAAATTCTTACAGTACCTTGTGACAAGTGCTATAGCAGTTCCATGTATGCTTTTTAAGTATGATGGAAGCAAAGAACAGAAAGGAACTAATTCTGCTAGGTTGAAGGAGTCATCTGATACTTGATTATGTTTTATTTATTTATCTACTTACTTTTATTATTATTCTTTTTTTTTTGAGATGGGATCTCCCTCTGTTGCCCAGGCTGGAGTGCAGTGGCTTGATCTCAGCAACCTCCGCCTCCTGGGTTCAAGTGATTCTCCTCCCTCAGCCTCCCAAGTAGCTGGGATTACAGGTGCCTGCCACCATGCCCAGCTATTTTTTGTTTTGTTTTTAGTAGAGATGGGGTTTCACCATGTCAGGCTGTTCTCGAACTCCTGACCTCAGGTGATCCACCCGCCTCGACCTCTCAAAGGGCTGGGATTATAGGTGTGAGCCACCGCCCCCAGCCATTGATTATGTCTTAAAAATAGCTTCCACATATGTGTTACTTGAGTTTATTCAGTCTTCATAAAGACCATGTGAGATCGTGACCCTTCTTGTACAGAAGATGAAATAGAGTCTTACAGAGCTTAGGTGAGCTCCCCAGGATCATATAGCTAGTAAAAATAATTGCCCACATTGATTGAGTGCTTAGAGTATCTGCAACTCTGTTCTAAACCATCTTAAGACATTTAATCCTCTAAAGTAGTTATTGATATCGTCGTCATTTTACAAATAAGAAAACCGAGTCACAAGATTTAAGAGTCTTGCCTATAGTCACATAGCTAGAAAGTGGAAAACCAGGATTTCCACCCACACTGTCTAACTTTAGCAGGCAGACACTGATCCACTGCACTAAATTGCCTTGTCTAGTCCCCCAAAGAGCTGGAACTGACACACTTGGACTCTGATTCTGAGTTCAGTTCTCTTTCAAGTGACCTTGCTCATTAGCAGATACTGCATCCAAATGAGAAGAAATGGTCATGTGGATCCAAGGAGGCTTGTGTAGTACCTGCATCTGTGGTATGGTGGTATGGTGGGAGGGCTATGGTGAAGTCTGTAATGTGCATGAACTTAACCACTGACAAGCATTATGCACAAGCTTTAGATTTTCTATGTTGTAGGTATTCAGGGTTTTTTCAGGGCAGTCAGAATTTTTTCTTTTTGAGACAGAGTCTCGCTCTGTTGCCTAGGCTGGAGTGCAGTGGCGTGATCATGGCTCACTATAACCTGGAACTCTTGGGCTCAAGTGATCCTCCCACCTCAGTTTCTCGAAGAGCTGGAATTACAGGTATGAACTACCACATCTGCAGAATTTGGCCTGTTCTCCAGGTCAGCATCCTGGGCTCTATGGACTATGATTTGTTACTCATAGGAACTAGCCACCAACACTTACTCTGCAGCCTTTTGGCTGGTTCAAATTTTTCTAAACAGAAGACATAAACCATTCAGAATGAAACAAGTTAAATTCAATACCTGTATATTAGCAAGAATGGAATACAGAAATGGAGAAATAAAGCACTTAATTGTTTAAATTGCCCAGCTTTCTCTCCATAATAAAAATTATTGGATTGAAACACAGTTCAGGGTTGGACACGGTGACTCATGACTGTACTCCCAACACTTTGGGAGGTCAGGGTGGGAGGATCACTTGAGCCCAGGGGTTTGAGACCAGCCTGGGCAACATAGCAAGACCCCATCTCTAAAAATTTTTTAAATTAGCCAGGCGTGGTGGTGCACAGCTGTAGTCCCAGCTACTTGGGAGGCTGAAGTAGGAGAATCACTTGAACCAAGGAGGTAGAGGCTGCAGTGAGCCATGATTGTGCAACTATACTCCAGCTTGGGTGACACAGTGAGACCCAGTCTCCAAAGAAAAAAGAAGAAAGAGAAAAATAGATCAGTCTGATATTATTGTGTCTTAACAATTAAGTTGGTCTGGCTCTGTGGCAAATCTGAGAAAGAACTGGTTTTTAAAACGAATGAAAGAGATTCCTTCCTTTTTAGTAATTACTACTTATGTTAATGTGGACATGACCTATATGATTGAAGATATTGTGTCTTTAAAATTGACATCTCTCAGAATTTTTGGAGATTTGGTCATTTTAAAATCAGCTGCAGGTTCGGATTTCTGTGGCAGGCGGTGGGGCAGAAAATTCAATGTTGTTTGGTATTCAATACAGGTGGGGTTTTGGTATTGCTTGGTTTTTAGTGTTTTGTTTTGTCATTTATGGAGATTTAGTAGATTCGACTGATTATCTTGGCCTTTGTGTTTGTGGACTTCTATTTTCTTGGCTTCAGTTCCTTGGAAACGTTTGTTTTGATGGTGGCAGGAGAGCTGGTTTAGTCATGTTTTATTTTTGTTGTTCCTATTTATTTCTAATATCCTTTAGCTCAAGTCCACTTACAAAGTATCATGTAACCTGTCTTTATGTCTCCACAAATGAAATGTTCCTAGTAGTAACTCTAGTGTAACCTTATAGGAATAGTTAATTTGATGCCCAGTTGATGCCCATCGAGATGGTTCTGTAGTATTAGAACAAGGGTATGGTTTGGAAATTATGTTTGAAATTTATAATTGGATTTGGCATTTAGCAAATGAAATTTCAAGTGTCTTAGATCAACAAGTAGCCATATTCATATAAACGTATTTTCCTTTTCATCTCTGAGTCAACAAAAGTTGGAAAATTCTTTTCTCACATATTCCATTTTTCAACTAAACCTGTCCCAAGGTAAATTACTTTTAAAAAACCACATCCCAAACAAACAGTTTTTCATAAAGCTATGAGGACATGAATCGAGTAGGCCCCACTGGCATTTGGGATGTACGAGTAATTAGAACTCTCAGTTTTTCAAACATGTAATTTACTATAGTTGAGGTTTTTAATTCTTAACTTTGAGTCCGATGGGATGAAACAAGTGACCCTTGCTGGAAATATGTCAAGAATCAACTTTCTCAGGTTGACCTTTAGTTTGCTGGTCATCACATTCAAACACTGTGTATTCCCAGGCTTGAAGATGTTGGAACCTTCCTAAGTTTGTTAAAAGATCAAGGCAGAAGGCTAGCGCTGCTTTGCTGCTGTGAAGAGCAGACTTCCCTCCTCCTCCTCCTTTTAATTGGTCTCTGCATGAGAGAGAGCATGCTCCACCTCAGCGGCCCCGTCTTTCCTCCGATAGTTACCTTGTACCTCTTGTTTTTGCAACCAGATAGATGTCTATCATCCTTTCAACTGATTTGACATCCTTTCTAGTACAAGGCCCAGTACTAGACACCAAGGACTATTACAAATGCTCTCAATCACCATTGTTCATAACTTAAAAGTGGCAACAAAATCTGGAATAACTCAATGACTGTATGATCTTGAGCAAGCAACTTAATCTCTCTCCAAAATAACGATTTCAAGCGTGGGCAACATGGCAAAACCCTGTCTCTACAAAAAATAAAAAAATTAGCTGGGCCTGGTGGTATGCACCTGTAGTCCCAGCTACTAAGGAGGCTGAAGTGGAAGGATCCCTTGAGCCCAGGAGGTCGAGACTGCAGTGAGCTATGATGGCACCACTGCACTCCAGCCTGGGTGACAGATCAAGACCCTGTCTCGAACAAACCAACAAACAAACCAAAAATAATAAAATAGCTATTTCACAAATAGCTTGGGATTATATGTGAAAATACTTAGCACAAAGCTTGGAACATAGTTGCAAGTGTAAATTGAATTTATGTGCAGTATATAATAATCCATGGAAAGTCAAATGGACAGATGGACCCAAATCAAAATTGTCTGCCTCTAGCCATTTGTTAAATCAAAGTTTCACTTTCAAATGAATAACTAAATCTACCTATGATTTTGCTTTAAAGTCTACATTCAGAGTAAAAAAGTATTTCCATGATAATCTGTTCATAGATTTCATGACAGGAGCTGACAAGGGTTTATTTAGGAGAAAATGACATGTGAACAAGCAGAAGAAGGAAGATTAGATAAATAAAATGTCTATTTCAAAATAAATGAAGAAGGGACAATTATCTGATAATAGAACATTCAGATGGTGATATAATTATAAAATAGACTTGTTTTTGTAAGTTGGTTTAAAAAATTTTTATTGACCTTAAAGGAATAACTTTTTCATAATTGAATGATAAACCAGGCAGTACCTTGTATTAACTAGTAATAAACTACAAATATCCGTTAACTATATTTTTCTTTAATTGCATCTGCTGTCGTGGCCTTACATTTATTTTAGTGATTAAAAAAGAGTGATTTGATTTGATAACTGCCTGTCCTCTCTGCATATCAGAAAATCGGAAGGAGCAGCCTTCCCTCTGACTCACTTAGCTGTGAAAACAGTACTCTGCCAAATTACGGGGAACTAACACTGTAGTAAAACCATAAGAAAATTTTGCTAAGAAACCTTTTCTCATCTGCAAATTACTTGACTGAAACCTGAGATGCTGGATTTCAGCACAAAGGTGGCTTTGGAGGAGAAAGTTCGTGCCAAACTGGATCTGTTGTTTTTGTATTATGTAAAAAGGAGGAAAAAAATGAACAGTTTACTCCTAAGCTATACATTTAAAATTATCCTATTACATCAAATGACAGAATTTCCAAACCTCAAACTTTCCTTTAGAGCTATATTTTCATAAACTATGATCTGTACACAATCAAAACTAAATGTAATTGAATATTAAATAATTAGCCTTACCTAGTTGTATTTAAAGAGTACTGGGCAAAGTTATTTTTTTCACTGCATCAGAAGTGAATTATACTTGAATTGCAAAAATGGCAATACATGTGCAGTATAAAAATACAGAATACAGAGTAAAAAGAAGAAAATAAAAATCACCAAGATGATTCTATCACTCAGAGATATCGTCATTAAAATTTTGTTTTAAATTTATACACACATACAAACAGACACACGCACACACATACACATACCAGAATACCACGATATATAAATG
The DNA here is from genome assembly GCF_009764315.1 of Trachypithecus francoisi. Lineage (NCBI taxonomy): Eukaryota > Metazoa > Chordata > Mammalia > Primates > Cercopithecidae > Trachypithecus > Trachypithecus francoisi. The sequence continues at coordinate 27,832,883 of NW_022681469.1, read as the reverse complement.
CATATTAATGGTTTATTATAGAAAAATGAAACATAAGGAAAAGTAAACAGAAAGCATAAAGAACCCCATGTCTAATTGGACCTCATGTCTAGCCCAATATCCCATTCCTCTCCCCATCTCATTTTATTTTGAAGCAAATTCCAGATATTATATTATTTCATCCATAAATTTTGATATGGCTGGGTGTGGTGGCTCATTCCTATAATCCCAGCACTTTCACAGGCTGGGGCAGGAGGATCACTTGAGGCCATTAGTTTGAGTCCAGCCTGGTCTACGTAGTAAAACTTTGCCTCTACAAAAATTAAAAAATTAACTGTGTGTAGTGGTGAGTGCCTATAATCCCAACTACTGGGAGAATAAGGTGGGAGGATCATTTGAGCCCAGGAGTTCAAGACTGCAGTGAGCTACAATTGTGCCACTGCACTCCAGCCTGGGTGACAGACTGACACTCTGTCTAAAATATATATATTTCAATATGAATCTTTAAAAGATAAGGACTTGTAAAAAACATAACCATTTTCATATCTACATTAACTAATACAATTTTTTAGTAGTATGAAATATTCAGTGTTGGAATTTTTGATTGTCTCACAAATCTTATAACTTACTTTTGTTGTTGTTTTTTCTTTTTCTTTTCTTTTCTTTTTTTTTTTTTTGAGATGGAGTCTCACTCTGTCACCCAGGCTGGAGTGCAGTGGCGTGATCTCAGCTCACTGCAACCTCCACCTCCTGGGGTCAAGCGATTCTCCTGCCTCAGCCTCCCAAGTAGCTGGGATTACAGGCACCCACCACCATGCTCAGCTAATTTTTATATTTTTAGTACAGACAGGGTTTCACCATGTTGGCCAGGATGGCCTCGAACTCCTGACATCGTGATCTACCCTGCTCGGCCTCCCAAAGTATAACTTACTTTTATAGTTTGCTTGTTGACGCAGGATCCAAATAAGGTTCATGCACTGAGGTCGGTTGATATGTCTCTCAAATCTCTTTGAATTTAAATTCCATAAATCTCTTTTAATTTCATTTTTTTCCTTGTAACTTATTTGTTGCAAAAACCAAGTTGCTTGTCCTGTAGAACTCCCCACAGTCTGGAGGTCTCCGATTGCATTCCTATGATGTAGCTCAACATAGGAGCTGTACTATAACTGTTCCTCTGTTCTCTAACTACGTACAGGCCCGATCAGATTCATATATATATATATTTTTTCCTTTTTTTGGCAAGACTGCTTCCTAGGGAGTGGAGTAGTTTGCCATTAGGTGGTACATAAAAATCTCTTCTTTTGTGATGTTACCTGGATCTATTAGTTCATTAAGGATTGTAAAAATGGTAATATTTTAATCCTATCATTCCTTGGCATGTGCCAATGGTGCTTGCTTTGTCTTATTTTTAAATTACTTTTGTTTTCTCTATTCCAATTATAATTTGAACTCATTCATTGAAATGTATTTGGGTCCCCGGTAGCTCTCCGTGATAGTACAGTGGTTAGTACTCTGCGTTGTGGCCACAGCAACCTCGGTTCGAAATGTATTTAATGTGCTTATGTGTGTATTATTTATTATTCTTATTAATGCTTAAATTATCCTCGTTGGTCTACGATAGCATCTTCAAATTGGTTCTTGACATCTTTTGACACAACCCTAGAGTTTTTGATAGCTCTCCTGCTATTTGGTACAAGATGGCATAGGCTCACCTTATATATTTCCACATAGTAAAAATTACTTATATTTAAGATGTGAATATATATAAATATAATACAAAACCTTAGGGCAGAAACCATTTATAATACCAAAAGACTGGAAATAACCCCAATGTCTATTAATAGAGGACTGGTTGAATAAACTATGATACCTACACACAATGGAGTCTGTGTAGCTATAAAATGGAAGTAGGATTTTATTTATTTATTTATTTATTTTGAGACATAGTCTCGCTCTGTTGCCCAGGCTGGAGTGCAGTGGTGCTATCTCAGCTCACTGCAACCTCCGCCTCCTGGGTTCAAGTGATTCTCCTGCCTCAGCTTCCTGAGTAGCTGGGATTACAGGCGCCTGCCACCACGCCTAGCTAATTTTTGTAATTTTAGTAGAGATGGGGTTTCACCAGCCTGGCCAGGCTGGTCTCAAACTACTGACCTCAGGCAATCTGCCTGCTTTGGCCTCCCAAAGTGCTGAGATTATAGGCATGAGCCACCACGCCTGGCCAGAAGTAGGATCTTTAAATATACTTATTATGGATTGATCTGTAGGATATATTACAAGTAAAAAAATTGGGGTAGAAATGTGAGTCTACAATGCTACCATATGTGTCAGAAGGGATATATATGTAAATTGATATACCTACACACATATATGCATGCATACACACACATATGTAAATACATTTGCTTATATTAGAAAACAAAGAATAGGAGGATTCACATCACAAAATATTAATAATAGTTATTTATGAAAAAGGGAGGAAAGAAAGTGGGGGGATAGGGATAGAAACTAGACTTCTTTGAATTCACCTTGTTTTGTAGATTTGACTTTGGCCAGGCTGGTCTCGAACTCCTAACCTCAGGTGATCTACCTGCCTTGGCCTCCCAAAGTGCTGGGATTACAGGAGTGAGCCACCACACCCGGCCTAATTGTGGGATATTCTAATCTTATTATGCCTGCTGTCCTTGAGAAGCAGGATTCTCAGCATGAGAGGAAGGGAATATGGATATAACATGGAGGCGGTTAGGCAGAAATCCTGTGGTCCCGAATTTCAATTGAGAGTTGATATAAATTTAGGATGTATATGTACATGTATAGACAGATCTCCTAGGTCCTCCGTTCACTGAAAAACCTAGAAACATGACTAAGCCAGAAGCAATGAGCACCCTTGTTATCTATATTATGATATGATATACATACACATATATCATAAATACATATTCATATATACATAAATTTCATATATGTGTAGCATCAATTATTTAGCTATTCTTCTATTTCCGGTTATTTAGATGTTCCCAGTTCTTTGCACTTATATATAATAAGTGTGGCAAAGCAATTGTGCACTTATTATTTCCTTCATACACTTTTCTGTAAGTAGAATTACCCGACTAGAGGGTAGGAACATATTTAAACTGTTGATTAGTATTGTCAGATCACCTCCAGAAAGGTTATACCAGGTTGCATGCTAAGTGGCAGTGGGGGAGAGAGTGACTGATTCACTGCATTAATAGTTACAGACATTTTAGACATTTACGCTGACATAGTTCTGCCGATCTATGTCAGGTAGAACTGTGCCTTTTTTGTTTTTCCCTTTTTGATTTTCTTATAGAGAAATTTTAAAAAGCAATAATACCATATGGAAAAACTACACTGCTGTAACATTTTCATATTTACTTTATAAATTAATAGCTGTATATTTGACTCCTTAAAAGTCCTACTTATTTGCCCTTTATATCTCAAGAAAATCCTGCAAAGTGCTCCTTTACTGATACAATTTTGTGTGTAGATGGAAGAGCTATTTCATCACCAAGCTATTCTGCATTTGAAAAGAAGGAGGAAATAGTTTATCCCTCCATGAAATGGTATTGACAGGAAGCAATCCACAAAGATTAGAATGGGCTCGTCAAACTTACTGTGTTCCTTATAATTAATGCATTGAATTATAAATCCTTTCATTGTAAACATACATATATCATGAATGTATTAAGATATGAATTTTTATATCTTTTTGGTAATTTTGGCAGTTATCTTTGAAATTCCTGGGGTTTATTGTAAACTTACCTTCGCAAAGCTCATTATATGTGAAACTTTATTTTCCAAACATAGTTTAGGAAATTAACTAACTTTGTAAACATTATTTTAATGTATCTTCTATATACAACTGAACCATGATTATGAAAGCAAAAAAAAGTAGATTGTAGGCAAAATTGTAGACTGTTATAGCTAGAGCAATCTTAAAGATCGGCTGGCCTAACCCCTTCATTTTAAACTTTTTGAAAATGAAGACAAAGGGCAGTTATGTAACTTCATTAAAGTCATACAGCTACTTTGTGAGAGTGTGACAAAATCCCAAACTGATTTGGTGCAGTGTCCTTTCCATGTCGCTTCTCAGAGTTAGCAAAACTTGAAAGCAATACACAAAACCAAATATAATTGTAGTGTTAGGGAAATGGGATTCGGCATGTCTACCTTCAAATTTTGATTATGTCACCTTTTCAATAAAAATTCTATAGACAATGGATGAACAACTACATTATAAAATTAGGTAAAAGAGCACCTTTGTTATTTGAGAAGCTAGAAATAAATTACAGGTTTTCTAATACTTAGCAGGGATTTGTAGCAATCAAAATGCAGACCATCGATGACTTGTTAGGGGTGCAAAAGTCATTGTGGGTTTTGCCATTATTTTAATAGCAAAAAATGCAATTATTTTTGCATCAACCTAATACAATGGTTTATCATGATTTTTTGACTTTACAGTGGTGTGAAAGTGACATGCATTTGCCTGGGCACGGTGGCTCACACCTGTAATCCCAGCACTTCGGGAGGCCGAGGCGGGTGGATCACGAGGTCAGGAGATCGAAACCATCCTGGCTAACATGGTGAAACCCGTCTCTACTAAAAAATACAAAAAATTAGCCAGGAGTGGTGGTGGGTACCTGTAGTCCCAGCTACTTGGGAGGCTGAGGCAGGAGAATGGTGTGAACCTGGTAGGCAGAGCTTGCAGTGAGCTGAGATCACACCCACTGTACTCCAACCTGGGCAACAGAACAAGACTCTGTCTCAAAAAAAAAAAAAAAAAGTGACATGCCTTCAGCAGGAACCATATGTCAAATTTAGAATCTTCATCTTTTCCTGGGCTAGCAATGTGCAGATACTACTCTCTTGTGAAGTTGGGCCAAGTCACCTAACACAAAGCCCATTTTATAATAAAGTGTTGAATTTCTCATGTAATTTACTGAATACCATATTGCAGGCATTCTGAACATGTTTCAGGTAGGCTCGGCTAAGCTTCGATATGTGGTAGGTTAAGTGTATTATATGCATTTTTGACTTTTGTTATTTTCAGCCTATGATGGGTTTATCAGGACATAACCCCACTGTAAGTTGAGGAGCACCTGTAAACAGCATCTGAGCGCCTCATGTATGTATTCATAGGCACTGTTGTAAGTACTTTGTTTGCATTATCTCGATGAATTCTAACGATAATCTCAAGCACAAAGAGAGTATGTGACTTGCCACCAGGTAATCCTAAGAATGTCAGACTCAAGATTTGAACCTAGTTAGTCATAGATACAGTGGGTTATTTGAAGTTTCAAGCCTCAACTGTCATTGCCGCCACTACTGAGGGTTGCTGTGATTGTCTGACTCCCCCCAGCTGTCTTCCTACAGGATCAAAGTTTCCACTTGAGAAATTCTTACATAGCCAGGCACGATGGCTCAAGCCTGTAATCCCAGCACTTTGGGATGCTGAGGCAGGCAGATCACTTGAAGCCAGGAGTTCAAAACCAGTCCCGGCAACATGGTGAAGCCCTGTCTCTACAAAAAAATACAAAAAAAAAAAAAAAAATGTAGCAGCTGGGTGTGTCGGTGTGTGCCTATAGTCCCAGCTACTTAGGATGTGAGGTGGGAGGATCACCTGAACCCAGGAGGTCAAGGCTGCAGTGAGCCATGTTCACAACACTATACTCTAGTCCAGCTGACAGAGAGAGACACCATCTCAAAAATAAAAAAATTCCTTGGAGCAAAAATTTTTAGAGACAATCTGCCTTCATCTGCCACTTGCTATGTGATTTTTCATTCCTCATCTGTAACATAGGTGTGATATCTACCTCATAGAATTGTTGGAGGACTAAATTAGAGAAATCGTATCCATTTTTTAGCTGAATAGCTGGGACGCAGTTATCATCAGCTATGGTCATCACTATTAGTATTATTAATATCATCACCATTATTATTTCTTTCTCTCCTTTTGACCTCTTTTTTCATGCAAAAGCTCCTGAAAAGGATAATACATTACCCAAGAAGCTGGTGACTCATCAGTTGTTTTTTTCCTAACAGAAGAGAGCAGAGCGGTATTAAGGCTGAAGGAAGGAAAGAGGTAGAGACCTCAAAGGCAACTTACCAGAGGCTGGGAAGGGAAGTGGGAGCGGGGGATGAAGGGACATTGGCTAATAGGTACAAACATAGAGTTAGATAGTAGAAGTAAATTCTAGTATTCAGCAGTACAGTAGGGAAATTAAAGTTGACTATAATTTATTATATATTTTACCCCATATTAGTTGGGATACATTTACACAGCAGTTCATTTGGAGTCTAGTCTTGTATTTGGGATCCTGTAATCTTTATTAGTTTCTGGAGCTCATTAAGGAATGAGGAAGGGCACTGCCAGCAGTGGTGACAGACCTTCTGTCCCTGCCCGAGGAATCCCGTCCACTGTGGCCACCTGCCTGTCCATGCTGCAGTGGGAAGTGGGCAACAACCCTCCGCAAGCTCTTCTGTTTTCTGTGCCGGGAAACGGGCCTTTTGCCATGGAAAAATTTCTCATTGTACCCGTTAAGTACAGAACACATATTGCACAATATGTAAGATCTTATTGAGACTTCTTGTTAGGCCGGGCACTCAAGTCTGTAATCCCAGCACTTCGGGAGACTGAGGCAGGCGGATCACCTGAGGTCAGGAGTTCAAAACTAGCCTGGCCAAGAAGGCAAAACCTTGTCTCTACTAAAAATATTTTAAAAATCAGCTGGGCATGGTGGCAAAGTCCCAGCTACTCTGGAGGCTGAGGCAGGAGAATCACTTGAACCTGGGAGGCAGAGGTGAGCCGAGATCATGCCTTTGCACTCTCCGCCTGGGCTACAGAGTGAAACTCCGTCTCAAACAAACAAACAAATAAACAAACAAACTTCTTATTAACCTGTGTACACACCGTGCTTCAAGACTAGCACTGAGTGCAATTCCCGAGGTGTCATTCCACTTTTTACTCAGGGGCTAAAAGTCTAAAGGTGGCCGGCAACCACATCCTCACTTTTTTCTCTAGATCACACACTTTGCACTGACGCCTAAAGTCTTACTGTTTAATGCTACCAGCTTCTCCCTCAGGTCAAGTATTCTTATTTTCTGTGTTTCATTTTTCACTTTTCATCTTTATGAAAAGGACCGAGTACATGGTAGAATAGAAAATGGTGCAAAAAGATGTTCAGTAAAAGGTGCATCTCATTTCCATCCAGGCTGCCCAGTGCCATTGGCCAGAAGTGCCAACCATTTGTTCATTCATTCAGAAAGTGTGGTGGGGTGCCTCCTCTGTGTTAACCACTGTTTGGGGTGCTTGGAATCTAGCAGCAAACAAATGGATTAGATCCCTGCCTTCTAGTAGGGGTTGATGGGCTACGAGCAAGATATATGAGCAAGTTATCACAGGGTAGGTTAGAAAGTGACGAATGCAGCCTGGGCAACATGGTAAAACTTTGTCTCTACAAAAAAAATTAAAAAAAAAAAATTAGCTGGGTGTGGTGGCATACCTGTACTCCCAGTTACTAGGGAGGCTGAGCTGGGAGGATCACCTGAGCCTGAAAGTGGAGGTTGCAGTAAGCCGAGATCGTGCCACTGCACTTCAGCCTGGACAACAGAGAGACCCTGTCTCAAAAAGAAAAAAGGAAAAAGAAAGTGACTAATGCTATGGACAGAAATAAGTAAGGGTGGGGTATCAGGGTCACTTATGAAATATCTATCACACAAGCTGAGTGTCCATCAACAGATGAATGGATAAAGAAAATGTGGAGATATATATATGTATACACACACACACACACACACACACACAATGGAATGTTATTCAGCCATTTAAAAAATGAAATCCTGTCGTTTGCAGCAACATGGATGGAACTGGAGGTCATTATATTAAGTGAAATAAGCCAGGCACAGCAGGACAAATACCAAATGTTCTCACTCATATCTGGGAGCTAAAAATGTGGATCTCATGGAGGTGGAGAGTAGGATGGTGGTTACCAGAGGCTGGGAAGGGAAGCGGGAGCGGGGGATGAAGGGACATTGGCTAATAGGTACAAACATAGAGTTAGATAGTAGAAGTAAATTCTAGTATTCAGCAGTACAGTAGGGAAATTAAAGTTGACTATAATTTATTATATATTTCAAAATAGCTATCAGGTTTCAAAATATCACATGTACCCCCACAATATGCACAACTATTATATATCAATTTTCTTAAAGTCATAAACAATTATAATGGGAAAAATAGTATATATCACTGGCCAGGAATTCTCCTGAGCACTTTACTGATGTTAACTATCTGAATCCTCACAACAAGCCCAGGCACTCTTACCATCGTCATTGTAAAGGGAAACTAAGGTATAGAAGAGGTAGGAACATGGCTCAAAATCACAAAGCGAATGAGTAGTGAGACCTGGGCTTTCGCACAGGCTGCCTGGCTCCAGAGCCTGAGCCTAGCTCCAGAACACTTCTGTCATCCCAGAAAAAAAAACTCCCATGCCTGGTAAAGTCACTCTCAATTCTCTCCTTCCCACAGACCCCGGCAACCACTCCTCTGTTTTCTGGCTCTGTGGATTTGCCTAATGTAAATATTCATATAAATGGAATCATGCAATATGTGGCCTTTTGTGAGTGGTTTCTTTCACTGAGCATAATGTTTTCAAGGTTCATCCATATTGTATCAGTCCTTCATCCCTTGTTGTGGCTGAAAAAGATTTCATTGTATGAATATACCACATGCTGTTTATCCATTCATTAGCTCTTGGGCACTTGGCTTGTTTACATTTCTTGGCTATTATAAATAACGCTGCTGTGTACCTTTGTGTACAAGATTTGTGGAAACGTACATTTTGTAATTTTCTTGGGTACATACCTAGGAGAATTGTTCAGTTGTAAGGGAACTCTATATTTAACTTATTTACTATTATTATTATTTTTGAGACAGGGTCTCACTCTTCACTTAGGCTGGAGTGCAGTGGTGCGATCTTGGCTTACTGCAACCTCTGCCTCCCAAGTTCGCCTGTTCTCCCACCTCAGCCTCCTGAGTAGCTGGGAGCATAGGCATGTGCCATTACACCGTGCTTTTTTTTTTTTTTTGGCATTTTTTGTGGAGACAGGGTTTCACCAGGTTGCCCAGTCTGGTCTCAAACTCCTAAACTCAAGCAATTCACCTGCCTCAGCCGCCCAAATTGCTGGTATTACAGGCATTAGCCACCGCACCTGGGCCTATGTTTAATTTAACAAATCAGCTTTTGATCATATATATTACTTACTTAAGCCTCGCTACTCGGAAGGGGAAAAATATAGGAGTAAGTGTTTGCTTTAGCAAATGTCCTATCCTGTCCTATCAATATGATGCTGTCTCCTTCTTAGGGTTTCATAAGTCAGTACCCTGAAGGTCACTGACACTCCATGTGTGTATTTTCTATGCAGAACCCCTACAGAGGGCACCTTTTGTCACCTTCTCCATACAATAGATGGGGAGTGACCATAAGGAAGTACCCCTTAAAGTAACTGAAGGGATCAAGCTTAAGCAGTGGAACCTCTCCAGGTACTTCTAAGTACTTCTAGACAGGGTCAGTCTAGAGACATGACTCCTTTGAGAAGATTACGCAGTCCTCTAACAATAACATTCATGATGATTTTGTAGAATTATCTATGTCTAGCATAATGCTAAGTGCTTCACAGCCTTTTCCCTAGACTTGCACTCTCCAATATCATAGCCACTGGTCACATGTGACTCTCAAGCACTTGAAACATGGTTAGTCTGAATTAAGGTATGCTATACATACCTTAATTAGGGAGGCTGAGCATCCCTAATCTGAAAATTCAAAATATGAAATGCTTCAAAATCCAAAACTTTTTGAGGACTATGATGCTACAAGTGGCATTGTTGGTGGTGACAAAGCCTGCTGTTCTCTGCTGTTGCTGCTGTTTAGCAAGTGATACAGGTATTCTAAGGGATGCTGCTGTGCTAATTAGTTACCCTGAACACATTGTTTTTTTCACTATTTTAATAGTATGTTATATATACATATACACATATGTACACATATATATACATATACACACACATATATACACACACACATATACACACACACATATATACACACACACACATATATATGTATATCACTGTATCACCCAGGCTGGAATGCAGTGGCACGATCTAGGCTCACTGCAACCTCTGCCTCCTGGGTTGAAGTGATTCTCCTGCCTCAGCCTCTCGAGTAGCTGGAATTACGGGCATGCACCACCATGCCTGGCTAATTTTTGTATTTTTTGTAGAGACAGGGTTTCACCATGTTGGCCAGGCTGGTCTTGATCTCCTGGCCTCAAGTGATTCACCCACCTGGACCTCTCAAAGTGCTGGAATTACAGGAGTGAACCAACGCGCTCAGCCGGTGTTATATTTTTTAGTGTTGAATACTTACGTCTAAATAAACGTGAGAAAATGATTGCTTATCAGTAGCACACAAATGAGCATCAGGAATGATGTTGCCAGACAAGCACAGAGTGTCCCATGGGTGGTTGAGATAGTGACACCTTTGGTTTCTGATCGTTCAATTGATACAAACTTTGTTTCATGCACAAAATGATTAACAATATTATATAAAATTACCTTCAGGCCATGTATATAATCTGCATATGAAACATACATGATTTTCACGTTTAGACTTGGGTCTTATCCCCGAGATGTTTCATTTATGTATACGCAGATATTCCAAAATCTGAAATCTGAAACTATCCTGGTCCCAAGCATTTCGAATAAGAGATGCTCAACCTGTACGTGTGAAATACATATTGGACTTCGAAAACTTAGTGCAAAAAAGAGAATGTAAAATACTCATGAACATTTTTTACGTGTTGAAATGATATTTTGGACATGAATTAAATAACATATAGAGCTAAAATTAATTTTGCCTGTTTCTTTTTACTTTCTTAATGGGCTACTAGAAAATTTTAAATCACATATGTGGCTTACATTGTGTCTTCCATTATATTTCTATTGGACAGCACTGGTTCTAGACTAGTCCTCACAGTAATCTGATCAGCTGGATGGTATTATCATCCTTGCATTATGGGTGAGGAAATGGAAGCCTAGAGCGCTTAAGTCAATTGCCTATCATCGTACAGCTATGACTTAAGTGCAACTCTGTCTCCAATTCTGAATTCTTACTCATCACTCTAGGCTGTCTCCCCATAGTCCAGAAATGTAACCCACGTGATAGAAAAATGGTTAGGATCATTAGCTGTGGCAAAAGGTTGTCTTCACGTCTTCGTTGTAGAGCACATGAAAAATGGTCTGTGAAGTTCTGTAGAGTAGAATTTAGGGTGCACTTGGAGGAAATTGCCTATGAGAAAGTTTCTTAAATACTAACTTTGTAACAGTTTGGGACTCACTCACTGAGGATCGAAGGTAGAAGGAACTATTTCAGAGCTTGCTTTCATTTCTACGATTCTATCACAATTCACATCAAATTCACAGGTCAGCCTCTGCTGTAACATTCAGATTGAGATGGAGTAGACTGAGATGAATGAGTGCTTCAGTTTCATATCTTTTCCCTGTAAAGTGGAGGGTTTTAATTTCATCCCATTTCATTCGAATTTGTGGAAACCTCAATAGGACATTCTTCACAGCAATCCTGCCCTCTTCTAAGTTTCAGTGGAGAGGAGAGACAAAACTGTCAAGGAGAGAAACCGTTCTCTGAAATACTAAGCCATTCTCTAAAATATTAAACCATTCTCTAAAATATATATTTTAACTTGGTCAAATCTTCCTTTTTCTAAGGGCATCAATGTTCTTCGCTCACAAATAATTCTCATGTGTATATCATTAATGCTAACTATTACGAGTTGTTAAATGTTATGACAATTTTATTTGCATTTTACATATATTATACTTGTATACAACATGTATCATGGGTATAATTTACTTTTTAAATTTCAAATACCAAAGAGGATGCCCAGTTTCGAACAGTAGCTCCTTGGGCTATTTTTCCAAGTTGGGAAGGCAGGGGGAGGATTGGAATAATTGCAAATTAAGCTTTGCCACAGGGCCTTGTTCCCAAATGTTTAAACCCTCTTATATTATTAGGGGCTAAAAATCTTGCTAAGAGCTTTTAAACAGAAAAATACACTTATTTGTTTTTGGGTGTTTTTTTTTGTTTTTTTGTTTTTTTTCTTGAGACAGGGTCTCACTCTGTCACTGAGGCTGGAGTGCAGTGGCAAGATCTAAGCTCACTGCAACCTCTGCTTCTTAGGCTCAAGCGACCCTCCCAACTCAGCCTCCCAAGTAGCTGAGACTACAGGCACATACCACCATGCCCAGCTAATTTTTTTTTATCTTTTTTGGTAGAGATGCGGTCTCACTATGTTAGCCAGGCTGACCTCGAAACCTTGACCTCAAGCAATCTGACTGCCTCGGCCTCCCAAAGTGCTAGGATTACAGGCATGTGCCACCACACCCGGCCACTTATTTGTTTTTTATTTCTTCCCCCAGACTACAACTTTATAGCATGCCAAGAAACATGGCAACTTGACTACTAGAAGATTAATGCAAGCCAAAAATCAAACCCTAAGAAGCTAAAACGTTTCTAGACATATATGTGCCACGTTTTTGGTTTTTTTTTTTTTTTGTAGTTTGTTTTTATTTTTTTATTCAGGGTCAAATTTGTCAAATTTTTAGTGCCCCTTCATTAGGTTCACTTTGGCTTAAATAGCTACATGGAAAATATGTTCCAGCATTTGTTTTTTGTTAAGTCACTCTTCTGTAAAATTCCTTAGCGGTTTCAAATGTCATTCAGATGAGATGACAATGAATCATAGAAAGAAGACAAAGAGATAGAATGGTATTGGGAAAGGGATAGGGAGCTGGGAATCAGATGACCTGAATTCTAGTCCTGTTCCAAGAACAAATTAGCAACAAGGCCTTGGGGAATTTAAGTTCCACAAACATTTCTTGGACACCTACTATGTTCAAGGCATTGAAATAAGTGCTGTAGGAGCTAGAACAGTGAACGAGACATGGATTCTCAAGAAACTTATCACCTAGCAGGAAGGACAGCATATTCACAAAGCAATAGTATAATGTGGTACGGAATGTATGAGTAGTGGAATAGAATTTATGGGGGCACAGAAGAACAAAAACATCATTACAGTCAGGGAGAATGGGGCTGGCTTCATGAAGAAAGTGATATTTGGGATCCTGGAAGTGTGGGTAGGATTACTGGGTGGGGATTTGAGGGAAGGGTGTTTTTTTGTTGTTGTTTTGGTTTGATTTTTTTGAGACAGGGTTTCACTCTTGTTGCCCAGGCTGGAGTGTAATGGCGTGATCTCCACTCATTGCAACCCCCACCTCCCGGGTTCAAGCGATTCTCCTGCCTCAGCCTCCTGAGTAGCTGGGATTACAGGTGCACGCTACCATGCCTGGCTAACCTTTTGTATTCTTAATAGAAACAGGGTTTCACCATGTTGGCCAGGCTGGTCTTGAACTCCTGACTTCATGATCCGCCTGCCTTGGCCTTCCAAAGTGCTGGGATTACAGGCGTGAGCCACCACACCCAGCCCAAGGGAAGGGTGTTTTAAACAGAAGGTGCAGGGAAGCGGAGATGATGTAAGCAAAGATGTACAGTAATAAAGTACAGAGCTGGTTCAAGGAACTTGTTAGACAGGAAGGCACAGTTAATTCTGAATAAAACAATGGAAGATAAGTTTTGAGCACTAGATTAAGATCAAATTGTAGTAGGGCTTGAATTCCATGCTGAAGAATTTGGACCTTATGAGTGGTGAAGAGCAGGGAGACAGCCAAGATAACACGAAGACCCCTGAGTGATCAGCTTTGCTGGGAAGATTGTTCTAGCGGCACTGGGTGGTGGGAGGGTGAGCAGAGCGGTAGAAGGCTGGGAGATAAGTTAGAAAATGGTTATGGGGCTAGGCACAGTGGCTCATGCCTATAATCCCAGCACTTTGAGAGGCCGAGGCAGTCAGATCTCTTGAGCCCAGGAATTTGAGATTAGCCTGGGCAACATGGTGAAATCCCATCTCTATGAAAAACACAAACGTTAGCTGGGAGTGGTGGTGTGCACCTGTGGTTCCAGCTTCTCAGGAGGCTGAGATGGGAGGATTGCTTGAACCTGGGAGGTCGAGGCTGCAATGAGCTGTGATCATGCCCATGCACTCCAGCCTGGGAGACGCCGTTTCAAAAAAAACCTGGGAGACGGTTATGGTAGGCTTTTGGCCGTGGGAATGGACAGAGAAGGCAAATGCAAGAGACATTATGGAGGGAGTATTGACAGAGCTTGGTGACAATTGGTTTTGGGATGTAAAAGATGACTGTGGTTTTGAGCATGGGTGAGTCAGAGGATGGAGATGCTGAGACTGTAGGAGGTTTGCCGGGAAAGATGCTGAGTTTGATTTCGAGCACATTTAGCCCATTCTGAACACATCGGCTAACATAATCATATAAAACACAAGCCAATTTCTGACTTGCCTCTGCTCAAAAAACACTTCAATGTCTTCTCATCTTACTCAGAGTAAAAGAAACATCCTTACAATGGCTGATAAAGCCTTCAGTGGCCTGGCTGCCCACATTCCCTCTGAGCTCATCTTCTTCCTTGCCCGCTTCTCGCTGGGCACTGCCACCCTGGCCTTCTCGCTGGGCACTGCCACCCTGGCCTTCTCGCTGGGCACTGCCACCCTGGCCTTCTTGCTGTTCCCCAAACATTGTCCAACATGGGTCTGCCTTAGGGCCTTTCTTAGTGTTTTTTCTGCCTGAAACTCTCTTTCCTCAGGCTGTTCTTACACCTTTATCCCTCACTTCTTTTGGCTCTTATTCAAATTTTTTTGTTTGTTTGTTTGTTTGTTTGAGACAGAGTTTCGCTCTTGTTACCTAGGCTGGAGTGCAGTGGCACAATCTCAGCTCACTGCAACCTCCATCTCCTGGGTTCAAGTGACTCTCCTGCCTTAGCCTCCCCAGTAGCTGGGATTACAGGTGCCCACCACCATGCCCAGTTACTTTTGTATTTTTAGTAGAGACGGAATGGGATTTCACCATGTTGGCCAGGCTGATCTCAAACTCTTGACCTCAGGTGATCTGTCTGCCACGGCCTCCCAAAATGCTGGGATTACAGGTGTGAGCCACTGCGTCCGGCCTAAATATCATCTTTTTTGAAAAGCCTTTCCTGATCATCCTGTATAAAACAGCAACACTCCCTCCGCCACATTCCCTCTCTCCAGTTTCCTCTTCTTCATTGTACTGATCAGCATCTAACATACTATTTGTTTACTTGTTTATATCACAACCTGGAAACTGAAGCTGTAAAAAAAAAATTAGTGAAATTATCCACTGTTTTCCAGGGTATGATGAAGTTTGCTACTCTCATACACAATTACACCATTCTTGGGACTGGGCGTTGTTATAATCCCTTTGAAAAGTAATTTGGCAGTAAGTATAAAGAGTCATAAAATGTCCATCTCCTGGAACATTTTATGTTTTGAAAATTCTGAAAGTCGATTCTAAGAAGATAATCTAAAATGTGGAAAAGAAGGCCAGGTATGGTGGCTTATGCCTATAATCTCAGCACTTTGGGAGGCTGAGGCAGGAGGGTTGCCTGAGCCTAGGAGATCAAGACAAGCCTAGGGCAACATGGAGAGACTCTGTCTCTATAAAATATAAAAAATTAACCAGATATGATGGCACATACCTGTGGTCGCAGCTACTCAGGAGGCTGAGGTGAGAGGATCACCTGAGCCTGGGAGGTTGAGGCCACAGTGAGCTGTGATGGTGCCACTGCACTCCAGCCTGGGCAACAGAGCAAGATTGTCTCAAAAAAAAAAAAAAAATGTGGAAAAGAAAACACGTGGAAAAATGTATACTAATGTGGTATTTATAATATCAAGAAATTGGAAAGATTCTAAACATCTAACAACATACAGAAACAGTTAAATTAAGTAAATTACTGTTCATTTACTTAATGATATATTATTCACTTGTTAAAAGGATAGTTATGAAAGGCTGGTTAGCAACAAGGAAAATGCTACAAGACAATGTTATACTTAAAATAATAGGATCCATGACTGTATAGAGTATGATTTCACTGATCTTTAAATATACACCCGAAGAAGGACTAGGAGGAAATTAACCCCAATGCTGATATTAAATGCATTAGGCTAATGGAATTATTGGTGACTTATTTTTTCTAAATCTTTTCAGTTTTCTGTATTTAGGTTATATCCTTTCTGTAATGTGCTGTTTAATTTTTATAATAATCATTTTTTAAAATACTCAAAAGAAACTGCTGTTACAACTAACTCACCACCATCTAGATGGCATTGTTGGGTATCACTGGTAAGTGTGAGTCTCCAGGCTGATGGCTTCTACTTTTAGTTCTGAGGATCCTGACATCAGTGGCTGGCCCTACAGCTCATCAGCCTCCCACATCTCATTCCTCCACTTTCCCATTCCTGACTCCTTCCTCTTTGCCACTCTTCCTGTAAAATTGTAGGCTGTGTCTGCCTGATTATGAAGGACACAATTATGAAACATGAAAGGCTAAAAAAAAAAAAGCCACACAACTTGCCCCCATGCATCTTGACCATCTTCAAGTACATGGATTGGGGCTAAGCCGCCATATTAATGCCCCCTTCTATTTTTCTCATTCTAGCTACCCCTGTCCCCATTGGTAGACATGAAGGATTCCCACTTGGCTGTTCTCTGTAGCGCCAGCCAGCCACCATGTCCAGCCGAAACCCTCATTTTCTCATCTAAAGCCCTGTGTCCTTAGCCAATACACTAACAAACACACACCAATTATTAAGATAGCCTAAGTTCACTTATTATATAGGCACTGCCTAAGTGGAGTAAACAATTGAATAACAGAATAATTCAGCCTGAAACCTGTAATCAATTGATGCCCCAATATCATTGTGTCTGAATTAACCAGCTCATTGCTTCAGATGTTTTTCTGCATATGTCACAGTGTCTTGATAACTCTTTGAGACCAAAAAATTAACAGTTTACTGTTAATTTTAACTACTTTGGTTATCTGCAGTATTGTAAGTATTTATTTAGTAACTAAAATTAATTTTATCTGCTTTGATTAATGGCCTCATTTGAAGGATCTGGAAGCTCTTTTTTGAGACAACAGAACATTTTTTGATAAAGCAAAACTCTTAATTAAGTTAGATCCTTTCAAATGGTTATTTAGACTTAAGAATTGAGATTATTAATAGCAGACTTGTAAGATGTCAAAAGGAATGTATTATCTAGTTATGACTAATAGGATTTTAGAGAAAATTTTTCACAAAAAGAGATTTTTCCATTTAATAACCCATTTATTTTCAAGCAATAATCTGTTGAATAAAGATTCTAAGCAAATTTACTGTAATAGGGATGAAGGAATTAAATAGAATTTCCCAAGAAATGTTGTTCATAGTGTTCACCATTATAACAGCTTAACAGTGTTCTTGTATGCCTTCTTTGGCTAAAGTCCCACATAGAAAACCCTTTCACCTAGACATGGTGGTTCACACCTGTAATCCTAATACTTGGGAGACTGAGGTGGGAGGATCACTTGAGCCCAGGAATTTGAGGCTATAGTGAGCTATGACCATGCCACTGCACTGTTGAGCAACACAGCAGACCCTATCTTTATGAAAGAGAGAGAGAGAGCCCTTGTAGCTGCTGACACAGACGTGAGGAATCATAACATGATTGCCCTCATCACAGCTAACAATTTTGAGAATTTACTGGGAGCCAGCCTTTGCTGCATACTGCACTAAATTGTCTAATTTTAATGCTCAGAAGTCAATAAAGTAGGCACAAATGTTATAGTCATTTTTAGATAAAGAAACTGAGGCCTAGAAAGATTAAGTAACTTGTTCAAGGGACAGCATTTAACATAAAACACAGATGTGTTGTATTGGCTGTTTTGCCTTCTCTGTGATGCTGAGAAAATAACATTTTTTAAAGGAATTTCAAATTCGACTTTATAGCTTTTAATTTAAAAGGAAAAATGAAAGGCCTTTTGAATTGCTGTGGCTGTTATACCATTGACTAATTCCATTGGAAAGCTGGTTCAGTGAGAGCTGAAATTCTAGAAGTCTGAAACGTCTGAGAGACTGAGTTCCCCTTGACTAGTTGGTGCTTCCCTCACAACCTTTTCCCACATCAGCCTGTGCTGTAAACCTCCCTTTCACTCTGTGATGATTTCATCTCTGAGGGTTTGTCACTCGTGGAGCTGTCCTTGGTCTGACAGGTCAGAGAAGAAAAGTTTTTGCCTGAGGTCTCTGGCTCCTCACAAAGTTGCTGCACTTCTCAGCTGATTTATATTAATAGAAATCCACAAACCCGCCATGTACAACAGATTGAGAGAATTCTTAGGAAAGGCCACAAAAACGCTGAAGTACTTCATCATAGTATATTTTCATTTTTCCCTGCAATTGAGCAGAGCTTTTCCATCTTAGATCAGGACATGGGAAACCTAAAGTTCACTTAAGAAAATCAGGCTGAAGACCCGTTTTGGGCATTATACAGTTCTAAATGCTGCAAAAGAGCAAGATAACATTCCTCCCCTCAAAAATTTTACATGTCAATGATAAGGCACACATAAAAAAGTTAGACAACCCGACATCATAAAGAGATGAATCAGAAGCCAATAGTGTACCATGGATACCAAGTGTTTGAAATCCAAGGCAGGGTTATGGGGAGGAGGTCATTGGATGCTGAAATGGTGAGGGAGGTTTCTGGGGAGAGGGGGGAAATTTAATATAGGTCTTGAAGAGGAGAAAGCTAGCCACAGGACAGAGTGTATACTGTAACCCCACTTACCTAAAAACGAAGCAAAAAAAAATTGTATAGGTTTATTAAATGCAGTGAAAAAGGGTCAGAAGGATAACTAGCATATTGGAAGAAGGGCAATACAGTTGGCAGGTGGGAGAGGGGAAGGGCTAGAATTAATAGGGACTTTCAGTTTTTACTGTACATATACTTCTACATTGTTTAAATATTATTTATTTATTTATTTATTTAGATCGAGTTTCGCTTTTGTAGCCAAGGCTGGAGTGCAATGGTGCAATCTTGGCTCACTGCAACCTCCCCCTCCTGGGTTCAAGTGATTTCCTGCCTCAGCCTCCCAAGTAGCTGGGATTACAGGCATCCACCACCATGGTTGGCCAATTTTTTGTATTTTTAGTGGAGACAGGGTTTCACCACATTGGCCAGGCTGATCTCGAACTCCTGACCTCAGGTAATCCACCTGACTCGGCCTCCCAAAGTGCTGGGATTACAGGCATGAGCCACGGCACCTGGCCTGTTTGAATATTTTTCTAATGAGGATATACTTATGCATTATTTGGTATAATTAAGAAATACAACATTGACAAAGAACAGATAGAACTTGGGTTTGTAGAGCAAAAGAAAGAGGGTATTTTAGTTGAGAAGAACAGCTTGAGTACATGCCTGAAGGTGGAAATGTCCAGGGTGTATTTTGGGAAACAATGTGGAGACCAGTGGGACCAGCACAGAAGGGACATAGTAGCAGTTAGATTGGGGCCAGGTGGAGAAGAGCTGTGAATGCAAGACCTAGTGTGAGCCTTTCACCTTCCACCAAAGCAATGAAGAGCCTTCGAAGAGTTGATCTGGAGTTCGTTAATCTGTTCACACAAGAATTTATTGATGAGCATACCTGAAGGCCCAGCAAAGTTAGAGAATAGAAATTGAAATCTACCTTTCTTGTACACCATGAAAAGCCATTGTACTGTCTCCTATAGTAACTGCAGCAAGAAAGGTTCTGACGTATACAAACCTGTTGTTGGGCATTTCAGGAAACACTGAAAATAGAAATGCTGTCAGAAGCAATTGGGGAGCAACCACTTATACTTGATCCATAGTATTCATTCCACTGTAAGTCTTTGTGTAATGTTTGACAGCTATGATAAATGACTTAAATGTAGTAGGGAGATTTTGATCCCCAGCATATGAGAAATGACTAAGTCAAAGTTGTAAAAGTTGAGTAAAAATTACTTGATTTAAAAAAATGAAAATCAGGTGGATTCTGTAACATGAGATTTGCATTAGTGAATATGTGCTTTCATTGAATGAATTGACAAAAATCAATATTTTCTTTAAATTTGCATTTATAACACTATTCAAATACTTATATATACATCATATTTTGTATATACAAACACACACACACACACATTCATACAACAGACACAACAAAAATCTGTAGCTATCTGGGAGTGAGGAAATACCTGACCTACAAGCCCATCTTGGAGGAAATATTAAATCTAATGAGAGGAAAAATACTATAGCTAGTTGAACCTTGACTCAGTCATGCATTCTGACTCATGTGAAATGATTGGGTTATGAGTGAGATGAATTTTTTTTAATTGACCAACAAGTGGAAGAGGGACATATCAGTGTCCTAGAATGATAATGCAAGTTAAGTTTATAAAAACATAGTCTTGGCCTGGCGTGGTGGCTCACGCCTGTAATCCCAGCACTTTGGGAGGCCAAGGTGGGCAGATCACCTGAGGTCAGGAGTTTGAGACCAGCCTGTCTAACGTAGTGAAACCCCCCATTTCTACTAAAAATACAAAAATTAGCTGGGTGTGGTGGTGCACGCCTGCAATCCCAGCTACTTGGGAGGCTAAGGCAGGAGAATTGCTTGAACCCAGGAGGTGGAGGTTGCAGTGAGCCGAGATCATGCCATTGTACTCCAATCTGGGTGGCAGAGCAAGAGTCCATCTCAAACAAATAAACAAAAAAACACACACAGAAACATAGTTTTCAGCTGACTCAGGCTGCTCCACAAGGAGCAGCTTAAAAAACAAAAACAAAAACAGTCTTCTTCTGTAGGAGCTGAATTAAAAAAACAAATCAAAACAAAATAAAACAAAACAACATAGTCTTCATTTACTACAGATTTTCTTGTAACCAGAAGTGCTATTGGTGGAAGACACTGACAATTGAATTGAGTTTTCAGGTTTTACTTTGCTTCTCCAGACTTTAAAGACTTTTGATCCCCTTTTATCCCTCACTCCACCATTTCCTTCTCATTCCACAATATGTGTCCTTTTTCAGAGACACAGATGGCACTCTTAATCGGAAAAACTGAATTTTCTTGCCTGGTGCTGAGAAAACAAATAACGGGGACAAGAAAGATTTTAAAAGGCTTTGAAAGTTCCAGGGAAAGGGAGATTCCTGATTTCGTACGTTGCATTTTCTTCAGAACCTGTTTTCTCTTCTTAATCCTTCTTTAGCCTACAAAATTACTTTGTGGTATCTCTTCCTGACATGAGGTGAGGACAGCACGAGGCATCTGACCTCCACGTGTTGGGAGAAGGCAGGAATACAAGATGATCCTGTGCCTGACGTGATTAAACGGACTCATACACATTTTACAATCACAAATTTTGAAATAAAAAATGATCCTTTAAGAAAAATCTCTTAATTGTTTTAATATAGTTCTCAGTACCAATCTTGATGAGAATTGATAATTCAAACCAGTAAATATTTACTGCTACCTGCCAAGTTGAATTAAAATAATTCATTTGGTTCTGACAATATTGCACTCTTGAGTAGAGTTACAGAAGAAGAGCAAGTACAGACTCTAAGTTTCCAGTACAATCCAGACAGGACAATCTGTTCTCTGTCTGTCTTCCCCAGTTGTCTCCCTCCCTGATAGATAGATAGATAGATAGATAGATAGATAGATAGGGTGGGTGGATGGATACATAGATAGGCAGATGGATGGATGGGTGGGTGGGTGGATGGATGGATGGATGGATGGATGGATGGATGGATTGGATGGATGGATGGATGGATAGATGGATAGATAGATAGATAGACAGACAGATAGATAGATAGATAGATAGATAGATAGATAGATAGATAGGGTGGGTGGATGGATACATAGATAGGCAGATGGATGGATGGGTGGGTGGGTGGATGGATGGATGGATGGATGGATAGGATGGATGGATGGATGGATGGATGGATGGATAGATGGATAGATAGATAGATAGACAGATTGATAGATAGATAGATAGGGTGGGTGGATGGATACATAGATAGGCAGATGGATGGATGGGTGGGTGGGTGGATGGATGGATGGATGGATGGATGGATAGGATGGATGGATAGATGGATAGATAGATAGATAGAGAGAGAGAGAGAGAGAGAGAGAGAGAGAGAGAGAGATATGATAGACGATAGCCAGCTAGCTAGCTAGATAGAATGGATGGATAGATAGATAAAGAGATAGAATGGATGGATAGATAGATACAGATAGACAGACAGACAGACAGAGTAGGTGGAAGAAACTTCTTCCTGATTTTGATGTTCTCCCCCATATGAAAAGATGGAGCTTCTGTGATTGACAATAGCTTAAGCAAAGACAGGGAAAGAATATTTATGAGTACAGAAGTTAGGTGATTCTAAGCAGAAAGATGAGAGCCAATTTTGTAATCACACAACGTTTTTTAAAAGAGAGGAAGGAGTAGGCCAGGCGCAGTGGCTCGTGCCTGTAATCCCAGCACTTTGGGAGACCGAGGCAGGTGGATCACGAGGTCAAGAGTTTGTAACCATCCTGGCTAACACTGTGAAACCCCATCTCTACTAAAAGTACAAAAAAGTAGCTGGGCGTGGTGTCGGGCACCTGTAGTCGCAGCTACTCAGGAGACTGAGGCAGAAGAATGGCGTGAACCCAGGAGGTAGAGCTTGCAGTGAGCTGAGATCGCACCACTGCACTCCAGCCTGGGCAACAGTGTGAGACTCTGTCTCAAAAAAAAAGAAAAAAAAGAGGAAGGAGTAGGTATTGGCGAAGAATTAATGCCCTAAAATAATGCTAAGAAAAAATAGGAACATCTAGAGAGTTAGGAAAGATTTTGGACACCCAAATAACTCCCATTTCTCTTTTTGTACATCAACATGTTTGAGATTAAACACACAAAAATACAAACAGGTCAGGCGCGGTGGCTCATGCCTGTAATCCTAGCACTTTGGGAGGCAGAGGCAGGTGGATCACAAGGTTAGGAGTCTGAGACCAGCCTGGTCAATATGGTGAAACCCCGTCTCTACTAAAAATACAAAATTTAGTTGGGTGTGGTGGCAAGTGCCTGTGGTCCCAGCTACTCTGGAGGCTGAGGCAGTAGAATCACTAGAACCTGGGAGGCGGAGGTTGCGGTGAGCTGAGATCATGCCATTGCACTCCAGCCTGGGCGACAGAGTGAGACTCCCTCTCAAAAAAAAAAAAAAAAAAATACAAATATTACTCTGATGATGCTATTACAGATCTTCAAAAGCAAAAGAACAAATACCCCATTTACTCCCCATTGACATTGATTATTTTATCCCTGGTTTGTGATCTAAAATGAATTGAGGAACTTACTATATTCAGTTCATTTCTGCCTTCCCTCTAAGTTCCGGGATAAACTTTGAAGTTAATATTTTTATTAATGTTTATTTTATCAAAACATTGAATATTTGTAATTTGTAACATATCCTATATATTTTTAATTTATTTATGGGAACTAATAATTTCCTAAAATATGCAATTAATGGTATTCTTAACAGATTCGCATATTTTTATATATTGAAGTACTTATTTATGGAAATCTATCTTATCTTTATGTATTTTTAAATATTTCATGTGCTTTAATATTTTGCTTTTTTGATAATAAAATATTTTATTTTGTGGGTTTTTAAAAAGATTTATATTATTGCTTTCTTTTTTTTAACCAACAGCTAAATTTGGAAGTTCTGTCTTATGTTGCAAATGACTCTTGTTGGTACAAAAAGTTTATCTTTTGGGGAGCTATAAAGATTTCTTGTCTTTTAAGCCTTATTTACAAAGTTTTTGTCAATTGTTTTATATTGACTTTCTCATTAGCTTGCCAGCAATAAGCAAAAATAAAGCTAGGACTGTGTCAAAAAAATTCACTGGCGCACATTCATCCTTCTTCAGCAGGTTTACTCCATAGTGTTCCCCATTCAGCTTCTGTGCCAGCCAATGGAAACAGCAAGTCGTTGTCTGAAATGAAGAATAATTGGAAACATGGTGCCTGTTTCTTTTCCTGCAAATAACAATTCATCCATTTAACATTCTTTTGCTGCTCTTGAATTCTGTAGTAGACAGCCCTGTGTTCACTGTTCGGTTGAGGCCCATTTGAGAAAAGCTAACCTTCTAGCCTGCTGTTGACCCTCCAATGGGAAACAGTGACAGTCATCGATGGTGTCTACCTAGAGCTAGTGGCATGTGGCACTAGCAGCTTCATGTAGGTAAATGGACCTCAGGCTGGAAAATGCAAGGCTGGGAGGGACAGTAATAATGATAAAAGATTAAAATTCTGGCTATTATGATCTCCACTCTACAAAGAAACAAAGCCCAGAAAGGTTAAATAACTTGCACAAGGTCACTTTGCCAGCAAGCTGTAGAACAGACTGTTTCCAGCGTCTTTCTTGTGTACCCTACACAATCTTTTATGGTCACATATGTAATTGATTTTTAAATATTCCGTACACATATAAAAAGATTGGGCCGGGCGCAGTGGCTCATGCCTGTCATCCCAGCACGTTGGAAGGCCAAGGAGGGCGGATCACAAGGTCAGGAGTTTGAGACCAGCCAGGCCAATAGTAAAACCCCATCTAAAAATACAAAAAAAACATAGCCAGACATGGTGGCGCGTGCCTGTAGTCCCAGCTACTCAGGAGGCTGAGGCAGAAGAATCGCTTGAACCTGGGAGGTGGAGGTTGCACTGAGCCAAGATTGCGCCACTGCATTCCAGCCTGGGTGACAGAGCGAGACTCCATCTCAAAAAAAAAAAGATTGCATATTCCCTTTTTGCAAGATATATATGTGGTTTTTATGCTGTTTACTAATCACATACACTCTTATATATGTGTATATAATAAGCCTTTGGTGATATCATTATAGTTGTCTATATTCTTGCTTGTTTTCGACTTCATGTTCTATCAAATTCTGAAAGGGATGCATTAAAATCTACCACTACGGTTATAATTTCATCAAATGCTCCTTGTCTTTTGATTTTTATTTTGCACTGTTTTTTAGTGCATAATAGCTGATAACTCATGTATCTTTATCATGTTTCCATTCATATCACAGGAAATTGGGCTGGCTGCATAAAAAAGGATACCCACATCATAGTGGCTTAAGTACATGAAGCTGTGTTTGTCTCATATAAAAGATGTTTGGAGGTAGGAAGTCCAGGACTGGAATAGTACCTCTGTGATCATCTGGAATGCAAGCTGCTTCTGTCTTCCTACTCTGTCACCTTTAGTGTGTGGCACCCATATTTCAAGTCATAGTTGCAAGATGGCTCCTGCAGCTCTAGCCATCACATACATATTCCAGACAGGAAGGAGGAAAAAGAGTAAAAATGAGTAATCCAGGTGAGTTAGATTTCAGCAGGCCCCATCCACTAACTTCTGCTTACAACTTTTTTGTTTTTTGAGATGGAGTTTCGCTCTTGTCACCCAGGCTGAAGTGCAATGGCATTATCTCGGCTCATTGCAACCTCTGCCTTCTGGGTTCAAGTGATTCTCCTGCCTGAGCCTCCTGAGTAGCTGGGATTACAGGCACCTGCCACATGCCCAGCCATTTTTTTTTTTTAATTTTTTTTTTTTTAATTTTTAGTAGAGACAGGGTTTCACCACGTTGGCCAGGCTGGTCTCAAACTCCTGACCTCAGGTGATCTGTCCGCCTCGGCCTCCCAAAGTGCTGGGATTACAGGCATGAGCCACCTACAACTTATTGTCTACCCCTTACTATAAAAGGAGATGGAAAAATTAACTTAAAAAAAAATGTGGACACACTGCTGCTCCAAATTAAATTGAAGTTTTGTTAGCAAGGATGAAGAGGAATGAACATTGTATAAGCATCTAGCAATCTTCGCCACAGTCTGTTCAATCGTTCCAGTCTCTTGTCCCTGTTTAATGCTTCTGGCCTTGAATTTGCTCATATTGGCACTCCTGCTTTTGTTTGTTTTGCTTTTTTCCTTTTTTGTTGTTATTTTTGGCAATCAGCACTCTCAGGTTGAACACTCCTGCTTTTGGAGTTGCTGACATATATCTGCCCAGTCATTTATTTGCAAACTTTCATAGTCACTTTCTTAGACGTGAATTCCTCAGGCATAGCTTAATTTTGTTTTAGCCCAATCTAAAAGTTTGTCTTTTGACAGATTCAACTCATTCACGTTTTCAGTAGTACCTGATATTTTTTATTCTTTCTATTTTATTTTTACTATGTATTATACTTCATTATTGTTTCCTTTCCCCGCCTTTCCTTACACTTACTGGGTTGATCATTTTAAAAAAGGTATTTTCTTCTGCTGTTAACTAGAAAGTTTTCTTCTGAAGCGCTTGCTTCTCTTATATAAATATAATACCTTTCTTGACTGAATAAGCATATTCCTGTATCTCAGAGATTCATTGTGAATATGTTGAAGAAGAAATACAATTTATTTCTTTACTAGTGAAATAATAAATAAGGTCATGGGCACTATGTAATAAGTAAGGAAGATTATTTTCCTCACTTCCTTCAACATCACACATAGACGGCAACAAATATCTCACTACTCACTTAAGCAGGGCTGGAAATGGGCCCTGTCTTGATGGAGCTGCTGTGGCCAGCACTTCCCAGATTCCCTTCAGGGTCTACCTATTGAAGGAAGAAGGCCAGCTGTTATCCTAAAATTCTAAAGTCCACGTGGAGAAGAATTATGATCAGTATTCATCCATACACTTCTCTAACTCTACTGAATGTAAAATAAGCTATCAAGAGTGATAAGGCATTTAAATTATGACTAATACTGTAATACACTTTGTGGCTTGCTATCTCCATTGCATTTGGTTTTTAAAAGAGACATTATTATTATTATTTTGTTGTTGTTTTGAGATGGAGTCTTGTTCTGTCACCAGGCTAGAGTGCAGTGACGCGATCTTGGCTCACTGCAACCTCTGCCTCCTGGGTTCAAGCGATTCTCCTGCCTCAGCCTCCTGAGTAGCTGGGACTACAGGTGCATGCCGCCACGCCCAGCCAATTTTTTGTATTTTTAGTGGAGATGGGGTTTCACCGTGGTAGCCAGGATGGTCTTGATCTCCTGTCCTTGTAATCCACCCGCTTGGCTTCCCAAAATGCTGGGATTACAGGCATAAGCCACTGCACCCGGCTGGTTCTATTATTTTTAATATTTATTTTTTATTTTTTAGAGACAAGGTCTTGCTCTGTCATCCAGGCTGGAGTACAGTGGCACAACCATAGCTTGCAGCAGTTTGAACTCCTGGTCTCAAGTAATCCTCCTGCCTCAGCCTCTTGAAGTGTTGGGATTACAGGCATGAGCCACCACGCCCAGCCAAAAGACTTTTTATGACCTTTTTTCCATGGAAGACTTGAGTCCTACAAAGTTTGTCATAGCTGTGAAGAACTTGTATATGAAATGTAGCTCTAGACTACCTGGTGAAATTATTAATCCTTTTCTGATATTCTTACATTTACATAAATATATTGCTTCTGAAAGAAACCTTTTTTCTTGCGTCTGGCTCTAAATTATACCTTCCCCTTCATGCTACAGCAGGACTCTTGTTCCCAAGAGCAATCACAGATCCTAAAATGAAGCAAATGGTGCGAATGTTACCATTTGTATAGAAATGTTGCTGTTTTTACCATGAGGAACAATATAAAAGAAGAAACCAATGTTTTATGAAAGCTGTATAAGGCCAGGCACAGTGGCTCACGCCTGTAATCCCAGCACTTTGGGAGACCAAGGCAGGTGGATCACCTGAGGTCAGGAGTTCAAGACCAGCCTGGCCAACATGGTGAAACCCTATCTCTACTAAAAATACAAAAAATTAGCCGGGCGTCGTGGCGGGTGCCTATAATCCCAGCTACTCAGGAGACTGAGGCAGGAGAAATCACTTGAATCTGAGAGGTGGAAGTTGCAGTGAGCTAAGATCGTACCACTGCACTGCAGCCTGGGCAACAGAGTGAGACTTGGTCTCAAAAAAAAAAAAAAAGAAAAAGAAAAAGAAAGCTGTATAACTTCTACTCAATGTCATTCTAATTTATTTCTTTCTTAAAATTAGTATTTTAGATCACTTATGGGAATGATTTGGTTACAAACTGGTATACGTTTTGATAAATCTTAGAATAATTCCATACAGAAAGCTATTTGTACTCTACAAAATGTTTATTACTATATATATAATAAATAAATAAATGACTTACTATGTACAAGAAACTCTCCATCTTGAAACATTTGTGTTATAATATCTGTCCCTCATGCTCTCTCTCAATATCAAGAGTACAGTGACACCCTTAAATGCCTGCCACTCATCATATATTTTGGGGGTAAATGGACAAATAATCAATTCTGCAGTTGGATGTTTTCCCCTTTCCATCACCATTATTTTCCTGCAACTTTTCAAGCAAAGGGAGCAGAGCATGGTGTCATAGGAAGATAATAATTAATGTTAAATCCACCACTTCCTCCTCCTCTTAGGTATTTTCCCTCCAGTATTGATTATGAAAGAGTCTTGGCTTCACATCAGCCCTAGAAGAAGTGGGAGAGATTTGAGAGTAAGAAAGAAAAGCATCTGATGAAAATAAAATTATTATAGAAAACTATATATGCATACGCATGTTATCATGTTTAAACATTGAAATGTATTGGTATTTAGTATGACTTTAATGTTACTAGCTACTAACATCTATTAAAAATGAGGCTTCAGGCCAGGCACAGTCACTCACTCCTGTAATCTTAGCATTTTGGGAGGCCAAGGCAGGAGGATCATGTGAAGCCAGGAGTTTGATACCAGCCTGGGCAACATAGGGAGATTCCATCCCTAACAAAAAGAAAAAAAATTAACTGGACTTGATGGCGCACACATTTAGTCCCAGCAACTCGAGAGGCTGAGGCAGGAGTTTGAGACCAGCCTGGCCAACATGGTGAAACCTCATCTCTATTAGTTTTTGTTTTTGTTTTTTGAGATGGAGTCTCGTTCTGTCACTCAGTATGGAGTCCAGTGGCACAATCTCAGCTCATTGCACCCTCCGCCTCCGGGGTTCAAGCAGTTCTCCTGTCTCAGCCTCCTGAGTAGCTGGGACTGTAGGTGCAAGCCACCACACCCAGCTAATTTTTGTATTTTTAGTAGAGATGGGGTTCCACCATATTGATCAGGCTGGTCTCGAACTCCTGACCTCAGGTGATCCACCTGCCTCGGCCTCCCAAAGTGCTAGGATTACAGGCGTGAGCCACCACACCCAGCCCCCATCCCTATTAAAAATACAAAAATTAACCGGTGTGGTGGTGCGTGCATGTAATCCCAGCTACCCGGGAAACTGAGGCAGGAGAATTGCTGGAACCTGGGAGGGGGAGGCTGCAGTGAGCTGAGATCGCACCGTCGCACTCCAGCCTGGGCGACAGAGCGAAGCTCCATCTCAAAAAGAAAAAAAAAAAAGAACATCATAAATATGTTCATCAATAGAGTTCATAGAGTTCAAAACTGGTTTGGATTCAATATGTTGACAAAAAAATTATTTCCCATAGTATTCAGGAATAGCGTGTGAAAATACTGGAATTGAAAAGCTTCAGTAAGAGAAGACAATACTTACCACAGCCAAGCTGTCTCTGTCTAGTTATTTTTACTTTCATGTTATTTGGGCCCAAAGAACTAGATGAGGAATCAGGAGTTTATATAAACAAATCTCTGGAATATACAACTTAGCTTATCCCTTAGCATCTCTATTTTTTCCTCCAGTTGAGTGAGAAGAAACCCTGAGACTAAACCTTATATCTTCTAGAAGCATTTTAAGGAATAACCATGTTTGAAAGATTTCTCTAATGAGTCATATAGAATTCTGTTACTATAGATTGTCTTCTTTGCTAAGAACAAATAGAGAATAAAGACTACAAATAAATGAGTCGTTTAAAGAGTCTGTTTTATAGTGTCACCTTTTTGTGAAGTGTCACCTTTTTGTGCCACATTTTAATTTTCTTTTTCACTGGCCTGGGCTTAGAGCAATGATCTGCCACTCTCATGTATGAACTATGTGCTGGAGTACAGAAATATACATAATCTTTGCCTAGGGTATAATTTTAGTGGGCTGACGCAGCAGCACAAGAAAGGCTCTGAAATGCCGGTGGGGTACTCATGCATTGATCTTGACAAATCCTCTCTGATCAATGTGACCATGGCATACCTTATGACTTTTTTGGTTGGTTTGCTTAAATGTCAGTCAAATTTTAAGGTAATTATGAGGTGAAATGCACTAGGGGACCTACCACACAGTATCAGACGGACGTGGAGTGGTTTTGCTACTCATATAAAGTGAAATCCTGCAAAATAACACCCTCAAAAGGAGCTGAATGTAAAGGAGAAAGGGGAGGACAATATCTTATCATTAAAAATCAATCAGATATTTCCTAAGTGCCTCTTCTGATGACTTCTTACATTTCAGTAGCTAGCAGATCTTGGTTCACAAAATACTTTCACAGACATTATCTTATTTGATCCTCCCAACAACCGGTAAGGTAAGAGAGGCAATCTGAAAATGAGGAAATGGCAACTCTGAGACTTAAGTGCTTTCTGAGGACCTATACTCAGCTTGACGGGGGGTGAGGAGCACTGGAACTGCCCAGGTCTCCAAATACTGTGTCCTGTAATCATTCCCTCTTGACCACCCACCATTGTACTCCTTCATTTGGTCCTGTGGAGGAGTCCAAAGAAGTGAAGGCATAAATCTTGCCCTCAGGGAGATTCTGCTCTAGATGAGAGAATGCAAGTTTTCATAATAAAAGCAACAGAGAATTATTAAATGTTAAACCATATGAAACAGGCTACAGGCCGGGCGCGGTGGCTCAAGCCTGTAATCCCAGCACTTTGGGAGGCCGAGACGGGCGGATCACAAGGTCAGGAGATCGAGACCATCCTGGCTAACACGGTGAAACCCCGTCTCTACTAAAAAAACAAAAACTAGCCGGGCGAGGTGGCGGGCGCCTGTAGTCCCAGCTACTCGGGAGGCTGAGGCAGGAGAATGGCATAAACCCGGGAGGCGGAGCTTGCAGTGAGCTGAGATCTGGCCACTGCACTCCAGTCCGGGCGACAGAGCGAGACTCCGCCTCAAAAAAAAAAAAAAAAAAGAAACAGGCTACAAATGCAGTAACAGATTATTTTAATTGGAAAATAAGATGCTGTAAATTCTACCCAATGCCCTGAAAAATGTATGTACAGGTGCCTGAGAATAGTGGTCAACTCAATGTTTCTAAAGTTTTCCAGCCAGGCAATCAATGTTTTCCAGCCAGGCAATCAATGTTTTCCTAGAGAAGTCTCATGGTTAATTCTTGACTAGGAGAAAAGTCAACAAGCACAATCTTGCCCAGCTCTATGGTGACACATGGTTGCTTCTAAGAGCCAATTCTTGAATCTTTGAATTCTTTTTAGCCTCTGTTGTGCCCCAGACTGAGGATGGGAAGCTTGTGGGAACCAGTCCTGGCCCTGGTACCTTGTTGGGTACTCTAAACCATCAGTGGAAGCCACTGAGGAAATTGCCTGTTCACCTCCTCCTAGTTACCTAATTTGCAAAGGGAGTAAAGAAGAAGGGTTCCATTTTTTTTTTTTTTTAAGCTGCCTTGAGGTGGGAGAATGGATACATTTGTTCCCTACTCAGAGAGACCATAGACTTCAAGTGTCTGCAGGGACTCTGTGATCACTTTTCTTTCTTTTTTTAGTCTTTTTTTTAGAGACAGGGTTGCACTATGTGGCTATTCACAGGCACAATCACAGGGCATTACAGCGTCCAACTCCTGGGCTCAAGCAATCCTCCCAACTCCACCCCACTAGTAGCAGGGACTATAGGTGTGCACCACTGTGCCTGGTTTTATTTTCTAATGTCTTAATGCTCAAACCTAAAATTATCCAAATCCATATTTGTTTCAGATGCAAAATTCTATTCCAAATATCTGTTCTTTGTTTTTTTCAGCAGAGCAAGCCTGTCCTTAGAGACAGCTGCAGGCCAGTCACTGTCTCTCCCTGTCTTTATCTTCCCTGCTGAGTGGCATGTTGCTTGCAAGGCCCCATGGGAACTTCCAAAGCCTTCCATAAATGACTGGCAGTGATGCTTTTTTTTCTTTTTTTTTTGAGATGGAGTTTCATTCTTGTTGCCCAGGCTGGAGTGCAATGGCATGGTCTCGGTTTACTGCAACCTCCGCCTCCCGGGTTCAAGCAATTCACCTGTCTCAGCCTCCCAAGTAGCTGGGATTACAGGTGCCTGCCACCACATGCAGCTAATTTTTTTTTTGTAATTTTAGTAAAGACAGGTTTTCACCACGTTGGCCAGGCTAGTCTCGAACTCCTGATCTCAGGTGATCTGCCTGCCTTGGCCTCCAAGGTGCTGGGATCACAGGCATGAGCCACCATGCCCACCTAGCAATACATTTTTAAAGATGCACACACCCAGCCAGGTTCACCAGTATTATGGATGTTTCTGTGTAGTCTTCTCCAAAATGCTAATTTGCCGATGTGTCCAAGGGAATAGGCCAACACGGATAGATCTACTGTATAACCTGCCTGCCGTCAGGGAAGAGTCAACATGGCAGAGACATGCTGGCAGAAACTGTGCTGGAGTTGCCCGAGTATTGATGCATACCACCCGAGAGGAAGAGAGGGTGATGGAAGAAATCAGATCAGAGTTCAGAATGCAACCATAAAGCTTTGTAAATGTAAAACTGCACCTTGCAGGTACTGTCAATGCCACTACCAATATCACTCACTTACATCAAGCACTTGAGACCAGATGTGAACACAATTCTCTGACTCCTAAGCTTAAGCACGTGACTGGTACCACTGGATAATCTATGTTCTCAAAGATGCATCTTTTAAATTACTTTCCCTAGCGGCTGGGCACTGTGGCTTACGCTTGTATTCCCAGCACTTTAGGAGGCCGAGGTGAGTGGATCACCTGAGGTCAGGAATTTGAGACCAGTCTGGCCAACACGGTGAAACTCATCTCTACTGAAAGTACAAAAAAAAAAAAAAATTAACCTGACATGGTGGCACATGCCTGTAATCCCAGCTACTCGGGAGGCTGAGGTTGGAGAATCGCTTGAACCTGGGAGGCGGAGGTTGCAGTGAGCCGAGATCGCACCACTGCACTCCAGTCTGGGCAACAGAGCAAGACTCCGTCTCAAAACAAAAAAAAAAAATTTACTCTCCCAGGAGTAGAAATGGATTTATGCTGAGTCACCCAAGCTTTCATTTCATCCAGGGGTTGTGAGCATAGATTCTGGAACCAGCTGTCACATACTAGCTCTGTGACCTTAGGAAAATTACCTAAAAATTCTCCATGCCTTCAATTCCCGTGTGTGAAATGGTGATAATTATACCAGCTACCCCATAAAGTTGTCTTGAGGCTTAGAGATGTAAAGAGCTTAGAACATGGCCTAGCACATATTTTGTACCATATAAGTGGTATTTTCATTTGTTCATCTCATATTAATTTAAAACTTCTGCAGGCCAGGTACGGTGGTGCATGCCTGTAATCCCAGCACTTTGGGAGGCCGAGGCGGGCGGATCACGAGGTCAGGAGATCGAGACCATCCTGGCTAACATGGTGAAACCCCGTCTCTACTAAAAAAATACAAAAAACTAGCCGGGTGAGGTGGTGGGCGCCTGTAGTCCCAGCTACTCGGGAGGCTGAGGCAGGAGAATGGCGTAAACCCGGGAGGCGGAGCTTACAGTGAGCTGAGATCCGGCCACTGCACTCCAGCCCGGGCGACAGAGCAAGACTCCGTCTCCAAAAAAAAAAAAAACAAAAAAAAAAAAAAACAAAAAAACCCCACAAAAATTAGCTGGGCATGGTAGCACATGCCTGTAATCCCAGCTATCAGGAGGCTGAGACAGGAGAATCGTTTGAACCCAGAAGGTGGAGGTTACAGTGAGCCGAAATCATGTCACTGCACTCCAGCCTGGGTGACAGAGTGAGACTCTGTCTCAAAAACAAACAAACAAACAAACAAAACCCTCTGTTCTGACCACGTATGGGTGGCTCATGCCAGTAATCCCAGCATTTTGGCAGGCCGAAGTGGGAAGACTGCTTGAGGCCAGGAGTTCAAGACCAGCCTGGGCAACATAGCAAGACACTGTCTCTCTAAAAAATAATTTTAAAAATGAGCTGGGCGTGGTAGCACACGCCTGTAGCCCCAGCCACTCAGGAGGCCGACGTGGGAGGATTGCTTGAGACCAGGAGATCACGGCTGCAGTGATTAAAAAAAAAAAATTAAAACAAGACCTTTGCTCTGGACACTGCTAGGTATTGAGAGGTAAAGACAAATAACATGCAGTAGGTTCCCTCAGTCGGCTGATGGTCTATAAGTTACTGTTTTATTTACTTTGCCTAGCATACCAGTTACAAAGTACTCCATAAATGTTTCTGAATGTACCATTGTCTTGTGGAAACAGGCAAGCATACCAATAATTTCAATGAAATGACAGGATAGAACTGTGCCTGGCCCATAGTAAGTGCCTGGTACCATATAAGCATTAGCTATCTTAATTATGAGTTTAGTAGAATAAACGCCGAGATTGAGTGTGCGGGCTGAAGGTTGAGGGTGAGGAGGTAGAAGTGCACTCAGGGAAGTCTTCCAAGAGGCAGTAGCATTGAGCTTAGTTTTGATCAGCGTGTAGGCGTTAGCCAGTAAGAGAAGAGGGCTAAGTGTGTTCCAGGCAGAAGGAACATTGTGTGCAGAGTTAGAGAGGCGTGAAATAGCACAATACATTCAGGGAACTCCGAGTAGGCAAGAAGGACTGGAGCGCCATCCTTATTGTGACATCCAGCATGCATTTGTTAAATGAGTATTTGAGATTAGAAGCTGTGGGATGAAACAAAACAAATGAGACATTGCTTGTGTTAGTCTGGCCTTCAGCATTAAACTAAATAAGCAGTCATGGACAAAGTGGCCAGGGGATTTGTTCAGTGTCATACTTGCCCTGGTACAAATGCTGTATAGTTTCCTACCGCACAGTCAGCCTCTTCTTGTCCTCTGCTAGAGGAAGTAAATTCACTTCATTTGTCTGTTTTTTTTTTTTTCAAAACAACTGAGATAAATTACAATAAAGTTGAGGAGACTGTAGTGTAGGTGAAGATGTTTTTGCATAGTACATATTGCTCTAGACCAGAGGTCAGCAAACTATGGCCTGAGGGCCAAATCTGATCCACCGCCTGTTTTTGTAATTAAGTTTTATTGGAATACAGCCATGCTCATTTGTATACAGGTTGTCTATGGCTGCTTTAGTGCTATAACAGCAGAGTTAGGTAGTTGTGACAGACTATACAGACTGCAAAGCCTAAAATATTTACTGGCTGGCCCTTTACAGAAAGTGTTTGCCAGTCCTAGGCTGGGTGCAGTAGCTCACACCTATAACCTCAGCACTTTGGGAGGCTGAGGTGGGGGGATAACTTGAGTCCAGGATTTCGAGACCAGAGTCCAGGAGTTCGAGGCCACCCTGGCCGAAAGGACGAAACCCTGTCTCTACTAAAAGTACATACAAAAAAAGTAGCCAGGCATGGTGGTGCGTGCCTGTAGTCCCAGCTACTTGGGAGGCTGAGGCAGGAAAATTTCTTGAAC
The DNA here is from genome assembly GCF_009764315.1 of Trachypithecus francoisi. NCBI lineage: Eukaryota > Metazoa > Chordata > Mammalia > Primates > Cercopithecidae > Trachypithecus > Trachypithecus francoisi. The sequence continues at coordinate 27,797,246 of NW_022681469.1, read as the reverse complement.
CCAGAAGGTGGAGGTTGCAGTGAGCCGAGATTGCACCACTGCACCCCAGCCTGGGTGACAGAGTGAGACTGTGGCTCAAAACAAAGAGAAAGAGAGTGTTTGCCAATCCTCACTCTAGATTCATCTCTTCTAATCTGATAAATAACAACCACCTAAATATTTAAAACAAGGTATTGAGTTGGTTTAGAGTCAATGTGGTAAACAATAGATTATCGAATTTTAAAAACTCACCATTAAGGAGAGAGAAGATTGCACATACGTTACCCATAAAGTGTGCAATAAACATGAATAAATAAATAAGCATAGTTTCTATGATTGGCGTTGGAATTTGGCTCTGAGTTTCCTAGCCATCAGGGGGGAAAAAGAAGATAATTGGTCATCTGTATTAGTTACCTGTTACATCATAACAAACCATCTTAAAATTGCATGGCATACAACAGCTACCAGTCACTATGTCTTGAGTCTGTGAATTGACTGAGAGGTTCTGCTGATCTGGGCTGGGCCCAGCTGATTGCAGTGGGCTTGCTCACACATTTGTGATCAGCTCGTGTGTTCGCTTGGAGCTGGCTGGTCTAAAATGGTTTCAGCTGGAGTGGCTCATCTCGACTCCACAGGATGTCTCATCCTCCAGCAGGCTAGCCTGGACTTGTTCGCACAGCAGTGGCAGGTTTCAGGAGAGAGCCAAAGCACACACTTGAGGCTTAGGCTTGGAATTGGAACACCATTATTTCAATTACATTATAGTGGCCAAAACCAGCCAAAAGGCAGGCCCAGACTCAAGGAATGTGGAAACAGACTCCAGCTCTTGATGGGAGGAGCTGCAAAGTCACATTGCAAGGGGCAGGGAAACAGGAGGGACAGAATTGAGGCCATGTTTGAAATCACAAACAATCAATCATCATCTAAAACAGCGTGTATTCCAACCACAACATTTTAAAAGTCATCTCTGTGGTCTGAAGTGGAAAGAACGAGTTCATCAGACATCAGTCTATTCGGCCCCACCCACAGATATGAATCATCAGTGTCTTCAACTCAGAGGACCACTGTCTTCTGGCTAATGACAAATACAGAGGAGGGGTGGAAAGAAGCCTGTTGGAAATGTGTACATATCACATGAGACCCAGACTCATATTCAAATACCACTTGATGAATTTCACCAGGGAATCAGACTCAGTTTTTTTTTGTTGTTGTTGTTGAGACAGAGTCTCGCTCTGTCTCCCAGGCTGGAGTGCAGTGGCCGGATCTCAGCTCACTGCAAGCTCCGCCTCCCGGGTTTACGCCATTCTCTCGCCTCAGCCTCCTGAGTAGCTGGGACTACAGGCGCCCGCCATCTTGCCCGGCTAATTTTTTGTATTTTTTTAGTAGAGACGGGGGTTTCACCATGTTAGCCAGGATGGTCTCGATCTCCTGACCTCGTGATCCGCCCGTCTCGGCCTCCCAAAGTGCTGGGATTACAGGCTTGAGCCACCGCGCCCGGCCCAGACTCAGTTTTAATGGGTTAAACGGATACAGAAAACCATTGTCACAGATGTAAGCAATAACTCAACTAAACATCAGCTTTTGAGACTAAAGCCTAAACAGACCTACAATATTCTGACTGATTCCCATTTGCCTCCACTTTCATCATTGGGTGGTGGTAAAATTGGTCACTGTATTCAAAGATCATATCACTATCTATGGATATGGATGTGATTGAAATGACAGATACGGGAGAATTTTTTTAACTCACTAGCCATGTAATGATTTTTTAAAAATGTATTGCTAGAAAATCTTCACTATTACTAAACTTGTCTCCATAAATGATGTTATGTATAAATAGCAACTGAGGTCAGAAGACCTCCTTAGCAATTCTTTTCCTGGTATAATACGGCTGTCTGTAAGAAGAGAGTAAACATAGATAGCTCTTGCTTCTTACAGTATTTCAGAATCCCCCTAAAGGTCTTTTATATTTAAAAACAAACAAAAAAAGCAAAACTCCCAAACCACCCAGACAAACCCACCCAGCCTAGGTATGAGAATGTTCTTTCTGGCCTAGAGCCAGTCAGGGTCCTTAGCTTTATTTGCAAGACGCCAATGCCTTTATACTCGAACTTCGTGGAGCTGCCACCATACTTCTGTAGTAATAGCAGTAGTGAGTGGGGAGGTACATTACAGAATTTAGGGAACTATTAGATGCCTGTTGACTCAGATATCAGGACCAGCTGTGAATGGAAATATCTTTCAACTCAGATATAATGAAAAGGAACAGAGCTGTTGATGTTATTGAGGAGGTGGAAACAAAACCTTCAGGATGCTTGAAGATAACTGGTTTCTAGGAGGGCTGGGGGCAATAGGGCTGTCTTAGGAAGAACAAATGATGCTCCCAAAATTTGAGTGCAGAAAATCAGAAGTTAACCTTGGGTGGGTCACAAGGTTAAATGTAATGAAGGCTAAGTGTGACAAGGCTAAATGATATAACATATATAAAATACCTGGTGGGTTACTTAGAGGACTAGACCTCAAAAATGTTGGTTCCCTCCCTCTCTCTGGAACCCCCACCACCTTAAGGATTTCTTAAAAAAGGAAAAACCTGCCAGCCAGCTGCCACTGGAAAGATGTCAAGTAGGATAAGCCGCTGATAGGTGGTAACAACAAAATCCACATCCAGGTGGATGGAGCGGGGGATGTCACCTCTCCTGCCCCTCCCCTAATTACAAGTTGGAGAAAGCATAAAGACATTCCTTCCTTCCTGCAGAGGAAGTACGTGTTTTCTCTCAGACCTACCTTGGCATTCCTTGATGTCTTAGAGAAGCAGATGACCCCGGCTGAGCAAGACAGTCAGCAGAACAGCAGCCCTCGATGCTGCAATTGGAAATTTCCATTCTTTGCTTGCAGCTCTGAAAAAAAAAAAAAAAATCTAAAGAGCCCAGTAGCTGGGAAATTTCCATGATGGAAAATTTTAACATATTCTTTAGCTCTAAACTATGCAGGTTTATAGAGACTATTTTTTTTTCTTTTGGTAATTTTCTTCTTTAACAATAATTTATGATCATTGTAACACTACAGCTGTGGGAATAAGGAGACCAAAATGAGTTGGAGGGGAATGGGTATGGTTTAGGCTAGTGGGAGGCTGTGTTATCTACTTGTGTGACCACCCAAATAATAGAAATGCAGATTGCTATAAGACCCACTGGTTGGGAATTCATCCAAAATAGAGATAGCTTGCCCTGGAGCACTGCAGAGAAATCTGTGTAGAGACTGCTAGTGGAAAATGGATAGATAACAACTTCAGACCAGGACATAGTGAGTTCTATTGCTGGAAAAAGCAACTCAGGCAGGTCCCTTAGACCACTGCTATTAAAGCTTAAAAATGCATACAAATCACCTGGGAACCTTGTTGAGCTACAGATTCTGATTCAATAGCCCTGGAGTGAGGACTGAGACTCTGTGCTCCCAGGTGATGCTGATGCTGCCTTTCTGAGGACCACGCTGTGACTAGCTAGGCCATAGACAGCAGGTCTTCATCAGTGTAAGGTCAGCTCGCCTTGGGTAGCAAAACACTGCCTAAGGGCGGCTGGAGGTGAGCCCCCGTGGGGTTGTTTGCTCAGGTTACAAAGCTAAGGTCTAAAAGTAGAACTGGATGTCTTCTGGAGAGATGCTCCACGCAAGTCTGGATAAAGTGGATCTCTTGAGATGTGGGAATGCAAGCAGTTGCCAGAAGGCTGCTTACTCCAGCAGATTCAAATTGGGGGCTTCTAGAAATCAATGCCTTTCCAGAGAAACTCGTGCATCAAGCTGGCGAAGATTCCTAAGCTGGTCCTGATTTCTGAGTGATTCTCCAGTGTATTGGTGTATGAGTGAAACACCAATGAACCAACTCCAAATATTGAGGGAAGACTGTTGGTTCAGGATGATGTGAAGGAGAGAAAGAGTCCAGAGAATAAATTACTTCCACCCTAGCTAGAATAGCTGCCTCACTTTTATTGAGATAAAATAAAAAGGAAATTGAAGAATTTTCCATTTACTTAAATTATCTTGCCTTCATGTTACCAATTTTATAAGGAGAGAGAAAGATAAAAATTTGTGGCATCTTCATTACAGGATGTTACCTCCAATTGGTCTATAATGTATCTGCTGTATATATTTTCTTTTCTTTTCTTTCTTTTTCTTTTTTTCTTTTTTTTTTTTTTTTTTTTGAGATGGAGTCTCACTCTATCGCCCAGGCTGGAGTGCCGTGGTGCAATCTCGGCTCACTGCAACTTCTGCCTCACAGATTCGAGCAACTCTCGTGCCTCAGTCTCCCAAGCAGCTGGGACTACAGGCAGCTGCCACCATGCCTTTTTTTTTTTTTTTTGTATTGTAATAGAGATGGGTTTTCACCATGTTTCCCAGGCTCGAACTCCTAAACTCAGGCAATCTGCCCGCCTCGGCCTGCCAAAGTGCTAGGATTGCAGGTGTGAGCCACCGTGCCTGGCCTGCTGTATGTGTGTGTGTATGTATATATATATACATACACACACATATATATTGTCCTTTGTTTTGAGATGGAGTCTCGCCCTGTCACCCAGGCTGGAGAACAATGGTGCGATCTTGGCTCACTGCATCCTCCACCTCCGGGCTTCAAACAATTCTCCTGCCTCAGCCTCCCGAGTAGCTGGGATTACGGGCATCCACCACCACACCACACTAATTTTTGTACTTTTAGTAGAGACGGGGGTTTCACGAGGTTGGCCGGGCTGGTCTCGAACTCCTGACTTCATGATCCACCTGCCTTGGCCTCCCAAAGTGCTGGGATTACAGGCGTGAGCCACTGCGCCCGGCCTCCTGTGTATATTTTTAAAGCAACATTTGTCCTGTGTTTTTTGTCTTCCATTCACTTGAGTTTTGGATGGGTTGTTACTGCTACCCAAGGTACACACAGGAGCATATGAAGAAAAGGAGAGATATTATGAAAATGTGATGTTGAAATCAATGTAACAAGCATGGAATTAATTTGACTATATAATAAAAAGTATTAAAATATATATTAGAAGTAAATATGTATTCTAATATGCTAACTTCCATATAATAGTTACAAACTTTAAATGGTTTACAGAATTGTTTAGGGATTTGGACCTCCAGAGATTGGTTAGTGTTTTCCCTTGCAAAAATCTTCACTGTGGAGTCAAGGTATGATTCAGCAAGGAAACAGTCTTCCTGATTACTTATGTAAGGAGATCAGTTTTTTTTTTTTTTTTCCCTTACTATATGTCTTGATGAGCAATTATTTATCTAGGAACCGTCTTACAACCTATAGCCAATCACATGGAATTTACTAAATCCAAAGTCACTTTTAAAAAATTATTATTATTATTATTTAAGATGGAATCTCACTCTGTTGCCCAGGCTGGAGTGCAGTGGTGCCATCTCAGCTCACTGCAACCTCTGCCTGCCGGATTCAAGCGATTCTTCTGCCTCAGACTCCTGGAGTAGCTGGGACTTTTTTTTCTGGGGAAAAAAAAAAAAGCTAGAAAAAGAAATAATCTAGGTAATTTTAGGTCATGTGAATTTCACTTCAATAATTTTGAAAAGGGCCAGGTAGGTGCGCACCACCACACCTGGCTAATTTTTGTATTTTTATATTTTAGTAGAGATGAGGTTTCACCATATTGGCCAGGGTGGTCTCAAATTCCTGACCTCGCGATCCGCCCGCCTCAGCCTCCCAAAGTGCTGGGATTATAGGCATGAACCACTGCGTCCGGCTAAAAATTATTAGTTTTGAGACAGGCTGAGATTCAGTGGCACCATCATGGCTCACAGCAACCTCAACTCCCCAACCCCCACCACCCGCCCACGATGCCCAGCTCATTTTAAAAAATTTTTAAATTTTTGTAGAGATGTGGTTGCCTTATGTTGTTCAGGGTAGTGACAAACTCCTGGGCTCAAGCAAACCTTCCACCTCAGCCTCCCAAAATGCTAGGATTACAAGCATGAACCACAGCACCAGGCCCTTTTTCAAAATTGTTGAGGTGCAATTCACATAACATAAAATTACTTAGGTTGTTTCTTTCTCTTGCTTGCTTTTTTTTTTTTTTTTTTTTTCCAGAAACAGGGTCTCATTTTGTTGCCCAGGCTGGTCTTGAACTCCTGGACTCAAACAATCCTCTCCCCGCCGTTCCCCTCAGCCTCTCAAAGTGCTGGGAATATAGGCATGAGCCACTGTGCCCAGGCAATTGCATATCTTAAAGTGAACAATTCAGAGACTTTTAGTGTATTTACAACATTGTACAACCACCACTTGTATCTAGTTCCAAAACGTTTGACTCATACCCAGAGGAAACCCCATGTCCATTAAGCAATTGCTTCCAATTTCCCCCTGCAGCCCCTGGCAGCCACCAATCTACTTTCTGACTTCGTGAATTTACCTATTCAGGATATTTCCTATGAATGGACTCATACTACATGTGGCCCTTTGTAAAGTCACATCTTCTTAATAAGCATCATAATTATAAAATCTAATGTTAATGAGTGCATGTAACAGGTGAGATATTTAATCCTGACAAGCTTATAAATGGGTACCATTATTAGATAGACAAGAAAACTAGATTTTAGCTTAAATCAATACATTAAATTCATATGCTTGAGATCCATACATACGGCCAGAGAATAACCTTCTTTGGCCAGACCCAGTTACTTTAGTGCTTTTTCCAAATGCCACAGCCACATCTCAATTTTCATTTCCCTTATCACAAACAGATGAATAGATACTCCTTCTCAAGTTTAACAACTTCACAGAGCTTGATTCAAATACTGAATGTGTTGTTAGTTGCTTACAGCTGCTATTTTTCTAGCAGTGCACTAAGTCCAGGCAAACTCTTTTGAAGAGCTCATTAAAACTGCTAAAATAAAGTCTTAGAAGCAGGTGCATTCATTAGCTGAAATGCAGACGATTATGTTAATATCGCATTCAGGTGACAAATTTAAAGGCATCAAATCATGAAGGATAAAAGGATTTTCAAAGCTAAAGTTAACTTCTCCCTTTGTAGCGCTCTTTGTTCTGGTAAGCATGTGACTGACTACAGCTGTCAACATGGGCACCTCCAAAGTTATCTCGCAAAACAAAGGTGTTTTGCAGCATCATACTTCTTTTACAATTTCTTGGGTCTCTGTTGAAGAAAACAAAGGTAAGGAATTACCTACAAACCTGGTGCTATTTTTCAAATAGGAGATCTGGCACCCCATTTACAATTTATCGTCAGATTGGTCTTAGGGGAAGAGGAGACGCATTGAAGAAGGTGATTAAAATATGTGGACAGTGGACTGGGCATGGTGGCTCATGGCTGTAATCCCAGCAGATGGGGTGAAACCCCATCTCTACTAAAAATACAAAAAATAGCCAGGCATGGTGGCGGGTGCCTGTAGTCCCAGCTACTCAGGAGGCTGAGGCAGTAGAATCGCTTGAACCTGGGAGGTGGAGGTTGCAGTGAGCCAAGATCGCACCACTGCATTCCAGCCTGGGTTACAGAGCGAGATTCTGTCTGAGAAAAAAAAAAAATGTGGACAGTGATTCCCAATTTGGAAAAGATGGGCCAACAACTCTTTTACTTTGCCTTTTTTTCCTCCTCAATATTTTGAGCATGAACTATGCATGTAGCCACACACATATGTAACCACGTACATATTTCATATGTGTTTGGGAGACTATGTTAACAGTAGTTTCGGCCGGTCCCGGTGGCTCACGCCTGTAACCCCAGCACTTTGGGAGCCTGAGGCAGGCGGATCATGAAGTCAGGAGATTGAGACCAGCCTGGCCAACATGGTGAAACCCTGTCTCTACTAAAATTAGCTGGGTGTGGCAGCACGTGCCTGTAATCCCAGCTACTCGGGAGGCTGAGGCAGGGGAACCACTTGAACCTAGGAGGCAGAGGTTGCAGTGAGCCGAGATTGCACCACTGCACTCCAGCCTGGTGACAGAGCTAGACTCTGTCTCAAAGCAACAACAACAACAAAAACCAGTAGTTTCATCAGGATAATTTTAATTTTCTTTTTTGTGTATATTTTTATATTTACCAAATTTTCTACCATGAATATGTAAATCTTTTAGAAACTTTAAATGTAATTTTTTAATTAAAATTTTTTATTTTTAAATTTGTAATTTTTCAAGTTATTAAAAAATTAACACTTAGCCTCTCCACATTCAGTTGTTTTACCTATAAAGTTGGCTTACTACTGAATTGCATAGTACACGGAAGCTGGATGAGATGTTTCCCTATATTCCATTCCTCCTCTCAAATCCAGGATGTCTGTGGAAACGTGGGTTCCTCCTTATAAGGCAATATAAGAAAATACAGCTAGATATCCAACCATTCATAAGAATATAAAAACAAGCTTAAGGATTTTTACAACTTTCTTCAGAACGTCAATCAAGTGGGTATTTGTCAAAGCAAATCCATCTGTCACTTGCAAAGGAAAAAAGGCTGAACAACCTTTTTGGGCCAACTCTATTTATTTATTTATCTATTTATTTATTTTTTTATTTAGTATACCAAAAAAGGCTGTGAAGGCTTTGTAAGCTAATACTAGACACATTCATTTATTTTCCCAAAATGGTGTGCTAAAATGACTGCTGACTGCAAAATGTAAATAATGAAGCTGTATAGAGTGGCACCTACTTATACGGCATGTTTGCATAGAATGTGTGTGTGTTTGCTAAATAGCTTGCAATTAACAAACTGAAAGACTGCTTGTACAGTGTAGTAGTCCTATTTTTGCCTGCTGTCCTCTTCAACTCTTCTCCTTCTAGCTCGCTCTGTACATTATTACTTACTCTTTTTTCTATACAATTTAGAAGCCCATTAACCCCCATTTTAAAAGAAAAGCAACATGTAAATCAGGAAAAAAAAATCCTCACTGGGAATGGGTTGGGTAAGCAAAGACTTCTATATAGACATATACATATACACCCCTCTCCCTGGTCAAGAATGGCCTCGCTGAATCCCTGTTCCAAATGCTGAGACAAGTCTCATTAGCTGGAGCTCATTGTGTGCAACTCCTTTAACTGCTGGACAGCTCCGAGTCTCCTAGGAATACTTTTCCACACGCCCCATCCTCTTCTGTTTAATACTCAGAGCTGGCACACACACAAAGACTTCAGAATCAAGACAAAGTGAAGAAAATGGCCAGAAGAGACTCCTGTTCTTCCAAAATAGTGCATTACTACCATAAGATTAGAGGGTAAACTTCAGAGCACAGGCTTGATTGACTGATGGATTGATTTTTTTTTTGAGACAAGGTCTTGCTTTGTTGCCCAGGTTGAAGTGCAGTGGCACAATCATGGCTTGCTGCAGCCTTGACCTCTTGGTCTCAAGCAATCCTCCCACTTCAGCCCCCTGAATAACTGGGACTACAAATGCGTGCCACCATGCCCAGTTAATTAACAAAAAAAAAAATTTTTTTTTTTTTTTGTAAAGACAGAGTCTCATTATGTTGCCCAGGCTGGTCTCCAACTCGTGGGCTCAAACAACTCCCACCTCAGCCTCCCAAAGTGCTGGGATGACAGGCATGAACCACTGTACCTAGCCAAGAGCACAGGATTGAAAGATGAACTTGAGAGGTCTCCCTAGTCAAGTTTCCTTTAAATGGATTCTCTCTTCTAGAGCATGCCTGATAGTCATCCAGCCTGACCTTGGATAACCATCCAGCCTGACCTTGAAATTTTCCAATGACACAAACTCTCTTTCATTTTCCCACTTTTATATAGAGTACAAATAGCATTAAAACCACAATGCCAAAGAAGAAGAAGAAAAAAAAGTATGAATGATTTCTAATCAAATACTGCCAACATTTTAAGAATCACCATTTTGTTTTCTTTTGTTTTGTTCTTAAGACAATGTCTGGCTCTATTGCGCAGGCTGGAGCACAGTGGCACCATCTCAGCTCTGCAACCTCTGCCTCCCAGGCTCAAGCCATCCTCCCACCTTGGCCTCCTGAGTAGCTGGGACGACAGGCACACACCGCCACACCGGACTAATTTTAAAAACCAGCTATTTTAAATTTTCTGTTATTGAGCCAGAATCCAGGATGCAGTGAGAGTGAATCATTGACTGAAAGACACTTAGAAGATTTTATTGGTCTGTGGTGTTCATCACACCATGAAGGCCAGACCCTGAAAAGGAGAACTGTGTAAAGAATGTATAAGCCTCAACACCACAGTATTGTCCAAGTCTATTCCTAATTCATCCTGCTTTGTCGCTCTGACACCTGTGCCACAAAAGAAAATTTGAGATTATCTTACCTAGGAACCTTGTCTTAAACTATAGTCCAACATGTACAAACACTAAAATGAGCAAAGTAGGACATATGTCGTCAGGACCTCCTGAGGCTGTGTCACGGAAAAAAAAAATTCTTTTAAAGAAAAGCAAAGTTGAGCAAAGCGTTCCCAAGTTGCCTACATTTTGCATGTGATGGCATTCCTTCGGAATGCTTTGGGAAGTTCAGCAGGATTCTGAAACAACTAAATGTGACAACACAAAGAACAAAAATAGACAAAGGAAAAAATTTAAAAGATAGTGTGTCCTGTGAAAACAGTCAGATATCCTTTCTTTCCACACTGGCTATCTGGGAGATTCTTTTAAAATGAGTTGTCATGATGAAAGTGGGGTTGAATTTTTTAAAAGCAAATTTTGAAAATCAGTTAGCTAATAGAGAAGGTAAAAGACTGTGAACTATAAACTTTTCTAAGTAAATTGAATGGAGAGGTCTTAAAATGACTATTATTTTCATGAATTAGAAAAAAAATTCAAGCAACAAAAAATATTACAAAGAAGAAACAACAACCCTATGTCCCATCACCTGAAAATAACCATCACCAATGTTAGGGGAGTAGCATTCTAGATGTGGAAATGAGAGATAACTTAGAATTTTAAGAAGCAACTTACTCTTTGGCAACTAAGGCTGATCTTATTGTTGATGCTCTAATTGTGAGAGACTCCAAAACTGACTTTTTTATATGTCTGTTTTATTTGAACAGTTATGAGAGGAAGGGAATTAATTAGAATTCTGCGTCCATAACCAATGATAAGAACGTGAGTTCAGGCTGGGCAGGGTGGTTCACACCTGTAATCCCAGCACTTTGACAGGCTGAGGCAGGAGAATCCCTTGAGTCCAGGATTTGCCCAAGGAAACATATCTTATGTTTTAGATATAGCTGAATTGAGGGTTAGATCATTGACATAGAAAATAAAATAAAGGCCAAGCGTGGTGGCTCACGCCTGTAGTCCCAGCACTTTGGGAGGCTGAGGTGAGCGGATCACGAGGTCAGGAGATCAAGACCATCCTGGCTAACACGGTGAAACCTTGTCTCTACTAAAAATACAAAAAATTAGCCGGGTGTGGTGGCACATGCCTGTAGTCCCAGCTACTCGGGAGGCTGAGGCAGGAGAATGGCGTGAACCTGGGAGGCGGAGCTTGCAGTGAGCCGAGATCGCCCCACTGCACTCCACCCTGCGTGAGAGAGCAAGACTCTGTCTCAAAAAAAAAGAAAAAAGAAAAAAGAAAAAGAAAGAAAATAAAGATATTTGCTAATTTCTATTGAACTCACATTTAAAAATAAAAGAGAGACAGCGTCTTAATATGTTGTCCAGACTGGAGTACAGTAGCGCAATCATTAGCTCACTGTAACCTCCAACTCCCAGGCTCAAGCAATCCTGCTTCCTAAGTAGCTGGGACTACTGATGCATGTCAATCCAGATGATTTTTAAATATTTTAAATATTTTGTAGAGATGGGTTCTCATTATGTTGCCTGGGCTGGTGTCGAACTCTTGGCCTCTTCAACCCAAACTCTATTTCAATATTCACTGAAGAATATTATTCTTACTTAGCCATACCCACTTTCCTTGGAGAAGAAAAGGCATATATTTTCATTATAGATGAAGGTGGATGCTACTGAGAAGGCCTTTATATATCACATCAAGGCCCATTTTTACTGGTTATACCTCTTTTTCTGAGCACATGAAATATTTTCCTGAGTCTTTTAATTTTTTTTTTTTTTTTTTTGAGATGGAGTTTAGCTTTGTCACCCAGGCTGGAGTGCAGTGGCTGGATCTCAGCTTACTGCAAGCTCTGCCTCCCGGGTTTACCCCATTCTCCTGCCTCAGCCTCCCGAGTAGCTGGGACTACAGGCACCCACCACCACACCCGGCTAGTTTTTTGTATTTTTTAGTAGAGACGGGGCTTCACCGTATTATCCAGGATGGTCTCGATCTCTTGACTTCATGATCCGCCCGTCTCGGCCTCCCAAAGTGCTGGGATTACAGGCTTGAGCCACCGCGCCCAGCCTGATTTTTTTTTTTTTTTTTTTTTTTTGAGACAGAGTCTCACTCTATCACCCAGACTAGAGAATAGTGGTGCTATCTCAGCTCACTGCAACCTCTGCTGCTGGGGTTCAAGTGATTCTCATGCCTCAGCCTCCCAAGTAGCTGGGACTTCAGGTGTGCGCCACCATGCCCAGCTAAAATTTTTTTTGTATTTTTAGAAGAGACAGGGCTTTGCCTTTTTGGCCAGGCTGCTCTAGAACTCCTGACCTCAAGTGATCCACCTGCCTCAGCCTCCCAAAGTGTTAGGAGTATAGGTGTGAGCCACTGCACCTGGCCTTGTAATTATTTAAATGTGTTGCTTTTTTTTTTTGAGATGAGGTCCTGCTCTGCTGCCCAGGCTGGAGTGCAGTAGCACCATCTCAGCTCTGCAATCTCTGCCTCCTGGGCTCAAGCCATCCTCCTGCCTCAGTCTTCTGAGTAGCTGGGACTACAGGGTGTGCCACTGCACCTGGCCTAATGTGTTACTTTTAACCCCAGTTATTTATGAAGAAACTCCTACCCTGAGATTCCTTCTCTTACTGAGGTGAAGTCATTTTTATGTATTTAATTATTTCTTTATGAAAAGGAAAGAGTAAAATTCCCCTTCTTCATTCCTAAACAAAGTTCACTGTGGAACTCATATTTGGGCAAAAAGTTTAAGTAGAAATTTTCAAACTCAAAGAAAACTTTGGTCCTTTATGTTGCAAAAATCGAGAACATTACCTGTGTTAAGTTCAACAGACGTTGATACTGATTATCCAAATGGCAGATTATTCGTTCTTTTTAAAATGTGTGTGGTAGCTCCCCCTTCTACTTGCATTTGACTAATGCTAATACAAAATTAGATGCCATTTCCTGACTTAGTCACCAACTTACGCTGAGAAAATACGGGTCAAATAGGTGGAAGAAGAAAGCCAATATTTCCTTGGTAACCATTATATCAAAATTGAAGATAATTACTTAATCAAAAGTACAGATTTTCCATGCAATAGCTCTGTTTATCTCAAAGTATTAGCACATTGGACTACCTGACCATTTTTCCTAAAAAACTAAAGTGCAAATAATTTTAGTAAATTAAGTCATATTTTTCCACTGACATATTCTAATTTAAAGATAGAATTTTACTTAATTGATCCTTAACTAAGAGTGGCACTTAACCATTCTCTTACTATTGATGCTTATGGGTATCTAGCAATAGATTAAAGCCAGTGCCACTGCTACTTTGTTTTACTGTTATTGTATTTAAAGAGAAGCCACGTTGTATGTAAAGGATTTAAGGCCCTACTTCCAAAACACTACTTCCCCCTTCCCTAAATTCATGAGGTGGCCACCTCTTTTTTCTTTTTTCTTTTTTTTGAGGCAGAGTCTTGCTCTGTTGCCCAGGCTGATGTACAGTGGTGCCATCTCAGCTCACTGCAACCTTTGCCTCCTGAATTCAAGCTATTCTCATGCCTCAGCCTCCTGAGCAGCTGGGATTACACCTAGCTAATTTTTGTATTTTTAGTAGAAACAGGGGTTTCACCATGTTGACCAGGCTGGTCTTGAATTCCTGACCTCAGGTGATCCACCTGCCTCGGCCTCCAAAAGTGCTGGGATTACGGGCATGAGCCACCGCACCCAGCCCCACCTCAATTTTTTAATGTTTGAAACTTCACACTTCATTAGCATTCACTAAGGCATACTGAGGAAGCACCAACTTGAATTAGTGAAAATTTTGGATGCTATAATATAAAACTACATGATTGTATCTCTTCATGGTACAATATGCAATTCTTAGCAGTCTATAGTGAAGAATCTCCAGGAAGAAGGCCACTACTTCTAGGCACGTTGGTAAACTCATAAGATGAATAAGGTAACTGGGTAATTCATCTAACACATTTTTACAATTAGAATCATCATCTGTCTTGTATACTGTATCTACTTTGGTGCCAAATGCCTGCATTTGTATAGGGATTTACTACGTATAAAGCACATTTCACATGATGCTATTTGATTCAGATACAACACTAATCATTTTGGCTACCACTGTTTGTATGACTACTAGGAGTGCTTTAATGATATGACTCTTCTTTTAGCTTCTGACAAACGAGTGTTGTGAAGTTATCTGAATATGTTCAGTTCATGGTCACTGAGCAGTTACTATATGCTTGGCATCAAGCTAGAAAATTTTTGTCCTCTTAGGTTAACAATTCACTCTAAATTATCATTTATTTTGCCTGGTGACACTTTATCTTATGCTTTATGCAGCACTTGTCTAAATGTACTCACGTATTCAAAAGATACTTAACACTTATAATAGGTTACAGACACAAATTCAAAATGACTAGAGTCTTCAGGTGAAAGTCATTTGCCATGTGGAACAACACTAATCAACCAATTAATCAATCAGTGTTTTGCTCTAGCTAATATAGCTTGTTCAGGGTTTCTCCACCTTGACACTATTGACTTTTTTTTTTTTTTTTTGAGATGTCTTCTTGCTGTGTCACCAGGCTGGAGAACAGTGGTGTGATCTCAGCTCACTGCATCCTATGCCTCCTGGATTCAAGTGATTCACCATGCCCGGCTAATTTTTTGTGTTTTAGTAGATGCGAGGGTTTCACCATGTTGGCCAGGATGGTCTTGATCTCCTGACCTTGTGATCCACCCGCCTCAGCCTCTTAATATGCTGGGATTACAGGCATGAACCACTGTGCCCTGCCAAATTTTTAAATTGTTGTTGTTGTTGTTGTTGTATAGATTAGAGGCTTCTATGTTGCCCAGGCTGTCCTCGAATGCATAGCCTCACCTCCTTTTGCGCCAGGACAACAAGCCTGAGCCACTATGGCTCCCCGGCACTGACATTTTAGATCAGGTCATTCTTTGTTCTGGGGGACTATCCTGGGCATTATAGGATGTTCAACAGGAGCACTTACCTCTTTCCATTAGATGCCAGTAGTACCTCCACTTCCAGTTTTGATCACCACAGATGTCTCCAGACATTGCCAAATGTCCCCATGGTGGAGGGGAGGGGACAGATTGTCCCTGGCTAAAATCACTGTGCTAGTGTGGAGATCATGCTTTCTTTACTAGATTTTAAAGACCTTGAGGGCAGAGACCCAGCCTGATTCATCACTCTACCACCTCTTCCCCACTAACTAAATTTAGCTTCTGGCACAGAAATGCTTCTTGATGAATGTTCTGAAAAGAATAAAATATCTCCTAGAGTCCTCCACTGTCGTAAGCCCTGTACAAGGCACCTTGATAAACCCATAAGATGAACAAGGTAACTGGGGTAATTCATCTAACAAATTTGAATACAAATTTACAATTTGAATAATTATCTGTGTTGTATATCGTGCCCATGTTGGTGCCAAATGCCTACATTTGCAGAGAGCTTTACCATGTATGAAGATACAAAGCACGTTTCATATAATGTTATTTGATTCAGATATAACACTAATCACTTTGGCTACCACTGTTTATAATTTAAACTCCCAAGTCCGAGAGCCATATTTTTAGGCAGGAGTGGGAGGTATTTCGATTTCATTGGCATTGCCTTCATTTATTAAAAGGAACTCTTGGGATTGGTTTAATAATAATTGAATTTAAATTTCAGATTCTTTTTTGTCATGTTAGAAGTAGAACATCTAAAAGGCCCTTCGTGATCTAAGTAATTCTGGTTTACTTAGATTCCTGGAAATTGCCAGAGGATTTTAAGGGAGGAGGGGAAAAAAGAGTGAGGAAATTTTCCCTGTGGGCAATTGGGGAAAACAAAAATATTTTTGTGCTGCAGTGACTTCTCAGGAAAGGAGGGTTGGCCAGCAGCGGCTGCATCTGCGCAAGGGGAATTTCCACATTTGGGAAAACATGGTCATAATTAATGACTTAGGAAAGCCAAGAAAATGGACCATGTTGGAAAAATATGATCTTCAGTGGCCAAGTCATTGTCAACTGATTGGGCCAGAAAATTGGATTATTTTAGAAAGAGATTTTTATTTGTGAATATTTGTCTGTAGGTCCTTCCTTCTGTGAATCTAGTAAGTGCCCCACTCCTGCCTGGGGAGTCGGTTTCTCATAGCCTTTCCCACTCTCTCTGTCTCTCCCTGTCCTAAGGGAGCACTTGCTTTAGACTTCTAGCCTGAACACTGGCCTGCAGTCTTTTGCTTTGAACATGATGCTTGGGTCCAGCCAGCAGAGCTATTAGCATCCATTAAAATAGGGATTATCTGGGATTCCGGGTCAAGGGCTGAAGGATGAGTTGCTAGATCCTAACACAGCCCTCATTTATTGATGGCTCCATGTCCTGGGTCCTGTGCGAAGAACACTGAAAAACTGTCTTGATTTAGATATGAGAAAACTGAGGCTCGGGGAATTTAAGTCACTTACCTAGGACCAATACAGCTTTAACTACCAAGCTATACTTCTTGCATCTTCTCATCCTGTATATAAAGTCTGCTTCCTAAATTGGAATGTTCTCACTCTGTATACAATCTCTTCCCCGGACCACCTTGTTTAAACTAGTTCTGGCCTGAGCTGATGTTCATCGGAGTACTTCCTGGTTACCTATTCTCAGTAGGATAAGTCTGGGTTAGCAGGTTCAGCACCGTTGAATCTTGGTCTACCTGGGGAATGATTATGTGGTCAGAATGTTCTTGCCCAGCTTTGGGGTTTTCTTTTATTTCAGTGATCAATTTTATAAAATAGGTATAATCATCTTTTGCTTCTTCTTTTCATAATTTTCTTTTTTTTTTAAGATTATGATTCTTTATTTTTTTTAGAATCAAATAGTTTCTATTATCTCAAACATGTTTTTCTTAATTCTCAAATAGGTGTTACATTCAGAAAATTCACCCAGTGTTTAATTTATTTTTATTTATTTATTTTTTTATTTTTTATTTTTTATTTTTTATTTTTATCTTTTCATAGTTTTCTCAAGATCAGGAATAGCTTGCCAAATTTCAACAGGTATTCCCAAGTTGAAGGTCAAGTTTTTTTAGAAAGGGAAATATCTCTAAGAAAAAAAAAAAAATCCTTATATTTGGTATTTAGATATAGTATCCAATAGAATATGAACAAAATGCAATACATTGTTTTGTGAATTGAAAAAGCTGCAAGTTAGGCCGGATGTGGTGGCTCACGCCTGTAATCCCAGCACTTTGGGAGGCCGAGGCGGGCAGATCACGAGGTCAGGAGTTCGAGACCAGCCTGGCCAACATGGTGAAACCCTGTCTCTATTAAAAATACAAAAATTAGCCAGTCGTGGTGGTAGGCATCTGTGTTATTTATTTATTTATTTATTTATTTTTATTTATTTTTTTTGAGATGGAGTCTCGCTCTGTCACCTAGGCTGGAGTGCAGTGGCCGGATCTCGGCTAACTGCAAGTTCTGCCTCCCGGGTTTATGCCATTCTCCTGCCTCAGCCTCCCAAGTAGCTGGGACCACAGGCGCCCGCCGCCTCGCCCGGCTAGTTTTTTGTTTTGTTTTGGTTTTTTGTATTTTTTTAGTAGGGACGGGGTTTCACCATGTCAGCTAGGTGTTATTTATTTTTATATATTTATTTTTGAGACAGAGTCTCACTCACTGTGTCACCCAGGCTGGAGTGCAGTGGTGTGACTTGCAGCCTTCACTGCCCCAGTTCAAGCAATTCTTGTTCCTCAGCCTCCCAAATAGCTGGGATTACAGGTGTGCACCACCACACCCTGCTAATTTTTGTGTTTTTAGTAGAGAGAGGGTTTTGCCTTGTTGGCCAGGCTGGTCTCAAACCCCTGGCCTCAAGTGATCCACCCACCTCGGACTCCCAAAGTGTTGGGATTACAGGCATGAGCCACCGTGCCTGGCCTATGTGTGTTATTTATGGGCAGGACTTGAGGATGTTGCCCAACAGGCATTTTGGAGCATGCAGGTCAGCATCACTAGCATGCTGAGCCCTTGCTACGGATTCGAACTTCCCAAGTTTTTGCTGCATGGTTTCAATGTACCATCACCTTCCAGATGTACTAAAGTCTAGAACACAGGCTGAGTCCATGGGCCCAGCTAACCACTGATCCAGAAGCCTGGGCCCGCAGAGGGTCACCTTGGGATTGGAAAGGTCTGGAAAAGGCTGAGAGGATCATAGAAAGGAAGAGGATCTATTAATTTTTCTGATTTTGTCATTTTACCTGGAGAACAGCCCGATGAAAAGTCTAAAATTCCAGTCAAGGGAGTAGAGATGGTTTTAGCCTTTGGAAAGAATATATATAAAAATACGAAAAAGCTAAGAAAAAGGCAAAATGTTCCAGAGGCTAAATATTTCTCACATCTTCCCAGAATATTTAGGTTTCCCCCTTCTTAAAATCCTGGCCAAAAATGGAGGGAGGGAGGACATTCCCCAGATGTTTCTTTTCAGTTGTCCCAGACCTTCTGAAAAGAGTGAGAAAATATTACCATATTACTGGGCAAAGAGAAGTAAGTCATTTGATAACTGCACTGAAAGAGTGATACAATTGGGGTATAAGTGGTGTGTTTACCTTCGGAAAGGAGGACACAGGAGGAAAGAGGTAGGGTAAAAGATGTTGATGTTGCTTATTCATTATGATGTCTTAAAGCACAACACATTGTATGTTCTTTAACTAGCAAAGACATTTTGCTCTGTAAAGAATAACTCTGCTGGGCATGGAGGCTCACGCCTGTAATTCCAACATTTTGGGAGGCCAAGGCTAGCAGATCGTTTGAGCCCAGGAGTTTGAGACCAGCCTGGGCAACACAGCAAAACCCTGTCTCTACAAAAACATATAAACAATAGCTGGGTGTGGCGGTGCATGCCTGTGGTCACAGCTACTTGGGAGACTGAGGCAGGAGGATTGCCTGAGCCTGGGAGGTTCGTCAAGGCTGCAGTGAGCTGAGAGGGCACCACTGCACTCCAGCCTAGGTGACAGAGCGAGACCCTGTCTTGAAAAATAGTAATAATAATAACTCAAGGATGCTGGTAATATGTTACAGATATTATTTTTATTCTTAATACTTCTACTTAAAAATCTTTCCCTTCATTTATTCAGTCATTCAGAAATCTTTGGTGAGAACCTACCATGTGCCTTCATCTGGGTGCTAGGAATACAACAGTGAACACAACAGATGAGGTCCCAGCTCTCATGGAGCTTATATTCTAGTGTAGGGGAGTTGGAAAATGAGGAAACATTTACATTTCGTTACCTGATACATAAAGAGGTAAATATGATGTGTTAGACTATGAAAGGTTAGACAGTGATAGCAATGCAGAGCAATACAATAGAGTGAAGTGGTAGATGACAAAGTGGCTATTTTAGACTGGGTGGCGGGGGAAGACCTGTCTGAAGTGGTGACATTTGAAGAGTGATCTCAATGACAGGGAGGACCTGGTCATGAAAAGATCAGAATGAAGAGCACTCTACATGGAGAGAACAGATGGTTCCAACATCCTCAAGATGGCAAGAAATTTGAGTTTGAGAAAGAGAGAGAGGGCCTAGGTGGCTGGAACTCAGTGGCAAACGCAAAAGTGGTATGAGATGAAGTAGGACAAGTGGACTGGACCTAGATCATTTAGGCATGGCTGGCCATGGTAAGGAATTTGGATTTTAAGTGAGATGAGAAGCTCTCAGAAGGTTTTAAGCAAGGAAGTAACTTTCTGTTTTGGTCAATGAATTGTAGAGAGCAAGGGTGGAAGTCCTGAGATGATTAGGAAGCAATTGCAGGAATTCAGGCCAACAACGGCGACTTGGTCTAGGATACTAGCAGTGAAGATGAGGAGCATTGGGTGTACAGGGTGTGTGTGGAAGGCAGAGTCAACGGGCCTTTCTGATGGTTTGTATGTAAGATATAAGAAAAAGGAACCAAAGATATATCCTCTGTTATCAGCTCAGGCACTGGGTGGATGGTGATGCCATTTAGTGAGATAGGTGGGCTGGAAACAAGAAGTGTGGAAGACCCTGATAACTCCCTCCCAAATAGCTGTTCCTTTCTTCCTCCTTGCTAACACAACCCTGACTTTGTTTAGGATGACAGTACGTCCAGCTTCAAGTGATGAATTATGATTGCTGTCATTCAGTCATAATAATCTCTTGCCCTTTTGTTAGATACTCAATTCCCTCATCTCCTTTGCAGTTAGGGGTGACTCATTTCTGGCTAATAAGCCCTAAGTGAAAGCCTCTGGGGATAGATGTGGCTGTCTGGAATACCATCGCAATAGCTGGAACTATGGCAGCTATTTTCTGACTGTAAGACAAAAGACATGAAGATTAAAGACCAATACATTAAGTATGATAAAGTAGAAACAAAAATTTACCTGATTCCTGGGTAGTATAGATGAGCAGCTGGGTCAACACCAGAAATCATCTATTGCCAAATATCTTGTTTATGAAAAGAAGCAAAACTATTTGTTTAAATCTTGTTATTTAATATAAGAAGGTTAAAGGAAAGAATCAGGAGTACTCTTCTAACCATGTTGTGTTTGAGATGCCTATTAGATATTCATGTGGAAGTGACTACCTAATTCCTTCCTTTCTCCAATGGAATAAAATTTTCTAGATCTTTTAAATCTTAGCATAAGACTATAGTACTAGAAAATATGAAGCACTGGCTGGGCATGGTGGCTCACGCCTATAATCCCAGCACTTTGGGAGGCCGAGGAGGGTGGATTGCCTGAGCTCAGGAGTTTGAGACCAGCCTAGGCAACACGGTGAAACCCTGTCTCTACTAAAAAATACAAAAAATTAGCCAGGTGTGGCAGCGTGCACCTGTAGTCTCAGCTACTCGGGAGGCTGAGGCAGGAGAATGGCTTGAACCTGGGAGGCAGAAGTTGCCAGGAGCTGAGACTGTGCCATTGCACTCCAGCCTGGGCGACAGAGTGAGACTCTGTCTCCAAAAAAACACATACAAAAAATTAGCCGGGCATGGTGGTGCACACCTGTAGTCCTAGCTACTTGGGAGGCTGAGGTGGGAGGATGACCTGAGCCTAAGAGGTCAAGGCTGCTGTGAGCTGTGTTTGTGCCACTGCACTCCAGCCTGGGAGATACAGTGAGACCCTGTCTCAGAAAAAGAAAGAGAGAGAGAAAGGGGAAGGGAGAGAAGGGAGAGGAGAGGGGGAAGAAGAGGAGGGGGAGGGGAAGGGGAAGAAGAGGAGGGGGAGAGGAGGGAGGAGGGGAGGGGAGGGGAGGGAGAAGGGAGGAAGAGGGAAGGTGGGGAGGGGAGTGTTAAGCATAAAAGCGAATGAAGTTGAGGTGACCGGGAGGGAGACCAAATTAGAAGCTGACCATCAACATATAAGTCTGACTTCCCTATTATTGATAGGTTAGCAGGGTTGAAGTTGTTAAAATAGGAAATACAGTATACTGGGGTGGCAGGGAAAGCTCAGTCTGAGGAACAGGCAGGTTCCCAAGTTACCAAGTACCTTCCATCACCATGGTGGGGCAACACTGTCCTAGACTAGAGTACACATTTCTACAAAGTGATCTCCACGAAGATACCTTCTATAAAGGTACCGTCTTACCTGTGTGACACAGTGTTCATGTACTGCTGTATTTCCTCTCCTGATATATAACACATAATCTAGTGAAATTTCCCCACTAACTTACCTGGGGAACTATAAGTAGGCCAAATGGAGCTTTTAGCACACTTTCTGGTTGCTGATAAAAATCAGCATCTGTAAACCCAATTGCTATTTCCATTAGAGCTGCTTTCCAGAACTAGGTCTCCAGTTATGTACATTAAAAGTTTGCCAACCCACTTATTTTCTTCCTAAATACTTTATTATATGCAGGGTGGCTTGGGCTTCATCTGCTGCAAGCAAATATATATATATTTGCCAGTGGGCCATCAGAAACATCTATTGATTGTCTATGTGTACAAGTAACTGAGTCTGCAAAATTGCCTTCACAGGCCAAGTCTCTTGTATTCTGCCTTTACTGAGAGTCTGTACTGTCCTAAGGTTAATTGGCTCATCATATTCTGCTTTTGTGCTCCCTAGTTTCCCATGATGCTTGGGGTTTTTGCCCCTACACTTTTCACTTTGTCTTCCTGTAATTTATTACAACCAACCCTTGTTTTTTTTTTTTTTTAACAATTTTGAATCTGCATTAATTTTTTAGTCCCCAGAGGAACACTATGTTCCCAAACATTATGTTCTGCACTCTCATGCTCATATCACTTTGTGTAGTGCCAGACACCTCCTGGGATCTCAAGAAATGTTGTTTCTTTTTAAAAGATGGGCGATTACTCTAGGAGGCTCATAAAAGATCCTTCTCAGTTGAGTTACTTTCACTGTTTATGTATCCCCAGTGGCTTAGGTCAAAATATTGGTTAATAGAAAGACTCCAAGTCTTTGAAGAAGCTTTGCTAGTGTCTCCTCATCTCTGTAAAAGCAAAGATGATTATTGACTGGTCTTACAGGAGTGTTGGAGAGAAATGATGAAAAGCATTAGAAATGAGAAGGCCTCTGTTGAAAATATGAAATGCCAGAGATAAGACAGTATCGTTACTCCCAAGCAGGCCTCAGTGCAAGTGGAGGTCTCTCCACCAATTGAAGCTGTTCACCACTACAAAGAATGGCTGTCCCGCAGGATCCTTTCTGCTGCTGGCTCCTACTGCAGAGAATAGAAACTTCTTTCCAAATACTGTATCCAAAATGTTTCCTCTTCTCTCAATTTCTCAGTTCTATCCAGAACACTTCAGTGCTTTCCTCCAAGGCAAACTTGAACCTTTCTCTGAATTCCTTCCTTGAAGGCTGTTTTGAGGCAGAGGGATAGGACCATGGACAGAGGCTTAGCCTACCAATCACTCACACAGCAGCAAAGCCAATTCTCTTCCTACCAGGAATCCCTGGGAGAGGATGTTTATATGAGTAGACTCTTCTTTACCTATAGGTCACTTTTCCCTTCTCTAATTTCTTTTGGAGTGGCGCTGTGTCTTCTAGAAACACTGGCTCCTTGCAGCAACTCTCTGCTCCTTAGACACATAAGAAATATTCATTCTTGGGTGCAGCACACCAACATGGCACAAGTATACATATGTAACAAACCTGCACATTATGCACATGTACCCTAGAACTTAAAGTATAATAATAAGAAAAAAAAGAAAAAAAAGAAATATTCATTCTTGCAAATGCAGTTCTTAAACTATTTCAAACATCTTCATTATAAAATATTTCGGGCAAACAGAAAATTATGAAAAATAGTTTAACAAACATCTATATGTAAAACACCTACCTTAACAGATCTTAATTTTGACTTACTTGCTTTAGTGTTTGTTTGTAAAAGGCTTACAATACATTTGAGGCCCCTTACCTACCACTGATCACATTCATTTCTCTACTCTTCTCCTTCCCTCTTTTCACAAAAGTAACCATTATCTGGAAGTTGCAGATAATTGTGTGTGTGATTCCCATGCATGCTTTTATACTTTTATATTATACATATATATTCATAAACAATACCGAGTATTGTTTTGCATTTGTAAACTATAAAGAAAAATTATATTATGCTGTATATAATATTCTGCCATGTTTTTTATTCATTATTATTTTTTAGATGTATTTATATTGCAGCCCAAAGAACTAAGCGATTACTTGTAATTGTTGTATATTATTCTCTCGCTTGAATATACACAGGTTACTTATCCTTCCTTTTGCCTTAAGGATGTGAAGGTTGTTTTTAGTTTGTTGTCAGTGGTGTTTGCTATAACAAACAATGCTGCAATTAACATTTAATTACCGGTCTTCTGGTGCACACCATGTGAGTTTTTCTAGGCCAGAGTCTGTCAACCTTGTATTATTGACATTTTGGACTAGATAATTCTTTGCTGTAGGAAGGATGTTGAGCAGCATTCCTCATCTCTAACAGCCAAAAGTATCTTCAAATATTACCAAATATTCCTTCGGGGGGGCAAAATCACCCTTGGTTGAAAACCATGAATCTAGACAATTTACCTAAGGAAGGAACTACAGGTCTTAGGATTTGTATTAATATATGGTACCATTTTGCTTTCCAAAAGTTCTGTTTCTCCACATTTTGCTAATTTTTGGCATTTTCAGAATTTAAAAATTTTGCCAATTTATGGGTATGAAATAGTTGTTTATTTTTCTTATTGCTTCGTATGAGTTCTTTATGATTTTTGAATACTAATACTTGGATGGTTTTATGCCTAGCAAAATATCTCCTCTCAGTCTGAGCTTTCTTTTTGTTGATGATCTCTTTTTTAAAGTAGTAAAATATATCCATATTTTCCTTTATGTTTTATACCTTCATGCTTTATTTAATAAGTTCTTCCCTACCCCAAGGGTGTAAACATAACCTCTTGTATTTTTTCTGGAAATATAAAGTTTTACTGTTCATGTTTAGGTCTTTAAACCAACTTAAACTTATTGTGATATGAAATAGGAAATATGTATATAATTATTCCAACACATATTTATTAAATAGTTCATCTTTTCACGCCTGAATTACTATGTGACTTCTGGTTTTAAATTTTGATACTTTGTAGGGCAAACCCCTTGATTTATTATTCATTTTCAAAATTGTCTTGGCTATTATGGTTGGTTATCTGACCAACAAATATTATTTCTTTCTCCTTTCTTTTCTTTTTTTTTTTGAGACGGAGTTTCACTCTTGTTGCCCAGGCTGGAGTGCAGTGGCGTGATCTTGGCTCACTGCAACCTCCGCCTCCTGGGTTCAAGCAATTCTCCTGACTCAGCCTCCCAAGTAGCTGGGATTACAGGTATCCACCACCACACCCAGCCAATTATTGTATTTTTCGTTGAGATGGGGTATCAGGCTGGTCTTAAACTCCTGACCTCAGGTGGTCCACCTGCCTCAGCCTCCCAAAGTGCTAGGATTACAGGCATGAGCCACTGAGCCCAGCCCTCTTTCTCCTTTCTAACCTCAATTATTTTCAAGTATTCATGGGTCCTCTGCCACGGTGCATAGTCTAAGCCTGTCATAGTAATCCCATTCCATTAGGATTGGTTTGGGCATGGGCTTGTGTTGCATGTCTTGGCAATGAGACCCAAGTGGAATTGTGCTAGATTGGGGTTGGGATGGGGTGGGTAAGTTTTCCTCACACTGAAAAAGGTACATGAAAAAAAGACTTGCCCTTCCTATGTTTGTACAAAGTTGGAGAAAAATGTGATGGCTGGTACTGTGGCAGCCATCTTGTCACTCTGAGGGGACAAGCTGGAAACCAGCAAACAGAGATTAGCTAAACAGAAAGATGAAAAGGTCCCAGGTCCCCATGATGCTGCTGTGCTGTTGAAGTAACCAATATTGGGGTCACCTATCACTGGACAGCCTGTAATCTGAAATAATAAACCTCTTATTGCTTAAGCCACTTTAAGTTGTATATTGTTACTTTCTACCAAAGGCATGTAATTTTTGACTCTTTAGTTTTCTACGTGGACTTTGTAATCACTGTGCCACATTCCATAATCAGGTTGGGATTTTTTAAATTGGGTTTGCATTGAAATTAAATATTAAATATTTAAAAATTAAATATTAACTTTGGGAGAACTGACATCTTTATGATAATGAATATTCTAATTCATGAATATGGTATATGTTTCCATTTATTCAAATCTTCTCTAATGTTTTCCATAAAAATATTTTATATACAAAAATACATGTTACATTTATTCCTAGACACTATATTGCTATTAAGTATGGTATATTTTGTTTGCTAGTAAATGTTGTATGTGATAAATACTGAGATGTCGAGTTACAGTGGAATTTTGTATGTTGATCTTATACCAATCAACATACAAGACAGAGTTTTGCTTTGTTGTCCCGGCTGGAGTGCAGTGACATGATCTCAACTCACTGCAACCTCCGCCTCCTGGGTTCAAGCGATTCTCCTGCCTCAGTCCCCCTCAAGTAGCTGGGATTACAGGAATGCACCACTACACCCAGCTAATTTTTGTTTTTTTTAGTAGAGATGGGGTTTCATCATGTTAGTCAGACTGGTCACGAACTCCTAACCATAAGTGATCCACACACCTCAGCCTCCCAAAGTGCTGGGATTACAGGCGTGAGCCACCATGCCCAAACAATTGTTGTTTTTTTAGAGACAGGATCTCAGGCTATTGCCCAGGCTGGAATGCAATGGCGCCAAAATAACTCACTACAGCCTCAAATTTCTGGCTCAAGGGATCCTTCTGTTTCAGCCTCCTGAATAGCTGGGACTACAGACAAACATCAACACACCCTGCTAATTTTTAGATTATCTGGGAGTCTTGCCATCTTGCCCAGGCTGGTCTTTAACTCCTGGGCTCAAGCAATCCTCCCACCTCAGCCTTCCAAAGTTCTAGGATTACAAATGTGAGCCACTGAGCCCAGCCTGAGTTGTCTTTTTAATTCTGATTTTATTTTCAGACAGTCTGTTTGATATTCTTCATAAACGATTACATTATCCAAAGAAGGAGAGTTAGTCTTTTCTTTTTCTCTACTGTGGTGATGGAGATACCATGGATTCAGTCATGGAGGCCTGTAGTTGCTTGATCCAATTTCCTGTCTTGTGTCCTTTCTTCCTGCCCTATCATTCCTTCATGTAAAGCCTATTACCACGTGTGGTCAGCTTATTTAGCCTCTCTAACAAGCCAGTTTGTTTGGCTGGGATAGGGGCTCTCAGTCTAGCCCATAGGTTTAAGCAGTGAACCCAGCTTACCACCCACTACCCTCACTCTGTGCAGGTCACTTTTAGTCCCCTTTAAGGGGTCTAGAAGCCCCATTCTAGCATCCTCTGCCTCCTTTCAGACCTGGAACCCAACCGGCCCATGTTTTTAACCCCATTTATTGCTTTGCATTTCTGGTCCAAAGAAAAGTTTATATTTGGGCCGGGCGCAGTGGCTCACACCTGTAATCCCAGCACTTTGGGAGGCTGAGGCAGGCAGATCACCTGAGGTCAGGTGTTCAAGCCTAGCCCGGCCAACATGGTGAAACTCCAACTCCACTAAAAATACAAAAAATTGGCCCGGCGTGGTGGCATACTTCTGTTATCCCAGCTACTTGGGAGGCTGAGGCAGGAGAATCGCTTGAAACTGGGAGGCAGAGGTTGCAGTGAGCCGAGATCGCGCCACTGCACTCGAGCCTGGGCAGCAGAGTAAGTCTCTGTCTCAAAAGAAAAAAGAAAAGAAAGTTTATATTTGGAGAAAACTATGTCTTTTAATTTTTCTCTTTTGTATTTTAATAACCATTGCTTTGTGCTTAGAGCTGAGCGAGTGCCTCAAAGGTTCAACAATGCTACCTTGACCAGAAATCATAATTCCAATGTCTATTTTGTAAAGGATTACAGAACTAGCTTCTACTACTGGTGATACTTCATGCAGTAATTATCACCAAACACAATGCTATTCAGAATTTCTACAGTATCTTTCAGGTCCTTGTGCTTGGTAAACACTATATTTGTGTCTGTGTTTGTCACCTGGGGAATGGGGAATGGAGGTAAATACTATTTTCTGCACCCAAAAAAACTGAGGCCTCTAACTAGCCAGACAGCCACAAGACTGTGAGTTCCTCCAATGATAGGGCTGTGCCTTTTTCATCCTGTGGCTCTTCACAGAAAATAACTCAAGCAAAGATTTTCAACTGAGCAAACCAAACTCTGGGCCCGTACCTGGCTTTATTCAACAAGAGGTCCCATGAACTGAGGAGACCCCCTATTGAGTGCCCTCAGGATCTATGCACTACCATGACTTGAGAAAATGAGAGGATCAAAAGACAGGAATAAGAGCCACAGTCGTTGATTTTAAGCAAAATAAGTGGAAAGGAATTGTCAATGGCATTTCATCTAGAAAGTGAATTTTGATTGAGATTTAGATATTTTTTATATGAATCCCTTTATATAAACTAGCTTAGTATGTAAATATAATCAAAATAGCATTCATTAAAATTGTAAAACTTATTTATTAAAATATGTAAAACAGCCAGCTGCAACAGTAGCGACTAAGACGTGTAAAAATAAATTATTTTGTTCAACAAATACAAATATGTATTGAGTTCCTACCACGTGCTCACACTGTACAGGAAGTGGGGACACAAAGATAAATAAAACAGATCCCTGTGCAACTAAAAATCTAGTTGAGCCAATTGATGGGCAAATAAATCATCCAAATATGATGGGATAGCTTGGGCACAGTGGCTCGCGTCTGTAATCCCTACACTTTGGGAGGCTGAGGCAGTCGGATCACCTGAGGTCAGGAGTTCGAGACCAGCCTGGCCAACATGGCAAAACCTTGTCTCTACTAAAAATACAAAAATTAACCGGGTGTTGTGGTGGGCATCTGTAATCCCAACTACTCGGGAGGCTGAGGCAGGCGAGCTGCTTGAACCCAAGAGGCAGATGTTGCAGTGAGCCGAGATTGCACCATGGCACTCCAGCATGGACGACAAGAGTGAAACTCTGTCTCAAAAAACAAAACAAAACAAAATATGATGGGATAGGCTCCTTGAAAGAGTGTTAGTTTGAAGAAACACTTGTACCCCTGTGTTCATTGCAGCATTATGCAAAATAGCCAAGAGGTGGAAGGAACCTAAGTGTCCAATGACAGATGAATGTGTAATCGCCCAGCCGGGTTCTTCCTGCCTGCTGCCCAGAAAAGCCAATGCAAAAAAGCAGGTTTTGCAGCAAAGAGTTTAATAAGTGCAGGGCCAGCCAAGTGGAAGGACAGGAGATAATTCTCAAATCCGCCTCGCCAAGAATGTGAGGACTAGGGTTTTTCAAGGATAGTTTGGCAGGCAGGGGTTAGGGAATAGGGAATGCTGATTGGTTGGGCTGGGATGAAATCATAGGGGCTTGAAGGTGTTTTCTTGCACTGAGTCAGTTCTTGGGTGCAAGTTACGGGTCTGGGTGGTGCCAGTTGGTCCACACGGAATACAAGGTCTAAAAAATATCTCAAATACCATTCTTAGGTTTTACAATAATGATGTTATCTATAGGGGCAATTGGGAAAGTTATAAATCTTGTTACCATTCGCTACGTGACTCCTGAGTAGTAAGTAGTTTTTAAAGGCAAGTTATAAAACAATGACTGGTTTGAGTTTAATTATGTGTATATCTTAGCAGTATTCAGACCCCTGTCACAATTCTAACCTTATGGACTTATGTTCGTTATATGAAAGTAGTTTTGGTTCCTGAGCAAGCAGAGGGGGTGAGTTCACGAAGGAAGTATCATCATCTTTGTTTTGAAGTTAAACTATGAACTAAATTCCTCCCATAATTAGCTTGGAATGAGCAAATTAGCCTGTGAGGTTAAAAGCAAGATGCAGTTAGTTATGCTAGATTTCCTTCACTGTCATAATTTTTGTAAAGGTGGTTTCCAGTGGATAAATAAAATGTGGTATGTGCATACAATGGATTATTATTCAGTCTTAAAAAGGAAGGAAATTCTGACACAGGCTATAACATGGATGAACCTTGAGAACATGATGCTGAGTGAAATAAGCCAGTCACAACAAGACAAATACCTGAAGATCTCTCCGACCTTCCGACCTTCCCCCTCACTCCCCATCTCTACCAAAGAAATTGAAGCTCCTTTATCTGTCTGGGATCAGTCTTACCAAGGAGAACAATCATTTTCTTCCCCTCTCCGGAAGACCAAGAATGTAACCACAGATGAACAGACCCTTTCACAAGATAATGCCTGTCTTTCAGACTTATTTATGAGACTAATTTATGAGTGTGATTACTCTCATGTGAGGTATCTAGAATGGTCAATTCTTAGGAACAGAAAGTAGAATGGTGGTTGCCAGAAGCTGGGGGAGGAGGGAGAAATGAGAGTTGTTTAATGGGTACAAACCTTCAGTTTTGCAAGATGGAAAATTTTGGAGATTGCTGGTCCAACAATGTGTACACACTTAATACAAATGCACAGTAGACTTAAGAGTGGTTAAGATGGCAAATTTTATCTTGTGGGTATTTTTACCACAATTTAAAAAATGTTTTTTAAAAAGTGTTAGCATCCAGAGGGCAGAGGCATTTCTAACATCTTGCAGAATGCCTGGTATCATAGTAGGCACTTGACAAATATTTTGCCTCCCTTTGGCTTCTGCTCCCCGTCCTGTGTCCTACACAACAGGACAAAGGCCAAGTGGTTCTGTGAGCCAATTCAGCAAACAAAGGCACTTCTCTCTCCAAGGCACAAAGAAGAATTTCGAATATTTGTGATTTAAGATTTGTCCTGGTCACACCAACTATTCTTTACTTCTCAGATATGCTTATCTGAGTTCTTTTGGCATTTAACTTGGCTAAAGATAGATGCTGTTTCTACTTCCCAAAACAGAATTGTGATGGACTTTGTAAGAAAAAAAAAAAAAAGTGGGAGGAAGTCTGTGAAATGAAATCATTATTAGGCCATGGTGCAAATGGCTCTCCGGCCCTGGGTGCAGCCCAGCACAGGAGGAAGGGTGAGCTAATTAGCATGGATTTGCAGTTCTGCAGCTCGCCTTTGTTCCCTCCCTCTACTGGCTGTGTCTGATTCTAGTCGCTGGGTTTATTCTCTTGTGTTTGTTTTTTTCGCTTGGCCAAAAATAGAGAGACAAAAAAAGTTTCCTTATACTTACTTCAGCTTTTTACTTTTTTCCTTGTGTGTTTGGTTTCCTCTTACGTGATCCTTCCTTCTTCCTGCCACCTGCTAGTTTCTCTATGGTGGGGCTCAGAAACCAACACCCCACAATATGGTACACTGACACACCACACTGAAGAATCCTCACGGTCTCTCTGACCTTCCGACCTTCCCCCCTCACCCCCCCATCTCTACCAAAGAATTTCCTTTATCTGCCTGAGATCGGTCTTACCAAGCAGAACAATCGTTTTCTTTCCCTCTTCGGAAGACCAAGAATGTAACCACACACGAACAGACCCTTTCACAAGATAATGCCTGTCTTTCAGATTCATTTATTATTGCAATGAAAACTATTACAAGTTAATTTCTAGTCCCCATCCTATCATTCTCCCTAGTAATCATTTATTGCCCCTCAACAGCATTCTCCTTCTCCTCACTCCCATAACCTGCTGTACAAAGATCCAAGCCTCCGGCCGGGCGCGGTGGCTCAAGCCTGTAATCCCAGCACTTTGGGAGGCCGAGACGGGCGGATCACGAGGTCAGGAGATCGAGACCATCCTGGCTAACACTGTGAAACCCCGTCTCTACTAAAAAAATACAAAAAACTAGCCGGGCGAAGTGGCGGGCGCCTGTAGTCCCAGCTACTCGGGAGGCTGAGGCAGGAGAATGGCGTGAACCCGGGAGGCGGAGCTTGCAGTGAGCTGAGATCCGGCCACTGCACTCCAGCCCTGGCGACAGAGCGAGACTCCGTCTCAAAAAAAAAAAAAACAAAAAAAACAAAGATCCAAGCCTCCTTTTTTTTTTCTGTAGCCTCAAGATGGTATCAAAGCTTTTGTATCTCATTGGGAAGCTGGGTCTTCATTCTGAAGGCTCCCTTGTATACATGTAACCATAATAGGTTTGTTGCCCAATGCCCACAGCAAGTCAATATACTGAGACACCCGGTTGGAGCAGAGAAAGAGGTTTAATCACAGGGTCACTGAACAAGGAGATGGGAGTAAAACTCAAACCCATCTCCAGGAGGAATTTGGAGCTAGGGTTGTTAAGGATTTTGGAGTGGACCAGTGTGGAGGTCTTCAGTTGGTAGAAGAGTGTAGAGTGATATCATGGGACAGGGAGATGAAGCAGCTATTCACTCATACTGATCCTCTTCCTCTGTGGGGGTCTTCAAATTGGTTAAAATTAGGGGTCTAAAAAACATCTTAAGCAATCCTTAAACAAAAGCTTTATGATTGATTCTAACGTCAGATATACAAATCTTCAGTATCTAGTGACTTTTAGCAGCAAGGAAGTGGGCCAAAGTGCAGCCTGATTAATGCTTTATTTTATAAAATTAATATCATATTTAATTAATGATATTATATAACATATTATGTAATATATTTTATTATATTAATGCTTATAAATACCTATATTTCTGTCCAGAACCTGGCATGCAATTCTTGTCAACCCTGTGTGAGCAGTTTCATACATATGAAGTAAATTTGTATACCTTTTCTCCTGTGTTAATCCATCTGCCTCATATCAGTGATTTGCAGCAAACCTCTTCCTACCTTTCTCAAGTATAGCTTTTCCTTGTGTTCTGTAACCCTGGCTTGGTGCACGGTACTCAGGTACTCATGGACAGGTTGAGTTGCAACATTTGGTGACAGTACAGACATGAAGCCTGGAAAGGACCTGCGGGGTTTGAATTGAGGGATGCCCATTTCTGGCCCAAGCCCTGGGTGGAGCTCTCCATTGTTGGTTCTGGCTTGGCCACGGCCCTGGGCATGCACATGGCCAAGACGCAGCGTACGGAAAAGGTCCCTGCCTAGTGCTGGTGGAGAAAGCTGTCCAGGCATCTTCCAACCTCCTCATGCCAGTATACTGAGAGGGTAAGTGCAGAACAGAGCCAATGGAAGACCTCCTTAGGACACTAGGTGAATCATGGAACCAACTGAGGTTTCCAGCCTGGAGATTTGATCATGCCACTTTTTTTTTTTTTGAAGACCAGAGTCTGGCTCTGTCACCCAGGCTGGAGTGCAGTGGCATGATCTCAGCTCACTGCAACCTCTGCCTTCTGGTTTGGATGATTCTTCTGCCTCAGCCTCCTGAGTAGCTGGGATTACAGGTATGCACCATCACGCCCGGCTAATTTTTTTTTTTTTTTTTGGTATTTTTAGTAGAGGCAGGGTTTCACCATGTTGACCAGGCTGATCTTGAGCTCCTGACCTCAGGTGATCCACCCACCTTAGCCTCCAAATGTGCTGGGATTACAGGCATGAGTCACCATGCCCGGCCTCTTGCCACTTTTTAAACGTAACACTTAAATAGTTCCTGCTGTGTGACAGACACTGTTCTAAGTGCTTTTATTTAATTTATTTATTTATTTTGAGATGGAATGTTGCTCTGTCGCCCAGGCTGAAGTGTGGTGGTGTGATCTCGGCTCACTGCAACCTCCGCCTCTCAGATTCAAGCAATTTTCTTACCTTAGCCTCTTGAGTAGCTGGGACTACAGGCATGCACCACCATGCCTGGCTAATTTCTGTAGTTTTTTAGTACAGTAGTACTAAAACTACAGTAGTAGTTTTTTAGATGGGGTTTCACTATGTTGGCTAGGGTGGTCTCGAACTCCTGACCTCCAGTGATCTGCCCGCCTCAGCCTCCCAAAGTGCTGGGATTACAGACCACTGCACCTGGCCTCTAAGTATTTTTAAATATTAATTCATTTAATCCTTTCAACAACCCTGTGAGCTAAGAACTACTATTGTCTGAATTTTATGGATGAGGAAAAGGAAACTGAAGGCCAGAGAGGTTAAGGACTTGCTCAGAGTTACCCAGCTGTTACTTCTCTGGTTTATAGATGGCACCTTCCTGCTGTGTCCCCACATGGTGGAAGAAGGCAAGACATCTTTCTGGTATTAGCATCTTTAACACCTGCAGTTTGATTTTCACCACTCCACTATGCTGCCACTCTGGTTTATATATAGTCTCCCAGGATCTCCTTTGGAGATTTCATGGCTGCTTATGCCAAGCATCTCCCCAAGGTATAACACTCTCTGTTGGGTATGGGCAGTGTGTGTATTCCTCTGAAACCTCTGTGTGCCCCCTGGGATATCCACGGGCAGTCATGTGTTCACAGGTTTAATTCTGCAGAAGACATCAGACTCTACCCTTCTTTCTCTTCAGGGATCAGGGCACAAGGAAGCCATTTCTACCCATATAAACATTAAAAAGTACAATTTCAGGCCGGGTACAGTGGTTCACGCCTGTAATCCCAACACTTTGGGTGGCCAAGGCAGGTGAATCCCCTGAGGTCAGGAGTTCAAGACCAGCCTGGCCAACATGGTAAAATCATGTCTTTGCTAAAAATAAATAAATAAATAAAAAAGAAAAGAAAAGAAAAATTAGCTGTGCATGGTGGTGTGCACCTGTAATCCCAGTTACTTGGGAGGCTGAGGCACGAGAATGGCTTGAACCTGGGAGGCAGAGGTTGCAGAGATCATGCCACTGCACTCCAGTTTGGGTGACAGAGCGAGACTCTATCTCAGAAAAATAAATAAATAAATACAATTTCAGCGTTTAACCAGCACTATGCTATCTTCATGGTAAGAAGTCCTCTGCCCCCACATAGGCAAGGATCTGTTGCCAATCTGGGTGAGTTTGCAGGGACTCTTCCCCACATTCCCTTTCCAGACCCTTGTGAACAGGGTCATGAAATTTTTAGATGGTTGGCTGGAGTCAGGCAACCAGTTCAGAGCTGTGGGACAGATTTTCTGGTGAGAACAGCAAACTGGCCTGGAGACAAGCCCAGGACATTGGCCTCCTTACTCTGGAAGACCGTAGCCATAGCTCGGAACATCACAGGTACTCTGCTAATCCTCTGAACCTTCCATATGTCCGTCTGGCTGTGCCCCAGATGACTTTGCCTTGTAAGAACTGGGTTAGCAGAGAAGAAAGATTTACAGGAAGTTAGGATGAGCTTGGGTTTCTGCTGCCTACACTAACCCTGTGTTGCAGGACCAGGCCTCATTGCTACACAGAGATTTGTCTCTGGCTCTTTCATGCCTCCTGCCAGCTTGCCGCTTATAATTCCCAAGGCCTCTGCCCATTCTCCATCTCTAAAATGCTTTTCCTGGATCTTCTTCCCACAGGCTTCTCCTGCTGAGCTGGCTGGAACTGATAGCGAATTCTTGCTAAGAAATGAGCTGATCACTTCTAAGTTACAGCCTCAGCCCTATACACGGCATGTGCTTTTTTTGTTGTTGTTGTTTTTGGTTTTTTTTGAGACAAAGTCTTGCTCTCTTGCCCAGGCTGCAGTGCGGTGGTGTGATCTCGGCTTACTCCAGCCTCCGCCTCCTGGGTTCAAGTGATCCTCCTGACTCAGCCTCCTGAGTAGCTGGGATTACAGGCATATGCCTCCACACCTGCCTAATTTTTGTATTTTAAGTAGAGATCAGTTTCACCATGTTGGTCAGGCTGGTCTTGAACTCCTGACCTCGTGATCTGCCCACCTTGGGCTCCCAAAGTGCTGGGATTACAGGTGTGAGTCGTTGAACCCCACCTACATTTGTATCTTAACAGGGACATCAAAACCAAAAAGTTTAAAAACTCAAAGCACTGACTGGTTTGGAGGCTCATACCTGTAATCCTAGCACTTCGGGAAGCTAGTGGGGGCAATCAATCGCTTGAGGCCAAGAATTTGAGATCAGCCTGGGCAACACAGAGAAACCTGGTCTCTATACAAAAATTTGAAAATTAGCTGAGGCCGGGTGCGGTAGCTCACACCGGTAATCCCAGCACTTTGGGAGACTAAGGTGGGCGGATCCCCTTAGGTCAGGAGTTTGAGACTAGCCTGGCCAACATGGCAAAACCCCATCTCTACTAAAAATACAAAAATCAGCTGGGCGTGGTGGCAAGTGCCTATAATCCCAGCTGCTGGGGAGACTGAGGCAGGAGAATCGCTTGAACCCGGAAGGCAGAGGCTACTGTGAGCTGAGATCACACCACTGCACTTTAGCCTGGTGACAGAGCGAGACTCCGTCTCAGTAAATAAATAAATAAATTAATTAATTAATTTAATTAAATAAAAATTAACTGGGTGTGGTGGCATGTGCCTGTAGTGCCAGCTACTTGGGAGACTGACGCCGGAGGATCACTTGAGCCCAGGAGTTGGAGGTTACAGTGATCATGCCACTGCATGACAGAGTGAGACCCTGTCTCAAAAAAAAACCCCCAAAGGAGTGAACCTCTCAGGTTAGGATAACAGGCTCCTTGAAATACTAGAGATTTAGCTGGGCGCAGTGGCTCATGCCTGTAATCCCAGCACTTTGGGAGGCTGAGGGAGGTGGATCACAAGGTCAGGAGATGGAGACCATCCTGGCTAACATGGTGAAACCCCATCTCTACTAAAAATACAAAAAATTAGCCGGGCATGGTGGCAGGCACCTGTGGGCCCAGCTACTTGGGAGGCTGAGGCAGGAGGATGGCGTGAACCTGGGAGGTAGAGCTTGCAGTGAGCCAAGATTGAGCCACTGCACTCCAGCCTGGGCGACAGAGAGACTCCGTCTCAAAAAAAAAAAAAAAATAGAAATACTAGAGATTTGGGGGACGGTGTCTTAGTCTGCTCAGGCTGCTGTAATAAAATACTATAGATGGATGGCTCATGAACATGTGAAATTTGTTTCTCACAGCTCTAGAGTTGGGAAGCCACAGTCATGGCAGATTCGGTGTCTGGTGAGGCCTGCTTTCTGGTCCGTAAACAGCACCTTCTTGCTGTGTCTCCACATGGCGGAAGGAAGGAAGATATCTCTCTGAGGTATCTTTTATAAGGGCACTCATCAGAGCCCCTCATGACCTAATCCCCTCTCAGAGGATCCACTCCTAAAACCATGACTTTGGGGGTTAGATTTTCAATATATGAAATTTGGGAAGAGACAAACAGTCCATAACAGCTGGAGTCCTGGCCACCTCATATTTGTATATGCGTCTAAAATCGGTCTTAATGTCAGTGTCAGGTCCACAGACCTCCTCAAATCCAAGATAAAAACATTCTCTTTGGAGCAACAGATCTCTCTCTGAGTTTGTCCTTAGGATTCAGGAAATTCTAAGACCCAGATCAGGGCATGCTAACTAACCAGTTTCGTTTATTGACAACTGGAGTAGGATCCTTTGTCGAGTTGGGTATTTCCTCTGACGTCACTGGGCTGCTCATCAAGGCTCCCCGGTGGGTCTCTGCCAGGAAAACCTGCATGGAAAAGGAGGCTTGGCCTTCGAGGAAGAGGGCCTGTGTCCTGGCAGGCTGGATGTGTCTGCTCCAGGCTGGCCTCTCCTCATGGCTGCTAGTTTTCTGGACTAATGCACTTTTGACCCAAGGAGGGAAAAAAGGTATAAACAGAGGAGCTAGAGCAGTCAGCTGTTACTGGGTGGGACTTGTGAACTGGTGGGCTGGTGGCAGCCCCAGCCCTTCCTACTCCCTCAGAGCCTGCTGTCCTTCCTGGCCTCTCCACCCTCCCTCCCTACTTTCTCCCCAGCCACTTCTCATAAAGACCAGCTGCCTAGGTGACACCTTTTGCTTCTAAAACCTTCCTTGTTGTTCTTCCTTGGCCCCTTTCTCAAAATACTCCTCTCTCTTTCCTCCTTCAATGCCAGACTATTGGCATCTGTCTCCCCGTCTTGTGCAGGCTGCCATCTCTGGCTCACCATGGTTTTATAATTGCCTCTGGTTAAAGTTTAAATAGATGGGTTTCAGCCCAAGAGAAAAATGTAAACAAGCCCTTTCTGCAGTCTTTCAGAACTGCTGACTTCCAGTGCTTTTGAGTTCTGTGCTAGGAAATTCATTCTGCTCCTCCCTAACCAAGGAACTCAGAAACGCCATTAGGGCTTTCAGAGCAGTGACAGCCTCTCTGAAACCATTGAGAGGCTTTTAGATGATCCGCACTTTTCCTTTTAACTCAATTAAGCCATCAGGATCCAGTTCCCATCCTAGCATGTTTATCTAGTGTATTCAGGTGAGAGAATAGTTCAGCAAATCTTCATGGTCTGGCTTCTGAACAGGAAGGAAATGAAAGGAATTATCATTTCACTCTTGGAGTTTTTTCTATGTGGGAGCAGGGCATTGCATTTGTTGCCCCAGGGTTTTTGGTTGATGAGGTTGTCTTATGAGTCATGAGAATGGGACTATTCTTGGCCAGTACAGAAGGAAAAGGGCAGGCTGGGTTTGAGCTCATTCATTCGGGCATATATCTTCTCATTTGCTGTTTTTTTTGTTTGTTTGTTTTTGTTTGGTTGGTTGGTTGGTTTTTTGGAAGTAAGTGGGCCATTTATTTTTGAGTCTTGATGAGGAGTATTGATTTTCTATATTTTTCTGCTTTGTGTACCTTGTGTACTTGTGATCTGGTGGCAGAATGGATTCAGCAATATTTTGAGATGTTTTGGTCAAGGATTTGATTGGATCTTTGCCTTTCCCACTCAAAAACCTTCCAGAATTCCCATTTCATGTTCAGACTTTTCTTCACAACCTTCTATGGACAGCCTCAAATCTACCATCACTTTTCACTATTCCAACCATATACTGAGATCATGTGAGCTTTTCTACCCAGCTCCTGTAACCCGTTTCTTACTCTGCAGTGTCCTGACACCTGGGACTCCTTCCCTGCTCTGCTCATTATCTTATCAGAATGTTCTTCCAGTGTTCTATGAAACCTTCCTCCCTCCCTCCCATCTTTCTTTCTTTTCTTTTCTTTCTTCTTTCTCTTTCTTTCTTTCTTTCTCTCTCTCTTTCTCTCTCTCTCTTTCTTTCTTTCTTTTTCTTTCTCTCTCTTTCTCTCTGTCTTGTTCTTTCTTTCTTTCCTTCCTTCCTTCCTTCTTCTTCTTTTTTTTTTTGACAGACTCTCACTCTGTAACCCAGGCTGGAGTGCGGTGGAGCAATCTTGGCTTACTGTAACCTGTGTCTCCCAGGTTCAAGCAATTCTCCTGCCTCAGCCTCTAGAGTAGCTGGGATCACAGGTGCACCCCACCACACGTGGCTAACTTTGGATTTTTAGTAGAGCCAGGGTTTCCACGTTGGCCAGGCTGGTCTCAAACTCCTGGCCTCAACTAATCTGCTCACCTCAGCCTCCCAAAGTGCTGGGATTATAGGATTGAGCCACCGCGCCCAGCCTTCACGCGTATTTCATTGTTTATTATTCATCCTTTGCTCATGTGGCAGCTCCCTGCACTCCATGCTCTTCCCTTCCAGCACAGGATGATTTATTCTGTCCCCCATTAGGGCCCAGCTTCGTGTGTGACCCACAATCAGAGCTTAATCAATATCCAATCTTTGTTTTTCATTCTCTCTTCAACCAAAAGTTAATGTCAACATTTTTTGTTGTTGTTGAGACAGGGTCTCCCTCTGTTCCCCAGGCTGGAGTGCAGTGGTGCAACCTCCACTCAATGCAGCCTTAACCTCCCAGGCTCAAGATATCCTCCCACCTCAGCCCCCTGAGTAGCTGGGACTACAGGTGTGCACCACCATGCCCAGCTAATTTTATTTTTGTAGAGACAGGGTTTCGCCATGTTGCCCAGGCTGGTCTCGGCAATAGAACATTCTTATCAGAACATTCTGATGTTCTTATCTGACCATTCTTGAGCTCAAGATCTGGGCTCAAGTGATCTGACCACCTCGGCCTCCCAAAGTGCTGGGATTACAGGCGTGATGTGCCACCGCGCACCAGCCCTTATGTCAACATTTAAAAATAGCTCTCGGGAGGAATCAAGAGGAATAAAGAAAGGATTTTGGAGTCAGGCACATTTGGGTTCAAACCTCAACTCTGCTGACTTAGGGGTTTTCCCCTAATTCTTATCCTTTCTCAGCCTCGCTTTCTTCATCTATAAAATGAAGACAATAAGATTTCTTTTATGGGTTTTTGTGAAAATTAAAATGAAATCATGCAAGTGAAGAACGAGACACAGTTACATCTCATCCTTACCCTCTCTTGATGCTAAAACAGTTCAAATGTTGAAACCCTGTACTCTGGAACATAAGTCTTATCAATCAATTTAAAAGATCCATGCCACATTTTCCCATTATTAACACAACCTTCCTTGATAGAACAGTTTCTTCGCACTTGCACTTGCAAGTTTTTTAAAGGCTTATCTAGTAAGTAGGATTGGACTTGTTCACCGAAAATCCCAACTCTGTAAAATCTTTTAAAGAGTTGATTGTGAGTCAGTAGAAGTGACCGTAGCCCAGAGAAAACAAAAACCCAAGAAGCATTGAGTAAGTGGTCCTGAGGTGGTCAGGTTATAGTCTGGTTTTATATATTTTGGAGAGGCAGGAGTTATAGGCAAAGACATAAATCAATACACAGAAATGTACATTGGCTCGGCCCAAAAAGGCATGACATTTTTAAGCAGGATGTAGGGGTAGGGTGTGGAGCTTAAGCCTTAGGTGGGTTTTAGGGA
This sequence comes from Trachypithecus francoisi, assembly GCF_009764315.1. NCBI lineage: Eukaryota > Metazoa > Chordata > Mammalia > Primates > Cercopithecidae > Trachypithecus > Trachypithecus francoisi. The sequence continues at coordinate 27,756,980 of NW_022681469.1, read as the reverse complement.
TGCTTTTTTTTTAAAATTATACTTTGAGTTCTGGGGTACATGTGCAGAATATGCAGGTTTGTTACATAGGTATACACGTGCCATGGTGGTTTGCTGCACCCATCAACCCGTCATCTACATTAGGTATTTCTCCTAATGCTATCCCTCCCCTAGCCACCCACCCCATGACAGGCCTCGGTGTGTGATACCCCTGCCCCCTTTGGTTGAGAGAGTTAAGCTATTATCTAAAGACTTGAAGTTAGTAGAAAGAAATGTCTGAGTTAAGATAGAGGAGTTGTGGGGACCAAGGCCTTTGTTATGTAGAGGAAGCCTCCTAGATCACAACCCTCAGAGAGAATACATGGCCAGTGTCTCTTCTCAGACCTGTATGTGTGTGTGTGTGTGTGTGTGTGTGTGTGTGTATGTGTGTGTGTGTTGTTGTTGTTGTTGTTTTGAGACAGGATCTCACTATGTCACCCAGGCTGGACACATGTGGTGGCAAGACCACAGCACACCGCATCCTCAACTTCCTGGGCTCAGGCGATCCATCTGCTTCCACCTCCCGAGGAGCTGGGACCGCAAGCCCACGCCTCCACAGGCTGCTAAATTTTTTTATTATTCATAGTAATGGGGTCTTGCCATGTTGCCCTGACTGGTCTCGAACTCCTGGGCTCAAGTGATCCTCCTGTCTCAGCCTCCTGAAGTGCTGGGATTACAAGCCCGAGTCACTGCGTCCAGCCAGTGAATCTCTCTTAGATCTAACAAAGCCTGACTGCACTAATAGAGTTTAATAGAGATTCACTGCATCCAGCCAGTGAATCTTTCTTAGATCTAACAAAGCCTGGCTGCATTAATAGAGATTCTCTACAGATGCAGGTTTCCCCCTTTCATGATGGCTTTGCAGGGCTACTTCAAAATATGTCAAAGAAATATACTTTGGGCTAAAATATTTTTATTTCCTTCAGGGTCTTCTGTCTTGTGGCTATATGAGAGTCAGTTTGGAAAGTAAGCCACATTATACCAGGTTAATTTTTAAAAATCCATTTAACAAGATTCTGTGGTTTGTAGGGTGTGACTTAACACTTGCCTGACATGGCCTTAGGTCTTGTTTATAATTTGGTATCTTACTGCCACAAAAAGTCTGTTTTGACAGTCTTATGGTCTCTATTTTAATATTAATACGGGTCAGTTGCACCCAAATCCAAAAGGGAGGAGGTATAAGGAGGTGTATCCCACCTCCCTTCCCATCATGGCTGGGAATTCAGTTTTTTGGGATTTTCTGGGGGTTCCCTTGGCCAAAAGGGGTTCTGTTTAGTTGGGGGGCTTAGTATTTTATATTTGGTTTACAAACTTATTTATTGGTCACCAGAAGAAATCCCAGTGGTGGGGATGATGAGGAGGCAGCAGCTCTGTTTGCTGCTGAGTTACTTTCATATGTAGTCCCTTGTGGGGGCCAAAGCACCTTGGATGCTGATCCGCCATGTTGACTTCTGATTAACCCCAGTTCTGGGAAGGCTTCTAAGATTTCCAGTTTATCTGTTGTTCCTTATGTAAGAGCATGTATTTACCATACATCTTCCCTTAGGTCAAAACAATCTTAATTGTAAATCTTAGATTAGTCAGGTTCACATGGCATCCTTGCCTTTCCCTGCAGGGTCAATTTCAATTGTCCTGTGCCTTCCTTCCCTATAGTACATAAGCCCTGAGTCTGGGCGAGTAATGGCACGGGGAGCCTCCATCTCATCTTGCAACTGACCAGGATATCATGGCTTCTGTTTTTATGTCTGTCTCTATTGGCCAGGCACAGTGGCTCACGCCTGTAATCCCAGCACTTTGGGAGGCTGAGGCAGATGGATCACTTAAGGTCAGGAGTCCGAGACCAACCTGCCCAACATGGTGAAACCACATCTCTACTAAAAAAACAAAAATTAGCTGTGCATGGTGGCGGATACCTGTAGTCCCTGCTACTGGGGAGGCTGTGGCATGAGAATCGTTTGAACCTGGGAGGCAGAGTTTGCAGTGAGCCTAGATCGTACCACTGCACTCCAGCCTGGGTGACGAGCAAGACTCCATCTCAAAAAAAAAAAAAAAGTTTTAAATCTGATGGGCCTGGCAGGGCAGGAGAGGAGAAGGTAAACATTCAACCAAACAAGGATTGTATCAGTACAGAGGAGGGACAGTTAGCACGTCAGGAAAAGCTTCAGAGAGTTCATACATAGGAACCGAGTCTTAATCTATCAGTCCATGGCTGTCAAAAGATAGTTGGGACAAAGCACTTCAGGTAGAACCCCAATGCTTGTTTCTTCCCCACTGTGTATAACTACATGCAGCCTGAAGCAGTTGGCTCCATCGTCTCGAACCTGTACAGCTGTCTTCCTCTTGCTCCAGGTGACATAAGGGCTTCCTTGGAAGCAGCAGCATTTATTAGTGCTGGTTCCAATCAGAGAACTGACATTAGAACTTGACTGTTGCTCTTGTGGCCAGGGCCAGAAAACAGCTGGAGTGGTTTGAACTCCCTGCAGGAGGATGTACACGTTGAGGCTGTGCATGTGTGCATGCTCGTCCGTGCAGATCTGTGTCTGTGTGTCTATGAGTCTGAGCATGTGTGGGTGTGTGTCCATTTGGATGGGTGGCTAGATGTTTATATGTAGGTGTCGCCACCAAAAACAAAAGTGAGTATTCAGAAAGCAAAGTGACAGCTCAAAACCTCAGACAAGCTGAAAGACTGCTCAGAGAAGGGGGAGGTTGAAACAACTTCAACCAAAACAAAATGAAACAGAGAAGGAAGTTGCATCAGAAGAGGAAGAATGCCAATGTCATGCTGAAGAACCACAAATGTCGCAAAATAAAAATAAAACGTGTGATTCTTATTTTACCTAGTCAGATACTATTACAATATTTTCTCCTTTAGAGTGTTAAAAATTACTGAAATTATAATATTTAGTTCACCGAACATGAAGGACACAGAAAAACACAAACAAAAAATTCATTCCTATAATTTTTTAATGTTATATACATCATATTTTATTTATTTGGATCAGTGATTGATTTTAACTTTGCTTTCTACCTCCATATAAAAGTTTTTCTCCAGCATTTAAAAAATATTAAAAACACGTTCTGAAATTGACTTATTGAAGAACATGGAAAAGGTCTTATTATTAGCACAAATTGAGAAATTATAATAAAGATACTCTAATAGCGAAGTGATTAAAGATGTCAGAACAAAAAATTATAGATCCCAGGGATGCTATTAAGTTTTTCAATTTCAGTTCATGTAGAAATGTTAGCTCCTTTGCCACAAAGAAATGAAAGAGTAGTTTTCCTTTTGATTAGATTCTTGTAACCACACACTTGAAAAATTTATAGGATTGGTTTAGGTGAGGGGGTTTTATAAAATGTTAATATAACATTGGAATAAGCTTGGCATCCAGGTCTCAGATAAGTCTTTTGAATCTATTACTTTATAATTATAGTGATATTGATTGGCTTTCCATCACCTTCCTAGAATTATAATGACATCCAATAATTAACTGATTTGCCAATCTCACAAATAGTTAAAAGAATATTGAGTTTTTGGCAGTGAACTAGGGAAGTTTGTGTGCTTTTTGTTAAAATGAAAGACTGTACTTCTCAACTGAATACATTTTTAGTACATACACGAGTTTACCAGCAAAGGTAACTAGAGAGTGAGCTTGGGGTGCACAGAGTGAAAGGAGCTCGGGAGGTTGAGATTGAAGTGAGCTACGATGCCACTGCACTTCAGCCTGGGTGACAGAGTGAGACCCTGTCTCCAATAAATACATAAACAAATAAATAAATAAAAATAATTAATAATTAGGAAGAGAAAAGCAGTGATCATGAGGAAAGGGAACCACTGAGTATGATGCTCACTTTATGTGCATACAGGGCGAACTCCACAAATAATTGTGGAAGGAGAGAATGAGTGAAATGAGTGCATAAATAATAAGTACAAAGAAAGTGGCGTAAATGTTTAATTCAAAATGAAGTTTAGACCAGGCATGGTGGCTCTTGCCAGAAATCTCAGCACTTTGGGAGGCCGAGGAGGGTGAATTGTATGAGCCCACGAGTTCGAAACCAGCCTGAGCAGCATAGCGAGACTCTGTCTTGGCAAAACAAACAAACAAACAAACAAAACCAAACCCCAAAATGAAATAATTAGCTGGGCAAGATAGTACGTGCCTGTGGTCCCAGCTACTCGGGAGGCTGAGGTGGGAGATCGCTTGAGGTCAGGAGGTTGAGATTGCAGTGAGCTACGATGCCACTGCCCTCCAGCCTGGGTGACAGAGGGAGACCCTGTCTTCCAAAATAAATAAATAAATAAATAAAAATAAAGTTTCCATTTTGCGTCATGACAGGGTTATAGCATATTTTCCCTATGATGCTGTCTTGGTGATGCGCAAGTTGTATACTTTTCAGAAGTTGTAATACCCTTAAAGAAAGAAAACATCTACAAAATTAGTTTTGGGAAGAAATGAAAATCTATGCAAAACAAAGTTTTTAGATATTTTAAAAATATTTTACAAGTCTAAATTCATTGTTCCTTTAGGAACATAAAAATACATTAGGTATAAAATGGTTTACTCATAAAATTATTAAATGCTTAAAATTATAACATTCAAATAATATGAATGTACTAATTGAGACTTTTAAAAATCTTTAAAACTAATTACCAGTGGGGCTACGACCTACTGGACTTTAAGACATCAAATATCATTCAGCTTCTGCCAACTGAGAAAAAAAAAAAACAAAAAGAGGAGAAGTCATAAACATCACAGTGAAAACACATAGCAGAGTTATGTTTTTCTAGATCTTCCATAAGGCATTTATTTTCAGAAAAGGTATAGGAAGAAGCATTTTTTTTAATAAAAAAAGTTTAATTTTTTTAATAAAAAAAGTTTAATTTTTTTTAAGCATTTTGAGACGAAGTCTTGCTCTGTCCCCCAGGCTGGAGTGCAAAGGCAAGATCTCGGCTCATTACAACCTCCACTTCCCGGGTTCAAGTGATTCTCCTGCCTCAGCCTCCTGAGTAGCTGGGATTACAGGCGCCTGCCACCATGCCCAGCTAATTTTTGTATTTTTAGTAGAGACGGGGGTTTCACCATGTTAACCAGGCTGGTCTTGAACTCCTGACCTCAGGCGATCCGCCCGCCTCAGCCTCCCAAAGTGCTGGGATTACAGTCATGAGCCACTGCGCCCGGCCTTTATTTTTAAAAAATAGTCTAAGAGAGTGGATGGGGAAGAAGAAGAAAATTAACCAAATTCATTAGTTGTAACTTGTTTTCAAGCATTCACATTTCTGTTTAACGTGTGAATGTCCCCAAATTTGCCAGGTTCCCTGCTTCCTAGGCTTCCAGTCTCCAAGGGTTCTTCATCTGCACTAATTTCCTGACTCAGAATTTGCCAGGGGTCTCAAGTACACTCCAGAGGACTCGCGTAAACTGGCTAGGCCAGCTTGTGTTCTGGGAAGCTTGTCTTTTCTGGTGGTGTTCCCAAGAAATAGGAAAGAGAAAAGATGATGTGTGGACTTAGAGATGATGTGTGATACTAAGTTTTGCTTTATATTTTAACTGTCCAGCTCTTTCCTTCAATGAATGGCAAGCCATTCTCAATTCCTGCCCTTCTGTGCTGAAGAATTTAGCATCTCTTTCCCTGGAGATCCAAGGAACTTTGCTCTTTGCCCAAAATACCTCTCTCTCCCAAAGCAATTTCCCCTCCTTTGAGAAAGGCTGTCGTGTCAGGCTGCACTGCCCTTGAACCAGACAACTTTCTCTGCTTGTCTTTATCTGTCTAAATAAAGCTAACCTACATTTGCTGTCTAATTCATTCGGATGCTTGCTGATGCTATTTAAAGCATCCCTCAAGGCCCAGTGGAAAACAAGATGCATTATCTCCAGTAGGGAACCTTTAGGTTTGCTCATCATTTAAGGAATTCAAGAATCTAAAGAATCCATTCAGTCTTCCCTGGTTCAGACGTGAAGGACACGGGGCTCTTCATATTTTCTTTTTTACTCCAGGCAGTCTTCTTTGACTTGCACGTGGCTGAGATCAGTTGATGCAAAAGCAGGTAGCTAGAAAGTCAATCTCAATCATTCTCTCTCTCTCTCTCTCTCTCGCTCTCTCTCTCTCTCTCTCTCTGTGTGTGTGTGTGTGGTGTGTGTGTGTGTGTGTGTGTGTGTGATAGAGAGAGAGCATCTTCAGGCTTTATGAAATTCAACTTTTCTGGAGATTAATTGCTCAACAGAATGTATGTTTCACTCTGGGCTCTGATGATTGGTTGGTCCACTGTGAATTGTCTCTCAAGAAACAAATGTAAAAGTTCAAAAGCAGCTGTCACCTTCGTGAACGGACTTCTGGTGAGTTTTTGGCTTGTTTCCATCACACTCTCTTCAGCCTCCATATGACGATTTGTTACAGAATCCTGGTACTTCTACATTCCGGAAAGGAAAAGGAAATTCTCCAGGGATAGGAGCAAAATCTTGGGGATGTAAATAGGACTCCACTGTGAACTTATATTTGACTGGGGAAATCCGTTGTATCTTTTTTGAGTTCTGGTATTTCTGTTGGCCTGTTGGCTTGCTTAGAGGGAGGGAGAGCTGGTACAATGGGATTGTTTTAACCATTGGTGCCCTGCTGCTACCTTAGGCACATACTTATTATCAGCATCCATTTGTTCAGCTACAATTCTATGACGTCCATTGCAGTGAGTGAGTCAGAAGCCACAAGCTAACAGGTCTATTCCTTCCCACCGTCACCTAGGAAACCAATGCATCATCCACAGGAAATGCAGGCCCTGATGGGGAGTGTGCCCAGATCGAGTTATAAAGCTGGCAATGAGTTTTTCAAAGGAGGTCAATTAATAATTTGTAGAATCTCAGTCTAGGGTGAGAGATGGATCCAGCCTCTTGGGTATGGATTGAGGGCTGTCAGGCAGAAATATCAGGAGACATTAATCAGCTAAAATATAAGTAGTAAGTAAAATGTAAGCAGTAAGATGTCTGCTTGATAAGAATTTGACCAAAGGCAAGACATATGGAGATATGATTTGATTTCTCTAGCAAATAGCATTTATTTGCCCAATAGCTGAGAGTATTTTTTTTTTGGTATGGTTGTACAGTGTGTGAAATGAGATAAGGAAATTGACAACACATAAAACAAAGCTTTCTGCTGAATGAAATGTATGTCCCCTTTCTCATGGTCACTATCCCCGTTAAAAAAGTGATGGAGGCCAGGCACGGTGGCTCACGCTTGTAATCTCAGCAGTTTGGAAGGCCAAGGTGGGCAGATCACTTGAGGTCAGGTGTTTGAGACCAGCCTGTCCAACATGGTGAAACCCTGTCTCTACTAAAAATACAAAAATTAGACGGACATGGAGGCGCACACCTGAAGTCCTAGCTAACAGGGAGGCTGAGGTGGGAGGATCACTTGAACTCAGGAAGTGGAAGTTGCAGTAAGCCAAGATTGCACCACTGCACTCCAGCTTGGGTGACAGAGTGAGATTCCATCTCAAAAAAAAAAAGAAAAAAATAAAAGTGATGGAGAGGACCAGGTGTGATGGTGCAGTGGCTCATACTTGTAATTCCAGCACTTTGGGAGGCATAGGTGGGAGGATCACTTGAGGCCAGGAGTTTAAGACCAGCTTGGGCAACATAGCAAGTCTCTGTTTCTACATAAAATATTTAAAAATTAGCTGGCCATGGTGATGCACACCTGTAGTTCTAGCTACTCAGGTGGCCTAGGTGGGAGGATAACTTGAGCCCAGCAGTTCAAGGCTGCAGTGAGCTATGATCGCAGACCATTGCACTCTAGCCTGGGCGACAGAGCGAGACTCTGTCTCTAAAGAAAAGAAAAGAAAAAGAAGAAAAAGAAAAAGAAAAAAAAAAGGAGAAAACCACAGTCTGTTTCCCCCCAAGCTCTCACTGATTTTTTGTTTGTTTGCTTACTTTTTGCCTATGCCTGATTTTCTCTTTTCTTAATGACTACAGTTTGGTATAATCCATTGGCCTAGTCACAGTATCCAGATATCTGTGGATACAAGTGTAGTACAGCTGAGAAAAATTACCTATATGGTTTCATGTTGCTTGATGAGTTTAGCATTTCCAGGTTGATTTACATTCCCATACTCCTATAAGTGAGAGATTTTACATCAAAATACAAAGTGAAGTCTCCCAGAACTTCCTGGTTTAGACCTAAAGCATGTTAGAAAGCAGAAAAAAAAATCTGAAAAATCACCTGGTCCAACTACCTCATTTTACACATGGGAAATGATTCCCAGAAATGTGGAATGACTTGTCTAAGGTCGCATAGTAGATATTAGTAGGAATGTTAGAGCCAGAGGAAAGGAGATAGAAGAGATAGGAAGTTTGATCACAAGCCCTAAATTAGTCAACAGGTGACATGGCCACCTCAGAGACAATGAAAATATTAGGCTGTATAAATTGAAGTATGCAGTCCTGACTAAGTGGGGCAATTGGTTCATCAAGGGCTGGTCAGTGTGTGCCACGTTTATGATATGATGTTCTGTCCTGAGTACCCATTGAGTAGGAAGCAATGATAGACCTGGGTGTGCCCAGAAGCAGGTAAAGATGGAGATAAGAGTTCTGGTAACTACAAGCAAGAAAAAAATAATTGACAAATGTTGACTATTTAGCCTGGAGACCAGGGGATTTGTCATGGAAGGGATGGGAGGGAGTATCATCAAAAATAACTAAAGGGTGGCTGGGTATGGTGGCTCCTACTTGTAATTTCAGCACTTTGGGAGGCTGAGGTGGGTGGATCACCTGAGGTCAGGAGTTCGACACCAGCCTGGTCAACATGGCAAAACCCTGTCTCTACTAAAAGTACACAAATTATCTGGGCCTGGTGGCGGGGTGCCTATAATTCCAGCTATTTGGGAGGCTGAGGCATGAGAATCACTTGAACCTAGGAGGTGGAGGTTCCAGTGAGCTGAGATCATGCCACTGCACTCCAGCCTGGGTGACAGAGTGAAACTCTGTTGCAAAAAAACTAAAGGTCTATCTTGAAGAAGGCTCAGACTTATCTTGTGTGCCTGCAAAGGGCAGTCCTAAATTGGTACTAGTAAAGGATGATGGATATTAGCGCCATATAAGTAATGTTCTAATAATTCAAGCTGATTGAAGTATATTAAACTGACTGATATGGTAGTGAATTAATTCTTTGCCTCGGGAGGTGTTCATGTCTTCATTCACCCCAAAACATTTATTGAGCTGTTGCATTATGCCAGTCTTGCTAGACACTAAAGACACAATGGTGACTAACACAGCCACTTCCTGCAAAGAGATTGTAAGTCAATTGGAGGTCATGAGATCACTTATTTGCAGAGACAGGATGACCAGTAATGTAGAATGCCGAGGAAGAGAAGTAGGCATTGCACAGAAAGAAGTCTGGACTACAGGGACTCTGCGGTTGCTGCCTGTGTTAATTAAGGGAACACTAGCTACTGTAATAATCAAACCTAAAAAATGTCTCATGGCTCAAGCCTGAAAGGAAATTTATTTCACACTCATCCGACTTTCACCATGGATGTGGTAATAGTGGCTGATAGTGGTGGTTCTCTTCCAAGTGGTAATTCAAGGAACTAGGCCACTTCTATCTTGTGATTCTCCCACCTTCACATCTTCAACATGTGGCACTGACAGGCATTGACATCCTGCTAACAGATGGGGAGAGAACATGGAGGACTGTGTGAGGAGGTTTTTATGGGCTGGACCTTAAAACAAAGAAGTAGTGCACATAAACTCCGCTGGCATTCTATCCACTAGAATTTAGTCACATGGCCACATCTAGCTGCAAGGGAGGCTTAAAATTTGGTTGAGCTGTTTTCCTAGCAAAAAGAAGAACCAGGTTTTGTCACATGACTAGCAAATCTTCTACCACACTCTCCAACTCTGAGATTCTATGATTATGGTGGCAGAACCAAGATAGGAATTTTTAAGGGGTGCTGGGGAGAGTGGCAGGGTGCTCCATTTATTTATTTTTAAAATTTCTTTTTATTTCATTTATTTATATTCATAATTGACTAATAAAAATAATATATATTTATGGTGTACAGTATGATGTTTTAATATATGCATACATTGTGGAATGGCTAAATCAAGCTAATTTATGTATTATGTGTTACCTCATATGCTGATCTTTTTTTTTTTTATTTTTTTCAGGCAGGGTCTCACTCTGTCACCCAGGCTGGAGTGTACTGATGTGAACATAGCTCATATCTCACTGCAGACTCAAACTCCTGGGCTCAAGTGACCCTTCCACCTCAGCCTCCCAGGTAGCTAGAGCTATAGGTACATGGCACACCTAGCTGATTTTTAAATTTTTGGTAGAGACAGGGTCTTGCTCTGTTGCCCAGACTGATCTCAAACTCCTGACCTTAAGCTATCTTTCCACCTCAGTCTCCTAAATTGCTAGGATTACAGGTATGAGCTACCACACCCAGCCCTCATTTTTTTGTGGTGAGAAAGGAATTTTGAAGTCGTCTTGTTTGATGCCAGAGTCATCCCATCCCATGTTTACATTAAATTTCTTCCCGGGTTGGACATGGTGGCTCATCCTTGTAATTCCAGCACTTTGGGAGGCTGAGATGGGAGGATCACTTAAAGCCAGGAGTTTGAGACCAGCCTGGTTAACCTAGTGAGACCCTATCTCTTAAAAGTAAAAGAAAGCCTTTCTGTTGAAAGTGTCCTATTAATAATATATTGTTAACTTTTAAAAAGCAAGGTAAGGCCAGGCTTGGTGGCTCACACCTATAATCCCAGCACTTTGAGAGGCTGAGGCAGGATGATCACTCAAGACCAGGAGTTCAAGACCAGCCTGGGCAACAGAGTGAGACCCATCTCTACAAAAATTTTAAAAATTAGCAGGACATGATGGTGCGTGCTTATAGTCCCAGCTACTTGGGAGGCGGGGGAGGGAAGATCACTTGAGCCTAGGAAGTCAAGACTGCAGTGAGCCATGATCATGCCACTGTACTCCAGCCTGGGTGACAGAGCAAGATCCTGTCACAAACAAACAAACAAACAAACAAAACTAATGGTGACTACTATAAGTAAAGCTCCCCCCGCCGCAGGGACCTGCCACTTCAGAATACTACAAAGTTAAAAGCCTATCTAAAAATTAGGGAGAGGGTGACTCTTCCTAATGTATGAGAAGCAGATTGTGAAGCTGCTCTAGGTCTACTAGTAATCATGTCTAACAAATCAATAATTAAAAGGCAAATACTCAAATATAAATATTGGCAAAAGATATAAATGAAAAATCATAGAAAGAGATCTCAATAACTATCATGTAAACATTAAAAAATTTTTTTCTCCTTAAAATGAAGAGAGATAAATGAAAAATAATATCTAATATAGACAAAAGGACATGGAAATAGGAACAGTGGTATTTTTCTGATGGAGATATTAGTTGGCAAAACCTTTCCAGAGGTAAATTTGGAAACCATATTAAAACATTAAACTCATTCATACGCTATAACCTGCAACTTCACTCTACTAATTTGTCCTAATAAAATATTCAGATAAACATAACCATTTATGGCAAATAATATTAATATCAGAATTTTTACGAGTCCAGCAAAAGGTGGATTAAATGACACAGTAGGCAAAGGAATACCAAGCTGTCATTAAAGAACTAGCTAAAAGCTAAAGGAAAATCTAAATATCTAATGTTAAGAAAAAAGAATGATTCAAAAATAGACACAGAAATGTGTATACACCTTACAAACTGGTGAGTCCTGAAGACTCTTGTTAAGACAAACTGGCTAAGAGTGATTTAAGCTTAGAAAAACACCTTGGTCCTTCCAAGATTTAAAACTAGGCAGAGCCCTCTTCTTGCTGATATTCATTCCATGGACCACTTTATTCATAATAGATCCTTTCATACATACTGAAAATCAGTCAGGGCAGCCCTTGGTGAGCAAGTGTCCTAAAGTACTCCCTAGCAGGCTAGGCTGTGATCCCAGCACTTTGGGAGGCAAAGGAGGGTGGATCACTTGAGGCCAAGAGTTTGAGACCAGCCTGGCCAACATGGTGAAACCCTGTCTCTACTAAAAATACAAAAGCTAGCCAGGCGTGGTGGCACACACCTACAGTACCAGCTACTTGGGAGGCTGAGGCATGAGAATTGCTTGAACCTGGGAGGCAGAGATTGCAGTGAGCCAAGATCACACCACTGCACTCCAGCCTGGATGACAGAACGAGACTCTGTCTCAAGTAAAAAAAAAAAAAAAAAAAAGAACACCTTAGCAGCCCAGGGGCGATGGCTCATGCCTGTAATTCCAGCACCTTGGGAGGCCAAGGTGGGAGAATTATTTGAGCCCAGGAGTTCAAGACCATCCTAGGCAACATAGTGAGAACTCATTGCTACAAAACATTTTTAAAAAGTAGCCAGGTGTGGTGGCCTGCACATGTGGTCCCAGCTGCTAAGGAAGCTGATGGCACCACTGCACTCCAGCCTGGGTGAGATCTTGTCTAAACAAAACAAACCAAACCAAAACCAAACCAAACCAAAACAAAAAAACTCCTTAGCACTGTCAGCACGCCTAGCTTTTAAGTACTTGAACACAATTTTAGCTTCCATCTGAATTAATATTTGGATCACAGGCAGTCAAAGTTGATGCTAGTTCTCTAATCAGATGCTCAACATTGTTTCCATTTCTTTGATTACTTTCCCTTATTTTCTGCTAATTGCTGTTCATTGCATAGACCCCACCAGCTTTTTTCACATTTTGAACCTTTTTGTCTTTCTGAATCACCCTGTTGACTAAGGATTCATCTCTTACCCACTTGCAACACATGATTTTTCTTACCACATTCAATCTGTTAATCTGTTTTATTTTCATCATAATCCTGAACATAGGATTATGCTCAATAGCACATTGAGCATTCTGAATTGTTTTTGCAATTATCAGACACTGAGGTTAATAATGTTGCAAAACACCTAAGATTAGATACAACAAATCTGCTGGCAATGGAAAATTAGCTGGCCAAGTCTAAGACCACCACGGCCAACTGCTATTGTCATCTGTTGAGGACAGGCAAAGTTGAAACACTTTTACTTTTGGAAGACAGTATTTTCCATCTCCGTGAAAGTTCACAGCTGGCTAGGTATGGTGGATCACACCTGTAATCCCAGCACTTTGGGAGGCTAACGCAGGAGGATCACTTGAGGCCAGGATTTTGAGACCAATTTGGGCACATAGCAAGACTCCATCTCTACAAAAAAAATTTTTAAATTAGCTGGATATGGTGGTGCATACCTATAGTCCCAGCTACTCAGGAGGCTGAGGTATGAGGATCCCTTGAGCCCAGGAGTTTGAGACTAAAGTGAACTGTGATTGCGCCACTGCTCTCCAGGCTGGGTGACAGAGCGAGACCCTGTCTCTTAAAAAGAAAAAGGAAAGTTCCTTTTTGCTGTAGGCCTGAGTGGTTGCTGCTGAAATGGGCAAGTTCATGAAACCTGGGAAGGTGGTGCTTGTCCTGGCTGGATGCTATTCTGGATGCAAAGCCATCATCGTGAAGAACATTGATGATGGTACCTCAGATCGCCTCTATAGCCATGCTTTGGTGGCTGGAATCGACTGCTATCCCCGCAAACTGACAGCTGCCATGGGCAAGAAGAAGATCGCCAAGAGGTCAAAGATCAAGTCTTTCGTGAAAGTTTATAACCAGTCACCTAATGTCCACAAGGTACTCTGTGGATATCCGCTTGGACAAAACTGTCATCAATAAAGATGTCTTCAGAGACCCTGTTCTTAAACACAAGACCCAACAAGAGGCCAAGGTCGAGTTTGAAGAGAGATACAAGACAGGCAAGAACAAGTGGTTCTTCCAGAAGCTGTGGTTTTAGATGCTTCGTTTTGGTCATTAAAAATTTAAAAGAAAAAAAAAAAGAAAGTTCACAGATGGCCAAACTTTTGCACAGCCATGGTACCATCCTAGTGAAGTACATTTGAGACAATAGTCATCAAATTACATATAAATACATAATCAACCAAAATTATTTTTAGGTAGTTCAGTTGGTTTACGTTGTCTGAATTGGCAGAAGCCAGGGGTTTGATTTCTGTGTCGGTTATTTAGCACAGGAAGAAAAATTGTGCCACTCAAATAGTGTATACCTATGTCTAAGCGTCTCACAAACACCTGCTTTTTAGGGGACCTAGATACAGTATGTCCGGGGACAGTCGTGTCATTTCCACAGTCCATATAGAACAATGCCGTTACTGACCTTTGTAAAAGTGTGTGAGCCTGGACTCTGCAAACTCAAAACCTCGAGTAGCCATTAACAGGAAAGAAGATACCTTAGGCATATATTTAATTTGTTTTAAAAGTATGTCAGGCCCTGTGATGTAGCTCACGCCTGTAATCCCAGCACTTTGGGAGGCCGAGGTGGACGGATCACCGGAAGTCAGGAGTTCAAGACCAGCCTGGCCAACATGGCAAAACCCTGTCTCTACTAAAAATACAAAAAATTAGCTAGGCGTGGTGGCACACTCCTGTAGTCCCAGCTACTCAGGAGGCTGAGGCAGGAGAATCGCTTGAACCTGGGAGGCAGAGGTTGAAGTGAGCTGAGATTATGCCACTGCCCTCCAGCCTGGGCAACAGAGCAAAACTCTGTCTCAAAAAAACAAGGAAACAAAAAATATGGTTGGATCACAAGATTCTCCAAATGTAAAATACTAAAGAAAGTCAAAAGAGGCTCATTCTTCTAATTGAGATTTAAAAAATCGAGTGGTACCCAAGTTCCCTCTACTCCCCAGGAACCTGATGACCATTAATGCCTATTGAGTTAGTTTTTGGGGATTTGCCAAAGAACAGGTGGGTGTCACTAGAGAATGCTGCACATTTCTCAAAGTAGAGAAGGCTACAGATTCACAACTCAGCTTCTGGCTTCAAATGCAATTTTCTTCCTCTGTTTTCATGACCCGCTCCTCCCTCCAACGCCAGAGCTGCAGGCAGTTCTCTAAATAACACTATGTCCCTGGCCTCCTAGCTCCCATTTGAACATTTCAGCAGGGCTCCTCTGAAGTCTGCCCCCCACCACCTCCCCTCTCACAGGCTCCTTGTTCGTCTGAGTCAGCCCGTGACTCACCTCACTCATTAGCGGAACTCAGAATGCCTCTCCATCCTCTGGATCCCTTTTGTCTCCCTGCTTATAACTGGTTTCCTGGCAGCCTAAGGTCTATGGACAGCTTTGGGGCTAGAAGGTGGGTCGCTACTAAGATGGTCTGCTCAGTAAAGAGGTTGGCAGACAGTAAGTAGAGTTACAATGATGATAATGATGATGATGATGATGATAATGTTGATGATGATGATGATGATGATGATGCATGCAGTTGCCTCAAAAGGACTTTGACGGCCAGATTTGGCATGTCTGCCCATGTTGGCTCATAGGATAGCAGCACAGGGGTCCTTGATTCTTGGCCCCTTCTTTTCTCTTTCTAGTCTTTTCTTTCCTCTTCACCCACCCCTCCTCTGCACACATGCCCGAATGTACAAGGTGAATGCTTCTGGGCCCTGCTCTCTGTGGAAAGGCAGGGAAAAGGGCGACATCCCTACATGGGGGCACCCTTTCCTCCAGCCTTTATAGCTCTGTTCTCATTTCTACTCATTTGATTTTACATCCCAATGCTTTCTGTTTTTTGAGAGGTAGACTAGAAGGGATGAATGAGAAAAGGCTTTACGCCTTGTTGGTGCCTCCTGGGCATATAAAAAAGCCCAGTGACATGATGCTAATAAGAAACTCTAAATTCACGGTCAAAAATATCAGAAGCAAAGCACTGTTATTAATTCATTAATCTTACTTAAAGGCCTTTGTAAAATGGTGATACAGTCAAGTGCTGCATGACGATGTTTCAGTCAGCGACAGACTGCATGCACAGTGGTGATCCCATAAGATTATTATACTGTCTTTTTTTTTTTTTTTTTGAGACAGAGTCTCGCTCTGTTGCCCATGCTGAGAGCAGTGGCATGATCTCAGCTCACTGCAACCTCTGTCTCCTAGGTTCAAGCAATTCTCCTACCTCAGCCTCCCGAGTAGCTAGGATTACAGGCGCCCACCACCACACCCAGCTAATTTTTGCATTTTTAATAGAGATGGGGTTTCACCACATTAGCCAGGCTGGTCTTGAACTCCTGCCCTCAGGAGTTTGCCCTCAGGCAATCCCCCCCGCCTCGGCCTCCCAAAGTGCTGGGATTACAGGTGTGAGCCACTGTGCCCGGTCCTATACTGTCGTTTTACTATACCTTTTCTATGTTTAGATATGCTTTGATACACAAATACTACTGTGTTACAGTTGCCTACAGTATTCAGTACAGGAACATGCCATACAGGTTTGTAGCCTAGGAGAAATAGGCTATGCCATGTAGTCTAGGTGTGCAGTGGGCTTATCCCATCTAGGTTTGTGTAAGTGCACTCTGTGATGTTCGCATAACGATGAAGTCTCCTAACAATGCATTTCTCAGAATGCATCCCTGTCATTAAACAATGCATGACTGTAGTTTACTTAGCTGAATGACAGTTTTCATTAAGTCTCATGATTTCTTTTGAAAGGGACCCCAGAGACCATCCTGTCCACCCTTTTGTTCAATGGGCAGATGCATGATTGCTGTGCACCTGTGATGGCCAAAGCCCATGCCAGGTGCCCTAGGACCGCACTTCTGAAGCCCCTGAGATGCAAATCTGGTTCTGGAGGCCTGGGAAAGGGACCCAAGATACTGCATTTCTATAATCTCCTTGGGGATGTCCATGCCACCAGCCCACAGACCACACTTTGAGTAGCAACCCTGCAGGCACTGTGCACAAAGCTAGATGAGGCTTGACTTGTCATCGGAGAACATCCGGGGCCATAGGGGCCATGAGGCTGCCCTCTACACCCTGCCTGGTCAGCTGCTGCTGTTTGCTTACAAGGCCCCGGGGAATGCCGACCAATTCTTTCAAGTGCGCTTGACTTTCTTGTGTCTTCACCCCCAGCCAAGGGTGTTAAAATGAGAAGATGTGGGTTTGGGATTAAGACAAGAAAAAGGACCCATAACACTTCACCCTGGACTATGAAGTCTAGTCTGGGCCATCTTACAAGAGAGCTCTACACCCACATTTTAGGCAGATTCTGTTTAACAATAAAGTATTTCTTTGATTGCTACAGAGATCTCCTTTTATGATTTGTTTGTTCATGTCCTTTGCTGATTTTTCTATTGGAGTCTTGGCCTTTTAATTATTGAGCTATAACAGCTCTTTATTACAATATTAAGCAAAATCCCCCTTCCTCCAATAAAGTGATTTTAGTCTTTTTTTTTTTTTGACTAATTTTTTTGTAGAAATGAGGTTTTGCCATGTTGCCCAGGCTGGACTCCTGGCCTCGAGTGATCTGTCCGCCTCAGCCTCCCAAAGTGCTGGGATTACAGGTGTGAGCCACTGTGCTTGGCTGTTTTTAGGCTTTTATCTATTAAATTTTGATTTTGGAATCTTAGATTCTAGGGCTGTCTTGCTAATCTGAGCAAGTCGCTTTGCTTCTTGTGATGTGGTTTCTTTCTGTACCTGCAGATGGAGAGGGTAAAGATGACTTATCTCAGGACACTGTTGAGAGTGGAAAGAAAGTGTGTGTGTGGTAGTGCTGTACAGATGTAGGGCATAGTTAGCTTGTTTTCAGAGTCTGTATTAATCTGATCACTTTTTTAAACCTAGTGTGGGACACGGCAAACTGGTGTTGACAACTACAAGTTTTGTTTTGTTCTGTTTTTAGTTTGTTTTGATTAAACAAACACTATTGAGCACTTCCAAGTACTCCGAGTTGTAACTTCTCATTGTGTTAAGATACATGAAGCAGACTTGGAAGCTGCCTACTGAGAGCTTTTCTTTTTCTTTCTTTCTTTCTTTTTTCTTCTTTTTTTTTGAGATGGAGTCTCGCTCTGTCGCCCTGGCTGGAGTGCAGTGGCGCCATCTCAGCTCACTACAACCTCCGCTTTTCAGGTTGAAGCGATTCTCCTGCCTCAGGCTCTTGAGTAGCTGGGATTACAGGGGCGTGCACCATCACGCCTGGCTAATTTTTGTATTTTTAGTAGAGATGGGGTTTCACCATGTTGGTCAGGTTGGTCTTGAACTCCTGACCTCGTGATCTGCCCACCTCGGCCTCCCAAAGTGCTGGGATTACAGGCCTGAGCCACTGTGCCTAGCTTACTGAGAGCTTTATATGTGTGAAGGTGCTTGTGATTCTGTTTCCCTTTGCCTCCTAAAATACAATTATACCTTCTAAGTTGTCGACAGATGCCATCTTCCACCACTCCTAAATGTTCAATCAAAACTGCCCCAGTACAAGGCAAATGACCGGGTTGTTCCTTGGTTTCCACATTTGCTGTCTCATCTCTGTTAGAACCTTACAGCTGTTAAAATTATTTATTTCTATAGTAGAAGTTATTAGACTACTAGTATTCCCATTTGAACTGACAGGTTTTTGTCTTAGCTTTAAGAAATGGATTTGTACATTTCCCTCATTTATGATGTTTAATGCCTTTAACTTCTCTCCGCTACTGCCTTTTTTGTTTTGTTTTGTTTTGTTTTGTGTGTGTGTGTGTGTGTGTGTGTGTGTGTGTTTGAGACAGGGTCTCACTCTGTCACCCAGGCTGGAGTGCAGTGGCACCATCATGGCTCACTGCAGCCTTGAACTCTCGGGTTCAAGCAGTCCTCCCATCTCAGCTTCCCAAGAAGCTGAAACTACTGGCATGTGCCACCACACTCAGCTAATTACTTTTATTTATTTATTTATTTTTGTTTTATTTTGTAGAGATGAAGCTTCCCTATTTTGTCCAGGCTAGTCTCAGACTCCTGGGCTCAAGTGATCTGCCTGCCTTGGCCTCCCAAAGTGCTGGGATTACAGATATGAGGAAAAAAAAAAAAAAAGAATATAATCAGCTACTAATAGTAAAATAGAAATGTTGAGGACATTTTTGTCTTCAGCAAATGTGTTGTTGCATTTGCAAATAAGTGTTTTGCCTCTAATTGGTATTTGTTTTTAATAGAGTCAAAGGAAAGAGTCTCTATTGGCAAAAATGTAACTCTCAGCCAGGTAGACATAGTTACCCCCCATCTCTGCTGGCACCCGGCGTTGTTCTTTCCACAAACGAATCTGCCTCATGGGTTCTTATACTGAGCATAGATGCAACAACAAAAAAGTCAATATTATTGACTCTCATCCATTTGCCACGCACTGTGCTAAGTGCTTTCACATGCATTTTCTCATTTAATGTATCTTTTGCTTACTTACTGCAAAGGGGGTGGAAGTGAGATTGTGCCTTTGTGTTGCTCCGTCCTCTACCTAGAGTCCTCTTTCCTCCCTGTCTGTGTAAACCTTATACTGGTAGCAAGGGAACTCAATCTGAAGCAAAATCCATTTTTTTCTCTCCATTTTTTTTCCAAAATCCATTTTTTTTCCTCATCTCGTCCAGGTTCACAGTGAAAAGTTGGTTGGTTTCTCATTTCTGGAGAAGAGTTGTGTTGGTGATTTCGGAAAAAGTGTATGGAAGAGGGATGAAGGCTGAAGGCTGAAGGCTGTTTAATACCACACTATGTACCCACGTGGGTGGGTACCTGCCTCTGCTGAGAGGTCTCTCTTGTCCTGGCTTCCTTCCCAGATACTTTATTGCATTCTCTGGGAACAAGAATCCATATACATTCAAGTCTTCCTTTGATTGACTTACTTATCTATGAACACTGGTCACTTACCACTTTCCTCACCTTCTCCCACCCCAATAAACCCTCTCCTGGAGAAACATAACTGGTCTTATCCATTTCTGAGATTACCTGCCATTTTCTCCCCTTACAATGATTCCAAATCTTGGACTCCACTAAGGAAAACATAGCCCGAGTGAAGTTACGCAACCAGTGAGAAAGGAATCTTCCCTGGGCAGTGAGATGAGGGCTGACTCACTATCTCAGCTCTTAGGAATGGCTCTCCAGCTGCTGATAGAGGCCACATGGGTTCAGACATGAGGTCATTAAGGATCTCCCCGGTGACTAACAAAATTGAGGCAGCCAAGGATAGCCAGAGCTGAGCTGGGGCAACTGACCCATTTGTAGAAGTGCCCCCCAGGATGGAGGCCAGCAGTCTAAGTTGCAATGCCTTGGCAGTGTCGCACTCACAACTGGTGCAATCTGGAGGATGATTGGCACCCAACAAAAGAAGTCTCTGGTAAAGGATGTACTTATAATCACTGTGTGGGGACATGTTTATTCCAGAGGCTCATTCTTCATTCTTTCACTTATACAACAGACATTTGACCTTGCTAGGCATTGAGTTGGAGGCTGGTATATTCCTTGTTCTCAAGGAATTGACAGTTTAGCAGAGAAGCAGAAAGGGGACATACACAGGAAGCATTAGGAGAATTCAGACGAGCACTTACCTCAAATGGGAGAGTCAGGAGCACTTCCCTGAGAATGCATGGAAGGCTTATACAGAAAGGGAGGAGAAAAGGCCCTCCAGGTAGAGTGGCAGCAGTGCCCAGCCACAGAGACTAGAGAGAACACGTAGCTCCTTGGGGATGCAAAAGGGGCGGTTGTGGCTGAGGTCAGAATATGCAGGGGAAGGGGCAGGAGATGCTGCTGGAGAGGGGGAGCATGGCTCAGATTATAAGTGTCCTCTTACCTGTCATGCTGGTAGGTCAGAATTCTATCTGGAGGGGTCAGGAACCACTAACTGACTTTCTGTCGGGGAAGGACAGGGGCAGGTCTGCCTTTTGAGGACGTTTTCTCAGTGGTTTAATGCGAAGATTGGATGCAAAGAAAGCAAGCGTGAACTACGAGGACCACTTTGTAGAATCATGCAGTAATTGAAGAAGGAAATAATGTGGGCCCAGCCTGTAGCAGAGACCACAGGGAAGCAGAAAAAGAAGACTGTGAAAGATATAAAGGAGTTGCCCCCAACTGAGTGTGGCAGTCAGCCACAGGTGGGACCTGAAAAGCTCAGAGGGGCTTCAGCTTTGGTGGGTTGGGGAGATGATGGGAGGAGAAGGCTTGCTGGAAGGAGATAGTGAGTGCAGGCTGAAATAGGAACCCAGGGAAGAGACCCTTCCATCAGCCTGAATATTAGTGGAGGCAGGTCAAGGCAACTCAGTGGAGCTGAGGACTCCCCAGGTGTCCCCCAAGGGAGGCTTGGTGACAATCCCAGATCCCACTAGCTGGAGAGGAAGAGGCTCCTAACACATAGGCTGGCTTGTTAAGACTGAATCTTGCAGGACCGAGGCTGCAGATGAGAGGTCTCTAGTACCTGCAGCCAAGCAGGACCTGACAAGCTGTTTCCATGGAGATGTGGTGTACGCAGAGGGAGTGAGTAGGAGAGCTGATCCATTCCAGAGCCTTGGGTCACAAGGCTGTGGCGGGCTAACAGATAAACATGAAAAAGACACAGTCAATCAGAAAAGGATATTCAAAACGATTTGCAGTTAATTGGGGGTTGTATCGTCATAATTCTAGATTAAGTCTAACAATTGAGAAGGATTGGGGTAAGCCACTTAATGATCCTGCTAGTTATTTTAGGTACCACTTAATGAGGGCACAGGGAAGTAGATGCCGACTCAGGCTAACTCCAAATGTACATACACCATCGTAAGTCCTTCTATATCCCTGGACTCCAAGTTGTTGCATATCACTCCCAAGTGTGAGTAAAGAAACAGGTTTCTGGAGAAACAGGTATAGATATGCAAAGCTAGTTTTTTTTTTTTTACATTTGCCATGCTAATAACAGTAATACACTGAAAACCTGCAGAGCTCTTCAGAAAATTCAGATGCTGGTGAAACCTCAGATCAGATGTTGTTATTAAGCAATTTGAAGACTGTTCTGGACAGAGAGCCAGCCTCATTGGGGCACCAAATGTGTGTGTGTGTGTGTGTGTACCGTTTTGACCCTCTTAAAGTGTATAATTCAGTGGCATCAAGTATATTCACAATCTTGTGTAACACTATCACCATTATCTATTTCCAAAACTTTACCATCTTCCAAAACAAAAACTCTATAATCATTAAGCAATAAATCCCCTTTGAGCACCAAATATATTAAACAACCTTATTGTGCTGCAGCAACACTGTGTGCTGGACAGGGTGATGTTTTGGTTGCTGCACATAAGAAAACTGGGTTGGCTTTGGTCAGTTGGTCTCAATTCACACCTAGGGGTTTTTGGCCAAAGTCCTCGTCTTATACATGAGCTTATTAGACCTAGTCTTTGGGAAGTGACTGACTTTAACCATTGTAATGACTGTTGGGACTTGTTGACCTCTATCTCCAAGGTATTCAAATGGCTGATTGCAGTGCTTATTAAGGTCAGTAAAAATGAAGTCAGGGCCATAGGCCCTCATAAAGATCCTACTGGAGGCAAACTTTGCTCCAAAGTTAGTTGGGCATAATTGTAAAGTGAATTGTCTAGGAAGCAACTTTTTTTTTTTTTTTTTTTGAGACAAAGTCTTGCTCTCTTGCCCAGATTGGAGTACATGGTGTGAACAAGACTCACTGCAGCCTTGTCCTCCTGGGCTCAAGCCATCTTCCCACCTTAGCCTCCCAAGTAGCTGGGACTACAAGCACGTGCCACCATGCCCAAGAAATTTTTGTATTTTTTGTAGAGAAGTTTGTAGAGATGTTTTGCCATGTTGCCCACATTGGTCATGAACTCCTGGGCTCAAGCAATCCACCCATCTCAGCCTCTCAAAGTGCTGGGACTACAGGCATGAGTCACCACTCCCAGCCCCAACTTCATTTTAGGCAACCAAAAACAACAGTGCCTAAGGAAGATGAGTCATAATTCTGGTTTAAAATGGTAGACCATGACCAGAAGATCAGAACCTGAAATCCCAAATGTCCTATTCCCCTTTCTTTCACAAATTATATATAGGCCAAGGCTCAATCTAGAGTTCACAAATTCAAAGCAGCAATAGCCCCCAAACCCAGACAGATACTTCACAGATGCATGGTGTCCACCACGAAGAGTGGCAGGGGGAAAAACAATGGACTTGATTTAATGAAAATGGCTCCACTATAAACACAATGTAAACCACATGCCTTGTTTTGGGGATCACAGTGAAACGACTTTTTTCTTTTCCTTTTTTTTTTTTGAGACAGAGTCTTGCTCTGTCATCCAGGCTGGAGTGCAATGGCACAATCTTGGCTCACTGCAACCCTGCTTCCTGGGTTCAAGTGATTCTTCTGCCTCAGCCTCCTGTGTAGCTAGGACTAGAGGCGCCTGTCACCACGCCTGGCTAATTTTTTGTATTTTTAGTAGAGACAGGGTTCCACCATGTTAGCCAGGATGGTCTCGATCTCCTGATCTTGTAATCCATCCACCTGGCCTCCCAAAGTACTGGGATTATAGCCACCGAAACCAGGCAAGATGAATATTTTAGCACAATATACTGTTCCTGGGAACTGGGGCTCAGAAGAGGTTGACTGGTTTAGTTAGCATCACCAAGAAAACCAGAGAAAGAGCTAAGTATCAAGTTTTGTCTCCTGATTCCTGGTCAAGTGCTTTATTTTGATTAGTGTCTGTGGTGCTCTGTTCGTAGCATGCACAAGGGGGATGGTTCTTAGAACCTCTTACAGAGATTTTATTTGGACAGAGGGTAATCTATTAACACCTTTATCTCCAAATTCACCTTTAATTTAGTGTTCATATTACACTGATTTTTCAACAGAACCCAAACCTTGGATAGGAGCTCAGACAAATGTTAGCAGTCAAGAAAAAGTTTAGTGTTATCAAGATCCTATTAGGAGATGATTTCCAGGATGGTAGTATGAGGAGCTCTACAGACCCAGTCCCAATGAAACAACCATAACTGGTGAAAATTATTTTTAAGACAACGATTTGACGTCTCTGGAAATTGTCCTAAGGGCATACAACAAATGAAGAAATATTTATTCAGGAAAATCTACTAAATCCTGGTAAGAACAGTTAGGACTCCGTGGCCTCTGAACCAAAAACTGTTCCCTCCCTCCCTGCTCAACCCCGACTAGGTCAGTGTGATGGAAGCTCCAGTCTAAGGGGCTGTTGGAAGAACAGAGCTCCCTCTCCTCCCAGATACCAGTCAAGGACTACATTATCTCCCTGGGGAGGGGCAGGACACCAGCATTTCTCATCCTCCCAGCTCCATGCTGCAGATGCTAAGTTCCAGGCAAGTGCAGCCAAGAGGTGGGTGATTCCATTCCTCCAATGAGCCCCTACCTATAGGGCAGAAGCTCTCCCCCAGATACAGTAGGTTGATAAAACTGGGGCTCCAATTGTCCTCACCCCAGCTTTTTTTCAGGGCAGAGGTTCCACAAAGGGAGATACAAGTCCAGAAGACCAGAGACCACTGCCCCCACCCGGCACCCTGCTTATGAAACAGAATTATCACTCCAAGAGAAGTGGGTCACTGTCCCTGCCACAGTTCCAGAGCAGAGTCTCAGAGATTCTGTCCAAGAGAAGAGGCAGGTGATGAGAACAGAGAGGCCTGAAGCTCTTCCAAAAGGGACTGGCTTTATTTAGAACAAAGCATGAAGAAGTTCAAGCTACAAAGAGTTCTTGTAAACAATGGAGAATTTAATGAAAAGCAAGTAAGAAGAAGCTGGTAGCTCAATGTGTGCAACAAGCTAAACTGTAGGCTGGTTTACCAGGGAGAACCAGGGAAAGAGACAGCTAAGAAGAGCCATCCTGAGGTCAGAACAAACCTCAAGGACTGACCTCAAAACTACACCAGCAAAGATGCTTAAATTTAATTGGAACATAATGTGGAACAATTTATACCCTAGGGCATTGTTGAAAACAATAGAATGACCAGCAACTAGAGGAACCTAACACCTGGGGCTTATACCAACACAGGCAGAGAACTTAACAGAGAGAGAGAGCAGGGAAAGAGACAGTCAAAGAGAGCTTTGCTAAAATGATTGCCATCCCAAGGGGGCTGTGCATATGACCAACCCTGTACCTTTTGAGGAGTGACATTGGAGATTTCACACTGCAGGAAAATAGACTTCATTAAAATAAACTAGCCAAGTCACTAAAGAAATAAACAACAACAATAAGTCCTGTGTTGGAAGTATCAGTATTCAGGGTTGCTATATTATATAAAGTGTCCAGTTTTCAACAATGACAAAAATATGAGACATTCACAGAAACAGGAAATGTGATGTGATTCATACAGGAGGGGGAAAAGTAATCAGCAGACTACTTGAGGGCTCATATATCAGACTTAGCAGACAATGAATTTAAAGCAGTTATTATATGTTCAAAGAATTGAAGGAAACCATGCTTAAAGAAGTAAAGGAAGGGATGATGACAATGCCTCATTAGATAGAGATAATCAATAAAGAAATACATACATATTTTTAAAAAGAACCTAATGGAAATTCTGGAATTAAAAAGTGCAAAACTAAAAAGAAAAATTAATTAGAGGGGCCCAATAGTAGATTTGAACTGGCATACGAAAGAATCAGCAAATTTGAAGATAGAGATTATTTAATCCTAAGAAAAGAGAAAAAAGAACGAAGAAATATGAACAGTGCCTCAGAGGAATGTGAAATACCATTAAACACATCAACATCTACATAATGAGGTTACCAGAAGAAGAGGAGGAGAGAGAGGAGCAGAAAAAATTTTTTAAGAAACGATGGCTGAATTTTTTTTTTTTTTTTTCGAAAGAAGTTCTCACTCTGTTGCCCAGGCTGGAGTACAGTGGCACAATCATGGCTCACTGCAGCCTTAACCTCGTGGGCTCAAGAGATCCTCCTTCCTCAGCCTCCAGAGCAGCTGGGAGCACAGGCATGTGCCATCATACCTGGCTAATTAAAAAAAAATTTTTTTTTTTTTTTTGTAGAGGCAGGGTCTATGTTTCCCAGGACAATTTTTTTTTTAAAATTATTTTAGAGACAGGGTCTCACTATGTTTCCCAAGTAGTCTCAAATTCCTGTCCTCAAGTGACCCTCCTGCCTCAGCCTCCCAAAGTGCTGGGATTATAGGTGTGAAACACTGTGCCCAAACAGCTTCTAAAATTTGATGAAATCTGTTATCTTCACATCCAAGAAGTTCGACTAACTCCAAGTACAATAAACACAAAGAGAACCATACCCAGACACATCAGAGTAAAAATGCTGAAAGAGACAGATAAAGAGAAAATCTTAAAAGCAGCAAGGAAAAAAACACAAAAACACACACACACAACACTCATAATGTATGAGGAAATTCAAATAAGATTAACATCTGACTTTTCCCCAGGAATAATAGATGCCAGAAGGCAGTGGGATGGAATATTCAAAATGCTGAAAGGAAAGTTTTTAAAGCCTGTCAACTAGTTGTTGTCTATCTGTCTGTCTGTCTATTTATTTCTTTAGATGGAGTCTCGCTCTGTTGCCTAGGCTGGAGTGCAGTGACGTGATCTCAGCTCACTGCAACCTCTGCCTCCCAGGTTCAAGCAATTCTCCTGCCTAGCCTCCTGAACATCTGGGATTTTACAGGTGTGCACCACCACACCCAACTACTTTTTGTATTTTTAGTAGAGACAGGGTTTCACTGTGTTGGCCAGGCTGGTCTCAAACTCCTGACCTGAGGTGATCCACCCACCTCAGCCTCCCAAAGTGCTGGGATTACAGGTGTGAGCCACAGTGCCCGACTTATTTATTTATTTGTTTATTTATTTATTTATTTTAGAGATGGAGTCTCGCTCTGTTGCCCAGGCTGGAGCGCAGTGACATGATCTTAGCTCACTGCAACCTTCACCTCCTGGGTTCAAGTGATTCTCCTGCCTCAGACTCCCAAGTAGCTGGGACTACAGGCGTGTACCACCACACCTGGCTAATTTTTGTGTTTTTAGTAGAGACAGGGTTTCACCATGTTGCCCAGGCTGGTCTCAAACTCCTGACCTCAGGTGATCCACCCACCTTGGCCTCCCAAAGTGCTGGGATTACAGGTGTGAGCCACCATTCCCAGCCTGTCTACTAGTTTTATACTAGAAAAACCACATTTCAAAACCACAGGTGAAAGAAAGGCATTCCAAGATAAACAAAATCTTAGATAATTTATTGCTAGATTACTGACCTTGCAAGAAACAAATTCTTCAGGTGGAATTCAAGTGACCCCAGTCAGTAATTCAAACCCACATAGAAGAACAAAAAGGACTAGTAAATGTAATTACATAATTTTAAAAGACACTATGTATGCATCTTCTTTCTCATTTTTTCTCTTAAATTATTTTAAAAGCAGCTGTATAAAAACTATTTGGCAATGACAGCATAATGAGGTGGGTGGGAGCAAAGCTACATTAGAGTAAGAAATGACATGAGATGGTAACTTGATTGCACAGGAACAAACGAAGAGAACCAGAAATGGTAAATAAGAAAGTTGGTACAGCTATGAAAAAAGAATGAAATCATGTCCTTTGCAGCAACTTGGGTGCTACTGGAGCCCATTATCCTAAGTGAATTAATGCAGAAACAGAAAACCAAATGCTACATGTTCTCACTTATAAGTAGGAGCTAATCACTAGACACAAATATGAAAATAATAGACACAGGGACTCCAAAAGGGTGGAGGGAGGGAGGGAGGAGGGCTAAAAAGGGTTGAAAAACTACCTATCAGGGACTATGTTCACTCCTTGGGTAATGGGATCATTTGAAGCTCAAACCTCAGCATCACACAATATATCCATGTAACAAACCTGTGCATGTATCCCATAAATCTAAAATTAAAAATACAATTAAAATAAAAGGTTAGTATAACCTTTATATAAGCTGTATACATATATACTTGCTTTATTTTCTCGTCATCTTTAAAACACATAAAATCATATTAAGTAATAATTATAACAATGTATTGCTGGCCTTGTAACAACACTGTAGACTAGCAAGATTTAACAAGTATCTACAAAATGCTCCAACCAACAACAGCACAGTCGACACTCTTCTCAACTGAATATGGACTGTTCTCTAGGATATACTCATTCTAGATTATAGAACATGCCTTAATACATTTAAACGATTTGAAATTATATAAAGCATGACTTCTGACCACAGTGACCTAAAATCAGAATCAATAAGACACGTGTGATAAATTAACACGTGCAGAAATTAAACGACACATTCCTAAATAAACAATAGGTCGAAGAAGAAATTGCAAAATACTTTAAAATAAATGAAAATGAAAGCAAAACATACCAAAACTTATGGGAAGTCTAAACTAAAGTTATGCCTAAAACGGAAATGTGAGCTGTCTGGTAAGCTGGCCTAGACCTCATAACCAAGAATGAAGATTTATGGGGCATTTTTCTTTGCCCTAGGTCCCCAAACCTGAATCTTGCAATTTTATCACACTTCACAGGGTGTGAGGATAGGAGAGCAACCAAGTACATTTGGGAGAACAAATGAGAACCAAATGGCTAAACTTTATCCCATCTCAGAGAAATGTCCTCTTAACACTGAGGCTAACTAAAAGGAGTAAGGAAAGGAGAAGGGAGGGAAGGGGAAGGGAGAAAAGGGCGAGGGAGGGGAGGAGAGGCGATCTCCTTTCTCCCACATGGGGAAAAAGTCGTGGATGCTCAGTTTGTTATTTCAGCATCAAAAAAGCACAGACCAGATGTGGTGGCTTATGCCTGTAATCCCAACACTTTGGGAGGCCAAGGTGGGAGGATCACTGGAGTGCAGGAGTTTGAGACCAGCCTGGGCAACATAGTGAGACCCCATATCTACAAAAACATTTTAAAATTAGCTGGGCGTGGTGGTGTGTGCCTGTAGTCCCAGCTACTTAGGAGGCTGAGGCAGGAGGATTGCTTGAGCGTAGGAGGTCAAGGCTGCAGTGAGCCATGATCATGCCGCTGCACTCCAGCCTGGGTGACAGAGTGAGACTCTGTCTCAAAAAAAATTAAAAAAAAAAAAAAGCTCCTTTTTTTTTCGAGGGGACAACACCACAGAGAAAGTTCCATGTGTGTAATCTTTTAACATTCAGTGACTGTACTCACTGTAAACCTGGCCCTTTGCCTGCAATCAGATAGTATTTATTATCTCCTCTTGCAGAACTGGAAAGAGTGGGTAGAGAAAAGAGTAGACGTTTCTCTCCTGAGATGCTCTGTTGCTGGAGGATGATTCCTGACAGAGACACAGAGATGGAAGTAGTGGAAAAGATAGGGTCAAAGCAAACCCGAGTAGAATGCCTCGGTGAATAAGAATGCTTTGGCCGGGCGCGGTGGCTCAAGCCTGTAATCCTAGCACTTTGGGAGGCCGAGACGGGCGGATCACGAGGTCAGGAGATCGAGACCATCCTGACTAACACGGTGAAACCCCGTCTCTACTAAAAAAACTACAAAAAACTAGCCGGGCGAGGTGGCGGCGCCTGTAGTCCCAGCTACTCGGGAGGCTGAGGCAGGAGAATGGCGTGAACCCGGGAGGCGGAGCTTGCAGTGAGCTGAGATCCGGCCACAGCACTCCAGCCTGGGTGACAGCGCGAGACTCCGTCTCAAAAAAAAAAAAAAAAAAAAAAAAAAAAAAGAATGCTTTACAGTTCCTTGCAAATCAAGACCCATTAGAGGAAAGTAGGACACGTACATTTCAATATTTCCAAGTAAGATTTTAAACCAGGAAAGAAACTGCAGAATTATTAAAGCAATTTATGTTTTAAAGCAAGGTTACAATTGTTGGTGTAAATGAAGTGCTTTGCAGCTGTTATCAGATATTTTGGGTAGGGGAAGCCATCCATTTACATTCCCAGAGCTTTTTTTTTATTAGTGCCTTGTGTGGTTATATTTTCCCTCTTCTTCCCTTCTTTTATGAGCTCACTTCCAGTCAGAATATACTAAATATCTATTCATGAAAGAGTAAGGATGGAGATGAATTTCATAACCATCTAGAGGAGATACAACCTAGTGACCTGCTTTCTGTTCTATTGACTTATAAAAAGGGAAATGATTTACAGGGTGCCTTTGATGAAAATAGTCCCTTTTCCCTCTTTTTAGCTCCCAGAAATGCAACGGTCTGGCCTTTCAGTGTGATTAAGCAGCTTAAACCTCAAGGGAGGATATGAGGGTAACAGGGGAGCCGGTTCTAGCTGGATGCAATGGTTCTCTGTACAGACTGCCTGCACTCTGGCTTTGGGTTGAAACTTCTTCTCCACTCTTGTGAACTTTCTTTTTGGGTTTTTAAAAAATACATATACGTAATGCCTTCATCAGATTTACATGGCGATGACCACTCATCCTGTGCACCCCTCTTCTTACTGTTAGAAAGTCTGGCCTTCCACAGTGCATCACCTCTGGGAAACTCATGTGGCCAGTTAAGAATTCTATTCACAGGCTAGATTGTACAGAGGGATTTGTTCACAGTTCCCTCTTTCTTGCACAAGCCCAGTGTACTCAGAAAAGGAGACAGAATAGAATAGTATAATGGATACCCAATATCTGTCTCCTAGATCAAATAATTGCTATATTCTTCATCTTTCCTTTTTCTTGTCCTTTTTCTGAGGTAAAATAGTATGTGTATACATATCTGTAGATATGTATGCGTGTATTAATATATCACCCCTAAATACTTTAACATTCACCTCTAAAACATAAGCATATTTTTGTTAGCTAAACAATTTCATTATCAAGCTTTAATAAGATTCACATAACTCAAGAGAATCAATACTCATCTACATTAAAAATGCCCCATTTTGTCCCCCAAATGTTTTTTTATTGTGGTAAAGTATATATATAATGTAAAATTATCATTTTAATCATTCTTGTGTACAATTTGATAGCATTAAGTACATTCACAATATTGTGAAAGCATCACCACTACTTCCAGAACTTTTTCATTATTCCAAACAGAAATTCATTAAGAATGACTCCTGGAAGTCCTAGCCAGAGCAGTCAGGCAAGAGAAAGAAATAAAAGGCATTCAAATAGGAAGAGAGAAAGTCAAACTATTGCTCTTTGCAGACAATATGATTCTACACCTAGAAGACCCCATAGTGTCTGCCCAAAAGTTCCTAGATCTCTAGATATGATAAACAACATCAGCAAAGTTTCAAGATACAAAACAATGTAAAAAAATCGGCAGCATTTTTTTTTTTTTTCCAGAGACGAAGTCTCACTCTGTCACCCAGGCTAGAGTGCAGTGGCACCATATCAGCTCACTGCAACCTCCACCTCCCGAGTTCAAGCAATTCTCCTGCCCCAGTCTCTCAAGTAGCTGGGACTACAAGCGCACGCCATGGCTGCCTAACTTTTTTTGTATTTTAGTGGAAATGGGGTTTCACTGTGTTGCCCAGGCTGGTCTCAAACTCCTGAGCTCAAGCAATCCGCCCGCCTCAGCCTCTCAAAGTAAAGTCAGCAGCATTTTAATACTCCAACATCCAAGCTGAGAGCCAAATCCAGAAAGCAATCCCGGCCTGGCGCGTGGCTCACGCCTGTAATCCCAGCACTTTGGGAGGCTGAGGCGGACGGATCACGAGGTCAGGAGATCGAGACCATCCTGGCTAATACGGTGAAACCCCGTCTCTACTAAAAAAATACAAAAAATTAGCCATGCGAGGTGGCGGGCACCTGTAGTCCCAGCTACTCGGGAGGCTGAGGCAGCAGAATGGCATAAACCCGGGAGGCGGAGCTTGCAGTGAGCCAAGTGTGCGCCACTGCACCCCAGCCTGGGCGACAGAGCAAGACTCCATCTCAGAAAAAAAAAAAAAATGCAATCCCATTCACAATAGCCACAAAAAGAATAAAATACCTAGGAATACAGCTAGCCAGGGAGATGACTACAATGAGAATTATAAAACACTGATCAAAGAAATCAGAGATAACACAAACAAATGGAAAAACATTCCATGCTCATGGATAGAAAAAATCAATACCATTAAAATGGCCACACTGCCCACAGCAATTTACAGATTCAATGCTATTCCTATCCTTCTTCACAGAATTAGAAAAAGCTTCTAAAATGCATATGGAACCACCAAAGAGCTTGACTAGCCAGGGCAATCCTATGCAAAAAGAACAAAGCTGGAGACATCACCTTACCTGTAACCAAAGCAGCATGGTACTGATACAAAAACAGACACGTGGATGAGTGGAACAGAATAGAGAGGGCTACAGTCACCAAAATAGCATGGTACTGGTACAAAAACAGACACATAGACCAATGGAACAGAATAGAGAGCCTAGAAAGCTGCACATCTACAACCATCTGATGTTTGACAAAGTCAACAACAACAAGCAACGGGGAAAGGATTCCCTGTTCAATAAATGGTGCTGGGATAGCTGGCTAGCCATATGCAGAAGACTGAAGCTGGACTCCTTCTTTATATTGTATATAAAAATCAACTCAAGATGGATTAGAGATTTAAATGTAAAACATAAAACTATAAAAATCCTGGAAGATAACCTAGTAAATACCATTTTGGACATAGGCCCTGGCAAAAATTTTGTGACAAAGATGCCAAAAGCAATTTTGCAACAAAAACAAAAATTGACAAATGGGATCTAATTAAACTAAATAGCTTCTGCACAGCAAAAGAAACTATCAACCGAGTAGACAACCTATAGAATGAGAGAAAGTGTTTGCCAACTATGCATCCAACAAAGGTCTAATATCAAGAATCTGTAAGAAATTTAAACAAATTAACAAGCAAAAAACAGCCAGCCCCATAAAAAAGTGGGCAAAGGAAATGAACAGACACTTTTTAAAAGAAGACCCACATGTAACCAATAAGCATATGAAAAAATGCTCAGCCTCACTAATGATTAGAGAAATGCAAATCAAAACCACAATGGGACCCCATCTCACAGCAGTCAGAATGGCTACTATTAAAAAGTCAAAAAATAACATGCTGGTGAGGTTGTAGAGAAAAGGGAACACTTATACATTGCTGGTGGAAATGTAAATTAGTTCACCCATGGTGGAAAGCAGTGTGGTGATTTCTCAAAGAACTGAGAACAGAAGTACCATTCCACCCAGCAATTCCATTATTGGGTGTATACTCAAAGGAATATAAATCATTCTGCCATAAAGACACATGCACGCATATGTTCACTGAAGCACTGTTCACAATAGCAAAGTCATGGAATCAAGCTAAATGCCCATCAATGGTAGACTGAATAAAGAAAATGTGGTACATCTACACTATGGAATACTATGCAGCCATAAAACAAAAATAAGATCATGTCCTTTGCAGCAATCTGGATGGAGCTAGAGGCCATAGTACTAAGCAAACTATTAATAACATAGGAACAGAAAACTAAATACCTTATGTTCTCACTTATAAGTGTGAGTACACATAGACACAAAAAAGAGAATGGCAGACAGGATGACCTACTGGAGTGTGGAGGGTGGGAGAAGGGAGATAACAGAAGAACTACCTATTGGGTACTATATGTATTATCTGGGTGATGATATGATCTGTACAATAAACCCCTACAAAATGCAATTTACCTATATAACAAATCATTGAATCTAAAACTAAAAAAATTGTTTTAAAGAATAACTCAGCTGGGCACAGTGCCAGCTGGGCGCGGTGGCTCAAGCGTGTAATCCCAGCACTTTGGGAGGCCGAGACGGGCGGATCACTAGGTCAGGAGATTGAGACCATCCTGGCTAACACGGGGAAACCCGTCTCCACTAAAAAATACAAAAAACTAGCCAGGCGAGGTGGCGGGCGCCTGTAGTCCCAGCTACTCGGGAGGCTGAGGCAGGAGAATGGCGGGAACCTGGGAGGTGGAGCTTGCAGTGAGCCGAGATCACGCCACTGCACTCCAGCCTGGGCGACAGAATGAGACTCCGTCTCAAAAAAAAAAAAAAAAGAATTCTTCACAGGTAATGCTGTGTACTTCCTACTGCCTCATATTAGGTTGTACATAATGTCTTGTTGTCCCACTGTTGATGAGGCCAATACTGTTCACTGGGTTAAGGTGACAACAGCCTGTTAAAAGTAAGTTTTTAAGACTGGATGTGGTGGCTCGTGCCTGTACTCCCAGCACTTTGGGAGGCCAAGGCAGGATTACTTTAGCCCAGAAGTTCAAGACCAGCCTAGGCAATATAGTGAGACCTCATCTCTACAATTAATAATAATAATAAATTAGCTGGGTGTGGTGGCATGTGCCTGTAGTCTGAGCTACTTGGGAGGCTGAGGTGGGAAGATTGCTTGAGCCTGAGAGGTTGAGGCTGCAGTAAGCCATGATCATACCAGTGCACTCCAGCCTGGGCAACAGAGCTAGACCCTGTCTCAAAATATACATATATAAGTTTATTAAAATGAAGAACTGATGATTGCACCTATTTTTATTTATTTATTTATTTTTTTGAGGCGGAGTCTCACTTCGTAGCCCAGACTGGAGTGCAGTGGCACGATCTCGGCTCACTGCAACCTCTGCCTCTTGGGTTCCAGCAATTCTCCCACCTCAGCCTCCCGAGTACTGGGGACTACAGGTGTGTGCCACCATGCCCAGCTAATTTTCATATTTTTAGTAGAGATGGGGTTTCACCATGTTGGCCAGGCTGGTCTCAAACTCCTGACCTCAGGTGATCCACCTGCCTTGGCCTCTCAAAGTGCCGGGATTACAGGTGTGAGCCACTGCGCCCGGCCTGATTGCACTTTCAAGAAATGATTGTCCCCACTTTACCTGTTCAGATAAAGGGACTCTGAGGAGTTGCCTGGCACCCAGGATATAGCCTTTATCCTGTATAAAGGATAAGAAGATAAAGGCAGAGGCTTTTCCTTCTCTATAGAGTAGACACAGGAGTTCAAGTTTGTCTCCCAGAGTGTTCCATCAGGGCAAAACTTTCGGGAATATGAGGTCTAGCAGGGACCGTTCTTTCTCTGGGCCCAGTAAGAAGGTACTCTGAAATTGGTAGTGAGCCAGAATTTAACCATAGACAAATAGATCTTTTTGCTAACACTTACAAAAGACAGAACACTTTGGGAATTCAGATACAAGAGAGTCTTTATGGCATTTTAAAATAGCCCTGCCCTCCACTCCTCCCCTAACTCTGACAAATCACTTCAGATTACTGAATAAAAAATTAAGGAAGAGCATCTATTTCAGATGCAGAACAAACAAATCTTAAGATGTTTCTTGAATACCATTTAAATTTAGAGTAAGGAAAAAGTATGCATCTGTCCTCTTTGTTTGATGCTTACCTCTTGTCTTTTAGCTACTATACACTGAATAAGTGACCCAGGGAAATATAATGAACTAATTTTGAATAGTTTCATTTACAAAAGTAAGAATTTGGGTTTCTAAGGAAAATGAATTATTTTTAATATCCATATATACACTTTGTTTTATAGCAATTAAATATCCACATCGGGTAAACTCTGCCCAAGTTGCCCTATATTTCTGGATCTCCAGAGGGTTTTTGGTTTTTTTTTTTTTTTAGTTATTATTGCTTATTTGTGTTCATTTTTTGTTTTTGCACTTTTGTTTTTCAGCTAGAGAAGTTGTGAATTTTCTGCCTTAGCAGGACAGAATCTAACCTTAGGATACTAGACTAACACTTTTTGTTTTGCAACTAGAATTAGTAAAATACATTTTCTCCACTTCCTCTGTAATTTTTTTTTTTTTTTTTTTTTGAGACAGAGTCTTACTCTGTCACCCAGGCTGGAGTGCAATGGTGCGATCTCGGCTCACGCAACCTCCATCTCTCGGGTTCAAGCAATTCTCGTGCCTCAACCTCCCAAGTAGCTGGGATTATAGGCGCCCACCACCATGTCCGGCTAATTTTTTGTATTTTTAGTAGAGACGAGGTTTCACCATGTGTCCAGGCTGATTTTGAACTACTGACCTCAGGCAATCCATCTGCCTTTGCTTCTCAAAGGGCTGGGACTACAGGTGTGAGCCACTGAGCCTGGCCTATTCTGTAATTTTTAAAGATTCTGGGCCGGGCGTGGTGGCTCACGCCTGTAATCCCAGCACTTTGGGAGGCCGAGGCGGGCAGATGACGAGGTCAGGAAATCGAGACCATCCTGGCTAACATGGTGAAACCCCGTCTCCACTAAAAATACAAAAAAAATTAGCCAGGCGTGGTGGCAGGTGTCTCTAGTCCCAGCTACTCGTGAGGCTGAGGCAGGAGAATGGCCTGAACCCGGGAGGCGGAGCCTGCAGTGAGCTGAGATGCGCCACTGCACTCCAGCCTGGGCAACAGAGAGAGACTCCATCTCAAAAAAAAAAAAAAGATTCTGACTTCACTTGGGTGAGGAGGGAGCAAAAGTACCTTTGAGGAAATAATGCTTCAACAATAGCCCTCCCAGGGGACTTAGGCACACATGTCTCTCACCTCCACTGGCACTTACTTTTTTTGTTTGGTGACAAAGACCCCATGGTAGTTGACAAGGCCAAACAGTATAGAGTCAGCCATCCTGTTCTCTTTTCTTCCTCTTTATGCACAGCCCCCTTCTTTCTTTCTTCTCCCTTTTTTCTTTCTTCTTCTGCCGTGCTCTTTCTCCCTCTTTCTCCCCACCCACTCTTCTTTCATTTCCTCCTTTTGCCACTCCACAGCCTAGGCTGGCATGCTTCCCTGATTCCCTGATGCCTACCAAATGTTGTGTTCCAGAAAAATTATCCTGCTTCACATCAGCCCAGGGTTTGTTACTGAACACTCCATAGAATGAAAGGAGTGGAAGAATCCCAGCGGAGGAGGGGCTGTGGCTGGGTCTATGTGAATTCCCTCCTACCCAGCTTCCATTCCAGGTTCTCCAGGCTCTCCTAGTTCTATAGGATAGTAATGGCATTGCTTCAACTATGTCTAGTACTTCAAAAAAAGCCTGGAAGATATTGTGTATTTACCCTCGATAAAGCCTGACCAAGTTAACTAAAATAATGGAAGGTTTCTTTCCTTTTTGGGGAGAGTGGGGGCCTGGGAGGTAGTGGAGGTCATGCAGCACCAACTCATAGTAAAAACCGCATCTCATATTAAGAAGTTCTGTGGCTCACACCTGTAATCCCAACATTTTGGGAGGCCAAGGCCGGTGAATCACATGAGGCCAGGAGTTTGAGACCAGCCTGATCAACATGGCGAAACCCTATCTCTACTAAAAATACAAAAATTAGCCAGGCATGTTGGTGCACACCTGTAGTCCCAGCTGCTCGGGAGGCTGAGGCACGAGCATTGCTTAAATACTGGAGGCAGAGGTTGCAGTGAGCTGAGATCGTGCCACTGCACTCCAGCCTGGGCAACAGAGCAAGACTGCATCTTAAAAAAAAAAAAAAATCAGATTGTATGTGTTGTCTATAGAATAAAGGTAGTACACTGGAAAGAATATGGTAGAGAGGTGAGGCTGTCTACCAGAACCAGAATTTTGTTTCTTGCAATTGTCATGGGCAATTTACTTAACATCTCTCAACCAATATACTCATTTGTAAAATGGGATAATAATTACCATTTTGCAGCCTACTGTGAGAATTCTAAATAATATGTGTAAGCCACTCATTCATACAATATCTCATACACAATAAATACTTAATGTGTTTTCTTTGTAAATGTAATTTATTTGGTAGATAAAAGTTTTTCAAAGCATACAGCTCTTGGGGGAACAATGAATGAATCTGATCATTGACAGAAGAGGTTGCAAAGCACTCACATTAACATAGTTCTGCATGGCCACACAGGTCTCCCTCAAGAACTGTCTAGTCTAAGGGCTCTGATTAGGGAATGTACAAGGAAGTCCCACATCCTTTGTGTTGATGAACAGACCCTATCTTGAGGGAGACACTCAGTTCCTTGGCTCCATCGTTTCCCATGGGAACTAATGCCTTAGCTCCATTTCCTTAAGCTTGCCTATTCCTGTGCTTGATTCCTAGGTGATTGTCTCAGAAGTACCAGGTCTGCATGTTTATGGAAACTTAGCACTTTAGGTGGAAAGAAAAAGGAATAGAATGTCTTGGGGAAAAAGGATAGAAGGAAAGTTTGTGGAAAGTTGGAAGATCACATGAGCTTAGTTTAAGCCCCTTGAAAATAAGGCAATAGAATATTTTTTCCCAAAGAGAAAAGCACTATCCTAAGTCAACCTCTCTCATCTCAGCCTCACAAGGACTCTTCTAAGAAATGAGACTTTCTGGCTGGGCGAGGTAGCTCACACCTGTAATCTTAGCACTTTGGAAGGCTGAGGCAGGCAGATCACTTGAGGTCAAGAGTTTGAGACCAGATTGGCCAACATGGTGAAACCCCATCTCTACTAAAATTACAAAAATTAGCCAGGCATGGTGGTGCATACCTGTATTCCCAGCTACTTGGGAGGCTACAGCAAGAGAATTGCTTGAACCCCAAAGGCGGAGGTTGTAGTGAGCCAAGATCCCGCAGCTGCACTCTAGCCTGGGCAACAGAGAAAGACTCTGTCTCAAAAAAATAAATAAATAAATAAATACATAAATAAGACTTTCTTCTACACCTCTTACCTCTTCCCTCCACCAGGGTCCTGACTATTTCCAAGTTTTTCTCTCTCTGTAGACACCCTCAGGATAGGAAGATAAGGTTGTTGCCTTTCCATAAATGGGCTCAGGGTTACAATGAACAGCCAGAAGCTATCTAGCATTTACTAGAACTGCGGTCCCAGGTCCCTGCTAAACTTTATTTGGTGCGACATCTTTAGAGAGTTGACCAGTAGATTCCAGCTTTTTAATCTTGGTGTTCTGTTGGGCAGGCCAGATGAATTTGGAATATTCTGTTTTAAACTGAATTTATCCCTTATTATTTTAAGGGCTGTAACAAGTTGTTTTTTAAATGTTTTCAGTCAGCACATCTTTATTTATTGTCCTTAATACCCGGAGGCTACTTGAAGAAGGACTTAATTTTCAAAGTCTGGTAAGTAAACAATAGTTTCCTAATAACATCTTCAGGCAAACACCCAAAGACCTCATTTTCACCGCAGCATTTGGGTTCTCCATAATTGCCTATTAGTATTGTGCTCAACCACAACATTTTATAACAATTTTAAAAATATTACGTACCTCTAAACACAAAGTTTCTTACCAGTTTATTTTTTTCTTCTTTTTAATTACCATGTTTAATAAAAGACAAACACAAGACAGGTTTAAGTGTGGTATTGACTAGACTCCAGACATATTAAATAAATCACATAGGCTGGGTTGGGTTTCACACGAGAACTAGTTTGGAGATGGTTATTCACTGTTCTCCCAAGAATATAAAAATGTCCAGAGGAGACAGTGAGATAAGGTGATGCATGGTTTCAGCTCTGCGGGAATTTCTAAGGCTTTAAAATTCACTCCAGAATCCTGCAAAATTCCTTGATGTTGAGCTTGGCTGCTGATGCCTTCTTTTGTCTAGATCATCTGAAGCCGTGCACTGAGACTCCAGAAATTTACCCTAGTCTCTCTTTCTACTTGTGACCAACAGGAAAGTTGGGCAAAGGGATTGTATTGGTCAGATAGGCTAATTGTAATAACAAATGACCTCCAAATTTCAATGGTTTGACCCCAAGCAAATACTGTTCTTGTCACAGTCCAATACGGATTGGTAGAGGTGGAGGTGTGTAGAATGTGGTGATTTGATTCTATGCAGTAATTCAAGCACATAAACTCCTTCCATTTGGGGCTCTGTCTTCCATGGGGTCCCCAGAGTCCTTTCCATCCAGCCGGTGAAAAAGAGAGCCTGCAGAGAACTGCACAGGAGGATTGTTATGGGTCAGACCTGGAACTGGCACCCATCACTTTCGCATGCCTTTGACTGAGTTCAGTCAATGGCCCTACCCAACGTTGAGAGGCTAGGAAGTACAGTCTAGCTCCATGCTCAGTTCATAGCAGTTTCTGCCACACAGAAAAACAGAGAGCTCCTCAGAACAGGCAGACAGTCCTGTTCTTGCGTATCGTCAAAGATGTGGAAAATAAATATGCTATCTTATTTTCAGTTTATTTAATGATCAAACCTACCATTAATGTCTCGATCAGTTTCTGGAAAAAAGTCTATCCATCAAGCTCATTATTACCACAAATCAGTCCAAACTGGAACTTAACTTGTTCATACATAGGACTTTCCAGAGTTCCAAGATACCTGGACCAAGCCCGTGCAGACATGCTGATCATAAGTTGCAAACACACTTGCACGTTGCTCTTCTCATCAGATGGTTCCCATTACAAAATCTGGCAAGTCATCTGCCCAAAGCCATGTGGCATATCTAAACCAAATTTTGTCACATGGGACCTATGAAGAGAATAAGTGTGTTATAAACATTTGAAAAACTGTCCTCATATCTGCTTTAGTCTGTTTGGGTTGCTATCCCAAAATACTATAAACTGGGTAACTTGTAAACAACAGAAATTTATTGCCTACAGTTCTGGAGGCTGTAAAGTCCAAGATCAGGTCATCAGCAGATCTGACGTCTGGTGAGGGCCTGCTTTCTAGTTCATAGAGGGCGTCTTCTTGTTGTGACCTCACATGGTGGAAGGGGCAGGCTAGCTCTCTGGGGTCTCTTTTATAAGGGCATGCACTTATCCCATTCCTGGGGGTTCTGTCCTCATGACCTAATCACTTCTCAAAGGCTCCACTGCCTAATTTCATCACATTAGGGGTTAAGTTTCAACGTATAAATGTGGAAGAGACATAAACATTTAGGTCATTGCAATATGTCTTCTTAAAATATTTTTAAATGTTTCTGTCTTTTCTTGATCAATGTATTTTTCACAGTTGTCATGACTCCATTACTGTTTGGACTCTTTCTTCCTGTTTCTCTCATTAACTAATTTACAAAGGCTATTTCATAGTTCAGCTATTTTAGAGACATCCATTTGTCCTCATTTACTCACAGGCTAGCATTCCCATTGAGATTTTAGCTTCCTCAAATAATATTTGTTATCTCATGTAAAGAGGGTGATGTACAAGGGAACAGTGGTAAGGTTCCGACGTGCACTTTGTGCCATTTTTCTAGTTATGGAGGTAACTTTTCTTTTTCTTTTTATTTATTTATTTTTTTATTTTTTGAGATGGAGTCTCACTCTGTCATCCAGGCCGGAGTGCAGTGGCAAGATCTGAGCTCACTGCAACCTCCACCTCCCAGGTTCAAGCAATTCTCCTGCCTCAGCCTCCCGAGTAGCTGGGACTACAGGCATGTGCCACCACGCCCAGCTAATTTTTTGTATTTTTAGTAGAGATGGGTTATCACCATGTTAGCCAGGATGGTTTCAATCTCCTGACCTCGTGATCCACCCACCTCGGCCTCTCAAAGTGCTGGGATTTTACAGGCATGAGCCACCGTACTCAGCCTATTTTTATTTTTTGAGACAAGATCTTGCTTTGTTGCCCAGGCTGGAATGCAGTGGCACAATCTCGGCTCACTGTAACCTCAGCCTCCCAGGTTCGAGCAGTTCTCCTGCCTCTGCCTCCCAAGTAGCTGGGATTACAGGTGTGCCACCATGCCCAGCTAAGTTTTGTGTTTTTAGTAGAGACAGGGTTT
Organism: Trachypithecus francoisi; assembly: GCF_009764315.1. Taxonomy (NCBI): domain Eukaryota; kingdom Metazoa; phylum Chordata; class Mammalia; order Primates; family Cercopithecidae; genus Trachypithecus; species Trachypithecus francoisi. The sequence continues at coordinate 27,715,596 of NW_022681469.1, read as the reverse complement.
CACCATGTTGGCCAGGCTGGTCTCAAACTCCTGACCTCAGGTGATCCACCCGCCTTGGCCTCCCAAAATGCTGGGATTACAGGCGTGAGCCACCACGCCCAGCCTATGGTGGTAACTTTTCACTGGTCCATCTATGCTTTCCTATTATAATCCAAGTTATGCACTTAGGGTGTGAATTATTGGGTTAAGGGTGCAATCTTCATTCATGTATTTATTCATTCCTTTTCCATTTGTTCATTCCAAAATAATTGTTGAGTGCCTACTATGTGCGAGACAGTGTGCTAAATGCTGGAGTCAGAGCAAAGAATAATAGATATGAGGTCCCTACCTTCATGAAGCTTATGGGAGAGAAAGGTTCTAAATAAATATTAATGCAAAAGGTTAATTATAGTAGTAATATTTATATGACTAGCTTATTTTCAAAAATATCTTGGATAACCTTGAGTCACCATTTTTTTTTCTTTTAACTGAGGTCTTTCTTCCTCTGTAAAGACCAGCTTCTTTTTTAGGGTAATCATTCATTGACTCTTTCATTTACTCGCTATTTAATTCAATTATTTATTTATTTATAATATATATTTATTTGTTCAATATCATGATAAAATTACTCCTTACTATTCACTATGCTAAACTGTCAGAACACAGAAATAAAAATACAAGATTCTTGATCTCAAGGATCACAGTCCAGTTGAGGAGACTGGCATGTAAACTACACAGTACAATGTGATGAATGTCATGGAGAAAAGTGCAAAGTGCAGTGGGACAAGGAAAAGGAGAGGGCCTAGATCTGCCTACATAGGCCAGGGAAGGCTTCATAAAGGAGGTAGCACTGAGGTCTGAAGGGTGAATAAACTTTTACCACGTTGAGGAAAGGAATGAGATGGCTATTTAACAATCAAAGATTTTAGGCTAGGCGCGGTGGCTCATGCCTGTAATCCCAGCATTTTGGGAGGCCAAGGTGGGCAGATCACAAGATCAGGAGATCAAGAACATCCTTGCTAACAATGGTGAAACCCCGTCTCTACTAAAAATACAAAAATTAGCTGGGCATGGTGGCAGACATCTGTGGTCCCAGCTACTCGGGATGCTGAGGCAGGAGAATGGCGTGAACCTGGGAGGCAGAGCTTGCAGTGAGCTGAGATCACGCCACTGCACTCCAGCCTGGGCAACAGAGTGAGACTCCGTCTCTTAAAAAAAAAAAAAAGAGATTTGGCCAGGCATGGTAGCTCATGCCTGTAATCCCAACACTTTGGGACGCCAATGTAGGCAGATCACTTGAGGTCAGGAGTTTGAGACCAGCTTGGTCAACATGATGAAACCCCATCTCTACTAAAAATACAAAAATTAGCCAGGTGTGGTGGCACACACCTGTGGTCCCAGCTCTCAGGAGGCTGAGGCAGGAGAATCACTTGAACCCAGGAGGCAGAGGTTGCAGTGAGCTGAGATTGTGCCACTGCACTCCAGCCTAGGCAACAAAAGTGAAACTCCATCTCAAAAAAAAAAAAAAAAAAATTAAAGATTTGTGCTGTCCTTGCAGAGTATTGTGTTTTTATGGGAAGTGGCCCAAACAACTTCCAATTCCCTGTACATCTCTGTGGGGGCAGGTGACCAGTTCTTATTAGTGGAACGTGAGCAGAGGTGATGTGGGTCATTGCTGGGACACATGAAGATGTGGGTTTGCCTTTGCTTCCTTCTCCTTCCTGGCTACCAGCTCTGGAAGCAAAGGCCTCTGAAGCTGAGAGGCTGGCAGAGCTTCAAAACAGAAGGACCTTGGGTGGAAGACTTTATGGAGCTGCTACATGGATAAGAAATAACCTTATGTTGTGTTAATCTACTGACATTTCATAGCTTGCTTATTCCAGCAGCAAGCTCTACCCTAATTAACCCAAGGCATACCAGGCAAAGCAAACAGTATGTGCAAAGGTTTATAAATGTGTCTAACATACAGTCCATGCTCAATAAATATTTAATATTGCAGTCAGGGTATTATGAGAAAGTACAAGTCGTTCAATATTGCCAGAGAATAAAATATGTGATTGGTAGGGGTGAGAGGAGAGTGGCTGTATAGAGAGGCATGGGCCAATCAAGAGAATTTTGGCTTACCCTCATGAGAAAAGGGAAGCCAATGAAGAATATGAAGAGGAGACAGGCATGATCACTGCAGGAGCAGTGTATTAGTCCGTTTTCATGCTGCCAAGAAAGACACACTAGAGACTGGGAAGAAAAAGAAGTTTAATTGGACTTACAGTTCCACATGGCTGGAGAGGCCTCAGAATCATGGCGGGAAGTGAACGGCACTTCTTACATGGTGGCAGCAAGAGAAAAATGAGGAAGAAGCAAAAGCAGAAACCCCTGATAAACCCACCAGGTCTTGTGAGACTTATTCACTGTCACAAGAATAGTATGGGAAAGACCGGCCCCCATGATTCAATGACCTCCCTCTGGGTCCCTTCCACAACAGGTGGGAATTCTGGGACATACAATTCAAGTTGAGATTTGGTAAGGACACAGCCAAATCATATTAAGCAGGGCCTCTGCAAAACGTAGCAGCCAAGAATTTCCCTTAATTGTCTTCAAATGTAAAATGCTAATCCAAAGAGGAGAGAGAAAGGATGTTAGAATGAGAAGATATCACAGTCTGGTCAAACTTTGTTCTACAAATGAGGAGAGTGAGGCCCAGAGAAGTTAAATACCTTTGCCAAGATAACCCAGCTAGAACTTGGCAGGGCTGGGGACTAGAAACTTCATCCCTGGTGCCAGTCCTCAGCCTTGCTCTTTCCACTGTGCCATGGTGCTTCAAAGCAGCTGAGACCAGCTGGTGTGGCTGTGTTTTCAGTTCCCTAATGAAGACATTGGGGATTCAGAGGCAGGGTATTTTCCATGGGGGGCTGTCCTTTCTGTAATTCCTCATCTGGCTTGAGCCTATTTTGGAAAAGGTCCATTTTTTAGCATCAGATTTCCCTGGAGGACCATTGGGAATATGGTTAGTGGCCTGTGGGGTGCCCTTGCACTTTCTGAGTTTTTGTGGACAAGATGAGAAGAAAGCAGTGGTTTGAACTCCTGGAAACCCTGCCAGGTCCCTTGGCATCTGGGGAGTTTGTTGGCTCACAAAGAGGGACTGTGGTTCAGCCGGCCAGTTGACTGTCCTTCAGGGGTCAGATCAAAGATTTGTCTGTCTAAAGGATCAGATACCTGTGGCTGATTTTTTTTTTTTTTTTTTTTGCCACAGGGTCTCGCTCTGTCACCTAGGCTGGAGTGCAGTGGCACAATCATAGCTCACTGCAGCCTTGACTTCCTAGGCTCAAGTGATTCCCACCACCTCAGGTCCCAAGTAGCTGGAGCTACAGATGTGTACCACAATGGCTGGCTAATTTTTTGTGGGCAACGTAGTGAGATCCCATCTCTTAAAAAAACCCTGGCTTCAAGCGATCCTGCCTTGGCCTCTCAAAGTGCTAGGATTATAGGTGTGAGCCACCGTGCCCAGCCTGACATTTTAATATCACTTTCTGTTCATCAGTTCACTACTTCTGGTTTTCATATGTTTTTAAGTTCATTCAGTATTCATTGTAATTGTTTTCACTTTATGTGCCACCCGAGGCAATAGATCATACATTTGTTTTTCAATAGCAAGTAGGAGTACAGGGACAACTGTGCTGGGGTCAGGCTCAGAGAAACATGACGTGTTCTCTGACTTAAGTAGGAATGGGTATTATTAAGTTATTTTACAACTAGGGGTGCCAAAACATAAGTTGGGGACAGGGGATGTCATTTGTTCAAAGTCTTCAAGAAAACTGGCAAAAATAGATTCCTTGATGTTTTTCGGCCAAGAATTTTATAATCATCTTACTTCTCGTCCTTTGACTGTATCATCTTTGCCTTCCCTGCGTGTTGCCCAACTGCCAGCTCAGTTGGTTATGATAAGGTATTCAGATAAGATTGCTGCTGGGTGTGGTGGCTCACACCTGTAATCCCAGCAGTTGGGGAGGGTAAGGCAGGCAGATGATCTGAGCCCAGGAGTTTGAGACCAGCTTGGGCAACATGGTGAAACCCCAACTCTACAAAAAATACAAAAATAAACAGTGTGGTGGCATATAACTGAGGTCCCAGCTACTGGGGAGCCTGAGGTGGGAGGATCACCTGAGCCCAGGAAAGTCAAGGCTGTAGTGAACTGTGATTGCATCACTGCACTCCAGCCTGGGCAACAGAGCAAGACCCTGTCTCAAAAAAAAAAAAAAAGATGAGAGATGAAATTGCTGCCTCAGTCCCTGAGGAGTGTCTTGGTGTCACTCAAAGACAAGCTCATAAGCAGTGCTTGGGCTTTGAAATTAGAGAGACATCTGCCACTCACTATGAGAACTTGGGCAAGTTTCTTAACTTATTTGAGCCTCAGTTTCCTTCTATGTGATATGGGACAATAAGGAACACTACTCGGGGGTGGTTGTAGGGATTAAATAAACTAACATTTGTAAAGCTCCTTTCTTAGTGCTGAGACACACAGTTGTCTTTTAAATTATTTCCCTTCTTGGCTTCTGAGAAGATCCCATTAGTAACATTTTGTTACCCACTTTCCATCTCTGGTCAAGATGAGAAGTTAGACCAAAGAGTGAGCAGATGGAGACCAAAATATCACCTTTGTCTTAGTCAATTCAGACTGCTATAATAAAGTACCATTGGCTGGTTGGCTTATAAACAACAAAAATTTATTTCTCTCAGTTCTGGAGACTGGAAATCCAAGATCAGGGTGCCAGCATGGTCAAATTCTGGTAAGGGCATCTTCCAGGTTGCAGACAGTCAACTTCTTGCTCTATCCTTGCATTGCAGAAAGACAGCAAGAGAGCTCTCTGAAGTCACTAGTCCCATTCATGAGGACTCCACCCTCATGACCTGATGACCTCCCAAAGGCCCCACCTCCTAATACCATCACCTAGTTTGTTTTGTTTTGTTTTGTTTGAGACGGAGTCTTACTCTGTCTCCCAGGCTGGAGTGCAGTGCAACCTCCACCTTCCAGGTTCAGGTGATTCTCCTGCCTTAGCCTCCTGAATAGCTGGGACTACGGGCATGCACCACGACACCCAGCTAGTATATATGTATTTGGGGGGGGGGGAGGGTGTTTTTTTGTATTTTTAGTAGAGACGGCTTTCACCATATTGGCCAGGCTGATCTCAAACTCCTGGTCTCAAGTGATCCACCTGCCTTGGTCTCTCAAAGTGCTGGGATTATAGGCGTGAGCCACTGTGCCCGGCCCATCACCTTGTATTGGTTAGGATATCAACATATAAATTTGAGAGGTTGTTATTCAGTCCATAACCACCTTGATTACTGATAAAGGCTGTTTGTTGTGAAAGCTAATGGTACAGCTGAAGGTAGACATACTTATGTAGACTTATTCACCCTGTCACAAGCAACAACGTTTGACCAGGACAGGCCTTCCCATGCTGGGATAGTGGGGCTGGGTCAGAAAGAAGACCCGGCCCCACCAGAGAAGCAGGGCACAATGGTATCCTCATTCTGGGCAGGCAGATACATAAGAGGAAGAAGGGAGGTGCTAGACTGTGTCATCTTCACCCATTCATCAATTGGATTAAGTCACTCTTCTAAGGAGGAAGAACGAGACAGGCAGGACAGGGAGCTAGGAGTGTCAAACTCCACAGGGAAGGAAACCGCAGAAGTATTTCCTCCAGTGTCCCCCTCTCCTTTATTCTGGGTCTGTTGCTTGGGAAGATTCAAGTGCTGGTGGGGAGGTAAGGGCAGCTTCTGAGCACAAAAGGTTGGGAGATAAATGTTCGGGAGAGAGGGAGAGCTAGGGTTGAGTCATCCGTAGAGGAAGAGTGATGTGCACTTGAATCCGGAAAGAAAAGTCAAGCTCAGAGTCAGGGGTTAGAGGTCTGAAGGGAGGTCAAAGTTCAGAGATCTGTTCTAGACAGGAAAGCGCAGTAAGTGCATAATCAGAATTTCCAGGCATGGGAGAACATCTTAGGGCCAAATCCCAAGAGGATGGGGGCAGCAATGTTCCAATGGCACATGAAAGGTGGGTGAAAGTGATGTGTGTGTTGATTTGGGGCAGAGTGTGGTTCACCATTTTTCTTTTCCCTCTTCATGACAACCAGTGATGTTTCAGATAATAGTGGCTGCTTCACTCAGTCTGGGTCTCTGAGTGAAGATAAACTGGAGCAGAGTCACAGCTGACTTAATGTGGACAAGCAGCATGAATGGGATCAAAACTGTTGTTGTTGTAAGCCACTGAGGTTTGGGGGTCATTTGTTCTCGTAGCATAATCATAACTTTCCTGATGGATATGCCACTATAACATATCATTTCCTTCATAAAAGACAGTGAAGGAGAACTTTCAGTGACTCTGTCTGACCTTTGGGGAGGAGTATTACAAATGTGACAAGCCTAGATGTGGATGCTGCTCAGTAGGTACACGTCAGTCCCTGGCTGCATGACCTGCTTCCACACAGCAGCCTCACTCTCCACGTGGTTCAGATTTATGCTTTGATGACTTCATGACATAGATCTTTTAAGTCACCAAGGAAGAGCAAAATATATGGCTTGATATATTTGTACTCAATGAAAGCTCACTAAATTATTGTACAAGTATTTGTACTCAATGAAAGCTCACTAAATTCTTGTGTAATATTTAATAAGTGGATAAGAAGTTAATGGAAGGGGAAGGGAAGGGTGAACAGAGGTTGATTAATGTACAAATATACAGTAAGAAGAAAGAAAACCTAGCGTTTGATAGATCAGGAGGGTGATCTATATTGTAAACTACAGTTTACAACAATCAATTGTGCTTTTTTTTTTTTTTAAGCAGGAGTGTCACTCTTGTTGCCCAGGCTGGAGTGCAGTGGCACAATCTTGGCTCACTGCAACCTCTGCCTCCTGGGTTCAAGCGATTATCCTGCCTCAGCCTCCCAAGTAGCTGGGATTACAGGCGCCCACCACCACACTCAGTCATTTTTTGTTTTGTTTTGTTTTGTTTTGTTTTTTGAGACAAAGTCTCATTCTGTTGCCCAGGCTGAAGTGCAGTGGTGTAATCTCGGCTCACTGCAACCTCCGCCTCCTGGGTTCAAGTGATTCTCGTGCCTGAGCCTCCTGAGTAGCTGGGATTACCGGCGCCCACCACCACGGCCTGCTAAATTTTGTATTTTTAGTAGAGACGGGGTTTCACCATGTTGGCCAAGCTGGTCTCAAACTCCTGACTTCAGGTGATCCAACCTCCTCAGCCTCCCAAAGTACTGGGATTACAGGTGTGAGCCACCACGCCTGGCCTTTTTGTATTTTTAGTAGAGACAGGTTTCACCATGTTGGCCAGACTGGTCTCGAACTCTTGACCTCAAGTGATCCACCTGCCTCAGCCTCCCAAAGTACTGGGACTACAGGCGTGAGCCACTGCACCTGGCCAATCGTGCATTTCAAAACAGCTAGAAGAGGGTAATTTAAATGTCTCTAGCATTTAAATATTTGTCTTTTTAAAAAAAGACAAATATTTAAGGTGATGGATATCCCAATTACACTGATTTGATGTTTACAAATTATATGAATGTATTATCACATGTAACCTCCAAATATGTATACCTTTTATATATCAACAAAAATAAAGGAAAAAGTTAATGGATTATGATCAATAGATATAAGATCTGCCCATTCTCTCCTTTTCTCTTCTTTTTGGGGCAGTTTTCTTTAGTCTTTCTCTCTTTTCCCCTCCTTTTCCTCCTTTATTTTATTTGTTTTATTTTTGAGACAAGGTCTGGCTTTATTGCGTGAGCTGGAATACAGTGGTGTGATCTCAGCTCACTGCAACCTCTGCCTCCTAGACTCAAGCCATTCTCCCACCTCTGCCCCCCGAGTAGCTGGGACTACAGGCACACCACGCCTGGCTAATTTTTGTGTTTTTTGTAGAGACAGGGTTTTGACATGTTGCCCAGGCTGGTCTGGAACTCATGAGCTCAAGTGATCCGCCCACCTCGGCCTTCCAAAATGCTGAGATTACAGGCATGAGCCACTGTGCCTGGCCACCTTCTTTATTTTTTATTGTTTTCTCTTCTTTATAATCCAGGTGATCCTATAATAACTATACCTATTATTATTTAGGTTAAGGAGGGGCCAAATTCTAAGGCCCTTGAATGCAAATCTTGTCCAGCTTTGAAGATGGGACCCAGGCATTCTTTTTCCATTGATAATACTTAGTTTAGTTGTTCATTATCCTCATCTGGACCATTTTAACTAGAGAGCAGTAGTGGTGGTATTAATAGTAAAAATAATTATTATTAACATTTATTGAATGTCTACTATGAACTTTTTTGTTTTTAGAGACAGGTGTCATTCTGTTGAGATCATAACTCACTGCAGTCTCGAACTCCTGGCCTCAAGCAGAACTCCCACCTCAGCCTCCCCAGTAGCTAGGACTACAGGCATGCACCAACCATGCCCAGCTAATTTTTAAAATTTTATTTTTTTGTAGAGACAGGGTCTCACTTCATTACCCAGGCTGGTCTTGAACTCCTGGACTCAAGAGATCCTCCCACCCCAGCCTCCCAAAGTGCTGGATTACAGGCCTGAGCCATTGTGCCTGGCCTATGAGGTATGTTTTTGCATGCACTGTTATTCAATTCTTAATCCAATCCTATGGACTAAATGTAATTTTTATTATAATGCCACTTTGTAGCTAGGAAATGAAGATTGACAGAGATTAAGTGAAACTTGGAGGTTGGCCACCTTTCATTCATCCAACATCCAACATCTATTACTGAATGTTTACTGTGTGCCAGACACTGTTTCAGACATGAGGATAGAGCTGTGACTAAGACTATTCTCATGGAGCTTTTATACTAGTGGGAGAGGCAGATAGGAAACTGGTAAATTAAGAAACAAGAGGATTTCAATAGTGATTAAAGCTATGAGAAAACTAAAATAGGGTAACTGACATGACTGACAGGAGTAGGGGGAGATTGTGCAACACTGGATAAGAGATTCAGAAGACCGAAATTATGTGAAGCCAGCAGTGCAACATTTTGGGGTAATGATCTGACGACATGGATCTCTGCAAATGCAAAGATCCTGAGGGAGAATGAGCTTGGTATGATCAGCAACAGTAATTGAACTAGAATTCAAAACTGGGTCATCTTTTTATTTCTTTTACAGCTTTATTGAGATATAGTTCACATACCATTTTTTAAAAATGCCCATTTAAAGTGTAAAGTTTGGTCCAGGTATACACTGGTAATCTCAACACTTTGGGAGACTGAGTCAGGAGGATAACTTGAGGCCAGGACTTCAAGAGCAGCCTGGGCAACAAAGAGAAACCCAATCTTTACAAAAAATAAATAAGTTAGCTGTGTGGTGGTGCACACCTGTTGTCCCAGCTACTCAGGAGGTGGAGGTGGGAAGATCACCTGAGCCTGGGAAGGTGGAGACTGCAGTGAACCATGATTGCACCTCTGCACTCTGGCCTAGGTGACAGAGCAAGACCCTGTCTCAAAAATAATAATAATAAAAATAAAGTGTATAGTTCAATGGCTTTTTACTGTATTAATACCATTGTGCAACCATCACAATTATCTAATTTTACAGCATTTTCAACATCCCCCAAAAAACCCCTGTACCCATCAGCAGCCATTCCCTGTTCCCATTCCCCACCCTCAAGCCCATTCCAGCCCCAGGCAACCACTAATCTAGTGTCTGTCTCTATGGATTTGCCTATTCTGGACATTTGGTATAAATGGAATCATATAATATATAGTCTTTTGAGACAGGGTTCCTTTACTTAACATGTTTTCCAGGTTCATCCATGTTGTAGCATCTATCATCAGTAGTTATTACTGTTTTCTGGGGCTGAAAAGATTCCATTATATGGCTATACCACATTTTGTTTACTCATTCATCAGTCCATGGATGTGGATTGTTTTCACTTTAGGCCATTGTAAATAATGCTGCCATGAACATTCATGTACAGGTTTTCGTGTGGACATACGTTTTCATTTCTCTTGGCATACATATGGCTAGGAGTAGAATTCCTGAGTAATTTGGTAACTGTATGTTCAGCACTTTGAGGAACTGCCAAACTGTTTTCCAAAGTGGTGCCACCATTTCACATGCTCATAAGCAATAGATGAGGGTTCCAGTTTCTCCAGATCCTTACCAACACTTGTTCCTGTTATTATAGACATTCTTGTGGTGTGAAGAGATATCTCACCGTGGTTTTGACTTGCATTTCCTGAAAGACACATAATGTTAAGTCTCTTCTCATGTGCATAATGGTGATTGGTATATATTTTGTGGCAGAATGTTTATTTAAATTATTTGTCCATGTTTTTTTAAATTTTTTTTTCTTTTATGAGAAAAAGTCTCATCCTGTCACCCAGGCTGGAGTGCAGTGGCGCAATTTCGGCTCACTGCAACCTCCACCTCCCGGGTTCAAGCAATTATTGTGCCTTAGCCTCCGGAGTAGCTGGGATTATGGGCAAACACCACTATACCCAGCTAATTTTTTTTGTATTTTTAGTAGAGACAGGGTTTCACTATGTTGGCCAGGTTGTCTTTGTCCATTTTTTAATTGAGTTATTTGTCTTTTTATTCTTGAGTAGTAGTAGGGTTTTAAAAATATTCTAGATATGAGTCCCCTGTCAGATACATGATTTGCAAAGATTTTTCTCCTGTCTCGTGGGTTGTCTTTTCACTTTCCTGATGGTGTTACTTGAAGAACAAAAGTTGTTACTTTTGAAGTTCAATTTATCTATTTTTTTCTTTTGTTACTTTTGCTTTTGGCAACATATCTAAGAAACTATTGTCAAATCCAAGGTCATGAACATTTACTCTTATCTTCTGCTAGGAGTTTTATAGTTTTAATTCATACATTTAGGACTATGATCCATTTTGAGTTAATCTTTTTTTTTTTTTGGATAGTGTTGAGAGTCCAACTTCATTTTTTTTACAGGTATCTAGTTGTCCCAGCAACATTTGTTGAAAAAACAGTTCTTTCCCTATTGAGTTGACTCAGTACTCTTCAGAAATTCAATTCAATACCAATGTGAGGGTTTATTTTTAGTCTCTCAAGTCTACTCCATTCATCTATATGTGTATCCTTATGCCTTATGTCGTGATTACTGTAGTTTTCTGGTAGGTTTTGAAATCAGGAACTATGCCTCTTCCAACTTTGTTCTTCCTCTTCAAGATTGTTTTGGCTATTTTGGGTTGTATTTCCATGTGAATAGTATGATCAGCTTGTCAATTTCTGTAAAATAAAAAAAAAGTTGGGATTTTGATAGAGATTGCATTGGATTTCATTTTTCAGGACTACTCATTGCTAGTGTATAGAAATACAATTGATTTTTGTTTATTGATCTTGTATCCTGTCATATGTCTTTTCTTTTCTTTTTTTGTTTTAGAGACAGTCTTGCTCTGTCACCCAGGTGGAGCACAGTGGCACAATCATAGCTCACTGCAGCCTCCAACTCGTGAGCTCAGCAATCGTCCCATCTCAGTCTTGTGAGTAGCTAGGACTACACATGCACACTCAGCTAATTTCTAAATTTTTTGCAAAGATGGGGCTCACTATGTTGCCCAGGCTGGCCTTGAACTCCTGGCCTCAAGCATCCTCCCACCTTAGCCTCCCAAAGTGCTGGGATTACAGCCACCATGCCCAGCCACTGCCACATTTCTGAACCTGTTTTATCTTATATTCTTATCATGGTGCTTTACTGCTGACTCTGTGGGAGGTATCATGTTAGACACTAGAAATACAAAGATGGGCTGGGCACGGTGGCTCATGCCTGTAATCTCAGCACTTTGGGAGGCCAAGGCAGGTGAATCACCTGAGGTTGGGAGTTTGAGACCAGCCTGACCAACATGGAGAAACCTCATCTCTGCTAAAAATATACAATTAGCCAGGCATGGTGGCACATGCCTGTAATCCCAGCTACTTGGGAGGCTGAGGAAGGAGAATCGCTTGAACTGGAAGATGGAGGTTGTGATGAGCCGAGATAGTGCCATTGCACTCCAGCCTGGGCAACAAAAGTGAAACTCCATCTCAAAAAAAAAAAAAAAAAGAAAGAATGAAATAGAAAGATGAAGAAAATATGGTCTTTGTCCTGAAGAAGCTTATAGTCTAATTCAAAAAATAAGACATAAACTTATTGATTAAACAGTAGCCCATGACAGCAACATACAGGGAAGTACATAATTGCCAAATGAATGTTACAGATGATTAGAGATCTAGCAAAGGTCAGGGGATGAGGAGGGACGTGGAGGCTATAGGGGCCTAGGAGAAATAGTGGAGGAGGGATCTGAGCCAGACTTGAAGGCTCAACCTGGCCCTCCTTCCCTTCCTTCTTTCTCCCCTTCCTTCTTTAATTTTTTTACTTCCTTTTCTCCCATTTCTCTTCCTACCCATCTTCTTTGAAAACATTAATAGAATATAACCATGGTTGGCTATCATTTCTCAAACCTGGTGGATCATCAGAATCTCTTGGCAAGCCTTTTAAATATACAGGTTCCAGAGTCTCATGTCAGACCTATTGTATCATATTCTCAGATGGTGGGGCATGGACAATTGCATTACTAGTTTTATCTGATTTTCAGCCATGTCTGGAAATCTCTGGGTATGACTATAGTCATGATTTCCACATGTGGACCAATACCCATCTTCATTCCACTGCACCTCTGACTCTGTTTAGGATGCTCACAAGGCCAGCAGGTCACATAGGCACCTAGTAAGGGAGGGGGAGTGGGCCTGTGCAACAGCTCCTCCATTCGTGAACAGCGTGTCAATCTGCATACATTACTGAGAGGGCTCTTCAGTATCATTTATGTTTATGGGGATAGCTCATTATACAGATCAAACTTTTATTTTCTGTAACTGAGAATCTAAGAATCTCAAAAGATCCTCCCACTATGGATGGCCATGACCCTCAGAGTTACCTGTGGGTCACTCTTGTTGCCCAGGCTGGAGTGCAATGGCACTGTCTATTTATTAAATCACTATTCAGATTTAATAAATAATAACAGCTTGCCATGGTAAAACCTTCTAGTTACAAGAGAAGGCCCTTCCCACCCTTCTTTCTTTCTTTCTTTCCTTCCTTCCTTCCTTCCTTCCTTCCTCTTTCCTGCTTTCTTTCTTTTCTTTTTTTTTTTTTTTGAGACAGCATCTCACTCTGTTGCCCAGAACAGGCTGTAGTACACTGGTGCACTCACAGCTCACTGCAGCCTTGACCTCCTGGGCTCAGGTGATCCTCCCACCTCGGCCTCCTGAGTAGCTGGGACTACAGGCATGCACCACCACAGCTGGCTAATTTTTGTATTTTTTGTAGAATCAGGGTTTCATCATGTTGCTCAGGCTGGTCTGGAACTCCTGGGCTCAAGCTGTCTGCCCGCCTTGGCCTCCCAAAAATGCTGGGATAATAGGCATGAGCCATTGTGCCCGGCTGAGAAGGCCTTTTCATTTCAACTCTCTCCAGAGGTAACCAATCTGTTGAAGACTGTGACTGTCCTTCCCACATGTTTTTATAGTTTTACTACACAATAGGCAAGTTTTGCATGTTTAAACCTGTATATAAATAGTGTACATACTTTTTTTCTGTAGCTTTTTTTCTCAACATTATGATTTTGAGATTTATCTGTGGTACTTGTAGAGTGAATCCATTCTATAAAACATAATAATATTATATTATATAGTACTGCAATGCAGTCTCCACTGCGTAAATGTTCTAGAATCTATCTATTCTCCTGTGGGTGGATATTTGTTATGGCCAGTTTTTTGCTATTCCAAATCATGATGTAAATCATGCCCTGGTGTATGTCTCCTTGAACACGTGTGTGAGAGTTCTAGGGAACATATCTAGAACAAAAATTGCTAGGGAACAGGATATGCGCACTTCCAACTTGACTAGATTGCCTTCCAGCCTACTGTCCACAGTAGCTGAACCAATTGTTATATATCTCATCAATGATATATGAGAATTTGTCTTGTCCCACATTCTAACCAACGCTGTCAAGTTTTTTAAAAATACACATATCTGGGCCCTATTTTCATAGATTCTGATAGGTTCACTCTGGAGTGTGGTTTGAAATAGGCTACAGGTGGTTCTAAAACACAAATAAAGTTAAGTCTGCTCCAAGTATGCATGAGTATATAATCTAATATATTGATATGTGAATTGTCACCCTGAGGCCACTCTGGTGCTCTGTTGGTAGCATCTATGTTGACTGGATTTAGATGTTTGAGGAAAGGGTGGGGAAGTACCACTGCCCAACATACAGATATACTTTGAATAAAAAAGCGGTCTGTGATTTACCAGTGCACTGGGCTGCAGTTGATCTGAAGCCCTGCCTTTGCCAGCTAGGTGAATAGGGGTGGGCCCTTTTTGAATGCTGCCTTCCCTCTTACCGGGTGTGTGGCTGGGTATCAGTTGTCAGGGCTTGCATACGTGCGGTCGCTTAGGGCAAGGTGCCTGTCAGTGATGTCTGCCAGCCCACTGGGTGGTGTCACTGTGTGGAGCATTTGTGGCTTTTTCAAAGCCCTGAGGAATCTGAGAAGCAAGTGAGGGGAATGATGCATGAAAACAAAAGGCAGTGGAAAGAGTGACCAGCCAGCAGGCTCCAGCAGGCTAGAACGCGCTGTCCTTGTTATTACTGCTTCAGGAAAATGCTGCCAGCTTCCTGGCAGGGCCTGGAAGGTAGAGGCTTCTTGAGAAAACAAGGACAAGTGATGCACACACTGAGGCTGAGATTCCGGTTCCCCAGCCTCCCCACTTTTCCAGTGGAAGCTGCAGGGTGAGGATGGGGAACCGTTTGCTCCTTGGTGGCTTTGGCCAGTCTTTCATTCTCTCCTGGCTGCTGTCCTAAGAGTTTTTTCTCCTTTCTTCCACTCATAAGCAGCACAGCTCTGGTCTCAGAGGCCTAGCAGGGCTGGCCTGGGAGGGAAGCTAGGCGGTGCCCTAGACTGAGCTGTTCCCTGAGGAGTGATGTGAAGGTCAGCCTAGGGGAGGAAAAAGGGCCTCAGCCATAATTCCCATTCAAGGAGTGTTTGCCAAAGATGAACCTCCTGGTGTGGGGCAATGAGACACGGGATGCGCTCATACCTTGTCCACTTTCCCCCTGGTACCGCATTCACAGGATAGCCTAACCCAATTTTCCAAAATGAGGTAGAAGCTCAGCAAAGGTAAGCGTGTCCGTGTTAACTTATTATCGGATGGATGTTAGGACCTGTCGTAATTGGACTTGCCAAAAGTCAACTTCTATTTTCCCTCCTGACAATCACCTTTCTTTGGCATATAAAATACATGGATGCAAAATTAGGGAAGAAGTCAGCATTCTTTTCTTCTCTTAAAAAGTAGCGATGAAGATAATGAATAAAAATAGGCCTCTGTAGATACGATAGGGCTGAGCTGAGGGTGTGGTTTGCTTGGCAACAGCTCAGGCAAAGCTATTTCTCTTGGTCCTGGAATGCCCTTGACTTCACCTCTGCCTGATGCAGTCTTAAGAGACCAGCTTGAATGTGAGGTTTTTTTGGTGAAACTCCCATCAGTAGTTAGTCATTCCATTTTTTCTGGCCCCATAGCATTTTGCTCTTATGAAAACCATTCATCATATTGTGTGACAATTACTGACTTGGGATCATGCCTTATTCTCTGCATGTGTTTCCTCAACATCTATGGACTTATTTTTTGAGACACATTTTCACTCTGTTGTCCAGGCTGGAGTGCAGTGGCGCCATCTCGGCTCACTGCAACCTTCGTCTCCCAGGTTCAAGCGATTCCCGTGCCTCTGCCTCCCAAAAAGCTGGGATTACAGGCACGTGCTACCACGCCAGGCTAATTTAGTAGAGACAGGATTTCGCCATGTTGGCCAGGCTGGTCTCGAACTCCTGATCTCAAGTGATCTGTCTGCCTCGGCCTCTCAAAGTGCTAGGATTACAGGTGTGAGCCACTGCACCCAGCCAATGGACTATATTTTAACATAGTAGTTCTTTGATGTTTATTGAATGAATGAAAGTTCCTAAGAAGATATCAGTCCTCAGCTCTTATATTTTCTTAATTATCTCCTGCCTTTTCCTTTGTGGGGTGATCTGCAAGCAGTTTCATCTGCACGTGGATTGGAGAACATACTAAAAGTAAATGTAGGTTTGGTTTTTTTTTCCACCCCCAAGGAATTGCCTCAGTAGGAATGGGTTTTTCAGATATATCATTCTGTTACAGGTACAAAAAGTTGTTTCCAGGAAACACTGCCATCATTATCTTTGAGAGGCAAGTCAGTAGAAATTGTTATTTTCCATTTACAGATGGACAAATGGAAGCTTTCTTTCTCGTTTACCAATTACAGAATGTCCACTCCGTTTAAAGTACTGTGCTAAGATTTTTATGGGCTACAAAGATGTACAAGACAGGTTCTTGTTTCAAATAAGAATGTCGTAATCTTATTTGGATAAAACAATATTTGTATAACAAAAGAACTATAACTCAGGAGCATGTAGTTTGAAGCATACAAGTGATCCCAAAAGGAGTCCCAGTGGGCCAGCCACGGTGGCTCACACCTGTAATCCCAGCACTTTGGAAGGCGAAGGTGGGTGAATGGCTCGAGGCCAGGAGTTTGAGACCAGCCTGGGACACATAACAAGGCCCCATATATACTTTTTAAAAAATTAGCTGGAAGTGGCCAGGTGCGGTGGCTCACGCCTGTAATCCCAGCACTTTGGGAGGCCGAGGCAGGCGAATCATGAGGTCAGGAGATTGAGACCATCCTGGCTAACATGGTGAAACCCTGTCCCTACTAAAAATACAAAAAAACTAGCCAGGCATGGTGGTGGGCTCCTGTAGTCCCAGTTACTCGGGAGACTGGCATGAACCCAGGAGGCAGAGCTTGCAGTGAGCCGAGATTGCACCACTGCACTCCAGCCTAGGTGACAGAGTGAGACTCCGTCTCAAAAAAAAAAAAAAAAAAGCTGGAAATGGTGGTGCACACCTGTGGACCCAGCTACTTGGGAGGCTAAGATGGGAGGATCGATTGAGCCCTGAAGATCGAGGCTGCAGTGAGCCACAATCGTGCCATTACACTCCAATCTGGGTAACAGAGTGAAATGAAACCCTGTCTCAAAAAAAAAAAAAAAAAAAGAAGTACCAAAGGAAACATAAAAGGCAGGCAAAAGAATGTCTAGCTAAAGTGATCAGGTATATCATCCTGTCCCATCTGAGATGAATAGGTTTTGTGCTGGTTATTCTCCATCTGGCCCCTGTACTGGTTTTCTGTGACTGCTATAACAAATTACTACAAACTGGGTAGGTTAAAACAACAGAATTTTATTTTCTCACAGTTCCAGAGGCCAGAAGTCTGAAATCAAGTGTTGACAGGGCCACACTCCTGAAAGCTCTGGGGGAGAATCTGTTCCTTGCTTCTTCCAGCGTCTGCGGGCCCCAGGCTTTCCTTGGCTTGTGGCCACTCCTCTGAGGTCACATTGCCTCCTCCTTTTATCTCTTAAAGTTTCTTATTCTCTCTTATAAGGATACATGTGATTGCATTTAGGGCCCACCACAGTGATCTAGGATAAGCTCCTCCTCCGAAGCTCCTGAACTTAGTCACATCTTTTGCCATGTAATGTAATATTCCCAGGTTCCAGAGATTAGGCTGTGGGCATGTTTTGGCGGGGGAGGGGAGGAGAATATCATTCAGCCCATTATAGCCCTGAAATGGTTAGGCTTTGTGTCCCCACCCAAATCTCATCTTGAATTTTAATCCCCATAATCCCCACATGTCTAGGGAAAGACCAATGGGAGGAGGTTGGGTCATGGGGGAGGTTTCCTCCATGCTGTTCTTGTGATAGTGAGTTCTCATGAGATCTGATGGTTTTATAAGGGGCTCTTCCTCCTTTGCTGTCACTCTTCTCTCTCCTGCCACCATGTGAAGAAGGTCCTTGTTTCCCCTTTGCTTTCCGCCATGATTGTAAGTTTCCTGAGGCCTCCCCAGCCATGTGGAACTGTGAGTCAATTAAACCTCTTTCCTTTATAAATTGCTCAGGCTCCAGTAGTATCTTTAAATTATAGCAGTGTGAGAATGGACCAATACAAGCCCCATGTCCTTCTCTGCCACACTCTATTCCTGACAGGGATGTTACCCCACAGATGTTATCCCCTGGGAGCCAATGCCCTCTGGCTTACTGTTGGGTTTGTCCAATGGAAGGCATCAGCAAGTATTAGAGGGTAGGAGGAAAAAGAGGTTGAGATATTTCTTCTCCTTTCCTCCCTGCTTTAGCACCATGGGGTTGGCATTAGGTATGCCCCTTCACAGTTATAGCTCTTTCTGGACTCTGATAAACTATTTCTCTTCAGGCCTGGACTTCTACTGTTACTCAACCTTGGGTGCCTCAGTATCCTCTTAAGTTCCCGCCACCCTCCCTACATCCTTGTAAATATCAATTTCATCAAATGATTTTCAAAATCCCAGCAGAATGTGCCTTCAGTTTCCTGCCATGATCTTGAGTGATAGAGATTCCAAGAAGCAAAAATTTAATTTTCAGAACAGAGATATACTCAGATTACCTCGATCTAAGCTTAAGACTAATACAAGCCCCATGTCCTTCTCTGCCATGCGCTGGCAACGATGAGTGGGAAGGTGATTCAGCACACAGTGCCGCCCTAGCAACTGGGTTATCTTGTGGGCTCTTCGGTAGTCAGTATCTGTTGCTTTGCACTCTAATTATCTGCTAGTATTGTGACTCTCCACTGCCCTTGCTGCTCAGTACTTTCTATTCTTTTCTCATCTCACAGCTTCTATTGCTGCATGCTTTTTGCTGCCACATGACCTCAGCTTTCTTCCTTCTCTCTGTGTATCTTTTAGTTTCTGCTCATTTCTAACTGCTGATTCCCTCTCTGTATTTCATATTCAACTCAACAAAAGAATCTGCCTGGTTTGGCTGTTCACCATCAAGTGCAGGTGGTTAGGCAGAGCCTTCTTTAAAAAAAAAAAAATATATATATATATATATATATATTTTTTTAAGGTAGATATAAATGGGGGTCTCACTGTGTTGCCCAGGCTAGTCTTAAACTCCTGGGCTCAGGCAATCCTTCCACTTCAGCCTCCCAAAGTGCTGGTATTACAGGCATGTGCCATCATGCCCGGCTGGCAAAGTCTTCTTGACAAACCATCTCATGAACATAGGTCTGATGCCCTAGATCAGGTGCTCCCACCCCTGGCCTAAATGGCTTTGTTTGGAATGGCAGAATAAATTGATAAGTAATTTGGTGTCTTGTCTATTAGAAAACTAGAAGGGGGTTTATGGGTGTGGCAGACATGATGACATTTGCAAGAAGTGGGGAAGGATGGTTATTAAAACCTGCAAGTAGCCAGGTATGGTGTCTCATGCCTGTGGTCCCAACACTTTGGGAGACCAAGGTGGGAGGATGCCTTGAGGCCAGGAGTTTGAGACCAGCCTGGCCAACATAGCGAGACCTCATCTCTACAAAAAATAAAAAACAACCCCAACCCCAAATCCTTACCAATGGACTTAATAAGCTACAGGATCTAGTTCCCACTTATTTCTTATCTCTTCCTACCAGGAAGCAGCACAGCATACTTTAGAGCTTAACAGCATGCGTCACTAGAGAGAGACCACCTGAGTCCCAATCCTAACTGTATCACATGACTGCTGTGTCATTTGGGGGCAGTTATTTAACTTTCCTGTACCTCAGTTTCCTCATCTGGAAAAGATAAAATCGGTATCTACTTCATAGACTTGCTGGGAGAATTAGTTAATATCTTTCATGTGCTTCAAATAATGCTACTAGTAAGGGCTACTTAAGTGTTCGTTAGGTAGGTAAAATATTTCCCCCCATTCACTACATTCCAGCCACACTGGCCTCATTGCTGCACCTCCAGCAGGCCAAGCACACTTCTGACCAAGGGCCTTTTTGTTTGTGGTTCTTCTTTTTTTTTTTTTTTTTTTTTTTTTTTTTGAGACGGAGTCTTGCTCTGCCACCCAGGCTGGAGTACAGTGGCCGGATCTCAGCTCACTGCAAGCTCCGCCTCCCGGGTTCACGCCATTCTCCTGCCTCAGCCTCCCGAGTAGCTGGGACTACAGGCGCCCGCCACGTCGCCCGGCTAGTTTTTTGGTATTTTTAGTAGAGACGGGGTTTCACCATGTTAGCCAGGATGGTCTCGATCTTCTGACCTCGTGATCCGCCCGTCTCGGCCTCCCAAAGTGCTGGGATTACAGGCTTGAGCCACCGCGCCCGGCCTTGTTTGTGGTTCTTCTAAGGGGACACATGACTAATTTCCTTACCTCTTTCTATTCTTTACCCAAATATTGTCTTTTAAATGATGACAATGCTATTTAAAATTGCAATCCTCGGCCAGGTGCGGTGGCTCGCACCTGTAATTCCAGCATTTTGGGAGACCGAAGCAGGTGGGTTACTTGAGGTCAGGAGTTCGAGACCAGCTTGACTAACATGGTGAAACCCCATCCCTACTAAAAATACAAAATTAGCTGGGCATGGTGGTGGGTGCCTGTAATCCCAGCTCCTTGGGAGGCTGAGTCAGGAGAATTGCTTGAATCTGGGAGGTAGAGGTTGCAGTGAGCCGAGACTGCACCATTGGACTCCAGCCTGGGCAACAAGAGTAAAATTCCATCTCAAACAATAAATAAATAAAAATGAAATTGCAATCCTCTGTACACCCCTGCTTTATTTTTCTCATTATCACTTATCTACTTCTAATACTCTATGTAATTTGCAAATTTGTTTTTCACCTATCTCTCCCAACTAAAGGGTAAGCAAGGGCAGGGCTGTTGTTTCATTCTCTGATGTATCCCAGGTGCCTGGAACATTGCATGGAATGTAATGGGCACTCATGCTCTTTGTGGAATGAATTAACAAACTGTATTCAGGTAAACAAAGTTGGACTCTATTTTGAAGACTGATTTCTAAATGAGCTTCCTATGGTGCACGTGCAATGCCAAAGATTTTCCCAAAAGTTGTTCTTTTAAGTTGAATAGAGATGATCTCCCTTCCACAATATTGTTTAATAAACTGATTAGCCAACTGTCTTTTCTCCCCAAAGGTATTTAAAGGTAAACTTTAGCTGAAACTTAGGTCAACTTCTCTTTAATTCCTAGTGAGCATACTTTGAATTAATGAGAAAGACCAACTCCTAATTAATTGGTAGACTCTGTAGCACTGTGATTTATCCAACATGAGCTAAAAGCTATAGCCTATCATCAGGATATGGAAAGACGAGAACTAATAACACCTATTCTAGGTCAGATAAGTTGCTAGGCTTAAATCTGTGAGGCAAATATCATCATCACCATAGTACAGATAAACAAACCAAGGCCCCAAATCACATCCCTAATAGGTAATAGAGCCAGGATGCAAACCATCAGTTTCCAAAATCCATGCTTTTCCTCATATCTCATTTTATTTTTTTTAAATTTATTTATTTGAGACAGAGTCTTACACTGTCGCTGAGGTTAGAGTGCAGTGGGATGATCTTGGCTCACTGCAACCTCTGCCTCACAGGTTCAAGCAATTCTCCTGCCTCAGCCTTACAAGTAGCTAGGATTACAGGCATGTGCCACCATACCTGGCTAATTTTTGTATTTTTAGTAGAGATGGGGTTTCATCACGTTAGCCAGGCTGGTCTCGAACTCCTGACCTCAGGTGATCCACCACCCGCCTCAGCCTCCCAACGTGCTGGGATTGTGGGCATGAACCACCACACCCAGGCCATCCCATATCTCATTTTAAGCTTCAGATTTGTCATTTGTGATATGTAGTAACAGTACTTATGTACAGAGTAGTTGTGACAATTAAAAAGTATATATATAATGCAGAATACATATGTAATATATATAACACAGAATACAGCTTTCATTTTATTTAATATATAATGTATATATAATACAGCTTTCATTTTATTTAACATATATATAATTATTTAACATATATATAACATATATATTCTGCATTATATATATGTTATGGCCGTACTTAGGAATGATGATGCGACTTTTGCCATGGGGAATAATCACAGCTGCTCCAGCTGGATGACAGCAATAGGGTCTACAGAGGTGAGTTAGTTGGAGTAGTCACATTTAAAAAAAAAGAGAGAGATTTAAATTTAAAAAAAAAATTGAAAATAGGCCAGGCGTGGCGGTTCACACCTGTAATTAAGGCAGTTTGGGAGGACGAGGCGGGAGGATCTCTTGAGACCAGGAGTTCGACACCAGTCTGGGCCACATAGTGAGACCCCACCTCTACAAAAGAAATTTTAAAAATTAGCTGGGTGTGGTGGCATGTGCCTTGAGTCCTAGCTATTCCGGGGGCCGAGGTGGGAGGATGGCTTGAGCACAGTAGTTTGAGGCAGTAGTGAGCTATAACCATGACACTGCACGCCAGCCTGGACAACAGAGCCAGGCCCTGTCTAAAATAAGAATAATATAGAGTTGATCTTACAAACTCTCAGTAGTCAAATTTGAGGCAAGCTGATCATGAAAATGTTGTTTGTATGGTTGTATAAAAATGATGGTTTTTTGCAAAGCAAAAACCATGCATTCAAAGTGATTTAAAAACTTGGGAAAGGGAAGAAAGGAGGCAAGAATGCCAGCTAATAAATGTTGAGAAAATGATGATGCTTAAGAAAAACACTGTTGTGCAATCCCCAAGGATCATCTGTGGATGATAAAGCCATTAGGTGAAAGATTAATGGATATTAGGGCTGGAATCATGTCCCCCAAAAAAGATATGTTGAAGTCCTAATCCCTAGCACCCCAGAATGTGCCCTTATTTGGAAACAGCATTGTGGCAGAAATAATTAGCCAAGATGAAGTTATACTGGAGTAGGGTGGGCTCCTAATCCAATCTGACTGGTGTCCTTATAAGAAGACCAGGGAGAATGCCATGTGAAGATCAAGGCTGGCTTGAGGTGTTAGAGCTGCAACCCAAGGAATGCCTAGGGCTACCAGAGGTTGGAATAGGCAAGGATTTTCCCCTGCAGGTTTCAGAGGGAGCATGGCCTTGCCAACACATTCTTTTCCTACTTCCAGTTTCCAGACAATACATTTCTGTTTTTTAAGCCACCCAATTTGTGAGTACTTTGTTACCATAGCTCCAGGAAACTAATGGGGAAAAGGACTGATACAGTACACTGAAGCATCATCCCACAAATATAAAAGATAGAGCTCTCCAAAGGAGGGATTTGTTAGTTACCACTTAATCAAGTTTCAAGCTTTACTACACTAATAGTGGGACAACCCCACATTGTATATCTCCCTATATGATGCAGTAAGAGGTACACAATATCACTTTGATAGACTGATTGCAATAGAAGGTTGAGTTTATTTCGCTACCACTTACCTCTGGGCTGGCTTTGTCACTTGCTTTTGCCAACATAATGCAGTTGAAATGACAGAGTGCCAGCTGCAAACGTAGGCCTCAACAAAGGCTTCTACACTCTTTCAGATGCTGCCTTTTCCATGAGAACACGCCAGGGCTAGCTTGCTAAGTGTGATAGGCTAATGGAACTGGGCCCAGTCATCCCAGCTGAGATCATCCCAGACTGACCAGCCCTTAGTCAACTTACCAAATGACTGGGATGCATGAATCGGTCCAGCCAAAATCAGCTGAGCCCAGTCCAGAGCAGCAGAACTACCTAGCCAATGGTTCTTAATATTATGCCACTGAATTGTGGGATAGTGTGTTATGCAGTAATAGCTAATGGTTATAGTCATCTATGTTGCAATTTTTGCATTAGTTTCAATGCAAACTGATCATGAGGAAACAATCAGAAAAATGTATAGTGAGAGACGTTCTGCAAAACAACTGGACTAGATGCTACAAAAGAGTAAGTGCCAGCTGGGCACCGTGGCTCACACCTATGATTCCAACACTTTGGAAGGCTGAGGTGGGAGGATCACCGGAGGCCAGGAATTCAAGATCAGCCTGGACAACATGGTGAGACCTCATCTCTACAAAAAATAAAAAAATTAGCTGGGTGTGTTGGTGTGCACCTGTAGTACCAGCTACTCCAGAGGCTGAAGCGAGAGGAGTTTGAGGAGCTGAGACCAGGAGTTTGAGGCTGCAATGAACTATGATCATGCCACTGCTCTCTAGCCTGGGCAATAGAGTGAGACCCTGTCTCTAAATTAATTAATTAATAATAATAAAAGTCAGTGTCATAAAAAGCAAATAAAGTAGGGAAATGGCTCTTGATAGACTAGAACAGGGTTTTTCAACTTAGGTACTAAACAACATTTTGGACTAGGTCATTCTTTGTCGTGGCGGGGGGGGGGGGGGGGGCGGGGCTGTCCTGTGAATTCAGGCTCTTTAGCAGGCATCCCTGGTCTCTAGATACAAGATATCAGTAGCACCCTCAGTCATGACAATCAACGATGTCTCCAAGCATTGCTAAAAGCACGCCTCAGGGCACTGGACTAGAGAAATGGAACCAAACGCAATGTATAGACCTTGTTAGTATCTTGGATCAAAGGCTATATAAAAGACATTTGGGACAAATGAAGAAATCTGAATATGAACTTTAAAGATGTTATTATTGAATCATTGTTAATTTTCCCAGGCCTGAAAATGGAACTGTAGTAATGGAGGAGAATGCCCTTATTCTTAGGAGATGTATGCCGAATTATTTTAAGTGAATAACTGCAAAGTATTCAACTTACTTTCTAAATGCTTCTACGGTTAAAAATGTGTATTTACAGAAAGAGATAAAGCAAAAGTGAAAAAAATGTTAATAATTGGCGAATCTAGCTGAAGAGTACAGGCACATTCCTTGTACTATTCTTCAATCTTTGTGGATCTGAAAATTTTCAAAATAAAAAATTGGGGAAAGAGCAAGTTTATTGTATCTCTACTGCCTGGCTCTTCATTAATCTAATGTGATGGAAGGAGGAGGCCTGTTTTAAACACATCTGAGTGCTCATTTTGTGTTGCCTGGGAAATGAGCTAGCTCAAACCAGGTGTGGAGAGCTAGGGCTGAGGAAGGGGGCTTCTCCCAGCCTGAGAAACTGTACACAAGCTCATCTTCCCAAGGGACCACTGTCTTCCTTTCCCTTGTGTAACATTCCACACGACCCGAAGTCTAGATGCTGGGCAGCTTGTGTGCATTTCCCAGATCTCTCTGGTAAACAGCTGACAATAAATTCCAGGCTGCCTGGTGCCAAGATAATCTGATTATTCCTTTCATGATAAGGCTTCTCTCACACTTACTACATACAAAAAAGAGACCCAAAGAGGGACAGAGTTCCCTTCCTTGGAACACAAACCATCTTGTGAGGCTAGCAGGTCACTGAGAGGACGATGGGAGGATGGGGTCCCTGTGCCTTCCCTTCTCTTAGTGACTTTGCCTTTGTAAGTTTTCTCTTTCCACAGAAAAACCTAATTTCTTAACCCCTACCATGTGACAGAGAAATTCAAATCAAGCTCTGGTGCATTACAATGGCAACTGCAAAGAGACCGGTCTTGCAAGAGAGCTAATGTTTATTTTTTTAATTGTAATTTTTGCTCTTATCTTTATTTTATTTTATTGTGTAAAGACAGAGTGTCACTATGTTGTCCAGGCTGGTCTCGAACTCCTGGGCTCAAGCAATCCTCCCACCTTGGTCTCTCAAAATGCTGGGATTATGGGCATAAGCCACCACGCCCAGCCAAAAGCTAACATTTAAAACATAGGCAGAACTCAGAAAACAAAAAGATAAATGCTGAAAATGCATTGTGTAAAACATTTAAAACCTTTATATGGTAAGAATAAAAATGACAACAAGAAGAAGAAAACACCACAAATAGAGCCAAAGACAAATGACACAGTAGGAAAAGTTGCAATCCAACAGAAAAAGTGCTTATTTCTTTATTTTACTAAAAGATCTTACAGTTCTATAAGGGAAAAAATGAACAGAAAAAAACACATAAAGAATAGGAACAAATATTTCATACAAATAAGTATGGCAAAAAGCCGGGTGTGGTAGTTCATCCCTATAATCTCAACACTTTGGGAGGCCAAGGTGGGAGGATCACTTGAGCTTAGGAGTCTGATATCAGCCTGGGCAACATAACAAGACCTCGTCTCTACTAAAAATAAAATCAATTAACTGGACACGGTGTTACTTGCCTGTAGTCCCAGCTTCAAGGGAGGCTGAGGCAGGAGAACTGCTTGAGCCTGGGAGATGGAGGCAGCAGTGAGTTATGCTTGTGCTACTGCACTCCAGTCTGGGTGACAGAGCAACGTCCTAGCAAAAAAAAAAGAAAGAAAAAAAACACTCGAAAAAATATTTAGCTTCATTAGTGCTTAGAAAAATGCAGGTCACAACAATGTGATACCATTTTTACCTACGAGTGACAAAAATTTTTAAATTTAATAAAACTTAGTTTTGGCACAGTTGCAGTGAAACTTACACTGTTGATGAATATAAAGGAACAATTTTTTTGGCGGTTACAATTTGGGAACATCTAACCCAATCTGAAAAGTACATATATTTTGATCCAGCAATTTCACTGAAAGGAATTTATCCTACAATAAGAGTCATACAAGTCCCCAGTGATATGTGTATAAGGATATTTCATCAGCTAGGCAACAAATAAATTTATGGCCCATCCAACGATTAAAGCATCTACATATGCTATTATGGAAAAATGTCTGCTATATTACTAAATGAACGAAGCAAGGTATGGATGCTATGCATTATTTTCTCTGTGTAAAAATGCAGTCTATTTTATATATCCTAATATGGAAAAAATACACCAGAAATAATTAACAGCACTTGCCTTGTGATAAGAGTGGGAAGGAGATTTTTCCCTTCCATTTTAAACCAGTTTGAAGTTTCAATTTACAGTTGCCCCTTGAAGAACATGGGTTTGAATTGCATGGGTCCACTTGTATCTGGATTTTTAAAAACCAAACTCAGATTAAAAAATACAGTAGTTGGCTCACACCTGTAATCCTAATTACTCGGGGGGGAAGCTGAAGTGTGAGGATTGCTTGAGGTCAGGAGTTTGAGACTGGCATAAGCAACATAGCAAGACCCCATCTCTTTATTTATTTTCACTTTTATGTATTTATTTATTTATTTTGAGATGAAGTCTCACTCTGTCACCCAGGCTGGAGTGCAGTGGCATGATCTCAGCTCACTGCAGCCTCAACCTCCTAGGCTCAAGCGATCCCCCCACCTCAGCCTCCCAAGTAGCTGAGACCACAGATGGGTGCCACCATGCCCAGGTAATTTTTTTGTAGTTTTGGTAGAGATGGAGTTTCACTATGTTGCCCAGGCTGATCTCGAACTCGTGGACTCAAGCCATCCACCTGCCTCAGCCTCCCAAAGTGCTGGGATTATAGGCATGAGCCACTGCACCTGGCCAAGACCTCATCTCTTAAAAAAAAATATATACAGGCCGGGCGTGGTAGCTCACGCCTGTAATCCCAGCACTTTGGGAGGCCAAGGAGGGCAGATCACGAGGTCAGGAGATTGAGACCAGGCTGGCTAACACGGTGAAACTCTGTCTCTACTAAAAATACAAAAAATTATCCAGGCATGGTGGCGGGCGCCTGTAGTCCCAGCTACTCGGGAGGCTGAGGCAGGAGAATCGCTTGAACCTGGGAGGCAGAACTTGCAGTGAGCTGAGATCGCGCCACTGCACTCCAGCCTGGGTGACAGAGAGAGACTCCGTCTCAAAAAACAAACGTGTGTGTGTGTGTGTGTGTGTGTGTGTCTGTGTCTGTGTATACACAGACACAGACACACACACAGTATTTGCAGATGCAAAGCCCAAATATCCTGAGGGCTGACTCTTTGTATCTGCAGGTTCTATATGGCCAACTGTGGAGCTTGAGTATGTGTAGATTTTAGTATATATAGGGGCCCTAGAACCACTCCCCCCAAGTCTACAGAGGGATGATTTTTTATGGTCATGTCTTACTTTTACAATGGAAAAAAATGCACAGATTGTGCCTTTTTTGAAAGTTTGAAACAACTTTCAAAATGTCAATCAGTGCTCCTTATGATAGTTTTGAAGACAAAATTTTAATTACTGAAATAGGACAAGGTTGTGTGCAGGGTAAATTGTTTTTAGCTGGAGATGCAAATATGCAAATGGTACTGATCCATTGCAACTGGAAGTGTGAATTTCAGAACCTAGGAAGATTGGATCAGAGCAGTTACCAAGTTCATCCTTGAAGCAGCTCAGGTTCAGCCTTCAGCCAGACTCCTATCGGAAAGCCCAGCAAGGGAATAATAATATAATAGGAAATTTTCTTTCTCCTTCTCTTTCTTTGCCTCTTTGTGGAATTTCTTCAGGAACATGCAAGTTAAAATATACATATGACTCAGAGGTACTGAGATACAAAAAAAATTTGCCAAGGTACTTGGATGATTCTTTCTCTTTACAAATGCATCATATTTGTGCCTGGCTGGTCCTCTTTAAAGCACCCAAGGTATTAATCTGAGAGGACAGCCTCTATCAGGGGAACATTTTTTTTGTTCTCAGTGAAGTGGCACATTCAGTTCCTGGTGCAGGCTCACTCAATTTCCAT
The DNA here is from genome assembly GCF_009764315.1 of Trachypithecus francoisi. Lineage (NCBI taxonomy): Eukaryota > Metazoa > Chordata > Mammalia > Primates > Cercopithecidae > Trachypithecus > Trachypithecus francoisi. The sequence goes on along the minus strand of NW_022681469.1, from coordinate 27,687,075 downwards.
TAGTCATTTCACAGCTGTATCTTGGGAAGAGAAAATTTCAAATACTTTTGGCTGATTTCACAAGTAAACAAAAAACAAGGCCTTCCCTCTCTTCTCACAGATCTTGTTTATTTACAATTTTCAAGTCAATAAAACACGCCTGTCTTTATAGATGTTTCTCCTAAGTGTTTTAGCTGTCTGCTGACCTACCTGCCTGGCTTCTACTCTGCTCTTGTACCTAGATTTGTTGGCCTCGTGTTGCAGGTGAATGCTGGACCACCCACTCTAGTTTGTTATTAAATCAACGGTGCCATTATTGTTTGGTAGTTGATGATTCTAAGGTTGTTCATGGACACCTTTTAGAAACGAGGGTCAACTGTCAAGCGAAATATTGGATCTGATCATAGGTTTGTTATTTTTTAAGTTGTTTAAAGGCATCAGATTAGCACTTTGGGAGGCCAAGGTAGGAGGAGCACTTAATGCCAGGAGTTTGAAACCAGCTTGGGCAACAACAGCGAGACTCTGTTTCTATTGTTTATAAAATTTAAAATTTTGAAAAAGGATATTAGATGAGTGCACAAATTTGTTATTACAGAGTCACTGTGAATACTGAAGATGCACACGGGGGATCATTACTGTAGGGTGGTTTGTGACAGCTGGCCCTGTTTTAGTTATTTCCTCAAGAAGACACTTGAACAATTATTGCAATGCCTCCTCTCTGTAATTACAATAATAATCATGATGATTTTGCAACTCAATATTCAATTCAGGGTGTATACACTCAACTACTGTTTTTAGCTTGTTTCTCTTTTTATATTGATGTCAGCTGCTGTTGTCAGAATTGAAGAACAGAGGATCATTTTTCTGGTGAAAGTCAATGAAAAAAGTAATCTGGGGCCAATACAGGGAGTTATAAGAAAAATAATTAGTTACGATTTAAGGAGTGGTAACTATGAGCTAGTTTTGTTTTTCTCCTTGGAGAGAGAAATATAATATTTTCAGCACTTATCTGCTTTTAAAACTGATAGAATATCTTATTTAACCCTTTTCTCATTTAGAAAAAAAGTGTAGCTCGCTGCCAGCACTCATTTAATTTTACATAAACATGCTCTTTGAGGCTGAAGCAAATCTGACTGATTTTCAATGTGAAAATAAAATATAAAAACTGTTCTTAGAGTTAATTCTAAACAGAACTAACATGAGAATCATCTGAGTCATCAGAATTGTCTGAATCATCAGAATTGTCTATTTCAGAGAAATGGGATTCATCAAACGAATCTTCGGCCAACTGTTTGTTAATGATGTTAACATCACACATAGGAATGCTACGTTTTCTAGGATTTGACATTTTCAGTGATTGAGAACTACTGTATTTTGTAAATGGAAATACCACTTCTAAAAATAGAATGCTACAAACAGAATGATGTCTTTTGTTTCCAAAGTCAATATACTAGAGCGATGTGAAAATAATAATAAAAGCTAGATATTTTGTGGCGAAGTTACCTCGGGGTAAACGCTGCAGCCACAAGTGCTGCTGGTGAGTATTCTTGGGGCAAACGAGAAAAGGGTTAATAATTATAACCATCTGAGAATGCTTTTGCTTCATATTATAGCCAATTAAGGAGCTGCCAGTGGGAAAGATGATGAAACAGAGAAGAAAGATGTGTAATTGTGGGTAAGGGGGAGAGAACAGAGACTAAAGGAAAATAAGACACAGAAGGAATAGTGAGGTGCAGAGGCTAAGAAAGAAATACAAGAAATAAGTGCAACAAGAATGACAGTGACAAGGTTGGAGAGCAGGTGAAGGAGACGGCAGGCAGGAAGAGAGAGGAAGGGGAAAAGAAAAATGGATGGAGATTGGGGAGAGAGACAAGACTGGGGAGTTTGGAGGGTGGGGAAAAAAGCATTTATGTTTGTTTTTAAGATGAATGTGGGGCCGGGAGAGGTGGCTTATGCCTGTAATCCCAGCATTTTGGGAGGCCGAGGCGGGTGAATCACTTGAGGCCAGGAGTTCAAGACCAGCCTGGCCAACATGGCAAAACACCGTCTCTAGTGAAAAAAAAAAAAAAAAAAATAGCCAGGTGTAGTGGGACGCACCCATAATCACAGCTACTCCAGAGGCTAAGGCAGGAGAATCGCTTGAACTCCAGAGAAAGAGATTGTAGTGAGTCGAGATCGTGCCACTGTACTCCAGCATGAGGTGACACAGTGAGACCCTGTCTCAAAAAAAAAAAAAAAAGAATGTGGAATCTCCATCATACCACCATCACCTGTTACTGGTTCTGTCTTTGAAATACTAATTAGTCACTGTTCATAACTTTGTAGGTACTCAAATCATTTTAATTGTAGATGACCTGGTGGATACGGTGGGAAGGCAGAAATGAAAACCTTACAAGGTGGATGTTTATGCTGGCTGCCATTGCAGCATTTGGTTTCTTCATGCGGGCTTTTCAGGAGAAATTCCAAAGGGAGGAGGTGCGCTTTGCTGTCAGTTACTAGCAGCTTCCTGCCTCTTATTATCCTAAGACTTAATGTGGGAAAGTCTCAATCTTGGCTGTACATAGACATCTTTTGAGGAACATACAAAAATGTTGATACCTATGGTAGATTAAAGAAAAGTTGATGCCTAGGCCCCACCCCTAATATGTAATTGGTTTGCGATGTGGGGTGAGGATTTTTAAAAGTTCCCCGTGTGAAGCCAAGGGAGAGGACTGCTGCTCAGAGGCTTCACTATAAATATGTCCACCAGAGAATCCCATTATAACACTGATTATTTTTGGGGCTATGACATCAGTGAACTAAACATTCAGTTGGATAAAACTCAGCCAAAGGCCAGAGGTTCTCAACCTTTGTGCTCTACATGTAGTAACTGGCATAGCTGTGAATTGCCTGTGGAGCCGTGGGAAGAAGATCCTCTTGAGGCTTATTTGGAACTCTACAGGAAGAAAAGAAATCATCAACATAAGAAACGTCTCTATTAAAAAATTACGTTCGAGAAATACTGGACTTGATTTCAATATTATGAGGGCATCTAGTGTCTCTTGGAAGGCAAACTCCAATTGTCCTTTTCAGACTAATCTGAAATCAGTTCAGGGAACCAGGAGAAATGGTTTGCTCCTTTTCTGCTTGTTTGTTATGGTCTATAGCTCAGTTCATTCCTTGTCACACAGGACAGTCCTGTGTTTCCTTGCCCTCTGACCTGCTCTCCAAACTTCCAGAATATGGTTCTTTTCAGGAGTGAAGCTATCTAGGGTTTGTTATCACCAGACTCTCCTACTTCTGTCATTCCCCAGTTCTCTCTGTTGCAGTAACACTGAAACTTACGTAACCTGCCCATCACCTGTGCTGATATTTTCAAGATGAAGAGGTGGAGACGACAGAAGTTGTCCCACCAGCCCCATCCTTTGATGCCAGGTAACGTGTACACTATTTCCATTCAGAGTGGGCTTCCGGAGCCAAAACTCCCAAATCTGGGAAGGGATTCTAATATGACAACTTTCATGTGAAATAGAAAAAGTTTAATTGACAATCCCACAAGGGCCAGTACCTATAGGAGGATGAGATTCTTCCTAGATGATTGTGCCATAACTCTAGGGATAGCTTTTATTAGAAAGTATGGTATTTGGCCTGTGGCCTTAGGGAGATAATACTATCTCTTTTACCTCTATTATATTTTACATTCCAACCCTTTCTGAATGCTCCATGTATATTAATTCATTTAGCATCTGACTACTCCATTGTGAGCTCCTCAATAACCAGGTGTACACCCAGCCCCTGACTCAAGGGAGGTGATCTGTAGATGTTCACTGAACAAATGGATGAAAGTTTAACCAATCCAAGTGGAAGCAGGCGGAAAATGAAAGGAACTAGTTCCGTCTCCTTCACAAAGACCAGGCTGACGATCTGCCTGGTGGTGATGGGAGAAAAGTATGGAAGATCTTGACTTAACATTTCTACCTGGAGAGCTGGGGTACTCTTTTTCTGAGCCAATTTCATTCTTCCCAAAAGGCCTGTTGGTTCCAAATACACTAGGCATCAGTGTTAATTGCTTTTCTGAAATATCATTTTGTCAGCTTCATTTAGATGTGGTAATTTGCAAAGCAACCCCCAGCAGTTGACAGTTCATCCATAGCTGAGTGGTGTTCAGACACTTCCTGGGATTCCTGCCCGCCTTCTATGCAGCTGGCAGTGTTTGCCAAACCAGGATATGTGCTCAACTGGGATTAACTTGGAACCAGTAGTGTTTTGTTGTGTCTGAGATTTTTAAAAATTCTGAAAGGGTGAAGGCCCAGCCGTTAGTCCAGAAAATAAAAGTGCAGTAACTTATAATTTAAGAATTAGCAGGTGCTTCAAGATGACCCAGTCCACGCTGGGTGGATGAGGAAATTATGGTTCTGACAGGTTCAATGAGAAGGTCAGCTGGCTGGTCGCTGAGAGGCCAGGTCTACAATCTGTATCGTCTGTGTGGTACCAAACTGTGTGCTGGGGTCTCTAGATTTATGCTTCTGTGGATGTGTTTCAGCTACTGTTTCTTTTTGAAGCTCTTTTTCCCTGGCCAGAGACTTCCTGAACCTCCTTCATACATGCTTCAAGGTCACAGTCCAGACCAAAGTGTTTACAAAAAAACTAAGCACTTATAAAGAGGAATTATTGCCAACTCCTGAACTCCCAACGCCCCAGCTCCGACTAAGCTCTGCAAAACCAAGGAAGGGATGAAGTGGTCTTTGGAATCAGGAATTTCTGGGTTTGGATGCCAATAGGAAAACAAATGAATTCTGTCTGATTTCTGCAGCAGGCGGAGGCTGCAGCTGCTGCTGCTGCCACCTCCTGGGAGAAGACAGACCTTGGCTTCATACCTGAAGCCAGCCTCAATGTTCACCTGTGTCTTGGGCAAAGGGCCCATTGGGGCAGGAGTGAAATTACTTTCTCCTGGAAAATAAAAGGGATATCCCCTTACTCAACAAACAGAACCCTGGTATTCTTTGCTTTTCATTTGTTTGTTTTGGCAATGTTATGCTTGAATAAATAATCTTAAACAATGACAAAGTTGTAATGAGTTAATACTGGAACCATGAGAGAGCAGAAATAAGATTGAGGTAGAACCATTTGTTTTAGGAATGTATCAGAGATTCCATCTCTTGGACTTCTGAATCCTGGGGTGATGTTAGGATTGCACGCATTTGAGAATTGTATGATACAGATGAGTTTGTATGATACGCATGAGTTTGGTGAGTCTCAACCACCAAGAGTCTCAGTTTACTTGTGGGGCTGTTACAAAGAATTTTTTTTTTTTTTTTTGAATTTGTGAAGTAGATCCCTATTTACCCTTTATTTTAGTGTGGTTAAGACACCACTGTAGGCAATGAAATTACTCTTGAAAGTTTAACAATGCTTTTAAAAAGTCAAATTTAAGAACCAATACTACTGTAGAACATTAACAATGATATCTATGGATTAATAATACTACATTATGGGGAGAGTATAAAACTGCTAACAACAAGAATGCAACACAGACTTGAAACTAGTGCTTTGAGGTTTGCCTTACCAAGCCACCACATTTTGGTTTTCATATAGAGAAAACAGTCCTTAAATATCTTGGCAAGTTAACTGATGTTTTTTAACAGCCCCAAACCATTTTAACATTCCAGTCTGAAGTTTGGCCTTTTGATAGCTTCTTCTATTTTGTTTGTTTGCTATTTGGACTTTCGTATCACTTCAAGTTCTAAGTTATACAAAATGCACTTCAGCCAGTAACACCTCAGTTGACAAGGCATCCCACAGATTGGAGGAGATTATCTCCTCCAATCTGTTACGAAGATTGAGATAATGCATGTAAGTTCCTCATATGAGAAGTGTTCGATGTGAATTATTTTGAGAAAAGTTCACTCTTATACCCTCATTGTGATTTTCTACATTTACAGACCAAAAAAACTGACCAACAGCCCCATGCCTTTAATTCTTTCTAGTCTTCTGACTTATAGATGATCCCTAAGCATACTCCTTTTATTTATTTAAACATAATAATACACTAGTGAGAAGAAATTCAGGAGGAACTAGGAGATTCAATTTAAAAAGTATTTCTTGAGTGCCTATTATGTGCTGTATGTGTACAATATAGCTATAGGCCTCAAAAATGCCCCATGAAGTACATTAGGAAGACCAGGCACAGTGGCTCATGCCAATAATCCTAACACTTTGGAAGGCTGAGGCGGGAGGATCTCTTGAGGCCAGGAGTTTGAGGCCCGCCTGGGCAACATAGGAAGACCCTGACTCTACAAAAAAATAAAGTAATTAGCTGGAGGAAGTGGCCCATGCCTGTAGTCCTAGCTACTCAGGAGGCTGAAGAGGTAGGATCACCTGAGCTTAGGAATTCAAGGCTGCAGAGAGTTATGATCATGCCACTAGTGTACTCCAGCCTTGGCAACAGAGTAAGACTCTGTTCCTAAAAACAAAACAAAACAAAAAATTACATTTGGGAAGTGATTGAGAACTGGGGACTTGGGTTCTAGATTGAGATGTGTAAACAGCCTGGTTGTATAAATGACCTTAGGCATGGCAGCTAACATGTTTGGATATTAGTTTCTTCATCTGTTGCATAATAATATCATAAAAGGAAATGCTTTCATTCACAGCAGAGCTTGCCTAGGGGATAGTGCATTGAATACCGTGTTGTGCTTCAACTGCCCTTTAGCAGCTAGTGCTGTTAAAGAAAACATGAATTTTGTTGATCCTAGTAAGCTGAAGCAAAACCCTTACAGGACCTATCTGAAGACTTTTTTCCAATGAAATATGGGTCTTCTTTTAACCAATCATGTAGAGAGCTATGGATTTACTCTGGCCTATTTGGAGTGTTTGTTTTTCTTCCTTTGCTGTGGTTTGAATGTTTGTGTCCCCTCCAAAATTCATCTAGAAAACTTCCCAATGCAATAGCATTAGGAGGTGGGGCCTTTAGGAGGTGGTTAGGGAATGATGCTCTGTCCTCATGAATGTGATTATTAACCTTATAAAAGGGTTGGAAGGAGCTAGCTAGGCCCCCTTTTTGCCCTTACATCCTTTCCACCATGTGAGCACACAGCTATTCGTCCCCTCTGGAGGCGGCAGCAACAAGGCATCACCTTGGAAGCAGGGAGACTGGGCCCTCACCAGACACTGAACCTGCGGGTGCCTTGATCATGTACTTCCAACCTCCAGAACTGTGAGAAATGAATTTCTGTTCTTTATATGTTACCCAGTCTCAGTTACTTTGTTATAGAAGCATGAACAGACTCAGCCTTAAATAGCATAGCAACCATGAAACCCCTTCCTAACAATTAAAAACACATGCTTTTTGCCCTCAGCCAACGGGTGTGTGCCTTTGCCTGAAAAATAAATTCAGCTGTGTTTGTTTTGCTTTGTTAACTTTGGTGGCCTTTTAGTAATACTATTATTTGACAATATCTTATATTTGAACAGTACTTTAGAGTTTACTTAGTTCCCATACAGCAACTTATTTGGGAAGAAATGTGATGCAATCCAACAGAATGGGCTTTTGAACCAAAAATATTCTGGGTCTGTTACTGATTAGCTCTATTTCCTTGGATAAGTCATTGTATCAGTAAAGGTCCCGTCTCTGCCTACAATTCTTTCTATTCAGGCTTTGTGGGGGTGGCTCTTCATCATTGTACTAGTTTAAGTATTACCCTCTTAGAGAAGCTTTCTTTACTATCCAATCTGAAAATTACCCTGGTTTAGTCTCTACATAGGACAGACTAAAATTATCTAGTGGACTTATTTAGTATATTTATCATTTTTTACCCCACCAGAATATTAGCTCTGTGAAGTAGGGCTCTTGTATGGCCTGTCTGCTTACCCCTGGCACATCACAGCCTTTCCATAAATATATGTTGCAAGAAGAACAGAGTGGATAGTGACAAACCAAACACAACGAGTTATTCTCTCTCAGGGAAGTTTATGGAGACGCATACTGAAAGGCATTGGAGAGTGATATGGTTTGGCTCTGTGTCCCCACTCATATCTCATCTCAAATTATAATCCTCACCTGTCAAGGAAAGGACCTGGTGGGAGGTAACTGGATCATGAGGGGGATTTCCCCTATTCTGTTCACGTGATAGTGAGTTCTCAGGAGAGCTGATGGTTTAAAAGTGTGGCACATCCCCCCTTTCTCTCTCCCTCCTGCCACCTTGTGAAGGTGCTTGCTTCTCCTTCACCTTCCACCATGATTGTTAAGTTTGCTGAGGCCTCCCTAGCCATGTGAAACTGTGAGTCAGTTAAACCTCTTTTCTTCATAAATTACTCAATCTCAAGTAGTTCTTTATAGCAGTGTGAGAATGGAGTAATACAGAAAATTGGTACCAGGAATGGGGCACTGCTATAAAAATACCTGAAAATGTGGTACTGACTTTGGAAGTGGATTACAGGCAAAGGTTGGAACAGTTTGGAGGGCTCAGAATATAGGAAGATGTGGGAAAATTTGGAACTTCCAAGAGACTCGTTGAATGGTTTTGACCAAAATGCTGATAGTGATATGGACAATGAAGTCCAGGCTGAGGTGGTCTCAGTGAGATAAGGAACTCACTGGGAGCTGGAGCAAAAGTCACCCTTGCTATGCTTTAGCAAATAGACTGGTGGCATTTTGCCCCTGTCCTAGCTATCTGTGAAGCTATGAACCTGAGAAAGATTATTTAAGGTATCTAGCAGAAGAAATTTCTAAGCAGCAAACCACTGAAGATGTGATCTGGCTGTTTATGAAAGTGTACAGTCATATGCGTTCACAAAGAGAGGATCTGAAATTGGAACTTATGTTTAAAAGTGAAGCAGAGCATAAAAGTTTGGAAAATTTGCGCCTGACCATGTGGTAGAAAAGAAAAACTCATCTCCTGGGGAGAAATTCAAGCTGCCAGCTGTAAAAATTGGATAAGTAAAGAAGAACCAAATGTTAATTGCCAAGATAATGCAGAAAATGTCTCCAGGGCATTTCAGAGACCTTCATGGCAGCCCCTCTCATCACAGGCCCAGAGGCCTAGGAGGGAAAAATGGCTTCATGGGCTGGGACCAGGGCCCCATACTCTGTGCAGGCTTGGAACATGGCATCCTGCATCCCAGCCACAGTTGGGGGATGCAGGGTGCCATGCCCCTTTTAGCCACAACTACAGCTCCATTTGTGGCTAAAAGGGGCCAAGGTACAGCTTGGGCTGTTGCTTCAGTGTGTGCAGCCCCATGCCTTGGTGGCTTCCATGAGGTGTGGGGCCTGCAGGTGTGCAGAAGGCAAGAGTTAAAGTTTGAGAATCCTCCACCAAGATTTCAGAGGATGTATGGAAACACCTGGATATCCAGGCAGAAGTCTGCTGCAGGGGTGGAGCCCTCATGGATAACCTCTACTAGGGCAGTGCAGAGGGGAAATGTGGAGTGCAAGCTCCCACATGGAGTCCCTACTGGGGCACTACCTAGTGGACCTGTGAGGACAACAATCCTTCAGGCCCCAGAATGGTAGATCCACCAAGAGGTTGCATTGTGCACCTGGAAAAGCTGCAGGAACTCAAGGGCAGCCTGTGAAAGCAGTCGTAGGGGCTGTACCCTGCAGAGTCACAAGAGCGGAGTTGCCTAAGGCCTTGGGAGCTTACCTCTTGCATCAGCATGCTCTGGATGTGAGACATGGAGTCAAAGGAGATTATTTTGGAGTTGAAGATTTAATGACTGCCCTGCTGAATTTCAGACTAGCAGTGGAGCCTGTAGCCCCTCTGTTTTGGCTAGTTTCTCCATTTGGAATGGGAGCATTTACCCAATACTGGAACCCCTATTGTATCTTGGAAGTAACTAACTTGTTTTCTATTTTACAGGCTCCTAAGCAGAAGGGACTTACCTTGTTTGAGAAGAGTCTTTGGACTGTGAACTTTTGAGTTAATGTTGGAATGAGTTAAAACTTTGGGGGACTGTTGAGGAGGAATAATTGTATTTTGCAATTTGAAAAGGACATGAAATTGGGGAGGGGTCAGGGCAGAATGATATGGTTTGGCCTTGTGTCCCCACCCAAATCTTATCTCAAGTTGTAATCCCCATGTGTCAAGGGAGGGACCTGCTGGGAGGTGAATGGATCATGGGGGTGGATTTCCCCCATACTGTTCCCATGATATTGAATTTTCACGAGATCTGATGGTTTAATCGTTTGGGACTTCCCTCACTGGATTTCTCTCTCCTACTGCCTTGTGAAAAAGGTACTTGCTTCTCCTTTGCCTTCCACCATGATTGCAAGTTTTCTGAGGCCTCCCCCAGCCATATAGAACTGTGAATAAATTAAACCTCTTTTCTTCATAAATTATCCAGTCTCATGTAGTTTTTTTTTTTTTTGAAGACAGTACTTGCTCTGTCACCCAGGTTGGAATGCAATGGCATGATTTCAGCTCACTGCAACCTCCACCTCCCAGGTTCAAGCAATTCTCCCCTCAGCCTCCCAAGTAGCTGGGATTACAGGCATGCATCACCAGGCCCAGCTAATTTCTGTATTTTTGGTAGAGACAGGGTTTCACCATGTTGGTCAGGCTGGTCTTGAATCCTGACCTCAGGTGATCCACCTGCCTTGGCCTCCCAAAGTGCTGGGATTATAGGTGTGAGCCACCCTGCCTGGCCTCAGGTAGTTCTTTTTTTTTTGGACAGAGTTTCATTCCTGTTGTCCAGTCCAGGCTGTAGTGCCATGGCACGATCTTAGCTCACCGCAACTTCCACCTCCCAGGTTCAAGTGATTCTCCTGCCTCAGCTTCTTGAGTAGCTGGGATTACAGGCATGTGCCACCACACTCAGCTAATTTTGTATTTTTAGTAGAGATGGGGTTTCTCCATGTTAGTCAAGCTGATCTCCAACTCCCAACCTCAGGTGATCCATCTGCTGTGGCCTCCCAAAGTGCTGGGATTACAGGCGCGAGCCACTGCACCCAGCCTAGGTAGTTCCTTATAGTAGTGTGAGAATGGACTAATACAGAGAGTAAAAGATGATAGCTTGTGGGGGATGAGAAGACAACTGGGTCACTAGAGCTGTTGTATCATCACAGCTGCTGTTATGCCTAAAATATGATGATCCATTGTCCAGTTTTTCATAAGGTTCAATAGGTCTCAATCTTTGAATTGCAAGGGAACTAGAGAGACTATAAATTCCAGGCTTTCCCTGTGTATCTTACAATAAACCCCGTCACTTAAAATCATGTCCTATAGACAAAGGAGAGTTAAGATGTGCCAAAGAGTACTAAGGGTCTAACTACTAGCAGCCTCCTGCAGATTTTGAAATTTCTTTTGTCTTCTATTTTATCTTAACATTGTTGACCTAAAAGGAAGAAGCTGAGGCAAAATTAATATAAATAGAGAGTTTATTTGGGACAAGCTTGAGGGTTGCCACTCAGTAACATAGATTCTAGTTGCCCCGAATACACATTCTGAGTAGCAGCAGTTACAAGTGGATTTTTTTTTTTTTTGAGACAGTTTCACTCTTGTCACCCAGGCTGGAATCCAATGGTGTGATCTTGGCTGACTGCAACCTTCCCCTCCTGGGTTCAAGACATTCTTGAAGTCTTGAGTCTGCCTCAGACTCCCGAGTAGCTGGGATTACAGTCACCCACCACCACGGCTGGCTAATTTTTGTATTTTTAATAGAGACGGGGTTTCACTACATTGGGCAAGCCAGTCTCGAACTCCTGACCTCCGGTGATCCACCTGCCTTGACCTTCTTGTAAAGGTCTTTTTCTTCAAGGAAATTCATGGGACCCTGACAAGTACTCTTGAATACAGGTTTCTGATAACTTTGGAGATCATATCATTGGACTAAGTAACAACTTTCAGGTATGTAATAAAGTGATGTGTTCCTTAGATTGCTAACTCAACATTAAGCAGAACAAGAATTGATTACATGTGTAAAGGGATTACAGGTGTAAGCCACTGCACCCGGCCACAAGTGGATTTTTAAAAGGAAAGAAGAGGCAGTTCCCGAGTTATTTACCAATAATTTACATTAACATAACATACACTATTGATTGGCTATCCATTATTAAGCTATAGGATATGGGTTATAACGTCTGGTGCAGCACCAGTAAGCTAATTTTTAGCTACTTGTGGCAATAGTAAGCAGTATAAAGAGATGAGTATATGGCCCAAAAGGGGGTGTGTATAGGACAGAATTGCTGTCTCACTTTAATAACTCTCTGGGCCTGATAATTGGAAAGGATTTGCATTCTTCAGATTTTAAAAGTTCTTTTTCTCATTTATTCCTTTTGATCAAAAATCTTTCCTTTTGAAAGCACTGATGATCAAAATCTGAGTGTCAAGGTGTCCCTTGTTGCCAGAAAGGCTCATTCCCAGGTAGTCCTACCAGTCATTGATTTATAGCTGCTGTCACTTGTTGAATCACCTCTAGTCTTCAGTGTACCATGAATTTAGTTTTCTCAGAAGAAATAAAACAATAAGAGATATACTGGAAATATTTTGAGGTTCCCAGGCCTGTCAGAAAGTGACATTCTTTACTTAACACAAGGACAGAAATCTTGAAAGGGAACTATGTAGACAAGAGACCAGGTCAGTCTTTCCGAGGGGCTTTTTAATTGCCTCTATAGAGTCAACCTCCATTCCTCAAAGCAGTCTGGTCATATCTGAAAATATGTCATTACAGTCAAATCCTTGGTAAAATAACCAGTGTCTCCAACTGTATCCTGTTACAGAAAAAAGATTCTTATTAAATGTATGCAAATAACTGGATTGCTATAAAATAAGAGTACTCATGAATAGTTTCCAAATTTTGGAGCTATCAGGTAGAGAGAAAGGCAAATGTTTCAATTTTGCTCACAAAAGTATTTTTACCCAATTGCTATAAAGTACAAATAAATAGCTCAAAGGAAAAAAAGTTTTCTTGACTCTGGAAGACAAAATTAAAGAAAAAAACCAGCAATGTTTCAAACAAAAAGTCAGAAAATCATTTCAGTCTTCTGTCAGTTCAGTCACATGTAATCAATTCTTGTTCTGCTTAATGTTGAGTTCGCAATCTAAGGAACACATCACTTTATTACATACCTGAAAGTTGTTACTTAGTCCAATGATATGATCTCCAAAGTTATCAGAAACCTGTATTCAAGAGTACTTGTCAGGGTCCCATGAATTTCCTTGAAGAAAAAGTAAATTTTGAATCATAGCCAATTGTAAACTGCTTTATGAGAAGAACAGAAATAACACAGTAATTGTTTTAGATGGCAAAAGACTTAGAAGAGCCATGGTTAAAGATGGAATTGACAAGCAAATTTGGTTATTCCTGTGGTTTACAACAGTTTAACATAGTAATCATAATTATGACTGATAAAATATACCAAGACACATTAGAATTTTAGGAATCTCATACAAGTTTGGAACACGTATTAAGAACACATTCATCCTAATATAACTCAAAGAAAGTTAAACACCATTATTTCTCTGACAATGCTTTCCATATGATTTTAACACGTTAAATATGCCTAATCGTCCTCTCTTGGACTTCCAGGGGTTTCTTTTGGAAAATACTTAATTTTAGAATTTGAAATTTGATTTTAAGAAGTATGTCAAATATTAAAAGTTTAAAACATTTGACCAAATAGGATCATAGGTCACTGTAAAATAGTATTCATTCATTTAGCCAAAGTTATAATTCAAAGATTTCAAAAAGCAAAACCCTTTACTCTTTGATAGAGATAAAAGTCGGTTTTCTAAACAATCCAAAAACCTAATAAAGATGGCATGAGACCAGCAGAATCTCTCTTTCCCATTTATTTTATTTTTTTTACCCAAAAGGTGAACATTGTTTTTACTGTTTCTTAAAAATACTTAAAAATCTTATTCAAAAGAGAAAACCAAATTTTACTTTTGCATCAGTATATTATTTATCCTAAAGTTAATTTCATTAAATCCTTATAAACAAATCTATCAAATCTCAGGTTTTGTTTTTTTTTATGGCGTCTCACTCCAAGCTGGAGTGCAATGACATGATCTCAGCTCACTGCAACCTCTGCCTCCCAGGTTCAAGTGATTCTCCTGCCTCAACCTCCCAAGCAGCTGGGATTACAGGCACCTATCACCATGCCCAGCTAATTTTTGTATTTTTAGTAGAGATGGGGTCTCACCATGTTGGCCAGGCTGGTATCAAACTCCTGACCTCAGGTGATCTGCCCACCTCACCCTTCCAAAGAGCTGGGATTACAGGTGTGAGCCACCGCATCTAGCCCTCAGTTTTAACTGCATAAGATTTCCATAACCTTTAAACATTTTTCTATTAAAGAGCAGATTAATGCTCCAAGAAAACCCTGTTACTCTGAAACAGGGGTCCCACATCAGTGCGCTTTAAATATCAATGCTTAATTTTTAGAAAAAGTCAATGATCTCCTAATTTTAGCCAACTATATCACATACAAAATTCTTTTCATGACATTAATCTTCCACAAACCTTTTACAACTTGCCTAGACCTTCAGTTTTGTCCTATACTTCATTTTTTAAAATTGGTATTCTACTTAGGACAAAGATGTACTATCCCCTTATCATTTTGACCAAAGTCCTCTTTTAGGTAAAGGAAAAAAATTACCCTTTTCAACTTTCTTTACATCTTCTTTATATGCTATCTATATAAAATTGTTTCTGGCCTAGTAGTTTTAGTTACATATATTAACCACAATGTTAACTCTTAGTAACCCTAATTTTCAGTGAAAAAACTAAGAAGTAAGCGACTTTAACTATGTACCAGAGCTCAGAACAAATGACAGTGCTACAGAGACAATGCCTGGAGGGTCCAACTCCTTGCAGTATACCCAAGAGGCACAGTTCAACTAGGGATGATGGGGCCCAGGCACTGTCCCCAGGGCCACTTGTCTAGTACTCAGAATCTAAAGGCTGAAATCCAAAGATATAAGCTCACAGACAAATTAAGCAAATATCAAAAAATAACATAAAAGAATGGCCTTACGACCTTAAAACATTTAGCAGAGACAGTATAAACCAGTCTGACCAACAGATCTAGGCAAACACATCTAAATTAAAATTTGAAGACGTTGTTATTTTACTTTACCAATAATTTAAAAACTATCTTAATTTAAACCCAAGATTACTAAAGTCAAGGGTCCGTGAAAAGCATTTGGGTTGGTTATATTATTTATAAGCACTTTTTCTATAAGTCAATGGTACCATGTAGACAATATATAAACAGACATGTATACATGTACACATAAATCACCCAGACACAGACAATGACTTTATAGCTTTAATTAAAAAATTTTAGCCACATTGAAACTGCTGGTGAACTGAGGTAAGAAAAACAAAATAAAACCAAGCAGAGACAAAAATTTTAGTCATGAGACTGGTAAAACTCACTAGTTTAAAAGGACAGTTAGATTCAAACTGTACCTTTGTAAATGGAAAAGTTTAAAGTTCAAAGGAAGAAAAGTTTTCTTGACTCTGGAAGAAGCTGAGGCTTGTACTGAGTTTTAGAGAAAATGGGGTAGTAAATTTACATCTCAAAGCACAAAGAGAAAGAATTTAAGGCTTTTCAAGGGGGAGTTTGGGTGTGTTGGAGGAAAATTAAAAATGGATGCCAAGGTAACACAAAATCACAGGAATCTATCATTGGATTTTATAAGGAGACCTATTTCACTTAGATAAGTAGCTTTTAATGCAGTCTGTTTTCCAGTTGGATCACTGAGCTCAGGGCAGAGCCCATTAAGTAACAGGGTCAACAAAACATTTAGAGTTTTTAGAGCCTCATAATTTAAATATGTGAAAAGCAGGTGCAATTGAAGGCAGAGCATCTAGATCTTTAAAAATTAAGGATTCCATTTTTAGGCTGAATCCTGGGTCCCCAAAAAGAGGGGAAATACCATGGGACTGGGCCATGCAACACTTTCATGGTGTACTTCAATACAAAAACATTTCTCTAAGTATTTAAACCATGCCTTTCTTATCTTAACAAGCAAAGAAACCAGTAACTCCCTGTAGTAATAATAATAACCATTCACTGTAAACAACTTCTGTCAGCCAACTCCAATATTATAATTCTCATCAGTAACTTGCCAGCCATCACACACAGAAAGGTTAAGTGTTCTCTAACAGAACAGAATAATATCCAGTACTCCTAAAAGCCAAAGGGATCAGGTGACATGATACAAAAGAGACCAGAGTTTTGTGCTGGAAACTGTCATGAAATCTCTCCATGATTCTTCAGACTCCACAGGAAGACAGAAGAACCCAGAAAGGGAGTGAGAGGCATCTTTTTCTGTCTTCCTTAAGGGGTCTGAGTCATTAGAAGTCTCCTCTAGATCCTTTCATGTGGTACTGAAGACAGCAGAGAGGTGGAGGAGGTTGAGTCTCATTTTTGTTTGTTTGTTTTTGAAATGAAGTCTTGCTCTGTCGCCCAGGCTGGAGTGCAGTGGTGCAATCTTCACTCACTACAAGCTTCGCCTCCCAGGTTCACGCCATTATCCTGCCTCACCCTCCTGAGTAGCTGGGACTACAGGCACCCGCCACCACACCCAGCTAATTTTTTGTATTTTTAGTAGAGACCAGGTTTCCCTGTGTTAGCCAGGATGGTATCGATCTCCTGACGTCATGATCCGCCTGCCTCAGCCTCCCAAAGTGCTGGGATTACAGGCATGAATCACCATGTCTGGCCCTGGTTTGTTTGTTTTGAGAGAGAGGGTCTCTCTGTTCTGTGATACTGAAAGAAAAATAAAAAAATAGAAACAGGGTTTCACTCTGTCACACAAGCGGGAGTGCAGTGTGGCATGATTACAGTTCATGTAGTCTTGACACATTCTGGGCTTAAATGATCCTCCCACCTCAGCTTCCTAAGCAGCTGGGACTACAGGCATGCACCACCATGCCCAGCTAAGTTTTGTTTTTACTTTTTGTAGAGACAGGGACTCATTACATTGCCCAGGCTGGACTCAAGCAATCCTTCCACTGTGGCCTCCTGAAGTGGGCTGGGATTACAGGCATGAGCCACCATGCCTGCATGAATCTGTTTTTAATGAAGCTGGCTTTTGACTATGGAGTTCTTAAACACTTTTTGAGGAGGGGCCAAGATGGCTGAATAGAAACAGGTCCGGTCTGCAGTTCCCAGCAAGACCAATGCAGGAGGCAGGTGATTTCTGCATTTCCAACTGAGGTACCCAGTTCATCTCATTGGGACTGGTTAGACAATGGGTGCAACCCACGGAGAGCAAGCAGAAGCAGGGTGAGGCATTGCTTCACCCAGAAAGTGCTAGGAGCCAGGGGACCTCCCTGCCTCAGCTATGGGAAGCCATGAGGGACTGTGCTACTCAGCCTGGGTACTATGCTCTTCCCACGGTTTTTGCAATCCAGAGATCAGGAGATTCCTTCATGAGCCTGCACCACTAGGGCCCTGGGTTTCAAGCACAAAACTGAGAGGCTGTTTGGGCAGGCACCGAGCTAGTCGCAGGAGTTTTTCTTCGTACCACAGTGGTGCCTGGAACCCCAGCGAGACAGAACCGTTCACTCCCCTGGAAAGGGGGCTGAAGCCAGGGAGTCAAGTGGTCTTGCTAAGTGGATCCCACTCCCACGGAGCCCAGCAAGCTAAGAACCACTGGCTTGAAATTCTCGCTGCCAGCACAGCAATCTGAAGTCGACCTGGGATGATTGAGCTTGGTGGGGGGAGGGGCATCTGCCATTACTGAGGCTTTAGTAGGCAGTTTTCCCCTGACAGTGCTAAAGAGACTGGGAGGTTTGGACTGGGCAGAATTCACCACAGTGTGGCAAAGCGGTTGTGGCCAGACTGCTTCTCTAGATTCTTCCTCACTGGGCAGGGCATCTCTGAAGGAAAGGTAACAGCCCCAGTCAGGGGCTTACAGATAAAACTCTCATCTCCCTGGGACAGAGCACTGGATTGTCCCCAGGGCACTGGGGAGGGGCAGCTGTGGGCACAGCTTCAGTAGACTTAAGCTTTCCTGCCTGCTGGCTCTGAAGAGAGCAGCTGCTCCTGACAAAAGATATTCTCCCAACACAGTGTACCAGCTCTGCTAATGGATAAAGTGCCTCCTCAGGTGGGTCCCTGACCCCCATGCCTCCTGACTGGGAGAAACCTCCCAACAGGGGTTGACAGACACCTCCCAACAGGGGTCAACAGACACCTCATATAGGAGAGCGCTGGCTGGCATCAGGCTGGTGCCCCTCTAGGACAAAGCTTACAGAAGAAGGAGCAGGCAGCAATCTTTGCTGTTCTGCAGCCTCCACTGGTGATACCCAGGCAA
Source organism: Trachypithecus francoisi (assembly GCF_009764315.1). NCBI lineage: Eukaryota > Metazoa > Chordata > Mammalia > Primates > Cercopithecidae > Trachypithecus > Trachypithecus francoisi. The sequence goes on along the minus strand of NW_022681469.1, from coordinate 27,668,848 downwards.
ATAGGGTCTAGAGGGGACCTTTAGCAAACTGCAGCAGACTTGCAGAAGAGGGGTCTGTCAGAAGAAAAACTAACAAACAGAAAGCAACAACCACATCAACAAAGAAAGACTCCCACACAAAAACCTCATCCAAATGTCATCAGCCTCGAAGATCAAAGGTAGATAAATCCATGAAGATGAGGAAAAGCCAGCAGAAAAACACTGAAAATTCCAAAAACCAGAATGCCTCTTCTCCTCCAAATGATTGCAACTCCTCTCCAGCAAGGACACAAAACTGGAGAATGAGATTAATGAATTGACAGAAGCAGGCTTCAGAAGGTGGGTAATAACAAACACCTCTGAGCTAAAGGAACATGTTCTACCCCAATTCAGGGAAGCTAAGAACCTTGATAAATGGTTACAGGAACTGCTAACTAGAATAACCAGTTTAGAGAGAAACATAAATGACCTGATGGAGCTGAAAAACACAGCACAAGAATGCGGTGAAGCATACACAAGTATCAATAGTTGAATCAATCAAGTGGAAGAAAGGATAACAGAGATTGAAGATCACCTTGCTGAAATAAGGTGTAAAGACAAGATTAGAGAAAAAAGAATGAAAAGGAACGAACAAAGCCTCCAAGATATATGGGGTTATGTGAAAAGACCAAACCTACGATTGATTGGTGTATCTGAAAGTGATGGGGAGAATGGAACCAAGTTGGAAAACACACTTCAGGATATTATCCAGAACTTCCCCAACCTAGCAAGACAGGCCAACATTCAAATTCAGGAAATACAGAGAATACCACTAAGATACTCCTCGAGAAGATCAACCCCAAGACACATAATCATCAGATTTTCCAAGGTTGAAATGAAGGAAAAATGTTAAGGGCAGTCAGAGAGAAAGTTCAGGTAGCCTACAAAGAGAAGCCCATCAGACCAACAGCAGATCTCTCTGCAGAAACCCTACAAGCCAGAAGAGAATGGCCAATATTCAACATTCTTAAAGAAAAGAATTTTCAACCCAGAATCTCATACCCAACCAAACTAAGCTTCTTAAGCAAAGGAGAAATAAAGTCCTTTCTAAAGAAGCAAATGCTGAGTGATTTTGTCACCAGTAGGCCAGTCTTACAAGAGCTCCTGATGGAAGCACTAAATATGGAAAGAAAAAACCGGTACCAGCCACTGCAAAAACACACCAGAATATAAACACCAGTGACACTATGAAGAAACTGCATCAACTAATGTTCAAAATAACCAGCTAGCATCATGATGACAGGATCAAATTCACATATAATAATATTAACCTTAAATGTAAATAGGCTGAACACCCTAATTAAAAGACACAGACTGAATAAAGAGTCGAGACACTTCAGTGTGCTGTATTTAGGAGACCCATCTCACGTGCAAAGACATATATAGGCTCAAAATAAAGGGACAAAGAAGTATTTACCAAGCAAATGGAAAGAAAAAAAAAAGGAGGGTATGCAATCCTAGTCTCTGATAAAACAGACTTTAAACCCAAAAAGTTCAAAGAAGACAAGGGCATTACAGAATGGTAAAGGGATCAATGCAACAAGAAGAGCTAACTATCCTAAATATATATGCACTCAATACAGAAGCACCCAGATTCATAAACAAGTTCTTAGAGACCTACAAAGAGACTTAGACTCCCACACAATAATGGGAGACTTTAACACCCCACTGTCAATATTAGACAATCAACAAGACAGAAAATTAACAAGGATATTCAGGACTTGAACTCAGCTCTGGATCAAGTGGACTTAACAGACATCTATAGAACTCTCCACCCCAAATCAACAGAATATACATTCTTCTCAGCACCACATGGCAGTTATTCTAAAATTGACCGCATAATTGGAAGTAAAACATTCCTCAGCAAATGCAAAATAATGGAAATCATAACAAACAGTCTCTCAAACCACAGTGCAATTAAATTGGAACTCAGGATTAAGAAACTCACTCAAAACTGCACAATTACATGGAAATTGAACAACCTGCTCCTGAATGACTCCTGGATAAATAACAAAATTAAGGCAGATAACAAAGTTCTTTGAAACCAATGAGAACAAAAAGACAACATACCAGACTCTCTGGGACACAGCTAAAGCAGTGTTAAGACAGAAATTTATAGCACCAAATGCCCATATCAGAAAGCTGGAAAGATCTGAAATTGTCACAATAAAATCACAATTAAAAGAACTAGAGAAGCAAGAGCAAAAAAATTCAAAAGCTCTCAGAAAGCAAGAAATAACTAAGATCAAAGCAGAACTGAAGGAGACAGAGACATGAAAAACTCTTCAAAAAATCAATGAATTCAGAGGCAGTTTTTTGAAAAAATTAACAAAATAGACCACTAGCTAGACTAACAAAGAAGAGAGAAGGATCAAATAGACACAATAAAAAATGATAAAAAGGATCTCACCTCTGATCCCACAGAAATACAAACTACCATCAGAGAATACTATAAACACCTCCATGCAAATGAACTAGAAAATCTAGAAGAAATACATTCCTGGACACATACACTCTCCCAAGACTAAACCAGGAAGAAGTGGAATCCCTGAATAGACCAATAACAGGCTCTGAAATTGAGGCAGTAGTTAATAGCCTACCAACCAAAAAAAGCCCAGGACCAGACAGACTGACAGCCGAATTCTACCAGAGGTACAAAGAGGAGCTGGTACTATTCCTTCTGAAACTATTCCAAACAACAGAAAAAGAGGGACTCCTCCCTAACTCATTTTATGAGGCCAGTGTCCTCCTGATACCAAAACCTGGCAGAGACACAACAAAAAAAGAAAATTTTAGGCCAATAACCCTGATGAACATTGATGTGAAAATCCTCAATAAAATACTGGCAAACCGAATACAGCAGCACATCAAAAAGCATATCCACCATGATCAAGATGGCTTCATCCTTGGGATGCAAGGCTGCTTCAACATACACAAATCAACAAATGTAATCCATCATGTAAATAGAACCAATGACAAAAACCACGTGATTATCTCAATAGATGCAGAAAAGGCCTTCGATGAAATTCAACATCTCTTCATGTTGAAAACTCTCAATAAGCTAGGTATTGATAGAACGTATCTCAAAACAGTAACAGCTATTTATGAAAAACCCATAGCTAATATCATACTGAATGGGCAAAAGCTGGAGGCATTCCCTTTGAAAACCGGCACAAGACAAGGATGCCCTCTCTCACCACTCCTATTCAACATAGTATTGGAAGTTCTGGCCAGGGCACTCAGGCAAGAGAAAGAAATAAAGGGTATTCAAATAGGAAAAGAGGAAGTCAACTTGTCTCTGTTTGCAGATGACATGATTATATATTTAGAAAACCCACTGTCTCAGCCCCAAAATCGCCTTAAGCTGATAGGCAACTTCAGCAAAGTCTCAGGATACAAAATCAATGTGCAAAAATCACAAGCACTCCTATACACCAATCATAGAGAACAGAGAGCTAAATCACAAGTGAACTCCCATTCACAATTGCTACAAAGAGAATAAAATACCTCGGAATACAATTTACGAGGGACATGAAGGACCTTTTCAAGAACTGCAAACCACTTGCTCAAGGAAATTAGAGGACACAAACAAATGGAAAAAAATTCCATGCTCATGGATAGGAAGAATCAATATCATGAAAACGGCCATACTGCCCAAAGTAATTTATAGATTCAATGCTATTCCCATTAAGCTACCATTGAGTTTCTTCGCAGAATTAGAAAAAACTACTTTAAATTTCATATGGAACCAAAAAAGAGCCTGCCTAGCCAAGACAATCATAAGCAAAAATAACAAAGTTGGAGGCATCACACTACCTGACCTCAAACTATACTACAAGGCTACAGTAACCAAAACGTCATGATACCGGTACCAAAACAGATACATAGACCAATGGAACAGAACAGAGACCTCAGAAATAACACCACACATCTACAACCATCTGATCTTTGACAAACCTGACAAACACAAGCAATGAGGAAAGGATTCCCTGTTTAATAAATGGTGCTGGGAAAACTAGCCATATGCAGAAAACAGAAACTGGACCCCTTCCTTACGCCTTATACAAAAATTAACTCAAGATAGATTAAAGACTTAAATGTAAAATCCAAAACCATAAAAACCCTAGAAGAAAACCTAGGCGATACCATTTAGGACATAGGCATGGGCAAAGACTTCATGACTAAAACACCAAAAGCAAGTGCAACAAAAGCAAAAACTGAAAAATGGGATCTAATTAAACTAAAGAGCATCTGCACAGCTAAAGAAACTATCACCAGAGTGAACAGGCAACCTACAGAATGAGAGAAAAATTTTGCAATCTACCCATGTGTCAAAGGTCTAATATCCAGAATCTACAAGGAACTTAAACAAATTTTCAAGAAAAAACAAACAACCCCATCAAAAAGTGGGCAAAGAATATGAACACACACTTCCAAAAGAAGAGATTTATGTGGCCAAAAAACATGAAAAAAAGCTCATCATCACTGGTCATTAGAGAAATGCAACTCAAAACCACAGTGAGATGCTATCTCATGCCAGTTACAATGGCAATTATTAAAAAGTCAGCAAACAGATGCTGGCAATGCTGTGGAGAAACAGGAAAGCTTTTACACTTGTTGGTGAGAGTGTAAATTAATTCAACCATTGTGATTGTGGAAGACAGTGTGGTGATTCCTCAAGGATCTAGAACCAGAGATACCATTTGACCCAGCAATCCCATTACTGGGTATATACTGAAAGGGTTATAAATCATTCTGGTATAAAGACACACGCACATGTATGTTTGCTGCAGCACTTTATAATAGCACAGACTTGGAACCAACCCAAATGCCCATCAATGATAGGCTGGATAAAGAAAATGTGGCACATATACACCACGGAATACTATGCAGCCATAAAAAAGAACGAGTTCATGTCCTTTCCTGGGACATAGATGAAGCTGGAAACCATCATTCTCAGCAAATTAACACAGGAACAGAAAACCAAACACCACATGTTCTCACTCATAAATGGGAGTTGAACAATGAGAACACATGGACACAGGGAGGGGAACATCATACACTGGGGCCAGTCAGGGAGTGGGGCCAAGGGGAGGGAGAGTATTAGGACACATACCTAAAGCACGTAGGGCTTAAAACCTAGATGACAATTGTTAAGTGTAGCACACAACCATGGCACATGTATACCTATGTAACAAACCTGTACATTCTGCACATGTATCCCAGAATTTAAAGTAAAATTAAAAAAAAAAAAAGAAAAACTTTTCAAATCTCTCATTATCAGGTATTAGCCAGCACAAATAGCTGTTATTCCCAGCTTCTGAACTTTAAAAAAAAAAATAAAAAAGGTATGCTTCCAAATGACTCACCAAAACCAGCAAGCCTTAATCAAGGTTATGACTTAACCAAGGATGCAGGGGCATCTCCAAAGGAGGTGCAACACAGTCCTCACAAGACCCAGAATCACCCCAAAGACAGCTCAAAGAAAGGAGTTTAGCCACAAGTGCAGTACAATTCACATTTCTGTCTGGCCATGATTTCTAGGATCTCAGCTTCTCGGCTGCGTACTCATGAAGGCCCAAATGGTCTGTATGTGCCACAAATGGAAAAAGACAGGAAATCAAAAGTTCCATGGAAGGGATAAGGATCAATTACAAATGGTATCCCAAATGGTCAAGAATCATACAATACTTTAAAACAAATAAGATTAGCTCCCTGGCCAGCAATTGAACTCAGGCTACAGTGGTGAAAGCACCAAATCCTAGGCATTTTATCGCTGGGTGGAGTGTTTTCTTTGTTTTTGTTTTTGTTTGTGTATTTGTTTTTTGGTAAATCTTGCGGGGAATCCAAAGCAGGCAGTTTAAGCATTTAAGGATTTTATCTTGTTTTAGATCTGATCTCATCTGGAATGCTGCTTAGCTAATTCCCTGAATGTTAGCATTTTAAAGACATAAGATTTAAAGGGTACTGTCTGATAGTGGGTCAATAAATCAGCGTGTATTAGTTCATTCTCACACTGCTATAAAGAACTACCCGAGACTGCATAATTTATAAATAAAAGAGGTTGAATTGACTCACAGTTCTGCATGGCTGGGGAGGCCTCAGGAAACTTACAATCATGGTGGAAGGTGAAGGAGAAGCAAGCACCTTCTTCACAAGGCAGCAAGACAGAGAAAGCCAGAAAGGGAACTGCCAAACACTTTTAAACCATCAGATCTCGTGAGAACTCCCTCACTATCATGAGAACAGCATGGGGGAAATTGCCTCCATGATCCAATCACCTCCCACCAGGCTTCTCCCCCGACACATGGGGATTACAAATCGAGATGACATTTGGTTGGAACACAGAGCCAGACCACATCACAGTGTCGTTCACTAGACCTGGTTAGAAAAAATTTTGTTGGATCTGCATTTTTATAGTCTCAGCAGTCTTATTCCCGTTCTGTTGTTGTTCTACTTGTTCCTTCTGCTCTAAATTTAAATTCATTTCCCCTGAGAGAAGGAAATGTGTACATTGTGAAATTTTAAAAAATCTCTGCCTAAGAAATGTATGGAGGCCAAGGGAAGAAGCAGAAAGGGATGAGTTCAGATCACAGAGCTGGAAGGAAAAGGAGGATCTGGAGGTGAAAGGGAGAAAGACTCTGAAGTCTTTTTAAATAGTTTCAAATATCCCTTTGTTTACCTCTTGAATGAAGGTGATTTTTTCTTTCAGGATTTCTTTTAGAAGTTTTTAGGTGCCAGTGGAAGTAAGTCTCATATTTACATGTCTGGTTCTAAAACCAGCTCTTTCCAATGGTGTGTACAAATAAATTACTTTAGGTATATCAAAAGATGCCCATTTTTGGTCATTGTTGCCTATGATCATTCCAGGTTAGATGGGTCTACTTTCCCAGACACTACAAGAGAGTACCCCATAAATTGTATATGTAATTCCAGCAGGTATTTTTAAAAAGAGCGTTCAGGTTTTGAACACTCTTATTATTGATTTCTCATAATTCGGGAACTTTTCAAAAGTGACCAAAGCCAGGAATGTGTTTAGGATCAAACTGTGGCATGTCTTGGACTGTCTCTAATTGTCAGATGGTAGCAGAGTCCTCAAGGATGAGGACACTTGGATTGTCTCTAATTGTCAGATGGCAACAGAGTCCTCAAGGTATGGGGGACCAGACCCTCATCTTACGTCCATCTGGAAGAGCAAAAGGGGTATACATTTCAGTTAGGAACTAACAGGAATTGGTTAAAATTAAAGACTAATTCAGAATTTTCAAGCGATAGTAAACAACTGCTATCTCAAAGGCATACAATATAAAATGAAACCACTAGTGCCTAACTGCCAGTTCTTTCGCTCAAACCTCTGCTGTGAGACAGAGGTGAAAAAACCTTGACCCAAACCCCTGGTTCTGAAGCAGAGGCAGAAAAACCATGACCTACACCTCTGCTGTAAGACAGAGCGGGGAAAAAGGCAGAGCTCTTTACCCGGATCTTCTGTCCAAAGACAGAGACCGAAGCCCTCACACTTAAAGGAAAGAAAGGGTTTAAAAAACAGCCCAAATAAAGTCTGGGCCTTCAACCCAAGAGTGGGAGGTCCACATTCAGGAGAACTCGCCTGAAACACCTAACGAGGCTTCTGAAGGAGGAGAGTTCACAATGGTACCAAGCGTTGCTTTCAGAGGGAAACACCAGGTGTGTGGGGGAATCACTCCGTATCCTGCTGACTTACTCTAGATGTTCGACCTAAAAGGAAGAAGTTGAGGCAAAATTAATATAAGTTGGGAGTTTATTTGGGCCAAGCTTGACGACTGCAACTCGGGAACATAGACTCAAGTTGCCTTGAATATACACTCTGAGTAGCAGCAGTTGCAAATGGATTTTTAAAGGGAAAGATGAGGCAGTTCCTGAGTTATTTACCAAGAATTTACATTAAAATAAAACAAGATACTGATTGGCTATACATTATGAAACTATAGGATGTGGGTTATAATGTCTGGTGCAGCATTAATCTGTAGCTTACTGTTTAGCTTGTGTGGCAATAGTAAGCAGTTTCAAGAGACAAATACACAGCTTAAAAGTGGGGGAGAAGGACAGGATTGCTGTTTCACTTGAATGCCTCTCTGGGCCTCATAATTTAAAAGGATTTGCATTCCTCAGATAAAGTTCTTTCCTTAACATTTAAAAAAATTTTCGGCTCAGTATCATAATATAACGATCTGTATTTATGTTAACATAAGAATGCTTTAAATTATTTTGCCATTTATAAAATTTGTGATGCAGGAAAGCCACACTATCCTGTGCCTTTACCTTCTGAGTAGCAATTATACCTCTGGGATACAGGTTTGTAGTCTGAGAAGTGCTGGCATTTTTTTTTTTCCTTTGCAACTCAAAAGTCTCTAATTCAAGTTCTTTTAGCATTATTCATTCATTCTTTGATAAATATTTACTGAACATCTTCTATTTGCTAGACACATCAACAGGACTGAGGATACAACTGTGAACAAGATATGTATGACTCTTATCTTCATGGGAGCTATCATTTAGAGAGAAAGAGGAATAAAGAGGAAATTAAAATATATTGTGATGTGTGCAAAGATAAAGAGGGAAACTTAGAGTGCTAAGAGAAATGTAAAAAATGTTACCTATCTTGTGTTAGCTTGCATAGGAAAAAAAAAAAATGAAGAAAACGGTCACCTAATCCCAAAGCAAGTGATGAAGAAAGATTTTCGGACAGACGCAGTGGCTCACACCTGTAATCTCAGCACTTTGGGAGGCCGGGCCGAGGCAGAAGGATCGCTTGAGCCCAGGGGTTCAAGACCAGCCTGGGCAACAGAGGGAAACCCTGTGTCTACAAAAAAAGCAAAAAAGTAACTTGGTGTGGTGACATCTGCCTACGGTCCCAGCTACATGGGAGGCTGAGGCAGGACGATCCTTTAAACCCAGGAGGTCAAGGCTGCAGTGAGCCATGTTCATGTGACTGCACTGCATCCTAGGTGACAGAGTCAGAGTGAGACCCCGTCTCAAAAAAAAAAAGAAAACCAAAAAAATTTCCAGGACCAAATAGTCTACAGGATGAGCTGGAGTTAGCCAGGTAAAGTATGGTAAAGAATATTTCAAGCCTGGCTTAGAGTAAGCCCTGGAGGCTACAGAGAACATGGACTCTATGGGAACAAATTCAGTGTGCTAGTGAGTGGACAGATGTCAAAAGTGCAAAGGAGAAAGATGGGGGGTGGGGGCGAGGGAAGCCGGAGAGAAAAATCAAGGTAGATTATGAAGGGCCTCTGTTAAACAGTTTAGAAGGGGGCTGAAAGTCACCAAAAGGATTTAAGCCTAAGAAGAACTAGTTAATATGTGTTTTTTAAAAATATTGCTCAGGAACTATGTCTGGAAAAGAACAAGGACTTGACTTACATTAAGGTAAGAAGTGGAATTAGAAAATCTGGGGCCCAAAGGAATTGGAGTGAGTTAATTCCTCCCCTTTAAAGTGTCTATTTTCTCCAAAGATAACCACCATATCCTCTCTGGGGCTAACATTCTCTGGCCCTTTCCCATTGTCTCTGGCAGCTCCCAACCCAAGTCACTAGGGTTATAGCATTCCCTTAAGGAACACATACTTTTCCAACCTGCTGCAGCACACAGAGCACATGTAATTTTTCATTTTACTATATTTTATTTCTTTTTCCAAGACAAGAGTTTCACTCTGTTTCCCAGGCTGGAGTGCAGTGGTGTGATCTTGGCTCGCTGCAACTTCCGCCTCCTGGGTTCAAGTGATTCTCATGCCTCAGCCTCCCAAGTAGCTGGGATTATAGGTGTATGTCACCACACACAGCTAACTTTCGTATTTTTAGTAGAGACCGGGTTTCACCATGTTGACCACTCTGGTCTCGAACTCCTGACCTCAGGTGATCCGCCTGCCTCGGCCTCCCAAAGTGCTGGGATTACAGGTGTGAGCCACCATGCCTGGCCAAGCACATGTAATTTTAAAGGTGAACGTACTTGTGGCCTTTCTTATTTTATTTTATTTTTGTTATTTTAGAGATGGGGGTCTTGCTATGTTGACCAGGCTGGTCTCAAACTCCTGGGCTCAAGTGATCCTCCCACCTGTACCTCCCAAAGTGCTGAGATTACAGGCGTGAGCCACTGTGCCCAGCCTGGCCTTTCTATTTGGCTTTTTTGATCTGATATCCTAGTAGAGCCTATCATTAAATTTCCACCTATAGAAACAGGAAGTCAGGAAAGGACTTGAGGGAGTTTCGGCAGGTTAATGATTACAACTGGAAGAGAATACAATTATTGAGGTGTTTTGACTCACTTGGCCATTTCCTGAGAAACTCTGCTTGAATTTTTCCACTCTTCAGGTGGAGATTATGACACTGTCCAGGCTTTCAGGAGTCTAACCTCTTAGACAATAAAAGACATACTCTTTGGTAACTGCAGTGGCTAAGCCAAGGAATAAATATGCGTAACTACGACAAACAGGTACTTGATGAGAATATTATCTGAAACTGCCAGATATTTAGACCAAGTGCTCCTTTTGTTATAAGAAGCTGGTGTGATGTCCATATGGTTTTCAGGGCTGCTGTTCCCTCTAAGAAGAAGGAATAGTCTTTTTCCTGAACTTCTCTCTCGCTGAACTTTTAGGCTACAATTATGTCAGTTCAAAGTGGGCAGATTTGCCAACTGAAAAAATGATGACACGCAGCTTCCCAACTCGGTCTGTGGGTGAACGTCATTCCCGAGGAAACCAATGCCACAAGATTAGTAGGACGCGGATCACAAGAAATGTTTACAATGCAGGGCATCACAGACTGCAAACCAAACAGGGTAGGAGGACACGGGACCATTTCCTTTTCCTGTCTCCATCTGACTCTGGAAGGCGGGGACAAGACATTTAAAACCAGGATCATTCCAGGAGGACAACGCACTAGCTACCGCCCTCCAGCTCCTTTCAGTGTTGTTTCCGTAAAGGACTTACAAACTGGCGAGGGCGGTGGCTTCCAAAAGCGCACAGGCGTGCGTGCCTTTTCCAACTTGGTCTTCTTATTTTCCCTTTCTGCTCCATAACTACAATGTGTTTCTGTTCGTAATCATCTTGGCTTGTCCTTACCTCTGCTTGTAAGAAAAGTCCTTTGCGCCATTCCCCTCCAAGCCCCAGGGAAGAGCTTACACCTCAGACCCAGTGTCGCTCGGCCGTCAAGGAGCGAGCCACGTGGAAAACCCCGAGATAGGACCGTGGCCCCTAGCTGGGCCCGGGTAACGATGCGGGGCAGGGAGCGCAGACGGCCGGGGAGGGCGGCGGTCCCTTTAAGAGCAGGCCACGCCCCCTCCGCTCCTCCGTTCGCGGCCAGCGGTCGGTGGCGGCCGCTACGGTGCTGACAAGATGGCGGCCGGCGGAGCTGTCGCTGCGGCGCCCGAGTGCCGGCTTCTCCCCTACGCGCTACACAAGTGGAGCTCCTTTTCCTCCACCTACCTTCCCGAGTAAGTGCCGGGCCCTGAGCTCGTGCTGTCCCTCTCTTCCGCCTCAGCACTGTTGGGCCAGGGGTGCAATGGAGGGCAGCCGAGCCGAGAGGCCCAGGTGGGGCCTGCTGAGGGGGACGTGCGGCCTCCGGAGTCTTAGTTCAGCTGCTGAGAGCGTTGCTCGGCCCCGCTCGGGAAGGGGTTAGGGTCCTGAGAGCGAGCCCAGGGAGAAGGGGCGAGGTGTGTGGTGGATCCGGGGCGCGCACAGGAGAACCGGAAGCCCAGTTGTTCTGCGTTTGGGATTTGGGGGTTGAGGTTGAGGAGGGCTTAGGGGACAGGCGGCTCTGGGAGGTGGGGCAGGAATCCGAGCTTGCGGGGCCTGGCCCGCTTGCAAACTACCCCGAATGTCTGAGGTCGTCCGAGGTGGTCGGCGTCGGGGGACATGTCGTTCAGTCGATTGCTGCCGCGACAAAGTGTAAAGCCGAGGAGTGCCTATTCCAGAGTGGAGTCATTAAAAGTAATTAGCTCTAGAGTAGTGTTAAAAGTCACGGGAGGCTGAAAAGTTGTGGAATCCATCTGAATCCTAGCAGGCGGGGAGAAGTTGTAGAATTGGCAGACGTTGTCTTTAATGCCTGGAAGTTCTGAAAAAGATAGGGAGTGGGAAGGAGTGACATTACCGAAGAATTTCAGTATTACAGCTCATTAGAAGATGGGTTTTTATAGACACAGACCCGTTTCCCAGCACAGAAACTCAAACATAGAAAAATCTGGCTTTAATGAATTTGATTTTCAACACGGCTTTGTCTTGATCCCTGATTTAGATGTTAAAAAAGAGTTCAGTTGCATTGTTAGGGTTTTTTTTTTTTTTTCTCTCTAGCAAGTTCCTTCTGAAATGCTGAAAATACTCTTACATAGTATCTTATTTATCTTTGGCTTATCTTTGAAAGGAGGAGCAAATCTAACTCCAATTTTACGTGCTAGTGGAGAAACTGGCTTAGTAAAGGCTTAAGAGCTGTGCAGATCCTGAAGAAAAGTGCTAGTTGTCCCTCTAACCATTTCACAGGACCGAAACGATTTGATGAACAAAACAAATTAATGAATAATGTATTTTACTGAATATTTTGCTAAACAAAAAAGTGGCTAGATCTGTGAAGCATACTCAAGTAAGTTTTCCACCTATATTTGAGAAATTCTTCACATTTATCCAAATTTGATTTCACTGGTTATATCAATGAAGAATCTCAAAATGGAGCTGCAACTGGAAGAATCTGTCTTGACTGCCAGCCTCCCGTTTTATTCACCAGGTCAAGGTTTGGCATTCAGTAGGATCTGGCCCAATGAAGGGTGCCAAGTGACCTGTGGTTTGATCTGGCCTGCGTAGCCTATTCATGGCCATATCCCTGATTGATGCTGAAACCCAACTTTCAGTTTGGGAGTGAGCCAGGTAAATATTCCAGCCATGTACTTGGAGTTGAAATGTGGCCCTGTGTACTTGACCTCTGATATTCTGGGTTATCATGTTCTTGAATCTGAAGTTATTCAGCTTTTTTTTATACTCAGGCTAGGATTATGGACAGTTGGGAATTGGTGTGGCATTGTTTGATCTAATTGTAGAGACATTTTTCTGGTCTTGAATTGGCCTATTTCCAGGATGTCACTCCTTAAATTTTTAGTGTAGGCCTGAGGCTTGGATAATACAAGTACTATTTGCGTTATCTGTTGTACAGACATTTTTAAAAAGTACATTTCAAGCAGGAAATGATTTAGTGGGATGGCAACTTTAATCTGACTTTGTGTCTTGTTACTCTGGCCCCTGGTTTGCAGTGGGCGGAACACTAGTTTTGGAGTTAGAAAGCAACAATATGAGATTGGAGAAATACATTGCTGCAATTTTCTCAAGTACATATATAAAATAGTATTTAATACGCATGTAACTTTCGTACACTTCCATTTACTGTATCTTATTTAATCTTTATGACGTGTTGGAGAATATTGTGTCTGCTGGGTTGGTGTGTGTCATGCCTAAATTATAAAACTCTTGGCTCTGAACTTCTATTAGCAAGCAAAGATGTTACTCCTCTGTGTGACAGAAGATGTAAGAAAGGGATTGACTTTACTTACCTTTGCCCTAAAATCCTCTCTAGCAGCAATTGCTGTATCTTTATTGGCAGTGGAAACCGTATTAAGGTACTTCTTAAACAGGTCTCATTTTAGGTAGACATTTGTTGAAATTGTCCACAAAGTGGCACGTATTTGTTGACATAGATATAAGCATTTCGAGGTGGCAGTAATAAATCAGTAACAAAAATGGTAAACAGTTGTGATGTGCCATCCATTTGCTAGGCTCTCTGATGAACATTTTTAAGTGTATTAACTCATTTAATCCTTACCACAGTACCAAGAGGAATCTCCATTTGCCAGATGTTGGAAACAGGTAGGGAGAAGTTGAAACTTGCCTAAGGTCACACAGCTACGATGGAGCCAGAATTTGAATCAAGGTAGTCAGGCTCCACAGTCTGTGGTTTTTAACTATAGTGTTTTACTGCTTCTGCACAAAGGTATATATAGTACAGGAAATCAGAGGCACTTACATTTTAGTTGTGTAAAGAAATGTGAAGTCATTAAAAAAAATTGAACCATTTTATCTCTGTTTTCTTTCTAAGGACTTAGAATTTTTTTTCCCTTCTTCCAGAGGCAGAAAAAATAAACATTTCCCCTTTCAACTCTTTTCGATTTATTTGGACTTTAAAAATGTTAAAGCGGATCCAGTTATAGGGAACACATTTTTACTTTTAGACTAAAAAAAAGGCCTTTTATTTTTGTGTGCTTAGGAGAGATTGCCTGTATTTTACTTTTTTCTGAAATTTACACCTAATTTAAGAATTAAATACACTTATTTAAATAATTCATAGAATTACATATACTCGTATACATAAAAATATTTTGTAAACTGCTAATCCCTGTACTCAAATGTTTATTTTTGTACGTAATAATGATGCTAGCTACAATTTGTTGAGCACCTAATATATGCAAGATGCTTTTTGTATACAGTTTTGTTTAATTCTTGGCACATACCTGTAAGATAGGTATTATATATGTGTGTGTGTTTTGCAGAAGATGAAACTGAGGTCCATACAGGGTAAGTAGCTTGCCTAGGGTCATATAGTTTTTCAGAGGCTTGACAAGTTTTCTGACTTAAAAACTATTGCATTGTGACTTTAATAACAGTCACCACTTATTGAGTACCTTCTATTCTTCAGGCTCTGTACTGAGCATTTAGCATGTGTTCTTTGATGTAGTCTTCACAAAAACCCTATGAGATAAATATTATTATTCTATTTTAGAGTTAGGAAAAGTGAGATTCAGAGAGGTAAGTTAACTTGCCCAGGTCTAAGAGTTGAAAATGTAAGAGGGGCAGGACAGGGTGGCTCACACCTGAAATCCCTGCACTTGGGAGGCCAAGTCTGGAGGATCACTTGTACCCAGGAGTTTGAGGTCAGCATGGGCAATACAGTGGGACCCCATCTCCAATAATAATAGTAATGAGGAGGAGGAAGAAAATGTAGGTGATAAGGTTCTCATCTTGGGCCTTTTGACTTCTTCTGTTACGAAAGCTGCTCATTATTATACATGGCTATTGTATATGTCTAATTGAGAGTACAGATAAGAAGTGCTCTAAGGTTAGACCAGCAAGAGACGGAAAAATAGATTTTATCTTGATGTGTAAGATTTTAGTATACTTATGAGAACTGGGAGAAACTTTGAAAGTATTTTTTACATATTAGGTAATTTCATTGGTATAGAATGATTCTTACCTTGTTTACATATTATTGAATGACTTAGATAATTTAGATGATAAAATCTGATAGATTTTTAAGTGTGTTTACCTTTTTCCTGTTAGTCTTATTACTTAAATAGTACTTAAAATAGTACCTTGTGTCAACATGTGATTGATTCATGGTTCAGAGTACAAATGTTATGATTTGACAACTAGAATAGAAGATGAATTTATTTCAAGTATTTTTAAAACTAATTTTAAAATTTCACATTTGAAAATGAATATAGGCTAGGCACAGTGGCTCATGCCTGTAATCCTAGCACTTTGGGAGGCTGAGGCAGGACCATCACTTGAGGCCAGGAGTTTGAGACCAGCCTGGGCAACATAGTAATACCCCATCTCTACAAAAGGAAAAAAATATATAAATATTTATATATTTTTGTTACATAAAACATATATGCATATTTATATATTATTACGTAAAAAATATGTAAGTGTGTATATATATATTCTTTTCTTTCCTCTTTGTCTCTACAAAAGAAAAAGATAGCACTTCATCAACACCCCATGTCTAAGAAAGAAAAAATAGACACTTTTTATATAATATATTAAAATATACTTTATATATATTTTAATATATATTTTGATGTAAAAAATGCTCTACGTTTGTTATGGAATATTTGTAAAATATGGACCCGCAGAAACAAAATTTAAATTACCCTTGATAACACTACCTAAAGATCACTAGTCACCCTTTAAATACTGATTATCATTCCAGATCTTGTACTGTAGATGTATATGTTTTTCAATTTACTATTGTCCTCTGTTTACTGTTCTGTATTTGCTTTTTCCTCCTTAACAAATAATAAATATTTCCTTATGTTATTAAATATTCTTCTATATTTTCTTTTTATTTTAAGGGACAGGGTCTTGCTCTGTCACAGTGGCATGATCATAGCTCACTGCAGCCTCGACCTCCTGGGCTCAGGCGATCCTCTGGCCTCAGTTTCTCAAGTAGCTGGGACTATAGACACATGCCATCCTGCCTGGCTAATTTTTTTTTTTTTTGGTAGACAGAGTCTTGGTCTGTCACCCAGACTGGAGTTTAGTGGCACCATCCTGGCTCACTGCAAACTCCGCCTCCTGGGTTCAAGCGATTCTCATGCCTCAGCCTCCTGAGTAGCTGGGATTATAGCAGTGCGCCACCACACCTGGTTAATTTTTTTATTTTTGGTAGAGACAGGGTTTCACTGTGTTGGCCAGGGTGGTGTTGAACTCCTGACCTCAGGTGATCCACTTGCTTTGGCCTCCCTAAGTGCTGGGATTACAGGCATGAGCCACCATACCCAACCAAGCCAACCAAGCCTGGCTAACTTTTTAAATTTTTTGTAGAGATGGGGTCCCACTATGTTGCCCAGGCTGGTCTCCAGCTCCTGGGCTCAAATGATCCTCCCACCTCAGTGCCCCAAAGTGCTGGGATTATAGGTGTGAGCCACTGTGCCCAGCCAAAATTTATTTATTATGGATGCATTATATTCCATGTAATGACTTTATGTCATTTTGTTTAATTGGTCCCCTGTTATTAGACATTTAGGCTTTGTGGCTTTATTTTATTTTCATTTGTGTTTGTTGTTGTTTGACCATTATGAGTCATGAGGTAATTTTGCTTTACAGAAATTTTTTTTTTTTTTTTTTTTTGAGATGGTATTTTGCTCTTGTTGCCCAGGCTGGAATGCAATGGCGTGATCTTGGCTCACCTCAACCTTCGCCTCCCAGGTTCAAGCGATTTTCCTACCTCAGCCTCCCGAGTAGCTGGGATTACAGGCATGTGCCACCACACCCAGCTAATTTTTTGTATTTTTAGTAGAGATGGGGTTTCTCCATGTTGGTCGGGCTGGTCTCGAACTCTTGACCTCAGGTGATCCGCCCACCTTGGCGTCCCAAAGTGTTGGGATTACAGCCACTGCGCATAGCCTGGAAAAAAAGTTTGAACTCATTGGTGATAAATTCCTAGATGTTGAGTTGCTGGATTAAAGATATCAGTTTTATTTTCCTTCTATCTGTGTGGACTACTCTGGGTTCATTTTGGCATTATCCTTGGTAATTTGGAAGAAAACATGTTTAAATCAGAGACAGGTCCTTAGAGATGTCTACAGATTGCTTATATAATTCAAAAGTGATAATGCTCCCAATAACTTTTTTTTTTTTTTTTTTTTTTTTTTTTTGAGACGGAGTCTTGCTCTGTCGCCCAGGCTGGAGTGCAGTGGCCGGATCTCAGCTCACTGCAAGCTCTGCCTCCTGGGTTTATGCCATTCTCCTGCCTCAGCCTCCTGAGTAGCTGGGACTACAGGCGCCCGCCACCTCGCCCGGCTAGTTTTTTGTATTTTTTAGTAGAGACGGGGTTTCACCGTGTTAGCCAGGATGGTCTCGATCTCCTGACCTCGTGATCCGCCCGTCTCGGCCTCCCAAAGTGCTGGGATTACAGGCTTGAGCCACCGCGCCCGGCCCCAATAACTTTTTTGTTTATTTTTCCTCTATCCCTTTATTTTAGCTTTTAAGTGAATTTTGATTTTATTAATCACATATGGTTGAAAATAGAACATATTTATGAAATTTATTAGGTATTTGGTGTACAGATAATGGTGCTTATGCAAATGGATTTGAGAGGTCTTGTTACAATAATTCTGTAGGCTCCTGCAACCTAGAATTTGTGAACCCCTGGTTTGGAAGCACACAACTCCCGGGAGACTGGAGACTATTATGCCCTTCCTTTTCTTCCTTTTCTCCCTATTTTAAACTGAGATTTAAAGACACTGGCCTTGCTTGGGAACCTACTGGCCACTGAAAGTTCTGTATTTTTCAGTCTGTGACTCTTAGAAATTCAGAAAAATAAAAACACTCAGGATGGAAGACATGTATTAGGTAGACTCAGGATGATAATTTGAGTCTGCAGAGCTGATTCCTAGAATTAGATATTTGTGACTTTTGGCAAGTTATGATTCTTTTCTGAGCATCAGTTTCTTCTGTAGAAATACTTTTTATCTTGATCAAATAAATGTTGAGAGGTTTATGTACAGTTTCTGGGGCAGATGGGTAAATGGTCCTATTATTTGCATTAACTTTTAGGTAAATATTTAAATAGGTTTTTAATAAATGATTTTTGGCCTGATACAAAGACTTTGTGATGTTTTACATGTAAATAAGATACATTTCAGCCACTTGTGGCAATGAGTTTGCTGTATTTCAGTCATTCAAAAATCATTTTTGGAAATATGAAAGATTTTCTAGACTTTACATAGTCTATAGAGATACAGCTATTTATAATAGACATTTTAATATGTATAAAATGTTTCAAAGAATGAACAGTTGAAAATTTAGAGATCCCTAATTACTATTTGTTTATAATATCATTTGTTAGAAATCTCTGATAAGGGACGATAGAGTGGAAAATTTATAAAATTTTTAGGTCTTTATAGGTTCAATCTTAGGATAGTTCATCCGGGTATCTTCTCTACTACCGGATTTCCCAGGGCTTGTTTTGTGAATTGCTGATTCTGTACATTGTTGCTTATTAAGGAGTGGTCAGATAAAGCTCTGAGAAGTCCAGCAGTATTATCATCTATTAATATGGGGGACTTTTGAAGAAAATATTTCTTAACATCTTTGCACATTGGGGAGATGTTTCAGTTAGAAAAAATTTTTTTTGTTTAGTGAGAACTTCATGACTTGGTTATGAATATTTGTAAAAATCTGTGAAGTCAAAGCAACATTCTGTAGAATACTATATATATATTTATTTATACTGTAGATAAACAAAGATACTGTTGAATGGGTTTTGCTTATGATGAAATGTTACTTATTAAGATTAATCCATGTTTTAAAAAAGTATACAGGCCGGGCGCGGTGGCTCAAGCCTGTAATCCCAGCACTTTGGGAGGCCGAGATGGGCGGATCACGAGGTCAGGAGATCAAGACCATCCTGGCTAACACGATGAAACCCCGTCTCTACTAAAAATACAAAAACTAGCCGGGCGCGGTGGCGGGCGCCTGTAGTCCCAGCTACTCGGGAGGCTGAGGCAGGAGAATGGCGTAAACCCGGGAGGCGGAGCTTGCAGTGAGCTGAGATCTGGCCACTGCACTCCAGTCCGGGCGACAGAGCGAGACTCCGCCTCAAAAAAAAAAAAAAAAGTATACAAAGAGAAAGGAAATATCATTTATAGTCATTATCTAGTAATAATTTAAGAAGTCTAATATAAATCTGTCATTTAAAAAGTTATTGAATGGCAGTTAATTAGATTAAAGTACCCTAACATAACTTATATTTTGAATTGGTAGTTAATAATAATTGGAAAACTAGGCTATGTTTAGTCATAAGAGTGTAGGGTTTCCTCTCAACGCATTTTAGCTATATCCCACAAGTTTTGGTATGTTACATGTTCATTGTCATTTATGCAAAAATGTTTTTCAAATTTTATTTTGGCTTATTCTTTGACCTGTGGGTTTTAAAATTTTTTTTTAACAAGTGTATTGCTTTTTTGAACATTTGGGGATTTGCTAGTTATGTTTCTGTTACTAATTTCTTAATTTCACTATGATTAGAGAACACACTGTGGATGGTTTTAGACCTTTATTGATACTTATTTTACAGCTCAGCCTTTTTATAAATGTTTATGTACCCTTGAAAAGACTGTGCATTCTGCTATTAACTACTGTCTTCTATGTACTTTGTTAAGTTCAAGTTTGTAAATTGTGTAATTGTGTTGTTCAAATCTTCTCTATCCTTACTGAATTTTTTTTGCCTTTTTTTCTATTCATTACAGAGAGGTGTCTTGAAGTTAAGTGTTAAATGTGTCTTACTGTGATTGTGGATTTGTATATTTCTCCTTTTAGTTCTATACAGAACTAAACTGTATGCTTTATATATTTTGAAGTCATATTACTAGGCCCATACAAACATATCTTTCTAGTACATTGACTATCGTTATAACATGTCCCTTTTTATCTCTAGTAACACTTGTCTCTCGCCTCAAAGTCGTCTTAGTATAGCTACACCTGCTTTATTTTGGCTACTGTTTGCTTGTGTGGTATAACTTTCCCTCTCCTTTTTGCTTTTAATGCTTCTGTAGCTTTATATTTGAGGTCTGTTTCTTGTTAAGAATAAACAGATTTTTGTTTGCCTGTTTTTAATTAAATCTGAAGTGTATTTAGCTTATTAACAGTAAATATAATTATTGATAAATTGGGTTTATGGCTATTTTATTGTTTTCTGTTTGTCATACTGGTTCTATGTTCTGTTTTCTCTCCATTGTTGCCTTCTTTTGAATTAATCAAGTGTTTTAAAAAATGTTGTTTTATTCCTCCCTTTAATAGCTTGTTATATATTCTGTTACTGTTCTTTTGGTGGTTACACTGGATTACCACAAGCATTCTTGTGGTACATTGGAGTTGCATATTCATTAAGATTTTGAAAAACAACATCTCAGACATTGTTAGGACCCTAGAAAACTTTAATAGCATTTCTCATTCTCCTGCTTTTATGTTGTCATTGCCATGCATTTCAAGTCTACATTTAAATCCAGAGACTTATTTTGTACAGTTAGTATTTACCCTTTCCATTGTTCTTTATTTCCTTTTGTATTTACATGCTTCCATCTGAGATTAATTTTCCTCTGTCTGAAGAGCTCCTTTTGGGGAGTTTGGTGGTACTGAATTCTCAGTTTTTGCTTGTTTGAAATTCATTTATTTTCATCTTGGAAGAATATATTAACTGACTGTAGAGTTCCGCATTATTAGCTGTTATTTCTTGAAGCACTTTAAAGGTCTCAGTTCATTGTTTTCTAGCTTCCATTGTTTCTGTTGCAAAATCAGCTGTCAGACTTATTGTTGCTTCTTGGAAGGTAATGTGACTTTCTTATTCAGCTGCCTTTCTTTTTGTCTTTCTCTTTTTCTTTACGTTTAAACAGCTTTTCAGTGATGCACCTAAGAATGGTTTTGTTTGTACTCTGAAGTTTCTGGCACCTCTTGAGTTTGTAGTATGAGATCAGTTGTGAAAAAATTTTGACCTTTTAAAAATAGTTTCTGCCCTATTTTTGTCTCCTTTCCTCTGTGACTCCAATTAAACCTTTATTATACTTTTTATCATCCCCTGTGTGTCTCCTGCTCTCTTCTGTTATTTTTATAATTTTTTTCCTCCTCTTACTCCATTCTGGATAGTTTTTACTTGACTGTATTTCAGTTCATTTATTCTGAATTTAACTATGTCCAACCTGCTTTTTTAATCCCATCTATTCTTAATTTTAGTTATAGTATTTTTTAGTTTTAGAATTTTTATTTGGTTCTCTCTTTTTAAGATAGATTCTGATTCTCATGTGAAAGTCTCTTGTCATGTATTTTTTGAGCGTATTAATCAAATTGCTTTAAAGTCTGTGTCTGAAAACTCCAGTATCTGGATCACCTATAGGCCTGTTTCCATCATCTTTTTCCTTTTGGTTTTGCATCTTGTTAGTTCAAATGATAATAATTAATATATTTGTATATTAATGTATGTTAACTATATATTATATTGTATATTATATATATTATTATATGTGGATAATAACATAACAGTAATAATTATTATTAGGCAACTTTTTGATTGAGTGCCAGACACTATGTGCAGAATTTTAGATACAAATTTTGTATCTATAATGATACATTTCCCCAGATAGGATTCACGTATCTTCGGATTCACCCATCTTCTTGCAGGCAGGTAGAGATCACTGCAACTGTCAAGGACTGAGCTAACTTGAGGTTGGGTTTTCAGCCTTATAAACCTTGTTCTACCTGTAGTTGGCTTCCAACTTGTTAGTCCCCTAGAGATCTCAGTTAGATCTCAGTTAAGAGATTGGGTGTTTTTAGGGCTTCTCTAGCTTTTTTTTTCTCCGGACCCATGAGAGTTTTAAAAGCTCCTTCTTCCTTTTTAATTACTTTCTGCTGGCTTTTTAGCCTTTTGCTATGTGCAGTTTAAAAGCTGACAAATCCCTCAAGAGGAAAATCAGTACTGAGTGTCAGATTTGTTCTTCTGTGCCTTCTTTCACAATGGAATCTTGACTCCTCAAGACTTAGCTACCAAGATTTGTCCCCCTACTCCCATGATATTGCCAAAAACTTTGCTGACTTCTCTGCCTCCTAGTGGCTGTCCTTTTTTGGCTTCCCAGCCTCTTGTCCTGTGCCATTAAAGAAATAGGTGACATGTCTTGAAAGGGAAAGCTGCACAGAATGTGAGATACCCTTCAGTGAGTTTCTTGCCACCTCAGAAAGTCTTCAGTGAGTTCTTAGCTACCTCAGAAAGTCTCTGATATTTTAAGAACTTTCTCCCTATTTAATACAAGGTTTCTATTCAAGAGGGAGTGTTGGTCTGCTACAGACTGTTCCGTCATATTCAAAAGCAGAAATCTTTCTGTGTTTAGT
The DNA here is from genome assembly GCF_009764315.1 of Trachypithecus francoisi. Lineage (NCBI taxonomy): Eukaryota > Metazoa > Chordata > Mammalia > Primates > Cercopithecidae > Trachypithecus > Trachypithecus francoisi. The sequence continues at coordinate 27,646,155 of NW_022681469.1, read as the reverse complement.
TCTTTTGAAATAGAGTGTTATATCTTGTAGGCCTATGAGTTTCTCATGGTTATATTGATGTAATAACGTAAGACTTGATCCCCAGAGTTCTTTGTCTCTTGCTCAGTGTTTTCCTTCATTAACTGCTTACTCTTGCTATCTGATGGGAAAGAATTGTGGAACATAAATACAGTTGACCCTTGAACAACATGGATTTGAATTTGCAGGTCCACTTATACATGATTTTCTTCTGCTTCTGCCACCTTGAAACAGAAAGGTCGATCTCTTTCTCCTCCTCAGCCTACTCAACGTGAAGATGACAAAAATGAAGACCCTTTATGATGATCTACTTCCATTTAATGAATAGTAAATATTTTTCTCTTCCTTTTAATTTTCTTAATAACATTTTCCTTTCTCTAGCTTATTGTAAGAATACAATAAGTATGTTATACATGTAACACATGAAATATGTGTTAATTGGCCCTTCATGTTACTGATAAGGCTTCTGGTAAACAGTAAGCTATTAGCAGTTAAGTTTTATGGGAGTCAAAAGTCATACATGGCTTTTTCAACTGCATGGGAATTGGCGCCCTTAGGCCCCGCATTGTTCAAGGGTCAACTAACTATAACATGATTTGTTAGCAGTTGTTTTATTCTTGATCTTAGCCAAAAGGCTGAAAAATGATTGTTAAGCAGTTGTTTTAAATGTTTATTAAGAGTTAAAATGAGATTTTACTTTTGGTTTTGTTAGTGATTTGCACATTTCTTTTGAGACTTACTTGTTTATAAGGTTAGGAAATTGAGAGTTGGTCAGGTGCAGTGGCTCATGCCTGTAATCCCAGCACTTTGGGAGGTGGAGGTGGACGGATCACTTGAGGTCAGGAATTCAGCCTGGCCAACATAGTGAAACCCTATCTCTACTAAAAATACAAAAATTAGCAGGACGTGGTGGTGCATGCCTGTGCTCCCAGCTATTTGGGAGGCTGAGGCATGAGAATTGCTTGAACCCAGGAGGCAGAGGTTGCAGCGAGCTGAGATTGTGCCACTGTACTCCAGCCTGGGTGACAGAGTGAGACTCAGTCTCAAAAAAAAAAAAAAGAAAAGAAAAGAAAATTGAGAGTTTAATCTTTAAGTATAGTATTTCCCTACATATAATAAGATTTTTAAATTATCTACCTTTTTGTTAGAACTTTTATGGAATCTTATATTTCTGTGAAGATGTAGGTCTAGAAAGAAGATACTTGGGTCTGGTGTAAACTTTGGTTTTGTAAATGTTAGTATTTAATACTTTAAAAATATTCCTACTTTTTTTTAGTATGACTAATATTTATTATGGCCAATATCACCTATGTATTTGTTGTTAAGGAAGTTGTCTTATATACATAGAAATTCTATAATAAGCTACTTTAAACAACCCCGGATATGTTTGTTTTCCCTTCCTGTCACTGTCCTTTTTCTTCCCTTTTCCCTTTTGATTAAGAAGTTGCATCAGAAAAGTCATAAAATCTAACTACTGTTTATTCTTCAGCTGTCAGCTAAAATGTCACTTTCTCAGAAAATCCTGCCTGACCCCCCTTTCCCCATTGATCTGGCACCCACTCCCCTGGCCCTACAGTTAAATGTTTTCATAGCAACGAGTACCTATCTATCATTTTTTACAGTTTGTAATTACAACTTTTTTTTTCTTTTTTGAGATGGAGTCTCGCTTTGTCGCCCAGACTGGAGTGCAGTGGTGCAGTCTTGGCTTACTACAACCTCTGCCTCCTGGGTTCAAACAATTCTCCTGCCCCAACCTCCCGAGTAGTTGGGACTACAGGTGCGCACCACCACACCTGGCTAATTTTTTATTTTTAGTAGAGACGGAGTGTCATCATGTTGGCCTCAAACTCCGGACCTCAAGTGACCCACCTGCCTTGGCCTCCCAAAGTACTGGGATTACAGGCGTGAGCCACCGTGCCCGGCTTCCTGTATTAAAATGTGTAATTATTCCTGTATTAAAATGTATAATTACTTGATTAATAGCTATCTTCCCAAATAGACCAAAAACTCCATAGAATGTATGGAATTTTCCTTCATCATTGTAGTCCAAGCATGGTATTTATTAAATGAGTAAATGAGTGAATTAACTAGCCATTTTGATTGCTTTTCTCTTTTTAGTGCAGTTTTGGTTTAGGACTGTAAGGTGTCATATTGGCCATATTCAGAATGTCACATTAGTGACATAGTTTTAAGTCCATTCTGTATTTTTTTCAATGAGTTTCACCAAAATCTGAGAGTACCTTGAGTGAAATTGGTTATCTCTAGGGTGGAGGTACTGTATTTGGGAAAGACTTGTAACAATAGAAAGCTTTTTATTTAAATTGTTGAGTTTTAAACAATTTTTTAATGAAGTTATTTATGATTTTATAGGTAATATTTTTAATGAGACTGAAAAATTTGTAGAGGGCAGTTTATTACAGAATCTGATTTGCCTAATAGTTTTTGAGTATCTGTATTTTGATTAATTTTAAGATAGGGATCATTTCCTCTAATTCTTTGAACATAATTATTTGTTGGTTGATTTTTTTTTTTTCATGTAACAGTGTTTTTGAGATGTAATTTAAATACCATATAATTCTTCTACTTTAGGGTATTCAATTCAATGGATTTTTTTATACATTCACAGATGTGACCGTCATTGCAGTCAATTTTTTTTTTTTTTTTTTGAGACAGAATCTTGCTCTGTCACCCAGGCTGGAGTGCAGTGGCTGGATCTCAGCTCACTGCAAGCTCCGTCTCCCGCTTTTACGCCATTCTCCTACCTCAGCCTCCCGAGTAGCTGGGACTACAGGCACCCGCCACCTCGCCCGGCTAGTTTTTTGTATTTTTAGTAGAGACGAGGTTTCACCGTGTTAGCCAGGATGGTCTCGATCTCCTGACCTCGTGATCCGCCCTTCTCGGCCTCCCAAAGTGCTGGGATTACAGGCTTGAGCCACCGTGCCCAGCCCATTGCAGTCAATTTTAGGACATTTTCATAATCTCAAAAGGAAAATTGTAGCCTTTGGCTCTTATCCACTTACTCTTCCATCTCTGAGCAACCACTAAACTACTTTTGGTGTCTATACATTTGCCTGTTTCAGACTTTTTCTATAAATGGAATCATATAATATATGGCCTTTTGTGATTGGCTTCCATTTAGGATATTGTTTTCAAAGTTCATCAATATTGTATCATGTATCTGTACTACATCGTTTTTATGGCTGGTAAGTATTCTATTGTATTGATATACCACATTGTGTTTAGCCATTCATTAGTTCAGTGGTCCCCAACCTTTTTGGCACCAAGGACTGGCTTTGTGGAAGACAGTTTTTCCATGGATGGGGGTAAGCGGGGAGGATGGTTTCAGGATGAAATCGTTCCATTTCAGATCATCAGGCATTAGATTCTTATAAGGAACAAAACCAAAACAGCAACAACAACAACAACAACAAGATTACAGGCGTGAGCCACCACACCTGGACTGATCATAAATAATTTTTAATGATAGCTCGTTACACGATTTTTGGCGTATAATTTGGAAGGTGGTAAAAAAAAAAAATTAGCAGTACAGGAACAGTCCAGGTCAAGTATCCCTTACTTGAAATGCTTAAGACCAGAAGTATTTTGGATTTTGGAATTTTTAGGATTTTGGAATATTTGCATTATGTTAATATATACTTAGCAATTGAGCATCCCTAATCTGAAATTTGAAATCTGAAATGCTCCCATGAGCATTTTCTTGCAGTGTTAGGTCAGAACTCAAAAAGTTTTCAGATTTTGGAACATTTCTGATTTTGGGTTTTCAGGTTTTGGATTCTCAAACTGTAGTAACAGAAATTCCTTCTCTTGCCTTGTATTTATTTATGTGAGCAAGGGAGGATCATAGAGTCCAGGAGTTGGAGAATACCTTGGGTAACACAGCGAGACCTCTTCTCTACAAAACATTAAATTAGTCAGGTGTGGTGTTGTGCTCCTGTAGTTCTAGCTACTTGAGAGGCTGAGGCTTGAAGATCACTTGAGCCCAGGAATTTGAGGCTGCAGTGAGCTATGATCACGCCACTGCACTCCAGCCTGGACAGCAGAGTGAGACTGTGTCTCAAAAAAAAAAATTAAAAAATAACAATAGAGTTGATGTTGAATCCCATTTGATTCTAGCGGTGATATTTATTCATATATACATGAGATAATGGTTTTGAAAGTACACGTGTCTTTGAGAATCATCTCTAATACCTTTATACTTAATCATTATCTGTCAAAGTTTTTAATATATTTATATTGTTTTGGTCAGTAATATATCTATGAAATTGATAGGCCGGGCGTGGTGGCTCAAGCCTGTAATCCCAGCACTTTGGGAGGCCGAGATGGGCAGATCACGAGGTCAGGAGATCGAGACCATCCTGGCTAACACAGTGAAACCCCGTCTCTACTAAAAAATACAAAAAAAACTAGCCGGGCGAGGTGGCAGGCGCCTGTAGTCCCAGCTACTGGGGAGGCTAAGGCAGGAGAATGGCGTAAACCCAGGAGGCGGAGCTTGCAGTGAGCTGAGATCCGGCCACTGCACTCCAGCCCAGGCGACAGAGCGAGACTCCGTCTCAAAAAAAAAAAAAAAAAAAAAAGAAATTGATAATAACATCCAGAAGAAATTTTTAAAATCACTTGGAATCTCATGATGAGAAATAAAAAAAGCTTAATTTACATGGCATTTTCTCAAAGAAGTCATATGGAGTGGAAAATGAAAGACCTTCCAGCATATAAGTATATTACATTTTGGAAAAGTCTGTGGGGGAAGTTTAAGGAGAAACCAAGATAATATAAACTTTTGACTGTATAAGAAGAGGCTGTTCATTTAAAAAACAGATGATGCTCAAAAGAAGACATCCATACAGCCAACAGACACATGAAAAAATGCTCATCATCACTGGCCATCAGAGAAATGCAAATCAAAACCACAATGAGATACCATCTCACACCAGTTAGAATGGCAATCATTAAGAAGTCAGGAAACAACAGGTGTTGGAGAGGATGTGGAGAAATAGGAACACTTTTACACTGTTGGTGGGATTGTAAACTAGTTCAACCATTATGGAAAACAGTATGGCGATTCCTCAAGGATCTAGAACTAGATGTACCATATGACCCAGCCATCCCACTACTGGGTATATACCCAAAGGATTATAAATTACTCTACTACAAAGACACATGCACACGTTTGTTTATTGCGGCACTATTCACAATAGCAAAGACTTGGAATCAACCCAAATGTCCATCTGTGACAGACTGGATTAAGAAAATGTGGCACATATACACCATGGAATACTATGCAGCCATCAAAAAGGATGAGTTTGCGTCCTTTGTAGGGACATGGATGCAGCTGGAAACCATCATTCTTAGCAAACTATCACAAGAAGAGAAAACCAAACACCGCATGTTCTCACTCATAGGTGGGAACTGAACAATGAGATCACTTGGACTCGGGAAGGGGAACATCACACACTGGGGCCTATCATGGGGAGGGGGGAGGAGGGAGGGATTGCATTGGGGAGTTATACATGATATAAACGTCATGCACATGTACCCTAGAACTTAAAGTATAATAAAAAAAATAAAAAAAAATAAAAAATAAAAAAAAATAAAAAACAGATGATGGTATTTTTATTCTATTGATGCTTTTAAAAGAGCATATATAACAACTATTAAAAATTAACAATATTTGGGCAGGTATGGTGGCTCATGCCTGAAATCCCAGCACTTTGGGAGGCCAAGGCAGGTGAGTTGAGGCTAGGAGTTCGAGACCAGCCTGGCCAGCATGGTGAAACCCTGTCTCTACTAAAAATACAAAAGTTAGCTGGGCATGATGGTGCACACCTGTAATCCCAGCTACTCAGGAGGCTGAGGCAGGAGAGTTCCTTGAACCTGGGAGGCAGAGGTTGCAGTGAGCCAAGATTGCGCCACTGCACTTCAGCCTGGCGACAGAGCGAGACTCCATCTCAAAGAAAAAAAAAAAAAATTAAAGTACACTGGAAATCACAACCTTTGCGATAATTATAAGGTATGAAACATTTTGCAACCAAAAAATGTTGAGGATGTGCATAGATTTTCAAAATTAATTTAGAGGGTACTTGAGCAGAAAAGCTTGTGCACCATTGACTGACAGCGGTTTGCACATTCAAATTACTTGCGAATCTTTTAAAAATTCTGATGCTCCTAGGTGACAAAATAACCTATTATTTTGGGCCTAGGCCCAAAGTAATGATGAAGATTACTTTGTATGATGAAGATCCCACAAAAGTTATTGTTTTTATATAGTTACATATACATATGTATTTATTCTATAGTTACATGTATAGATAGAAAAAAGACTTAGAATCTAAACAAAAGCAAAAAGATAGGAAAATATTAATGAAAAATTGAACATGGAGGCTAGCCTTGATCCAGAAGGTCCACCTTCTCACCTTCAGGACACGTGGCTTAATGAGCAGATGATGCTCTTTGACCGGGATTCAGGACTTGATGGGTGAGACACAGGCTGAATTTCAGCCTTCACTCTTCAGTGGGACTTCTAGTGCACGGTGCATCCTGCATAATTGTATATAGCAGCCCTGCACCTTCTACCTAATAATAGGTCTAGAAAGGGATTAGAAAAAAAAATAGAAATGAAAGGAAAAAAATAGAGGAAAATTTATCTTAGCTAAAGAAAGACTCAGTTGAAGTCATTAGTTTGAGCAGCCTTGCTGATTGTCAAGAGAGTAAGTGCGAAAATATCCATAATTAGTCTACATTCAGATGCAGGAACCTGGTGCTGGAGAAGCTGATCAGGCACAGGAACTGGGCGTTGAAGCTGTATATGCTGCTGGAGCCTGATGCTGGAGAAACCTGTATGGCAGGAATGAAGAGCTAGAGAAGCTATGTGTGCTGCAAGAGCATGCAGGCCAAGCATACCTGAACCAAGAAGCCAAACAAAAACAAAAAAACCCAATGACAAAAAACCCTTACTTGCTGCGATGACTCCTGCCCCCTCTTACTGACACAGCTTAACATCGTGCCAGCTGGTAAAGGAAAAATAAAGGGCCTAAATCTATTTTCAAAGAGGAGACAAAAAGGGTGAATTTAGAGGTGAGAGTCAATAAATCCATAATTGGCTCCTGTATTTTTGCCTTTTGATGTGATTTTAAAAACTGTTTTCTCAGCATTTCATTTATACTTAAACTAGTTAAATCTAGTATCTGAAATTTTCTTCATCTGGCTAATCTGATGCCCATTATTGTTTCAAGTGGATTAATATTACTGGTAGGCTTTTGTATTTCTGTTTTCCATTCATAAAGTGCAATAACATTTTTTAAATTGCAAAAATGGGTACTGAATTATAAAGACAGTAGTGCTTTTGAAACAAATGTTGGTTGACATGTGAGGTAATCATAGTATAGTAACAAACTCATGGTTTGTGAACTGATGAACATTCTGGATTTAACAAAGGAAAGGCTGAGAGCTCTAAGATACGTAAGTATGAGTTGTGTCTGACGGTTGAGTGAGGAGAGTTATTACCTGTAATAAACTTGATTTCAGTTATATCACTAAACTGCTCATGTTCCATGTAATATTTTAAACAGAAAAGCACTCCAAAGTTACATTCTGTGCTACAGCTATCTATATTGTGATTTGCCATATGACATATCTCTTATTAATATATGAAGAGGCCGGGCGCGGTGGCTCGTGCCTCTAATCCCAGCACTTTGGGAGGCCGAGGCAGGCAGATCACAAGGTCAGGAGATCGAGACCATCCTAGCTAACACGGTGAAACCCTGTCTCTACTAAAAATACAAAAAAATAGCTGGGTGTGGTGGCAGGCGCCTGTAACCCCAGCTACTCGGGAGGCTGAGGCAGGAGAATGGTGTGAACCCAGGAGGCAGAGCTTGCAGTGAGCCGAGATCACAGCCAGTGCACTCCAGCCTGGGCAACAGAGTGAGACTCCGTCTCAAAAAAATAAATAAATAAAATAAAATATATGAAGAGAGCATTAAAACAACCTTGCCCATTTATCAGATATGTTCTAGGTGTGAATTTATTTGTGAATTTTATGTGAACAGACATATATAGAAATGAGCTTTTGAAAGTCTAACATACAACTACAGCCGTTAATCAGGGACATATGTAGAAAATAATTCATGTGGCCGGGCGCGGTGGCTCAAGCCTGTAATCCCAGCACTTTGGGAGGCCGAGAAGGGCGGATCACAAGGTCAGGAGATCGAGACCATCCTGGCTAACACGGTGAAACCCCGTCTCTACTAAAAAATACAAAAAACTAGCTGGGCGAGGTGGCGGGCGCCTGTAGTCCCAGCTACTCGGGAGGCTGAGGCAGGAGAATGGCGTGAACCTGGGAGGCGGAGCTTGCAGTGAGCTGAGATCCGGCCACTGCACTCCAGCCTGGGCGACAGAGCAAGACTCCGTCTCAAAAAAAAAAAATAATAATAATAATAATAATTCATGTATATGCAGAGATGTTGGGAGAAGTTTCATTCCAAAGCTAACACAAAACAAGGTACACAAGTTTTTATAGAAGATGTTATCCATTGTGGTAATATTTGATCTATAATACTTCTGAATTTTTTAATAGTTTTAAGAGTTCACTATAGTAGTTGGGTTTTTTGTTTGTTTGTTTGTTTTTAGACAGGGTCCCACAAATGTAATTTAAAAGTATTTGTAGATCCTCTGGATTTCTCTGAGGAAGAGAGTTTGAAAAATGCTTTACCATGGGACTTAGGGTGTTGGTCAAAGATACCTATTATAGGGATGAGAGGAGAGTTCTCATTAAGTAAGCAGATTTGGATTAGATAATATTGGTTTGACCTGTCATCTTTAGTACAGTTTAAATTATTATACTGTGGCACAAGCTGGATCTGATGCAAAGGAAAACATGAAAGAATTGAGACAGTGTGGTATAGAGAGAACACTGACCTAGGACCACGGACTTGAGTTCTAATCCCAGTTCTCCCACTGATTAATCGGTAATTTTAGATCAGTCATTTAGTTTCTCTAGCCTTTTATTTTTTTCTCATACAAAATGAGGGATTTAGATTCTGAAGTTCTTTTTTGACGCAAGATAGCAAAGAGTTGATATTACAGAGTAATTTTTTAAAGACATGTACTCTTTCCCACATCCACATATTATAGTTCATATTAAGCTAAATTGTTGCCCAGCAAAGATATTTTAAGAACTTGATATAATTAGATGATAGTGATTGTTTTAGTAAAATTAATTACATATAAATGAAGGTGTGAGAGTGCTTAGAAACAGTTTGATCTCTTAAATCTTTTTTTTTTTTTTTTTTTTTTAAACACAGAGTCTTGCTCTGTTGCCCAGGCTGGAGTACAGTGGCAAATCTCAGCTCACTGCAACCTCCACCTCATGGGTTAAAGCAGTCCTCTTGCCTCAGTCTCTTGACTAGCTGGGACTACAGGTGCGTGCCACCACGCCCAGCTAATTTTTTGTATTTTTGGTGGAGACGGGGTTTCACCATGTTGGCCAGGATGGTCTCGATCTCTTGACCTTGTGATCTGCCTGCCTCGGCCTCCCAAAGTGCTGGGATTTAGGTGTGAGCCACTGCATCCAGCCTTAAATCTTTCTAATCTTTCTATGATTATATTGTTATATTGTCTAAGGTTTGAAGACTGTGTGTACTAAGCGGTAAATCATTGCCAGATCATGTACAAATTTTTTTTTTTTTTGAGACGGAGTCTCGCTCTGCCGCCCAGGCTGGAGTGCAGTGGCCGGATCTCAGCTCACTGCAAGCTCCGCCTCCCGGGTTTACGCCATTCTCCTGCCTCAACCTCCCGAGTAGCTGGGACTACAGGCGCCCGCTACCTCGCCCGGCTAGTTTTTTGTATTCTTTTAATAGAGACGAGGTTTCACCGTGTTAGCCAGGATGGTCTCGATCCGCCCTCGTGATCCGCCCTTCTCGGCCTCCCAAAGTGCTGGGATTACAGGCTTGAGCCACCGCGCCCGGCCCGATCATGTACAAATTTAATGATCTTTGCATTAGGTAGAAAGGGGATAGTTCTTAGTTTTGAAATATATTCTGAAGGGTCATTTAATTTCTGAAAAGATTGATAATTCAAGCCTTCTGAGATATTCAGCAATTGCGGACTATTTTTATATGAGTGTCTCAATACATAGATTTTTTGGTTTTAGGGAGACACCAAATCATGTTAATGAGCTCTTTCATTTGATTTTTGTCTAGTGAGAATTTCCTATTTTATCATTCTTCTGTATAGGAATGTTTGTTTTATTTTGTTGCCATTCTTTTTTCCTAGCGGTTGCTCCATTAATTTGTGTGGAGTATGCAGGTATGTGTTCCCAAAGTGCTTTGAGTCCTTAGAGATAATTACTACATGCTCAAACATTTTCAGTTGCTTGGTACTAATAAGTTGACTTGAGTTTTACTTTGAGTGATAGTAACTAATGGTACTACAATAGCCTGCTATTTGCTAGGCCATGGACATTCTATAGTTTTCAACCTGTATTTGCACCCACCTCTCTTTCTTTCTTCTGGTTTATTTTAAAGTAAATATAAGTTATGTTATTTCTAAATATTTCAGTATACATGAAGAAGATGACATTTTCTTAGTTATTTTTTATTTCATTGTTTTATTTTAAAACTTTTTTTTTTTTGGTAGAGGTGGGGTCTTGCTATGTTGCCCAAGCTAATCTCAAACTCCTGGGTTCAAGCACTGCTTCACCTCAGCCTCCCAGAGTTCCAGAATTACAGGCATGAGCCACTGCACCTGGCCTTAGTTGACTGTTAATCCATAACAAATTGCTACAAACTTAGCAACTTAAAACAATACACATTTATTATCTCAATGAGGGTCCGGTTTTTGGATATAGATTTGAGAGGTCTTCTGCTCCAGGTCTCTAAGGCTACAGTCAAGATGTTGGCTGGGGCTGTGGTTTCACCTAAAGGCTTGAGTGGAGAAGGATCTGCCTCTAAGCTTATGTGATTGTTGGCAGGATTCAGTTTCTTGCAAGTTGTTGCCCAGAGGTTGTCCTCGGTTCATTGCCATGTGGACGTCTTTAATGTGGTGTTTTGCTTCATCAGTGCCAACAAGGGAAAGTCTGCTAGTGAAGTGGAAGTCACAGTTTTATGTAGCATAGACCCAGAAATGTCCCATCACCTTTGCCATATTCTCTTGGTTAAAAACAAGTCACTAGGCCAACCTACGCTCAGTGAGATGAAATTACAATGAGATGGAATTACACAATGGTGTGAATAGTTGGTGGTGGGGATCATTTGAGGCCATCTTTGAACTGCCCTGCCAGAGACATTTTCTCTTATAGCTACAATGTCATTATTTTACTTAACAGATTTAGCAGTAATACTTTAATTACAATTAATACCTAGTCCATATTTAATTTTCAGTTTTTTAAAAAATATCTTTTTATAGTGTGTTTGAATCAGGATCCAAACGCTTATTGTATTTGTTGTTATGCCCCTTTTACAATTATTTTTATCAAGAATTCTTGGCTGGGCGCGGTGGCTCAAGCCTGTAATCCCAGCACTTTGGGAGGCCGAGACGGGCGGATCACGAGGTCAGAAGATCGAGACCATCCTGGCTAACACGGTGAAACCCCGTCTCTACTAAAAAATACAAAAATCTAGCCGGGCGAGGTGGCGGGCGCCTGTAGTCCCAGCTACTCGGGAGTCTGAGGCAGGAGAATGGCGTAAACCCGGGAGGCGGAGCTTGCAGTGAGCTGAGATCCGGCCAATGCACTCCAGCCTGGGCGACAGAGCTAGACTCCGTCTCAAAAAAAAAAAAAAAAGAATTCTTCCATTAGCCGGGTATGGTGGTGCACACCTGTAGTCCCAACTACTTTGGAGGCTGAGGCAAGAGGATTGCTTGAGTCCAGGAGGTCAAGGCTGCAGTGAGCTATTATTGTGTCACTGCATTCCAGCTTGGGCAACAGAACAAGACCCTGTCTCTTTTAAAAAGCAAAAAGAAGAAGAAGAGTCTTCCCATCCTCTTGCTGTTTTCCTTTATCTGTTGATTTGTTGAAGAAATCGGGTCATTTGTCCTGAAGAAGCTCCCCCATTCTAGATATGTTCAGTTGTTTTTTTATAGTGGCATTTGACTAATTCCTCTATTTGTCTTGCTTTATATATACTGGAAGTTAAACAGAAAACCTTATTTAGATTTTGGATCAGATTTTTTTTTTTTAAGATGGTCTTGCTCTGTTGCCCAGGCTGGAGTGCAGTGGCACAGTCATGGCTCACTGTAGCCTTGAACCTCCTGGGCTCAACTGATCTCCCATCTCAGCCTCCTGAGTAACTGGAACTACAGGCGTGTGCCACCATGTCTGGCTCATTTAAAAAAATTTTTTTTTTTTTGTAGAATCAAGGTCTCGGGCCGGGCGCGGTGGCTCAAGCCTGTAATCCCAGCACTTTAGGAGGCCGAGACGGGCGGATCACGAGGTCAGGAGATCAAGACCATCCTGGCTAACACGGTGAAACCCCGTCTCTACTAAAAATACAAAAAACTAGCCGGGCGAGGTGGCGGGCGCCTGTAGTCCCAGCTACTCAGGAGGCTGAGGCAGGAGAATGGCGTGAACCCGGGAGGCGGAGCTTGCAGTGAGCTGAGATCTGGCCACTGCACTCCAACCTGGGCGACAGAGCAAGACTCCGTCTCAAAAAGAAAAAAAAAAAAAAAGAAAGGAAAAAAAAAAGAATCAAGGTCTCATTGTGTTGCCTAGGCTGGTCTTAAACTTCTGGCCTCGCGCAATCCTCCCACATTGGCCTCCATCACTTTTTTAGAAAGACCATTCCCTAGGTGGTGCCATATACTTTGTATTTTATCACTTCAGAAGGCACAAAATGTGGTGGTGACAACTTTTTTGTAAAGCCGTCCACTTTTCATTAATCGTGTTAATATCCAAAGATAACTCATTGTTAGAATAAACTATTTCAGTGGAAGTATCAAAATTGGATTTCTCTCATCTTACCATTTATTATCAATCTTTCACATTTATTAGCTGTAATTTTCCTGGATAAAAATTCACCTCATCTATTTGAGCTTTTTGGTTACTCTGAAATATAGTTCTACTGGAAAAGCATGATAAATGCTTAATTCTTTCCTTTTAATCACTAGTTTTCAGCATAGTGAGTTGTTATATACCTCCAGGTGTCTGTCTAATTTTTTCTTTTTTAAAAACGAAAAGCGTTTATGAACATTAGTCTCTTTATTCATTGTGTTTTAAATGACTTCAGTAGTCATTCTTTGTAACGCCAGATGGTTCCATCTTAGGCCAGTGGGAGCCCCTTCAGGCTCTCTCCTGTGTTCCTTTGACATGACCCCATTCTTTATTTTCTTGCTTTTTGGCATAGGAAAATGACTTTATCTACCATGCTTTAGTCGAGGAATGATATTCAGAGTGCATAATTGGAGAATAGAGATACTTAATGTTACCAGATTGTCATTTATTTTAGATCCTTCTAGGTGACAGAGCTAGGAAATAAATTTTTTTAGGAGAAAAAATATCTTGAATTCATACAGCTATTTCCAGTTGTAGAGAAACCTGTTTTTATTTTTGGGTGTAATTAAATTTATAAGTTAACGTAGAATTGTATTTTTATGATGAGTCTTTTTATGCAGGAACATGGCATATCTTTGCATTTTTCCAGCTATCCATCTATCTATCTATCTATCTATCTATCTATCTATCATCTATCTATCTAATCTGTCTGTCCGTCCGTCCGTCCGTCCGTCCGTCTGTCTATCTCAGGGCTGTTTAAAACAGTTTTCTCATAGGTTTTGCACATTTCTTTTCTAAGCTTATGGCTAATACTGTATTTTATTGTTGTAATTAGAGGTCTTCTCTTGCATTATATCTTCTAACTGCTTTTCGCTTTTATGTTTGAAGGCTCTGATTTCTTTGTTTTAACTTAATACCTTTAAAAACAACAACAACAACAAAAAAAACAGGTATATTGTAGGATGCCCCTCTACTGGAGTTTGGGTGATTGGGAGGGAATATGTTGTAAGCAGGCCCTTGATCACCTCCCTGAGGTAGTGTTTGTCAGGTTTCTCCACTGTAATATTTTCCCCTTTTTTCCCTTTTGCATACTGTACTCTTTGGAAAGAAGTCGTTATATACAGCCAACACTGAGGGAGTGCTCTCAGTTCTTTAGAGTGGAGTATTACATAATTTCTTAGGAATTCTTCTTTTTGGGAGATTTGTCTCTTCTGCCATACTAATTTATCCAGTAATTTATTTGTATCATGTGACCTCTGATACTTATTTTATACTTTATTATAATCCAGTACTACTTTATTTATTTTGTTGCTCAAATTGTTCTAGCTTTGGTTGTTGGAAGCTGTTTCAGTTGGCTCATGTGCCCCTTTGACATAACTTCCATCAAGTTTTTGTTTTGTTTTTCGTTTTAGTGCTTTCTTAATTTCTGGTATTACAAGATGCTCCAGGCTCATCTTGTTTATTTTCTGCCCCATTTTTCCATGGAACTGTTGTTCCTTTTATTGGAGAAAGGCATAAGAAACCAAAATCTGGGTGCTAGATGTGCTGCTCTGGGGGTTTTGTTTCTTTTAGTCCCTCTCATTAACCTTATTTCCTGAAACCTTGCTGTAATCATTTATTATTTCCAGGAGTTCGTCAGTTCTTTGGGATTTTCTATATAGGCAGTCATGTCAGCTATGAATGATAACAGTATTGATTCCTTCTTCTCAATCTGTAGACATTTTTCCCCCTTATCTTACTGGATTTAGCTAGCATTTCCAGGATGGTATTGAATAGAATTATCTTATTTCCAGTCTTGGGGGAAAACATCTAGTTTCTCACCATTAAATATGATGCTAGTTGTAGGTGTTTTGTAGGTGCTCTTTTATCAAATTGAAGAGGGCCACTGAAATTCCTAGTTAGCTAAGATTTTTAATCATGAATATGTGTTGGATTCTGTGAAATGCTGTCTCTGCGTCTGTTGATATGATCATATGACTTTCTTCGTTAGCCTATTGATGTGTAATACATTAATTGACTTCAGGATGTTGAAATAGACCTGTAATAAATACATTTGATTGTGGTGTGTAATTATTTGTATACATTTTTTATTGGATTTACTAATTTTTTTAAGAGTATTTTTGCATCCATATTCATAAGAGATTGGCTGGAGGTTTTCTTTTTGTAATGTCTCTATCTGGTTTTTGTATTAGGGTAATGCTGGTCTCATGCAAAGCATTAGGAAGTGTTTCCTCTGGTATTCTTTTCTGAAAGACATTCTAAAGCAGTGGTATCATTGTTTTCTTTAAATGCTTGGTAGAATTCGCCAGTAAAACCATCTGGGCCTGGAGATTTTCTTTTTTGGAAGATTATTAATTACTAATTCAGTTTCATTAGTAGTTATTGGCATATTCAGAAGGTCACTCTCTCGACTTTTGGTAGTTTGTATCTTTTAAGGAATTTGTCCATTTCATTTATGTTATCAGTTTTGTGGGAATAGAGTTGTTCGTTTTATTATCTGTTTAATATCCAAGTGATCAACAGTGATCACTCCTTAGCATTTCCAATATTAGTAATTTGTGTCTTCTCTGTTTTTTTCTTTGTTAGCCTCGCTAGAGTTTTGTCAGTTTTATTGGTCTTTTCAGGTGGCCAGCTTTTGGTTTCTTGCTTTATTCTACACATTTCCTGTTTTCAGTTTCATTGATTTTTTTGCCCTAATTTTTATTTATTTATTTTTTCTGCTTTGTTTATGCTTCAGTTGCTTTTCTTTAGTTTCCTAGGGTGGAAGCTTAAGTGATTGTTTTTAAGTCGATATGACTTAATAAAATGCTTTTAATACCGTAAATTTCCTTCTAAGCATTTCTTTCACTGTATCCCACAAGTTTTGATGTTTTGTTCTTAATTTCACTTGTTCAGAATATTTTTAAATTTATCTGGAGACTGCTTTGGCCCATGTATCATTTAGAAGTATGTTTACACCAAATATTTTGGGATTTTCCAGCTATCTGTGAATGACTTCTAGTTTAATTTCATTGTGGTCTGAGAGCATACTTTGTGTAATCTTCAACTCTTTTACATTACTAACATATATTTTATGATCTTCCTTGGTGAATATTCTTGTGTGAGCTTGAGAAGAATATGTGTTCTGCTGTTATTGGGTGAAATACTCTGCAAAGTCAGTTAGCTCTAGTTGATTGATGATGCTGTTCAGTTCAAGGGTATTCTGAGCTTCTGCCTGCTGAGTCTGTCAATTACTGACAGAGGGATATTGATGTGTTCAATTATAATAATGCTTCTTGAACTTCTGTCAGTGTCTCTGTCAAGTATTTTGACACACTTTTGTTTGGTACAGACAC
This sequence comes from Trachypithecus francoisi, assembly GCF_009764315.1. Lineage (NCBI taxonomy): Eukaryota > Metazoa > Chordata > Mammalia > Primates > Cercopithecidae > Trachypithecus > Trachypithecus francoisi. The sequence goes on along the minus strand of NW_022681469.1, from coordinate 27,629,802 downwards.
CTTAAGGATTGTTATGTCTTCTTGGAGTGCTGACAGTTTTTTAAATTATTTAATGCTTCTTTTTTTTTTTTACTTTTATTTTTTGAGACAGGGTTTCACTCTGTCGCCCAGACTGGAGTGCAGTGGTGTGATCTTGGTTCACTGCAACCTCTACCTCCCAGGTTCAAGCAATTCTCCTGCCTCAGCCTCCCGAGTAGCTGGGATTACAGGCCTGTGCCACCATGTACATGCTTTAAAATTAAAGCATGTACTTTCTTACCATGTTGGCCAGGCTGGTCTTGAACTCCTGACTTCAAATGATCCACCTGCCTTGGCCTCCCAAAGTGCTGGGATTACAGGCATGAGCCACTGCGCCTAGTTAATGGCTCTCTTTTTTGCTGATGATTTTCCTTGATCTTATGTTTGCTTTGTCTGATGTGAATTAATATAGCTATTCCAGTTTTCTATTTAAAGAATGGTATGTCTTTTTCCATTTCTTTGTATTCACCTATTTGTATCTTTATGGGGGTTTCTGGTAGACAACATATTTGGACTTTGTTTGTTTATCTACTCTAACAGCCTTTTAATTGGTTTCTTTAGACCATTCACATACTAATTGATTGTTGATATAATTGGATTGATATCTACCATATTTGTAACTGTTTTCTATTTACTGTGCTTGTTCTTTGTTCTCTTCCCCTTTTTCTGTCTTCTCTGATTTAAAATGGGCATTCAGTGTGATTCTGTTTTCTCATCTCTTAGCATATCAGTTACATTTCTTTTTAACTTATTTTTAGTGGTTGTCCTAGAATTTGTAATATTTATATACATCTAAACTAAGTCCAGCTTTAAGTAACAGTGTACTGTTTCATGTGCCATGTACCTAATATCAGGGTATTTCTTACTCCCCTCTTGTATCCCTTATAATGTTGTTCTTACTTATTTATCTACATACCATAATCACTCAATATATTGTTAGCATTGTTACTTTGAACAGTTATTTGTTAGATCAGTTAAGAGTAAAAAAAAAAAAAACTTTAATTTTATCTTCATTTAATCCTTCTCTGACCCTCTTTCTTTATATAGATCAATGTTGTAACCTATATAGCTGTTTTTGCTGAAGAACTTCTTTTAACATTTCTGCAAGGCATATCTACTGGTAACAGATTCTCTTAGTTTTTGTTTTGGGAAGTAGTTATTTCTCCTTCACTTTTAAAGGATAATTTCACTGGATATAGACGTCTAGGTTAGTGTTTTTGTTTTTATTTTTTTTTCCCCTGACACTTCAAGTATTTCATTCCACTCTTTTGTTGCTTGCATAGTTTCTAATGAGAAATCCAGTGTAATTCTTCTTGTTTCTCTATAAATGAAGGGTTTTGTTCCCTTGTGTTTGGTTTGAATATGATACTCCAACTTGTAGACTTTTTTGCTGTTTCCTGCTTGGTTTTCTCTGAGCTTCCTGCTTGGTTTTCTCTGGTCAGTGGTTTGGTGCCTGTCATTAATTTTGGAAAATTCCAACCATTATTACTTCAAATATTTCTTCTGCTCCTTTCTTTCCCTTCTCATATTGCAGTTATGCACCTGTTATAGCTTTTTTATTTAAAAAAAAATAGTTTTGGGATATTCTGTTTCTTTTTTCTCTTTATTTTCTTTTTTTCAGTTTGGGAACTTTCTGTTATCATATCTTTAAGCTCACAGATTCTTTCCATGGTACATTACCCATCTGTCTTGCATGTTGTCTACATTTTCCTTTTTTTTTTTTTTTACTTCCCTTCAATCTTGTTCCTTTAACACTTAAATCTCTCTGAGGAAGTTAACTAGGAACTTTTGCTCACTTTCTTTCTTCACTCTCCCAACATCTGATTTTAAGTGATGATCTTTTCCTTTCATTTTATACTGGTGAGGCAGTCAGTAAGTGTATTCCAAATTCTACTTATTCTCTCCATTCTTCTATTTTTTTTTTTTTTTGTTAGCTCTATCTTTTCTACATTGTTGCATCACACATTTATATTCTGTTATGTATGTCATTCTTATCTTCATGGTTAGTTTTAGTTTGGTGGTTAAATATTTTTATTTTGTGTAACCAGATTTTATGCTGAAACTTTTGAAATCATTTCTTCAGTATGTATAGTTTATTCGTTAGAAGGTTTCTCAGAAAGAATGGCTCAAGGAATGCTTTGTTAACTATGCCTTTAAACTTGAAAGATAGTTTGATTATATATACAGTCCTAGGCTCACATTTTTTGTACTTGATTTTCTTGAAATTTTTTATTTTATTTTGTTTGAGTAGAATATACCTGTTTATTGTATTTGGGAGGGTTCTCATTCTTTTTGCTTTGCTTAAGTCTATTTCTGTTTCTTGCAGTTTCTTTTCAGAATGGGTCTCTGTTTTCGTGAAAGAGAGTATTCGTTGGTAGGATAACTTCTGCGGTCCTCTTGGAGTGTAGAATCTGCCTCTCTCAGTTTTCCAGCCTTCTCTGCATTTACCTGCAAGTCTTGGAGCCTGAGAAGAATGTGTTATTTAACTTTACTTAGTTATCAGATTTTCTTGGTCAGATTATTTCCTATGACCAGAATTTGAACTTGTTGGTTCCTTTGTGAAGAATAGATTTTTTCTTTATTTTTACATGAGTGGTTCCTTCTAATTAACATAATTAAAATATTTTCAGAGTGGTGATTTTTTTCTTTTTTTGTACCATCCCTGGTAAAAAAAACTGTCCTGCCCTGTGTCAACACCCTATTTATTTCTTTTATAGCACTTATCACAGTCCATAATTATCTTGTTTACAATTCTACTTGTTTATTTTCTGCTGCTTGTCATTTGAATGTTAGCCTCACAACTGGGGAGGTATACCTATCATGTATACCACGGTATTCCCAGGGCCTATAACACTGTCTAGCATAAGAGTAGGACTCAGTAAATATTTGTTTGATAAGTAACTCCAACAAATAGTAAGATCCCCTTCCTACTATGCTCTTAAAATTGGGAAATACTTGTGAGTCTAAACCTTTGCACTGTATATAAGTATAAGTGATTTGGGAGAAAGCTGTCATTTTTATAGTATATTCTTTATAGCTGGAGATATTAAAAATTGACTTAAGAGTTGATCCTTACTGCATTTTGAATCACTTTTTTTTTTTTTAGAAAAAACATGCTTGTTTATTTATTTACATGTACTTATCCTTTCAAAATGCAGTGTTCTTAGATTTTAAATCAGAAAGCCTTGAAAAGTTATCAGAATTCCCCCTTCCCACACATTTGTAGCTACAATCAAAAACTCTCTAGACTTCCCATGTGTGCAGGTAAAGATATTTCTTGAATATTGGGAGAGAATGCCCCCAGTTCTTACCAAACTGATTATTCTTGGGTATTTAAGTGTGTTCCTTATCAGTATTTCCTTACGTATAAGGACTTTGGTTATTTTTTCTTAACATTTATTTTAGGTTCGGGGCACACATGTAGGTTTGTTACATGGTTGTGTTACAGGGGTTTGTTGTACTGATTATTTCATCACCCAGGTACTAGGTAAGCCTAGTACCCAGTAGTGATCTTTTCTCTTTTCTGCTCTTCTCCCTCCTCCCACCCTCCACCCTCAAGTAGTCCCAAGTGTTTGTTGTTTGCTTCTTTGTGTTCATAAGTTCTCATGATTTAGCTCCCACTTATAAGTGAGAACATGCAGTAGTTGTGCTGAGGATAATAGTCTCCAGGTGCATCCATGTTGCCACAAAAGAAATGATCTCATTCTTTCTTATGATTGGGTAGTATTCCATGGTGCATGTATACCACATTTTCTTTATCCAGTCTGTCATTGGTAGACATTTAGGTTGACTCCATGTCTTTACTGTTGTTCATAGTGCTGCAGTGAACATTCGTGTGCATGTGTGTTTACGGTAGAATGATTTCTATTCCTCTGGGTATCTCCCCAGTAATGGGATTGCTGGGTTGAGTGGCAGTTCTCCTTTTAGCTATTTCAGGAATTGCCATGCTGCTTTCCACAATGGTTGAACTAATTTACACTCCCACTAACAGTGTGTTCCCTTTTCTTTGTAACCTTACCCCATCTGTCCTTTTTGACTTTAGTAATAGCCATTCTGACTGGTGTGAGATGGTACCTCATTGTGGTTTTGATTTGCATTTCTCTGATGATCATTTCTATGATCAGTGATACTGAGATTTTTCTCATATGCCTGTTGGTTGTCATGTTTGTTTTCTTTCGAAAGTGTCTGTTCATATCCTTTGCCCACTTTTTAATTGGGTTTTCTCTTGTAAATTTAAGTTCCTTATAGATGCTGTATATTAGACCTTTGTCAGATACATAGTTTGCGAATATTTTCTCCCATTCTGTAGGTTGTCTGTTTACTCTATTGATAGTTTCTTTTGCTGTGCAGAAGCTCTTAAGTTTAATTAGATCCCACTTGTCAATTTTTGCTTTTGTTGCAATTATTTTTGATTTGTCTTGAAATCTTTGCCTGTTCCTGTGTCCAGGATGGTATTGCCTAGGTTATCTTCCAGGGTTTTTATAGTTTTGGGTTTTACATTTAAATCTTTAATTCATCTTGAGTTGATTTTTGTATATGGTTTGAGGAAGGGGGTCCAGCCTCAATCTTCTGCATATGGCTCGCCAGTTACCCCAGCATCATATTTATTGGAAGGGGAGTCTTTTCCCCATTGCTTGTTTTCATCAGCTTTGTCAAAGATCAGATGATCATAGGTGTGTGCCCTTTATTGTATACTTTTTTTATCTGTCTCTTGAATTTTATGTGGTTTTTTTTTTTTTTTTAATGTTTGAAAAATACCTTGTGATCCCCTTGGCCACAGATAACCATTCTTGTTCTGATATGGTATTACCCTAGCAGAGTGTTCACATGTAATGGAAGCTCTATTATAATTGATTGATTGATTGTTATCACTGACTTTCGTGTAGGAGCAAGAGTATACATGATACCTTGAATGAAGGATGTGAAAGCTTTTCATAGAAATGTAGAATGTTAACTTGGCCTTCATGAGTAGTGTTTCCTAGAGTTGTGCAATTCAATTGCCCTGATGACAGCTGAAAGAAATTTGAGACTAAAGAATTAAACCTTTCCCTTTATACTGCAGATAAAATAATTCAAGTCCTGAGAGATTATGTAATGGATTAACCAATTAGTGACCAAGATCCAAAATCTTAAGATTTCTAGTTGAAGTTGATTTTTTTTCAGATCCATTTTATCATATAATTCAACAAAAAGGCACAGGCTTTAAAAGGATGTTTTTAAACTACCAAAGGAAAAACATCCTTTTATACTTTCTAAAATACTCTGCTTCACTGACTTTTCTTCATATAAAAATTAGGGGTGGCTTTAAAGTATCTAAAACTTCCCATTTAAAGTTAGCTGGTCTTACTGATAAGCATCCTGAGCAGCCATTATCAGAAAAAATGTTAAATGCTCAATTTTTTGCCGAATTTCTGCTGTTATATTTAAGTATTCTTAAGAGTAGTAATTTGGGGCTGGGTGTAGTGGCTCATGCCTATAATCCCAGCACTTTGGGAGGCTGAGGCGGCAGGATCACTTGAGGTCAGGAGTTCGAGACCAGCCTGGCCAACATGGTGAAACCCCTGTCTCTACTAAAAATACAAAAATTAGCCAGGCATGGTGGCAGGCGCCTGTAATCCGAGCTACTCTGGAGGCTGAGGCAGGAGAATTGCTTGACTCTGGGAGGTGGATGTTGCAGTGAGCCAAGATCGCACCACTGTCCAGCCTGGGTGACAGAGTGAAACTCCGTCTCAAAACAAAACAAAACAAGAGTAGTAATTTGAAAGGTATTGCTAAGCAAGCTTACGGTTTAAGCATATGTAATCAGGAAAGGTTTTTAATTTACTGACTTGAATTGAAACCTAAAATGCCAAATAAATTATCTTCTCATGATGAATTGTAATCGTTTGTTCCTGACATTTAATTGGTAGTATATACAGATATAGTAGATTTTAAAATATGCAAAAATAGAGACATATAACTTGGGAAAAATTAAAACTGTATCCCATTTTTCAATTACCCGTTTGTATTTCATTATAAATTTTTAAAGTTCTAATAGAAGAATTTAATTACTCATAGTCTTGCTTTTGTAGTCTGTGTATGAGAAACTTAAAATGTTAGTCATTTTTATTGCTTTCAGTTTTCATCCAGCATTGGTAGGAATGAAAATGTACATTTTAATATTAAACTAACCTGATGGAAATAGGTAGCCATTTTAGTTTTCAACCCAACTCTTATTTTTAATTCTTCTTGACCAGTTCTCACTTCTTATTTGCATTTTAAATGTTTTTAAATGGCAGATACTTAATTAACTCTAGTTGGCAAATCTTTATTATTTGACTCATATAGTTGATACTGAATTGTGTCTTATAAAACTTATTTTCTATTTTTCTAGATGTTAGTATAAATGAAAGTCATGGGTATCTAGAAGAGTGTTGTCCCAATCACTTTGGTTGCTAGAGCAGTGACTCCTGGCAAGTGGAACTAAAAAGCCATCAGTTTCTATTCTTTTTTATTCCGTCTAGTGCACGGTCTCTCAAGATACCCCTCCTTCTGTTCTACATCTGCTTCATTTTTATTATGCTACTGACTGCCTTATTTCTCTTTTATTTGGTATCTCTGTTCTCTGTTTCATTCGTTCTGTTTACTTATATATTTTTCGTCTTAGAATTTTATTTCCATACTGGCCCATCCCATCTCTTGTCATAGGAGATAGCCAAGATTAGCAGTCACTGAAATAGTCATAAGTAAAAATCAAATGTACAAAGCATATTGCCTATGATTGCTCCTTCAGTAGAGGCTGTGGATGGAGTATTCCGGTTTTAAAAACAAGGGATGCTGAATTGATATCATGATTGACATATGTAATATAAGAGGTTAACATCTCTCACTTAGTCCTGAAAATTAGAAGGAGGAAAGGCTATATATACCATTAGTGATGGTAGATTGTATAAGTCTTCGGAAAGTAATTCAAGGGAGGATAATAATGAACATGTTTTATAGAATACTACTATAGCAATAGGCTCTATTACCACTGCTGAGGGACTGATGTTAATAGTCACTACCCTAAACTGGTTTCTCATTTGCCTTGCAGGAGGGTGGAAATGGGTTGAGGGGAGCAACATCATAGGAGAAAGAATTAAAAACAGTCTAGATCTTACTTTATGTTTTGAAATAAGATCCATTATTTAAAAATTTTAAGAGACAATGAGCTTTTATTAGTTTCTTTGCTGTCTTTTTCTATGTCTTTAAAATGATGGAAAAGTAGAGCCTGATTTGATTTTCCGATGGTATGTTAGTACATTCTCACGCTGTTATAAAGAACTACATGAGGCTGGGTGATTTATGAAGAAAAGAGGTTTACTTGACTCACAGTTCTGTAGGCTTGATAGGAAGCATGACTGGGAGGCCTCAGGAAACACAATCATGGCAGAAGGCAAAGGGGAAGCAACCACCTTCTTCTCATGGCAGCAGGAGAGAGAGAGTGAGGGGGGATGTGCCACACACCTTTAAACCATCAGATCTTGTGAGAAGTCACTCACTTTGACAAGAACAGCATGGAGGAAATTCGACCCCCATGATCCAATCACCTTTTACCAGGTACCTCCCCCAACATTTGGAATTGAAATTCAACGTGAGATTTGGGTGGGGACACAGAGCCAAACCATATCAGATTGCAAGTCAGTTTGCTATAAATGCAGGAAGTTTGCTGTCCTGTCAACTATTATTTTCAACAATAACTATTTTTACTGTTTTTATAAATAATATATGCTGTTATATATGAATAATATGACAAATACAAGAAAATAAGATCTCAATGGTATTTATGCCTCATTTTGGGCTACTATTTGTACTTTATATAATTTGATGTACATTGGATCATATACCTGCTTGTTTGTATAATCACACACAGACACACACACACACAGATATTGGGGACCGTGCCGGGGGTGGTGGAGAATGAACAGACACAAGAGACAAAGACAAACAGAGAACATGGCGGCTGCGCCTAGAGCCTCCACCTCACTTTATTTATACTCCATAAATTCCACGTCAGCAAAAATAACACAATGCAAAACAAACTTTCTGCACCCAGATATAACCTTCTGCTTAGTTCCTTGTCTCTAAGTTCTTTCTTATTTTGTCTGCCTTCTTGGCGCCTACTAGAGTTCATTAAAAGTTCAACTAGAGATACTGTCCTTGACTACTGGAGTTCATTGAAAGTGCAACTAGCTAGAGATACTGTCCTTGAGCCTTATCTATTCTTAGCATATTATTTTCAATGGCCCCTGCATTTCCCCCTTTTTGTTTTGCCTCAATCCTAGAAAGGTAGCCCATACTTGTTCCTGTGTTTTCCTTTGTTTTTGGATGCGACGGAGGGAGCATCGGATCACCATGAAAAGTAAACCCAATCCGAGCGCCCAAAGCAAGATACTTCCAGAGATGGTAGAAATCCATGTTTTCGTCTGGGTCCATGGGTTAAGGGCAGTAAAACTTTGACCCAGCTCCTGCAAGGTAGCGGCCCCAGACAATACATGGAATTGTTGTCGAAATGCTTCAGAAATGTTTTGAGTGAGTTCTTGGATGTTCAAACTAATATTTTTATGGCCTATTAATAATCTTCAGATTTCGGTCCAATTCTGAGAAACATTAAAAGGCACAGGTGTTACGCAAAATTGAGTGGAGTTCCAATCACATTGCAATGTTATTCGGGTACTGAGGACAGTGAGCTGATCTCCAAGCCACGTTAAGGCTTGCTCCACGTTGTCTAATCTTTCAGCGAGTTGAGAGTCAATGTTCCGTTGTTGAAGCCACAACCGATGAGATTGCTCATGCCATTGCTGCACAAATTCAGCATTTTGTATGCTTTGATGTAGAGCGAGTCCTGCCATGGCTGCAGTGGAGGCGATGGCGACAAGGCCCATTACCGAGGCGACTGTAAGTCCAAGGGCACAACGGGTCCGCTGGAGGGAAGTCCAAATACAAGTTTCAAGAGGTGATGCCCCCCACGGTCGCGTAAGGTTGACAGGTAGCCAAATTTCCTTACGAGCCCTGAGGATATAAATATCCCCAGTAAAGTTGTGCCACCAGAAATGATTGAGGCAAGACAAAAATGTACACGTATCTGTACAATTAACAATTCCCGTATCATTATCCCATGTTAAATTCCCCGCTAACAATAGGTAAGGCTTTCGGACACAAGCAATAATATATCGGGAGATATTCCGATGTAATTGAATATGAAAGGGGTTATTCGGGTTAGAAAGATTAAGGGACATATTCCCCACAAAAGTACTAATGGCATCACCTGCAGCTAATAACTTCCAAAGATGACTTTGTACTTGTAAAGAGTATCTAAGATGAGGCATAGGTGGCGACAAGCTTCCTTCACGCCATACCAAAGTTTCATTACCGTCAGCAGAAATACTTTTATTTACCCGGTGCCATTTCAAAGGTATGTGACTAAATTTTGTTTGAAAATCACCGTGCACACTCCAATCAATTACTTGCAGCCCATTATATTCTAATAAAATCCGGGGCTTAGTTCCCCGACAATGTTGCCACTCCAATACCTCAATATTAGGGGAAACCTCTGGAATAGGACAAAAAGGTAAGGAACTAGGAATAGTCTCATTAATATATACAGTATGATTATAATGAAAACTTCTAGTTACAATAATAACAGTATTGGCAGCCACATGGCTATGATTATAGCGAACAGCCCAAGTTTCACGCGATTTCCGGAGACAATGAGGACTATTTCCCATGCAAATCAGAAGTCCTTCCACTCCAAATTGGTATGTGCTGTTTATTATTCCCGTTTCCCGTTCTATGTTGTCCTTGTCCATATAGGGGGACGGCATCCAAGTAGTGTCATTGGTGAAAACCTTAACTTCTGCCTCCCCCCAGGCGACTCCCTGATACAAGGGTGGAAAGGGAATATAAGTCCAATATTCATACAAAGTCTCACTAAGGGAAATAAGTCCCCCGCTGAGGCACATCCAACAAAGAGATGCATGCTGAGTCCAGTTTTCTTTTCAACAGGGTTTCAATCGCCTTGTAGGAAACCACTCAGGTCCGCTCCCTGTAAGGACAAGAGCATAGCCCCGTCCCTGTTTTAGAACTTGCCCCTGAGCATACTTACCTTCTTCATTAGGATACCAAACCTTTAAATTGTCGGCGGGGACTATCGCCGAGGGAGGTGAGGAAAGATGAGTTACGGCAGCGGAGTCCTGCAATTGTCTCCATTGATTCAAAAAATTTAAGGTAAACAAAACCTTTTAAAATCTGATTTCTGGGGGACTGATTTCCCCCTTTTTGTTTTAGCAGTTGAGTTTTTAAGGTTAAATTTGCGTGCTCAATGATGGCTTGACCTTGACTGTTGCCTGGGATACCGGTGAGATGTTGAATATTGTATTACTGTAAGAAAACTTGTAACTTACGAGAAACATAGGCAAGGGCATTATCAGTTTTAAGTATTAGAGGAATGCCCATGATGGAGAAACAAGCTAAGAGATGAGTAATAACAGAATCACCATTTTCAGATGGCAAAGGAGTTGCCCATTGAAAATGAGAGAAAGTATCAATGGTATGATGAACATACTTTAATCGTCCAAAAGAAGGGACGTGTGTGACGTCCATTTGCCAAATCTGATTAACTTGAGTACCTCGCGGATTAACCCCAGGATGGAAAGATGGAATGCTCAAAGGAGCACAAGAAGGACAAGCTCGAATAAGAGAACGAGCTTGTTTACGAGTTAAATGAAATCATCGTTGAAGGCCAGAACTATTAGTGTGATGTAGAGCATGTTCTTGTTCTGCAGCCTGTAGGTGGCCGATTAAAAGCGAATCAATCTGAGCGTTACCATGAACTAACGGTCCAGGAAGTTGAGAATGAGAACGAAGATGAGTGATGAATAAAGGAGCTCGACGTTGGCTCAAAGTAGAAGACAACAAAGAAAAGAGTTTTTGAAGAGAAGAAGTAGCACAAAGAGGTAGAGTGGCTTGAGAAATATAAGAAGTAACATACACAGCGTGTTGAGAATCACTAACAATGTTACAACTGGTGGAAGGGAAGTCAAGTAAGACCATGAGAATAGCAAACAGTTCTCCCTGTTGCACCGAGGGATAAGGATAAACTGTAACTCGAGATTGATGAACACTCCAATATCCAGCTTTACCATTGCTACTAGCATCAGTAAAAAAGGTAGGGCCTTGAACAGGAAATAAAGATATTGGTGAGAAAGGCAACACAGAATGCTGTCTAAAAAATGAAAAGATTGGAGACTTAGGATATTGGGTAGAAAATTGTCCGACAAATGAGGCACAAGCAACTTGCCAATAATCAGAAGTGGCAAGAAGATAAGTAATCTGACTATGAGTGAATTGAGAGATAATGAAGGAAGGATCTCCTCCCCAGAGTTGTCGACAGCGATGCTGTCCTTTGATGATCAATTCAGCTAAACGATCGATATAAGTAGTCAAGCGTTTAGATGTTTTGTTGGATAAAAAAATCCATTCTAACGGCCGATTTGTTTGATGAATCATACCTGTAGGAGAATGTAAAGTATGAAATAAAAGGAAAGGGGAACGTCGGGAAGGATATAATGTAGATGGGCCTTTTGAAGTTGTTCTTCTACAAGCTGGAGTTCCTGTAAAGCCAAAGGAGCTAAATGACGTGAGCTGTCCAAGTGACTGTCTCCTTCTAGAATAGAAAAAAGATGTTGTAACTGATACGTTGGTATTCCTAAAACAGGACGCATCCAATTAATATCTCCTAAAAGCTTTTGAAAGTCATTTAATGTTTTTAAATGATCGCGTCGAATTTGAATCTTTTGGGGTCGAATATTTCGCGCTCCCAAGGTATAACCTAAATATTGAATAGGAAAATCTATTTGAATTTTTTCTGGGGCAATATTAAGTGAGTATAAAGAGAGCTGCGTTTGTAAGGATGTAAAAGCATCTTGCTGCTCTTTTTTGGTGGGTGCGGCAAGAAGAATGTCATCCATATAATGATACAAAAGAACAGAAGGATGACATTTTCGAACAGGATTCAGAGCTCGATGGACAAATTCTTGACACAAGGTAGGGCTGTTTAACATACCTTGAGGTAAAACCTTCCACTGATATTGAGAAAGTGGCTGAGAATTATTAAAAACAGGGACAGAGAAGGCAAAACGCTCACAATCCTTTTGATCCAAAGGGATAGAAAAAAACAATCTTTTAAATCAATAACCATAAGTAACCAATCTTGAGGAATCATAGAAGGGTTAGGAAGGCCAGGTTGTAAGGATCCCATGGGTTGAATACATGCATTAATAGCACGAAGATCTGTCAATAGTCTCCATTTACCGTTTTTTTTCTTAATCACAAAGACAGGGGAATTCCATGGAGAAGTACTAGGTTCTATATGACCTAGGGATAATTGTTCCTGAACTAAGTTTTCCAAGGCCTCAAGCTTCTCACGTATTAAAGGCCACTGTTCAACCCATACAGGAATATTAGTTTTCCATGTCAAGGGAAGGGCTTGAGGCTGCTGAACAGTGGCTACATGTTTAAAGATTTTTCAAGGGGATTGTAGCCCATGCGGAACATCATATTCTTGGCAGAATTAGAGACATGAGGAATAGAAACAAAAGCTCCAAATTGTTGCAATAAATCTCGCCCCCATAAATTTAGGGCAATAGGAACAATATAAAACTGAACTTGGGCCACTTGACCATCCGGCCCTCGCAATTTAAGGATTGAGAACTTTGATACACCTCAGAGGCGGAACCTAATCCTGTAAGAGAAACAGCAACAGGCTGTTTAGGCCACTGCAAAGGCCATTGATCAGAGGCAATAATGGAAACGTCAGCTCCAGTGTCGACGAAGCCCTGAAAAATTTGTCCCTCTACTTCGAGGGGAAACAAGGGTTTTTGTTGAGTTACTAAAGTTTCCCAAAAAATATGTTTACCCGTGCTTCCAAAACCTCCGGTTCTTTCTTGCCTCCGTGAAGGAAACTGAAAATAGGGTAGTACAAGGAGTTGTGCAATTTGCTGCCCCTCTTTCAGGGATATAGGTTTATGAGCCTGAGCCATAATTTGAATTTCCCCTTTATAATCAGAATCTATAACACCCAAATGAACTTGTAAACCCTGTAAAATGCTACTACTGCATCCTATAAGCAATCCAACAGTATGTGGAGGTAATGGCCCAAAAACACCTGTAGCCAATTTGACAACTCCCATTTCTGGGGTGAGTTCAACAGCCTGTAAAATCGCCACATCAGCAGTGGCGCTACCGGAAGTAGCAGAGAAAAGCTGAGCTAATGAAAATTGGGGGTTAACATTGGCTGACTGGTCTGCTGATGCTGGACCCCTGAGCTGACTGGAAATTGCAAATGAAGAGGGCTTGTATTGTTGTTGGGGCCCCAAGCTGAAGGGCCCCGCTGCAAGTTTCCCGAGTTTCCCGATCCGGAGGTGAGAGAATTACCGTTTTTGTCCACTGTAGAGTGACATTCATTAGTCCAGTGTCGCCCTTTGCCGCAACGACGACAGGGCTCAGTAGGAAGCTTTTTAAATTCTACTTTGGAGGAGTCACTCCTATTAGATAACTTACGGCACTCCTTTTTAAAAATGACTGGTCTTTCCACATTGGAAGCAAACTCCCTTTTTTCCCATGAATGCCTTAGATAAAGCTCCAGCAAACAACTGAACATTGTAGGCAGCCCCTGCCACTCCTGCACAGGCTCTAATAAAATCTTCTATTTGTAAGTTTCTAGCAGCCTTTAGAGGATGCAACAACCTCTGACATTCCTGATTAGCATTCTCAAAAGCTAGTGTGGTTACCAGGATTTGGCCTGCAGCCCCACTACCCACAGTCTTTATTACAGCATATTGGAGCCGAGCCACAAAGTCAGGATAAGGTTCGTTTGCGGCCTGCAAAATCTTAACAAAAGACAAGGCAGTTTTTCCTGATGGTTCTACTTTACCCCAAGCCTTTAAAAAAAGTGCTTTAACTTGTGATAATGCCACGTCCTCAAGTCCAAATTGAGCCGCTACGGTAGCAAACTGACCAGTGCCTGTTAATTGCTCCTTTGTAGGTCCTGGAGGATTTCTAGCAGCATTGCGGCGGGCCTGCTCTTTGGCATCTTCTAGCCACCAACTGCATAGCTGAAGCCACTGAGAGCGGTCCAAAACAGCCTTCCCCAAAGTCTCCCAATCAAGAGGCAAAAACAAATTCTCAGAGGAGAAAGAATCTAGAAGCCCCATGACAAAAGGAGATTGAGGGCCATAATTAGCAACAGCTGCCTTCATTTCTTTAAGAAATTTAAATTGAAGAACATTATACTGCACATTTATACCCCCTTGAGGAAATTGGTCATTAAGACCAAAAGGTTGCCTAATAATGGGGAACAATTGTAGAGGATCCTCATCCTCTTGAGAATCCAATACCTTAATTACAGCTTTAGCAGTAGAAGCGGGAACAGCAAAAACCGTGCCTGAACGAGGCAGCATTTCCACCGGCGGTGGTGGTGGTGGAAAACTATCCTCCTCCTCCGCCTTAGGTACTGATGGGGGTGGATGAACCACGGGAAAAGTAAAAACAGGAGTGGGTGGAGGAGAAGGTTGAGGGGGAGATAACTGCAATTGTAAAATTTGTTGTAACAATTGAACAACCGGCTGAAGCTCCTTTTGAATTTCTGATTCCTTTTCATGAAACACATTATCACACAAAGGACCTTCTCCTTCAGTTACAGAATTATCTAAAGGAGGGGAAATGGCTATGGGAGACTTCAAAGACTCCTCATCCCCGCCTTCCCCCTTTTCAGAGTCTGTCTCTAAGAGCTCCAAAGCCTGAGTAATAGAGGCACAAAGGGCCCACAAAGGTGCTGACATTACATTGCCGCGCTGATGCGCTTGACGAAGGGTCTTAACAACCTGTTGCCACTTTCGCTTATTTAATTGTACTTCAGTTTGATATTGAAACCAAGAGCAATGTTGTTCCACATGAGCAAACAATTTCCGCAAAGGTCTCTCTTTTGCATCAACCCCAATCGAAAGTAAAAGCCCTTGTAATAATCTTAAATATTCTGAGGCCAAGGAACTGGAATTCCCCATAATGAAAGCTTAAGAAGGTTCCCCTTAACAATTCCCGGGTTTTACCCGCTCCTAGGGGGTTCCCCTTCTTGTTCCCCACTACTCACCTTGTGCACCCTGCTCGCTGCGCCACTTATTGGGGCCCGCGCCGGGGGTGGTGGAGAATGAACAGACACAAGAGACAAAGACAAACAGAGAACATGGCGGCTGCGCCTAGAGCCTCCACCTCACTTTATTTATACTCCATAAATTCCACGTCAGCAAAAATAACACAATGCAAAACAAACTTTCTGCACCCAGATATAACCTTCTGCTTAGTTCCTTGTCTCTAAGTTCTTTCTTATTTTGTCTGCCTTCTTGGCGCCTACTAGAGTTCATTAAAAGTTCAACTAGAGATACTGTCCTTGACTACTGGAGTTCATTGAAAGTGCAACTAGCTAGAGATACTGTCCTTGAGCCTTATCTATTCTTAGCATATTATTTTCAATGGCCCCTGCACACAGGCACACACACACACACACACACACCCTTGTATATAACAGGTTTTTAAAACAAGAATAGAATCTTACATGCTTCTTTGTATCCTGCATAGTAGAAATCCCTTCAAGTTTTTTATAATGGTAGTATAAAGTTCCATGATGTATGTTCTATAATTTGTTTGATCATTTCCCTGCTACCTCAAAAAATGTGGCACCAAACATTTCTATCATATTTCTTTACGTACTGGTGATTTTACTTCTGTGGGATAGATTTTGAAATGAGAGTTCTAGGTGAAAGAATATGTACATTTTAGATTTTAATAAATTTTACAAGTTTACTTTCCATAAAGGCTAGGATAATGTACATGTTCATCTTTTCTCCCCAATTTTCTGATAATTAGGGATTAATTTCATCAATTTGATGGGTAAGAAGGGATATCTTACTATTTTAATTTCTTTTTCCATGACAGACAATATACAGGGATTTTGAGAAATTTTTTTGGTGATAGTTTATTGGCTATTTGAATGACTCTTCAGTGACTTGAATTCTGCTCATTTTCAGTTCTGTTGTTCATCTTATCAAGTGTAACAACATTTTGCATACTCTAGATATGGAATCTTGATTAGTCATATGAGTTGCAGAGATTTTTGTCCAAACTATTGCTTGTCTCCTGTTTTTCTTCATGGAACTTTTCATAACGCAAAATTTGAAAGTTTTGATATAATCAAATGGTTACTTTTTGTTTTATAGATTATGTGTTTCTTAGCAAAAAGCTCTCTAACATGTTAGGTTGTACGTATTGGCCCCTACATTTTTCCCCTAGGGTTTGTATGTGTATGTGTATGTTTAAATCTTTGAGATTACTTTTTGTTGTTGTTGAGACAGAGTGTCGCTCTTATTGCCCAAACTGGAGTGCAATGGTGCAATCTCGGCTCACTGCAACCTCTGTCTCCCGGGTTCAAGCGATTCTTCTGCCTCCTGAGTAGCTGGGATTACAGGTGCGTGCCACCATGCCTGGCTAATTTTTTGTATTTTTAGTAGAAATGGGGTTTCACCATGTTAGCCAGGCTGCTCTCAAACTCCTGACCTCAGGTGAGCTGCCCACCTCGGCGTCCCAAAGTGTTGGGATTACAGGCGTGAGCCACGGCGCCCAGCCATGAGATTACTTTTATATGATATTAGACAGGAGTTAACTTTCTTCTGATGGATATTCAGTTGTGCATCATTTAATAAATGAATTATCAATTTCTGCTGAATTAAAATACCACCTTAATCTGATATTAAATTTCCATCTACACTGGGCTTCGTTACTGGGTTTGTGTTTCTCTGAGCTATTATTTTTTTTCCTATTCTAGTCCTTTCTGTTTTTAATTATAGAGTATTTAAAATGGTTTTTTTTAAAGGAATCTTTTTTAAATTAAAATCTTCAATTCTTTTAAAAAGTGTTTTAAAAGTGACAAGATAATTTCCTGTCACTATTCTTTTTTCTAAAATAAGTTTTCTTAGCCCTTTTTGTATATTTATTTTTCCATACAAACTTTTTGCATTGTGTACTCCTTGGGTAAAATTTCGCACACCTCAAATAGTTGGCAGTCCAGCAATGCTTGTCTTGTGGCTTTTGGTATACCACTTCCTGTGTTAGATTTCTGTGGGTCACCAGGAGACACCCCTCAGCAATTAGATGGCTTCAACTGACATGGCAAGTTCTTCTCACCTTTAGGGCAGATTACTTCTCTTGAAGCTCTTAGTGGGGTAGAGATAGCAGATTGTCACAGCAATACCTATGCAGTTGATGCCTGACTTTTAGGGAGAGAATTATTCAAGGAATTCATGGTTCTTCTGCTAGGGCCAAGCTTTTGTCAAGATTCTTAAAGATCTGAGCCTGGCCTCTGTAACCTGGTGGGCTCAGGAGAGATACCTAGTTGGCTTAGTGCTGGCACTGGAGATCAGCAGGAATATCTTCAAGCTTCTATCTTTCCAAACCCCCTAGGCTAACCTCACTCCGTTTCTGGTCTGTATTTTATTTCTTTTTAATTTTCATTTCAATTTAGTATGAGCTTTAAGTTACAGGTAATCAGTGGGATTAATGTACCGTATCCTTTGGTGGGTCTACTTTAATTTTTTTTCTTTTTTGTGTTATTAGTTCATTTCATTATCAGATATTTATTAAGTACCTTGTGTATGGCAACATTTAGGCCTATGAAGATGTGTCACCCAGTCCTTGTCTTCTCAGTAGCATTTTGCAAAAATTTTCTTTTCTTTCTACTTAAAATACTTTCTTCACTTTATTTACATTTTCTAGGTTTTCATTTTCTTTATCTTTGGCTTTCTTCAGTTTCTTATGCTTGATTCTTTTCTTCTGGACCTCTTAAATGATGGACCCCCAGAGCATAATCAATCCTTAAGCTTTTCTTCTGAGCTCTATTTCATTCCCTAAGTCATCTCACTGAATGTTGTGGCTTTAAATAGCATTGATACATTGACATCTCTGAAGAGTATATTTTATTCAGCACTGGTATTTTCCTTGAATTTCAGCCCCAGATAGCCAACTGCCATATCTCCAGTAGGCTATCTAATAGGCATGTCAAAATTCACAAGACCAAAACATATTGTAACTGTTTGGCCCCCTTGATTTTGCATTTAGTGGTCCATCTGCTAATTTTTCAGATTGTGACATGGCTAGCTTCCTTATGTTATTGAGGCCTGTTTCTCCTTTACTTTTCTTCATAGTAACATTATTCTTTACCACTATCTTACCAATACTTTACGTTATACTTGACATATATAACATATCTATAGTTAATTTTCCAAATACTGAGAGCTGTTAATCTCCTATTTTTAGAATCAATTTCTTCTCATATTTACTGTGGTTTTTGCTTTATTTGATTCATTACAACTGACAAATTATGTCACCATTGAATTTCTTTTTTAGAGACAGGGTCTCTCCCTGATGCCTTCTTGATTTTCTGTCTCAAATAATTTAGAAGGTATGTGGTATGCTTTTATTTCTATCTTTGTTTAATTTTAAACTTTAAATAGTATTACTTTTTTTTCTTTTTATCAACTTCAGAAACATTATTCTTTCCTAGGAACTGTGAAAGATGAAGGAACTACCTCACTTCCATGACATCTAACATTGCCCTCCCCAAATTGATTATACTTCATGATTTCTGTGGTTCCAGTTTATCGTAGTTGTAATGTATTAAGTTTTCCTTCATGCTTTATAACATGTATATCAGTGTGATTTTTAAAAATAATTCTCATTCTTTAGCTTTTAGTTGTACTGTAGTCTTTTCAAACTCAGTTCATATCTTCAGTCTTCTGTGTTTCCTAATTCGTTTTTGAGAAAAAGCTTTTTTTCTAATAGGAGAGGAATTTGTGTTAATTTTAGAAAATTTGAAAAAAAACACAAGCACAAAGAAAAAAAATCACTTGTAATCTCCCTTTGAGAATTATATTAATAACTTAGTATACGTTCTTTATCTTTTCTCCCTATGTATGAATGTTATCACTTTGCAACACTTGATTCTTTACATACACAGTTAACTACTTTTCCCCTTCACTTACTATGTATTGAACATTTTCCTATGACATTAAAGTCAAGCTGTAGAATACATAATAATTTACATGATATTCTGTACAGACATGTTATAATTTAATTAATCCTACATTGTTAGTTTATTTACAGCTTGCTCTTCTAAAGTGTGCTTTGATGAATGTGGATGAGTTATATCCCCTAGGTTTTGTTTTTTTGTTTTTTTTGGATAAAGTTCTAAGAAGTGGAAAAATTCTGAGGCTTAATAGGGTGATTAAGAGCATGGACTTTGTAGTCTGCCTCGGGTTCAAATCCCTACTTAAATGCATACATTTAGGCAATTTATCTTTTTCTTTTTCTTTCTTTCCTTCCTTCCCTCCCTCCTTTCTTTTCTTTTCTTTTCGTTTTTCTTTTCTTTCTCTTGCAGTATGTTTTTCCTGCAGTATGTTTCAATTTCTTAATTTGTATACTTCAAAGATAGTGGTTTATACATAGAAAACATTGTCTGGGACTCAAACACAGTCATTGTCATGGTTGTCATCATTTTTATTTAAAGAATGTACATATTTGAAATGTTTTTGCTGTCGATTAGATTTTTCTCCTGAAAAGGTACATTAATTTGCATTCCTATCAGCAAAATATAAGGGTAACATTTTACCAGCTCTGGCCAACAACTGCTGTTATAATTGTAAAATGTGATTATTTTTGAGGGTGTGGGACTAATTTTATAGGGGCAATATATATGTGTGTCTTAATCTCCAATTTTTGATTATTGATTTTGGATTTTTTTTTTTTTACCATTTTCATATGGGAGTATTTATATTTAAGTGCTCTTTAAATATTCAAATTTTAGTTAGCGCAATGTATTTTATGTTGCCTTTATTTTTTCTAGTTGGCTGTTTGCCTGTTAATTTGATCTTTAGTTGTTTTATGTATTTGTGTTTTGCCTTTGTGGAATATGTGTTAAAGGCAGTTGTTTTCCATACACTGTGCTTTTTAAAAAAATTCATCCATCTATTTTTGATAATAAGTCTCTTATTTGTGATGGTATAAATAAATCTGTAATTATTAAGCACCTTCTCTTTGCCAGTATAGATCTAGCTTTTAAAAAATAGAATTTTTATTGGAGAATAATTTTAGATTTATGGAAAAGTTGCAAAGATGGCACAGAGTTACTATATATGTTCTTTACTTAGTTTCTCTTGTTGCTGACGTCCTGCATTACCATGATACGTTTGTCACAACTAAGATGTCAACATGGGTACACTACTATTAACTAAATGCCACATTTTATTTGGATTTCATTAGTTTTCCCACAAATTATTCTTTCTCTGATCCAAGATCCCGTATTACATTTAGTTGTCATGTTCATTACTGTCCTCTAGTCTGTGAGTTTCTCAGTCTTTCCTTGTTTTTTATTATATTGAGTTTGGAGGAATATTCATTTGTTTCATTGAACCTTCCTCTGATGTTTTCCTGCTGGTTAAACTGGGGTTATATCAATATGGATTCGTGTATATTTTACCACTTAATTTTTTTTAGCATTGGCCTGTCATTCTCTGTGACCCTTTGACGTGATCAATACCGCCCCCTTCCTCTGCCTTTAAAAAAAAAAACGCTTCTTTTTTTCTTGTATAAGATACTCCAGGTTTATCTTCTGTATTCTCTTACCCAGCTCTAGAATCAGCCATTTCTCCAGCTACTCCTGTTTTCTTTTATTGGAGGATGGTATGTAGAAACAAATATCAGGGTGCTGGGTGTGCTTTTGGGTACTGGTGTGTCACTGCTTCTAGTCCCCCTCAGTGGACAGTTAGAAAATACTGTTTGTGCACATACACCCCTATAATTATTTATTTATGTTATATTACAGTAAACACAACTTTGCACTGATGTCTCTGATTCTAATCCAGTACCACAAGGTTCCTTCTGCCCTCCCTCCCCTTGCTTAACTATAACGTTCCCCTCCAAAAGTGAGAAACCTGGTTCCCACATCTACCAGCCATTTACTTATTTGTTCCCCCAGTATGTGTGTAACATAGGAATTAACCCATATTCCTTGTGAAAAACAACTTTACCAAATCAAGCAGTGTTTATGTATAGCTCTGCTTGCCTTTAGCCTTACAGTTTCCAGTGCAATCACCATCTTCTAAAGTTACTTGTATCAGTTCCTTTTCTACTCACAGTTCTGCTTTCGATGGTATGCTTAAAAGTGCGTCTTATTCCAAAGATGTACTTTATATATGTATAAAAAAAGATGCGTGTATGATATATGTAATGAATATATAATGTAACAATATGATTGCATGCAATATTATATAATGCATGCTACATATAATATGTGTATATGGTATTTTATTTACTTTTAGGTATTTTATTGCTTTATTTTTACCTTGAAGTCTTTTTTTGTTTTAAAGACAGAGTCTTGCTATGTTGCCCAGGCTGGAATTGCTATTCACAGACATGATCTATCATAGCACACTGTGGCCTTGAACTCTGGGCCTCAAGTCTTCCTCCAAGTAGCTGAGGTTACAGACGTGTGCCACTGCACCCAGCTATTTTTACCTTAAATTCTTAAATATGTATATCTAAGGTTCATTTTGGCACTTAGTGTAAAGTGTTTTTTTTTTTTTTTTTTTGAGACGGAGTCTCGCGCTGTCACCCAGGCTGGAGTGCTGTGGCCGGATCTCAGCTCACTGCAAGCTCCGCCTCCCGGGTTCACGCCATTCTCCTGCCTCAGCCTCCCCAGTAGCTGGGACTACAGGCGCCGCCACCTCGCCCGGCTAGTTTTTTGTAGTTTTTAGTAGAGACGGGGTTTCACCGTGTTAGTCAGGATGGTCTCGATCTCCAGACCTCGTGATCCGCCCGTCTCGGCCTCCCAAAGTGCTAGGATTACAGGCTTGAGCCACCGCGCCCGGCCAGTGTAAAGTGTTAATAGAACTTTTTATTTTAAACAAAAGTGCCTTATGAAAAGTCTTGATTTTTCTCTGTTGTTGAACGTACCACCTTTGTTATATTTTAAAATCTTATATCTACTAGAAGTTTTCTGTGCTTTTCTTACTCTGTTTTGTTTTCTATTCTTATTCAAGTTCCAAACATTACATAACTTTGTGATAATTTCAGCATCTGGTAGATTATTCCTGTTTTTGCCTAGTCATGTTCTCTTAATTTTTTAATACTTTTCTTTATTCCAGGAATATTTTAGTGGACAAACCAAACGACCAATCTTCAAGATGGTCTTCAGAGAGCAATTATCCTCCCCAGGTAAGATTACATGTATCACTTAATGCTGTTTAGAAGTGAACATTTAAATAAACACTCAATTGATACTAGTTATCTGGAATCTCCTAATAGTTTATTCTCTTTTTGAGATTGTGAAGTAAATTTTTATTTTCTGTTTTTACTTGTTTATTAAATTTTGGAAGAATTTTTATCTCATAGGCAAATGCAGTGTGAGATTTGATGAAACATGAACTTTTCTGTCTACCGGAATAGTTACACTCAAGTTATTGTGTAAACATTTAAGCAAATGTTAGTAAATTGAACTTTGACTCATGACTATCTTATGGGGAAAATAAACTTAGTTTGTTATTTTATTAAAATATTGTATTTCATATTAAAATAATATTTTAAATGACATCAGGACCATGTGCTAAATTTCTTTTTCCTGGCAAATAGTGTCTATGGTTGACTGAATTTAAAATCATTCTTTCAGTTATATGCTTTCAGCATTAATATTTATAATGTACTAGGCACACGTATGTCCATATCCTTGAAGAAATTAATGCTCTGCTAGGTAAAGCAAATGGGTAAATAATACTTACTTTATTTTTTAATTGTAGTGTGAAAAAATTGTAGTGTGAAAACAAGTGTAATTCATGGAGATATATATATATGTGTGTATTTTTTTTCTCTTTGCCTATTTGGATCCCCTGGTGTTTACATGTTTTATTGCAAAATACATGTCTAAAGAATATTTATTTATAATTTTTGGGAGCCACAGTGGCTCAGGCCTGTTGTCCTGGTGCATAAGGAGGTGAGGCTAGGCGTTCTAGGCGTTCAAGGCAGCCTGGGCAACATAGAAACCTTTGATCTATGCTAAAAAAAAAAAAAGAAAAAAAGAAAAGAAAGTGGCTGGGCACGGTGGCTTATGCGTGTAATCCCAGCACTTTGGGAGGCTGAGGCGGGCAGATCACAAGGTCAAGAGGTCGAGACCATCCTGGCCAACATGGTAAAACCTTGTCTCTACTAAAAATACAAAAATTAGCTGGGTGTGGTGGCTCATGCCTATAGTCCTAGCTACTCAGGAGGATGAGGCAACAGAATCGTTTGAACCCAGGAGGCGGAGGTTGCAGTGAGCCAAAATTGCACAACTGCACTCTAGCCTGGTGACAGAGTGATACTCTGTCTCAAAAAATATATATATATATATTTATAATTTTTATATGTAATGTAAAGAATAAAACAAATAACTTGTTTATTCACCAGCCATGTTTAGAAATGGAAAGTGATTGCTATCTTTTGAAGCCTCCTATGAGCCCCCCTTATCTCTTTCCTCTAACCCCTCCCCAGTAACTATAACTGATGTTTTATTAAGCATTTTACAATAATATTCCATAGATACAGCATATAAATATTTTATGACTTAGTTTTTTTTGGCTTTGATTTTGTAAAAGTAAAATATAAATTGATTCAGTTGTTTATAAATTTTCTGTGACTTGCTGTTTTTTAACATGATTTTTGTTAATGTTGTTATATGTAATTGCAGTTTGTTCATTTTCACTACCATATAGTATTTCTGTGTATAAATATGCCAAAATGTATTTATCCATTTTGCTGTTGATAAGCATTTAGGCTTTTTACAGTTCTGCTGTGAACATTCTTGTATGTTGTCTCCTGGTACACATGTGTAAGAGTTTCTTTAAGGTATATATACCTTGGAGTAGAATTGTTGAGTCATAGGGTGGGTATATGTGTATTGAACTTTATCACGTAGTAGAAAACTGTTTTACAAAGTAGTTGTAGAATTTATCCTCTCGCTGGGTGTGTATGGAAGTTGC
The DNA here is from genome assembly GCF_009764315.1 of Trachypithecus francoisi. Lineage (NCBI taxonomy): Eukaryota > Metazoa > Chordata > Mammalia > Primates > Cercopithecidae > Trachypithecus > Trachypithecus francoisi. Next base: position 27,605,653 of record NW_022681469.1, on the reverse strand, counting down.
TGTTGGTTCACGTTCTCCTCATCACTTCTGTGGGTGGTTTTTATATTTTGCCATTCTGGTGGATTTTTCATTTTAACTCATTGTGGTTATAATTTGCTTTTTCCTATTTACATTAAAATCTCTTTGCATACGTTAATGGACTTACATTGTGTTTTTAATCATGCATGATTCACTTTTTCATTTTACTTATTAATAATTTTAGTGCTTGAGTTTTGGTACGTTAGTGTTTTTCATTTATTTTTATTTCTTATTAATGATCTTTTTTTCTGCAAAAAAGAAAATTCAGTGATCATAACTGAGACTATGATAACCTTATTATTTTGAAATTGTCTTTATTTGTTATTGGACTATATTTTGAAGGTAGTAGAATTTAATGCTTTTCTTAACTTTTTTGTTTGCTTATTCATTCATTAAAAAATTATTTAGTAAGCGTCTATGAAGTTCCAAACTTCAGGTATTTGAATACTGTAGGGAATTAAATATTGTCTCCTCTTGATGAACCACGGGTATTGCATCACATACCCTGAAACATTTCAATGTGATAAGTCCTATACTAGAAGTTATCTGAAATTTTTGTATTGAAGAAGGACTAATTGGTAATGAAAATAAATACTATGCAATCTAGTTTTCTTCATTGTAGTTATTACTCAAATATAACTGGGGTTTTCCATGGCCAGTCTCAAGGGACAACATTTTTACCAGAAAAGAAAAAATAAAATTGAAAGCAATTTCAATGTTTACTTAGTCTTATAAGAAACCGCCATGTTGGATGAAATGGGTATAGTTTTATTTTATTTTATTTTACTTTTGAGACTGAGTTTTGCTCTTGTGACCCAGGTTGGAGTGCAGTGGCATAATCTTGGCTCACTGAAGCCTCTACCTCCTAGGCTCAAGTGATTCTCCTGCCTCAGCTTCCCAAGTGGCTGGGATTATAGGCGTGCACCACCACGCCCAGCTAATTTTTGTATTTTTAAGAGATACTGGGTTTCACCATGTTGGCCAAGCTGGCCTCAAATTCCTGACCTCAGGTGATCTGCCCACCTTGGCCACCCAAGGTGCTGGGCTTACAAGCTTGAACCATCGCACCTGGCCAGCATGGGTATAGTTTTCATGTATCAATATGTAGCAAAGAGTCTTGCATTTCTAGTGGTTGTAAGCTATAATATTTCTTTCCCACTCTTGATCTGAAAGTTCCCAAATGCACTGAATAAAAAACAGATATATCCACGGCTGGACGTGGTGGCTCATGCCTATAATCCTAGCACTTTTGGAGGCCAATACGGGTGGATCACTTGTGCTCAGGAGTTTGAGATCAGTCTGGGCAACATGGTGAAACCCTGTCTCTACAAAAAATACAAAAATTAGTCGGGCATAGTGGCATGTGCCTGTAGTCCCAGATACACAGGAGGCTGAGTTGGGAGGACTGCTTGAGCCCAGGAGGTCAAGGCTGCGGTGAGTCGAGATCATGCCTCTGCACTCCAGCCTGGGTGACAGAGTGAGACCCTGTCTCAAAAAAAAATACACACACGTGCGCATACACACACATGTGTGCACGTGCGCAAGTGAAAGCTGGGACTTTTTTTTGCTTTTTTTTTGGAAGCTGGAACCTTAAAGCAATTCATTCTCAGGATAAGAATGAAACAGAATAAATTGACACTCAGTAGCGGAAGGGAAAATAAGGAAGAAAACTCATCTCTGAGAGGTTATAGCTGTGTATTGGTTTTTGTTCACATTTGGTAGTCAGATTCTCAATACTTGACTATCCATTAAACCTTGTGGTATGATTTGAGTTTAAAGTGATTGAGGATGAATGGTACGTTTAAGGTTCTCAGCAGAAGCAAATGCAGATCTTCTCTAAAAATAGTTACCTTTGTTTCTAGGCCTCAGGTATTATCCACAAATCATTATTAAAGGAAATTGAACAGTACACACTGAAAGATAACTAAGTATAGCAGAAAATAAGATACTTTAAGAACTAGCAGAACAAATAGCAGAACCCCCTTCCAGAATTTTAGATATTAGAATTAAAACTACTGAAAGATACTGGAATTAAGTCAACTACTTGTATTTAAAGAAATAAAAGAAATTGGACACTAAAAAGTGATGTGGCAGATTTGAAAAAGAGCCAAATAAAACTTATATAAATGAAAAATATAATAATAAAAGTCAGTTTTGACAAGACTTTCCACTAAGCACAGATAGAAAAGATGAAACAGAAGTGAAATTTTAAAAAATATTTTTGAAGGTAGTATATTGAAAATAAGGTAGTAAAGAGTGATGGAAATGAGTAAGACCTACTATTTGACAGCACCACAGGCTGACTGTAGTCGATAATAACTATATATATTTTAAATAACGTAAGGAGTGTAATTGGGTTGTCCGTAACTCAAAGGATAAATGTTTGAGGTTAGGAGTACCCCATTCTCCATGATGGCTTATTTCACATTGCATCCCTATATCAAAACATCTCATGTACCCCGTAAATATGTACACCTACTGTGTGCCCACAACATTTTTTTTCAAAAGTGATGGGGCCAAGATTTAGAAGACTATGGGAATTCAAAAAGAACTACTTGGGGCCACTTTTCTACTGAGTATCCTAAAGAAGTTCTAAGAGATTAAGAAGCCGAAATAGCACCTTTGGCAAACACTTGGGGCCAGGGAGATACAGGTTAGAAGCTGGAACCTGGGGTGTGGTAGGGTGGTAGACTCCTCTTGCTCTGGGTTAAGACCCTGAAGCTATGTCTGAAGAGAAAGCGTGAACCAGAAATAGTCTGGCCCTCACAGGGGGTGAAGCCCAGTTTCATATCATCCCAGTACTTGAAACTGGATTAAAATAATCAAGAATTGGTAGTATCCCTAGCAATAGACCTACAGTAGAAGATACACTTTTTTAGGAAGCTGATACCCTAGGCATCTTGTTACTTTTAGTTTTTCATATTTGATGTCTATCAAAATAGAAGGATTTACAGATAATAGGAGTTTTAGATACAAGTCTTAAAATAAGTGCCTTTGCTATGTGAAAGGAAAGAAGGAGATGAAAATTAATATTGAAAATTTTGGCAAAGAACCGAAAACTGTATAAGAAAGGACCAAAATAAAAATGAAAAAGACAATACCTAAAATGCAGATTGCACTTATGAGAATAAAATAAGAATGTATACAAAAGCATTTTCTGCAATTTAGTATACTTTATGTAAAGTAGCAGTATTGTTATAGGCAGGTATTGCTAAGAAAATAATTGTTGCCTGTAATATAGTATTGCAGATGTAAAAAGTTACTCATATTTTAGTGTATTCTAATAATAAGCTATTGCATGACCTGCTTGTTTCAAATCACTTACGAGGATAATCATGCTATGTAAATTAGTTTTATTTAGTTTTGAATAAGGAGAAACCTTATTTCGCTGAATGTTGATGTGTTTTTTAATTCTTCCCATAATCATATGGTAATTGCAAGGATTAGGATAAACATAGTAGCTACTTTGCTGACCTTAAACTATGGCAAGTATTTTGGTTTCATATACAGTTGATTCTGGTTATTCACAGTAGTTATGTCCTATAAAGTAGTCATGAACAGTGATTTAACAAATACTGAACCATTGCTCCTAGGAAAATACAGGGTTAGGTTCCTGTGAGTCTTCAGTTACAATATTTCCATCAGCTAATCAATATATAATCTTGTCTTATGTATGTTTCTGTTTAAAGAAACCTTAATATAGGTATTTTTGATTCATTAACATTGAATTCACAGCCAACAATACTATAACTTATATCATAATGATGTTTATCTAACACATGTATTTTCTCCATAAGGCATATCATTTACTTCAACTACCTTGGAAGAAGCTTATAATTGCAGTAAAAGAGTTATGATCTAACCCTTCTTATGTCAATTAAAAAGACATTTGCAGCTGCCTATACATTTTAACCAACCCTAGAGAGTTTTCACCAGTCATCTTGAAAGACATGTTTTCCATGACAGTATCAGTAGCTATTGTAACCACATATTTGGTGACAGAGAAGGGGGACATTGTATCCTTAAAGCATTTATGGGATTTTCATTCATGCTACATTTACTCTACCAGCACAGATGATCCAGAATTAACAGCAATGTTTTCTCATTAAGGTCTCAAAATATTGCCCGTATCACTGTGAAAATGGCTTTAACGTTTTTGTTTATACAAATTACAAATACTAAAAGTGAGAATCAAAAAGGAGATAAAAGCATAAGAAATGTAAAAGAAATTAGAAATCACCTGAATTCCATCATCCTGACCTCACCACCACCACCACCACCACCACCACCACTGCTGTCATTTGGAAGATAATTCAGCTTAACTCTATGCATACACTCACACGGACACATACTTTACATAAGTGGAATACCATATATGTTGGTTTTTTAAATAGGAATAACAAAATAATTGTTTTCTTTTTTTGTCCTCTCATCTCCTCTTCTCTAATAACCAATGCTAACAATCAGGTTTGTGCTCATTCATATCTTTATATGGGTTCATTACATCAAATACAAATTTAAACATGTACATGCATGCGTCTGTGTGTACTCAACAAACATACTGGCAAGTGCAAGTGTCATTATTCAGGTAATGATAGTAGGATCTTGTTACTTACTTGATTTCTATTGTATGAATATCTCACAGTTTGTTTATCCATATACCTGTTGATGAACATTGAATCGTTTTCTGATTTTTGGCTATTACAAAGATGTGCTAAATATTAATATAGAAGTGGCTGGATATGGTGGCTCATGCCTGTAATCCCAGCACTTTGGGAGGTCAAGGCAGGCGATCACTTGAGGCCAGGAGTTGGAGACCAGCCTGGCCAACATGGCGAAACCCCATATCCACTAAAAATGCAAAAAATTAGCCAGGTGTGGTAGCTCATGCCTGTAATCTCAGCTACTTGGGAGGCTGAGGCACAAGAATCACTTGAACTTGGGAGGCAGAGGTTGCAGTGAGCCAAGATCTTGCCACTGTACTCTAGCCGGGGCGACAGACAAGGCAAGACTCTGTCTCCAAAAAAAAAATTAATACACAAGTCTTTGTGGTTTTAATTTGCATTTTTAAAATGATTAATGTTACCATTTTTTGTATGCTTGTTGCTTTCTTGACTGTTTTCTGGTGAAGTGTCTGTTCAAAAGGTTTGTCGTTTTGAAATTTGTTTTCTTGTTAAGTTTCGAGCGTTCTCTGTATGTTTTGTATTTAAGTTCTTTATCAGATTTATATACGATTTGCAAATATTTTCTTTGCATCCATCGTTTCCCCTTCCTGTTCTCCCCACTCACTGCCCCAGCCTTCCTTCTGTTCCAATATTAGAGGGAATCATCATTAAGCATGATGCTTAGCTATGGATATTTTATTTTATTTTATTATTTTATTTTATTTTATATATATTTTTTGAGACTGAGTCTCACTCTCTCCCAGGCTAGAGTGCAGTGGCACGATCTCAGCTCACTGCACGCTCTGCTCCCTGGGTTCATGCCGTTCTCCTGTCTCAGCCTCCTGAGTAGCTGGGACTGCAGGCGCCTGCCACCACACCTGGCTAATTTTTTTGTATTTTTAGTAGAGATGGGGTTTCACTGTGTTAGCCAGGATGGTGTCAATCTCCTGACCTTGTGATCTGCTCACCTTGGCCTCCCAAAGTGCTGGGATTACAGGCATGAGCCACCGCACCCCACCAGCTGTGGATATTTTATATATGCCCTGTGTTAGTTTGAGAAAATTTCCTCCTGTTTGAAGTTTTCTGAGAATTTCTAATCCTGAATGGGTATCGAATTTTGTTGCTATTGTGTCACACCTTAAAACCTTTTTATGTTTCTCTATTTGTCCTAGAGCAGAGTCCAAATTTCTTAATATGGCCACAAATTACAACTCCTTCCAGCAGAAGGTGCAGGGTCTTCTATCTCATGAGTCTTGGTTGGTCTTGTGATTTTCTTTGACCAACAGAAAAGTCTAAGGAAGTGATATTGCAACTTCTAAGCAAGGCCTATAGAAACTTAGAGATAACTGTGCTTGAGGAAAGCCTGTCTAGCTTCTTTGAGGTTGAAAGCCCAATCCCAGTTAGCCCCAGCCTTCCCATTCACCACTCCAATTAAGCCCAGTCCCCTAGCCAGTCCATCAGCTTAATACAACTATATGAATGAATCCAGGAGCTACCAATGGAAAAGCTGTCTAGCAGACCCACAGAATCATGAGAAATCATGAACCACTGTTGTTTTAAGACACTGGAGTGATTTATTACATAACTTCAGATATACATAGATATAAAATCTGGACTTTTCTAGTCTCAGTTTTGTACTTCCTGTTTCTTTGCCAGTTCTTCCCATCAAAGTAAATGATATCACCAGCTACCCTGTTATTCAAGTCAGAAACTACGTCATCATCCTTGATGCCTCCTCTTTTTTCCCTGCATGCAATCTGTCACCAAATCCCATCAATTATTTCTCCAAAATGTGTGTCAAAACTGTCTACTCTTGTCCATCTCCGCACTCTTCTAGTCCAAGTCTCCTTCATCTCAACTCTTTCCTGAGTTTATTGTGACAGCATCCTAACTGGTCTGCCAGTTCTTTTAATCCACTCTCTGTAGTGCACATTGTGTGCATATGTGTGTGTAATGTTAATCAGATCATAGCTTTTTGTTGTGCTTAGTAGATCCCATTGCATTTATAATTCAAGCTCCATGTAATTGCACAAACTGCATGATCTGGTGACTGCCTGCCTCTTCATTTTTAGCACATACCATTTTCTGCCCTGCCTACTAGGCTGCGACTGACCACACTGACATTTTAATAGCGGTGCCTAGAGCTAATTTGCATAAGCATTCACTGCTTTTTTTTTTTTTTTTTTTTTTTTTTTGGCCTGGCTAGCTCTGTGCAGTAGATTGAATGGTCTCTCCCCCCACCCCCACCCCTACCAAGATATGTGACATCTCAGAATGTAACCTTATTTGGAATAAAGCGTTAGTAAATGTAATTAAGGTAGGGATCTCGAGGCGAGAGCATCTTTGATTAGAGTGGCCTGTAAATCCAATGACAAGTGACCTTACTAGACACAGAAAAGACACAGATACAGGGAAGAAAGATATGTGAAGATGGGTGGCAGAGATAGGAGTTACGCTGTCACAAGCCAAAAAAAATCAAGGGCCACCAGATATTGGAAGAGGCAAAGAAGGATCCTTTCTGGGATCCTTTGAAAGGAGCATGGTACTGCTGACACTATAATTTAAGACTTCAGGCCTCCAGAACTATGAGAAAATAAATTTCTGTTGTTTTAAGCCATCGATTTGTTATAATTTGTTATGGAAAACCAGGGAAACTAATACACCCTGTCTCACCACTGCACTCCAGCCTTGCAACAGAGTGAAATACTGTCTTTAAAAAAAAAAAGAAAAGAAAAGAGAAGGGAAAAGGAAGAGTTGGAAGAAATGGAAGTTGAAAAACTTACCAATAAAGTCAAAATGTGATTCAAACGTTTAAAATTTTACCCGCAATGTTCTTCAGTCAGACGACTATGTTTTACTTTAGATATTCTAGATTTTTATTTATTTTTAATAACAAAAATTCTGTCGATATTTGGTTATTGGTACTACTATATATGTAAAAACAGATGCTTTTTATTGGTTTTAGGCATTTAGTATATGGGATAATGGATAATGTGCAACAATTTGTATAAAGGCCCATTTTTACTATTACAGTTTCAAGGCTATGCTAAATGAATTGTCAGGGAAAGGTGATGTCTAAGACTCAAAAGGATGACTGAAGAGTGAGAGGAAGGGGGATATATGGGGATGAAGGGAGTGTGAGTTAACAAAAAAGATAGATGTGAATATCTACCTATATTATCTTAAATATGCAGAGATAAAGAGTGCGAACAGACCCATATCATCTGTTCAGTATGCAGTTGTATTCTTAAAGAAACTTTGTATTACCAAAAGACACATTACTACACCTATTAATTTAATAGGGATAAAGAAGGTTAATGACTAGAGAATATCAATTTCAATTTTCCTATGGCAATGTAATAAAGAAGTTTTAGCCGGGCGCGGTGGCTCAAGCCTGTAATCCCAGCACTTTGGGAGGCCGAGACGGGTGGATCACAAGGTCAGGAGATCGAGACCATCCTGGCGAACACAGTGAAACCCCGTCTCTACTAAAAATACAAAAAACTAGCCGGGCGAGGTGGCGGGCGCCTGTAGTCCCAGCTACTTGGGAGGCTGAGACAGGAGAATGGCGAGAACCCGGGAGGCGGAGCTTGCAGTGAGCTGAGATCCGGCCACTGCACTCCAGCCTGGGCGACAGAGCAAGACTCCGCCTCAAAAAAAAAAAAAAAAAAGAAGTTTTAATAGCTACTTAGAGTGTAAATGGTATGTAAAAGTAAACAGTCCTTATAAAGTAGTGGTTAAAGCTTTGGTCAGCTGGGGTCAGTGAGTCAGTAGAAATGCTTTTAGCTTCAACTAACAGAAGGTTCTGTTACAGTGGATTAAACAAATAGGTTTTCTGGTTGTTGTTCCCTACGTAAGAAAACTAGAGAAGATTAAATTACTAATTTACAGAAAATCAACATTGAGGTAGGGGGTGTAGTCAGCAAAATCCAGACTGTGGGAAAGTCTTAAGGACAAACAACCCAGTTTCTTCAGCAAAAAATTTAAAGGGGGAAAAATGCAATTGAGAGACACCAGTGTATTAAAAGTTACTTAAGAGGTGTATTAACCAATCATAATTCATGAGCCTTATTTGAACTTCGAACTAGAAAAACCATTTTTTTTAATTAGACAATTGTGGATTTGTGAACAGTGACAGGATTTTTTGATGCCATTATATTAAGGAGCTACTGTTATTTTTTTCTGGTATGTAACAGTATCATGAATATTTTTTAAGTCTGTATCTTGTGGAGAAATATACTAAAATATGTACAGTTAATATAGCTGGAATTTATGCAGGTTAAAGTGGCTGTGAATGAAAAAGTAAAACTGGAGGTAGGCTGCTGCTGATGAGAGTTGAGTGGCTCACTAATGGTTGTTATCTTTGAGATTCTCTTGGTCATTTCTCTTCATGGTTGCACAGTGATTGTTGCAGTTGTAACTGTTCGTATAGCAAAGAGGCAGAAGAGGAGGTAGCATTTGTTTCAGGAAGCAAAAATTAACCCATTACAAACTGCTGCTTGCATCTCGTTGATCTTTGTCATATGTCTACCCTTGCCTGGAGGGTATCTAGGAAGAACTAGGGTGGGAATGGAAGTTGGGTCAGCCAACCAACAGTGTAAGCCAGAGGCAGATGACTCATTTTTGATCTCAACTCTGTCATTTATTAACTGTGTAACTATATTTCTTCATCTGTAAAATGAGGATGAAGAGAGTAACCTGTGTTCCTATATTCCTCCCACTACTACTGTGAGTGAGCTATTGCATGTAAAAGTCTCAGCAGTGTGCCAAATAAGAAGTTAGTGCTCACAAAATATTAGGGTTATTATCATTGCCATTCTTGTCACCACCAACTTAATTCTTTTTTTATTGAGGTAAAATTCACACATAATATAAAGTTAGCCATTTTAAACTGTATAATTCAGTGACATTTAGTGCATTTACAGAATTGAGCAACTATCACCTCCATCTAGTTCCAAAATATTTTTGTTGTCCACAAAGAAACTTCATATATCCGGTAAGGAGTATCTCCCTTTCGATCTCAGCCCAGCTTTTCACAACCACTAATCTGCTTTATGCCTCTATGCATTTACTTGTTCTGGGTAAGTCAGATACCTTTTGTATCTGGGTTGCTTCCACCTTTTGGCTATTGTGAACAGTACCCCTGTGAACATTCATGTACAACTGTTTATGTATATACCTTCTTTTTTTTTCCACTTCATTTGGGTTTATACCTAGGAGTGGATGCTCTTGGTCATGTGGTAATTCTGTTTAACTTTTTGAGGCACTGCCAAATGATTTTCCACAGTATATCTACCGTTTTACATTCCTGCCAGCAATGCATGAGAGTTCCAATTTCTTTACTTCTTTGTCAACACTTATTGTTTTGCATTTTTAAATTATTATTATTATTGCCATCCTAGTGGATGTGAAATGGTATTTTGTGGTTTTGATTTACATTTTCCTGGTGACTAATGATGTTAAGCATCTTTTCATGTGTCTGTTGGCCATTTGTTTACTTTGGGGAGAAAGGGCTATTCAGGTCCTTTATCTATTTTTAAGTTGGGTTGTTTGTCTTTTTGTTGTTAAATTGTAAGGGCATTTTTAATATATTCCAGATACCAGACTCTTATCAGATACATGATTTGCAAATATTTTCTCTCATTCTATAGGGTGTCTTTTTACTTTCTTGATAGTATCCTTTGATACTAAAGTTTTAGTTTTGATGAAATCCAATTTATTTTATTTTATTTGTACTTTTGCTGTCCTATCTAAGAATCCATTGCCAAATCCAAAGTCATGAAGATTTGCCTGTAGTTTTTGTCTAAGATGTTTAAATTTTTAGCTCTTATATTTAGGTCTTCAGTCTTTTTTTTTTTTTTTTTTTTCTTTTTTTCCGAGCTGGAGTCTTGCTCTGTCACCCAAGCTGGAGTGAAGTGGCGTGATCTTGGCTCACGGCAACCTCCGCCTCTGCAGTTCAAGCAATTCTCCTGCCTCAGCCTCCTGAGTAGCTGGGATTATAGTCACCTGCTACCATGCCCAGCTAAGTTTTGTATTTTTAGTAGAGATGGGGTTTCACCACGTTGGCCAGGCTGGTCTTGAACCCCTGATCTTGTGATCCACCCCCCTTGGCCTCTCAAAGTGCTGGGATTACAGGTGTGAGCCACCGCACCCGGCCAGGTCTTCAGTCCTAAAGGATTGATGTTGGATCAGTTTTTATCCATTTTGAGTTAATTTTTGTGTGTGATAAGAGACAGCAGGACCAGCAAGTTTATTCTTACCACCTTTATCATCCAATATCGTGAAGCATGACGTCTCTCCAACAAAACATCTGAATTGTTTTTCTGAATAGCTTTTCCAGCATGTGTTCAAGCAGTCGTGATTTTCCTCTTAATTTTTATAATAGAGAACTATCTGCGTGATGTAAATTGTTCTCTATTTGATTGATCCCATTTTATCCAATGTGCAGTAGGAAAACAAGCTACATTAGACATATCTAGAGTAGATGTGGGTTTTAAATTCGTAAACTTGGCAGGGTTGATTAGTAAATCTTTGTTTGCTTCTAGATCTAAAAATTTTAGTGCTGCTTTCAAACATTGATTTAGTTATTGAAGTAGAGTCCATAGGAATATGTAATTGCTATTTTTGTATTCTAATCTTGTTTTATTTGGTTTTGCATAGTCTGGTTATATCTTTTATTGAATACCGTTCTTTGATTAGAAGTTATCTCACTAGTTCTTTTTTTCCCCCTTCACCTGCAGTGTTGGGGATAATGTAGTTTTTGGGATCTACTGGAGTGAAAAGTGGTTCTGGTGGGATAACCTTTAAAAGGCTGTTATGTACTTTTCAGTAACTTTAAAAAAAAATCTGCTAGTACAGGATGGACAAGGATGAACCTTATACATTTTCCTGTTAACTGGCAATAGTTTTAAAGTTGTCTAACATTTGTTTTAAACAAAAGAGGATAAAATTTGTTTGTTTCTGTTTTTAGTACTTGATTCTAAAGCTCGAAAGGCCTGCTATAGTTCAGAATATCACATTTGGAAAATATGAGAAAACTCATGTTTGCAATTTGAAGAAATTTAAAGTCTTTGGTGGCATGAATGAAGAGAATATGACAGAGCTGTTGTCCAGGTGAGTTATGGTTATAGGGAAGAGAGCTATCTTCTAAACAAAATGTAGTCTTAGTCTCTTTGTAGCTAATCTGCATGGTTTGGTTTTTCTTTCAAAGGAGAAAAGAGTATTCCTTCTCTTCTATTCCTAATGCCTTAGTTTAATACTGTGGGTTGAGTTAGCTTTCTTTCTTTTTTTTTTTTTAAACCAACAGACCCTAGTTAATATTTTTACCAAAGAAGAATCAAACTTTTTTGTTTCTTCCTTTTTTAATTGTATTTTTGAGCTGTTAATGACTTCAGAAATATTTTCAGCTTTAATAAAATTTTTTGCTATAATCTTTGCTATAAAAAAATACAGGCTCTATCCAAAATGCTAAGATTAATTGCCTTAATCCAGAAGCAGTGGTTTACTGTAAGTTGGAGACTAAAAAGAGGAATGTTTTATAAATTGAAAGATGCATGCCTGTCACTTGGAAGGAGCTCAGTAAATTTGAGTTTTAATAATATTAGACAACCAGGAATGAATGTGTTAATTTGCTGCCCAGCAAATGAAAAATCAGATAGCTAATAGAATGGACAAATGAAACCATGGAAATTCAGAATATATTTGTGATGGCTGGGCACAGTGGCTCACGCCTGTAATCCCAGTACTTTGGGAGGCCGAGGCAGGCGGATCACAAGGTCAGGAGTTCAAGACCAGCCTGGCCAACACAGTGAAACCCTGTCTCTAATAAAAATACAAAAATTAGCTGGGCATGGTAGTGGGCAACTGTAGTCCCATCTGCTTGGGAGGCTGAGGCAGGAGAATCGCTTGAACCTGGGACTCGGAGGTTGCAGTGAGCTGAGATCACGCCGCTGCACTCCAGCCGGGGCAATACAGCAAGACTCTGTCTCAAAAAAAAAAAAAAGAATGTATTTGTGATATGGTATGGCCCATTAACATAATATTTTATATAAGCAAATACTCTATACTGTATTTTATTTCAGTCATGAGAGTATTTCAGAAAATATAATAGCAACCTGAGGGTGAGTGACTTTCCCATAAATCCTTATGTCAATCCTAGGTGTTTAAGTAGAGAGGTGATATGCATTTATTTTTATTTAGGATAAAGCAGATGCTATTAAACAGAGTAAGGCTGGCTTTGAAAATTTGTTGAACTATAAAGGAAACATTGGCATCTCAGAATTAAATAACTGAATTCTTTGGTGTATTCTAATATGTGGTTTTGTTTAAGTTGTCGGATTTGACTGTGAATTGTTTTTTAATTTCCTTGTTACCATTTGAAAATTTTGTTATATTCAGTTATCTATTCAGGACACTAGGCCCTGTCACACATTTTTAAGCACTGTAGCTATATTCTTTATAATACTGAACATTTTTCATTAATCCTCATATAATTAAGAGAATCCAGTTATAATGCTGTTGATTTGAATGTGCTAGTTTTGACCTATATGCCCATGTTCAACTACTTGTTTATATTGTCTTAGTCATAATATTTTGAGCATTAGTTTGAACTTAAAACCTGAGTATGCATTAGTTTGTGTTCTAGTGCATTTACTAAATTATGAAGTCAGATTCAACAGCCTTATTTTTTTTCCCACAGTGGCTTAAAGAATGATTATAACAAAGAAACATTCACCTTGAAGCATAAAATTGACGAACAGATGTTCCCTTGTCGATTCATTAAAATAGGTAAGATTTTAGCATTTGGAAATAGAAACAAATTCTTAGTATCATTAGTCAGCAAACTATAGCCCATAGACCAAATCCTGCAGGCCTCTCGTTTTTTTAAATACAATTTTATGGGAACATTGCTACACTGGTTTGTTTACATATTGTCTGTGTCTGCTTTTGTGCTACAGAAGTAGACTTGAGTAGTTGCAAGAGACCACATAGCCCACAGAGCCCCCTAAATTTACTCTTTGGCCCTTTATAGGAGAAGTTTGCTGACTTCTGCTTTTTATAAATTCATTACTAAATGGCAGTTATTTCAAGTGGAATCTTTTCCATATGTTTTCTCATTTGAAAGTTTTCTAAGATTTTATGGGATCTAGTGATTTAATTGCCTTAATTTTATGGAAGGTTTATCACTTATACTAAAACAATAGTATTCTAAAACCAAATACTGATAAAATCCTTAAGGCAGTATGTTATGGTTATTATCTGTTATGTTCTTTTATTTTATTTTATTTTTTTAGTTAAATGCTGGTCAGACCCATTACATTTATTTAATAACCCATCGATAGGTTATAAATCACTGTTTGAAAAATATTACCTTAAGGCATGTATTTCTTTAGCAAGTATTTTAGCTTAAGAAAGTATAATGCATCCTCAAAATGAGTATTTTTCAGGTGATTTTGTTTCCTTTAGGATTTATTATTTAGAAGGTAGGGAAGTTGAGGACTTAAATCCTGGCTAACACGGTGAAACCCCATCTCTACTAAAAATATAAAAAAAAAATTAGCCGGGCATGGGCGCCTGTAGTCCCAGCTACTCGGGGAGCTGAGGCGGGAGAATGGCGTGAACCCATTAGGCAGAGCTCCCAGTGAGCCGAAATCACGCCACTGCGCTCCAGCCTGGGAGACAGAGCGAGACTCCATCTCAAAAAAACAAAAAAACAAATCTTCTAATTTATAACCATGTTGCATACTTTTGAGAATATTATATTAATATGGGGATTAAAGTGAATTAGATACTTTGAAGAACAATAATAAAAGCCAGATTCCACATTTTGGTTTGGGAGAATAATTACTCTTTTGGAACAAACATAGTCATTGTTTGCCAATCTATCAAGAGTTGCTGCCGTTTTGTTTTGTGATTCGGATAGTTCTGTTGGGCAAAAGAATATTTGAGGTCTTAAGAAAGACTGCTTATATACAGAAACTGTTTTTGGAACAATTGGATTCTAATATGTCACTTAGTAGTATTATAATTTCTGTTATAATAAATATAAATAAAAACCTATATTCTATTTTCTTATAAGAATTTATGAGCAAGCAAATTTTAAAAATAAATTTAACTTTCGGTTATTTCCTTCTTTTGTACTGAGTAATGTTTTCATCATTATTTAGACTTACCAGTTCCTAAAGACCTTTGCATAGCTTTAACAATTTTATGATTTTATATTTCAAGTATACAAGCAGTGGAAATGGGAACCTTTTCTAGCTCTGTCAGCCTTTTTTCTCCTTTCTTTTCTTTTTTGCTGAGTATTTGAATATGTACACTTAAAAAATTTCCCCCCAGCTTTACTAAGGTATAATTGACAAATAATTATATATATATTTATGGTTTACAATGTGATGTTTTGACATACGAATACATTGTAAATTATTAAATCAAGCTAATTAACATATCCCTCACCTCACATACTTAAGTTTTTTTGTGGTGAGAACATTTAAGATCTACTCTCTGAGCAATTTTCAGTTGTTATTACTGTAGTCACTATGCTGTACAGTAGATCTCATTCTAGATGTAGAACAGTAGATAAGTTCTACAGTAGAACTTATTCTTCCTGTTTGACTGAAACTTTTTACCCTTTCACCAACAGCCACCCGTTTCTCCCATCACCTTTTTAATTATAGGGCATAATGATGTCTTTTACTTGATCTAGGGTTAGTTTTATGGTATTAGGCAAAATGTTAATTGGAGCTTTCCAAATAATAGTAGACACTTATTAGCCCATTTTCTATTTAGAATATTAATATATGGATAACTTAGTGTGTCTTACTTTTCTCTAAAAGATGTTAATACCAGTCAGCAGTATCTGCTTCCCAACCCTTTCCCAACATACTCTTAAGAACTTTTTGTAGGCCGGGCACGATGGCTCATGCCTGTAATCCCAGCACTTTGGGAGGCCGAGACGGGTGGATCATGAGGTCAGGAGTTCAAGACCAGCCTGGCCAAGATGGTGAAACCCCGTCTCTACTAAAAAATACAAAACTTAGCTGGGTGCGCTGGTCGGCACCTGTAATCCCAGCTACTCGGGAGGCTGAGGCAGGAAAATTGCCTGAACCTGGGAGGCGGAGTTTGCAGTGAGCCGAGATCATGCCACTGCACTCTAGCCTGGATGAGACAGCAAGACTCTGCCTCAAAAAAAAAAAAGAACTTTTTGTTTTAAGTAATATAAGGAAAATATGGAACTAAAAGGCCATGTTAGGTCAGTAGTTTTAGTTTGTCATGTTTTCTTCAAAAGTTATTCCAGTAGAGGACTTGAATGATGTATAGCTCTCTCGGTGGTAATTTAGCACAGACATTTATTTGGTTCAGGTAAATTGTTAGAATTTGACTTAAAAGAAAAAAAGCCTTTGAGTATTTTACATCTGTGTTCTATAGTGACATGTTTGAAAGATCTTGCTGTATTTAAAAAACAAGTTAATGCCTACACGGCACAATTTCTAAATTTAGTCAGCCTTCAATTATTCACAGTAATGGAGGAGAACGGAAGCAAGGCTAACACAATGGCAGATCATCTCCAAGTTGTTTATTGACATGTAACTATAATAATTTTCATTTATAATGAATATAGCTTATTCATTTAAGTTTTGCTTAACGCAAATTGAAGTAAGTTTGGTCATAAATTGTTAACAAGGAAAATAGCCCACATTTCTACTGTGTGGCAGGGGTTAAGTGTTAAGATCTGTTGTGGGTAATTCAGAGTACCAGCAAAGCTGAACTGATATCATTGGACTGCCTTCCTTCAGGTAAATTTTACTTTCTTAAGTTACCTTTTGTATAAAATGAGGATATTAATGCTTTTTCTGTCTAATGGTAGGATAGGTAGCTGTATTGGATATTTTCTTGAGTTCTGTTCTAGTTTGTGGATCTGTGGTTTTAAGAGTGCATTTATGGAAGATGATTTCATTTTGGATATCTCTTTTGTGCATTTTTATACTTATATTTTTAAAGCTTGTGTTTACATGCCTTCTAACATGTAGTATTTTAGGGACTTTGATGGGAATTAGTGTAGAAGGAGAGTTGGCTTTAGAAAGAAGCTTGGTTTTAGATAAGACCTAGAGGTAAAATGAAAATTTAGTAACAGAGGTGAGTTATTAATTGGGAGACTGGATTCCAGAGGGCAACTTAAAGTTTGGGAAGGGAAACCTCAGCAGGAGACTAGATCAGAGGAAAGTAAACATAAAGTAGAGAGGGATAAGGGTATTGGTTACAGATGGCTCGAAGGGTTTACATTCTGATTCATAGTCACAATAACAGCTGTATAAAGAAATCAGGGGTAGGTGAGGGCAAAAGGAGGTACAGGGTCTTGGAAGGATTCAGGGGGAGTCTTGGTTTTTGGTAAATGGAGAGATGTGGATTTTTGTAAAGGAGTCATCTGCAGCCTGGATGATTGTGGAGACTTCAGAGAGCGGCTTTTGCTCTGGCTGGATGTAGTGTGAATTCTGAGCATGAAGTCTGAGTATTAAGTCCAGGAAGCCCTTTAGGAGAGCATGTGGAAAAGTGACATTTTAGAAGTGTACTATTAAGAGGAAAATTAATATAATAATAATAGATAACAGCTAACAATTATTGAACACTTAGTATGTGCCAGTTACTGTGCTAAGTATACTTATGTCATTAAATCTGTAGTAGAATAGTAGATGCACTATTTCAGAATAGTTAATCTTGAATTTTTAGGATCTCTCAGAACCTCTTTTTTTTTTTTGAGATGGAGTTTCGCTCTTGTTGTCTAGGCTGGAGTGCAATGGCACGATCTCGGCTCATGGCAACCTACTGCCTCCCATGTTCAAGCAGTTCTCCTGCCTCAGCCTCCCAAGTAGCCAGAATTACAGGCATGTACCACTATGCCCGGCTAATTTTGTATTTTTAGTAGAGACAGGGTTTCTCCATGTTGGTCAGACAGGTCTTGAACTCCCGACCTGAGGTGATCCGCCCGCCTTGGCCTCCCAAAGTGCTGGGATTACAGATGTGAGCAGTGGCAGGGTCTTGCTGTGTTGCTCAGGTGGCACAATTAGAGCTCACTGCAACCTCCAGCTCCTGGGCTCAAGCCATGTTCCCACCTCAGCCTCCCTAGTAGCACACCACCACACCTGGCTAATTTTAAAAACAATTTTTTTGTAGAAACTGAGTCTTGCTGTCTTGCCCAGGCTGGCCTTTTTATGAAAAAAGGTGACACACAGGGATGTTGATTATATTCATGTCTGATAGTCCTGTGGGGAAAACTGGTGGCTGAATCCTAGAATACAAACTGCTAGCCTTGGGATATGTATTAGGAGTTTCTAGTTCTTTTATTTGATGAGGGAGGCATCTTTTATTAGGGAACAAAAACATGTGCCTGGAGCTTTAATTCACTTTTAGATTTCTTACAGTATTCTATATGCATTATTAGTATTGTTAATGCTATCAAAAATCACTGGCATTTGAAGTGAGTGGACATCATTCTGCTCATTTTTTACATTCCCTTTTAGTCATGAAAATTAATTATATTGTTTATTCATCTGTAATATATGATGCCCTTTGGTGAGATAACTTCATGATTTACCTCCTTCCTCTAAAGGTATTCTTTAAAGGTATTAAAAATTATAACTAATTTTATTCTAGAAATATTTCTATTGGACCATTGGGTAACAGAATAAATTTCACTGCAAGTGTTTTAAAAGGTTTTTGTTTTGTTTTGTTTTGTTTTTTAAGAAACAGTGTCTTTCTCTGTTACCCAGGCTAGAATTTAGTAGTGTGGTCATAGCTCACTGTAACACTGAACTCCTGGGCTCAAGTGATCCTTCCATCTGGCCTCCCAAGTAGCCAGGACTACAGGCGCATACTATCATGCCCAGCTGATTTTTAATTTTTTTTTGTAGAGATAGGGTCTCACTATGTTTCCAGGATGGTCTTGAACTCCTGGGCTCAAGTGATCCTCTTGCTTCCGCCTCCCAAAGTGTTGGGATTACAGACGCGAGCCACTGCACCAGGACCAATAAATGAATTCTTAATGAGACCTGGACCTGGAAATCTCTAATATTTTATGTCTGGTGACATATATAGACTATATTCTTGGTGCTTTTTGAGTTTAGAATTATATTTTATTCTAACTCTTATACTACTTGATGGTTATTGCTATGTGATTTAGTAGATAAACTTTTAAATGACACTGCTGCATAAAGAAATAAACACTGAAACAATAATGATAATTTAATATTTGTTAAAAAAAACTTTTTGAAATACATAAGCAAAGGCATATTAAATATCCCAGGAGTACTTCATACATTCTCATGACTGGTTGCTACTGCCTGTGTTCTTATTCACACAGCTTCCTTTATATCAGTGGTACCCAACTTTTTTAACACCAGCAACCAGTTTTGTGGAAGATAATTTTCTATGGATCCAGAAGTAGGGGCAGGGTGTGGCAGAGAGATGGTTTTGGGATGAAACTTTTCCACCTCAGATCATCAAACATTCGATTCTCATAAGGAGTGTGCAACCTAGATCCCTTGCATGTGCAGTTCACAGTAGAATTTGCACTCCTTTGAGAATCTAATGCCAATGTTGATCTGACAGGAGGCAGGGCCCAGGCGGAAATGCTCCCTCATCCGTTGCTCACCTCCTGCCGTGCGACCGGGTTCCTAACAGGCCACGGACCTGTACAGGTTTGGGCCTGGGGGTTTGGGACCCCTGTTTTAGATGACAAAAATACATAAAAGTATTGTACCCCATATGTCTTCCTTATTCAGTCAGATATTGGAAATCATTAAGCCTGGTGTCAGCTATTCTGGATATTCTATTTTGATGCTTCATCAAAACTCTCCAAGTGTTAGTTTCTTAAAGATAGTTGCATTATTGATTCTGAAACTGCATCAGTGAATCTATTGCTACATTAAAATTCACTGGTCTATCTTGGACTTTTTACCCAGGTGTGATTTTGTAACATTCATTGGTTATTTAGAAAACATACAGATCTCCCAAATGTTGAAACACTTCATTATATAATATTTTAAAAATCACGTTTATTAATATCACAAGTAATCTCATTTAAAAACATCTAAGCGTTGGGAATCAGTTAGTCTCACAGTGGTGGGTACTTAGCTTCCAAAATTCTAATTTTTCTCTTGAAAGCTTGGTTTTTATCCTTGACAGCAAATATCATTAATTATTTTCCTTGAAATGACATGTAAATGTTTGGCAGATACCCAAATCTAAATAATCATAGGTTGTCTGTTTTTCTTTCAAGAATAAAATGGCAACCCATGAAAAATAAATTGGTTTTTAAACTAACAACTTGAATAATTGTACAGGTCCTTTCCTTGAGATAACCACTGTGCTTTGGTATACAACAAAAATGCTTTATATGCAATTCTCATTTTGTCACACAGGATATTAAAAAGATGTGTACTTAATGATGGGAGTTTAATAAAATTTTCTATGCCATTGGCAAAATTTTATTTTATTTTATATTTATTTATTTATTTTTATTGCCAGTGTATGGTGGTGAGGAGTACAGTGCAATTTGTACTTACTGAGCACTACTAGTACTGTTTGGTGCCATTAGTTTGGTACCAAGGTGCCAGAAGTTTTACACACCATTGCTTTTGTGCCATTAGTGCAATGTTCTATTATTAAAAGGCTAGAAAACTGTTTATTATGTTATTTTGAAAAATAGTTATTTTGAAAAATAACTAGTGTTGCTATAAAAAAAAAATAGTTTTGACTACATGGGACCTCTGGAAAGACCATTGGGATTTTGATTGACATGATGTTAAATTTATAATTAATTGGAGAAAACTACACATTTACAACATTGAGTTTTCCTATATAGGAACATAGTAGGTTCTTTCATGTATTCAATTATTCACTACAATTTTATATTTTCTTATAAATATTGTGTATTTTAAGTTTATTCTGAGATATTTTCAGCTTTTTGCCATTATAAATAGGACTTTTTTGAGTTATATTTTCTAATTGGTTATTGTAGGTATAGGAAAAGTTTATTTTTGTGTGTTTACCTTGTTTACAAATAAAAGAAAAGTTTTTCAATTGAATATATATATATATATATATATATATATATCTTTTTTTTTTTTTTTTTTTTTTTTTTTACATTGAGACAGTCTTATTCTGTTGCCCAGGCTGGAGTGCAGTGGTGCGATGGCAGCTCACTGCACTGTCTGCCTCCTGGGTTCAAGCGATTCTCTTTCCACAGCCTCCCGAGTAGCTGGGATTATAGGCGCATGCCACCATGCCTGGCTAATTTTTTCTATTTTTAGTAGAGACGGAGTTTCACTGTGTTGGCCAGGCTGGTTTTGAATTCCTGGCCTCAAGTGATCTCCTGC